>NC_133160.1:16442415-17819290 GCF_040802235.1 Manis javanica | reverse complement strand
TTCTCTATAGCTCACTTGTCATTCACATAGAAAGAGAGCTAATAACCATTCTGTGATCATCAGTCTCTGTTTTCAAGTGTTCCAGCAACTACTGTCCAAGGATTCATTCATTATTTCATTTATTTAATAAATGTTAATTCACAACCAACTGAGGTCCCTAGCTGAGTTCTCTTAACTAAGACACATAGCATATAATTCCCATGCCACCTGCTCCCATGAAAATTCCACATCAAACTCAATGTTTTTTTTAACTTTCACCTGTTCTTCCTCATATTTTCCCCATTTTAGTAAGAGGGATCACATTCACTTAGTTGTTCAAGCCAGATGTTGGGTACTCATCTTTGGTGGCTCCTTCTCCGTCACTGTCCATGCCTATCTATCCATTTATCTATCCCAAGTGTTTTCAATTATAAAGTTTAAATCTCAATCCATGTTCCTTTCCCCAGCTCTGATGTCACCACTGTGGGCCGAGCCACAGTAGCTCTCCCTACAACAATAAAATCTGTTCTGAAATCCTTGCTTCCTCTTACGTCCTCCTCAAATCCATTCTCCTCTGAGTAGGTAGAGTGATCAACTTAAAACATAAATCAATTTATATAACTGCTGTTTTAGTTAAATAACATCTAGCAGTGTTTAAAGCAAAATCCCAAATCTGTGCCACAGTCTACCCAGCCTTGAGCCTCACTCTTACCTACGTGCTGTAACTCATTGAATCCTTCTATCCTCTACAGCCACAATGAACTTGTTTCTCAAACCAGCCAAGCATTGACCAGCTTCAGTGCCATGTGTTTGTTAGTCTCCCTGGCTGGAATGTCCTTTCCCTGGATAGCTGTCATTCTTCTAATACTAATTTAAACACCACCTCCCCAGAGTGCTTTCTCCAACCACAATAAACTATGCAAAACGGGTTGCTTACCTCCACACCCTGTTCTCCTCTGTTATAGTACCTGATACTTTCTTTCATAGGATGATTTCCAATTCATAATTAGTGAATTTATTTGTTTACTTGATCTTTGTCTCTACTAGACTGGGAGAGCAAGCACATCTTTCTTATTCAACACCTACTCCTAAAGCCTAGCCCAGTGTCTTGCCTGTAACTTTTTGAAGCAATGAACCTTCCTTCTCCTCAGACCCTCTTTTCAAGGCTTCCCATCCAACTGCATGTTTAAGCCTCTCCTCTCATCAGTACAATTCCATCGGAACACTGCTCCCAGCCCTCTCTTCATCCCCCTATGCCCCTGCCTTAATTCAGACACTTGCCATTACACACTTAGTCAACTACACTGCTCTCCGAGAAGGTCTCCCTGGCTATGCTTTCTCCCTTACTATCCTCCATCCCCTGTCAGAGTGACCTTTCCAATATGCAAATCACTCTCAGGTTTAAAACCTTTAAATGGCTCCCTGTTGCCTACAGGATAAAGTTCAAACTTCTTAGCATGACATTCAGTGTGCTCTGCGGTCTCACCCTGCCCCCTCTTCTGGTTCATCTCTCAGTCCTCTCTGACAACTCCCATCTCACAGTCTCTGAACATTCTCCCTGCCTCCCCATCCTCTACATTCTACCTCCTAGATACCACCTTAATTTACTTAGTTCTCTGTATCTCCACAGTAACCAAGCTCACTAATTCCTGGCCTGGATGACCACATCCCTCTCTCTAATTGCTCATTTCCCTGATCAATCCATTTTCCAAACAGCACTGAGTGAGCTTTCTCACCCAATTTAATCACAGAAACATCTGCCAACTCTCTTCCTTACTTAGAATGTATCATGGACAGAGCTGAACAGGTCCAGCAAGAATTGGCCTCTGGATATTCTGCTAACCCCTTCCCACACCTCCCTTCCTCACTGTCTGTGCTCAAACCTAATGGCATGCTCCTTCAGCCCCAGGGCCCTTGCTCCTCCTTTTCTCATCTGCCTAAAATATTTGGGACATTTTTTCCCTATGGCTTACATCATACAGCTCAAATTCCTTCTAGGCAAGGCCAAGATTCCCTGAGTGTCCTCTCATAGCTCACTGCATTTTTCTTCAAAGCTCTTATCCACCACAGAGATTTGGGATACAGGAGAAAGAGCAGGTTCTCAGAAAGCATACAGTGGGTTTCAGACCATAAATTTGGGGAAAGAGTGGGAGGACTTGGGTTGCCAGATGCCAATACTATGGAATCTGTTATCTTGGCTGTGAATGTTCAGGGGGATGGGAGTGATAATGATAATTTACAATCATTGTGTACATTTTCCCTAATTTCTAGGGGTTTGATATACCAAGGGGAGGCTGCAGCATGCACTCAATTCAAAGTATGGAAAGGATTAAAATCATGGGGTTTTGTTTATTTGTTTAGGTTTGGTTTTTAAGGTTTTCAGTATATCTTTCTTATTTTTTCACCTATTAATTAAATGGATGTCCCATCAACCCCCCGACGTATTCATTCAATGTTTAGTCATTTATTCACTCAGCAAACACTCATTGGATGCCACATCCTTTCCTGGGGGAAAGGAGGAGAGAATGGGCTTGGCCCTTTGACTGTAGAACATGGAGGAAAGAAAAAACATGTTTGCATCCAAGGTTTCAGACAGATCAGAAAGTTAAGTTTTTCAAGTCCAGAATAATAGATAACATCTAAGGGTAGGAGTCACATCTAAGGGTAACGCGGGGCAGGCAGAAGAGGCTAAGCCAAGAGTGCAAGGGGCAGAGCCATCCAGCAGGAGACAGCCTCCTGCAGCTATTTCAGCCAAGTCAGTGGTTGGAAATGCATCTCTTTTGAGGGCTTGGCAGGTTCCTATAAACAAATGCATGAGATCAAGGCCCACTAGGCAGTGTCATTTGGCTCCAGAGGAATATTGTATTCCCGGCAGAATTAATGTCAGTAGCCAAGAATCCTGGGGGCTGGGTGACTGCTGAGAAAGAATATGGGTGAGGGCTGGTAAGGAGTGAGGATCCCAGCAAAATTCTAGGTATGACAAAAGATTAGAGTACCAGACAGGGACACTGAGCAGATTCCTGACCTGACAGATGTAACCAGCTGCACCCTTGTATACCCGTAACACCTAAGACTCATCCAAAAACTGGAACTATTACCACTATTGACTCTACGCACCAAGTACAAGTGAGCTGAGGCTGTGGGTGAGACACACTCAGCTGAGCAAAGCTCACTCCAGCTGAGCCCAGGGGAGGCGGCTGAAGACAGAAGGGCAGAGGAAGTGGGGTGACCCTGGGCACATCCTGCTGCTCCCCTGCTTTCCTGCCTTCCTGCAGAACCCCCAGGGGGAAACATCATCTTTGTGAATCAGGGCCTACTGCCTCCATTTGTTAAGACCCACCTTTTGTCCTTTTTAAATATCACTGTTAATACCCCCTCGTGGCACTGTCTTGGTCCTTTACCCTTTCATCCAGATATTATTAAAAACTAGTGTCAAAAATGGAATTCTCCAAGGACCCTGTAAAAGTCAGCTGCGAGGCCGTGCTAACAAGAGCTCAGGCCCGTTATGGTAGCGAGCCACTTCCTAAGCCATGCTTTCTGCAGCTAATGCTTTTCCTTCCCAACCCTGTGATGGAAAACCTAGAGCTAGCTCCCTGGCAGTCCCCTCACAGGTTCCCCTGCCTGAGCTGTAACCACTCTCAGAAGGCCACCGATATTCCCCAACCTTCTATAAGCTTCAAACTTACACCATCCACATAATGTCCTCCTATTCTCCCTCCATCCCCAACCTTGTCTCCCCCATAAACAATACCCTTTTCCTACAGACATTTCTAGAATATCAGGGATATCCCAGTACTCCGATGAATGGCCCCTTTAAGATTTACTTCCTATTTTGGTGCACAGATCAGAGTGTTTCAAAGGAGCAGTTTTAATTCAGCAGTTTTGATGTGGAAGCAAAAATACATAAAATGGTGTTATATAGCTAGGTTGTGTGTTGTAGTGCCATGAATTTAATCCACAGTAGCCTGGCACGAAAGATAATTACATTTATTTCCCCACAAATTAAATTCAACCTAGCTTAAATACGTTTAAAAGAAAACTCAATCTTGTATTTAGTGACCCTTCCATCTCCCCAAGATCATGAGTAATAATAATAATGATTATTATAATTAACAAAATATGGTAACACATAGCACTTGCTAATTCCAGGCACTATCCTAGGTGCTTTATCTTTACAAATGCACTTATCACAATAACCTTATGAAGTAAGTAGTCATTTTTACATGTTTTACAGATATTGAGACATAAGAGATTTCAGCCTAAGCCCACATACAGAGAAGCCAGCGTTTGAACCCAGGAGGCTTGTCCTAGAATCTGTGTTAACAACCATGGAAAACAGAAATCCCAGCACTTACAGGTTATCTGGGAAAAAGGGAGAACGGCCTTATCCTTAATCCAAGGTGTCTGCTGTTACTAGCCTTAGTCTCCTGTTCCATGGGGTGGGAACTGCACCTGAATTCTCTGCCATCTCTTGACCTCTACCCTTCCTGGGGTCCTCCCCTGAGCACAGGCCCAGTCACAAAGCCTTGGTTAAAGTCTGGGGGATTTTGCGTGCAGCTTTCTGTATCTCATACAGATTTCACTGTCTGCCATTAGGCCATGGATCTCCAGCTCTTGGGAAAATCCCTCAGTTACTTTTCCCTAATTTGCATACCAACCTATAGCTTACCTTCACGCTCAGTGCTAAGCACCAGCCTCTAGAACAGTCCAGAACAATCTCCCCAAGGGAGCCGGACACACAAAGGCTATTTACCTCCTTCCTGGTCATTGTAGATCTGGGAGTGGAACATGAAAAGATCCCTCCTTCCTGGAGTTGGTCGGAGACCTGATTTACTCAGCCCTCATGAATGCACAGTATTTTTTCTTCATCTTTAACAGCAATATTTTTGGAACAGCCTTCTCAGAGCCACACCATCCTCATACTCCATCACTGAACCTGGCTCATCTCTCCCCTCCCTTTTATCCCATCTCTTCATTACTGAGCCTCCAGTCACCCCTCCTCCAGGCAACCCTCACATGCACCCCACACCTTAGGGAGAGTTGCAAAAATTACATCTGCATTTTGGAAATGGTAATTAAAAGGGTCAAGCATTATTTACTCTGCTTTTTCCACATGAACTGTTCCTTCAGGCACCCAAATAGTTGAATATGGGCAGGATCCCTATGAAGAAGTATTACATAGAATCAGTAAAGGTGGTATAATAAAATACCACCATTTACAAGACCTAAAGAATTAACAGACCTAGAAATAAACAATGATCATGAATGGCTCCCAACACCACCAAAAAGAGGAAGCAGGCATTCCCCACTTCCTGACAAAATAAGAAAAAAATAAGCCAGAATCTGATCAAGTCTCTAAATCTGTGCTGTTTAACACAGAAGTCATAGCCACAGTGCACTTAAAATGTGGCTGATACTAGTCAAGACGTGTTGTAAGTATAAACAACACACCAGCTCTCTTAAGATTTATTTTTTAAAAAAGTAAAACATCCCAATAATTATATGGTTGCACATTAAAATGGTAACAATTCAGATACCTTGTGTCAAATAAACATAGTCTTAAAACAAAAGAAATTGCATCTGCAAACCTCACCCCATGCCTTCTTTCTGTCTGATCCTAGAGCCTAATTCTATTTTTAGAAGAGGCAAGGCTCAAAGTAAGATTGGGGTAAAACCTGGCAACAGGTGAAGTTCAGCCCTGGAGTCAG
This sequence comes from Manis javanica, assembly GCF_040802235.1. Lineage (NCBI taxonomy): Eukaryota > Metazoa > Chordata > Mammalia > Pholidota > Manidae > Manis > Manis javanica. Next base: position 17,813,603 of record NC_133160.1, on the reverse strand, counting down.
GGCTGCTTCTTTTTTAAATGTTAGTAAGGTATCAGGTTCTATCAAAACTCCCTGCTTCAAAATGGGACTATACCAATACCAGGTGCTCAGGCTAGTCAGATAAATAGGAGGAAGTGGAGACAAAAAAAAAACTCTTCCAGAAAGACCCCACGGCAGTAAGAAAAGGCCAGTAGGAATGGCCTGCTCCGTGCAGGTGGCACTACCATCCAGGCTTCCTGTTAGCTCCTACTGGCCTCCGCCCTGAATTCCTTGTGGGAGTTTCACCTTCCCACTTTGCAGCTGAGGTTTGAGCCTCTGCCTCATCCCCACCTCTTTGATAGGGAACGCTGCTTGGCTTTTGGATCCAAGACAATTGTAAAATTCAGAAAAGCCAAAGAAAATTATTTCTTGGCCCAAACGTCATCTGAGCAAGTAAGCTCAGGGCTGGGTTACTCGTCTCTGCTCCACTCTGAGCCTCTAGAGGGAGCCATGGAGCGATGCGTGGACTGCGAGGCCACCTGCCTGGCTCTAGATTCATGCTCCATCACTCACCAGATTTTCCGCAGCAAGCCTCGGCTTTCCCAGACTTGCGCAGTGAGTTTAGATGTCTGCAGAGCGCCTTCCACAAGCCCTGGCTGAGAGGCGATGTTGCTTTAACGCTCATGAAATTTAAGCTTCCAGGAGCCTTGGGAGGGGCCTTACCGAGCTTCATTCATTTTTATTCTCTTAAGAGGGCTTCAAAATTTTGCTTACACTCAGGTCCCGCAAAACATACATCCACTCCTGCTTTGGCCCATTTAGCTCCTAACAAATGTGTCCATCTATCCTGTCCCCCCTCATATTCCCTCGACCTTCCCCTACTGCCCTTCTGTGCATCTCTCCAGGGTCAAAGAGTACCTGCATTTCCCACTGTCCATCTTTCCCAGGCCCTGCTTAGGTAGCGGTAGGCAGAATAAAGGCCTCTCAGAGATGCCCGCAGCTTAATCCTTGGAACCTGTGAATATGTGAGCTTATGTAGCAAAGGGGCTTTGCAGATGTGCTTAGGGTTTTGGACCTTGAGGTGGGGGATTATACTGGATTATCCAAGTGGAACCAATCTAATCACGAGTCCTTACAAGCTGAAAACCTTTCCTGGCTGAGGTCAGAAGTAGAAGCACCACTGTTGGATTTGCAGACGAAGTGGCCACAAGCCAAGGAATGCAGACAAGCTGCTAGAAGCTGGAAAGGCAAGGAAACAGATGCCCTTCCGAAGCCTCCAGACGGAACACCTTCATTTTAGAACTCTGACTTCCAGAGCTACAGAACAGGAAGTTTATACTCCTTAAATAAGCCAAATTTGTGGCAATCTGTTATGACAGTGATAGAACAAATACAATACAAATACCTGCTTTCTCTTCGGGTGCCATGTCCCTTGCTTATTCACCTGTAATGTCTTTCTCTTATTCTGCTCTCTGACCTCCTGATAATTGTCCCTTTTCTCCTGCGTCATGTGTGATGGGAATAGGGCTTCCTCCCTGGCACCACCCCCTTCAAATGATTTGTAAGTGCCCTCCTCTGAGATGGCTTTGCCTAAATTCCGCTTAAATTACATTTAACACCCTGATATGTTAAAAATCCATTACTATGAGGCCACTCTAGTTTAAGGGACCATGCCCTGAAGTCAGTGAGAAGTTCAAGGTTTCATTCTCAAATTTTCCATTTTCTACATGACCTTTGTTTGGCAACTTCACTAACCTTTCTGAGTTACATGTTCCCTCTCAGAACAGGAGACTCAGAGGGCATTCTCTTCTATTCCTTGATTGTGAGTTTTATGAAGATACCCATCTACTCAGTGAAAATGGATATTTTACAAGACCCTGGTTTAAAAATTTATTTTATCTTACTTATATCTGGCTGTATAATTCTATACTAAGTGTTCCCACAAGGGTCATGGCAACGGTGGGCAATGGGGATCACTGCTTGTTTTATAAAGCAAATTCCCTTCGAAGCTCTGGAAAGGATCTAATTAAAGTTTGACACCTCACAGTGGTGATGACCTGAGGGCTAGATAATGATCCCTGTGTCACCCAATTGTTGCAAAATTAAGTGGGGTAACTCATGGAAATTATGGGGCCTGCATATGGGAGGCTTCCTTTGATGGCATTCCAACTCAAAAAGTAAGCCTGTCACTCTTTTGTCAGAAAGTTGTGTGTATTTGAATACTTATAAAATCACCTCCTGGCCTTTGCATTTGCCAACTTAATTATCTGAATCCTCTTAGTGGATTCTCTAGATCAGAGTCTATATGCAAAAGTGCTTTGGGAAGGTAACAAATGCTAGATGTTACTGTAAATGCAATTTTCTGATTCTATATTCATCTTTGTAAATCTTCTATTCCCAGAACAGAAGTGCCCTGTTAGTAGAGTGTGGTATGAAGTGATATGTGACCTATTGGGAAGGAAATCTAAATTTTTATTTTTGTTGATTGGTGTCGCCCCTTCATGATATCTGCAGTCCATTCCTGGGATGCCGAGAAAGCATTCGGGAGAGGTGACCTTGTTTCCATTTGTGCCTTCTCAGATCAAAAGGTGATAAATAACAGTGAGTTTTGAAGGTTTTTCTTTCTTTTTTTCCTTTGAAGCACCAGTCACTCTTGGTGAGTTCATTGCAGAGCAGTTGTGGATTTTGACGTCAGGCAGTCCTGAGATCAAACCCCAGATCTATCTCTTGAAAGATAATGGGATCACTGACGAACCACTTTCAAGCTCAACTTTCTTCCATATAAAATGAGACTAATAATCACAGATTTTCAAGGATATTGTGAGAGTTAGATGAAATCATTTCTGTGAAAGAGGGTAGAGTGGTGCCTGCACAGGGGTGCTCTACAAGTGTCATTTTCTCCTGTATTAGGACCTCTAGACAGATTATGCAAACAAATAAATTATTGGCTAAGCATTATGGAGATGGAATAAAGAGAATGCAGATCCCCCAACCACTGATGTTAACAGGCTCAACATCTACTGGGAGAAATTAATGAGTAAAGCAACAATTACAACCTGGTTACATAAATACTTGTTTGTTGTGATCAGAGAAACACCAACATGCAGGCAAGGCATCTTGAGACATGAGGAGTCAGGCAAGGATCCCTTGGAGGAAATACCATCTTTGCTGAGCCCTGAATGATGTGTCTGAGTTACCAGATAAGATGGAGGGTTTGGAGAGGCTAAGATTCCAGACAGAGGGATCATATGTGGATGTCTAGACCCCAGACATAAGAAGGTGTTTCAAAAAATCTGAGATCTGTATATAAGATGGGGCACTGGGGTTTGGGGTGGGCAGGTGGATTAGGGGAGGTACTGAAAAGTAAAGTTGCAGAGGTGGGGAGATCATGAATAACACTGTAATAATGATTGAACTTTTTGGATTTATCCAAAAGGGAGGCATTGCACAATTGTATATATGAGAGTGACATGAGTATATTTTCTCTTTAAAGGTCACTTTGGCTGCCCTGGAAGATCAAGACTAGAGGCAGGGAGAGTGGTTAGGAGGCTATGGCTCTACTCCAAGTAAGTAGTGACAGTGGCCAAATTAAGACACCACAACAGCACCGGCAAGAAGTGTGCAGATCTGTGTGATAATAAAGCTGACTCAACAGGATCTGACATTTGGGTCGCCTATGGGTGCAAGAAGTCAGTGGTGATACTTGGGTTTCTCAGTTGGGCAACTAGATGAAAGGTGATTCCTTTTACTAAGATATTGTAAAGATGACCAACATGTCTGGTATGTGAAGTTGGATACCAGGAGACAGAGCTACACAGGAGATTAGTAGAGCCAAGGGAAATTACAAAGTGGGAGTTGGCTTAAAACTCTGAAATACACCATTATTTAAGGCATTATATGATTAAGGGAACATCAAAATGGCGCTGGGAAAGAACAGAAGTACTGGAGGAAAATCAAGACTGTAGGGGCTTCGAAGTTATAGTCAAGAATTCTATTTGCAAGCAATAGAATCCAACCCTGGCTGAAGTGAGAAAAAAATTAACTTATTGGAAAAATACTGGGTAACTCAGGGAATTACTGGGAAATCTTGAAAATGAGGCTGAGTAATACAGAAATGGGCTCAATGCTGGGAACCCCCCAATAAATCAGTGTGTATTACAAAAGCCCATAAATCGGACCTGAAAGAGGGTCAACATCAATAAATACATCTGAATGATCAAGACAAGAAAGAGTTGCTTTAGACAAGACTGTTGCTTGCAGATCTGGTGGAGGCTGAAGCCAGATTTCAAATGATTGAACCCTGGGAATGTCATGCATAGACAGTAGATTCAATATGCTTTACTTGATTTTTGTTAAGTCTCCCAGCACTGCTCCTCACTTTTATTCCTTTCATGATTTGATCTGAGTTTTCATTTGTTATCTACCATAAGAGAGGATGTCCTAGGGAAAGGGGATGCCAGGGACCTGCAGAATAGACCAGGGAATCTGATTCCTCTACAACAAACTGTAAGGTCATCAGGGTTACTGTTTCTACACTGATTTCTCTCTGATGTCAGCATCATGACCCTTTTAGAAAAATAGGAGTCACTTGGAGAAAAGAGAGGTATGTATCTTCCTCAGAAGAGACACAATTCCCTGAAAAATTAATTCTCAAAGTTTGCTGTTCATGTGCATCTCTTAAAGAGTTGTGCTAGAAATACACCTCTCTGGACCCCAATGCTAAAGATTTGATTCTCTAGTTCATGGCAGTACCCAGGCTCCTGTATTTTTAATACCCTTCCTAGGGGGTACTGATGCATAAGGCAGTTTGAGAACCTCTCCCCTATATTATGCCATATAGATGTATCAAGTTCCTCCCCAATGGGTGCCAGCAGAGAAATAAGCCTCTGTGGGAAAGTACCTGTTACCTCTGTCAAACAACTAGGGGGTTACCTGTGCTGAGTAGCTTTGTTTTCTGCTCTTGGCTATAAAGATTCCCACACTTTGTTCATGGTTCTCCAGATTTATAGCCATTTTTCCAACTGTGTTCAAGTTTCTGCAGGTACATGGGATGTTACACAGAGATGTGTAAATTCCCCTGGTCGTGTGCAAAGTCTTGCAAGTGTGTGTACCTTACCCCAGATGTGAGTAAGGTTCCCCACCCTCTGAACAGGTCCCCAGTGGGCCTTGCTCTCTATCTCACTGGAAGTTTCTCACACTTGGATTTGGGAACTTGTGTGCAAATAACCCTTTTATCCTTGCTCTCTTCCCTATACCTGTGTTTCACTGCCTGGTGTGTGTCCTCTCCTCCTGAAAGAGTTCTATTTAGTTCTAAATTTCCTCCAGAAAGTTAAAGTTAACCCACTGCGTCACTCTTCTCCATGGCAGTCACATTCACTGCTGAATTTCCCTGAGGATACTGTTTTAGACTGGTGTGTGCAAAAACAGAAAAGGGGAGCTTGGAAAAGAAGAGATTTCCTCCCCACAGAACTCCCCCACCAATTGTTCTGCAGCTATTTGGGCTGGTCTCAACCCATAGCAAGTGAGAAATCAAAGTCCTGGCTGGGTCTGAGACCCTTCTGGTTCACTGGCTGTGGAGAAAGCAGGACTATCCCTCCTGCCACTAGACGTGGGGGATTAGCCATTGATCTGGAGAAACTTTCTGGAAAAGGAGCTCACAGTCTAACCATTATTCTGGCAATAGACTGGTAGCACTCTGCCACCCCACTGGCCTAGAGCATCAGAGCTTCGTTAAGAACCACATGGCCTGTCAGTGGCTGAAATAGATGGTCTTCTAACTGGAACAGAGGAGATTTTAGGATTAGAAGAACATAACAACTAAAAATAATGCATTAAAGCCAGAATAAATGCACACATCCTCAACAGGTTGGCATCTGATGTTAGAGCACCAATGCCCCACCCTGTTGAGGACTCCTGGCTCCTTCAGTGAAGCAGCAAAGCTGAGCTCTTTCCAAAGGAGAAGGAGAGATTGCAGAGACAGGAAGGCAGAAGAGGAAAGCAAGTGCTCCCATTAGCAGTGGACTACAGAGTCGTAGGCTAAGCACAGAGCAGGCTCTTTGCAGCACTGAGAATCCTTAGGAACAATAAAGAGTTTAAATCATGGACGCCATTTGGTTTTCGTAGGCAGAGCCTTTTCCTTGCAACCCAGGATTTCAAAGCCCCTTGAAGCCATTAATTAGCTTTAAGCGATTCAGGCCTGTCAACTTTTCACACCTCATCAAGGGCTGATATATGTCACCCCAAGGGATATAATCAATAATTCCTCTGCAACCTCTCCCTCCCTCTCCTTTCCTTGCATTTCAAGCCCACCTCCCTTTGTCTCTCACAGTGCCTGATGCCCTTGCCTTTTCCTCTCCCTTCCTGTTCTCCCTCCTCTTCCAAGTTTCCTTTTCTTCTCACTTCCCTGCATGGACTTCCGGGGGAATTTGCAAACCAAGGGATTGGAGCCAGGGTACAGAAGTCCCTGAGTCCCAGGCTTTCACAGCGAAAAGCCCACATGAAGATGAGTTCACGGTCAGGATTTTCCGTTTCTCAAGGGAGATGTTGGCTTCTGAGTGATTTGTGAATGCTACTCACCAGTCAGGCAAACCACTGCCCAGGTGCAGGCCTCTGACAAGCTGTTCATCCCTCTCGCGGGCAGATCCCTGATTACAAGGGAAGGGGAAAATACACCTCTGTGTCTTTAAATGGGCTCAAGCCCTATGCAGCCCTCAATAAAAGCCAAGTTCCATTCCACGAGAATAAATCACTTAGGAGAGGCACGATAAATCTGCTGCACGTTTTGTCAGTCTTACCTCCATGGCTGTGCAGACATCACTAACCAAGCATTGTACTTTCCCCCTGAAACATCAGGCCCAGAAGTGGTCTCAAAAGGAGTATGAAACCTCTCTGTCATCTCTGACCTGGATCTTCATACATTGCTGCTTGCCCTGCTCACACAGCCCATTCCTTTTAAGTTTAAACTTTATCATTTTTCAGGTACTTTTAACTTACAGTTAACCCTTGAACAATGCTGGGGTTAGAGCCACCAAGCCCTGGCATTGTCAAAAAGCCACATGTAACTTTTGACTCCCCAAAACTGAGCTACTAGTAGCTTACTGTTGACTGGAAGTCTTTCAGATAACATAAACAGTAGACTAACACATACTTTGTGTGTCATGTGTATTATATACTATATTCTAACAATAAAGTAAGAGAAAGTATTTTGTCAAATTGTTACAAATCTCCAAAAAATATTCAGTGTACTTAATGAAAATAATCTGTATATAAATGGACCTGTGCAGTTCAAACCCGTGTCGTTCAAGGGTCCGCTGTAATATATTTTCTAACGTAATGTTTAATACAAAATACTAATGGTTTTATAAGTCATGAAGCTTGTCATAAAATAAATGCCCATTAAGTTACTAAACTAAGTAAGAACTAGAATGTTACCAATGATTTGCATCTACTGAAGGGTTTCTCTGCATCCCCCACACCGCCTCCACCCATGAATTGTCCTGCATTTTCTTATTGTACTCTTGCTGCTATATATATGTATTTTACACTTCTTATATGTATATACAGGCTTCCCCCGCTGTCAGAAAGTAGAGCATTCCTGAGATTATTTCATAAATCGATATGTAAAGCAAGGAAGCAACTGTTTACTAATTTATATGTAAATTTTTTTTGGTGTACCCAGACCCAAAAGATAACCACCCCTAGGCTTTTCTAATACCTCAGGACACATCTCGCTAACGGATGCACAAAATAACCGGAGATAGAACCCAGATGCTCACGGGCACAGCTCAGGGCTCCCGGGGAAGGAGGCGGTGGGCGCAGCCGCGGCCTGCCTGCAGGCTGGCCGCAAAACACACGCCCAACGCATTTTCACTTTTCATCTTCTGTTGTAAAAGCGGAAGTCCCTAGGATTTCTTGCGGTTAGCCAAAACAGGTGCAAATGGCGGCCTTTGATAAAAGCCAGGTAGCTGTAAAGCAAACTTTTGAAAAGCAGGGGATACCTGTGTATAATTTTCCCACAACAGTATATATTTTTAAAACTCTCTTTTTAGGTTTGCTTTATTTCTGAACTTTCAGGAAAAACACATACTATTTTGGATATAGCAATGGTTCATTTATTTTCATGGATGTAAAGTATTCCATAATGCAAACACAACTCAAGTTTTTTCCAGGTATTATTAGTATTATTAGGTCTTTCCAACCAGACCTGCTGTGATATTGGGATTTATAATAAATATGTTTGGTCTTTGTCCCTGGTTCCTGGCTTACAGCTCCCCAAAACCTTGTAATTTCCTAAGTGCTGAGAGCAAGAACGGTGTATTGTTATGTCAATGAAGTGACTTTTGGAACACCCCTGGGTCATCTAAGGATGGGGGCTGGTTGTCTGGAGAACCTATGTCCTGACTAGAGGGTTGGCACTTTTAGTCCCATCCCCTCCAGACCTCCAGGGAGGGGAAGGGGGCTGGAAGTTGAATCAATTAAAAATGGCCCATGATTTTATCATGTTGATGTGATGAGACCTCTCATAAGTGCAGGGTTTGGAGATTTTCCTGGCTGGTGAACACGTGAAGGTGTTGGGAGAGTGGCATGCCTGGAGAGGACATGGAAGCTCCTGTCTCTTTCCACATTCCTTGCCCTCTGCATCAATTCCATCTGGCTGTTCTGAGTTATATCCTTTTATAGCAAACCAGCAATCTTGTAAGTAAAATGTTTCTCTGAGTTGTGAGAATTAATCAAACCCAAGGAGGGTCACTGGGATCCCCAATCTACAGCAGGTGTGTCAGAAGCACAGGTGACAACCTGGGCTTGCTACTGGGGTCTGAGATTGGGAAGGTAGGGTAGTTCTAGACTTTTAGGACTGAACCTTTAACCTATGGAATCTGATGCCATCTCTGCATACATAGTGTCAGCACTGAATTGGATTTCAGGACACTCAGCTGGTGTCCTGGAAGTGCTTGGTGGTGTGGGGGAAATTACCACACATACACATTGGAATAGGATTCAGGAACCCAGAAGAGCTGCTATGAAAATGCTCAAACACTGCTTCATGGTTCAAATACACGAGGTTATTTTTAAGGGACTTGCTTTAGAGTAGAATTGTTGGCTTTTAGAATTTGCGAATGTTCAAACATACCAGAATATTTGCTTTTCTCATGCATTTTTTTTCTTTGTTTTTCCTTTACTGGTTTAGAGTTTATATACTTTATTTCTAGGGCCTTAATGGTTACTCTTAGAATTTTAGCATCTATATAACCAATATGTTAAATCCTTGTAACTAATGAAAGGATCTTAGACCCCTGATGGGTCACGTGTTAATCCCTCTACTTAAATACTGCTCTTATCCACTATTTAAACCTTGCCCTTTAAACCCCAAAATCAAACATTATTTTCTTATTATCATGTAGGGATAATCACTGTTTGTATTTACATGCATATTCATCATTTTATTTGTTCACTGCTGTAGCTTTCTTCAAAGGCAGTCTTCTGGAATATTTGTGTTTTCCTAAAGTGCATTCCTCATTAATGCCCTTACTCATGGTCTATCACTGGTAAATTTCCTCAGTTGTCTGTGAATGTGTGTTTGTGGGCGTGTGTGTTCTTGAAAGTGCCTTTTTTCATATTCATCAGAAGGCTGAGGGAAATGCAAACACATGATCAAATTCTAAAGGCAAAAATCAAGGAAGAGCCTGATATTTAAACAAGAGAATAAGGTCCAATAAAAATAATGCAATTCTAAATCAGAAGACAGAGGTTAGGTTTAAGTTCTTCTTTTGGCCTTGGATAAATTATTCAGTAATATTCATTAATTTATGTGTGAAATAAACATATGGTCTATGTGTGCTAATAGCTTGGCTCTGTCCTAGGTGTTAATGATTAGAGACAGAAAGCATGGTTTCTGGCTACAGTGAGCTCAGCCTGTAAGGGGGATTCGATCACATTAACCAGATAGATAAAAGATCATTTGTAGAGAAATAGAGGAGTATCTACTTACCGTGTCTTATGAAAACATCCACGGGGACAACTATCTGGGTTCAGGGTGGAGAGGGCTGGTGAAGGTTGGCTTCCTGGAGGTCACATGATAGGTAGGGTTGGGAAAGGTATTCCTAGAAGACCAAGAAAAGAGAGAAGGAAAAAAAGAGAAAAAGCACAGTGAGAAAAATTAGGATGACATGTATAGTTAATTAATAACATGAAAGTGGGGCGTACATTTGAGGTGGGAAGCTGTTAGAGACAAGGTTGGAGGTTTAAGCATGGAGCAGGTCATGAAGGGTCATTGATGCTGTGCCAGAGTGTTCAGACTTCATCAGGTGGGTCAGAAAGACTCATTACAGAAGTGAAACGGTAATGACAAGGTCATGTTTGTGTTTCAGATGGCTGACCCCAGCAAGTGTGAAGAGGCCAGAGGCGGGATGGGGAGGCAAGAATGGTGTCCCATCTGGCTCTGAAAACATTTGTTAGTCCACACAGGAGCTGGTGAAGACTCTAAATGAATCAGTTAAGACTCTAAATGAATCAGTGATATTATTGATAAACCATAAGACTACAGATTTTAAAAACAGTAACTAAGAAACAAACCTTGCAGACTTTACTGCTAAAACTGTATGAGTGGTGAGTAAAGAGGAGAAGCTGCACAAAAAATAAGCAATTAATTTCCAGCTCTGCTATAGGATTGATAGGGTGACCACTAACTCGATGAGAGAATTTAGGGAGAAATGCACCTTTAGAACAGAGTTCAGTTTGGAACACCTTGAGTTTTAGATGCTAGTGGACAATAAAGTTGAAAACCTTGAATCTGAAATTCTGGTCTCTAAGACTTTAGTTTTCTGACACAGGAGCTGTAACATTAGCCAGTCTCAGAACTACAGCATAAGAGAATATTGGAGAATACTGGAGAAGTTATTGGTAGAATATTCCTCATAACATGTTCTAGGATGGTAAAAGCCAAGGCTTAGGCTCTCTGAACTCTTAGAACAAACAAGGCAAGGAGGGATATATTTTGTCAGCCAACTCAGATACAATATTTTTTTCTCCCATAGTCTCCTGTCTCTGAGAATTGAAATTCATTTGGCTTAGATGACCCCATTTAAGATTATCTCTGATACATGTACTGGGGTCTAAGTAACACATGAGGCATTACCCACAACCCCTTTTTGTTAGATTGATTATATGCTCATCAGACTTTACCTGAAATCCTTCCTCCACCCAAAATTTCTTCCCACTGAGTTATTTAAGATTTGGAAAAACCAGGCTCTCTCTCTTCCCTTTTCCTCGCATCACTATGTTTTTGATCCTCACTGTTATTGAAGTGTTAACCTCTGAGAAAATCTCTGTGTGTCCAAGGTCACCCCTGGAAACATCTTGCAGGCAGAAGTAGATATGACCCATCCTTCCCTTTTTGGAAGTCAGATCAATGAAACAGGAATGGGAATTTTGATGCCCCAACCGATGTTTTATCAGACAAGCCTCTAAGCAAGGATTTACCCACTTAAATATTGTACTTTGATAAAAGCTGAGGATCTGCGATTATTGGAGGTTTTTTTACAGGGTACTTCATAAGCCATTACATAAAACACTAATTATCCAATATTTCTACCAGCAGGGTCTCTAGTACTAATTAAATTAACACTGAAAACAGCTAACATCATTGATTAAGAGTCCAAAGCTCTGTATATCAGTAACAATTAGGAGAACTTCATTTTGGGCAAGAGTTAAATTTGTCCTTCCCTTGTCCCAGAAGATTAATTATCATCTTTTCCTAGTAACCAAGGATCTTACCTGGGAATAAAGGCTCTCGGGATTTGTCCCCATTTGCCTCCCATTGTGGAGCCTAGTTTGCGGATGGCCTTCTGCAATTTCAAATCTGGCTTTGGATTCAGTTGGGCTTGTTCAAGCCCCAGCCTTGCCACTTAGCAGATGTATAATCCTGAACAAAGTATGACCTTCTGTGGAGCTCAATTTCCTTTTCTGTAGTTTGTTGATAAAAACAGTCCCTGTCTTAAGGGCTGGGACAGTGACTAAATGAGGAAAGACATATAGAGAGTTAGTTCTGAGCCTGACACTTGAAAAGAGCTGAGTCAATGGTGGTTATTATTCTCATCAGTCATGTTCCTCATTTTCTTCTGCCAATTGTCTAAGACACTTCCAATACCTCTCTCCAGAATCTCAAAGTTGGAAGGGAAGATTTGGAGGATTGCCTTAAGGATCTTTAACTTTTTCTGAAAAGCAAAAGTGGTAACATGAATATTATGCAGGGGAGACTCCAATGGTGGATTGTGATACCCGGCTACTTCCCTTTCTGCAAAACCTTTGTGGAAACCATTGAACAGCAACCAACTATGGGAAATCCAGGGGCAAAGATTCCCAGGACTGCTGAGGAAAAGGAGAAAAACATGGCGGCCACTTCCAGCCCAGTTATGGTGTGAGTAGTCCCCATGCTCCTTTAAGACTTTTGCTCACAGATATGGACAGTCCCTGGAGGTGTTTTGGAGAAGCTGGTTTGGGGAATTATTCTCATAACAATATCAAATAAAAGTAACAAGTTAAAGTTTAATCAACCATCCTCTTTGCCAGCATTGTGCTAAGCATACTGGCATTATCCCATTTCATCTCCACACAAAGGAAGCATTATAATTATCCCCACAGAAGTATAACCATCCCCTTTCTACAAATGAGTAAACAGTCTGAAAAAGGGTAAGTGCCTCCTCCTAGGTCACAGCCAGCCCATGATCCAGAGGGCATTCAAAGCCATGTCTTCCTGGTCCCAGAACCCACGCTCTTAACCACAGAGCACACCGCCTCCTTGTGTGAAAGACTCCCTTCCTTCCTGTGGGCATCCCTGGAAACAGCACACCCAGGAGCTCCCAGGAACCAGTTCCCTGGCCTCTGATGCTCAGAGTCCTAGAGGACATTTAGCCACCCATGCATTAGTTTGGGGCTTTTCACAAAAACCCAACAACCCTACTGTAAAAACAATGCAAATGACAACAGAAGCCATCATTCAAACTGCTCCAACTAAGCCTGGCCTTCATTCTTCTTGGAATGTGCTTCTGAGAAGACAGTTGCTATATACCCAGATGTTCTCAAATTACCAAGTCCCCTTCTGGACCCGTCTGTTCCTTCAGAAACCCTCCCTTCCCACAACCCATTGTCAATCTCCACCTGAAGCCTCCTTTCCAATTCTTTTTCCACTGGAAGCTCAAAGAATTTTCTTCGAATCTAGCCTTTTCCTAGCTGACCTACACCTGCAAGCCCCAATTCCTCCGCAGCCCTCCGCTGCTGTTCCTAACTCCGCCCGGAGCCCAGCTTCCTCAGATTCCCTTTCCCCAGCACCTGCATCCCACACTCCCACTCCAGCTCAGCCTCCCCGCCCAGGGTTCTGCGCCCACCTCTCCCACAGCTCAGGCCCTAGAACTTCAGCACTCCATCTAATGGGCCTTCTCACTCAGCCTCAATATTTGCTTTCCGATACATTGGATTTATAGAGTGTTTGCCTGAATTAAAATGAGACATTTTAGAGCAAACTGAGGCTTCTCAGCTGCTAAGCTCCATCATGTACTCTAAATAAAGAAAAGGGGGAGTATGGGTGGAGCGGTGCTTGATGCACCCACCTACCCTCTGAATTACCATTGCATTCCAGGCTGCTCCCTTTCCGACCCAGCTGGTGCCAGCCTGGTCCTGCTCGCCTCCCCCAGCTAAGTTAACAAAACAGTTACCGCTCATCCACAGAGCTCTCTCTAATCAACTCCCAGTGAAATAATATTTGCTTTCCATGCCTACTTTGAATCCCACTCACTTTGTTAGGAGATTGCCTCTGGCTATCTCCGCTGGCCTAATCTAATAGTTTCTAGTTTGTACAAGCAAAGTGTTTTCAACCACCTATATAAATAACTTCGGCAGGAGAGGACCCTTACGAGAGGCCCCAGCGCAGGGCTGTAAGACAGAACAAATCCCAAAATGCCACCTCGGCTGAGCTTCTGGGGGACCCCGAGAGCGGGAGCCATCACCACATTGTATCAGGCTGAGAGGACTGTCTGCCTGCCTGCAGAAAGGCTGATTTTTCCAGTGCAGGAGCCCAGCCCCAGCGCCTGTGCCCTGTCGGTGCCGCTCCCTGCTGCCTACATCCGAGCAAGCAGGGGGAGCCACAGGCGAAGTGGGGAGAGGTGAGGTGAAAAGAGCTCCTTTTCCCTGTAAAATATTTATTACGATCAAATATACTTTTTAAACAACCTGTGGTAAAAGACACAAAATGTACCATCTTAGCCATTTTTAGGGGTACAGTTCAATCATTCACATTGTTGTGCAACCAATCTTCAGAACTTTTTCATCTTGCAAAAGTGACTTTACACCCATTAAACAGAGCTGCCCACTCCCACCTCCCTTCAGCCTCTGGCAACCGCCATTCAGGTTTCTATTCCTGCGAGTCTGACCGCTCTAGGTTCCGCGTGTAAGTGGAATCAGGCAGTGTTTATCTTTTTGTGACTGACTTATTTCACTTAGCATCATGTCTTCAAGGCCCATCCATGTTGTATCATGGGTCAGAATGTTCTTGCTTTTTAAAGATCGGTTATATTGCATTCCCTGTGTACACCATGTTTTGTTTATCCACTCACCCATCAGACACTTGCGAGGCTTCCACCTTTGGCTATTGTGAATAGTACTACAGTGAACACAGGCAAACGGATATCTCTTCAAGACTGTTGAACACTCAGAAGTGGAACTTCTGGATCACATGGTAATTCTGTTTTTAATGTTTTGAGGAACTGCCTTACTGTTTTCCGCAGTGACTGTACCGTTTTCCCTTCCTACCAACAGGGCACAATTTGTCTACATTCTACCAGCACTGAACATTTTCGATGTGTTTGTGTGTTTTGAGAGCCGCCATCTTGATGGGTATGATCAAGCTATTTTTTTAAGTCTATTTTCTTCTGGGCTGAAATTGTTTAAAAATCAAAAGTAGGTCAGGTTGGGGATAGCATTTCTGATGGAAGGGAAGGGATATGTCTCCCTTTGGAAAGAGTCATCTGAGACAGGCGTTGGCAAAGTCAGGCTCAGCAGCCTCTTTTGGTAAGTAAAGTTCTATTAGAACACAGGCAGGCCCATTTGTTTACCTGCTGTCTATGGCTACATTCACACTGCCAGGACAGAGTGGAGAAGTTGCAACAGAGACTGTATTTGGTACACAAAGCCTAAAATATTTAACATCTAGTCTTTGGCCAAAAAGTTTACCATCCCCTATTCTAAAACAGAAAGAATCCTGGCACAGAGTCCTTATCAGAACTCTTTAGTGATTGTCCCTCCCTCAGTTCTCTCACTCCCTAAAAAACCACGTGTCCAACACAAGGCTGGATAATAATGATAATAAAATAAGAAGAAGAATAGTAATGGTAATACTATACCCCGGGAGCTGTTTCAAGCTGTTCTCAAAACTAATTTTCACCAAGCCTGTTTGTTGTGTTTTTTTTCCTAAATAGCACCAAAAAAATCACTTAAAATTGAATATTAGGCAATGTGGTCTCATTTCAGGAGGAACTTTGTTGCGCACCTGGCCCTTTTCCCAGCACCTCTTTCTCCTCTTACTTCGCCCCTCTCCTTTTCCCAGCCTGGGAGACTCCCCCAGTCCTGCTAACTTCTTATCAAGAGAATCAAAACTCCTTTTGTATATCTCAGTCTCTTCCCAACATCTTGCCCCAGGGTCTTACTTTCCACATTTAAACCAAGATTTGTCAATCTGTCCTTAATTTCCCAGGATCTCTTGAAAGGGAGACTCAGCCGCGCTGAATGATGACAAATGGTTCACTGTCTTCCTTACATAGCAGAAGCAAGGCTTTAGAGGATACATTTTCCAGGATATCTAACAGACATCAGAGAGTAAAACACAGGGACCCCACAACTTCTATGCCATGAAAGAGAAAGCAAGCACTCAGCTTCTGCCAAACGGAGAGGAGTTCAAGAGAATGAGAAGAAGCCAAGGACCTGACTACTCACCTGTGTCCCAGGCTCTGTGCTAGGCTGGGTGTGATCATTCTGACTTCAAGAAAACCCCCTGAGGTTGGCAGTGTTATGCAAATAGCACAATTGAATAAAAAGGGTCACAGGGGTTAAGCAACTTGCCCAAAACAACACATTTAGTTGGCAAAAGACTAAGGATTTAAATCTTTGCTCTTTCTGCTGTATCATGCTACCTCATCTAGGTATATAAGAAAGAAGGGGCTACTTAATGATTTGAAAACAGGCCTTAACTTGCTGTGGCTGTCACTTGCAACCCTTCAACTGTAAACACCAAGATCTCTCATTCTCTGTGTCTGACACAGATTTCCCCTCTCACAGATTTCTCACTCTCACCCACATAGGACTGAGTAAATCAACTCTCTGATGGAACTTAATAGCAATAATTTGCAATGTCTTTTGTGTGTCTAATTTCCCTTGTAAAAATCAATAAATGGTTAGTGATGCCATTAATGGAGTGAAAGCAGATTTCTCCCTATTATGAGAATTGCTATTTGTAGCATTTATCACACACACACACACAACAAAAAAAAGAAAGAAAGAAAGAGAAAAGGAAACCACTGAGTTTGTGAAACTGAAGACTTGAGATAAATGCCTGCAATCAAAAGAGAGGGTAATGCAGTTGAGAATTCTAGCTCATGGGTCAGAAAGCCCCAAATTCAAGTTCTAGCTGCACCTCTTCCCACTTCATAAATTCCCAAACATAACTTCTGATCTTTCTGAAATAACTCCTGATTTAATATGAGAAGTTTTCATTTTCATCATAAGCAAAGAAACATCTTTTGGGGATGATTTTGGCAGCGTGGTCCTAGGGAAATGCATGAGACTTCAGAAATACTGACCAATGCCAGATGATTTCCAAGGGCCAAGCCCTCCCTAATGATGAACAGCCCTCTCGGCCACACCTGGAGAGGGCTGCACAGGTGTCAGAGTTGGAACAACCAGCAGGATCATTCCTGAATGGTCACCCCAGTGGGATACTGGGCAAGAAGGGTCAAGTGAGATCAGAAGCCACAAACCCCAAGGAATAAGCACCATAATGGGGAGAAGAAGTACATGAGCACAGTGCTGTCCCCAGACAGAAAAGGGGGGTGAGACAGCTTTTATATTTTCTTTCCACTCTGGATGACTGATATCTCACCCTCTATCAAGAGATTTCCCTTCATACCCTGCAAATGAGGACAAAGAGCCACAGGAAACCTGGATGTTCAGGGGTGGATCCAGCCTTTGTTCCAGACCTAGGCGACTGAATTGCTTTTCCGGATCCATTCCTCCGCAAGGAAAGCACTTCTGAGTTAATATCTAGGCCCCCAACTGAAACAAAGTCATGAGACGCCTGCTTCCCTCCCACTCACACTCTACTGTTTCATATGTACGGGGGAGGAAAATAGGAAAATATCACCCAAGCCCTCCTGGGAGGGCTGCTGGATTCACAGATTTCCAGTGATGCATCCATCTCTGTGATACTGTGATATAATAAGAAATATATCTTTGGTCCTCATCCCCTAGCACAGAGCTTCTTAAACACTTGCATTTCCCTGAATAACAGGGGCAAAAGGGGCATCTTTTGTTATAATATTTGGTTTCAGTCCCTGGTTCCTGACACAAAAGCTTCTAAGACCCTTGGAATCTTCCAAGTGATAGGAGTATCTTTCTGTATGCTAATGAGACAACAGGTGCCTGGGGCCCCTTCATAGCTGCAGGATGGGGACTGTCACCAGAAAGAGCAAGGATCAGAGGGTTATAACACTCAGCCCCATCTCCTGACTTCTAGGGAGAACAGAAGGGCTGAAGATTGAGTTTATCACCAGTGGCCAATGACTCAGTCAAAAAGTAGGCTTGGTGATTTATTCAAAGGCTTGTTGTTAAGGCTCTGACCTGCTCATGAGGGGGATACACTAGGGAATGAAATCTTTCCTCACCATGCATGAGCCTTTAGTTTAGTCCTTTTCCCCAAGAATCAGGGTTGTATTGCAAGCATTTAGCCCACTGTGTTCTGAGCACCTTGTCTTGCCCTTCTGGCCTTTCTGAGAGTGTTAGCACTGCTGGAAAGTACACTCCTCTGTTCCACACACTGGGTGAAGTCTGGACGAGATGAGGTGAGACCAACATAGGCCATGCCATGTGGTTCTGTGAGTATTAAACTAGAGTTTGCATAGATGTATGGAGCTACTATGGGACAAGGACATAAATGAGTAACAGTTTCAGGTACTGGGGGCAGCTGTCAGGACAGTTCAATAGAGGTGACCCATGGTGTGGGTATTGAGTGGTGAGTAGGTGTCAGCCAAACAGAAAGAGGGGATGAGTCAAAAGGAGCAGAGTCATCAGGAAATGATGGAACAGGCTGGGCACAGGAAGGGCATCTTTGGAAATTCCATCTTATTGGAGAACAGTGGCCCTAGGAGCCCCAGAGCGGTGAGGTTAAGAAGTCAGAGCATGCAGGGCTTGTAATCCAAGGAAAACAGTATGGACACCATTCTCAGGACAGTAAGGGGCTACTAACAGCTTTAGCAGAATAACATGATCAAGACACTTGATCTGTGACTGGAAAGACACATGTCTAGAGGCCAGGAGAACATTTGGGAGAATGTTGCTGGTTCCCAGGTCAAAGCCAGTATGTGCAGGTCCAAGGGGGTAGCTGAGAGACAGGAGAGGAGAGATTGTGTGGATAAAGTGAAGGTTCTTGTGGCCAGGATTCTCACCTGGCCCTGGTCAGCTAGCTCACTACACACGTGTAGGCAATACAGTGCTATTGACTCTATACAAAGAGCTCCACCCTGTGCTCCAAGTGACATGGTGGCATGGCCACTGCATGGCTGCAAGGCTGCAGGAGAGCAGAGACTGGAGTGGTGGCAGCACTGAGGACAGAGACTGAGACGGCTGCCGGGGCAGAGAGGCTCAGATGCAAAGACCGGCAGAGACTTGCTCTGAGTGGATGGTATTCGAATGATTGACCTGCCACCATGGGAATAAAGTTGAGAATAAATCCTTTGACCCCAAGAACATTCCATTGTCATTTTTTGGTCTCATGGCAAGACAGATGGACAAAGGAGATGTGCACAAGATGGGGAAGATGGAGATGACTGATGGCTCAGGTGTGGAGCTGAAGATGAGAGGGAGTTGGTAGTGATTTCCAGATGTCTAACTTGGGAGGCAGGAAGGTGAGAAGACAAGAAAGGGCCACAGGTTCAGGCAAAGGGGAAATCAAGAGGTCACCATTGTAGCGTTTTTCCTCCTGTTCTCTCCCTGTCCACCTTTGCCTCCTTCAACACTACCCTCCATGCAGGGCTGCCGTCTGTGTGAGGGGCTCTGAACATTGGTGCTGGTGGAACCAGTGATACTGAGTTAGAGGCTCCAGCTGTGGCTGCAAAGAGAGCTGGGATTTCCCAGAAGGGAGAAGCTTCAGGAAAGAAGGAAATTCTTTATGGAGTTTCTAGGACTTTCAGAATTTTCTGGCTTAGAAGTCACTCTGTCAGGCCTTGGCATGTGACCAGTCAACTGAGAGCACAGAGGTCTCAAGGCTTCCAGAAATCACAGGAATGTCCAAGAAACAACTCCAGAGAAACCTGGTGGGTTGGTCAGGGGTTTCTTCTCTGGCAACGGGACATGGCTCATTCTAAGAGTCAGACCCAGAAACTGGCTAGGAGACAAGAGGGTGGAGAGAGAGAATTCCTCGCCATCAAGGCAACATCACAGTCCTGAGGATGTGGGCACAGCAAGGGATAACATCTCTCTCCAGAGTCCCCCAAAGATTCTCCGAATCACTGAGCTGACCACATTTTGCAACTGCTACCCATGTCCCCAGATGCCTGGGGTAGAAAGAAGAGCAGTCATATGGCACCTTGGAGTTAGCTGGGTACAACTATTTACCCCATTTCAGACCAGTTCTGCGACCTTCGGCAATGCTTCCACTCCCTGGGCCTCAAGTATTTTTCATCTGCAATATGACATGATGATAGGATCTTTATTTCACAGGGAAAAATATAAGTTAGATGAAAATACAGTGGCCTGGCAAAAATTAGGTGCTCAGTAATTTCTAATTCAGGAACTCTTTAACACTTATTATTATCTGCTATGTGTCAGACACTATGCTTGGTGCTGGGGAACAAAACAGAGAAAGTAGGAGCTTATCTACGTCTACATGGAGCTTATATTCTGAGTATATGGAGGGAGGTCAGAAAACAGACAACATTCAGTAAAAAATGATCATCTGGTTTGTTAGAAAATGGCAAGTGCTGTGAAATGAAGAGAAAGCGTGGATGGGGAAGGAGCAGCAGGAGTGACTTTGGACTAGTCATTTTATTTTTCTAAGGTTTTTGCTTCATTTGCAAAGCAAACAATACCTACCTCACCGGGCTGTTGTGAGAAATCATGAATGCAAGTATCTACAATGCCAGCGAGACCCCAGTGGATGCTTGAGAGTAATAGTACCATCATCATCGCCATCAGCCTTTTCATTATTACTGACTAGTTTCTACCCTCACATGGCACACATGTTATGAGAAGCTACCACTGAACTGCCAAAATCGCTGACCCCAGATCTTTTCATGACCTGCTTCCTAGCTTCTTCATTCAGGTCATTATTTATAGAACTCTCCTCAGAAGAGTTTCCCTGACTACCCACCAACCTGCTTTATGTTACCTCCTTGCACATGTAATTACCTGAAATGATACTTTTTTTTTTTTTCACTTACTTGTTTATTTGGCTACCTCCTCCAGTCAGTGTAAGCTCCATGGGAGAAGAATGACCTTATTTTGCCTGTTGGCTCTGGAATCAGGTGTAAACATTATCTGCTGGGTCTAGGACAATTTTTGCCAGGCCTAATACCAACAAAGTGCTCAGTGAGCATGTGTTGAATGAATAAGTGAATGAACAAATGAAGGAACAGGATCTATGCCCTTACAGAGACTAACTCTGCTGAAGTCCGTGTGAAAGGCTTCCCTGAGCAGCGGCCTTTGATCAGGGAGACAGTCCAGCTAAAGAGCAAACCAGGCAGAGGGAAGGGCAAGAGCAAAGGCCTGCTGCTGTGACTGTGCTGCGGAGTGACCCAGAAGGTCAGCCTCACTCCCAGGCATCCTGGCGGGTGCTGTTACATCTCTACCCTTGGCCAGGGAGCACACAGAATGGAAGAAACACCCAAATTTATGACTATGCAATTGTCTTCAGTCTTCTAGAAGCACTGGGCTCGCCCTCATTTGCATATAAATGGTCATAATTTTTTAATCATAGATAAATGTCACTGTTTGCTTGTCCTTGTGCCTCCCTTGATGGAGAAACAAGCGTGACTTCTGAGTCATGCGTAACAGCAATTGAAACACACATGCACATCTCATCTGATGGACATCTATGTGATGCTTGTTTTGAAGACAGCACTGCTTTGCTTCTTGTATATCTCTCTCTTAAATTCTTTCTCCATCTCCCCTTCTCCCACCCATCTTGATAAAGGGGTGGTGGTTTTAAGGAAGGGCCCAGGATTCAAATGACTTGTTTTCAAATCCTAGGTCCTTCACCTACTTTCGTGCAGTTTTGACAAGTCACTTCACCTCTGTGTACCAGTTGCATCATTTGTAATATGGATAAGTTATGAAATCAGGTAGGTTTGTCAAAAGGATTAAACAAACAGGCACCTAACGTGCTGACATAAAGCAAGCCCTCAAAATGGGAATTATTATCATGATTACATTGGTAATTTAACATATTGGATGAAGAGAGATATATATATAGATAACTCAATTCAAGACAACAACAGAAATCAAAGGTCTTACTCTCTTAAGAAATGAAGCCACGGTTTTGGAATATTGATAGAGACTGGACTTCCATGATGCTCATATTGAGAAAGTCTGTATTTTACCCCTGGAGAAATCTTTATTTGGAAAACAGCTTGGCTGTAACTCAGGAGAACACCTGGTTCCTGAATCTTACTAACACTTGATTCCAAGAACTGGACTGGCTCTAGGGAAATCAACCATCAGTAGACGGTCATCTATGTGATGCTTGTTTCAAAGACAACTGTGTTGATTTCTATTTCAACCCTTTATTGTTGTTCTGAGATAATATGGGGGGAAAAAGGGTGGAGTGGGGAGGGGGTATAATGGACATTTACTGGGTCCCTTCTGCAGATGTTTTTCTTGCTTTATCTCATCTCATTCTCACACCACCCTATGAGGCAAGGGTTATTATTCTAATTTTCAGATGAAGAATTTGAGGCTTAATAAGATTAAGTCATTTGCTAACAGCTGATGAGGGAGAAACTGGATTTGAAGTCAGGAAGCCAGAACACCTTCATTTGTAGCATGCTGTCTATTCTTCATGAAGATAGAAAGTATGGGATTATTGGTTAGACCCAGTTTATGGACATTTTTTTTTTTTTGCCAGAAATGATCTCCTAGGAATCTAGAAGCATTTGTCTGACTGCTTATCAGCCTCCCACTGATACAGGGCCCACTAGCACCAAGAAGTCGATGCATCCAAATCTATGCCCAACATCTTCCCACTCCCCTGTGCCCACTCACCCTCCTACCAGAGACCTACTCCTTTTACATTTTTTACAAATTCTCACCACCAGTCGTCCTTGAATTCTCACTTTACTTAGCTCTCAATATTCCATAAGTCAATAAGTCTTATTCACTGTCCCTTTGAAGGTATGTCAAAGTTGCCCAAGCTCCAGCTCAGCCATCGGGCCTGTTCTTGCTTACCCGAAGCACGTAGCTGCAGCTTACTCCCTGGTGTAGCGTTTGCCCTAGGTGTTTACCCCTGTAGTCCATCCTTTTTGCTCTACAGGGTTATTGTCATTTAAAAAAATGTAATCATGCTACTCCTCTGCTCAAGACCCCTTGATAGCTCCCCACTGTCTACAAGTTAAAAATCAAACACCTTAGCAAGTCATCTACAATATAACTCAATGTTATACTCTCTTCTCATCTCATCTCCCACCCACCACCACAGAAATTTCTAACAATTTCCCTAAAATGCAATCTATTTTCCCATTTAAGAAAATTCCTTCTGCAGTATCTTGTCTGACTCCTAGTTAACCTCCAAGTCCATATTAAATGCCATGTCTGTCTCACCCAACTTCCCCAAATTCAGCCCTCCATTCGGCATTTCCCACATATTGCCATCATTGCTCTTACACACACACCTACCTCCTTTGTGAGGAGGTACCTTGGGAGCCATGAGACTCTTAGACATAAACATCTTTTCTTATTTTTCTTTGTCTCTTTAGCACCTAGACAGAGAATTTTTAGATAGTGAGAATTATAATGCAGACATCACTTTGCATGTTCACATTAAACATATCATAAACATATTTCCACCAAGCTATGCAGTCTTCCTAATTATCTTTTTAATTGCTGCATATTTCCTCCTGTTGATGTGCCATAATTACTTAAACATTCAATTCAAGTCATTAAATTCAACAAACATTTGCCAAGTACCTATCATGCGTCAGGTACCTTGATAGAGGCTGGAGACACCGAGGGGAGGAAAATACAGTCCTTTCCCCAAAGACTCTGCATTCTGGTGTGGACAACATCAGCTGATAGGTGGTCTAAGAGGAGTGTGTCACCGGTGGATTGGGAACACCAATTAAAGGGGACTTTGGGGAGGAAAGAAGTTGGGGAAGGTGAAAGATGTAGGTGATATTTTGTCTGAGTTTTGAAAGTTGAATAGGAACCTGAAGTGAAAATGAAACAATAAAAAAGAGAGAAAGAAAAAAGATAACTTATTTAAGCTTTTACAGCTTATAAGGAGCAGAGATAGGATTTCAACATTAACGATCTGATTCTAAGACCCCACTGTCATCTCTGTTCTGCTGGTGAGCTCCTACTCATCCAACCATACTTGGCTTTAGCCAGCTTTACATTCTTTGTTAGTTTCAGTTCTCTTTTATTCAGCACTTATGCATTTCATGGAGATGGGATAGGCCAGAAGATTTTCTCTAACCCACATTTTCCTTAAATCTAACAACTGGGGTTTTACAAAGTATGATTTATTTTTTTAGTTTTACAAAATGAGTTCACTAACATAATGCACTGTCAGCCTTTGTTCCCGTTGTCTGTCAGAATTGCAATGTTACAAGAAGACACGATTCTAGATCAAATTCCTCGTTAAATATTAGGTTCTCTAAACATAATGAATGAATAAATGATCAACCAAAGGCTAAATGAGTAACTTGGCTGTATGGAAAGTAGAGAAGAATTAGTAGAAAGTGAAAGGCAGTGGCAGGTTATATGATTACATTTGCAGAAGTTAAAAAAAAAGACAAAGCTACCTAAATTAGTATTCTGATACCATGCCAGAGGCACTGGTGCTTATGGAATCAGCAGAATAAAGTTTATCAAGAACTACGAAATCAACCTTACCCTTGACTCACCCTTTAACCTAAGAAACTCATTCAAAATAGGGGAAACAACAGATATTGTATGCACCATTGTCTATATAAGTCTGGAAACAATCTAAAATGTCCACCAATAGGGAATGGTTAAATGAATTACAATATGTGAACTGGAAGGAGTATTATGAAGTCATTAAAATGGTAATTAGGGAGATTATGTAGCCACATGGAAAAACATTTACCATATAATATTAAGTGGGGGAAAAAAAGCAGAATTCAAAATTGAATCTAGGCCATTACTGCAATTACGTAAAAATGTGTGCTCATGAATCAAGAGACCAAAGGAAGAGGCACACTTGTGAGCAGCTGTTTTAACTGGTGTATTTTTCTTTTAAAAATGTCCTTCAGTTTGAGAGATTGCGTATTCTCTAGCCCAGCTGATGTTCTCCAACCTCTAGGGGGAGCTCAAGTCTTCCCCTACCAAGGCCTCCTCTAGCCACCCTGGGAAGATAGAGAAGGTCTCCAAAACAGAGCCAGAGGCACAGTGAGGTGTGAAGGGCTGGGCTTCTGGAGGCTGGTTTAAAGGGATGAGGAATAGAACTAAACTGGAGCAGACCTTCCCTGGGCCTCTTTCCTCTTGGTCCCTCTCTTGGAATCATTTGCTCTCTTGGCTCTTCTGTCTTCTGGCACATACATGTTGCTCTTGCTTCTCTCCTTTGGCCACTGCATTAAGAGGAATTTAGAGTGTCTTTCATCTGGGACACGGGCACCATTCATAGCCTCCTTTAATGAAAAAGCAGAAGTTATCCTACAGCGATATACACACAAGCAAAAAGAAGTACATTTGTGGTCCCATAATTTCTGATCAAAGGAAAAATAAAAGAAGCTAAATTTCCAGCAATAAAATACTAGTTAAATAATCTAAAGCAGATCTTTAAAATTAAATACTTGGAAGTTATTTTTTAAATAAAACATACTTATGAGTTGAAAAAATTCTCCAAAATATAATATTCAGTTGGGGGTGGGGGTGGGGGAATGAAACACAGAACAGTGTGTATGTGTGTGTTATCCAATTAATCATGAGAAATATTTATCTATATACACTGCAGTGAATAAACACTGAGTATGTAAGGAACTAATAATAGTTACCTACGGGGGACTAGAAATTAGGGGAAGGAGAGAAAGTTATTTTTTACTCCATATTCTTTTATACTCTTTTATTTATTTGCTGTGTGCACATATTCATTTTTTATTTATCTTTTTAAAGTGGGATTAAAGTAGGACCTAAATATAAGGAGGCTAGAATAGGCTAGAATTTAGAATCAACAGATTCTCTATCTATGCTATATGTCTATACTAAGGAGCTCTCATATCTCCCAAATACATTCCAGCCCAGCTCAGTACAATAAGAAACCAGATAAGAGATTTGGGCCCAAAGCTAGAATACACAGAGCTACCTCCACTATTATAACTATTACAACTACTACTGCTAACTACTATCACTACAAGTAATAAATGTAATGGCACTAAATACATGTTAGATAATAAAAACATTCACAATGTAATAATACATGGATGTAAAGCAAAAGGACCAAAATAAAACTAAATAAAGTTCAATACATAAAGAAAACTCTTTTGCTTTTTAAAAATTAGGACAGAAGAAATGTCACAAACAATTCCATTTTAACCAAGTCACATTTTGACCAGGACAAAGGGAAATGGAAAGTCCATTTAAAGTAGGACAGGGCCTGTCCCTGCTTGTGGTTTCAAACTGGATTCCTAATAAGCTGCGACTAACTGGGTTTTATCTGGCTTCGAGCTTCAAAATTTGCTTCTCTCCAATGTTTCTTTCTCTTTAGATTTTGAGCCCCGTTTTGTTTCCACTCTCCATGAGGCTTTAAAATCCATTGATTTTACTGTTTTGAATTGCTGATTCTGGATGGGAAGCCTGGGGAGTGAGGGCTGACTACAGATGCCAGAGGCAGAGGGACAAGTGCATATTCACTTACGGTTAAGGCCGGAGTCCTGAGGCGGCCTTCCTCTGAAGCAGTGCCTGGCCTAATCTCTTCCCCAGGTGTGGCCTCATGGGCACTGTGGTTTCTCAGGCTTTCTGAGGGAACTTTCCATTGGACACCCAAATCCTATTCCTCAAGCAGAGCTCAGTTATGAGCACCCACTCTACCAACCCGGGATGCTCTGTGAAGGCAGTCACATCCAAAAGGAGTCACATCTGCACATCACTTCATCTCCTGACACATGTGGCCCAGCAGTTGCTTCTCAACACCACGCCTGGGGCATGGAACCAAAGCTAATCCAAGGCTTTCATTCTTTCATTGCCTACAGATTCCTTTCCTACCCAAGCCTGGGACAGAGTCTGTAGGGACAGAAATCACATTAGATGGAGCTGGCTCCCTTGTCCTGGGGTGTAAATCCACACACTGTCCCTGCTCACTGGTTCCCAGGGCTGTCATCATGGACGCACTAGCAAACGGTTCAGTGTAGAGTGACTGATGCTTGATCTCCTTCACTACAGGATTGGTATCTGGATCTAATTGGTCCAAAAAGAGAAAACAGTTGGTTGTAGCCAGTACACAAGACGTTAGTCTTCATCTTTCAACATTTCTTGTTTGAAATTCAGAGCATCTATCTCCATAAAAACATGATTACAAAGGAATGGCTGGAACCATACTATCACTCAGAAAGGATTTTGAGTCACCACATTATTATAGAAATGCTTAGATATGCATAAATTTCAAGCCTATGACCAAATGGCCAGCTTTGATGATCTAATAATCAGCATGGTCTGAAAAGAAATATTGAATGTCAGTATTCTTTTCTGCATAAATGGGGTTTGTAACATTGACCCTCTGAGGTCACTGACCAGATTAAATAAACTGATATGCATGAAACAGCCTGGGCCAGTGCTTAGTAGATATACTCAAGAAAGTTTCCTTCACTGCTGCATCTGCCAAGAATTCCTAAGCTACTAGAATGTTAGAATTAATCCTGATCTAGCTATTTGAGAATGTCTTCAATCATCAACAAAAAAGAACCAACTTTTTTGTGTTTGAACCAATTTGCCATAAGTAATGTCTTGGAAGCAACCTGTCACCGAGCTCACCCCAGATGAAAGTCTGCAAATCTCCATTTATAAAATGAATAACTTTCAGCTAACTTATTTTGGAAAGGAACTCCATTTGCCTTCAAATAAATATATTGTGAGTAATTGCTAATTTCCATTTCCATCATTCTGTAATTCTGTAGCCAAAAGACAATGGGCTAACTTGCTACCTGCCTATTATTTTATATATGTCGGGTACAACTGAATAGGATACTAGCTCCATGTGTTACTAGCTCTGTGATCTTGGGCAATTTATTCATCTCTGAGCCTCAGTTTTCATATATGAGGAATAAGGGTGATCATATTACCTACAAAGTTTTCTTGAAAAATTAAATTATATGGTATATGTATATGCCAGGCCCAAATGGTAGTTATTATTAGTTACCATTATTGGGTTATAAAAAATTATTTTTCAAGACTTCGTATATTTTCAGCATCATGAAAGATGTGACTCTTACCCATATTTTGACCATTCTCTTTTGCCATCCTTACCAAAATTAATAGAATAATAAAATTATAAACCTTTAAGCTAACTCCTTAAAACCAATACAATATCCAGCATAGCACACTGAATGTAGTAAACTTAATGAATGTTTGCTGACAGGTGAAATAAACAATTAAGTCCAATCACCCAGTCAGTGTTTTGAATGTTCCAGAACATCCTTGGCAAGTGGTTATCAGACCTGTATTTGGATATCCACAGTCTTCGGCAACTTAAAACCACTTTAATTGTATGTATAGTAGGTTTAGAAGATATGTGACTTGTGAAACCAGTTTCTAATCCTACACCAAGACAGGCCCCCAAACCCTCAGCTCCATCCAGATTGCCAACAAATCAGCATCTTCTTCCCAACTCCAAATGTTCAAGAAGTCCGTTTTATACAGAGCCATCATCTTCTTCTCTCCCTTTCTCTCTGCTTCCTTTTTGTGGCCCTAAGAGTCAAGCAAAAAAAGTCCGTTTTCCTGCATGAGTTGCTTCAGACACCTTGAGGGCATCACTCCGTTTTTCAAACCCACTCTCAGCAGGAGGCACTCCTTTGCCACTAGCACACACAGACTCCAGAAATGTGAGCAAGAGGAAAGGCCTCTTGGCCTCTGCTGTTATTAAAATTAATATCATTGGCTAAAAGGCCAGAAAAGCTTGGGGACCACCCAGGCAAATGATACCTTCTCAGCTGAATATCATCACTAATTGGTATTATAACACTTTCTGTAGCATTTCACAAAAATGTTTCAAGACCAAGTGATGGAGTGTCCAAACAAGCATATCACAGATACTCACTCTGGCAGGTTTGGGGGAAACACCTCCAATTAAATAGCAAAGAATTTGTTTTTCTTCCAATCCCAGGCTGGTTGTTCTCTCTCTCTCTTTCCCTCTGGATGGAAACAGGAAGATTTTGCTGGACTTCAGAATCATGAAACCACTGCTTGAAATAGCCATGCTTCAACGTTTAAGTGTCAGATCCGGAGGGTTTCAGTTGAATTTGTTTTGGATTGAACACCTCCCCTAAGAAGTATAAAATTCCAGAGGTCATTTTTTGTGGCTTTGATTCAGGCTCAGTCAGAATTTGTTGTAAAAGGTGACAAAATCATGAGCTCGAACTTCTTCAGGTACTTGGGCTGGAAAGGGTCTTAGGACTTCTGAAAGAGGGGCACTGTTGCTATCTGCAGAGTCAGATTCTCTGAAAGAAGCTCTGTTTATTTGATTCTTCTAAAACAAAAAACGCCTTTTAATGAAATTGATGAAGAATACAAAAAGTGCTTAAATGTTTGGTTTACATCAATGCATTCATTCTGCTTTTGGAGCCTCCGCCTTCTTGCTTGAACAGAGAGAAATAATCTATAACAATCGTTCTATCAGCTTCTTCTGAGCTCGTTAGGGAGTTAGATAGCCAGTGGTTAGAACCGCTTTCCTCAGCTGCTCAAAGCACTTCCTGCCAAACAGCCAGGACATGGCTCTACAAAAATGCTGTTATTTGTTTCCTGTTTGTGCTGAAACAAATTAATATGGATCTAGTGGCTTAAAGCTACACAGATGTATTCCTTACAGTTCTGGAGGTTACAAGTCTAAAATGGGTCTCAAGGGCTAAAATTAAGGTATTGGCAGGGTTGGGTTCCTTTTGGAAGCTCTAGAGGGGAATGGGGTGAGAGGGTAGGGAGATCCATTTCCTGGGCTTTTCCAGCTTCTACCGGCCACCTACATTCCTTGGCTTGTGGCCTCTTTCCTCATCCTCAAGACCAACAGCATAACATCTTTAAATCTCTGTTTAACCTCCTTCAACAATTTTAAGGACTGTTACTCTAGGAGGAGGAGATTTCCTGTCCAGGGCAAGCTCCCTATGAATTCACAGAGACCAAATAAAGGTGAGGGCAAGAAGTTGGGAGTTTAAAGGGGGTTTATTTTCACCGCAGTAGGTTTCAGTCTCTCCCTGATTCCTGCTCTCCCCAGCCATGTGCTACTTCCCTGCCCCTATCACTGGGAGGAACTCTGTGGGCAGGTTCCCTGGTGGCTGGTGGATGCCTGACCAATCACCTAACATAAACTGAGGGGAGGAGAGAATGGGTGTTTCCTCTCCACACCTCCTTTGGGCCAGTACCATGACTGACCAGCAGTTCTGTCACCAGGAAACATCCCATAAGTGTGCAAACAGGCTTTTATTATATACACAATGGGCACTATTAAGGCCAGATGGGAATCTTGGTCAGAAAGGGATTCCCCACAAGGATCCTCACTCAATTACATTGGGCCCAGTTAGATAATTCAGGGTAATGTTCCATCCAAATATCCCTAACTTAATCATGTTTGCAAAGCCTCTCTTGCCATGTCAGCTAATATATTTACAGGTTTCAGAGATGAAGACATCACTGAGGGGTCATCATTCTTCTGATCACGGATGCTAAAAGAAAACTGTGAGCTGGATCCAGATGCAGGAAATGAGGAGGACAGTAAAAGAAATGGTCCTTGCCATTGGTGGAAAGCTTGCTTTTTGCCTAGACTATTACTTTGCCATTATAGAATCCAAGAGTTGCTCCATGACACTAACTGTGTCACCTGGTCATTTGACTTAACACGTTCTTTGAGATGTAACAATACCTATTTCACAGAGGAAGAAGTGTCCCATTTTCAAGATACAGAGACTGAGGCTCAAAGAGTTTGCATGGTATTTCTAAGACATACAGATATCTTGAAGAGACCAAAATCCAAGCTCTTTCCATAGCACCATGCCACTGGGTTTCCCACGGGGATCAGATAGCAGATGTTTTTAGCAAGGTTTTATGATTCAGAGTCAGGGCTGTGCACAAATATTAACTTAGAGGTGGTGACTTCTCAAAACTAAAGGTTGATATTTTTGCTGTTATTCCTCCAAGGTGAGACTGACTTCGTGAAATCGTTTTTCTCTTTAGTGGGAAGTAAGTGAAAACATTCCTGTATTTTTGGCTGAGCCAGAAGAAATGCTGTTTTCAAAGAGTAAGTAGTTTTCACCTGTGAATACTATATTACATTTCAGTGCTTTTGAGGAGGTTTTAAGGAATATCCAAAAAAAATCAAAAGGTAGAAAGTTTCTATATGGAAAATTATTTTTAAATCTTTTAAATAAAGGGTTAGTCAGGAGTGCAAGAAGCAGCATGGAATTAAATAACTAGTATCCGATTCCCCCTGCCTTGTATTTCTGAGCCAAATTGTATTGAATTTTTTGAAGAAAAAGACTTGGCATTTACACAAAATTTGGAAAAGAGGAAAAAACATCTCAAAGAGTTGCTGCAAGAATAAATCATGCGTTGGGACTCCTGGCCAGAGAGAACAGCCCTCTCTATGCACCCCAAATAAGCTTAAGAGATTTTCATTGAAATAAAATGGACCTTTGAAATTCTGAATTATTAAGAGTAACTCAAATTACATAAACAGAATTCTGAGTAAGGCCAACAATAGCTTCAGTTCCCCCACCCCCATTTTTTTTATC
Organism: Manis javanica; assembly: GCF_040802235.1. Taxonomy (NCBI): domain Eukaryota; kingdom Metazoa; phylum Chordata; class Mammalia; order Pholidota; family Manidae; genus Manis; species Manis javanica. The sequence continues at coordinate 17,782,227 of NC_133160.1, read as the reverse complement.
ATACAATATGCATCTCTTCATCATTCTGGAAGAGGCATGATGGACAATATTTCAAGAAGATATATTTTGCTTAGAAATCTTTATTTTGTTTCAGTGCCAAATTTAGAGTTGAATATGTGAGAAAGGCATGTCACTTCTGTCGATGTTACAAGTAAGTCAATAATTCACTTATTTCAATAATAAGCCTGAATGCTTAAATATCACCTGACCCATTTGCTATATTAACTAGAGTATTCAGCTTATCCAAGGGCCAAATACAAATCTCAGAAATAAAGGAAGATAACATTTTTTAGGTGAACTGTTATCACTTAGAATAAACTTAAGAGGGCATCAGAAAGATTAAGCCTGAGAAGATTATGATCTCAACCTATAATGGAAAGGGTAGGGAAGAAATAAACACTTTTGAAAGTGTCTTCTAATAGCCCTTATCATTTTATATGATCCTCACAATCATGTTTTGAGATAGATAAAGTAGCCCTTTTAAAAAACAATGAATCTGAAGTTCACAAAGCTTAAATGACTTTTCCAAGGATGCCTTATGAGAAGATAGTCAACCAGGTATTTGAGACACAACAGATATTTTTTGCTGTTAAGAATATATTCATAAGAATGCATTTAATAATAAGAATAAGAATATATTTACCCTGTTCTAGCAAAAGAAATGTGAGGTCAAATTCCTTGGAAGTGCGTAGAGATTTTACCAAGCTTCTTCATTTGTTACAGTGAAATATTCCAGTGGATCAGAAGCATTTCCAAGTTGGGTATGAAGACAGTCCTGTCATCCAGTGAGGCACAGGTCACATTTACCAAGGCTCAGTGTTCAGCTGACGGTTGAATTGCTGTAATTCTCAAATCTCATGTGGCTTTTGCACACATAACCCCTGGCTTCTCCAATCCGTTCCATCTCCAGCTTTTGAAATAATATGTTTCAATTAGTTGAACATGTGTGATGTTCAACTTGGTGGATATGGAGAACACCAAGTAAGAGATTATTTCAGTCCAGAGCTGGGATCTGTCTTCATGTATGATGATAAAAACAGAGAAGGTGCATCTGTAAAGGGAAATATAGAGCCCAGAATCAGATACCAGGAATATGCTATCCTTCATGTATACAATGAGATATATATATATCTACATATAGATATATAAATATGTAATTACCTAGTTCCATAAAACAGCCTATATAAAGGTGAATTCATTATACATACACATAACACATACAGTAAACATTTTTATTCTTTTTACAGTTGACTCTTGAACAACATAGGTTTGAAATACATGGGTCCACTTGTGGATTTTTTAAATGAATATATCGGAAAATTCTTTGGAGATTTGTGACAATTTGAAAAACCATTTTCTTTTTTCTAGCTTACCTTATTGTAAGAGTACAGCATATAATACATATAGCATACAAAAAGTGGATTGATCAACTATTTATGTAGTTGGTAAGGTTTCCAGTCAACAGCACGCTATCAGTAGTTAAGTTTTTGAGAAATCAAAGTTATTTGTGAATTTTTGACTGCAGGGGTCAACGTCTCTAACCTCCATGCTACTCAAGGGTCAACTCTATATTTATACGTATATAAAAATAAGAATCACCTTTATATAGGCTAGCTACTGTGATCCCTAACCACAAACTTGCTCCATGACACTAACTCTGTCACCTGGTCATTTGACTTAACACGTTCTTTGAGATGTAACAATACCTATTTCACAGAGTTGTTATGAAGATTAAATAACCAAGTATTTCAGTTAAGTGTTGTTTGCTGATTTCTACTACTCTTTTTGTGATTCAGGTCAAGTATCACCTTCCCGGTTGCTCCTCCTGGCTCTTGCCTACATCCTGACCCTGCCAAACTGGACTAGATGCCCCACTGGTGTACTTCCCTCCTCTTTGCAGTCACTACATCACACTTTAATTATCTCATTAGACTGTGAGCTCTTTGAGAACCGAAATAATGTGTCATTAATCTCCAGACCTTCAGCAACCATTCCAGTCCCAGGCACACAATGCTGGGATAATGAATAAATGCAAAATGCTTCTCACAGACAGTACCTAGAATATAATATTAATGCTATCTTATTTTATGTTTGGAAAGTACTAAAAATGCAGAGAGTGTTAACTACTAAAAGGAAATGTTTTAGTTACTTCAAGTGATGGGAGGTTTTAAAATGATTAAAACAGTGGGTGTGAAGAATCTTATGTTTCATTTTTATAACAACTTGTTATTTTTGAAATTCCCAGCTTCAATAATAACAGAAATGAAAGAGTTCGAGTTCCAGTACTTTCCATGCTCTGCCACAACATAGCCCAATGCGGAATTTGTTTCAGACAATTCAAGAGTTTTTATGACCTAAAAAAGAAAAATGTAAAGGTTATTTTTCCCTATTGTCACTGATTACTAGTCCTGAGGAAACATCAAACATTATTTTTAAAAATCCAAATAGGAAGTTTGGGCCCATGAAGTCCATGTCCACTGTCCCACAGGATTGACTCCAGATAAAGCCTATGTATTTACTCAAATCAGCAATCTAAGCCCAGGGATATTCTCAGCAAAAGGCAGATCTTGGCCTGTCCTTATAACAATAGTCTTTTCCTTGAAGAATCACTTTCACCTTTTATGATCCATCTACTGACTTTTTCCTTCTCCATGAAGATGTCTAAATCTTCCAAAGGTGTCTGATGGTCCTAAATGATATAGTCCCACCTGACTTTCCAGAAAGTTCCATAGACTCACTCTTAGTAGACATATCCTCAGCAAATCAACTAATTGATAGGAACATAAAGTAATTAGATTCACATTTTTCCACTTGCAAGTCTAGGAGCCCATATTCACAGAAAAGTTTCTGCCACTTAACAAGGAGGAAACACACCTGTTAGGCTCACTGTGGAATTACACAGCCTTAAAAGGCAAAAGGCACTGGTTCTCAAGCTTGGCTTGATATCAATATTGATGTCATCCAGGGACATTTGAGGAATACTGATGCCACCCCAGAGATTCCTGTGTAATTGGTCTAGCAGCCTGGGCATCTGGACTTTTAAAGGCTGTCTGGGTATTTCTACTTTGCAGCCAAGGTTGAGAACTGCTGCTCTGAGATCTACAGCTGTGGTTCTCATCCCTGGGTGCACATTGGAATCTGGCAAATTTTGAAAACATCCCCATCCTCACCTCCTCCCCCTAAATCTGTGGTTCTTAAGCTTCAGCTCACAGCAGAATCAGGATAACTTCTTAAAATACAGGTTGCTGATCCCCCCCACCCCCGAGTGATAATGGCCTCGGATGGGGCCTGTGAGCTTCATGTCTAAGGAGTTCCCCTGCAGTGTTTTGCTGTTTCTCCTGGGACTCACTCTGAGAACCACTGTCAGAGATATCATTTATTTGGCTCAGGGAACTTTGTATTTCTGTCTCCTGATCATTTCCAATTAATCAACCCTGCATGGTAATGGAGACCCTCCAGGACTCCCACTTGAGTAATTTCTTATAATCACTCCCCACCATAGTTTTCCAGGGCTAGAATAGAGCAGACAGAGCACAAGAGAAACCTGCTTTCAACTCCTGCGGCTTAGTAGCAGGTGACTGCAAACATATCATGAATATTGGTGTGATCGACGTGTTCCTGTTTTCGAGGGACTTAACTAGTTTTAGCACTTAAAGTCCCACATTTCAGGACATGCCTCAGTCCAGGAGAAACCAGAATAGTTGGTCACCCTATAGAGCCTCTGTTTTTTAACCAACGGTAAGGAAAACCAAGCTGGCTTTGAGGAGTCTCTTCAATCATTTGAAATTGTACATGCAGACTGCCTTGTATATAGATCAATTGCTTTAGAAAAAGTGATCAGGATCGTGCCCATGACACGTGTTAGGATGGTTTGTGTTGGGGAGAGAAGCACCATGCTTCATCACCAGGAAACATTTATAGTGAAGATAATGCAACTGGTTTGGCCAATCCTTTTAGAGCAGTGGATCTCAACCTTGGCTGCACATTGTTACCTTGGCAAGTTTTTTAACCACTCCCACCTCCAAAACCCAAACCATACCCCGGGTGATTAAAGCATAAGCTATGTTGTTGGAACTCTGACATCAGTATTTTTTGAAAGCTCCCCAGCCGATTCCAACACGCAGCTAGGATTGAGCATCAGTGTTCCAGGCAGCATGGCTCAAAGTGCTCTCCCCTGACTAGCAGCCTCCACAGTACCCAGGAACTTGCTAGATATGAAAATTCTCAGCATTCTAGCCCTCCCTACTAGTATAATTAGAACCCTTTTGAGGCCAGAAATCACTGTTTCATCAAGCTCTCCGATGCATGCTAACGGTCACACTTTGAGTATACCGAGGAGGCATTTCCTTGTCGCTCTATTAATATGCTATTTTTCGGTATGCTGTTTTGTCTTTCCAGCAGCCTAGAATAAGCCTTATTTTTATGGATATTATACTATTAGATTCTATTTGCAAGGATTTTACTTAGGACTTTTTGCTTCAATAATTAAAACTGAATTTGACCTCTAGTTTTTATCTTGTGCTATCTTTCCCAGGTCTTCATGTCAATGACGATCCCAACTTAGTAAAATTCACTGGAAAACATTTCTCCTTATTTTATACATTAGACTTATTTATATAACATTGAAAATCCAGAATTTACTGGTGAAAATACACATTTCTCTGTCACCATTTTTGGAAGTAAACCTATTACATCATTTTTTTTGTTTTGGTCCTTAAAAACTATTTATTACTTCTGGATTTTTTTTGGCTGTTTATAATACCTAGAAAATCATCTACTTTGAAATACTATTTTTAGAAGTATTGGCATAGATAAAAAATATAGTGTTGTTAAATCCTTCAATACTTGTGTCTATGTTTTTTCTAAACTCTAGAACTGAATGTTCAGTACATGAATGTATGTTCTTTATTATTTAATATTAGATACTTGATTATATGAATTTTCCTCATATGGCTGATATCCAAAAGTTTTGATAAGTTCATTATGAATTTTTACTTAAGAAAGGTGCTAGATAGTTGATAGATAATCAACTTTAAGTGTTCTTTGAGCAATGAAAAATAAAATATTTTTCACAGCACAGGAATGTATATATACCATGTGTGTATGTATATATATAGATATCAACTTATAAAAGAATATATGTATATCAACCTATAAATAATGCTTTGATTATACACATGCTATTACTTATTGTGTACTTTATTAGTATAGGAGTTCTTATAAAATTCTTAAACTGCAAAAACATAAAATGATCCTCTCTCATTCAATAAAAATAACTTCAGTTGTTTATGTTGTGGAAACACGTGTTTTTTAATTTGTATTTGCATTTCCTGGCATGAAATAATTTTATTTTTCATATTAAAAAAAATTCTATATTTTAAAAATTTGTTGTGAAAAATGTAAAAGAAATTTCAAAATATTTAAAAAAAAGACAAGAAGTTTTAAAACATGATCTCAACCCACTATTATAGTTACTACTTGGATAAATTCCATATATACTTTAATAACCTAGTTCTCTCCTTTTTACTTAGAAATGCATCAAGAACAAGTTAATATATTAAACAAATTGTTGAATTTATTTTGATATTATTTTAATATTAGGGTATTAAATGAATTTATTATCACATAATTTTAGTGACTTTGATGAGGAAATACTCAAAAAGTTCTCAAATCCCTCCCCCTCTTGGCAGGTGTGGTGGGAAGCCAAAGGAAACAGGGTTTCTTTTAAAGCTTCAGGAATGTAGAGGAATCACAAGGTGCTTGGGTACTTGGGATTGAAACAATGTAACAATGTATTCCCCACCACCACCACCACGACTCGGTGGTATAGAACAGCTTGTTGTTCTGTTCATAGTCATGAAAGCACATTAGATGATAATTTGGTATCTGGGTAACCTTTACAGAAATAGATTAAAATATAACTAGCATCCTGAATACACCTATAGTGACCTAATAGCTCCCACTGCAACAGTTCCTGGGCGCTAACTCCCCTCTAGCTTTGTCTTAAATGTATAAAAGACATGGCCCTGCTGTACCTGGGGCTCAGACCTTCAGAGATCACTGTCCTCTGAGCCCACCGGTGTAAAATAAACCTCCACCCTCCAAGACCTCCGAGTGCCACTTGGTTCTTCCATGGACGATCCAGTCTAGGTTGTCCACAACAACTTCAGAACACTTCACATTACAGATCCTTACATTTTAACCTGACACATAGCATAGAATTGCCTTTAATTTTTGATATTTTAAATAGTGATAGAATGCATATCCTTAGATGTTCATGTCTGTGTACATACATGATTATTCTTTGGAAGAAATGTATAAAATGGAAAATTACTGGGTTAATGACTACGAAACATATTGATAAATTACTGAAATATTTTTATATTTTTTAAACAGCAAATAATTATAATTTCACACTGACTCAAGTAGAAAGCTTTTAAAAGAGTAATTTGTTTTGTATATTTGTTCTAACTAGATTTTTTCACTTCTGTTGCTGTCAATGTTTTCTGCTTTTGTTTTAGTTTTGTCTCCTTTGCATTTGTTTCATTAGTGATGCTCTATCATTTGCTAATTAAGCACTAAACCCTTTTATCCCCCAGTAATTCAGAAGATAAAATATTATTTCAAGTATTTATACACTGATTGTTAGTTTTCTGATTTCTAGAGGTAATAAATGTGTAATTGTCAATTGTCCCTCTGAGACAGAGAAATTGATTTACCTTCACTGCCCCTTTCCCCCAACTATCAGGATGTTCCTAGAAATCATGAAATTTTGGACCAGGCAGTTACGCCAAATTTTTGTTTACATTGCTTACTTATCTCTTATTAATCTATGTTCACAAAAAGTCCTTCATTTAACTGATCTGATTGCCAGGATACTATTTGAATAAATATTCTATGAATGGTTTATTTTCTGAGTCATGTCCTGACATTTGTTGTTCAGCAATTGCTGAAAATGAATGACAGCTCAAAGGGACATCTGAGCTGGTTCCTCTGTCACAATCCTTTCTCCTCAAACCTGCAGACATTTATTTCTCTGGTGTTTCTTAAGATAGTATTTTGGAGAACTTTGAATCCTTCAAAATGTTTTGTAAGCCACTGCTTTTTTGTTTTCTGTGAAAAATCATACAGAAATAGTTTTACCCTCCAAATAGTGGGGTTTTATTATTTATTTACTTAGACCAGGTTTTATTTAGATAATGGACTTTACTTATTAATTGTTCCTGGTACTTACGATCCACAGACTCAGCTGTTTCATTGTCTGTCTTTAGAAATGCTACATATTGTAATGTCTCCTTCCCAGGGGCCATAGTCTGTTTACTGCAGTAGATTACAAACAGGCCTAACTTCTCAACTGGACTCATGTCTGTAAGAACTTGTGAATGTATTCCATCTCTTAAGGTAAGTATCATGGAAAATAATCTGAGTTTTCAAAGGGAGACCCTGAGGGACTTTATTAGAAATATAACACAGGACTGAATAAATCACAAGATTCAGCAGAGCCTCCAACCTTAAGAAAATTCTCCAGCTGCCTTATCTTCTCCCTGCTCCCGACAAGGAGAGTGCCAACCAGCATCCCCTCTCTGGCTTCTGTCCTCAGAGGAGCAGGAGGGTTGCTGCCCTGGTCCTCAGTGTGGTCCTGAATCATTTACCCCAGGTTCATTTTGAGGGTGATTATTAAAAATGCCATTTCCAAAGCCCAATCATCAAACCAGATGTATCAGAATCATCTAGGGGGCATGGTTCAGGAATCTACATTTTTACAAGTAACCCAAATAAATCTTGGACACATGGAGGCTTGAAATCTGATTTCAATTTTCTTTTTCTGGAAGGATAGATGGAGATTAGGTGGAGTAATTAAAGATAAACCCCCTGGTAGGAGGGTAAGCAGCAGTCAGCAGCTATATTGTACTCTGATTACTTAATCTGAATTAAAATGAGATGGATATTTGGGGGATGGCTGAATGGAAACTATGAGAGCACTCTTGTTTCTTTAGTGGCTTGTAAAGATATTCTGTGTCTTCTTAATGAACCTCTATGAATGACCTCAGTCCTGAGGAGAATTAGGCTGCTTCAAACCCACCACTTTCCTTACTTATTCTGAAGACTAAGTAACTATTAGAGCAGACATTAAATCCTAACCACCACTAGCTACACCAGATGACTCAACTCAGGTTATAATTAGGGGAAGGGAAAGCCAGAGGGAGACTGGTGGGGATGAGAGCAGGGCCACAAACTGGGAGAAAGAATGTTCTGGGTCTTCCTCCAGAGAGACAGCAGGCTCTCCTCAGGGCTCAGCCCTGGTCAGTCTTCACAGTCACCCGTTCACCTCCTTCTTCAGCCTCTTAGACACTTAAGTATCCAGAAATGCCTGAGATTCAGAAAGGCAGAAAGAAATAGCTTCAGCTATGATAGAGGCCAAGGCTGGCTCCTCAGGACCCACCCTGTGGCCAGCATCTGGAGGAGCCATAGACCCAGGGCTGCTAGTGTTTGCAGAGGTACAGGAAGGGTACCTTATTTTTAGCACTAGCAGTAGTTTTAGGATAAGAAGCCCCCATATATAGCAGGAAGAATTATGGAGTCAGGAAATGGAAAGAACTTAACTGCTAAGAAAGTTCGTCTTAAATAATATTCACTCATCAAAGATGGGACAATTATAAAGAGGGAAGCAAAGGACGAAGTCCTGGAGAAGAATCCTTGCAAAGCTGTAGGCTTTCTGTCCTCTGAATCCTGCTCACTCCTCAGGCCCCAACTTACTGTCATCTCTCGGCTACAGCCACATTTCCTTGGCCCTGACCTCACTGTACTCCCTCCAACATCGGGCTCTTTGCATGTGCTGTTCCCTTAGCCCAAACTATTTTTCTCTTTATTCCCTTGTCATTGAACCTGGTGTTCAGATACCACTTCCCTAGGGAAGCCACGTCTGAATCCAAGCCCGGTCACATCCCAGTGTTACAATAAGTTATAGATTCCTCCATGGCACTAAGCACACACATAACATTGCTTTTTGTGTCTGTAATTACTTGTTTAACAGCTACCCTCCCCGCCATCCCTAACTTGGCCCCACCAGCTTGCAAGGGTGGTGGGGACAAAACCTGAGCCCTCACTGTGTACTTATCATTGTCTCTACTCTGCTTAGAGCAACTCTATTACTGCTGGGAGGCATGAATGGACTCTGGCATCCCCTCATTTGGTGAATGCCAGATTCACTAAAATCAAAGGACACAATACCTCATTAAAAAAAAAAAATATTCACTTTCATATGTTGGTGAGGCCCAACAAATATTTTGGTTTGTATCAGAGAATAAGATTCAGTTCTTATGTTAGCTAAAGTGGTTTCCTTACCAGTCTTGAATCAAGTCCATCGCTCTTAAAAGAATACAGTAGGGACAGTACATTCCCCACGGGGGCCAGGCTGCCCTGCCATTGCAAAGGGGCTTGTGCCTTTCGAGAGCATCAGCCGTGGGAAGGAGCCAGGACAGTGGTGAAAGCACAGAGCCCTCTGCCTGGAGTCAAGGCCAAAGCACAGGGCCTTCCTCTGCAAGCTTGTCTTTATGAATTTGGATCAACTGTTCCCTGGCCCAGAATCACCCAGTTAAACAAACCAGGGATTACCAGTAAACTCACACAAAATCAAACCTGCCAGGTCCTTTATAATCTGTGAGACAGTCTCTACCTGATCACATTCATTTAGGCTCTGATAAAATGGCAGTGAAAGAACCTCCTTTTCCAGATTCCCAGGATGCAGAGATTAGCTCACTTTTTCCTTCAGAATGACATTTTCCAAACCATATGAGCAAAGTTTCCTTTGCAGGGGCCCATTGAATTGCAAATGAAACCAACCAATGGTCCATGTCACTCATAAGCTATTCTAACCTCAAATACTTGCCCCAGAAATCATGGCTGGACAAATTTGCAATACCCAAACCTGGATCAAACCTGTAAGCTTCAACTGATTTCAGGTCAAGCCCAGCTCCCTAGTTTTATCATGTATGACATTACATCAGTGCATTGCAATGAAACATATAATCAAAAAGCCAGACTCCACTTTTCTCTGGGGTTTGGAAGAGCAATTCCTTTTTAGGGGTGAAAATATGTGCTGTGACCTTGTTCTTTATGTTGTCAGTCAAGTATCAACCCAAACATTCATCCTTGTAAAGAGAAGTTGCCATGCAATCAAGCCAATGCCTGGCCTGTTGATTTATCCCCCACTCCCCCCAAATAACTACTTGTACAGGGTCACTTTGCAGGAAATAACTTGGTGAACCACGCCACTCTTCTCTTATTTGACCTTATTGGAAAGTTCAGGCAGTTGGGAAGACCTCGGGGAATCAAGTTTGAGGGACTGCAGAGCTAGATGAAGAGCCAGAGGTTGGGAATATAAGAACCCAGTTGCACAGGCCTTAGGCTGAGGGTATGAGAAAGATCTGTAGGGCATGTAACAGCAGCATAGCATGAAGTTCAGGTTAGAAGATGGGCACAGAGGAGTTTGAGAGCACAGCACAGCACAGAACTGACGTTGGAGAAACCATGAGACTCTAATGGGGGCAGAACCAGCCGGTCTCACGAATATGAGCTGCAGCAGACCCAGGGAGATGCACAGCTCTTCCGATTGTGACTCAGCTCCTTCCAGCCTCCCGGTGCAGGGCCAGAGCAGGATGTGTGCCCAGGCAGGTCTGAAGCCACAGGTCCAAGCATGTAGACCCACATGCACAGAAGAGAGGACTCCAGGGCAGGAGGCCAGGCTCTCAACACAAGCTCAGGCAACAGCTACTCTCTCCCTCTGCATGAGCATCATAAAGCCAGGCAGAAGCCTATCACCCCAATAATCCTTCATGATGCACAAGGAGAGAAGTTGTTCTAAAGATTGAATATGAAGAGAATGTTTTAAAATATGCAAATTATTCCACTTGCAAACAGTTAATAATTTATAATCTTTATTTGCTTATAATTTGAATATTATGAACTGCAGCTCGCTGGAAAGCATACTGATACTCCAAAGAGCAGTAGATGTATCCATGTTGGAGTTTTATTTTACTTCTCAGAAAAGGAGCAGCCATTAAAGGATGATAGAATGGGCTTCTCTGGTTCACTTTCTCTCTTCAACAGGAGCGAGTCTACTTTAGTCTAGGTCAATAATTAAAGACATACCTGCTTTCTGCCAGATTCTGTGGGCTGCTAGGGCCACAAAGATGAAAATGACCTAGTTCTCCAGGTGGTGCGGGCAAACCAGAGCCCACTGAGACAGCAACACATTGTGAAAAGGATGGAACTGACATTACTGAGCATTTACCACACTCCAAGCTCTGCGTTCAGTGTTTTATATCTACTGCCCCACTTAAATTTCATCTGTCAAGTATTCTAATTATCCCCATTTAACACATTTAGGCAACTGAGGCACAGGGAAGCTGAATGGCTTTCCCACAAACACTAGTAAGCAGCTCTATTAGTTTTCTATTGCTGCTGTAACAAATTAAATTAAAACAACACAAACGAATGGCCTTACAGTTTAGTAGGTCAGACGTCTGAAACATGTCTCCCTGGGCTAAAATCAAGGTGTTGGCAGGATGGTGTTCTTTTCCAGAGGCTTTACAGGAGAATCCATTTGCCTACAGAGCTTTTACAGCTTCTAGAGGCCACACTGCTTGGCTAATGGCTTCTTTCCTTCATCTTCAGAACTGTCTTCCCTAATCTCAAACCCATCCTCACATTTCTGACTCTGACCCCCTCTGCTTCCTTCTTCCACATTGAAGGACCTTTGTGATTACACTGGGTGCACCTGGATAACCCAAGGCAATCTCTGCATTTCGGGATCAGCTGTTCAGCAACATAAATGCCCCCATTCTGCAAAACCTAAGATATTCAGAGGCTCCAGGAATTAGAATGTGGGCATCTTTGCAGGGCCATTTTACTTTCTAACAGTGGGGCAGATAGGATAAGAACCAAGGAATCTGGTTCCAGAACACATGCTCTTAATCAGAGGATAATACCAACGGCTTAGGACTTGCCCATTTTATCCATGCAGTTTGTGCCAGGTACAAATACTTAAAAAATTACTCTCTGAAAAAAAGGTACTTATCCTATTGGCTTTTCCTGATGCATTTGTTTTCAGTTTTAGGGATTTAACCACGCAAGCTCACAGTGCCATTGAGACTAAAAAAGTATTTTGGACTCTGATATCCCCTCCCCATTCATACCCTAAAGACTCACACACACACTCCAGTCACACCATATGTATACATGCAGTTTCTTCTCCAATCTTTACCCACAATTCAAGTAATCAGATCCCCACTCACCCACTACAGATGGATTTTTCTCTGTTATTCACCCACACATCTAGTCCTTGAACAGCTCCCATCAGCCTCGTCTCCAGTATGGATCTCTGTCCTCTGATCTCCCTCAATGCCACACCCTGATCCAGCCAACATCACCTCACTGGGACACCTCCCATCTTGTCCCTCCCCCTGGCACTGGCCCCTCTCCAATCCATTCTCCAGGTGGCACACATCATGATTTTTATTTAACACCAATAGGATTGGTTAAAGTTCCTGCTTGAAGCCCTTCACTTTCTCCCCAAGCCTTTCAGGAGGATAAACACTATTTGTAACATGATGAATAAGGCCCAAAGTATCTCTGCCCTTTCAGCTTAAATTTGCTCCCCTTTGCTTAGATTTCTTAAAAGATTCCTGCTTCCTTCAGTTCTTGACACGACAGTCCTCTCCACCTCCAGAACTTCCATCTGCTGCCTTCGCTATCTGGAACGTTCTTAGCTACACTGTTCACCTGACTCACTCTCCATATACTTCATGTCTCTTTTTAAATGCCATTTCCCTAAATAACTCTTTCTGGGCAACACACACACACACACACACACACCTCTGATGTAGGATGATAGCAAGAGATGTCTGTGAAGAAATGCCTTTGTCTGATTGTGCTTGTGAAGAAAATATTGTCTCATAATAGAATTATATATACATGTGTCTTGCCAATGGGTTCTAGTCCTGGACAAGTTCACTATGGGTTCAGTGAGACTGAAAAAAATGATGGTGGAATGTTCTTGGCATGGAAAGGTTTATACCCACCTTTATTCCCATGGTGGCAGGTCAAGTGCTAGAGTCCCATCAGCCTCAGAGGGAGTCTGCATGCAGCAAGCTAGTCTCTGCCTCCTGGCCTCTCTGCCCCCATGGTAGTCTCATTCTCTGTCCTCACACTGCCACCACTCCAGCCTCTGCTCTCCTGTAGCCCTGTAGTCATGCAACAGCCCAGAGCACTGGGCGGAGCTCTTTATATACAGAGTCAATAACAGTGTATTGCCCACACGTGTGTAGTGAGCGAGTCGACCAGGGCCAGGTGAGAATCCTGGCCATAGGAACCTTGTTTTTCTCCACCACATGTACTTATCTGTGTGAATAGTCCTTTAATGCCATTCCCCTTTCACACGACTGGAAGGTCTTTGAGAGCAAGGGCTGTGCCTATCTTCCCCTCACTGTTGTATTCCTAACACCTGGAACATGACATGCAGGTGCTTAATAAATGTTCAATAAGTGCTTTGGAGGTGATAATCCACGATGCCCATCATCACACTGTCGTTGTCATCACTACCACCACGGCTGCCATCGCCATCCTTGTGTGTCATGTTTTGTGTCCTGTAGGTTACAAAAGAAAAATTCATGTTTGCCCTTCATCATTAACACTCTGAGGTGGAGGAAATAGCTATTGTTCCATGGCTGTGTAAACTGAAGCTCAGGGAGAAGGGGGATATCCCCAGGGACACAGCAAGGCCACAGCCGCTCTTCGTCCAGATCCTCCATTTGTGGACGAGGATGCCCTGAGGCGGCCACCAGGAGAGAGCGAGAAGGGCCCCCAGGGGGAGGCAGTGGGCCCCTGAGGCCTGAGACTCTAGAGGGAAGAGCTAAACACCAACGTGGCATTCTCTCAGATTTGAATTTCCTCTTCCTACTCAGGACAAGAGGGAGGGAAAAGAGCATAAACCCGTGGCTGCTCTCAGAACTTTCATGAGGCGTGGTGGTGATTATGAACGGTTCTCGCCTGTGAGTTTCTGAGGGGAGGTCCACACTCATGCTCTGCAGTCCTCCTGCAGATGGCCAGCTGCATGGAGGTGGATCAGAAAGGAAGGGCAGGACAGGGAAGGGGCTTCAAAGGAAAGGGGCTTTCCATATCACTGAGGATGAAGGTAAGACCCTGCATATAGCCCACGAGGGCAGGTCCTTCATGGCCTGGCCCCTGCCAACATTCCCACCTCCATGTCTACCATATTCTTTTTTTCTCTTTCCTTTCCTGGCTCCTTGAGTCTTTCAGATCTCAATCCACGTGAACACCCTTAGTTATACACTCAACTGGCCAGGTTCCTTTCATTTAATCCACTAGACCAGGGTTAGCAAACTACAGTCCACAGACCAATTCTACCTGTCTGCCTGTTTTTTAAATAAAGTTTTATTGGAACACAGCCATGTTCATTCATTGGCACAGTGTTTGTAGCTGCTTTAGCATTGCAACAGCAGAATTGAACAGTTATAACAAAGACAACATGGCCGGCAAAAATGAACATATTTATTATCTAGTCTTTTGCAGAAAACTCTTGCCAGCCCCTGTCCTAAAAGGTAATAAAAGAACTGTGTCTGTGTTTGCTTTCACCCATCAGTTCTGTCACTGATACCTAACAGAAGGCCTGATCCCTAAAAGAGTCTAGGATTATTTTTGGTAATAAATGCATAAAATTAGAACACACTAGGCTATTTCTATACCAAAAAATCTCATTTCAGTCTTCCAACTAGCACTACAAGTTTAAACGTTTTTCTCTTTATTCAGAAATTCAAGTTTGGAGAGGTTGAAAATCTCAACCAAAATTATATATATACTGGGCAGTAGAGACAGGAGTCCAAGTCAGCTCTCTTGACACCAGGTGCAGAAGGCAGCACACGTGAAGGGCTGAAGATGGGCAAGATTGTGGTACCGTCTATGCTCTCTCTCAACCCAAAGGCAGGCTCCCTCTAATAACTTCTACCTGTTGGACACTGTCCTAGGAAGTTTAAATAATTTGGGAAAAACTAGTAGTTTTGTCTTCTGTATATACATCCAGGACCAAATGGGCCTATCTCCTGTCTTTCCTTGATTCTGAAAAAATAAAAACAAAAAACAAAAAATTCCACTTTGTTCCAGCAGCCTCATACAACATTGAAGAGTTTCTTTCTAAAGCACTGGGAGGGTGCATCAGTAATGGGCCCAGTCCTAAGCCCATACAATCTGTAGAAGATGACACATGCCTACAGCAGTCTATACCACAGGAAAGCATAATTAGTATATGCAGGGCACAGAAAATAATAGCGTAGAGTGTGCAGACCAGTCAGAGAAATAAAGAGGCACTTGATGCATCACAGGCCTGTGACTAGGAATGCAGAGTTTGGGACTATTCTTTGATAATGTAAGATCAATGGGATATACAGCATATGATTGCAGGCATGTTTCATGGAATGCAGGAATTATATTTTACCCTGGATCTCAAAGCACATGTAAATCAACCGTAGGGCTTTCTTGAACCCGGTAGAACACACAAATTCTCTCTGCTCCTCCTATCTCCCAGCCAGCAGGTACCAGAGCTAAGTCTAAGTAATCTAAATAGCCTGTGGTCTAGCTTCCTAGAGACAAAACCTGGAGAAAATGTGATTTATATGACTTTCTTATGGATGTACAGGGCATCTCTGACTTAAATAATTTAATTGAATGTCTCAACTCTCACAGAAATTCATGTTTGTAATCCTTATACATGGCTAAGAGAGTGACTCATCAATGTGTTGGCTGAGTTAAATTAAGCTATAATATAATTTACCCATTATTTCAGCAACTGTTATATGCCAGGCACTATTCTAGACATTTTAAATGCCTTAGAAGAAGCTAAAGATTTTGGCTTCCTTATATGTCATGTTTGGAGTCCTTGTGCATTTCCAGATAAAGATTCCTTTGCTCTTTTAGCGAACAGTCATCGAGCACCTAATATAAGTCAAGCCTTATCCTAGGCACTGGATGAACACAGGTGAAAAAGATACGAATATATGGTCACCGGACTATAAGAGCATGCAGTCTAGTAGGAGAGGCACAAAAACAATTGTAATGACATGTGATAAGTTACTTACAATAATAATAATGACAATGGCAATAATAACAATAATTGCTATACTTTATTCAATACTCCCTCTAAGGTAGACATTTATATAAATAACCTCACTAAATACTATTAAGAACCTTGTAAAGTACATATTCATATTCCCAATTTACAAATGGAGAAACTGAGGCTTAAACAGACTGGGCAACTTGATGAAGACATTACAGCTGGTCGGTAGCAGAATTGGAACCATTTAACATCTGACACCAAACCTTATGTTCCTTATTGCCATTCTGTATGACCCACCTTCCCTGCCCCCATTAAAGTTTCAGAGATCTGTATGCAATGCAATGAAGGCACAGAAGAACTTGGGGCTAGAATGGGAAGCATGGAAAGCTTTCATAGGAGGGTGGGATGTGAGACCTTAAAAGAGTCGGCATTTGCTAAACTGTGACACTTGGGTGCTGAGTGGCCAATTGGTCAGTATGGAAGAGGTTTGGGGAAAGGAAGTTTCTGCCATTTTAGGGGACGGCTGGAAGGTAGGGTGCATTGGAATAAATCAGGAGAGATATGACTGGAGAGACACACTGGAACCAGAATCTGCACAGTCCCTGAGGCCCAGCACTGTTAAACACTGTTGCCATTTCATAAGGCAGGTCCATTGGCCCTTCCTAAGCAGTTGAATAACAATGGTCCATGACAGCTAGAGTTTGGAGTCAATCCTTCACTACACCTGTTTCTCTAGTGCCTACTAGAGCATTGGTATAATGCAGTGCTCAAGAATTGTTGGATAAGCTAATAAACAAATATTGCTAAAATAATCCACTGGACAGCAATGTGAAAGACACACTGGAGAAGGAAAGGACCAGTGGCGAATGTAAGCCACTCATTGGAAAAATATAGAGGAAAGATCAGTAATGTTAAAGAAGTTGAGGTGATTTGAAGTAGGATTGACAGCTCCTAGGGAGAGAATGATGGGCTCAGGCAGAGACAGTAGTTGAGAATAACATCCAGAATCGCTGTGTGCACCTGAGGCCTCACCGGGGAGCACTGAAGGAGGAGCAGAGTAGGGAATGCTGGCTTCAAGGGGCCTTTGGGACATTACTAGGCAGACTGGGACTGGTTCGGAGGGGCAGAGAAGACTCACGCAAACTGGCGGCCGGCTGACCATGGAGACAGCGAGGGCTGCCCCCCGGCTCAGCAGCCACACAGCGTGCGCAATGGGGACTAGATGACAGAAGGAAAATCCTCTGAAGGCCCAAAGAAGAGAGGAACCAAAACCGAGCACCCGGCCCTTCCACGCCACAGTTACACCCTGCGGGAGCTGCAAGCAAAGCCAGAGCAGGTTTCGCAGCCTTTTCCTGTGGAAAATTTACGAAGCCCAGATCCGGGAGGGAGGGGTGGGGGTAGGAATGTTCTGATAGTTTTAAGGCTGGCATTTTAAGTTGGAATGCTGTCTCTAAGTAGCACATAACGGCACAATTCAATAACTCTGACCATTGTGGAAAAATGCCATGTGCCAACAGCGATTTTCCATAATTTTGTTCAGAAAATCTGAAAGAAATGCAGAAAATGGATTTGCAGCTCTGGCAGCAGGCAGAGCAACAGTAGCAGAGGGCTGCAGGCCAGTAATTGATGTTTCAAATATCACTGAGTGCTTTGCCTGTAATTTTAGGGGAGAATGATAATAATTAGAAGCACAAACTTACAAGTCATTTCTGAGGAGGTAAAACGCTGAGTGCACTTTAAAGTCAAGGGGGTTGTTGAAATGTCTAACTTTTTCCAGAGAGCTTTCAGATATGCAATGATTAGTTTTATTCACAGATTGACTTTCTCCCTAAACGTTCAAAGTGCCACAGGTGGAAGATGATTAACCCATGGGATTCTCTGGGAGCCAGTGGTAAAGCTATGCCCACAACATGGCCCGACGTTCAGACCTGGCCTGATGGTCTGGATTTTTGTCCCAAACAGCACACGGTCACAGAGGTAGTGGTGAGGATTACCTAAGAGAGTAAAACGATCAGTACAGCTCCCCGTTTATGATCAGGGCTCAATAAATATTAGATATTATCAATATTCTGGGTACTGCCAAAATGACAAAGCACACTTTTTTGGTGGAATTGTTCATTTTTGCTGACAGAATGTAATTTCCTCAACTACAGTTTGGTTCGATTTCCTAGACACTGTAAAAGAACAGCCAGAGACTAAACTGAGCCCGGCACCCCTTTCCTTTAGGGAAGCCCCTTCAGTACCAAAGTCAGGGACTCAGTTTTCCGTATCTCCAACCCTATTACCTCTCCCAGGTCCTGGCGTACAGTGAGTCCTCCTCTGTAAATGTGTGTGGAACATACATACGTCTGGATGGGCAAATAGTTTTGTCCCTCAATTATGATGAGGGACAAGGGGACTCTGGTACCTTATCAGCTTCTGATGACTAACCTTGGGCTTCTGCCAACACCACTCGATGTGACATCTGGGTTTCTTTGTGCAAACTCTCTCTTCCTTCCAACACTGACCGGGGCTGACCTTCGGTAACCTGGGATGACAGATGAGATAACAAGCCTTGTCTGAAAAGACAAAGCTCTGAGTTGACTGGACATTGTGATTAACAGATGGAGTGAACACACTAAGCAAAGCTATCATTGCAGCACACCCCACCCTCCCTGCCCCATTAGCCCTGCAAAGAGTACAGTCATTTGGTATTTTTTGCTTAGCACCATCAGCCTCTTTCTGGCCCATCAGAGTGAGTTGGGATCTACAGACCATGTTTCATACTTGCCTAGGTTTTCCCACACGTAGACCCTACTTATTGGCTCATGACTGAATGTGGTCCAGCAACCTGCAGGAGGTGCAAGGCAGGGCTTTTGTTTCTCCTTTTTTTCCCCAACCCCATACAGAACTTTTCAGGCCTCCAGAAAATAATTGACAGCAGGTAGGCACACTACATAGAGGCGGACAAGTGTAAGTGAGGCTGGTGACTGACATCAGCCTGAGAGGTGATTCTGTCTTGACCAGCATAGCTTGGAGGCAGAACAGGAAGTTGTCCTGAAAATGTCATACAGTTTCTCAGCTCCTCCCTAAATAACATGTTGGCAACCTAGTCCAGCTGTAGTTCTGTGCAAGGAATACCTCTTTCCAAATGCAAGACAACTTTCTCAAAGTACCTACAAACGCAACTCTTGCTAATCCAAAAACTGTAGGCGCTGAGCTGGAGGGAAATGGCTGTATTTTCTCCAGGGAAACTGTGTGGCATGAATAACAGGTTGGCTGGAATAAATATCAAATTTAACCATTTAAAGACCAGCCAAGCAGCAGGGATACAGGAAAGGGATGCCAGATGATCTTGTTGATTTCTATTTGCAAGAAAGAGTAAATAGAATTACTTGTTTCTCATTGAATTTTCCAAGCCAAATTCTGTTGAACTGCAATCATAATGTAGTGCCAAGATTAAGGTGACTAAGCACCTATGAGTTATTAACACCAATGGTGTAAGTAGTTTTTTTTAAATAAATAAACAAATATAGAGCAAAGCTTCAAGGGCTCCAGGGGTGGTTCTCCAGTCAGTCTACCCTGGTAACTTGGGGTGCCCCGGACTGGACTTGTATCCCTGGACCTAGGGAATGTTTTCATTAAAGAGTCAGAATATTAACTTATTGTTTAGGCCCCTCCTTTAAATGGATTACAGTAGGAGAGGGATTTGTCCAATTCCCAATTCAAGTTGAGGCATTTAAACAACTCCAGATGGTGAAAGAAAGATAATGAAGGTACTAAATTGCATATTAGAGGTCCCCAAACCTGGCTGAGAACCAGAATCACCTGCTGATAATCATATCTGTTAGGCATCACTCAAGACCAATTGAATATAAATCTCCTTCCTCCACTGAATTTCTTTGAACTTGTGTTAAAAGTAGATGTTCATATATGCGTGGGTCTTTTTCTGGACCCTCTAGTCTGTATCTAGCTGTCTGTTAAACTGTCTGAATTACTGTGGCTTGATAATAAGCCTTGAAGTCATATTGTGTTAGTCCTCCAACTCTGTTCTTATTTTCCAAGTTGTTTTGGATATTCTAAGCCCTTGGCATTTCCATGTGAATTTTAGAATCACTTTGTCAATTTCTACAAAATACCCTGCTGGGATTTTTGTTGGGATTCCGTACAATTTGTAGTTCAATTTAGGGAGCATTAACATCTTACCAGGATGAGTTTTCTGACCTATGAATATAGCATGTCAGTCAGAAATGTTTTCTTAGCCTTCACCTTATATGTCTTCCATATCTTTGTCAGACTTACCCCTAAGTACTTCATTTATTTGATGCTATCATAAATCATACTGCATTATTTAATTCCAATTCTGATTATTTGTTTCCAGTTTATAGAAATACAATTGATTTTGTCATATTGTTCTTTCCTCAGACTTGCCAAATTCACTTATTCGTTCTAGCAGCTTTTTGTAGATTCATTGCATTTTTGACATAGATAATCATGTTGCTTGTAAATAAAAATAATTTGCTTCTTTGTTTCAAATGTCTTTCTGTTTGGCATTTTTGTATCTACGTTCATGAGGGATATTGGTCTGTAGTTTTCATTTATTATAATGTAATTTTCTGGTGTCAGGGTAATGCTAGCTCACATAATAAGTTATTATATTTCCATTTTTGGGGAGTCCAAATTCAGACAGCCTAGATTTGAATCCTGACTCTACCACTTACTACTTTTCTGCCCTGAAGCATATAATTTACCTACAAGCTTCTATTTACCTATCTGTATAATGGAGATAATGATACTACCTGCTAAATACGATTGTGACAAGGATCAAATGAGTTAATCCATGCAAAGCCTTGGCACAGTGGTAAATATTATTTTTCCATGTATGAGTTACCCTAAATGTTATGTCTAACATGTGTTCAATAAAATTTAGCCCAATCCAGATGAAGGTCTTTCTTTCACTTTGCTCTTATTACCATTAAGAAATTGGCTTTTTCCTCTCTAGATTCCTGAGACTTTACACTGGAAATGTGAATTAGCTAGCTCTCCCAGAAGCTAACTAGTCTATCTGGTCTCCATTTAAAAAGTTGATATGGAGTGTTTCTCTTTTTGCTGTTCAAATTTCTAAAATTATCCCTCAAAATCTTTCTTTACAGGTCACTTTTCACAGAGTCCGCCCAACTGGTTCCTCTAAATGTGATTCTCGTCTTCGTATTATATTTGTCTCCCCTCATTCAGCAGCTGCATAGTCGCTCCAACCCACCCATGTATTGTCCCACCCCCCTGGGGCCTCACAAATGGCATTCTGCTGGCAGACTTTCACGTGAGTCACCTCCCAGCTGCTCAGTGCCCATGTTAACATATGAAAACCAGAGTTGTATTATCACTTTCCTTACTCTAGCCACGTGGAATTAAGGTCAAATTCACACGACTTTGTTGTAGAAGAAAAAAATAATTATTCTTGATACTCCACATATATTTGGTACATGCTGAGGCTTCTTCAAAAGCTTGGAGGCAAGTGAGCAGCAGAGATACAATAAAAGGCATCTGTCTGTACCTCTAAGGCATCTTCTTTGGACAAGAGCAGCCAACATAAAGAAAAGTGACATCCATGCATTAGGGGTTAAAGATTTCCACAGTGCACAGAGCCACTTTGGTACATGATTTCACTGAGCAACCATGGCTGGGAAATCACACCTGATTTCACACATCTCTCTCACCATTCCCTGGGACACTTGGCCATGTATTGATTATGCCCCCAGAGAGTAAAAACTTCACACAAAAAATTGCGAACAACTCAGCGAAGTCACTAAAGATAATTATATTTCAGTAGATGATTCTAAGCAGAAAGGGAGAAAATGTATTTAGCAAAACCAGAAATCTCCAACAGATGGGGGAGGCGGGGAGGTGGAACTGAACAAAAATCCTATATAAATATAGCATTTGAGTCCCATCTGAATTTAGCGATCAGAACTGGAACCAAACAATACAGATGTGACTTGTGTAGCATTTGTCATCTAACTTGGGCTCTCAGACCCTTTCTAGCAATAGATAATGCGGTTACAGAGAGATCTAATAGCAGAGAGGAAGGAAAATTAAAAGACTGAAGGTCAGGTAGGAGCAGTCGGATGCCAAACGGGATTTCCCAGTGAGTCTGTTAGACTGACAAGGCACAGGTGATTCAAAAAGGCATGTTAAAAAAGAGAATATTTTAGAATAAAAAAGAGTATGTCCTCACAGAGCATGAGAAAGAAACAAGAAGATTCAGTCCCCACACCTCTGTGCAGAGCACCTGCCATGTGTCCACCGTTGCTCTAAGCACTTCCATACGCTCCAATTAATTTTATCTTCATGGATCACTCTGATATAGACATCATCATCTTAACCTTATAAGAGAAAAAAAAAGATGCTTAGAGAATCAAAGGGAATGTCCAAAAGCCAGATAAAGAGTGCCAGAGGGGGGATTCAAATCAAATCTTCTAACGTGTGGTCCTTAAACTTTAATGCTCATGTGGGCACGTGCACATACACACACACACACACACAAATCACCTGGAGAAGCTCATAAAACTACATTTCCAGCCACCATCCCTCTCTGTTTGGACACAGTGGATCTGGAACAGGATTTGAGGGATTTGGAGCTGATTAAAGAAAAACATACAAACTTTAGAGGCAGCGATGCACAACACACTTTACTGGGTGACGTTTGGAAGTCCCTGACAGCATGATGCCATCGAAGCTTCAAGGCACTGCCATCCAGAAGAGGAGGGGAAGCAAGAGAAGCCCCAGGGAGAGAGCTCTGGGAGGGGCCGTAAGTGTCTGGGTGATGCGTCTCGGTAGAATGGTGGAGAGTTCATGCAGCAGAGCATTCTGGGTAGCAGCGGCTCTGGCCTTCTAAGTACAGGGTTCTGTCTTATCAATGGGTTACAGCCGTCAGGTGAGGGTTCCAGGGGTATGCAAAGCAGGCAAGTTCCATGTGGCTAAAAATCTGCTTGTTTGGGCTGTTTTTAAAATAACTGGATGTATAAAACTTTGGGTTTGGTGCTGGCAGACTTCTGAGCCAATAGGTGTCAGCCTGCAGTGAATACCAGCCGAGGGGCCAATATACGGAGGCCACCTTCAGCTCATCTGTATAAGGCAGTTGGAGTTACCCCATTCAAGATAAGTCTGTTATTCCACTCCTAGGAATTTACCCTAAGAATGCAGGAGCCCAGTTTGAAAAAGACATATGCACCCCTATGTTTATTGCAGCACTATTTACAATAGCCAAGAAATGGAAGCAACTTAAGTGTCCATCAGTAGATGAATGGATAAAGAAGCTGTGGTACAGATACACAATGGAATATTATTCAGCCATAAGAAGAAAACAAATCCTACCATTTGCAACAACATGGATGGAGATGGAGGACATTATGCTCAGTGAAATAAGCCAGGTGGAGAAAGACAAGTATCAGATTATTTCACTCATCTGTGGAGTATAAGAACAAAGAAAAAACTGAAGGAACAAAACAGCAGCAGACTCTCAGAACCCAAGAGTGGACTAACAGTTACCAAAGGGAAAGGGACTAGGGAGGCTGGGTGGGAAGGGAGGGATAAGCAGGTGGGGAAGGGGATACTATGATTAGCATGTATAATGTATGGGGGTGGGGCACGGTAAGGGCTGTGCAACACAGAGAAGACAAGTAGTGATTCTATAGCATCTTATTACACTGATGGACAGTGACTGCAATGGGGTATGTGGGGGAAACTTGCTGATGGGGGAAGTCTAGTAAACATAATGTTGCTCATGTAATTGTACATTAATGATACCAAAATAAAAAATAAAAAAGATAAGCCTGTTGCAGTGTGTTACAGACCATGTTTTGAGGAGGAAAAAAAGGCTTCCAATTCCGCATTTGGGGCTCTCTTCCCTGCACCACAGACAGTTGAAACAATAGATGGGCTTGCCATTGATGGTTTCCGAGGAGCTGCTGGTTTCCTGGGAAGCTGAGTGGAAGAGTCAGTGCTGGGGGTCAAGGTCAGCCCAGACATATGCTAGTTGGGCCTCGGGATCTGGCTTAGGATGGTGGCCAGCATGCTCTCATTGTCTTAATAAGGACAAATTCTCTCCATAGAACTCAATTTCTGCAATCCCTCTATAAGACCAAAGTGAGAACAAGACATTCAGAAGATAGGAGACTGACGAAAATTAGGCTTGGGGTGGATTAATGATTGTGCATTGAGCATTGACTCCCCTATAAAGAATTTTATTGTTGTTAACAACCATTTGATCGATAAATATGAGAGATGCCCTCTCAAAAAAAAAAAAGTACAGACTTCCAATTGCAAAATAAATAAGTAACCGGGATGTAATGTATAGCATAAGGAATATAGTCAAAATATTGTAACAGCTTTGTATTGTGATAGCTGGTAGCTAGAATTATCATGTATATAAATGTTGAATCACTGTGTTGTACACCTGAAACTAATGTATACTGTGTGTCAACTACCCTTCAATAAAAAATAATTATCTAAAAAAAAAAAAAGTGAGAACAAGACAGTTTGGACAATGGCCTCCGTAGCCTTTAGGAGCCTACAGCGAAATACATTCCATATTTGCAGTATTTCATGATTCAGCCCAACATATAAACATGAAACTAGAATTATAAACTCACCAATGGCAGAGACCAGGTTTGGTTGAGGCACAACCATGTCCTTAGCATCTAAATCATGATGGTACAACCAGTGAAGGTAGTTAGTAGAGATCACGGACTAAATGAAGAATGTAGAAATATACAAATGAGGGGGTTCCACATACTCAAGTTGGTGTGCTGAGAAATCCACCCGGAACCGTGTAACCCCAGTTCTCCCATCCTTGCAGCCGAGTGGGCACTTCAGGTTCTGGCCTCACGATGGGGCTGAGTCATAAACTGAGGCTGCCGCTGGGAATGTGGCATTTAAGATCATGCTCACCAAGCTTATCACCAAGGTTTTGGTTTTAGGTTGGCGTTTTGTTTTTGTTTTTGTTTTTTCAGCAGAGGTACTGATTGGGAGAGGTAGAGAAGGGAAAACACTAACTGGAAAAAGGGCTGGAGGGGTCCAATCCTCCCTCGCCTCCACTTCCCTTTCCCCACCTCATTCTTTGTGACTCAATGGGAGTGTCCCCTCTTTTTAAAGTGTGTTCCACAGAGGCCAGCAACCACCTGATGGGAGGCTAGGTTTTGCTCTAGGACACTAAATGTGCCACCCCAGCCTCAGTTTTCTCAATCCACTGCTTCTTTCAAGCACATTCAGAATTCAACTCATAGGAAAGTATTCCAAGTCTCAGTATTATGTTCAGAGTGCAGTACCTGCTGGGAAGATAATGGTTCTACTCATCTCTACCTCACCCACAATGAAAGAAGAGATACAGTAAGAATTCTCAGTTGTGGCTGCCATAATTGTCACAATAACAAATAAAAATAAAGTTTCTTTTAAAAATGTGATCTGTAAATTTTCCTTCTTTTTTCCTGAATTTTCCCTTGTGTAAAAAATGTGGTTCATTCTTGCCTAATTGCTCCTCACAGCCAGGGGTTAAATACACCTATATTAACCGTATCATGTATCTAGGTGATTTTAAGATAGTGTGGATGCTATAGTTCCTTATGTCCCCCAAGGTGCTTCTTACAAAGGTAATATCGCAAATATCCTTTCCTCTCCCAGGAAGCCCTTCTCACTCCAGGTAATTCTTGGATATCCTTTAGACATCAGCTCCTAGACTCTTGCTTTTCAAAGTATAGTCCATGGGCCAGCAGCGACGCTATCTCCTGGATGCTTATTACCAACACAGATTGTCAGGCCTTACCCTGACCTGAATCAGAATCTACATTTTAAATAAATCTTCAGGGGCTACATGTGCAGGTTAGAATTTGAAAGGTGCAGTCCTAGAGATTATCATCCTGGGAGTAATGGCAACTCACCTCTGGATTCCATTTCCTTGTACACATTTTTTATTCTATTTTAGTGGCTTTATAAGACTCTTTCCCAGTTTAGAACAGTCTTTTTCAAAATGCTGCATGTAATTAGTTGTACCAACTGCGACTCAGAACTGGAGAGTGGGATCAATTTAGTGGGTCATAACTGGACTTCTTTTCTCAAAATAAAATGGATTAATCCACTCTATAATAGAATGGAAAATGTCACTCCCATAAGTATTCTTCATAAAAGTTTTGTTTATGTATACCGGATTTTCTATATATATTTATGGTGGTCATGGTCATAAAAGCTGGACTCTACTACTCTAAAATCCTTGAATTCAGGGACTGTTTGATCTATTTATTGTATCAGTAACACCTAACATGGTGATGGGACAGAGTAGATTTCCCAAGACATGGAATGTTGTATAGAAGGCTATCAGTCATGTGGAATGACATCATCTATTAGTAAGGATAAAAATCAGTGAGAGGCAGAAGAGAAGGAGGGGCCTGGCATAGCTCAGAACACAGGACAGGGGAAGGAAGTGACCTACAGATAGAATCACTTTTTTGAGACAGACCTGAGTCCAGCACCCGCATGCAATTCATGTTAATCAGATCATGTAGCTTTTCAGAAAGCCCAGATTTCATCTGACTGTGGAAATAGTCCCAGGCATATCATATAAGGCATGACTGAGAGCAGCCATTGACGTGAGTCTTGCTCAGCAGGAGAGGTTTAAACAGAGAGAAAAATGAAAAGCTATGCAAGGAAGATTCAGTTTGAGTTCCAGGAAGAATCTTACATTGTAAAATGACAACAAAGAGATTGGCGAAGGGCTTTCTAAAGACCAGAATCAATATCCACCCATTCATTTCAATTAGTGTTGTAGCACTGGCTACATGCAGTCACTGCTCTGGGTGCCGGAAACATGGAAATGAGAAGAACAGACAAATGGCACTTTTCTCATGGTGCTGGCAGTCTAGTGAAGGAAGGAATAAAGAAGAACCTCATATTTGAGGTTCACCTTAATATTGTGCATATATTATACTATCCCAAACTCTGCATTTTATGTATAGTGTGTATCATGTATGGCATTTGCAGGTGGTGATGCTGGCATCACTGATGGAATATAAGACAGTGGCCCATCCACCTCTTCTCTTAGTCCCTCACCTATGAGAAAGGAAAGTTCGAGATGGGATGCGAGCTGCTCTAAGATTATAAGATCTGAGAGTGATTCACATCTTTTATGTGATTTCATTTATTAAAAAGTTTTACTTCTGTTTGGTTTAAATCTAATAATCTGATATCAAAGAGGGTAGCACTAGAACAAGACTTAGCCAGTGGTGTTAAAACTCTGTTCTTTATCCAAGGGCATCAGTAACCGGTGGGCAGAGAAAAAGCTGCAAGGACCCCGGCTGGCTCAACACCACTGCCCATTCAACTGGGACGCTGCCATTTAACATCTGCTCTTTGGGGGCTGCCATGGAAAGCTGTGCGTGGCACAGTTGTCCTGATCATGAATAGATTTGGCAAAGCTCTCCAACACCATAAACTCTCAGATAAAGAAAGAGATTGATCAGGATTAGCTGACTTGATCAAGATCAAAATTGTAGAAAAGCTGGGCATAGAATTATGAATTATGTTTGGTTTTCTTGATCTTGGTCAGTTTTCAAATAACAGACTTGCCACAGTGTCTTACTGCAGAAAGACCTTCTCTAGGCTCTGCTTCTCTCGGGAGACAGAAGAGTATGACCCAGGCCAGAGCCACCTGCTGAATCTGACTTTGGCATTACAATTGCTTCTCTCGCGATGGAACATACACACAGCTCACCAGACGCTTTTACACAAGAGAGAACCAATACTTCATTCTTTGGGGATGTCACTGTTCACACCTATTCACCATCATCCACACCCTCTGCTCTCAGCCCTGGTCTATTGAAGTCAGGGTGTGTGTTATATTTCGTCTGCTTGCTGTCTCAAAGGGGTTCCTAAGTTTTGAAAGTGGTGTCCATCCAAGTTTATGAACGAACTTCACCCTGTTCCAGTCACCCAGGTGACTTTTTGTAACTTTTTACTCTGTGGACTCCAGGGAGGACTTCCCTTCTTTGTATTCAAAGCCACCCAGATGCCAGCACTCTCAGAAACGGGCTTCTCTGCGGCCCCACCCTGTTCCTCACCAGAAGAGAGCCAGGCCCACAGTGCAGTGCACCAGCCTCTGGGGTCTCATCTCATCCGGAGAAGGTACTCATGGTAAGCGCCCACTGACCTTCTTGGGGCTGCTTTCCTGTTCCTTCTAGAATAGACCATATTTCAATCGGCCCTGTTTTTAGGGACCTGCTTGTGTTTGTTAGAATGTGAATTGAGATTATCTGTTTCCCAAAGGGTCTGATCCTTGTTTTTGAACTTACTCTTTTTTTCCTGCCATCTAAGCATTTTTAAACACATATAAACAGATGGAACTGTTTTTAAACACACTTGTAGACTTTTTCCTCGCAAACTCATATCCACACATTCTGGTAAACTAGCTGGGTGACCTCGGTAACCCCGTCAACAGGATTTCTGACACCCATTTTCCAGCCCCTCAAGAGCTGAGATGATTCCCAGTTTGGTCTGCCTCACGGGCACATCGTTTTCTTTCCTTCTTGCACGGCTCCTCCTAGCTGAAGCCATTCCTCTGGCTTCTCCACTGCCAGCCCACTGGAAAGTTTCTTCCAACCACTGTCTATAAATTCTATGCCACCACACCGGGGGTGGCAGCTGACCATTTCACAGCCAGTCAGGCTAAACCTCTCCTAATTCTTGTCTCCAAATACCGTCCTCTGTTTCTGGCGTTGGCACCAGAACCATCACACGTTCCCAAGGCAGCGACAACATCCGTGTTTACGTTAGGATACACTTTGATAAGCACCCAAGTGCTTTAGCTGAAACTGAAGGGTATTTGTGTGTGGTAGCAGATTGTGGAACAGGATTACATTTCAGCATACTCCAGGGAAAAGAAAAGAAAAGGACTTTCTTTCCTGGAAAAGAAGAAAAAGAGAGGAGCAAAAATAAAGACTAAGATTGAGTGCATGCCACAGCACAACAGGCTGAGGGAATCCCAACAGGATGGACTTTTCTGGAAAAAAATGTATCTTTATTATCCCCCCTCCTCTTCCAAAAGTCCGGACTCCTAGAAAACTGTGCTGATGTTGTTGGAAACTGCTTGTTTTGTGATTGGGAGGGAACTGCCCTTTTTCTGTAGGAGGCCGAACCCAGGAAGTGTAAATGTAGAAAGTTCCTGCTTTTCTGAGTGGAGCGAGTTCCCCAAAATGAGTAGGAACAGAGTAAGAAGAGCCGACCATTCCAGCCCACAGCTTCAGGTTTTCCAAAGCCTGTTTGCTTTGGCCTCTCCCCGCCATTCCTTTTTCTCTTTTTTCAGAAGTGTGAAAGGGTTGGTTGCTGGTATTTGTTCTGTGGTCTCCACTAACTCTTCCATCTGTATCAACTCAGCTCTGCCAGCTGAGCAGCTTAGCAGCCCTTTCTCTTTAGCCAGCTCAAAGGGACTCGAAGGTCCTATTAAGCGGTATTTGGAAGGCTTGCAAATGTGTGATGCCGGCTGTATGATTATGAGGGTGTGAGGCTTCACTGTGCTGCCCTAGCAGGAGCTGGCCCATCCTCTAGGACTAGTAGGTCAAAAGAATGGGGACAAAGGGACACCTTGTCTGGAGTTGACGGTGCCTCCCCCTGAGCAGGGACATGTGGTGCTGAAACTGTGCTCACCACCTTGAGCACTTCAAGATGAAGCACTGCACCTGGATGTGTCTCCCTTTCTCTTATGAAAATATTCACTTGGGGATGCAGAAAGCCATAGGGGGATCCATGTTTCCAGGTTTTACCATTTTCCTTCTTTATTTATCTGTATCCGGGTTGACCAGATACTTTTCTTCCAGAAGCAAGGCTAGCAGTATACCAGTGTTTTTATTTCTGTTCTCAATATAACAACTTGGTTTATTTAATTAACTGTTTTTCACTAGTTGCTATTACACAGCAAAAATGTTGTCAGATATGACAATTTGCCTTGGGGTCAGAAACTATACAGGAATAGAGCTGCTGGCTTTTGCCAAGCTCAACAAGTATCATTGTGAAGTGTAAACAGCTATTAATGAGAAGAGTAGCCACATGAAATAAACCATGAGGTAGGAACACAGGTGCCAGGAGAAGAGCTATTCATTGGCATGTTTGTGCTGTCAGAGGCTGTGCCCAGCCCAGGGGGTGTTCAGTGGAAGGAAGCTGAGACTAAAAAGATGGATCAGAGTAAATAACCACTACAAACAAATGGTTTGAACTAGTGCCTCATTGTCCAGCATGGCATTAAAAAAAAAAATCTCAACTACATTACAGTTAAAGCCCATGGGTTCTGCACTGGTTTTCCTGAGCTAGAGATGCCAAACTCCACCTGAGGGTTTCCTGGGGAAACTGGTCTTCAGTTGCTAGGTGTTAACATAAACTTAGTTTCTCTAGTCACTTTATTGTAGATGTTAAATTTCAAGACCCTGCCTTTCCTTTATATCCCTGACCTAGATAATTTATTCATCTACTTGTAATGGGGCAACATTAGACTCTATAAAATGTATCCTAAATTTGTTTTTCTTTAACATCTCTGCAATGGAGCACATAATACATACCTTCCAGGATTATGTTCAATAAAATTACCTTTATAAGATGTGCAATGAGTTATTAGGAACAAAGTGAGTCCTCAAAATACAGTAACTAAAATTTTAAAAGGATGTGGACCTATAATGATGTGGTCCTTTTATAAGAAAGAAAAAAATACATGTGTTATTTCCTAAAGCTACTCGCATACTGTTATCAGAAATCCCAAACAGGTGGACAGAAACTTTTAAGCACAAGGAGGTGAAACCTTTCATAGGAAAGCTCTCCCCACCCTAAAACCCTTGCGAAAACATACTGGTATTTAGAATCAGGGGCTTAGGTAATGGCAATAGACTACAAAGGGCAGGACAGTAGAGACCAACAGAAAATATTCCCAAAGGACAAGAGACTCTTTGGCCATATGCTCTAAAGCACACACAGTTACTTTTTTCAATGCAGGATGGTCAGCATGAAATTAAGATGATCAAAAAGCAAATTGGCTCATCTGCTTTTGATCCTGTCTGGATCATTGAGCTCTGAGCTCCTAGAGGGAAGAGATTATGCATCTCCCGAGTCTATGGTGAATGCTTAGTAAATCAGGGTAATGACTTGTGTTTGAATCTTGATTCTGCCGCTTCCTACCTATTGTATATTAGCATCTCTGATCCTTAATTTCCTCTTGCATTAAATAGAGGAACCTAACTTGGAGGATGGTTATGAAAATTAAGTGTTGCTGCACATTGAATGCTTATAGAAGTGGCTGGCATATAGTAAAGACCGGTAAATGGTATCTGATATTATTATTATTATTATTATTATTATTATTATTATTATTATGGCATGATCTACTGATAGCTTATCATCAGCCACGCAGTCTTCTTTCTTGCTAACAGAACCATTGGTTGTCAGAATCAAACATGGAAATCCTACTCCCCTTTGCCTGAGATTTATCTTGCATGTGGCCAGTTCTGGCCAATGAAATGGGGGTTTCTGCTGAGGCTATCTTTGTCCTAATCTAGTTCGAGGCAATGAGGCAATTTAAAGCTAGACTTTAATCTGTACAAGGACCGGGTCTTTATTTCCTAGTTGTTCTTTACCCCTAGACTGCAGCCTTTCCAAATTTCAAAAGATACCTTGGTAGGGTGTTATTAGAGCTCCCCATCTTTGACAGGCCCTGAACTACAGATTGTGTTTCTACCTATCATGGTGCCATAAAAAGTTCAGCTCAGTTTTTCAGCCCCTCAGCTAGAGATGCCTGAAAAACGTCAGCTAACTCGTCAGGGAACTCAGAGAACTATGCTTCTTTGTGTCTTTCTTCCCTGGAATATTAGCATTGTAATTCTTCATTTTTGTAAACACTTCTGTGTAGCTGTTCCAGTTGTTCTCAGGGACAAGGTGACCTGCATGTTGCAGTCCAGCAGAAGCAGAAGTCATCTTTTATTATTCTTGGGGACTGTAAAGACATGCTTGCAATATACTTTTAGATTCAAAGATGTCTGTTAGCTGTTTCTGGGCAGGAAAAGGTAAAAATAATAATAATAATAATGGAAGGAAAGAAGAAAGAAAAGCAAACAAAAAGTTAAAAGGAAGAAAGTCACAGAGTTTATGGTATAGTGCTCTTATTATCTCTATTATATGATGAGGATTGACATTAAAAGTAACTTGCTCAAAATTGATGCAGATCATAGATAATAGTCAGTTTTGAACTCAGAACTTTGTAGTTCTGAGAGCAGACTATATTTGGCTCTCTTCTCAACATGTCTATCTGGCTTTATCCTTTTGATCTCTCACACCTTCTAATTTTTGAACCCCAGAAACCACTCTGAGCTCTTTGATACAACTGAAAACCTTGGCTATTGAACTTGACCTTTTAATCTCTGTCTACTCCCCCTGAACTATCTAGAAGGCCTTGTCCCACCAATAGTGACCATTTCATGCTGATTAATCTCAGCTCTGATCCCTATATTCTCCTCCCCGATTGTCCTTTTCCATGAATATGAGGCATTCACAGGATGATAAAAAGGCAACCCTAGAGATCACTTAGTGAGCAAAACAGACAATCTCCCTCTCTCCATTCTCTCTCTCTCTCTCTCCATTTCCCTTTCCCTCTCCTTCCCTCTTTCCCTTCCTTCCATCCTTTCTCCTTACTTTCTTTCCTTCTCTATCTCTGTCTTTTTCTTTTTCTCTCTCTCTTTCTTTCTTTCCCTAAAAAATATTGGTTCAACAACTGCTGTCTGTGAATGCCTTGCTAAGAACTGGGTATACAATGGTGGACAAAACAGTGTAATTCCTATTCATCTGGACCTTATAAGTGAGCAGAGATAGGTTGAGGCTATGTTTCCAAGCTAATTACCTTGGGACAGAGGTGCAGATTCATAGAAGACCAGTGAAGAATAAAAAAGGACCCAATACAGGTGAAGCATTCTATTAGCCCTGAGACCAGCCTATGGTTCTCAAAATTTCTACATATGCATCCACAACATTAGTGCAAAAGAAGTTTTAGCAATTGCTCCATGATTTCTTGTTACCTTTGAATAACAAGGTCACTTTGGGCTGAATTGACCTAGTTTCTGAGACCCCATTCAACCAGAACATTCCAGCTCCCCACCTCGCTTGGCTACAACCCAGTCTGCATAGAGACATGACAGCTGAATGGAAGCCGTGCCAGTTAGAGGAATCTGCCCTTCAGCATGCCTGGCAATGGAGAGCCAGAACATTTGACCCAAGAAAGAGATCCATCCAAGTCTTTTAAAATGTATGTACTTTTTTTTTTAAATTCTGAAAAACAGGTTAGAGCCAAACTGATCAGATGACTAAGTGAGGATTGCATGTCTTTAAATGCCTGGACAGAACCAACTGAAATAGTATCTGCCCTCAGTGGCAATGTCCAGTCTGACTGTGAGGGTAACCTTGAAGGCATGTTGTTTGCGGTTATATATAATCACTCTGGTTGAGTCTTAGGGCCAAGAAGCTTCCATTTATTTTGAAGAAGCATCTCTGTCCTTTGTGTTCATTTTCTTTTGTTAGCACACAGGAGGACCAAGTGCAATGTAATTACATCTCTGTGTAATAATTCTGATGTGAGGGTGACTTATCACATTTGATACTTAGATGTAAAACCATCCGTATTTTAAAGTGAAACATCGATTTATCCCTTTAATGCAGGTAAAACTG
Organism: Manis javanica; assembly: GCF_040802235.1. Lineage (NCBI taxonomy): Eukaryota > Metazoa > Chordata > Mammalia > Pholidota > Manidae > Manis > Manis javanica. Next base: position 17,748,383 of record NC_133160.1, on the reverse strand, counting down.
CCATTTCTTAAAGGGAAACTTCAGGGAAAGAATAGGAATTTGTAGAGTATTCTTTCCTGGAATAAGAACAGGATCCTGGGAATAGATCTGGGTGGGGAGGATGGGGCATGCAAGCCTTGTGAAGAAGAGAGGTTAGCTTCCTCAAAATTTGAGCTGAAATTCACTCCTTTATAGCTTTAATCCATTTCTGGTAGTTGCCTCTGGAATAATGCCAAGCAAGTTTCTTTCCCCTTAACAACATTTCGATTTATTGAATACAGAGCTCATGCCCTCTTATCCTTTTCTTGTGTTTTCTGTTCCCCAGGTAGAACACTTTCCATTCTTTCAACTATTTCTGATATGGCATTTTAGCAGGAGGAAACAGGGGTGGAAAGAAATTGTGTGAATAAGTACTTGGTGTACACTTCAGTAAATGGCAAATTCTCTCTGACCTGTATGCCAACATTCTGACACCAGATCAGAGTACACACTGGGAGTGGCATGTGAGCAGGCAGCATTCCAAGCCTCCTGCCAGGGAGGGGAAGCAAGAAAAACTGGCCAAAATACTTGTGCCCATATTAATTAAGAGATGTTTTCCCTTCACTGAATCTCATGTAGAACTGACATATTTTTGTCACTAGTTAGAATTATGAAAAGTTTTACATTTTAAGCTTGTAGTGAATCTTTCCTTCAGATACATTTGGAATTACTTTAGTGCCTAAAACATAACTCTGCAAATGTGCTTTAGAGCTTCATGGTCTTTTTGTTTATCTTGATTTCCTTAAAATAAAAATAAACAAGTACTCTTAACAAACGTCTCTATTTTCTGAAACCGTGGAGCCAGGACAAAACCAGACATCAACCCAGACCAGGGCTCTAAATCAGACGCAAGTTCATATTTTTTATTGAACTTCTGGAAAAGCCCTGGCATTTTTCAGCCCCTATAGCTGTAATTATAATGGCACACCTCCACCTGTCTTTTCTGACTTGCTTAGCCTGAGACAAACCAGATGAGGAATAAGGAATAGATCTACTACATTTGCACACTATTATTAGGTGGGTTCTGGGATATAACTTGTAATTAATCTTGTAATCTTAGAACTGACTCCTGTGTTCATGAAAGGTGAAATTAATACATGTTAATACTGGTACTAATTATATCAACAACAGAAATAGCTATAATGCTCCAGATTGTATGAAAGTAATTTTAATGTTTCCCTATTAATTATGATGGTGGCTTCTACTTTAAGATAGATTTATTAAATCATGTTGAAAATTAGCCTCTAAGTTTTCTAAGAAAGGCAATGAAGTGTTAACATTTTAAAATGTCTTTTCAAACTTTATTGATGTTATTAAGTAATTATTTTATTATGGGAACTCATTATATATTAATTAATAAAATGTCCTAATGTAGTCACGGAAGTTGGTGGTGACAGTGGCATAATTTTTTTATCTTCCTGAATCCCACATAAATGTAGTAAAGCTACATAACAAAAAACATTAGCCCGTGATAATCATATGTAACCAAACTGGGTGGCCAGGTATCCCTATGAAACACAAAATAAAAATGGATTAGTCAAAATGCAGATAGGTACAAAACCTAAGTGATATCAATATCAGTGTCAAAAGCATAAAAGTAGAACATCTTGTAAACCAGGGAAGAGGAGAACCCAGAAATAACTGCTGGGGACTCACTGTTAATATACAGTAAGCTATGGACTTTGCTAGCTTCAACAGTGGGTGAGTACAAGAAGCATGAAGGTAATATCTGAAGATAAGATCTAATGAATCCTGGGCATAATTAATTCTCAAAAACTAGCCAAGCTCCCCTTGAAGACAAAAGCCCACAGTGATGAAGAGTTTCTGGGACAGAATTCTCACTGAGCAGAACAGAAAAAGTTGAGATAGAGAAAAATGCAAGTTTCAGATAAAACTGGAGGAGATGAACAGGACCAAGGGATAGATATTAGAAACCAAGCTGACATATTTAGTAACAACATAAATGGAGCTTTGTGAAGTTAGAAAATCCATCATGAAGTATAACTCCCTCAAAAAGTTTAAGAAAACTAAATTCACATAAAAATAGGCAAGGGTTAAAGAAGCTATAGACAACAGATACACAGAAAGAACACACAAAAGGACAGGCAAAAACACAGCAAAGATAAACTATTACTAAGTGAGCTGAAAGATATTAACATACATCACAATTACCAAAATGTCAGAAATGAGGTGAAAGAACTCAGGAAAGAATTATATGTAAAAGAAAAAAATCACTTCAGAATTGGAGACAAAAATAGAAAGTACACACTTGTACATAAACACATCAGGTAACAGTTTACGAGGAATAGAAAGTGAAAAAGAATCTCTTAAGAAGAAATTAAAAAGACATAAAATAATTTAAGAAGCAACACATACTGAATACCAGCAAAGAAGATTCAACAAATGTAAAATAGCAGTCCCTGAAATGGAAAAGCAAAGAAACAGAATATAAATCACAACAGAAATCATGAAAATCTTCCCTAAAATTTAAGACATATAGCATATTTTACAATAAAATATATGATGTAAAAGTGAAAATACATATTGAAAAAGCACAGCACATACCTGAGAAAACTGTCTCAGAAGAACACTCAAACATATTCTCATAAAATTACTGGACTCCAGAGAAAAATAAACAATCCTTTGGAAGCTAGGCAAAAATCAGAAGACTTAGAACAAAACTAACATTAGACTGCCACCAGACTTTTCAACAGCGATGTTTTATGCCAGAAACAAAGATATGGACTCATATATTTAAGATACTCAAGGAAAAAAATAATGAGCCAATGATCTTACATATATACAAACTAACTCACATGTAAAAGCTACACTCAAACCTCTATCACATTCAAGAACTCTGTTAATGCTGTTACTATGCACTATTTATGAGTAATCTATAAGAAAATAAGGATTGATGGTGAACATTATATAGTTACATATAAAATTAAAATTTTTAAAGGACAAAATTAAAAAATTTAAAGGAGTTTAACAAAATAGGACACCACACATATATATAGTATATAATGGTTATGAATATTGACAATGTAGACAAAGTACCACTAGTTTCAAAATGAAAGAATGGGGTAAATGTTGAAAAATTTTAATGGTTTGCAATAATCATTGGTGGAGTAATATGGATATTGTTATTCTGAGATTGTTGTATCATGTGGAATAAAGTAAATGAGTAATTGTGGAATATTCTAATTTTATCAACCCTCTCTTATTGAAAACTAAAATTACTGGTGTGGAATAAATGACATATGGAAGCAACCTAAAGAAGGCAAACAAACCAGGTAATCCTGAATGTGAATGGCAATTAGCAATATAAATTTATGAAACATTTTAACTTAAAAAGTTATAAGACCAAGTTTTAGTTTTATAAAATACACATAAAATGTTACTGTGTAATAATTCTGTCCACTCAAAAGACCTAGAAATTAACCAGACCAATAGCTAGCACACAGATATTTGTGATGTCTACAAATAATAATAATTTTAATTCTTCTTTTTCAATCCTTATTTCACCTTGTCACACAGGATAGTTACCAATGTGAAATAATAGTATGAAAGCAGGAGTCATTGTCATTATCTCAGTGTTAGGTGGAAAATTTTTAATATGTTAACATTAAGTATTACATTTTTCCTAAACTTTTGGTGAGGTGGCAATTCTTAAACCATATTCTTATCAAACAATATCAATTTAGTTTTTGCTCTAAAAAATGAGGAAATTCACACTACTGTTCTTTTGGCCATATCATTTTCCAACCTCTTATTTTTGTAAGATTTATTATTCTTTTAATGATACCAAGGCTTATAATATTAAATTGTGTGCCTAATTATAACCTTAAGTATCAAAATTGTCTTGCTTTAATGTAAGCTCAAATTTATTCATTACTCATCATCCTTTATTTCATTTCTAATTATTTTTCCTTTGTTTTCATTGATATTTATTCTACTATTGCCCTGATTTTATCATTGATCTTTTTTCCCAAAGATACTGGTGGGTGCTCTATTCCTTGAGTTACTGCATTTTTGAGAATGTGTTTATGTCACTTTTATACATTAATTGTTGTAATATTCTTGGGTCTAGTAATTTGTCACTAAATTTTAACTGGCTCTGCAGAGAAACAAAAAGCTCTGATACCAGCATCTGTTGATTTTCCTGGGGTGAATAATCCAACCATGGCTGATTTCAAACTACCAACATGATGTCACTGAATGTAGACTTGGGAAACAATGCTCAGAAGCATGTCATTATGTTACATTATGGTATCTATACTATATAGAAAAAATAGATATAAATAACCTCAAAATCACTGATAGTAGTAAAATAATGGGGAAGTAATGAGTATTGAGTATTCTGTTCTTAAAAATAATGTAATTATTGGTTTACATACTTAATTTTAAATAATGTCTGTTTAACAACTGGCTGGGAATATTTCTAAAATTTAACAATCAGCTCTTAGAAAGTCAGTACAAGTGAGGTCCAATACATTGTTCAGACCTTGACTGCTTTAGAACTTCGGTGACTGTGTTCTTTTGCTTTCCTGCATTAAGTATTACTGTGGAAACATCTGCAGCGGACCTTTTGCAACATGACACGTGAACTGGAGATCTCTATGTTCAAGAAAAGAAAAAGGAAATCAATGCCAGAACAATCATCTGAAGATTATTTAGTGACAACACAAGGTCTTGGAAGAGGCATAGATCCTAAGAGCTGGATGCTGAAGATCTAATACCCATACAAAGAGAATACAATGTAGGACAGCTGGAATTCAAATCCCACCTTCTCCTTTTGGATTACAAAAGCTCCCCATCAGCCCAGAAGAAAACTAGTCTTATGTCTAGTGCTTTGGATCAAGAGAAAGAAAAGTCACTAGCTGAAAAGAAAAACTCCAGAACCACACAAGGAGTAAATATGTGGTCCAACTTCAAGCTAGATGAATGGTAATTTAACAATAAGCCCATAAATTAACCTAAAAACTGGCTCACAGACATTAAATTAATTAATAATTAACTTGATGTCTTAAAGAATAAAACAATAAGGAAAAAGTCCATGAGATCCAAAGGTCCAGATGACCCAACAAAAATAAATCTTAGCAACCTAAGAACTAGAAGTAATAGAATAATGTGGAACTTTTTAAATGCCAAAGATGAATAAAAGCATTAGATATAATTTTAGAAAGCATAATCCTATGAAAACAGATAAATTTGAACCAATTAAAACCAACTAGAATTTCTGGAAGTAAAAAATAAATAGTTCATTAGCAGTTTAAAAAAATGAATAAATGGATTAACAAGGAGGTTAGATGCAGCTGAAGAGAGAACTGATAAGGTGGAATATGGAGATAGAAATCATTTTCAAAAACATAGGACATTTACAAAATACTTTACAACAAATGTCAAAATAACCAGTATCACAAATTCATTTTCTCTGGTAACAATGTAATTAAAAAAGAAATAAATGATAAAATAACAACTGAAACAATCCACATATGTCTGTAAAATTTTTAAAGGTCTAAATCAGAGTCATAGAAGAAATACAATTAGAAATTGTGAACTAGGTAGAAATGAATGATAATAAGGGTGATACAAATGAAATCTGGGAAAGGTAGCTGGAGTAGTGTTAGGGGGAAATGGAGAGCTTTGAACACAAATATTAGGAAGAAAAGAAGGTGAGAAATTAATGGGCTTAAGGTTAAATGCAAAAAATTAGAAAAAAGTATATTAAAACTAAAGAAAATACAAAGTTGAAAATAGTAGAGAGAGAAGTTAATGAAATAGAAAAACAAAAGATTAATAGAACTAAAGGCTAATTTTCTGAATGATCATTTAAACAGACAAAGACCTGTCAAGAGTAATGAAGCACAGAAAAGTATTAAGGCACAAATGAACATGTTAAAAAACAAAAAGAGACAAACACATATATGGCATAAATAGTAAAGGAACATTACAAACAATTTTATTCCAATAATTTTGAAAAGTTATGTGAAATGGACTTTTTAAATATAATTTAAAAAAACACAAATGTCAGTTGATTTTAGAGATGACTACCCTTTCAAAAATAGCTAATTATACATTATATAACTGTTCCAGTCATAGAAAAACATCTTTTTCAGAAAATGATGAAATACTCCCTAAAATCCTTTTGGAAGATAACTTCAAAACCAAAAATGGACAAGGGAAACATAAAAAGTAGTAATAAAAATAATGATAACAATAATAACAAAGTTACTACGAGCCTTTTAAAAGTAATGTACTTGTATAAATTGTTCTCATAATACATCTGTGAGGTAAGGGACATGATTGTCCCAAGTTACAGATGAGGAAACTTTGCTAGAGAAATGGTGACTAACCTAGCCAAGGTCATACAGACAGAAGGCACTGCAGTCCCAAACGTAAACTCAGACAGTCTAGTTTCAGATCCTCTGCTCTTAACCACAGACTACAAATTCTTAAATAAAATATTAGCAAAACAAATGCAGCAATGATGCATTTTTAGCACAAAATGGTGATGCAGGGTTGGGAAAGATGTCCAGAGCACTTCTTAGTCACAAGGTCACATTCTGGTAATGTGCAAGGTCCAGTCCATTGCCCAAGTTGCCAAAACATTTTTATAAACTAACAAATACATCTTCCTTTCCCAGCAACTGTCCAGTCTCAGAATCATTCCCTTTCCATTGTTTTCTGCTCTGACTTTATAGACATACTATTTAGAATCACATCACCCCCCGCCCACTCACTGACCCTATTCAAAACCAATGATTTTCCCATTGTTTTTAGCATAATGAGAACATTTATCATCTTAGCCTACAAGGTCTGTCCATAGATGATCTGTCCAGGATCATCCAGAATCACATTCTCCCTTCCTTCCTGTACTTCAGCCACACTGGCCTTCCTTCCTGTCTAAAATGTGATGCTTGGTGCTCACTCATGCTGTTCCCTCACCTAGTGGTCTCCCGGTCTTTGAGGTCTTGCCTCAATCGTCATTTCTCAAGAGAAACCATCCCCTGAATTCCCCACGTCCCAAGACCAGGTCAGGTTCCCTAAGTTCTCTCTCATAGCACTCTACATCTCTCCTTGGCAGCACCACACAGATCCAGAAACTGCTATGTACTTGTGAGATAATTTCATTAGTCTTTCTCTTCCCCACTAGAACGTAAACAGCAAAAGGGCAAGAAATGTGTGTTTTCCTTCCTCGCATTGATTCCTTAGTGTCTAATTCAGTGTCTTTACTTCACTGGAGTAATTAATGAATTATTAAGAAAGAAGAAGGAAAGGATGGTAGATTATTTGAAAAAAAAAATGGCTTCAGTTGTTCTGCTCCCTGTATCCATGCCCACAGAAATATGATTTTATAATTCTTCCCATTAAGAGGCCAAGTCCAAAGCCCTGAATCCAGTCTGGCTTTGTTATATCCTTTGCTCAGTAGAATGTGGCAGAAGTGATATGCTGGTTCTCCACCTGTGCTTCAAAAGGTCCTGTGGACTTCTGCTTCCTCTTTTGGACTTCCATGACTACCAGGTGAACAAGCCAAGGTGAGCCTACAGCAGGATGAGAGACCACAGAGAAAGGCTCAAGTCACCCCATCCATCCTAGGCAAAGCCATCCTAGAGCAGCCAGTGCCCTGACACTCTGCTGGTTTAGACATAATAGCAAGGCCCAACCAATGTCAGCAAAGTCTGGCCCACAGAACCAGAACTGTCCAGCTAATCCTTATACTCAAGAGCAATAAGAAATCGTGTTGCTTGAAGCCATCAAGTTTTGGGGTGGAGGGAGGAAGGAGAAAAGGAGAGGAAAAGGAAGACAAAAATATATGAAGGTGTGTCATGTGTAAGTGGACAAAGATTCCATGTTTAGCTCCAGAAAAACAGAAATTAATAAAGAAGTTATATGAAAAGAGGTCTAGGGCGACATTAAAGCTAAAATTGCTAAAGACTGAGTTCTCCTAAAGAAGGAATGAAGCCATTTGATATTGGGGGTAAAGGGGAGGAAATAGGATTTTGGAGCTAAGAGTTTCATATCTCAGTTTACTATCCTAGTTCTGTGTAAATAGATAATTTTCCACTCTAAGTGCATACAATTCAGCCAACTGAGGTAAGACTGGTAAGACTGATGAAACTGGGGTTTCATAACCACAAGCCCTGTGAGCATTCTCCACCCCTGAGTCTGGGATGTGGTCACTGCTCAGACCCAGACCAACATTTCTCCAGTGAGACCCCAGAAGCCCTTGTGCCTGTGGGGCCATAGATTATCCCTAGACACATGAACTTTCTCAGCATCCCTACTAGCTGAGACTGGAGCTTTGCGTGAGCTCATTCTCTTTGGAGAGGATTCTGCCTCCTCTCTGGCTCTTAAGAGCTTTCTTACTAAAGCTTGGGCTTCATTCTCCCTCCAGCTTTATTCATTATTCTCACTTTGATCTAGATGACCTTCCCAGCCTACCAACACCATTCAGCTGGGAGCCTAGACTCTGCTCACACACGTCACTCATGATTTGGTTGGGCTCTTTGAACCCTAAAGCTAAACCTGATTGGTGTTCATTACTCTGCATTGGCCAGAGTGACTGGCTTTGTTCCCTGTCACCCTTATCTGTTCCTGTAACCCCACCCTTGCCAACCACTAGAGACCACTGGGTCTCTTCCCATAGCCAAAGAGGTCCTAACACATCTTTTACAAAGGTACCCAAGAGTTAGGGCAGAGACATTGTTTAAACACAAAATTTCTAAATGGCAAGGTACTCTGCATGGTCTCAGCATTATCATCATGATTATCTCATGAGCATTCTGTTCCCATTGCCAGAGATGCTGCTGTGTAAAGGGATATCTTGAGAAGGAGACTAGACCTCAAAGAGCCCTCCAGTGCCAATAAGTCAATGTCTTATGGATACAAGGAATTCCGTTAAAAAATAGTAATAAACAAAACATAGATGCAAATTAGGTAAACTTCCATTTTTTTACGTTAATTTCAGTATTATTTGATTTCAGCTCTTCTTACCTGGCTGTTTTAATCTAGGCGGTATCAATAAAAAGATGAAGAAACCAAAATTTTGTCTGCTGGGTGGCTCTAGCCTTTTTCTTACCAAAGTCAAAAATGGTGAACAAACAATAATAATTAGCAAGCACTCTCTGTTGCACTCCCTCTGTGCCTGGCACTGTTCTAAGTACTCGACTTGACTCACCTATGTCATGACAAATTTGTAAGGTGGGTGCTATGATTATCTCTCTTTCACAGATAAGGAAGGCAAGACATAGGGAGGTCAGGTAGCTTACCTGTAGGCACAGAGCCAGTAAAAAGGGAAGCAGGATGCAAACCCTGAAAATCTAGCCCAGAATTCATGCTTTAAAATCCTGTGCTCCTGCATAGAGACACCAGTCTTTACCCCTCAGTGTCCCAGCATGGTATCCAGAGATGAAACACAGCCCAGTTTCCAGGTAGACATTCCCTGCAAGTTAGAAACCCCCATGTCTGGTGCCCACAGAAACCTGGATGTCCCAGCATTCGTGTGGCTCTGGCCCCTGGAGAGAACGCAGCAAATCGGGAAGGCTAGAACTGTCTCCTGCCCACTCCTCCTAATTAAACTCCTCCAACTGACACTTTTTGGCTGGCTCCAAGAAGATACTATTTTTAGCTTGTAAGGGCTAAAGGGGAAGGGAAGTGTGCCAAATTCAGGTTGTTAGAGAGGGAGAAGGAGAAGGGAGCTCAGAAGGAGGCACTCGATTACAGCTCCATTTAATAAGAAGATGGGAAATTAGGCGCTTCTGGGCCTGACTCAAAGGCCATAAGGAAGGCGCCTAAGTTCCATCAACCTCCTTAGTGGCTGCCTCATTTAAATGGGTGGCATATTTCTCTACCCCCACAGTCCCAAGGAGAACAAAAAACTGCAGCTATTACAAGGATGTAGAAGTTTATTTATTTACTACTATTATTATTTACTGGAATGAAAGAGGAGGGCTGCTGTGCAGGCTAAGCTAGAAACAGCTTTTCACCTTCTCCCGGCAGATCCCGGAATAGCTCTCTGCCCCACCCCGGCCCTTCCTCAGAGGTAATTAATGATGTACTAATGTGACCCTGATTAGGAAGCTGGGAGGTTAATACTCAGGGCTCCTTCTGATAAAGACCAGGCCAGACCCTGCACCAGCACCCAGCCAATTGATAAACCTGGAGCCTGCCTAACATCCAGAGCCTATCTGAGGGATACGGTCTGCGGCTCTGCCTCCGAGGACTCCATCCATCTAAGTCTGTTTCATTCTTCCGCCCACTGCTTCTTTCTTCCTTCCGCCCCTCCCTCTCTGCTTCAGTTCCAGTGATTAAAGATGCAAGATCCCCAGCCATTTACTACCACTTCTGTAAACTGTCGAAGCCCGGCGGCTCAACGCTGTTAAGCTGCAGCATAAAACCCAGCAGCACTGTGATACAAACCATGAAGCCCTTAAGACTCAATTCACAGGAAAAAGAACTTTTTTTTTTTTGGCCCTGCTCTTCCTGTGATTAATAGATGTCATTGTTTGGTCTGACAGCAAAGGCTCCATTGTGCGACAAGCTAACAGTTTTGCTCCCGTACAGAGCAAAGAGAGAAAATAGTCCTGACACTCGGAAGATCATTTTTCTCAGGACTCAGAGCATTGCCATTTTTTAAGAGCATGCCGGTGGAATTTTCAGCGTATGTGATAAACATATACAGTAGAACTGAATTAATGTACTAGCATTGAAAGGCAGTTGATGTGTATTGCAAAGGTGGCTGTGAAGTGTACTAATTAAGAGCGGGTAAGAGCCAGACTGGGATTTGAATCTCTGCTCACCTACTTAACTGCTGACATGACCTTAGGCAAGTCATGTCACCTTCTAAGGTGCAGATCCATCCTTGCAAAGTGGGGTTAAGAGCAGCTGCCTCAGCACAGTGCCTGGCACCAAATGAGTTATCCCTTAATATCAGCTGCTGTTATTAGGTCGTCCATGAATGTGAAGTACAGGGAGAGGTCTAAGTCAAGACCGAATCCACATCATCATTGACATGAGGCCAGATCCACTTTTCTAATTTCAATAGTACATAATGCAAAAGGATTGTTATCAGCCTCAAGCAACTGTTCATTGTTGATGCTGCTAAAAAGCAAAACTCATCCGAGTAAAAAGATCAGATTGACTCTATTCCATGATTCCTGAATTGGGCAGCATCCTCCATCAGACAGAAAGGAGCTCCACTGAGCCGCAGGAAAGAAAAGGTTTATTAAGGCAGAGAGAATGAATAAAAGGAAATACTGGCAAAGAATGACTTATTTTAGGCAAGGTTGCCTTTATAAGGGGAATGGAAGAGGTTTTTCAGTGAATTACCTCCTTGTGTTGACCAGGGAACTCCAGGTTGGCTGGTTAAAGGTCAAATTATTGGTGGGGAGGGGAAAGGAGTCGGAACCACAGTTAGGTTAGATATTAAGTCTTGGTTTGCTGACATGGGGACTTAACATAGTAACTCCATTTGAGCCTGTGGTTTTCTTTCTAACAATGCCTAACTGTGCCTTCAATTGGCAACTAATTATTTAAGCAAGCTCCCCCCCCAACAGTAAATAATGATTTTGTTTAGAAGATACTTTGTAAAGACTAAATTGGATTTTAATAGTGGGCAATTGGGTAACATGAAATAGGTTTTACAGTAAATGAAATAATGGTTTTATTATTCTATGTCTCCCAAGGGAATGGGGAAAATATTTTGACTCGAGCACTTTGAATAATGCTAAATTAAATGCCCACTGGTTCTCAATCTGTGGTAATTTTAACCCTTCCAAGCAATATCCGGAGACATTTTTGGATGTCACAACTAGGGCAAGGGGAGTTTCCACCAGCATCTAGTAGGTAGAGGCCAGAGATGCTTCTAAACACCTTACAATGCACAGATGTCCTTATAACAAGGAATTATCTGATCCAAAATGTCACTAGTGCCAAGGCCAAGAAACTCTGGTCTAACCCTGTGGGGTGATGGGAGGAGTCTTGAATAGTTTCTTACCGTGTGAAGACATTGAGTTAAAATTTAAAACAGTGGCATTGATTTGAAACAAATATCACCTAATAAATCATTGGATAATTATTTGCAAACACTGTAGTTCATTAATTTCACTTTTTACATAAATTTTTTTTCCAAATACAGAATACAGTGATTTTCTGTATTGTCATTGTTTCAAAGATTACTTGATCTGGTCCTTATGGTTTTCTCTTTTAAGGAAGAAGTGAATGTCAGAAGCTGAGCTAATGTTGTCTCTATCATTTATGATGAAACTTGGTCCCACAAACCCCTCCCCTTGTGGTTCCCAAAGAAGAAAAGCAAAGAAACTAATTGCTAAGATTTACTTCCCTTAACATCAGTTTAAAGATTTTCCTCCTCCAAATTCGCCAGGAGCAGGGTTTCTAATCCAAGGATAGGGTTTCCGCAATGGCTGCCAAGGTGGAAATCAAAACATTCAAAAGTACAAGGAACAAGGTATAGGTCCCATTCATTGTTTAGTTTTCTAAACCTGTCTTCATACCCACAGAATATGGCTTCGCCCATCTGAGAAAGTCATTAGTGAGAGAAGAGACTATATAAGCACTTCCTTGAAAATGGGGCATTCTTGCTGATTTTGGAAAATATCAGCCTGGAAGAGATCAAATTCAGTAGAAGGCAAAGCCACTAAAGTAAAATCACATGGTTATTTGATTTCAGAGGCTCTTGGCAGAATATGGCACTTTCCCTCCCCTGTACCCCTCTCTACTTCCCTGGGGTCAACCAGAGCCATAGCAAGTGCCCTGACAGGCCCAGGATGGCCTGAGTTCCACAGGGCATAGATGGATCAGCATCCCTGTCTTCATGCAGAATAGAGAGGGAAAAACTGGCATTTATTATATGTGGACTATGAGCCAGAAACTGTGCAAGGTGCCTTAGAGACGTGACTCCCTCCAGAGGAAGTGCAGAAGCCACAGCTAGGTAGGTGTTAGAAAAAATGATTTGGGTAGATTTTTGTTTAAACTAACATAAACCCAAGTTTAGGTTAATGAATACTTGAAAAAAATGTCAACGCAGCTGTGGAGTCACCGTCCCATTTTCACATCATCCCCAGCCTGTTCCCTCCTTCAAAAGGCCGCGGCTCCCTTAGAGCCAAGGCCACTTAAAGGCCAGCAATTGTATCAGCACCTATTTATCCCCACCCCGAGAAGAACGCCCGTTTGGCGGCAAGTCCTCATAGATTCATCATGAATTCTGGATTTTAGTCCCAACATGGGTGGGTTTCATATGATGCCTGGTACACAATATGACCTCTAATACGTAATGTATTTAAGTTGAATTTATCCGCAGTATGATAGGACTAATAATAGCTATATCATAGGATGGGGGCCAAAGTGAAATGGACTAATACCAGAGACAGTGCCTAGCGTGGTCCTTGGTGACTAGCGGGGACTCACCTAAGGTTTGCTTGTGTGGCATCAGTACAGGGAGGCACCTCTTAGCATGCAGGATCTGTATGTTGCACAGGGATCCAGCCAAGACTTACTGGCACTCTGTCTGCTCTGAGAAGCTCTCTGGGCTACACTATGGTGTCTGCTATGGAATCCTGCACCTCACCTGAGCTATGTATGTCCCTTAAACGTGACAGGTCAGTACCTTCTGCTGGGATGAGACCTGCAAGATGTGGACAACTGAGCCTTCTTAAGTCATGCCTGCACGGTAAGCAGCCTATTACTGAGGAGTGAATCTGTAGGGACTGGAGAGCAATATTTTAAAGAATTTTGGGGAAAAATCCCTCAGTTTAAAAATAGGGAAATGCTTATGCCTGACTCCCAATCCTTAATAAATGGAGTCTGTGACATCCAGATGTTGCTTCAGTTGGGTCTCCAGATCACACAGCACACAAAATGTACACACATTGGTCATCGCTTTCTACCTTCTGGTCCTCTTTTCCTCTTCATTGAGAATTTCTCATGTTACTTACTGGGGCAAGCCACCACCCCCACTTAGCGGAACAACTTGGAGAAGATAAATATTATTTAACAGCACATGGAGATGTATAATGACAATGAACATAACAACCGTAACAACAGCCAGCATTTATTGAGTCCCTACCGTGTGCTAGGCATTGTGATAGGGGTTCAGAGCTGGGAATTGGGAATAACCTTATGCTGCTGGATCCTGAGATCAAAGTTGAATACCTACTTGATGAATGGTTCTCTGTAAGGGCAGAAGTTACATCTCCTTACACCCATAACGGATCTGGGAGAGAGACTAAGCACCACCAACATAGCAAGTATTTTGCTAACTGCCTTTCCTCATGCAGCCTCCTTCAAGTAAGCTCCTGAACCACAAAGATTTGGTGAGACAGCAAGGAGGAGTCCATCCAAACCTCGTAATTAGAACAAGAAATGCAGTCATCATGGAAGCCCACTCCCTCAGTAAATATTTACTGAGCATATACTATGTGCCAGACACTGTTCTAGACCCCAGATCTAGGCAGAGAATAAGACATGAGAAGGCTCTACCCTCTGGGAACTGGCACAGTGGAAGAAGCTATGATGGTTGGAAACATAAGAGAGAGATAATACATGACCAAGATTATTTCAGATAATAACCATAAATTCCAGAAAGAAACTAAAACCGGCCATGTGATAGGAAGTGCTTAGGGTAGCAGAGAGTGGGGCAGAGAATGGGGCAGAGACTACTGTGCAGGGGCTGTCTGGGAGGTAGTTGTCCAGCTGAAGGAGCCAGTCCTGCCAAGATCAGATGGAAAAGTATCCCCAGGAAGAGGGTGAGCAAACGGAGAGGCCCAGAGGCAGGAAAGAGGTTTGGTATTTGAGAACAAAAAAGAGCCCAGCGTGGCTCAAGCATAGTGAGTAGAAGAGAACCCTGGAAGACAATGAGGACAGAGAGGCGAGCAGGGCCCAGTCACACAAGGCCTTGAAGACCATTCTAGAGAGCTTTGAAAAAATCACCATGAGGCCTAAAGAGGAGTGTGCCATTGGTCTACTTACATTTCAGAAAGATCGCCAGGATGCCATGTGGCTGTTGTCCCAGGTGATCAAGTAAAAGTTACTATTTATTATTCTGAGGACCATCCTTTATTTGTTTATCCCAAAAGAAGTACTTGTGAATCTTCTATGGCCAGACACCTGGCCAGACTCTGAGGCTGCAATGGTGAATAAAATATATACATGACATATCTTGCCCTCACGTACCTCAAAGTCTTATAGGGTTTACAGTTCCAAAAATGAGTAATTCACTGCAGTACAATGGCTGCCTCCATTGGGAAGGTTCAAGGGCTATTGAAGACAAAGCCGAAACAAGACTTTCTGGAAGAATTGACTCTGCTGTTGAGAACTGACAATTATCAGAAACCCCCCACATTCACAGAGGAGTCAGGGCATAAAATGTTTGCAACAAGGAAATGTCATTTCCAATGTCCAGAGGGGAGAGAGAAGGTATCACAAAGGGGACAGGGACAGCAGTCTGGCAGGGCAGGAGCAGTGGCCAGGGACAGGGAAAGGCTAGAGAAGGAGGCTGGCCACAGCCTGTGGGCCGGGAGGTGGGTTTCTGCTGAATGCAGCAGTCTGTAAAGAGCCCAGCAGATCCTGATTTGACAGGACCCAGAGGCAGTTAGAGGAGCGAGCCCGGTGCAGGAGAGCACAACGTCGAAGGAGTCCGCTACTTGTGTCATTACTTTAGCATCCAAGGTGCTCTTCCTCCAAGCACAGCCTCCGCTTTCTTCCAGGCCTCCTGGCTCTCTGGCCAGTGGGGCAAGGCACCCCTCCCTAGCTAGTGTACAGAAGCCACTCCTCGCTCCCAGAAACCCGTGGAAGTCACCTCCGTGAGGCCCCATTATGGTGACTCCATGCCAAGTACCCATGCCAAGATGGAGAAGGAGGAGCTGGGATCCCGAGGCTGTTTGCACAGCTCGATGGGCCATGTCCCATTGTCCCCTCCAAGCAAGGGAGCAGCGCTGCACCACCGGAAAGCATACAGGGCTGTGACTCCGCCCGGCAGGCAACCAGCAGCGGGCCCTGTCCCTCAGAGCAGGCTGAGGAGACAGAGTTAGGATTCTTGAGAATGGGTATTTCAAGAGACAGCTAGGGCACCTGCTCTTTGCAAACCCACAGGCTTCTGTTATTGGTGAAACAGGGCAGTAGATAAATGAATAAACCAGCTTTGAAGTCATTTGGCCTGAGTTCAAATCTTGGCTCCGCCGTCTCCTAACTGTGATATTTGGCAAGTTGCTTAACCTCTCTGCCCCTCAGTTCCCTTATCTGTAAGTTGAAGTTGAAAGTAGTGTCTAGTAAGAGATTGTTACAAGGATTCAGGAAGTCAACAAAGGTAAGGCTCTTAGACCAGGGATCAGCATATAAGAAATGTTCATTTAACCTTAGTTATATGTTCCCTGCTCTGTGCTAAGCTCTGGGAATTAAGAAATGGACATATATAGTCTTTAAGAATTGTACAGCCTCATCAGAAAAAAGAAATGTCATTCACTGATCACCTACTATGTGCCAGGTAAGGTTGTAGAAACCACCCTGGTTTATTTTTCTCCGATAGCAAGGTGGGGGCATTTCCACTGAACATCATAGAGTGACACGAATTCTGTACTAGAGATAGATAAATACCAGTTTCTTTATAAAGATGAGTCAGTAAGGGTTTCTGGCTGGGGAGTGGAATGGAGGTCTGGGAAAGCACAGAGACTGCAAAGGAAAGAAATGTCCTAATAATTTGATACTCACTCTCCTTTAGTCAGGGCTTCAGAAGTTTCCTTAGCTTGCTCCCCCTGCCTTTCCTGATATGGGTTCAGGCCTGTTTTTACCTTAGATTTCGTTTCAGGGTCAGGTTATTGGAGTCAGTGGAAGTATAATTCTCACCCCACAGGACAGAGTCCTGAGGTTGACAGAGCACAGGTGTGAATTCCAAACTCACCCCTTCAAGTGTGTACGCTTAGGCATGTCACTCAACCCCTCTACCTCATCCTCGTCTATACAGGGGAGCACAGCACATCTATGTTATGTGATTGCAAGGAGAGTTAAAGGAGACAGTACTGGTAGAGCAGATAGCGCATCGCAGTGCCCTTGTTCATCGCCTTGCTCCTTATCTCTGCCTGTGATTGCACTAGATATTCAGCACGTACTAACCATGCCAGCAATCCCCTGTAAGTGGAGAATCTCCACAGAGCCGCGTCACATGTCTCTGCTGCATCCCACTTGACAGGACCAGCAGAATGCACCTCTGCCGAGGGCCTCCAGCACTGACTCTGGCCCAGGACCTCTGAGAGGCTGGGTGCAAGAAATCCCAAGAGGGAAGAGATAGGCCCATTGATTCTTCCTATTATGAAGTTGAATGGGAAAATGGATGAGCAACAGGGAATCAGGAGTTGAAGCCAAGGTGAAAGGATGTGAGAGACAAAGCCAGGAGTCAGAGAAATGCTAGTTTAGTGAGCAAAGGGCCAAGTAGGAGGTGGGAGGGACCAGGCAGACACTGGAGGGAGCAGATTTCAAGGGAAGTGCTGGAGGCCTAATTATGCTGTGGTCCCTGCCCCTCCTGAGATGTAGCTATCCACTGTTTCCTGGGGCCTGTGAGGCCCAGCCACATGCTTAGATGCCTGGTCCCATCATCCCATTTGAACCTTAGAGCAGGGATGCTCAATCAGGGCTGGTTTTGCTCCCTGGAGATGTTAGGCAATGTTTGGAGACAGTTTGGGTTAGCATAAGGAGGACAGAAAGAGCACCACCGGCATGTACTGAATAGCAGCCAGGGATGCTGCTAACCATCTACTGCGCAGGACAGCCTCCTGCCTCAAAGAGCTACCCAGCCCCAAATGTCAACAGTGCTAAGGCTGAGAAACCTTGTCTTAGATCAACTCCTTTTTACTGCAGCAACTTCAGCAACTCTGCCTCCTGAAACCTGAAGCATCCATACATTGCAATGCTTTTCCCTCCTGCCGTGTCCTTAGCACTTGAGGGCACTTTGAGGGGTGACTGATCTGTCCCGTCTGCAGTTCATTGTTTCGGGTTTGGTGCAGAGCAGTCATTTAATAGTGGATTTGCCTTGTATTTGAAGTTGGGTTTTAACCTATGGTTTAAGTCACATAGACAAAGGCAGCCCTGGAAATCACTGAAATCACACGTGCTACTTTGTACATACAATATACATGGCTTGGTGTAGAGACAAAGGTCTTGGCTTGTGTTGGTTTGCATGTTTGAAACTTTGCAGTGTAAGTGCTGGATGCACAGCTCAGCATACGGAGAGGGTTTCACATAACGAGCTGTACTAGGAAACTTGGGACTGTCTGATGCCCGAGCTGCTGAACAGGGCTAGGGAAATTGCTGTGTGAACTGCTGTTTCTCCCATGTCCACATGTGTAAGACCAAGACAGTAATACACACAATAAAACAGACAATAATGCACAGGTGTTGTTTAGATTAAGTGACCAGAGGGGGTGAGAGGATGCTGTGCATTCTTTCAAGCTGGTATAACTATTTTTCTCTGTTAATAATTATAGTAATACCTCTACAATCCCAACTGGAGTCTTTTGGATTCAATGTGAGCTTAAAGAGGAATGCCTTCCCCCTAGCTGAGTCGTGACTTTTGTACCCATATTCCAGGGAATCCTTGTACTTCTTCAGAAAGACTCTGGGGAAATTAGCCAACACTAAATGTCACACACCCAGAAGAAAAGGACTCTTGGATTATGAGAAAAGGAAAATCTTCTGTGAGATCTGGATGTCTGTGGGATACTCTAAAAAGAAATGAGGTGGGTGGGATTCACAGACTCAAAGAAGCATTCCACCCCAGAGTTTCTCTCAGACAGAGCAGGGCTGCAGGTAATGAATCTGAAGGAATTTTCTTATACTGATGCATGAACACCAGGAAACAAGCAGGAACAACTTTAAAACAAAATAATAGCAATGAAAACTATAATAAAATTATCTTTACCATCCATTCAGTACACGTAGGCACCAGATTAAGTGTTTCACATTTATTATCTTATTTAACCCTAACAACACTTAGGGCCTCCATTTCCAGATCCAAGGGTTCCCATAATCAACTAATTGTAGAATTGGAGCACAGAGCCAAGTATTTTCACTCAAAATCGAAGGTAGGATCCTTATACTAAACCCAAGCCTTCCCCTGCTCAGAGCCAGGCAAACTGATGTAAAATGGATTATCTTGGTGTGGCTGCCAGGCCATCTCTGCAGACGAGGAGCAAGAGATTCCTTTAGCCATAGCTGAATGATCAGGAAGACATGAAGAGCATTCTCCAAAATTCCTAGCACTTGGCTGCGTTCTTCTGCAGCAGTTAATCAGCTGCAAAACACTCATAGCTGAGCTCTTGTCTCTATCCTATGAGTTACATGAATGAGATGTGCGACTAGAGCAAAGTAGAGGTAGCTAGATATGGAGAAAACAAAAGGAAATTACAGAATCCTAAAATACACCTATTTCTTAATATAACATTTAACCAGAACTAACCCTAAATGTCTTTCTTTTTTAAGAGTCTTGTACTTGGCGAGAAAACTCCTTGAATTCTTCTCTGCCAGTAAGTGGAAGCGACATCATCAGAAAGGTCATTTACCCTCCATTTGTAACAAAGTCCTGAATTTTACCTGTACCTTTCCAGATATGACCTCTGACCTCAAGTGGTCAAGCTGACTGCTCCTAGCTTCCTTCAAGTTGATGGTCATGCCATGTGCTTTCACATTCAGAAAATCAAGCCTCGGGTCAAATTCCATACATCTGTGCAACTCTATAGAAAATTGCCTTTCTAAATAACTTGGGATTAATGTTTTAACTCTTAAATGACTAATATTTCCTATCAGATGTAGAACAAAAATGAGTTTCAATAATTGCCTGGAATCTTATGTATTTAAGAGGTTTATCCTATCTTAGTATAGATGATTGTATTTGTTACTAAAATACATTATGTAATATATGATCTGCAATATATTAAAGTTTAGAAGTTATAATATATTGTTATTAAAATTATATTATGTTATAAAGTGATGATTTTTTTTAAAGATTGCTACGCCTTTAGAAATGGGTTGGCAAATGATGGCTCACAAACAAAACCAGCTCACCCCTTGTTTTTGTCAATAAAGTTTTATTGGAACACAGCCACCCTCATTCATTTACAGATCATCTGTGACTGCTTTTGCATTACAACCACAGAGTTAAGCAGTGCCAACAGAGACAAAGACTAAAATATTTATGATTTAGCCCTCTACAAAAAAGATATTGCCAATCCTGCCTTAAAATGACATAGAAAATTCAATGTCAAAAATCAGTTTCCTTCTCATTAAATGAGAAATTTTGAGAGGATGATAGTTGAAACTAAGATTATTTCCTTATCCTCTAATTATTTGATCAAGTACAAGTTTAGATCTATTTGCATCCAATAGTCCAGGAAAATGTCTGGGCTCTGTCCCCAGTTATCCTAATATCTCAATGATGTTTTTGGATCCCATAACCTTTCTAAGGCTTTTGTAGATGGAATGACACATTTTAGGTTATGAGCATTCTATACTCCTTGGGAATATGCATCCCTCTGACCACTAAACTCAAAGGATTAAATTCTTAATCTACTATCAAATGCCCTCACCCATCTCAGGCCTACCTCTTTCCACCCCTTTCAGCTTTAGCACTATAAATCCTAACACCCTGGGAAAGATCAGATGTTTCTACTTGCCAACATGTTCATGGCATCAATAAGCCAGGTTTGGTGTGATGTTGCACAGGACAGGAACAAGCCCAGTGTGTAAAGCATGAATGAGTGGGTCCCTCTATGCCTACATCTTTGCCACCACCAAGTGTTCCCCATGGGCTATGCTACCAGCCTTCCATTTCTTCTCTGCCTTGATGGTCTCTGCCTCTGGTCTCCCCCATCATTACTCCCATGTGTAGTTGTATCCTCGCTATTTCGTATTTGGAGTGACCCCCTTACCTCTGGTTTGACCTTGGTAACCTTAGCTCTTGATTGTCCCTATGGAAGACCTAGCTCATGGTCTCTTCTGACCAGGCCTATCTCCACCATGACTGTGGCTCCAGTTGGCACGGGGTAAGCTGGGTGCTACTGCTGAGAGGCCAGAGGGGGTCAAGGGCAGCTAAGCAGAGGAAGGGCTCCATGCAAACTGGAAAGTAGCTGGGCCAATAGGGCAGTAACTGGACTTAGAAATATAGAGGGTGCAACTGTTCTGTGAACCAAACTTATTCTGCTGAACTATGTGCCTCACTCTTGACTTCAGAAAAGCTGGAGCCATGTGTCTGAAAGACACAGTCAGGGAAGGTTATTATGAGGAATCTCAGGGGTGGGTAAGAGTGACAAAAAGGACTAAGATGGAATTGTTAGTGCTTAAGACGACAGACCAAAGTATTCCTGAAATTTCTTGCTAACTTGCATGATATGCATTTCATCTTTAAACGTTTAGGTCAGAAAAAAAGCCACCCCTTATTTTAATGCTTTAATGCAGAGATGGTACAGCCTTGTGATTAGGAAGATGAACTTTGAAGCTAGATTGCCTCATTCCAAATTCAGACCTTGTCTCTGACCAGATATATAACCTTGGACAAGTTGGCTTGACTTCTCTGTGCCTTAGTTTCCTTTTTTTAAAAGCAGCAATAACAGAAGTGCCGCATCAGACGATCATGCAGCACGCTAGCTGTTACAACTGAGTGTTTGCCATATGTTGGACCCCGAGCTAAGTAGTCTTACTTCTCACAATGAGTAGGAACAAAATAGGAACTATTAACATCCTTGTTTTCCAGATGTGGAAACAGAGACTCAGAACGTTTAAGTAATTTGTCAAAGATCAAAGAGGGAGGAAGCAGCAGGACCAGAAGCAAACAAATCTGTCCAATTCCCAAGTTGAGCTTTTAAATGTTCTGCTCCGCCACCCTCTTTGCATCAAAAGTGGTTCTTTTCTTTTAACTCTTTACATCCTATGGAGCCTGGTTCCTGGAAATCACCACTCAGGGCCTGAGATATAACAGTAGAGAGAGACAAGAGCAGGGCTGCTTTGCATTCAGTTTACATCATTCTCTTGGGAAAAAAGAAAAAAAAAACATGTAACAAACAAACGAATCTGGAAAACTGTGAGATTTCTTTTTTGATTTTTAGATTTTTAGGGAGGCATTTTTCATCAAGTATGGTTCACTAATGCAGAGGATTCACCCCGTTTGCCTGCTGCTCTTTAATCTTCCTCCTCCTTTTCCCGAGCAGTTTCCGGCAATGCCCCTTTGCAGAATAGCAGCTGTTGTTGGATAGATGGTTGATAAAGAAGGATATCCACACAATTCCTGCTAGCAGAATCGCTGGTGGACACCTAAGAACACACACACACACACACACACACACACACACACACACACACACACACGTTTGGAGGAATCTTGTGGTTCAGTCCACATGTGGATTTTTGTTCTCTAAAGATGGATCCCTAATACAAAGATTTTGTTACTGGGTGATACTGAGGGAACAACTGAATTATTAAATTATACATACATTTATTTCATTTGTTTTTTTTACTCTGATAGAGAAGAACGAGAGCATGATTACAATCTCTGTAGACTGATTTGAGCCAATTCACAGGGCAAAGGCGGGGAGGAGAATAGTGGGAAAGAGGCAGGAGGCAAGTAGGAGCATTTGAGTTCCTTGAGTTTCCCCAGAAGAGGCTGATTGACTGGGTTCTTACTCTGAATCTGCCTCTGTGCTACATGCTTAGCAAGACTAACATATCACACCAACCCTTTGAGCTTGTTATTGTTACTATCCCCAGTTTCCAGGTGAGAAAACTGAGGCTAAGAAAGGCTCAGTCACTTGCCTAAAGCCTTTGGTTGAACTGTTGACCTTCCGTTGAGTTGAAGTAATGTGACTCCTAGCTTACTTGCTTAACCTAGAAGGTGGCCTTAAGGCTGGCAGCTCCTTGAACAGAGATTCTTGAAGTATAAATATACACTCATCAGTCTCAGCCTAGCCAGGATTAGGGCTGGACTGTGTGTGTGTGTGTATGTGTGTGTGTGTGTGTGCATGTCCTGTGAGGACCACATAGGAATGCGTGCACTTCAGGAAGTCAACAGTAGCACTGGACTAATTGTAGTGCCACATCTGTATCCAAACAAGAAGGAAAGGACCACAACCACTTTACAACGCTTGACACATTTGGGTCCCACCGCAATACCTTTGTGTCCCATGCCAAAAAAGGCACTTCTGCTAAATATATCAACTCACAGACTCCTTCGAATGGTGAGAAAAGGGACCCAGTGTCCAACCATCGAATAGCAGAGGCCCCATGGGAAAGGACTTAGGGTTTGGGAGAACATAGCTCCATGTGCTGGGGGCACGTTCCCTCAAGACCCAGGGCCTTTGCATATCTTCATACATGAGAATTAGGGAGATGATCAATATAGACAAAGTCCCTGCCTTCAAGGAATTTATATTCTAGTGGAGGAGGGGAAAGAAAGGCAAAAAATAAAAACAGATGTTTCATTTATAAGGTACCACCAGTACTATAAAGAAAAATGAAGACGACGGGAGGTAGAATATAACTCAGGATGTACATCTTCCTTCTACCTGAGAAGACCTCTTCATCCCCCTACACTATTCACCCAGCTACATGAACACCTATTCTTCCCTGAGGCCTTAGCTCATGCATCATACTCCTGTGGGGTCTCCTTAGCTTCTGATCTCTCTCTTCTATTATCCAAACTTCTTATCACCAGAACTACAATTTCATATATATTTATGTGATTGTTTGGTAGTTCTTCCTTAGATTATAAGAACCCATGAGCACAGGAAACATACCTATTTGCTCAACGTTTTGACTCCAACCCTGAGTACACTGCTTAGCACATAGTGGGCACTTGATAAATTATTCTTGTGTGGTAGAATGAGAAACTCAATACCTGTGATACTGGCTTGTGGTGGGGCCACAGAAAAGAAACATCTTTCCTAGGGACCACTTGCCACTACATATAATACAGCACATCAAGTCCCAGTCTGTCTCTAGTCCAGTTCACATGCTCTGGACCTGTTCCCTAGGTTTGCATGCTTTCCCTGCCAACAATGATTTAAAAATACATAAACTGGATATTATTCTTATATCCTCTCCATTGCAGAGCAGCAGAAGTATTATTTTCCTGTGCAACTTGTACCCCATTGAGAGGGCGTAGGGACCACAAAACCTTCTCTTTTCCTGGGGATGCATTTTAAAAAGGTTTTAAGGGAATCAAACTGATAGGCAGGACTATGTGACTGTATCCATAAATTTCTTCTTTGTGTATAGCAAGCCAGCAAAAATAGTATTGCCTACATGAAAAAAAAAAGAACATATTGATTGTGTTTATTATTCCTAGGTCTATTTTGTCTCAAGCATAAAATACAGAGAAGTTGTGTTTCATTGAGTGTGCACATTCTGCTACACATTTCTAATAAAAATACTAATGGTAGAAAGATTATTTAAGCACTTGCCTGCTAGATCTCATTCAATCTTCACAGTGCCTTGAGGTGGATCCTATTGCTATACCCATTTTACAGATGAGAAAACAGAAACTCAGGGAGGGAGAGTCATTTTCCTAAGACTGCACAGTGAATGAGTAATAGAGACAGAATTTAACCCGGTCAGTCTGTCTCCAAAGCCTTAGTTAAGTCTCTAAACTTTCTGCCTTAAAAGGATTTTTCTGCTGAAAGCAGAGAATGTGAAAGACCTTGGACACAGATAGTTTATTTGGGGAGTAATTTGGGAAGCAGAAGTAAAGGAGCTGGGAAAGTGAGTCGGGAAGAGAGGAAATGCCAACGTAACGGCCTGCAGTGGATTCAGGTCTTAACTCCATGGGAGCTCTGGGAGGCTGGGGCATTTACCCATCTGCTCTAGTCCCCCACTGGTTAGGAATGACTCCTGACAGCATTAATTCTCATTTCCTTTCAGGATATGTCTGAAGAGGGATGAGGAGGCTCCAGAGGCTTTGAAAAAGACCTTTTGAGTCAGAAAAGCAGAAAGAAGTTGAGCAAGTACTTATGACAGATGCTGTTGGCATGAGTCTTATGAACCAGATTCCACCACTACAGCTGAAATCACAGGTTTGCTGAGTGTGTGGTGCCAGCCACCTGAAGCTCTGCTACACTCCCCAAAGCTCAAGTTCAGCTTCATTTCTTCTTCGCCATGACCTTATGAGTTAAGCATTGAGTTTTCCATTTTCCAGTGGGGAATGATTGAGGTCATGAATTGTCGATGACTTGCCTAAGGGCACACAAACGACTGGTCCCTCCAAATCTCCATTTATAGGCAGATCTTTACATTTTATTTTCTTTCTACTGTGCCACACTATCTGTTCAATTATTTTGAGCAAAGGTTAAGCACAAGGATGAAAGAAACCAGATCGGGAAAAGCCCAGCCTGTATCCTTATCCTCAGAAAAAAATCCCCTATATCTTGAGAAGAGCAGGGCACCAGGGCATCACTCCTCTGCCATGAGACGTACTCATCTACACAAGAAAGCACCAGCCCGACTTCCTCTGAGATCATGTCCAGGGAAGCAGGAGGACATAAGTATCATAGAAACAAAAGGTGAGCTCATAGTCTTATCGGTACTTTATCTTTACAATACAAACATCGATGTTCTAATAGTTCTCAGAGGTGTGCTGAGTACTGGAGAAGACACTGATTTTTTTCATTTGCTTTTTAATCAGTGAATGGCTCCAATATTTTACACACACACACACACACACACACACACACACACACACACACACACACACACATGCGAGACTTTGAGGGAGGGGCACCCTCTGCATAATGTTTGTGAGTCTTTATCTCTTTCCCTTCCAGAAAATGTGCAGAAGGGACCAAGCGATCTGTGGCCCTGCTTCTAGGTCTGTCTTCACATCTGAACAAGAAAAGAAAAGACATGAGGCAAGGCCCTATGTTTCAATCATCCAGGAAGTGATTCTGGGTGATAATAAGAGAGGATAGCAAAGAAGAGGAAAAGGGAGAAATTACTGGCTTGGTCAAAGCTTGCAAAACGACACCAGTGATTAAAACATCTTATGCTGTCCTCGGGCTGCAGAAGCTTTCGCTGACAAAAGATCTCATACACACACACACAAAAGGAAAGAAATTAGCCATTAAGAAATATTTCAGCATAATGCAATTATTACAGCTGTATAATTGAATGGGGAAACCATTGATCTGTAGTAGAAAGGAAATTGCTCTTCTCATTGTGTTCCTATGAATATGTGAACATTAATCTCCATCTATAATCAACGTTCATTTCAAATCTGATTGCGTGCTACTAAACACCCGTAGCTATGCTAACATTATGTTAATATGGTTCAACATCATAGCTCCCAGCTTCACAGCACAAATATTTTTCTTTGGCAATCAATAGTAATTTCAGCTGAGTGGATGGAAGTCACGTTTTAATGGTAATCTTTCCTCCAAGCCTCCAAGTGGAAACTCAGTTGGTGTCTTAACATGGCTGCAGTACATTGCATATAATCAGATAAATTAACCTGAAAAGAAAAAGAGAGAGGAAGAGAGGGGACATGAATTAGAAATAAGAAGCAAGGTTGGCAAAACTTGAAATATAAC
Source organism: Manis javanica (assembly GCF_040802235.1). Lineage (NCBI taxonomy): Eukaryota > Metazoa > Chordata > Mammalia > Pholidota > Manidae > Manis > Manis javanica. The sequence continues at coordinate 17,721,792 of NC_133160.1, read as the reverse complement.
CTACTAGATGAAAGTCATCATCAGGTAGAAAAAAAGTGCGGATGGACGATCAGATAGGACTGGATGGATGGATGTTGGTGGGGGCTAAGGTGTGTGCATAGGGGCCTGGGGTTGAAAAATGAACTATTCCTTCTGGCTGTAAGCCAACAGATGGAGCAGCCAGGTACCTGTGCAACCTGGATTTCGCCAAAGCAACAGAGATGTGGAAGGAAGGAACAGGAGGCCTGACCTGGATGGGTGGTATATGGAATCACCTTTGAAGAGACATTTGGATGTCTCTTCTTTTCATTCATTCATTCATTCATTCATTCATTCATTCATTCATTTATAGTGCACAATAGAAAACAGAAAATTTTATACATTTCTATATTCATAAAAATATAAGAAATTTTGAAAGTGAAGAAATCTGTGAAGGAGGAATCTACATTTCTGTGTACCACGACTGCTGGGCACCAGGAATATGAGTATGAACAAAGCACATCTCTGTCCATACAGCTGATGTCCCAGCATGGGAGTCAGACAACAAACCACGCACAGTGTCAAACCTGTAGCTCTCTGTACCCTCCCTGCACCCCGCGCCGTTATGATCCTTTTCCTCCATGAGGAAAAGAGGAGGAGACAGAGAGACATTGAGAAAGAGTAAGAGGCAGAGAGAGGTGGGGGGAGAGAGGAAGGGTGGGGAGAGGATAAAGAGTCTGGGTTACATTCACTTGTCAAGCATTCCATCCCCGAAAGACGTAACTGATGGAATTCTTGAAGTCACGTGCTCACCTCCTACGCCCAAGGCCGCCGCCCTCCGGCCCCTCTTCATGCTCAGCCCTGGTCCTCCCTCCCACAGCTACTGAAATCACAGGCTCCTTCCCTGAGAAGGATCAAGGGTCTGACCTTCAATGGCGCATGCTGTTTATTATAAGGCAAAGGAAAATAAAACAGCACAAGCCGCTGCCCAGCCCCTTTCCATGCCCTGCTCATTAAGGGGGATCCGGGCATCGTCCCTGCCTCCTCCTCCTTCCTGGGTCCTAGTCAGGTTAGAGGAGAACGTTCGCTGAAGGACAGCAGGGTAGACGCTCAAGTAAGAAGGGAAACCCAGAGAAGAGATGACAACAGGCCAACAGGGAAGGATAAGGACACCTCCAGGTACGAGGCCCTCTGTGGTACATGCCGGCTTTTTCGAGGAGTTCAGATATTTGTGAGAGGAGAAATCTGTGAAAGAGAAAGTGCCATGGACAGGGAAATAACAAAAATGTTAGGTTAAGGGAAACAGAATTGTAAAACCTTTTCCTGTGTGTGTTACAGCTTCTTCCACTTTGCCGCGCTCTACAGAGGCCTCAGTAAAGAAATTAGTATCCTTCGCCTATTTGTTTTCTTCTTTAAAATCCCAAAGTGAGTAAAGATTTGAATGACTTGTACGTATTTATTTCTTGTAATCTCAAAAATGCCTTTTTTAAGATGACAGTAATTATTATTATTATCAAATACAATTTACATAACACTATCTGGTACTATCAGGGCTTCTCTCTCAAATGCTTTCTTTTCTCTTTATTCCTGGAGCTCCTGTCCAATTTTAATTCTGTCAGCTCTGCATGGATTATTGTAACTGCCCCTCCCCTGGCCTCTGTAAACCTTGTGTTGTTCCATTTTAATCCGTGACCTACAAGATGACCTAGAAAGCTGGCATGATTAGGCACAATTCTCAAGACATTTGGATACTAAGCATCCAGAACATGGACACAAGACTTTATTTTCAGCCATGTTTGAAGTCATGCAATACTCAATGAAATACTTAACAAATTTCACTAAACTTATCGTTAAATGTTTAGAAGCCTATTTTGAGTTTTATTGCTTATTAGCAAGCCAAAAAAAGAAAAAACAGTCATAGGGGAAAGTACTCAATCTTTCCAACACAAGAAAAACAGCTGAAATAATCTATAGCATAGAAAACAATATGGCGACAAATAAAATGTATTCCTTTGTCAGCAAATTCTGTCAGAACACACAGAGAAAACCTTGCTAAAGATTTGAAGAGTCAAGTGTTAAAAGAAATTACGCAGTGTGTTAGGTTTGCTATACAGTTTGATGAAAGTACAGATGTTTCTAACATTTCTTTCCTTGTGGAATTTGCCACATGGAATAATGAACTTTTTTTAACACTAAAAAATATACATCATGGAGAAAAAGTATTTCAGCAATAAATGAGTGTTATGAACCCAATATTTTATGGAATAACTGTAAGTGGGTCTGTTGATAGAGTGATTGACTGTGATTTATTATTTTTTTTAATTCTAAGAAGAATCCAAAGATAGCTCTTGACATGAAATTCATAGACAATATCATTATGTCTGTCACCACAGCAACAAAATGTTGAAGCCAAAGGTATGCAAAAATGTTTACATGTTGTCATCAACATGCTTAATTTTATAAAAGAAAAGATCTTTAAAGTACAAAAGAATACTTATCTTTACAATGAGATAGAGAGTAACAGTAAAAAGTAACTTTTATAGTGAAGAACTTAAAAGAGCTGCTAGACTTAAGGTTATTTATTTTTCTTTTATAAAATGAGTGTTCCCAGTTTCCTGAAAATTTTTTTCCTGCCACAGCAATGCTTCTCGTCACCCATCAGATTATTAAACAATAATAATAACAATAATGCTAATAATAAATATAATGTCCACATCCAGGTTAAGGTGACTTTTGTAAAATGAGGAACAAAGTATCTGTTAGGTAAATGAAAGGGCCATGGAGAAAGTGTTTTAAATGGATATTTGAAAACATCTCCTTTGTTAAAAGATTTCATTGCTACAAACAGTATAAATATATTAATTGTAAGAACTCTAATATCTACTTCCTTTGAATTATGTAGCAGGATTGTTTACTCTGGTATAAATTCCTCTGAACAAAGAGTTACAGTGGAATTTGTAGTATTTGCATTAACATGTAAGAGACCCAGCTTCTGATTATTTTGCAAACCTACAAACTGGCAGTATGGAAGGTAGCTATATTCTCCAGACTGCATCAAAAATTGCTAAATAATTGGCAGAGGAAATAAGATTGAAAAATGAGTAGGATGGCAAGGAAGGCAGAAGCCTGGGTCCTTCCTTTTGCATTTTCACCTGTGCCAAGTCCAGAGATCTTTTGCTTTGTCACAAACCACTTCTAAACTCTATGCCTATATTATGTTGTGTGGTTCTGGTGTTTGAACTCCTCAGCTGAGAGTTCTTACTGGGAGTCTCTGGAGCAGATGTAATCGAATATGGCTGGGCCTGGAGATACCCAGATGCTTCCTTATTCAAATGTCTGAATCTTGGTCTAGGGTCACTGGGCCAGCTAAAATGGTTGGGTGCTGGTCAGGCATCTTTCTCTAAACAGTCCCCCCATGGGGCCAGCATGAGGGCCCAGAACAGTCAGACTTCTCCCAGGATGGCTGGCTTCCCCCAGTGTGAGCATTCCAAAGGACTCACCAGTTAGTGCTAGGGTTTCTTGGAGTCTTGGAAGTCCCAGAAAGTTGCTTCCACTACCTTCTGGTGGTCCAGAAGATCACTAGAGCCAGTCCAGACACAAGAGGAAGGGGATTGGACCCGTCTCAACCAAGGAGCGTCGCAAGCACAGAGCGACAGCTGAAGGCAACTATCAGCTTCCATCTGAATTAACTGACATAACACTGAAAGCACCTGGTACTGTTGCTCTTCTATTGATCAGGGCTTAGGTAACATGAAGTTCATACAGTTAAATGTCTTTTTTTCTTCATAAAATAAACTGTGTATTCACCTTCATCTCATGACAATTCTGAGTATTCATTTATCTGTCCTCAGAATGTTCTTTTTTCTTTTTTTCTTATTGAGAATTTTAGATATTTACTTCTTTATTGAAATATAGTTGACATATGAGGCAAGAATATACAATGGGGAAAAGACAGTGTCTTCAATAAATGGTGCTGAGAAAACTGGACAGCTACATCAAAAACTTCTTAAAACTGGGGCACAGCTTATGTGGTTGTGATGCCTGATTCTTTCCCCTATTTTCTTTAACACACATGGCCTGACAAAGGATTTTTTTTTCTGTTTTGGGAATATATAATATATATATACAAACAGCTAATGTTTATGGAGCATTTCAAGTATGCTGAGCTCTTTCCACAATTAATCTAACTTGATCCTCTCCACAAAAAATTTTAGAGACATTCTCTGTGTATTTGGATTCTCCAGCTAAGAATAAAGCTCAGAGAGTTTTGTGATTTATCCTGGGGTCATGTAGGTAGCAAATGAATGAGAAGAACAGAACTCAGCTCTAAGCTGCTACATAGTTGAAAATATGTAAACATAAACATGTTAAATTATATTTTATTATACATTTCATGAGTTGGTTTCATTCTAGTTTATTAAAATAGACCACAAAAAAAAATTGTGTGATACCCTTTCTATGGAATACTGTGTAACTATCATAAAAACAAGGTAAGTGTTATGTATTTTTTGAAAAAGTTGTATGAATATATACATATGTAATGTATGTATACACATAGAATATATATATATATATACTACAAATATGTTACACACACACACACATAGAGAGAGAGAGAGTATTTCCATGAAAAGATACATTAGAAGCCATTACAGGTAGTTCATACTGGGAAATGGGAATTGAGTTCATTTGACAAGAAGACAGAATAACCGTGTTTCCCCTTCTTACTATATTTAGTGCCATAGCAGGTGCTGTTCTAGCCTGTTCATATTCCTCAGCCCATGCCAAAGATTACCTACAGCTTTGTCTACGGATCCCATGTATATGCCTTTGGCTTCAGACCTCAGCATTCTCTTGTCTTCTCTCTCTCTCTTTCTGTCGCTCTGTCTCTCCCAGGATTTCTCTTGCTCTGCGGGCTTGGTGCAGGTCAGAAGCACCTTGGAAGCACCTCAGCCAATGAGAAAGAGCAGTTGTGGATAAATTCTCTGACTTCTCTGAGGTGTGTTCTTTACAGTCTCTCCCGGGTCCCTGGGGGCCTGTGACCCACTTCCCCACGTGCTTCCTGGGGTCACCTCTGTATCCTTGTTTCATCTGCTTTTGGGAGAACCCAAACTAAAGCAAATTCTATTTGAATTTTTGCTGTGTGCCCCTGTAACTTTCACCTAAATAAGCAAACAAAACCCCCAGTCCCTTTAATTTAATAGGATCTATCACTAAAGAGGAGATGGTTTTCAAGCACCAGTACCGGCTGCCTTGATGCTGATGCGCAGCCTGGGCCTGGGGCTGAGGCTCTGCGTGGCCCCCTGGCTTCTGCCGAGGGACAACACCACTTTCTGAGGAAAGCAGGGTCCTGGGTAGAGGGTATCTCCAGCACGGCTTGGAGGGCAGGATTCGTACACTTTGCCTCGCAAAAGTGTCCTGCCCCTTGTTTATTTCCGTCCCCACCCCTCTTTGATTTAACGCTGCTTTATGCCCCTCACCAAGCCATTCCTAAGAGATGCTCGTTTCCCACGAGCCGGCGAGCCCAGGGATTCCTTGTCTGGCTCTGACCCAGCGTCCTGGGCCCTGGCCCCGGGGAGCCCAACACAGGCGTCGCAAGATTACAAGCCATGTCAACCCGAGGTTACGGCCCCTACTTTTTAACATCCTGCTTTTATTTGCAGGCTATGAAGCGTAATAGTTCACCATTTTGGTTTAAGTATCACCATAAAAGTCAGTGAGATGGAACAGGCAGTAAGTAGTTCTTTTACATAGCGTGGCTGAGGCTGGGGCTTACATCTTCATTAACCCACGGAAACGGCTCTGAAATCAAACGCGGGGTGGGTGCTCCTTAGCGTCCAGGATCAACCTCCCGGCCTCTGTGCATCCCTTGGTCCCTTCTCCCTGCTGACGGCAAGCAAGATGCACAAACAGGAAGGAAAGAGCAGATGGCTTCTCAGTGTGTGTGGATGCAACACCCAGCTTTGGGGTTAAAAGTGAAAAACTTCACAATAGAGAGGCATCTGCCCCATCAGCCCCTCTCAGGGCCACCTGCTGGGCATCAAGTATTCTAGATAAAGTACCCCATAACAGCAACTGAGTCTTGCCACTAAATAAAAACTTAAAATCAAAAAAAATAATTAAATAAAAAGTTAAGGCTTTTTCTCTTTTGGTGGCTAAATAAGTTTCCCCAGTCTCCATCCAGAATCTGTCCCAGAGGAAAGAATCAGTAGGCATTTACAGGGGTCCCAATGTTTGTGTCTCTCCCAAATTCATATGCTAAAACTCTGATGCCGGCAGTGATGGTATTAGGAGGCGGGGCTTTGGGAGGTGATTAGGTGGTGAGGATGGAGTCCTCAGGAATAGGATTAGCACCCTTCTAATAGAGCCCAGAGGGGACACGGTGTGAAGGCAGCCTGCACCTCAATGCCAAAGGGCCTCACTGGAACCCAAGCAAGCCGGCAGGCTGATCTCTGACTTCCAGCCTTCAGAACTGTGAGAAATAAATTTCTGTGATAAACAACAGAAGTTACCCAGGCTTGTGTTTTGTTATAGCAGCCCAAACAGACTCTTTTTTCTTTCTCAGCCCCCAACTCCCTACTTTTCTTAAAACAGAGAGATCTACCTTTGCATATAAAAGAGACCATTTAACACATGGAAGAAACCACTACCAGATTTGGCAGAGCCTCCGTACGTTAGTGTCTTTGTCCTTTCCTTTCCTATCTTGTTCTACATTTCTTAAGGGCTAATGTTCTTCAGAGTGGCCCTCAGGTTCAGTGGGATCTAGGAGCCACACACACTGAAGCCATGTAGCAGGACACTGAGTTCACATTCAGCCAGGCAGTGCTAATTGATCACAGAATAATCTCCCTCTTCCTTTGGCTCCAGATAATTCCTATGGATCCTCTGGATTCTCCTGGGAGATAAAATCTGTATGCCCTCTCTGCCTTAGATCTTCTTAAAAGGCCAGTGCTCTTGAAATGTCTTTCCAATAATCTTTCTCTTTCTCATGGAAGTAAAGGGTCATGTGGCTATCTCTTAACAAGAATGCATCATTTGGGCCAGAGAAGTGGCTTCCCTGCCCCTTGTGGGATCTTCACTTTGCAGAAATGCCCCTTTTGTTCAGTGTCTTTCAAGTTGCCAGGCATATCTCCCCTTTGGTCCTCAGTTACCATTCACCTGTCTCACTTGTTCATGAAGAGGTAATGGTGTAAGAAGGAGCATCTTTCTCCAGTTCCAGAGCTTGGGCCAACTGATAGTGAAGAAATCTCTCTTCTGTAAGTTTATGGCTATGAGGAGACATTCCTTCATAGTACAAAACTGCAACAGGATCCTAGAAAGAAGTCTGTCTTTGAGCACGCAAGACATAATTCATGCTCCTTCATCAGGAAGTAAAGACATGGCAACTAGAATGGGGCAAGTCCAATCTTTCATATCACTAATTACAGAACTAAATTTAGTTTACCAATGAAAGCAGTTCTCTGTAAGGCTCAGCAAGGGTATAAATTCAAGTCACCCTTCAGTAGCTCACTGACCACCTGGAGTTAATAAGATACCTTAGATAGTAGCCCCTTTCACCCCCACACAGAAGAAAGAAACTTAACTGATCTGTGATAACATTTGAACACACCAGCAACAAATACTCCGTGCATGAAAATACACCCAAACTCCTGTCCTTTGGCAGCTGTCGTGCATATAGTACGGCTCCCATCCCTCTATGCCTAGTTCTTGGTTCCCTCCCTCTCAGTGATAGGAAGAGGATTGTAACCAAGCCCCAGTCACGAAACTCTCTGAAAGCAGGCCTGAATCACATTTGTTCTGCCTGGCTGAATTTCAAATTCACGCTTCTCTTTCCCTTCCGTTCCACTCTCCCTGCAATGTTCCTACCACAATTTTGCATTTTCTCCCAATTTTGCATTAACTCTGTTAAGTTCCCCATTATCTTCTCCATTATACTCCTGGCTTAACCTCCACAGCTACTTTGATTATTCTCTTTAGTTATGGTGCTTCGATAAAACGTATGCCAGGCTGATGTGTGGAGACAGGGACACTGGTTCTTTGCCGACCATTCACACTCACTTCCGAGGATACCGCTGCAGCATTATTCTTCATGTCACCTTCTTCTCAAGAACAACATTTCTAATAAATTGATAGCAGCATAACCTCTCCAGAAAAATTATGGAGCTCTCATCAAAGAACAATTTAGTTGTTCTTTCCCCACAGATTTGCCTTTGTGAGTATTTGTATCATTTATTAGTTTTCTTTGTGCTTGAGAAAGCTTGGCTTTCTCATCTTTGAATTATTCCTCTGGAACAAACAGACATGCACTGGGTCTCATCTGTGCAGCATTAGGATGGTGTATGTTCCCGCAAGATAAAGGATTAAACTTGCCACTACCCACCCCCAGATGACAAATATGGGCTGGTGTGTGTGCTCTCACTATAAGACATCCTAAAACACGTTGAAGTCCTCCGAGACATCAGTACGATTTTGCTTATTCCCAATCTTCCTAAATCACAGTGCAGCAGAGACCTCCTTGAACCGGTGGCATTATGATTGTGATCCACTGCCTTGGGCCTCAAACAACACAACTGAACAGCATCAAGACCAACAAGGGAGAGAAAAGGTCAGTGGGTGTCCAGAGATTGAAGCAGCCACTGCCATCTTCCTCAAGTTAACCTGCTGAGAACTCCCCGGAGAGTTGAATTTTATTCCTAGGACACAGTTATTTCATACAATGTTCTCTCATACCGTCTTCTTCCAGTTTCTTCACGGTGTCCAGCTATGCTGCTCCACAAGAGCTAATATCCCCACTGCTGACCTGTGGACACTCATCACCCATGTGCTTCCATCTGTATCCATCTGTCTATCTCCTAAATTATTTACCTGTGCTCTCATCTGGATGTTTGGGATTGCTGGAAGTCTGAACTCTGATTTACCGAGGGGGGCATTATTTAATTCAACAGGATTTAAGGTGTCGCGCAATCTGTCTATATTTGGAAATATCTACTCTCCTGGCATCACACAGAACCAGACACAGCCTAAGGCCTTATGTTTCCTGTTTAACTTAACCTGCACAAATGTCTCTTTTACATATTATCAATGCGTTTTTAATAGTCTTGCAGTTCTTGAAGCAATCTCAAGCTGATTTGAATGAGCAAATATGTGAGGAGCTAACTGGTTCACACAACCAAGCACAATTTCAAAATACACACACTGGTCCAAACCAACAGTCTTTATGCCTTTTGAAGGACACCATTCTTAATTGTTGTCTTTGATATGTGTTTAAGAATAATGGCTGGGAAGAGATCTTTTCATTTAGTTTTTTATTTTATTTTGTCCTGATGTAGGACCGGGTGGAGTGTATGATTTACTAAGACAACACAGTGAAGTGTTGTAACAATGACGCATTTTCTTTTTTTTGTTGTGCCATATTATTCTCCACCCTCTATCAGTAAACTATTGGCTACAGATAGTTTCTAAAACCTCCTTGAAGGCTTCCAACTATGCAGATGTCTCTCTGCACACTATTGGCTCAGGAAAGAATAACTGTGTTAACAAAGACATTTTCCAGTTATAAGGAGAGGCAAAAACCCTCTCCTAAGGTGACATGAATAGACTGTGCATCCCATTGGGGTAGCCTGGGTGAGCCCTCCAGCCTAGAAATTCAGGCACCCAAGTGACATCATGTCTGTTGAGTGGATGGGGTGGCAATGAGGAGTAACATGAATAGATCCTTGAAAAAAATGGAACAAAGAAGCCAGATTGTCAGAATTCCCCAGACTGGATAAAATTACCCCTTAAGATCACCTATCCCCAAGTTCAGTGAACTTTTTAATGCCTAACTCAGTTTTCATTGAGTGCTGACACCAGGAAAGAAGTGGAGGAAGAGATACTTGATAAAAAAACAAGTAATCTGCTCACCTGGAAGGTAGAGGTAATGCTATAAACTGATTCAATGTTGTCAGATCTATACATCCATTGTTTATGAGTTTGACTACTGTGAATTGGTGTGAGTCTGATCATCAGGCGAACAACCACCAATCAAATAATATTTTGGGACTTGCACATTTGAGGGAGCTCTTACTTCTTTACCCATTGGGCTCCCTTTTTGAGGGAATTTGACTCTTGAGCCAAGTAAAGAAGTCATAAATCACTAGAACTAATTATTTCTAGAGGCACTTTTTCAGACTTCCCACAAGCTCCTGCTCCTGAATCCAAGTGTCCTTATTTCTGTCCTCCCTAAAGCTTGGAAGTTCAGCTTTCCCTTCACTTTTCTGAACTAATGACTATGAGCTTCAAAAAAAATTTTTTTTTTTAATTTGCTTTCATTAGCCTGATGTGGATTCTATTTCTTGTAATCTTGGGACCATAAGTTATTCAGGAGCCATGAGGTCTTTTCCCTCCATGTACAAATTAAGGTAGGAGGAAGCCACAATTTCTTTAACTGGATTTCAGGACCCAAGGGCAGGATAATTAACCTTTTATTAGGGACGCTGTGAACCCTGCCTTCTCTTTCCCAGGCAGAGACAAACAGTTCTCCACCCAGGCCTGAATGAGCAATGTGATTGTTTGAGCCCACATGCGTTTGCACAGGAAGGAGCTGCTGGAACTTGCTCAGGAGCCTGGCTAGCACTGAGTGCTAGAGGGCCATGGAGGAGGGTTCCTGCCTCCCCCTGGGCGGTCGGGTGGAAATAAACCGCGTCTGCCGCCTGCTTCTGGCAACAGAAGCACTACAGGCACCAGAGAAGATTCGGACTCCAGACCCCCCAAACCCAGGAAATTCCATGCTGGAGCTAAAATTGTAGGTGGCCTCCCCAGCCGTGCTCCCAGCTCACACGCTCTGCAGCCTCAGCGCGGCATGCGTCCACACACCAAGTTACCCACGTGGGTTGAATTATGGACGCACAGAACTGCTGAGGCCAAGGCCTCCATAACTCTCTCCCTCTCTCAACCCCGGGGCAAGAGGCATCCTTCACCCTCCCAGGGCTTGAATACTTGGACTGACCCAGCTGTTAATTTTAACCATGGCATCAGAAACAGAAATCCAACATTTGTTATTGTGGGCCAGGCCCTGAACTAGAGATTTAATGAAAATTATCCATCCCTTTTTTCCAACAATATTTTGGTTGCAGTCATCTTATCCCCATTTTACAGAGGTTTCAAGGGTTATGTGAATGTATATGTGCCGGGTTTGGAATTTGAACCCTGTTCTCTTCTGTCTGAAGCCTAAATCACTATTGGGTATTTTCTAACTGATGGAACTGAGACAGTTTAAACTGACACTAAGCTCAAGGGCCTTTTTAAAATTATAAAACCAGACCTCACCTCTAGACTTTTCTATTGAAAGAGCCAGGAACTGCTGTACTCTAGGCCAGGATTTTCCTCTGTCTGTGCTGGCAAGGTCATTGTCATTAGTAGGAATGATCAGTTCACAAAAGATATGACTTGGAGTAGAGAGCCCTGGATGAAGATTTAGGAAACCCAAACCTTGGCCCTTTCTGCTTGGCATGGGTTCTGCGGCCTTCTTTGTGTCTTTAACCCATTCATTTATAAGACAGATCATAACAGTGTCCACCTGCAACAGCAGTGTGTCCTGTGAATAAGGCATTAGCCCATCAACAAGCAGAGGGACGGGGGGCTATTTATACCAGGGTGGGGGTAAGGTTTTATCACTAATGTTGTTTACACTTGAGAAAGAAGGTAGGCTTTTAGTTAGTTGTATGATTTCTTTAAAATTCTTCTGTAGAGAATGCAACCCTCACGGGCAACTAGAGGGAATGGGGTGGGAGGAGTCGAGAGATCCTTATATACTCTCCTAATTCTGCAGAGCCCTATATCAAAGAATTTGCCAGAAAAATACAAGGCTGCCACTAGAAAAGGTCTGATAGAGTATGAACATCAACCCATCACTTACAAATCCAGAAACTGAAGCTTCTGAAAGACATGTGGCTTGCCCAAGTTCACCTAGTCAAGGCAGAGTAAAGGTTAACACCAATCTTCTCCACATAAAAAGGAATTTCAGTACAAACGTGAAGTCGTAGTATACCAGTATCTTGTGGCTAGAAAAGTAGTCCAGATGTTTCCAAGGAATCCAGTCACTTCAGACTCTGGCCTTCAGACAGGATTTACCCCGATGGAGAAAGAACTGGACATGGATTCCAAAGTCTTGTGCTCAAGTCCCTGTATGCTGACAACCTCACGGGAAGGAGAGACAAGACACGAATAGTTAATGCATGCTGGAGGGTAGAGGCAACCACCCAAGATACCAGCACAAGCAGCGTCACAAACCAGCAAGTAAGGATTGACAAATTAGTGGAACGATAAAGCAATGCTCCAGGGAACCTGAGGACAGTGGCCACATGGCTCTTCATGAGCACTTCCCAGCTCACCCCACACACACACCCCTGGTTCTCTAGGCCCTTAACCAGTAACTTAAGCAGGTGATTTGCTTGGTAATTATATGTTTATGAAACATGATGGTTTAGGGGAAACAATAACAGGTGTGGAGTCAATAGACCCGTATTTATGGCTCGTGTCTATCATGTGCTGATTGAATGATATTGGACAACTTTCTCTGGGAGTGTACTTTCTCTCCTGCAAAGAAGAAGGAATAACCCTTACTTCTCTTATGACTGGTTGAGGGTTAAATGAGGCGCTAGATAGAACATATTTACCATTATGTTTGGCTCACAGTGGATACAGAGTACCTTCTTTTCTTCAATTGCACTGTTAACTCATTGAGGGTAAGTTCAGGCCTTGTATGACTTAGCATCTCCCCTGGCTCCTTCAGAGTGGTATCAAAAAGCGTCCAACCGACTCAGCAGTACTCAGAAAAGAGAAGTGTCCATCTTGTTTAAACAACAGAAGAAAGTGAAATTTACTATACTTTTCACTGAATCTCAATCAGAATCTGAGTTGCATTGCGTGACAACCCTTCATGGCCTCGAATCCACTGCACAGCTCCATCATCAGCCTGATGCACAGTTGTGAGAAAAACCAAAGAAAAATAACTTTATTGCACATTTTTGAATCTAGGAGGTTTCACTGGTGATTTCTTTAGAACTTCCTATGATGATCTCTACAGCATATTCATTTTCCCCAGGACATGTAAACTGATAGAAAACTAAAAATTCAATTAAATGAATGAAATCCTCAAGGTAAAACCTGACAAATGAATCTCCCCAAAGAAAACTGTCACTTACTGGTATAGTCATAAGAGTGCTATGCCAAAATTAGTTGAAATGACTGAATGGTTTATGAAAAGGAGTACTTTTGTTATTTGTTACCATTTTATTATTTGTTACCATAAAATGAAAGTTTTATCCCACACAATAAAAGAAGTCCTGTATTAGACACACACACACTTATATATAACAGGTCTGTATGTATGGAATACATATGCATACATATCTGTGTGTAAATTATATATCTATGTGTTATATTTGTGTTATTCATATTTACATTTTTACATATTTGTATTATTGCTTATGTATTATTTGTGTCTTATATATATATGATTTATATATACATATATATCGGCTTGGTCATTTTAATAAAGGGAAAGTAAGCACTAGTTTGTTTTCTAGTTTTGATGGGAATTGCAGAAAATGTGAAAAATACAACACACCAGTCAGTCAGGGTCCAAACAGGAGACAAAAACCATAGTGTAATTTGAACAGGAAAGTTTAATTCAAAGAATTATTAACTATAACATGGGATTACATACTAAGGCGTAAAGAGAACTCCGAAGAATGAAATAATGGTAAAGTAGGAAGCATCCCTAATTCTAGGGATGAGGCACAGAGCCTGAGAAAGGAACACATCTGGAAGATGCTGGCACTTCCCAGAGCCTAGATCCAATCTGACTCACCATGGGGTGGCTTTGACCCCCTGGATGGAGGAGCAGTTCCCTGGGGTCTACACCCTGGGAGGCTGGAGTAAAATGTCATGCCCCTGGCGGTAGTGTGGCTGAAACTCCCTGAAAGTGAGGGTCACTGGGTGTTCAGAGAGCCAGCTCCTGCTATAGGACAAGACCCAACAGAACCAGGATAAACAGCTCTTTTCTAAGCCCAGTGTCTCCCCAGCGCCCTCTACTGACGCATCTAACCATTGTGTTAGCTGTCAAAGACCCAGTTGCAGGGCATAAGCAGGGCAAGGAAGCATGGTTGTGTAGCTGAGAGGCATAAGCTGATAATAACACATACAATGAAACATAATAAAATAAACTGAGATCACCAGTAAGTACAGCAATGAAAAAATTCATCTGTCAGTATTTCAATAAATATTTTCCAAAACTTTTATTTATTGGGAAGAGGGGTATGTCTTTTCATAGTTTTTAAAACATATCTTAGATGATATTTAATATGTGACTTAACTATACTGTATTGTATTTTTACTTAACATATAACATAAGTATAATTTTACATCATTAAAATTCTCTTTGACACCATTTTATTGGGTGCATAATATTCCACAAAGGGATACTTATTTAAGTAGCCTTCTAAATTGATAGGAAAAACACACCATCTTAACAGATCAAAGGGCAAAAGGCCTGAATAAAAGGACTGCTCACTAAATATGAAGTAGAGTCATTAAATATAGATGAGGAAATGTTAAACCTGATTAACAAAACCTATGGTTAAAAATATGGCAAAGTGGGACATTCGTTTGTGATCATGCTAGATTTTCTTGTTGGAACATCTGAGTTACAACTCAAATCAGTTTCAGACAATGACATATTATTCAATTCCAAAACTTGTTTTTCTTCAAGTGAGAATGGCTGTAAGTCATCATTTTTCAAATGTGTGTATGTTGTGTAAGTATGACATTGCTGAGTTCTAAATAGGCACCCAGACAGATGGGAACCATAACAAGACCTCCAGCTCTCCCAGGTTGCCTCCAACAGAATGATTTGAATTTGTTTTGAAATGTCTTCCCCAGAGAAGGATTTCCAAAAAGCATTTTATAGACTGAACCTCTGGCTCTCCTTGGTACAATGCCTGCAATGGTCAGGCCCCGGGAGATGCCAAGGAGCCCTGAAGGGGGTCTGAGACCTGAAAGGGGCCCAGCTTCAGGGCCATGACTCCTAATTTGTATGCTCTGGCCTCAGCTCTGAGCATGACTAGTCTTGCTGCCTCTGCCGTGGACAGTGAAGTATCCGTGAGATTCATTTATGGAGCTGCCACTCCCCTCCCATCAACACCCACCTACACTTTGGAAAAATGGAAAGCATGTTGGACTAGGAGAATTCCAGCTCCTTTCACTAAATTGCTACATTGCCTGGCCATGGCTGTCACATAAAGTCCATGAGTGCCTACCTTCTCACCTAGAAAATTGGCTCAATGGTTGTTCTGCCTGTGTAACTGATTACTAAGAGAAATTCAACTAATTTAGAGGCAGTGTGAGAGATGCTTTAGACTCTGAGACAAACCAGACATTTTGGATTCAAATCTTATTTACACAGCTGTGCTGTGCATCCTTGACAAAGATTACTTAACCTCTCTGTGCTGAATTTCACCATCTGTAAAATGGAGATTATTTCTGATAGAATTATTATGAGAATTAGATTATATAATGCATGCAAGCACTAGGAAGGCCTGGAACTTGTTTTCATGAGTACTCCCAGATTACAAAGTCCTACTATTCCAGCATTCTTTCCTATATTCTCTTCTTAATTCAGTCATGCCCTCCATGCTTTCTCTGTTCTACCAAGCAGCATTTTGTAAGTTATATTCTTAGTATATCTGACACAACGAATGGCATTTTCCTGGCATAACTGACATCCATCTTAGGTCTAGGACTACATTCCCACCATGCTCACACATTCATTCAACAAATATTTATTGAGCATCTACTAGATCTCAGATGCTGTGCTAGGCTCTTGAGATATAATTGTGACTTCAACTCAGTCTCGGTCATTTAAATCCTACTGCTCAAGTTCTAACTTGGAAGGCAGGCAAGTAAACAAGTGATTTCAGAACCAGGTGGTAAGTAGGCACTGGAATCAAGAGCAAGGTTCTCCGGGAAGCCGAGTGAGATGGGATTAGCTCTTCCTTCTGGGATTAGGAAGGCTCCACTGGTTCATTTGAGTAGAGCTCTGAATGTACTAGGCAGGGGAAGAGGAGAAAGGGAAGCCCAGATGAAGAGAACTGAATGTTCAAGGGCATAGAGGTGGGAACACACATGCCTTACTCAGGAGAGGCTGGAGCGTTGGCTCTGGCAAAAGGAAAGGGTATGTAAGGAAGAACAGCTGCAACAAGTTGAATGGAAAAGCAAGCAGGGACTAGAAAAGACTTTGAAACTCAAGTGAAGGAGTTTGGACATCTTTTGAGAAATTAGGGGTTTTAAACACACGGCCACCAGGCAGTGCTGATTTCATGAGATCAGTGCCTTTAAAGTTCATGTTTAATGTGGGGCATGAACTACTTGTTTAGCTACAGAGCCCACCGTGACATTGCCTTACACTGAACCCCTCCCCGCATATCGCTATGGATTTGAGTTTGCAACCCAGCTTAGTCTTACTGAGTTGCTGAAGAGTTTCTACCAGGTCTTGGTTTCATCAAACCCTTCAGGAGACCGGCAGGAGAAGGTGTTGTCTATAACAGGATGTGAGGCTTTATGTGGAAAGAAGAATTAAAAAGCTACTGTAGTAAAATGCAAGACAGGAAATAACTGTTTACAAGGATGTGGAGTAACCAAAACTCTCTTATACTATAATTACCGGAAGTATCATTTGGTGAGACCACTTTGTAAAACTTTGAGGTGATAGCCATTGAACTGAACATCTACAGGCCTTATGGCCCAGCAATTCCATTTCCAGGTTTATGTCTGACAGCTTTTGTACATGTGTGAACCCCAAGTCAAGTACAAGATGATTTATAGCAGCAGTATTCATTATAGCCCCAAATTGGAAACTACTCAAATGGAAGTGACGTCGTGGATAAATAAATTGCCATATGTTTACACAATAGGTTATTATACAACTAAATGCTCTATGCCTGTGCACAACAATATGGAGAGGTCTCATGGCATAATGCTGAATGAAAGATGACAAACTCTAAAGGGTACATGCTGAATGAGGCTGCGCATAAAAAATATGAAACCAGGCAAAACTGAAACTATTAGATAATGACACTCAGCAATTACTTGGGTTCTCTTCTAATGTAGGTGGCAGTGAGGTTTTTCTGGAATGCTGGTGATATTCCATTTCTTATTCTGGGAACTGGTTTCATGGGTGTGGTCAGTCTGTAAAAATTCATTGCACTGAGAAAAGTACACCAAAGATATGTGCATTTTTCTGAATACACTTCAATTAAAAGATTTTTTTAAAAAAAATAAGTTAAAGATCATTACAAATAAGGCTATTGCAGTAAACCAGCTGAAAGTTTTTAGGACCTTAACCAGGGAAATAACTGAAGTACTTACCCAGTTATTCCACTTTTGTGAGGGGTCACTTGTGCAGTAAACACTTTCCTAAGTGCTAAGACTTCCAATTCTATAATATGTGAAGGAGAGAGAGATTAAATAATCAACCACTCAGCTAAATACTCCCAGTAAGGAAAAGACATTTGATATTAAAAACAAGGGGATAAGATGCAGCATAAGTGGGCAGCAGTGAGGGATTTGGGGAGACTTCTGCAGACAGCCAAGTCCCGGTGTCACCTCCTATCTCAGCTGCTACTGTTAAATACTTGTGCACAATTAGTGGTGTTGAAACTCATAGGATGTTAGTGTATCTAAAGCCAGCAGATTTTGCTTTGTACTGACAATAGGCAGGATTTCAACAATGCTCCCCCAAAAAGGGTATCACGTGCAAAATGTATCATGATCACCATGCTATAACACACAGCACGCTGTTAGCACAGTCATCCTAGATTCACAGTGTCATCATGGGGCACTGGAAAAAGTGCCTTTTGCTATGTGCCTGTACAATGCTCAATGGACGTTCTCCAGCACTATCTGGCCTGTTTTGCAGGATCTTCAGCTGTTTGCCTCCTGAGTGGATGGTATCCCAAGGTTACCCTACCAGCATATTTAACATACCCTTCATCTCAACATCTGAAATGCCTTTCTCTTCAATTCCCTGGCAATCCTGAACGTAATTGGTGTTCCTTCATTACCAGGGCTTTTTCCACAAACTTCAATTTTGAAAGATTTCTTAAAACTTACTTTTCTAATTTATAATACCTGAATAATTTTAGATTTCACAGTTAGTCCAAACATCCCACTAACGCTTACATGAGTAAGAGAGCTCATTGGAAGAAAAGATACATATATTTTTTAAGACAGACCAACATTAAAATTGAAGGTTCTAGTTTTTAATAATGTCACTGGAGCCTCTAAAAATAAATGTGCTGCATAAATGAAAATCTTAATCACAATTTTTCATGGCAGAACATGCAGCAAAGACAACTTGAAAATATCTCAGCTTTTCAGGAGGCGTTATTGCCAGAGTTGGTTTTGTTTCAACAACATTGGTTTTCCAGTCTATCCTTGCCTCTCCAAAGCTTACGTATTTGGAGGGTCCAGCTTCAGTATTAACACATCTGGGAAGCCTTTTCTGATAACCGTAGCTAGGAATGCTTTCTGCAGCCAAAGGGTTTCACCTGTTATTTATGCCTTCCTCACACACAACTGTATGAGACCACGGTCAGCTGGCCTGTGAGCGTCTCAGTTAGCTTTGTATCTTCTCCACCACAGGCACCACCACCACCACCATCCCCATCACTGTCATCGGCATCACAGATAATTTTAACACCCAGTGAGCATTATCCTTTGTTTGGCACAGGGCTCTTGGCTTTCATCGTCTAATCTCATTTAATTCAACCCAAAATTCCACGAGGATGGTCTCCTTACTACTCTCTCTTTGCAGATGAGAACATGGGATTGTGGAGGAATGAAATACCTTTCCTCAAATTCCAAGATCCTAGAACTAAAACCCCAGGGAGCCTGGCTCTAGGACAGGCTATGTCTTCAGAGTCACTGTGCCTCTTACCTGGCACAGAATGGAGCACAGTGGAAGTTCATAAATCTGTGTTGAGTAAATGGAGCCCTGAGCACAGCAGTGGCTGTCAGTTGGTTTGGAACAGAAAAGAGTAGGAAGTGAATTCTAGGCTCACAGGTGTCTTGGGTTGGGTTTAAAAGAAAGACTGGGGGTCTTTGTTAAGCCTACCAGGACCTCCTTGATGAACTGGGGTCTATGATGAATCCGCCAAGCGTCCCAGTTTTTCCCAGCATGACACTCTGAGGCCGGATGGTCACATAACCCCCGTCTGCTACAACGTCCTTCCAGCTGCTTGTAGGATTCCCCGAGAGGCATGCGGTGAGGACAGGTGGGGTGCTCGGAATGGAATGGAATGGATACATACTTAAGCAGTTGGCAGCAATGGGCTTTTTCCATTCCTTTTATTAACTCCCATTGACTTCCATTATAAAAATGAAGATGTATTCCCGTGGGAGAAAACATTTGGCCTCACTACTAGACAAAAATGACCTGTACAAAGGAAACAAATCCTTTTCAATCAGCTGTTTAGAGGAAAAATGATAATGGATGAGAGGCCTTGAAGAATAATGATCATCATCTTTGGAAAGCAATGTTAAAGCTACATAAAACATGAAGCAGGAGGAAAAATGCCCTGTAGGAGAAAAAGGGTGGAGGAAGTAGACCCATTGAAGGAGTTAAAGTGTATGTGGAGATTCATTCATTTATTTGTTTGTTTGACCCATTTATTCATTTCTTCAACATCTACCACCAATTTGTGTAGGATGCACTCTGCCTCATGGCGGGGAGAAAAAGACAGACTAGATGACGCTCAAGAAGTCCCATCAGGAGGACTTGGGCTTGGGCGAATATGGAGGTGCTTCCAGGATGGTTGGGATACCCACGTTAGCATCTGAGGGGCAGTGCAGCCCAGACTCTGGAGCCAGACCGTGTGGGCAGGAACCCTGTCCTGCGGTTTACCAGGAGTGAGTCCGGGCAAGGCATGTGGCCTCACCCCACTGCAGTTTCCCCATCTATAAAGCAGGGAAGATAGAAAATTTTCTCTGACACAAAAAGGTTGTTACAAGTATTAAATGAATTACTATTTGTAAATCGCCTAGAAATGGAATACAGATGCAATTCTACCATCTGTTGTCTGCAAGAAAAATCAGCATACTCATCTACAAAGTGGGCAAATGACACATCTGAGAATTATATATATATGAAAAGTATATGTACATACATATGTATACATGTATGTGTATATGTATAGTGTGTGTGTATAACATAATTATGTAAAGGGCTTGATAGCGCCTAACACCCAGAAACACTCCCATAGCTCTGGGTTAAGTGCTATGTCAATCATCTCTCCATATAATTTATATAATTTTGTTATTTGATTATCATTTAATAGGGAATGAGGCAGAAGGAGATAATGAGTCTTTTATATATTTAGAAAGATAAAAGATTTTCTGAGACCCTATCATGTGCAGAACACTGATTCCATAATGAAAGGAGACAGATGTGGTCGCCATCCCTGAGGGTGCTTATAGTTTAGCCAGTTGTTCTGTCTTGGGCAGATGAGTGGACAGTGGTATCCCCTCAGATACAGAACATTAGGGGAAGAACATTTCTGTGGGGGAAGTTCATGAGGTCAGTTAGGGGTACATGAGGGTAATAGAAGGGGGTGACAGGAAGATATGCAGGTTTGGAATTAGGGGAGAGAATGGGGTTTGTTACGGCTTTGGGGTTATCAGGAGTTGGACGGGGGAGACTAAGACCACCCAGACTGAACAGATGGAATGAGAAGCAATAGACGGTTGAGAATTGAACTCTTGTTACTCTAAATTTTTTAAGATACACATAGAGAGAAGGTTGTAGTGGTGGAAACTGAGAAAAAAATAGGATTGGCAAGGAATATAGAAAATACAGAGAAGGGCAGAATAAACAGGATCCTGCCCTTGCAGCCTGGAAAAGCAACGTCATTTCCCCAGCAGTCAAGAAAGCTACACAGGTTTCACTACATACATGTTGTGATAACAATTTAAAAAGCCAGGCTTTGAGACACTTCATGTATCAGCAGGCTCTTGCCATACAGCAGCTTCTCATTTCCTGAAATTTGCTGACATTCTGCTCTTAACAAGTCCTTACTTTATAGTTTACTAAGAGCTCTCTCCCATCTCACTGGGGCCTGGCCACCAAGCATCAGGCAGGGCCAAGATCATTATCTCTATTTACAGATGAGGAGGAAATGGGTTCAGAGAGGCTCAATAATGTCGGAGGTCTTGCAGATTTATTGACATCCTGCAACATACTTGTTGTTCTCTACCTGACCCTGACCTTAGGGAATTGTGTCTGCTGAGATATATTTGCAGAAATTATGCTCTACAGGGTCCTTGAGGGGCATGTTGGATCCACATGACCCATAACATATGGAGAGTTAACTTCCTTAAACCCTTTGGGGTGTGAGTTAAAAAATGCATGGGGGACTAAACCAGGTATTGAGGGCATTTTCTCAGTGATGGAGAGAAAAGGCAGAGAAACGCATCACTGTGTGTCATTGCACCCCACCTCTCCCCGTGCCCCCAGCAGACAGAGCAGCTGGGTTGAGGCCCCAGGGATGGCCCAAGCTGCAGCCAGCACACATTCCCTTCCCAATGGGGCTGCATCTCCTATGTCCGGGGGTCCAGCACTCATGCCGTCTCTCATGGGGTCACATATTGCTGCTGCTGACTTGGGAGCTCAGCTCCTCCTTTGGGTCCCTCGTCCTGTAATTTAGGCAGACCTTCTTATTTCCGAAGTCAGCAGCTTCCCTAAGTGTACAGACGCAGGATGTCATAACTCAGACGCCAAACAGCGGGAGCTGCCGGGGAGGGGAGGAAGGAACAGAATGGTGCAGGGTGGCCAAGCTGAGGGAGGCATGGGTGTAAGTGGGAGCCTTGGGAGGATGAAGCTGAGGGTGTCAGGCACAAGAGCTGCAGTGCTGGGTGTCTAGCTGACACCTCATGTTTTAAAGTCTGGGGCGTAGGCAATGGAGGTGGAATCTGGAGTCAGGGCAACCAGAGCTGGGGTAGAGAAGGAGCAGAATCCAGCCCCTTCCTAGACAGAGATGGTCAAGGGGTGGGGCAAGCTCCGACAGGACCCTGGAGTCCTCCGTAAACTGAAGCTGAAGCACCTGGAAATGCAGGGAGCCCATTACAAAGATGGGAGGGGGTAAGATTTTCAGGTTGCACACCAACACCCACGTGCAAACAGTGCCAGAAATCTGGCAGTAGGCTTCCTTCACATTCTACAACCTGGTGGGTCTGCGAGGTTCTTCAGGGCAGGATGAATGAATCTGACCTTGTAGCACATAGCAGCCAGACCTCAGCATGGAGGAGCCAGGAGCTAGGAGGCGGGGCCCCAGAGAGAGATAAGGGTTGGAGTCACTTACGGCACCAGACAGGGCTCAGTGTCCCTGCCACCATTTGCACCAGAAGAGAGTTAGCAGATTTGCTGCCGCTCCCAGTTCAGTGTGTTAATGTGTGTAGCATTGTACTGGTCCAGTTTCACAGAATCTCTGCATTACTAGGGCTGGCATTTGGCAGACTGTGACTTTGAACGTCTACATTATGTTAGATAATTATATTATTTTTCCCAATGAAAGTATGAGTTTTAGATAGCTTGCTTCAGTCTCTTTAAAAACATGTCACTATACATAAAGAAATATATATACATTTGGCATATATACATATACATACATATCATATGTATACATACTGATACGCATATATCTAGAAGTATAAAAATATGCAAAAGCATAATATACGTATGTATAGTTTGCTGAATTTTCACAAACCAAGCACACTCATGTAACCAGCACTCAAATCCAGAAATACTTCATACCAGCACTCCAGGAATCCCTATAATGCTAACTCTTAATTTAAAACAAAATTTTATCTTAGCAACTGTGCCTACTCCAAGAAATACCTTTCTGATTCAGCTTGAAAACAAATAAGGAAATACTGTGCACGGTTTGGGCTCTCACTCTCCTGCATACTTTCCATACAGATCTATTCCACAAAGGGAATTACACCCCTGCTCCAGCTTGCCCAGCAAAGTCCATACAGGTTCATTTTGACTACAGAGAATGGACACAGCCCTTTGCAGAGACCGTTGTGCTGCGCAGTCACTCTGAAGTTGGCCCTGTGCCTGGATGAATGCTCTGCGTCCTTTTGATTGACTGATGCCCTGGACATCATCTTTCTAAGCTCTGAGGCAGCAGCCAGCACGGAATGGGTGATTTCCACAACCTCCACTTCTTTGTTTTCACAGGGGTTCCAGTACAGTGCTTAGAGCCATTTCTTTGACAGGGCATGGGTGCCTTAGAATCACTCAAGAGTCTGCTTCTAGGGTATTTTGGGCCCAGAGTGTTCGCTGAGGCTTGAGATGGGAAAAGGGGTGCAAATATTCCTCTGAACCTGTAATGCAAGGTTTTCAGTACTTTTCTAGGGAGATCCTCAAAGTTGTGTAATATTGTCATACCCTACTCTTCTCCCTGAAAAGCTGAGAACCTCTCTACCTGATTGTGAGTTATTTGAGGGCAGGGACATTGATCTTCAACTGCATCCATACTGAGATGTTTTCTCTACATTCCCAGCATCAGCCTTTGTAGTGGAAGAAAACTGGGAAATCACAGTCAAACACATTACCGTCCCTCTATGTTTCTCTGGGTAACTTTTTCAAACTCTCCAAGTCTTGTTTTTCTCAGCAGTAGAATGTGTATAATAATGCCCACTGCATTATTCATATACATATATATATGTCTGCCAGGTTGCTTGGCTCATTGAAGTATTTCCACAAAGTCCAGCTACTTACATTTGTCTCTTTCTGGCTCACCCAGGGCAAACTGAGACGAGAGGAAGGTTGGGCTCGGAGTGATCTGAATATGTCAGACTGACAGCCAACATGAAGATGAGGCTGGCCACACGATGGTAATGCCACCCAGAATGGCCACGGAACAGCTGAGAGAACAGGGTATCCTTGCGGGTCTCAGGTGATTAATAAATCTCACCATCACCTGCCAGGAACCTTTTCTCCCTCTGTAGATTAGGCCCACAGCCCTTTAAAGGGCTCCTCCTCTGTGACCCTGCTCAGTTCTGGCTGTGGTCTGCAGTGCATTAAGTTCATGATTTACCACCTTAAAACAGTGCAGTTTTATCTGCATCCACCACTGGAGCTAGGCACAATGCCAGGAGCCCAGGGGGTTCTTTATAGATGCTAACTGAATTTATTTACAAAGTCTATGGGTAAGTTTAGCCTGGAGGTGTATGTAAAATGGTGTATATAGAAGCCCGTATGGTTCCCTCTGCCCTCCAAAGGAGAGGCAGACAACTTTCATCAGATTTTCAAATGATGAGCTCCTGAAGAAAGGTCTACCCTAAGGCATCTTTAGATGCCTACATACACCAAATACTCAATGGATATGTGTGTTAGGCAAAGCATTAGACCTTCCTGATTACTGACAATTGACTTACAGGTGCAAAGTGGGCAGTACACTTAATAACTGGCTTCCTGTCTGACTTAATAACCACCTAACTTATCCACAGACCCAGCCTCTGAGAAGTGATTCTTGTCCTGAGGTTCTCTCCTACAGTAGAGGAAGGAAATATAGCTGTTAATAACACCTAGAATTTGATTTAGACTTTCAAGTATATAACCATCTAGATGGCAACTCTAAGAGGTAGAGAGACCAGAAACTGATAGCCCATTATGAAAGTGATAATAATAGCAATAATAATGCAAATAATATCTACCATTTATGAATATATTTAAAGAGCCAAGTATTGGTCAGATTGCTAATTATGAATAATCTCATAATATTTTCCCAAGAAGGCAGTAAAGTAAGCTTTAATTTTACCTCCACTTCTCAGAAGCGGAAACTTGGTTGAGGGAGCTCAGGGCATTGGCCTAGAACACAGCCATAGAGTCAAAATCAAGCCTAGATCTGCCTGATTCCAGAGCCTGTGCTGGGAAGTAAATGTAAACCTACCACACTCAAATGGCTTGGCCTTAAGTCTATGCCCACGATGGTGCCAGGAGTAGATTTCTTTATTCTTGATCCCTGAACTCTACTTCCACACATGGAGATGATCTATGAATTTCCTTTGGAACCATAGGGGTTATGCAATACTGATTTTATCACATGATGGCTAGGGAGGCTTCCCCAAACCCTGGTAGTTTCTGTCACCCACAAGATTGCACTGAGGGGTGAACCAAAAACCTCCAGGTCTGGAAGTCCTCCGTGCACAGTTCTACCATTACATAAATGCCTTGTCATTCTCCAGCAGGACCTGCTAACAATTTTGGACCAAGGAGCAAGAAGGGACGTAAGTTAAATATATCAATTGTCTGTCATGTGCCAAGTTCATCAGTAAGTGCTTTGTATCAGAGCAAAGTCTCAGAAACTCCTTGAGACTTCCCTGGTAGGTACTACAGGAGCTGGTGATCATGTTTAACCAAAACCTCCTTAGAAGCCCTGGTCATGTCTTTCTTTAGTTTCCATTCTAGATTGACAAGTGTTAAGTCATCCATCTGCTGAAGAATTGGTAAATGAGGTTCCCTACAATTCCTCAAATGCTGTTTTTTTTGCAGATAAAGATGCAATAGATTGCACATTCAGAGGATAGTGAGGTTGCCATTGAAAGTTGAGATTCTGGGGAGGAAAGAGCTGGGACTTCTGAAAAGACATCAGGATCATGAGAACACTGATCTGTAGCTCTAGGTCTGCTCATCAGAACCCTTGAACAAGTCACGTGGGCCTTTAATGTCCTTGCCTTGCAAATAGTTGTTTGCCTTGAATAGTTTACATTATTGAAATAAATATGGTAAATACTATGCAGAAATGCAAATTACTATGCCAAAAAAAGTCACTATGTAGATATAAAATGCCATATGCATGAAGAAATCATTGATTGCCTTCTAAAAGGTGGCAGCAAATATGTGCATACTATAAGATTCTAGAGTCAGGTCTGGGTCTGATTCTCATGCTAGAGCTTATCTTAGATAAGTCATGTAACTATGAGCCACAGTCTCTACATCTATAAAATGGGGGTAATAATAGTACAAACTTCTCTAGAGTTGTTGTGAGGACTGAGGTAAATATAAATTATTTAGCATAATGCCTAGCATATAGTTAGTACTCAAAATGGTACTACTAATATTAATAGTAAGTGTACAACTTTTATTTCATGTATATTGTGAGCTTTTGTGTGCTGGACGTAGCTCATACTGACTGACTCCCATGAGCCAATTATGTGCATCTCTCTCCAACTTTGTTTCCAGTGACATCACACCAGTAGCTTGAAACTGGCCATAGTAGGAGTTATTTACACCATGGAAACCAGCAAATGCTGCAGATCAGAGCTGTGTGTGCAGGTATGTGTTTTCCCAGAGAGTCAGTTTGCCAGTATCCCCCTGGTTAAGAATTTTGAATGTGTTTTAGTTTAGGTCCATTACAAAGAGTTCCTGAGATAGATTCATATGCAGATGAGTTATGAAGTGAGTGCTCTCAAGTCAGATCTGTAAGGGAGTGAGGGAAGCAGCAGATGACATGAGAAGAAGCCAGCAAAGACATGGGTTCAGTGGAGGGCTTGTTTCAGCCTGATCCCACAGACAGTTCTGTAGCTTGACAGTACCACAGGAGAGTTCCCACCTTGAGGCAAGGGGACTACGCTTTTCTCCCCAATTCTCCCCCATATTAATTGGCCATTGCCTATTGACCACCTTCAGAAGAGAATATAGCCTCCCAGGCATTGCTGGGTGAGACAGCATCTGATCTCAGAATGATTCTCTATAAAAGTGTCCAGCTACGAGTCACTGATATCCAGTGCTGCTGAGAGATGGATGCACCAGCTCAGCGAAGGGGCATCTGATTAGGACACCTGCAGCATCTACTCCACTATGGAAACAGACTGTTGTCCTAGACATTTGAACTAGAATAGATTGAGAAAGCCACCTCTCCTAAGTGTGTAACACCATCCAGTGGGGTTTATTCAATCAACAAATATTTATTTAATATGAACTACATTCCTGGTCACAGGGGCAATGCTGGGGATTTAAGGGTGAATGCAGTCAGTGTGGAATTCCTACACCGAAGGAGTTTACATTCCAACTCAAGAGACGGAAGTTAAACGGAAGTTAACCAAATGCTCCCACAAATAAACATACATTCACAACTGTGATGGTTGCTGTGAAAAGAAAAAGGGACATCCAAGTACTCTTGGATATAAAGACGGGGGTTTGATACACAGGCAGGCTCCAGAGGGCTTCTCCAAAGAAGTGACAGCAGAGCAGAGGTCTGAAGCATAGAGTTGGAGCTTTCTAGGTATGGAAGTGGATCGATCTAAAAGTGGGAGGGACTGACATCAGGCAGGAGAGTAATCCTCCCCTGGGTCTGTCTCGCCGGCAAGCCTGTGCGTGGACATTAGTTCCTGGAGCCCAGGGAGTGGACGGCTCTTGGAGGCCATGTGGAGCCGGGAAATGAAGAAGCAAGGGGAGTTCTCTCCGCTCTTCTGTGGAGACCAGACTTAGAAGGCTGGCCAGTTTTTCTCTATTTCTACTGAGATTCTAGAAATCTCCTATTTTGAAAACAAGCCTATTTTTATATTTTCTGAGATTGGCTGCTTTCTATTTTTCTTTGATGTTTAGAAAAGTGCCTTTTGAAAATTCCTGCCTGATTTAGCTATGCCAAGGAACGGGGGATGTGTCCTTACTAAGCCCTGAAGATAAAAGGAGGGGGAGTGATAGGTTTCTAGATGTATATATGTGGGTATGTTTGGTTCATATGAATGCGCGTAAGCCTATGGGCACACGCGTGTGCAGGTGAGTGTCCACCTTGGTTACCGGGGCTGGGAGGTGGAGAGCAGAGGCCCGGGAGAAGAGTAGACAGGGCACGTTGTGGCGGAAGGAGGCGGAGGGCTAGGGCTCATTGCGGCTGCTCAGCCCATCATTAAAGAGAAACAACATTCCCAGCAGGAGGCAGAAGGGCAATAAAACCAGTGGCTCCACAATTTATGATGCTAACTGAGATTCCATAGTTTGAAGCTAGACTGTTCCCCGAGCATCAAGGTCAACAAGCCGGCAATGCTCAGGCTCCCAAAGAGCTCCCCCGTGCCCACCTATTAATCAGCCCATTGCTAAAAATGCACCAATGAGCTTGGCTCTGGAAACATCATTAATAAGCAGGGACAGGCCAAATTGCTAAGAATTCCAGGATAGGGCAGGAAGGCAAGGAAAAAAATATTTATATACACATATGTGCGTGTTTGTATATGGGGTATAGCCTATTATGTACATTGAGCCATCTATTACAGAGGTCATATATAAGTGTGTTCATTCATTTTCCATATATTTAACGTTATATGAGAAATTTTCAAGCTTTAGAACCTTGCCAGATGGAATTAGAGCAATTGTTCTTCTGCCGAGACTTTGGGAAATTAATGAGGTCCTCACACAGAGCCATGAGAGAACAGAAATTTTTTTAAGTGTCCAGTTTCCAAAAATACAGCAGCCACAATCCCAGAGAGAGTGATCAGTTTAGTGGCTAATCTTGAGGCCCATCAGTGGCCCCAGCATAGCTTTGGGTTATTGCAATTCTGAACAGAGCTTTAATCGGCTTAGCCCAGTCAGGACGCCAAGGGCCTCCAGGCAAAGGGCATTTTCCTACAGATTCTCTGGAGCCATCTCCTCTGCTCTAAACAAACAGATCATTCTCTCTAGCTTCTTCCTGGAGCACAGAGTTAACTTTCTTTTGTTTAAGAAAGAAAGTAATAATAGGGAGGAAACCTATGCAATCTGAACCCAGAAGAGCATTTTCTTTGTACTAAGGCTTCAGTATTGGCTGGGAGCTTGGACCCCAAGTTGGAAATCTCACCCCAAAAATGTGTTTCTGTTTTAACGTTCTCTCATCAAAGCTTTTCCTGGATTCTCTGTTCCCATCAGAGACCACCCTGAAAAAGAACTCTGAGCCACTGTTGTCGCTCTCCAAGCCCCGTGGGACAAGTCTTTGGCCAGTATGGCGACCTCCCATTCTGATGGCTTTCCTCATCGAATGCAAGGAGTGGGGAAAGGAGAGCCCAGCCGTGAGTCACCGCCTCAGTTGGATGAGCCAGCTGGTCCCAAACAAAACCACTGCTGGCTGCTTCCTGCCTCTGCTCCAGTCTTTGCCTCCAGTTTGGAACAGGGAGGGCTTTTTGTCAGCAGTCACCCCTAAAGTGTGTTTTCCTATTGCTTAATGGACCTCAGGAGCAGAAATGCTGTTTTTCCACTTCCTCAGGTCCCTGCAGCCCTCTCTTCTGTTTGGGGCTGCCTTGGAGGAAATCCACAATTGATAATATGTTGTGTTTGGTCTGAACAACAGAAAATGGCTCTGAGTAGATTTTAAGGGTTCTTCTTGCTAGTAGTGAAGGGCAGGGCATATATATTCTTTTACATCTGTGTGTGTGTTGAGATAACATATGGGGGCATTTTTAAACTGCCCTTTATTGAGCATGTACTATACACCAGCACTATATGTTAAGTATTTACATCCATCGTGCAATATCCTTCCATGAAATAGCAATTTGAAGGGTAATTTCCTAAAATACCAGAACTGGTGAGTAGGAGAGTTGGGGTTTTAACCCAGGTCTGTCTGATCCAGAGCAGGTCCTGTGTCCCCATGAATCCCATTCCACACTCCTCAAATATCAGAACTTCCAATAGCCAGAGTTTAGCTCACTTGGACATTTTGCAGATGGACAATTGAACCTGTCAGCTGGTAGGTAGTAGTAAAGAGACAAAAACTCAAGGCAAACAGGTCTCTTTGTCCTGTGTCTCTGGGTGATGAAAATGATGGGAAAGGGGCTTCCTCCTCCTGCTTCAGTCTTTGCAGGTCTTCACCTTCCTCACTGAGCAAACGCAGAACCGAACTACCAGGAATGGAATTCAGTCATCCCATCACGCCAGGTACACTACAGGCAGGTGTGAGTGCCTGAGCTGGGAAGATAGCTACTGAAGGACCGAAGGCAGCTTCTACCCAAGAAGCCAGCTCAGTACCCAGCCTAAGACCAAGTGCCTTGTCCTAGGAGTCCCTGAGAAGACCAAGTCCTCTGCACGTGTGCATGCGTGCACATGCACACCCACACTCACCCACACCCACCTCCCACACTCACACACACACACACACACAAGTGCAGCTTCCCGGGCTGGTGCCCCTGGGGATGGATCCTGACTCACAGACTTCCCAGAGAGAAAGAGATGCGAGCTGTGGGGCCAAGGAAGAAGGGGAGACAGCAGCCGCTAGGGTGGTTTCTTTCTCAGTCCTAGTAAGCCCTGGGGAGGACCTATTGTGCTCCTCATGGCTGCTGAGAGATGAGGTATGTTCACCGACTGGAAGCATTTTGGTTTTAATTAAAAACACAGATGAACTAGAGAATGAGGGACCCAGGGCCAGCCTTCAAAGCAGCTTGGAAAAAACTGAATTTGAGTCCTACCTAACATTTTCATGACCTTGAACAAGCTGTTTTATTATGCTGTGCTTAGGTTTCACCATTAATGTGGCTGGCACCTAATAATTTTTGTTGATCTAAATTGTTAGAAATGTGGAATTTTCCAACCCAGATCTAAACATAGGCTTTGGCTACCATGGTATCTTCATTATTTATATGCTCCTCAGAAGGAAGGTAAAAGAAATGAATACTCAGTGAGAATTTACCCTGTACCAGGCACCATATCAGGCACGGTACAGGCATTAATCATCAGTTTCATCCTCGTCCTACATATCTTTAACCCCAGATATAAATAAGTTTCAGAGAGGTTTTAAATGTTATCTGATCTCAAACAGCTCTGAAGTGAAGGGCTGCAGGTCAGAACCAGTGTAGCTAATGTTTGTCAGGCTGTCTCTGACCCTTGTGGCACACTTACAAATTTTCACACACACACCAAAAACAAGGGAAGATTCCTGTTGTGCTCCACGGTACTCTGTCTTTCTCCTTCTACATGACTTCCATTTGCAAACAGACCCTGCTCACTCAACTGGGCCAGTTATTTATAACTGGGCCAGAAATTAATATCTTCATGCCCAATTGTTTACCCTTTGCTACCCCTCTAAGTCTAGAGGACAGCAGCAGACACTTCTATTTCCTTTTCACTTGAAGTGAAATGCCCTAAATCCAACTTATCCTTGGGCTTCTAGCTAAGTCCACGGAGTAGGGGAGGTGCCAAGCCACACTGGCTGGGTGCTGAAAATGAGCATGCCTCACCCCATACACCCAAGCCACTTCCCCTCCTGACTTCTCATTTTTGGGTCAATGGGATGATATTCTGCCATGAGCTGAGGTTGCAGGGCCAGTGGTCTGAAAGTCCTTCCTTAGCCAGGGCCTGGACCTCAGGAGCTGCCCAGACAATCCCAGGGTCATTAATGGGAGTAGCTGAGCTGGCATGACAATTCAGAGGTGCAGTAAGTTCAGGAAGAGAAAACTAACTCAGTGGTCGTATATCAAAAGTCAACTGGTCAATAAAAAAGTTAGTTACTTAGCTGTTCAAGATAAATTCGCCACCAGTGCCTACAGGAATTAAGTGTAAGAAAATAATCTCTAAGTACAAATTGGGCGCTTCATCATTCAGCTTCACCCTTCTGCTTGCAGATTCTCCATTGGCCTCCCAGTGACTTTTAGTAGAGCTTGAAGTTGGGGAGTGAGATCCCCACCACTTTATTCTTCTTTCTCAGGATTGCTTTGGCTATTGAGGGTCTTTGGTGTTTCCATATGAATTTTTGAACTATTTGTTCCAGTTCGTTGAAGAATGTTGTTGGTAATTTGATAGGGATTGTATCGAATCTGTATATTGCTTTGGGCAGGATGGCCATTTTGACGATATTAATTCTTCCTAGCCAAGACATGGGATGAGTTTCCATTTGTTAGTGTCCTCTTTAACTTCTCTTAAGAGTGTCTTACAGTTTTCAGGGTATAGGTCTTTCACTTCCTTGATTAGGTTTATTCCTAGGTATTTTATTCTTTCCCAGTGACTTTTATTGTCTAAATTCAAAACTGATTTTCATGAGATGGTGCATCAAGCTTCAGGGTTTGGGTCATGTATTTATTATTTTCCTGTTTACTAAGAGACAACAGAGATCAAGGAGCTCTTGAGTTTTTAGAATTTAATTTCTTGTCTTTTTTTTTTTAATCCCACAACACCAGGCTTTTGTTCTGTCTGGCTCTATCCGGTCCTGTCTGGCCATTCTCTGTCCTCTGAAATAACTTCCTTGCTTTGGTTCTCCTTCTCCTTTCCAAAGCCAGTCCCTTCTGCTTCTCCTCTGGTTTTTCTAGCGGAGCCCCACGATGTCTGTTCCAGCTCTTTATAATTACCTCCCTCAGGCTACTTGGGGTGAGTGACTCAGCACTCTGCCTTGTTTTCTGGGGTTTTGTGTGTGTGTGTGTGTGTGTGTGTGTGTTTTAAGAAACCAGATATTTGTTTCACATAATCCCTGCAATAGCATGGCCTTTAGATGCTCATTTATGCTTCCCTTATAAGCGGAGTACCTACAGTTCTCAAGTCTCTTTGGGTAAAAAAGTTAGATTTTGGAAGAAGTGGACTAGGCTTCCACCGCAAACCGTATGTGCTAGCTGTTTCTCCTCTCCAAAGCTCTGTTTTCTCATCTGTAAATAGGGGGCATGACATGTACTTCATAGGGTTGTTATAAAGATGGAAAGAGAAGGTGAATGTAAAAGGCCTGATGCACTGCTCCCTCGCTGGGTTTGTTTTCCCAAATATATTATTTCTTTTTTGTTTCAGATATCCACTCAGCAAATAGATCAGACCAATTCTTCCTTCCAAATAACTCTCATATGCTCCTAATTCTCTTGCATTTCTATTGCTCTAACTTTTATAATAATCCCCCAAGTGATTTTTCAGCTTCTCACCTTCACCTTTTGTACATCAGATTCATTTTCCTAAATTGGACATTCTCTCCCTACTTGAGAATCAGCACTCAGCCCTTCTTAGCTGCAGATGGTTTTTAGCCCTGCGGATCCAGCTCGAACTGCCACCTTCCCAGTCCTCTGAACCAGTTTCTTCCAAGACAGGGCAGCTGGGGTTGTCTTATACTTAAACACATCTAAGTCCTGCTGTCAGACCCTCCATTGCTGCAAAGGCTTCCCCACAGTCTTCAGACCTTTTACAATCTTGGTCCCCTCTCTTCTGCTCTCATTATCTCCACCCTTTTATCTACTCTTGTCTTTGCAGTCTGGAGTCCTTTCCATCTTAAAACACTGAAATGTCACCAGAAAAAGTGTTTGACTCATAGAGACTAGGGTTTGAATCTCATTTCTAAGGAGTAATTTCTAAGTCAATAAACCACTCCATCATCCATTCTTTTGGATATAAAAGGAGGCTGCTAATACCCATTTTAGACAACACTGTGGGAACTAGATAAGAAAACAGAGCCAAAGTCCCCAGTGACCAACAGAAAATGCTCAACAAATGCCCATCTCTCTTTTTCCACTTCTAGGCTGTACTTTGGTTAGTATCCTCTCTGCCCCTACATTTTATGTCATTGCTTTACTCACCAGCCTCCTCTTATCATAGTCTTTATTTTCTCCCCCACTAATGATATATGTTGAACCAATCCACCCTGTAATGACAATGGGAGCAAATAAAATTCAGATTATACTTACATGCACTTGGACAACAAGTAGCATGGTGTCAAATGTACAATGAAGCAACTATCGAAAAAACAAGGAGGCATCAGTGGAAACACATTCATAAAACAAGGACACAATCTCACCTTCCTTAGGCTGATACGCTTTTGCAGGAAATAAACATAGGCTAAAAATAGAAAAGATGATTTTATAAGACATCCATATAACATCTATAAACATCACCCACATATTAGCCAACACAGAAAATCTCAGTAAGTTCCAAACTCAGAAATCAATTTGACAACAAAAAATTGTTTGCACTATTCAGAGCCCAATTCAAATTCTTCCTCTTTCAGAGAACCTTCTCCGAGATCTCCCTGCAGCATGGACATGATTATGTTTCTAAAGCCCAGCTGGCTTCGCCTCTCATAGAGCTTCTGAGGTTCCTAAATGCACCCTTTCCCCATGCCCTATCTTTAAAAATTGTCAGAAAGTTTGTTTCACTCATGAATCCATTTGTTCAAAGGGCTAATCGTTTATTCATCCATTTAAGAAAAATAACCCCAAAGGCATCCTAATAACTAATGCTTACTCCAGGAATCACTCTGGATTAGGTCCACCCCATGAATGGTTTGCAATTTAGCAACTTTGTGTCAGCAACTCGTATTGGACAGCACGTTCCATAGGTTTTAGAGTATTAAGAAAAACAAGTTAGGGCATGTGCTTCATGAAGGGGGCAAGAATGAGTGTCATATCGCTATGTATTTGAGATGTGAAGAATACCTTGAGTCCTGGCCTCTTCTCTAGAACCACAGGGACCTACATTTCCCACGTTACCTCTCCTGCTCACGGACGAGCCTGAGCAGCTCAGCTGGCCACACCTTTGCATGATGCCATCTCACTCCACTTCCCCCACCTGCCTCCTCTCCTCGGGCTGCTCTGACCACCCCAGCCAGGACGAGCCTTGCCTGGAAGGACCCCGTCCACCAGGACTCTAAGGGGTCTTCCTGTGTCCCTCTCAGGGTCTTCTGTGTCTGTTTTGTCCCGGTCCTTCCCAGATAATATCTCTGATACCAGCTACAAATACAGCCTTGCCTCTCCTCCATCAGACCCAAACAAAGCAGGCTCATCCTTACCAGGAAGTGGGTTCTCAGATTAGCTTCACTCTCTCTGGCCTGGATGTGCCTTATCCACTTGGCAGCTAATTAACCATCACCTACTAAGTGCCAGGTGGTAGTAAGCGTCTTGAGTTCAGAGATGAATCAGACACAATGTAAGTTCTTTAAAGAATTTTTAGATTAGTGGGAAAGATAAACCCCTTTGCAAATAATTATAATAAACACAATACAACTTGCTAAGGGCTCAGTTAATGCGATATATATGTTTTGGGCTTTTGTGCCAGTTAGGAGCCACACCTGCTCCTAATTCTCACTCATTCTTTCACTCGACAAGCATTTATTGAGCACCTAATATATTCCAGACACTAGGAATGCAGCAATGAAAACACAGACATACTTTTCTCTATCACAGAACTTACAGTCTAGTAAGAGGGACAGATAGTAAATGACTAATTACATAATTACAACTTGTGATAAATTACTTTGTTAATTCTACAAATATTTATCGAGTGCCTGCAATATCCCAGGCAACTGCTCTAAACACTGTGGACACAATGACAAAGCTACACACCTTTCCTATCTTCCTAGGCCTTCTAAAGAGCAGTCAAGAAACAAAATAAAAAGGCAACACATATCGTAAGTTGGTGGTAAATGTTAAGGGAAAAAAAGTGTCAAGCAGAAAAAGAGGGTATTAAATAACAGGGGAGGGAGAGGGTGTGAAATGAATGAGAGGGTCAGGGATGGCCTCCCTGAGTAAGTGGCTTTTGTAAGAGGACCTTGAGGCAGTGAGAGAGCAGGGCATGAGGATACCTGAGAAACAAGAACTCCTGCAAGAGGGAATGGCAAGTGCAAAGGCCCTGAGGCAGCAGCATATCTGGTAAAAGAAAATTCAGCACAGTGATAAAGCAGAGCAGGAGTGTCCACTTGGGGTGCTCAACAAAGGCCTCTGTGAGAAGATGATCTTTAAGCTGAAGCAGGACACCGAGGCAGTGTTCCTACATGGCTTCTGTGACTCTGTTCCATTTGGGATTTCTGTTTCTCAAGCTGACAGCTTTCTGTGCCTAAAAATTCATTCCTGAGAACAAGCCTGCTCCAATTGTGGCCAAGCCCTCCCAGCTCCCTCTTCCCCAGCACACCTAACCAGGGTCCTGCTCCAAACCAGATGTCACCCTGGCATAATCATGTCCTGGAGTTATCTGATCCTACTGCCCATGCCCCATCCCCACAATGCCCCACAGCAGAGAGAGACTAACCTGGCACCTTTCTTATGTCCATTTGGCTGACTGGGGCCCCTTTCTCCACCACTGGCCATCTTTCCACTCTAGTCCCATCAGCTGTTCCTGTTCCAAATGCTTCATGCTCTGAGGTCCCAGCATGCTTTGCAGCTGGTCCTGGCCAAGTTATGACACATTCACACTTCCCTGAAAAAGGAAATATAGCTTCAATATATATATATAGCAGCAATATAGCTTCTGGAGACTTGATTATTTATGGGGCTTCAGTCTACTTGGAAAGCCTACAGAGAAAAATGGCAAAGGAACAAGAATTATGACAAGTTATATTCAGTGATCACTTGCCATTTACTAGCTGTACGTCTCTAGGAAAGTTGACTTCACTGAGCTTCAGTTTTCTCATTTGTAAACTGAGAATTCCTTTTCTGCTTCACAGCTTTTGAAGGATTCAGTAAAATAAATTAATTGAAGTACCTGACACATAATAAGTGTTCCAAAGAAAGTTTGTTGAATATGAAACTTCAGTCCCTCTTTGGTTGATGCCAGGGGTCAACAATTTATAGCCTATGGGTCAAATCTGGCCCATGGCTTGTTTTTATGAATAAAGCTTTATTGGAACACAGCCAGACTATTGTTCTTTTGTGCTACAAAAGCAGGGTGGAATAGTTAGTACAAGGCCTAAAATATTTAATGTCTGGTCCTTTACACAAATAAATAAACCTCTGGTTTATACTATCATGAGACATTCTAGTATTATGGGTAAGCACAGGCTTGGGAACCAGGATGCCTAGATTTAAATGCTAGTTCTATCACTTACTAGCTTTAGAACTCTGAGCAAGCTATTTAACTTATCTGCACCTTAGTTTCCACATCTGTAAAGTGGGTATACTAGTTTATCACATTAGGCTGATGAAAGAAAAATGGGCCAGTCTAGTGAAGTGCACAGCATATTGCCAGGCCATAGGTTAGTGTTAACCAATGTAATGGTTGTTATTGTGAATATTATATAACATTATATTTGCTTCCCAAGGAG
Organism: Manis javanica; assembly: GCF_040802235.1. Taxonomy (NCBI): domain Eukaryota; kingdom Metazoa; phylum Chordata; class Mammalia; order Pholidota; family Manidae; genus Manis; species Manis javanica. The sequence goes on along the minus strand of NC_133160.1, from coordinate 17,684,836 downwards.
TTTCTCCATCAACTAGGGCTACAGATGGTTCTCAGAATTAACCTGAAACCCAAGGACCTTGCCTAAAATGGCATATAAACATCCCTCAAGGTGGCTCGTGTATGGCCCAGGATCTGGCCCCACTCTCTATTTCTTCTCCTGGCTGCTCTCTGTCATCTCCTCCTGGTTGGTAATGTGGCCAGAAGAGGCTTTCTTGCCATGCCTTTTGTAGGTGTGGGCATGAGTCACCACTGAGCCTCATCTGCTAATGAGGATGCACTTGCTTCAGTCTGATTGGTAAGAGCACATGGGATGATCATTGGCATGCAGCGCAACCCTCCTTCAGCTCTGAGGTCCATCAAGCGAAGGGAGGTGAAGCATCCTCTAGTGGCCTCTGTGTGCACATGAAGGCTTATAGAGCAGAAATTTTCTACAAGGTCAAGGGCTACAATGACAGCTCAGGTCCGGAGTAGCACTGGGACAGAGCAAGAACAGGTGCCCAATGACCTGGGGGAGGCCACCTCCTGAAAACTGGAAACCCTGCTGTCGAGTACACAAAAGTTTAAACAGAAGAACTCCTGTTAAAGAAACAAGGTCAGGCAGGTGAGGGTCAATAGCCCCAAAAGCATCAACAGCCAGACAGTGGGATAGAGACCCAGAACTACTTGCCCAGAGAAAATAGAGGAATGTCCAAAGAGACCAGGAAGAAGAGGAAATGTAGGTGTGTGTATGAGCATGTGTGTGAGTGCATGTGTGTGTTTGCACATGCATGCATGAACATCCAAGCTCTGTAGCCATTCAGTGACAGGTTGGTGCAGAACCACCTGGATACATTTGATCCTTCTACAATGCAGGACTTCTAACATTTCTGAAACGACTGACTCCAATTTCCCTTGCCTATAAAATTAATGGCACTATTCCTGGATCAACATAATCTAACAAAATATTATACTTTTTCTATTTTGGAATAGCATTTATACAAAAAAAATCTTATCAAACTATAAATTTAATCACACAGGTTTCCATGCTGGTTTTACAGACAAGATCACAGCCTCATGTCAGCAAGCTAGCCCCAGATCTTCTGAGACTCGTGCCACCCACATCCATGGGACTTGACGCTTTTGGGCAGCCATCAAAAATGCCTGAAGAAGACTTCTCATGTGAATCAAAAGGAGTTTGATTAAGAGCCAAGCCACCTGTGGGGAGTGTAGCCGAAGCTGCTGCCACCTCACCCTGAATGGATGAAGTATTCATGCAGCAAATAGAGGGCCTCAGCACACACCCCAGGTGTGGCAATACTAGGGGGCAATAGTCCTGTCAAGGAACGCAGGTGACTGTTGAGTTGGCTTGTTTGAGCCAAGAAATTGTCTTTAGCAAATGAGGACACCTCCTTGAAACACAAAGACCTCAGCTACAAATGCCAAAAACTATCTTACCCCAAAGTAGGTAAGATAACTTTCTATCTTAAATAACCAGCCTGGTCCTGGTGAACTTTTCAAATATATAATTCAGGCATTCACTAAGGAAAAACCGAATCAGTTTCTCCTACTGACACATTCTTTCTCTGGCTTTATTTTCACTCCAGAAACAGAATTTAGTCTGGGGGCATTTGAGTCCCAATGAAGGACCTCTCCAGTCCCAGATTAGGACCTGGCATGTAGTAGGCACTCAATAAATCTGTGCTAACTTTCTGATTGGCTGTGTTCCACTCTGAGCAAAGAAACCAAAGTATTTCTTACCTTGTCTGATGCTTCTCCAATGGAATATGGTTTCAAATCTGTTCCTTCAATATTCTCTTGGCTAACAGGACTTAAATACATCTAAATGCAATATTCTGAAGGTGTTTTTTTTTTTTCTGATGATTTCGAAACAAATTTTCCATTCCAACTTAAAGATCCATTAGACCTATGCTTTCCTTGCAGCTTGTCTGGCAGTCTGTCTGATGGACTGGTAGCAGGTTTGCATCATAGTAACCAAACCCTCTGCAAATTTAGCCATGCCCAAAAGTAGGTTTCAACATGCTTAGAAACATGAACTAGGGGGCTCAAGGTAAGCATGATAGGAGAGGAAAATAATACTGCCAAATGTAGCAATTTTTGAAAAAACCTAAGATTTTCTACATGTGATTTATTGGTTAGAAATGGAACATTCTGTATCTCCACACACAGATAAGACACGTGCCTCATTCCTTTGCTGTCAGCTACAAGCCTGGGGGAAGGACCCGAACAGGCTGCAGAGAGTGTCTCTCTGAGGACCACGGTTCACAGGGGCCCCCGACTCCTCGCATTCCACCAACCAGAGAAGAGAGGGGAGAAGGAGCAGCCTGGGAGACAAGTTCTTCCCTCCCTCTTCTTGAGGGCATTTAACCAGCTGGCACTTTGCAGATGTTCCATGTTAGGCCTGAAGCTGAAACTGAAGGTAGGATTCAGATCACTGAACAGAGAGCTGGAAATGCTCCTTCCCGAGGCAGGAAGATGGTCTAAGTCAAGATTCAGCATCAGGTACTTTGCGGACCTTCCCTTTCAAGTACCCACAGTGAGTCTGCCCCAGTTATAGACGTTTCCCAAGTGCCTAATGTGAGGCCAGACCAGTGCTGGGTGATTTTGGAGGGAACCACCCGTTATTTCAAGTCCTTTATTTCATTTGATCTTCCCAGCAGCCTCTCACACATGTAACGCAGGGAAGTTTCTTACGAGGTCCAGTCCTAGGGGCTGGGGGATATGGTGGCAAGCAAAATCCAAGAAAGGGAACTCAGAAGTTGACAAAGGAGATGGCCGTTCAGCAGACAATGACATCGACTGAAGTTCTATTTCAAAGCAAGTTAAGTGTTTGGAGGGAGAGGACCAGGGTCCTAGGCAGGTTCTGGGAAGCACAGCATAGTGGCTAAGATTGGAGATGTCGGAGCCAAAAGGCTGGAGGTCAAATCCCAGCTCTGCCAGCTCTGCTGTGGATCCCTGGCCAAGTCCTTCTGTGCCTCATCTGTAAAACAAGGCTAATCACAGCACCTACATCATGTGGTCATTATAGGATTAAGTGAGATCATTTTTGTGCAATACCTGGAATGGTGCAGTGTGAACATGTAGCTAAGGAGCATGTGCTGAGGAGCCCTGAGGATGGCAGGCCACTATTCCCATCCCGCTGACAAGGGGAATGGCGTTCATTCAGGGCCATGTGCAGACTACACCAAGGTCACATACTGTTGCTGAGGGAAGCCCTACCTGCTGCACGCCAAACACGGCCAGCTTCTCCCTTTACCAGGCTGCCTGATGGCTTGGCAAAGGGACTCACCAGGGAGGCCCAGCCTCGGGCAGAGCTCACTATCACCTCCACAGAAGCAGCCTGGCTATCATAACACATCTCTGTTTAAGAAACATAAACCACTCTTTGGCAGCTTCTCAAGTAAATGTCAGAGCCCATAAAGCGCTCCCTCCCCTCACCCCACTTTCCAGCCCGGACTGCAAGACCCAGCCTTAGGGGGAAATACACTGGAGCTCACCCAGCAGGTTTCCCCAACAGCCACGCCAGGGCGGGCAGGCCCCAAGGAGCCCAGCCTGGGAGGCCCACCCTCCTGGCTGCCAGTGCCCCCTCTGACCCCAGAGGGAGGCGTCCCTCTCCTCCTGTCTGAACCTGCTGCTTGGGAGGGGCTGATGTCACTCATCCTGCGCATAGCTGCAGGCCACCCCGGGCTCCCAGCAGTATTCACCCAGAGCTCCGCACAGGCCCTGCCTCCTCCCGCTGGCATCCTTCCAGCCACAGCTGAGAGCCCAGCCCGGTAAAGGGATGGCCCAGTGGTGAGTGTCCCAACCCAGCAGCCTTGCCCGGGCGTGACAAGTTCTCTAGTCTGGCAGTGAGGGCTGGGCCCCAGAGCCAAATGCCCACGCTGGGTCTACCCAGGACAGAAGAGACTCAGGAAACTGGATAGCAACACCAGAACAGGCCACAGATCTCTAAGGAGTTTTTCTAAGAAGAAATCACACCCAGTTCCCAAACTGTGAGCGCAAATGACTACAGAGAAAACCCCTCACTGTGCCGACTCTTCCATTTCTAATTAGGCTCCTGGCACCCCTGGGCTACCTCAGGGACAGGTCAGGGCTCCTGAGGACAACAAAGGTGGCAAGAAAGCAGGTGCTTGATCAGAGCTGGCAGAACAAACTGAGGACTCCAAAGGGCAATCAGATATAGCACAAGAAAGAAAATTTAAATTAAAGCGATGACCAGAGCTGACATGTATGATGCTCTGGTTCTGTCTTCGGAAAGATGCTAAACATTTTACATGCATGAGCTCACAGAAACTTTACAACCAGTAGGAAAGGGTGGTATTGATATTTTCCACTTTCCAGATGAGGAAGCCTGAGTCTGATAGAGAAGGGACTTACCCAGAGGTATTCAGATGCAAAGTGGAAGACCTCCAGACCTCATTCAAATCTGGTACGCCTAACCCCAGGACTGATGCTCCAATGGACAGGGGGGCCAGGGGTCTCCCTGCTCCTCCCTGGGCTACTGGGTCAGGGTTCTACAAACAGTAGGAACTAACCTCTTTGCTTCTGTCATCTTCACCTGGATCTCGAAAGCTTTAGCTCTAACACCAGACGTGAACATTTAACACATCTCATTTGGGTGCTTGGGGCTGACAGAATCCTAGTCATTGACAAAGTAACAGCGGTGTGGGAGTTTTAGAGTCAGACCTGGGAATGTTTCCTAGCCACGCAACAGTCTGGTGGCCTTGGTAATGTTCTTATACTTCTTTGGGCCATAAGCTTCTTATCTATAAACCAGAGGTAATTAGCATCACTTCAGTGAGCCAGGCAGGAGTGGGGGCAAGATGGGATGTATACCTGAAATGCACTGGTGGGCTTGAGTGCAAACACTATGAAGGCAGGAAGCAGTTATATCTTGTCCCTGCATCTAGTCCTCTGCTGATACATGCTTTGCTCAATAGAATTCTATTGAAGAATCTAGTTTACAAAATTACTTGTCAGTATACACAGCTATACATGTAGAGGGTTATACAGACAAGCAGCAGGAAACAGCACATCTGACCATGGCTGGGGTGTGGCTCAATAAATGTGAGGGCTTGCATGGACTAGAGTGCTAGGTAGTCATGAAAAAGAGCACAGCAGCTCTGTATGGAGTCATGTAGAAATGTAAGTAGGGCAGGTGGAGTAGGGAGATGGCAAAACAATTTGCAGTTTTGGTAACATGCCTGGAAAAAGGTCAAGAGATGAATCTATACTAGTCTACTAGGAGTGGTTACTTCCACCTGAGATTAAAATTTCAACAAGGAAGCGTGAGTGGAGATGGAGCCGTGGAGGTGGTGCGGGGATATTTTTGCTTTTTACCCAGTGCCCTTTTGCATTGCTTAATTTGTTTCAACAAAGAGTCTGAGATAATCTGCTATATAAAAAGACACTCAGAATTATTCTTCCATCTTAAACAAACATCTCAAGTGCCCTGCATAAAAGAGGCCCCATAAGTGTTCATCCCCATCCCTCCCTTGCCCCTAAAGAATATTTGTCACATCTCTGCATCTCTGTGACCAGAATGAGACATGCAAAGATCTGCAAAGTCCTACTAAAGTGGGTTTGTCCCTCAGCGTGTGTGGTCCTGGAATATCTGATAGCACCAGTCTTCCAGGGTTTTTCTGGCTTTGTCTTGAAAGAACACAGGGGCTGAAAGGACACCCCCTGATGTGTCCCAAGGCAGAAGCAGACCATGGGTGCTTTGGCTAAATGTGAAGTAAAAGGTTTGGGTGGGCTCTTGGGGCTCATTTTCCTTCAAAATAATTCTCATCTGAGGTTTTCACTTGGCCTTGGTGCCAAGGAATATTTATTAACCAAAAAGTCTTACCAAAAGTTACAACTCCAATTTGAGAAGTTTAAAGTCAAAGGCAGAAGTAAAGAAGGTTACAGTGGCAACTCAGGGGAGTCGTGTCCAGAGTCACCACCCAGAGGGCTGAGTTAACACCCACTCAGAATATCCAGGTTCCCTTACAACTAACCTACCCTCAGTTGACTGCACTTGTGTATCTAATTAACCAAATAATTATATAACTTCTTTAGTCTTTGCTATCTATGCCCAGCCATCTCCAGACAGACCCTGACCTTGGTAAAGGGGATATAAAGAACAGGAATTAAGAAATAAGCATTTAGGAACCACCCAACTTGTTTCTGGAACTACTCTAGATATTTGACAGAACATCTCTTTTAAACGTCACAGTATTTTGTGAGGTAGATCTGATTACCCCCATTTTACAGGTTAAGTGAGGGTTCCACAGGATTTAAAGCAAGACCAGGAAGGGAATTTAGGTTTATCTTTCTCCAAATCCCATCCTCATCCCATACAACACACACACACACACCCCTACCACTTTTCATCACTGTAACTACTTACCCAAGCAGACCACATTATAATGGGTGATGATGTTTTTGCCCCCATTGTTTTATACCCTCTGAAGGGAACTAAAAACACAATGGAAAGGGCAGGGCTGTCACTGTTTTGCAGGTCCACTGCACATGACATTCTTACAAAACAGCTTTAATACTGTGTTTGAAGGCCCTAAGTGTTCATATTCCGAATCCCCTTACACCCATAGTCAAGCTCTGTCCCACACCCCGTGCAGGGCAATCAGCCAGGCATTGACAGAAGAGCAAGCTCCTCCCCAAAACTGACAGCCCCGTACACAACTGTGGCAAAATAAAAGTGGTAACTATCCTCGCTTTTGCTCCTTCTTAGGTGCTGGTAGAGCTTAAAAGTTCCTGAGAAAGTATCAGCACAAACACCTCAAATTACAGATGAAGAACCTTCAGGCAGAGAAAGGAAGCCCTTCCTTAATATCACACAGCAAGTCAGTGGAAGATTCTGGAGTCGCTTTTCCACCTTGGTTCCCTGACCCCAGGTAATATCTTGACAAACAGACAAGCCTGTTGTTTGGATTTTTTAACAGCTTTATTGAGATATAAGAATTTACATAATATTGAGAGCATTTATGTTAAGTTTATAGTGCACTTAGGCATTAAGTTCAATGATTTTTTGTAAATTTACACAGTTGTACAACCATCATTTACCATCTTATTTTAGAACATTCCCATCACCCTGAAATAGCAACTTTGAGCCAACTCCTCACTCCTATCCCAGGCCCAGACAACTACTAGTCTATTTTCTGTCTATAGAGTTGCCTCTTTTGAATATTTTATATACATGGACTTATACAATATGTGCCCTTATGTGGCTGGTTTCTTTCACTTCACATGATGTTTTGAGGTTCATCCATGTTGCTTCATGTATTCATACTCCATTCCCTTTTATTGGCAAATAACATTCCAGTATATGAATTGCTACATTTTATTCTCCATTTACTGGTTTGTGGATATTTGGTTTATTTTTACTTTCTGGCCTATTGTATTTTTAATGTATATGCTGACCCCAAATGACTGGAGACACCGCCATGTGTATTAAGGATTTTGTGGCCACATCGAGACTCAGTGGAAAGAGGGCTCTTACCCATTAGTGATGTCTGCCACTGGTGAAGGAGTAGAAAACTGTGGTATGCATGCCAAGAGTGATTACACCATTTCCAAAGAAGTATCTTCTTGTCCTAAATGGAATATCACATTTTCCCTGAGAAAGGAGTTAAAGGAAGGCAAGATGTTGCAACTAAGTAGAATCATGCTCATTTTGGGGGAAGAACATACCTTCCATGGTATAGTTTATTATTAAACAATCAGTGGTTGGGGCTTCCTTAGCATATTTTTCTGGAAAGGCAATGGAGCCACACTGTCGTGATTCCTTCAGCCCAACTCCTTCCCAGGGTCAGGACTGGCATCATTTATGTGACCAAGGATTGGCAAACTCAGCCACATTATGACCCTAAGTGGCTGATGAGTTGGCATTCCTGGTGATAATATCAACAGCGAAGACTTTTTCCTTTTTTTAAGTAAAAGTAGTAAGGTTTGTTCTCTACTTTTGGGAATGAGAGAGTAGACTTAACTGCTTCAAAACTCAGTGGTCTTGGTGATGTCTTGCATTGTTGGCTATGAGAGAAGGTACGGGAATTGGAATGAGCCTGATGGAAGAATGAGGAAATTGTGGTTTGTGTGAATATGTCCCAAGCAAAGAATCTGGTGTTACTTTAGGAGAATGCAAAGAAAACATTGTTGATGTCAGGGGGAAAATGGGTAGAAAAAGCAAAGTCTTAGAGAAGGAAGAGGAACAAGGCAGAAATTGATGAACAAAGAGTCAAATAAACCACAAATGTCAAACCAATACCCAGCCCACAACTATTTGCTATTGTCCCACACTCTTTTTCAAAAGAAAATGAGTTCCAACATTTAAAAATCAGGAGACTTTATATATAAATTTATGAATTCCCTATTTGTTTTTAAAAAGAGAAAAGGAACAAAGTCTGGCAAACATTTGCTATAACATACTAATGGCTATTTCCAGTGGATGGAGCATGCATGCTACACTTTGCCACAGTCCCCACCACACCTTATTGCCTGATATACAGCTGCTTCACAGGTTTACAGGACCCTTTGTGACTACAACATCTGAAATAGCTATGCATATTGGCCCAGTCATCTCAGCTATCCTGCTGAGCACCATCTTTCAAAGAGTAAAATGAAACACATAAAGTTGAAGTGACTTCCTCAGGATCACCATCAATAAGGGTCCAAGCTATTTCTCATCTGAGTGTATCTACTGTTTTTTCCAATATATCATGCCGAGAAAACAATTAATTAAACATAAAGCAAAGAATGGAGCAAAAATGAAGGAAAACACTAAAGCAGTAGGAACACAGGTAGTGTTTAAAAAGCAGTTTATTAATTGATTAATTGATTGAAAATAAACTATAGCATGGATTCTCCAATGAGGGGCCAATCAACAAGCCTGGTTGGACATGCATATGCTTTGCCCATGTCTCTAGGAACAATCCAGGTGTCCCAGACAGACAACTTTTTGTCTTGACTCATAATGACAGTTTTGGAAAAGACTTGGGAGTTGGTTTAGGAATCAAATAACTTGTTCAAACTAATGAACATTTTCCAAGTATTTCTTAGAGAAAGAGTCTCCTGCCTACCATTCCCAAAACTCAATGAATTAGTGAGATGTCCAGGTGGCTCCAGAAATGCAGCTTAGGCCAAAGTTTCTATCTAGTAGTAAAACCCAACTCTAAATCATTCTCTAGAAAAGGCCAGGCACTATCAGCTGTCAGTTTATTGGGGCAGCATAAGACTCTGTTGCCCACTTTTTTGGCCTTTCCAGGGAACCTGAGATCTCCCCTGAGGGTCACCACGTGTACAGAAATAGAGAACAGAGAAAACAAGCATTTCTTTTTGCAACTTCAAGATCTATTTCTGGGGTTGAACAGAAGCCATTAAAACATTCCCATGACTCTGTGCCAAGCCCCCAAATTACTAATGACAGACATGCTGGCTCAAAGGGAGTCATTGCTGGCAAATATCCCTTTGGTATCTTGTTAACAGTAATAACCCCGAGCCTTTCATTGAAAGATCTCAAAGCACAGTGCAAGACTTAATTGACTCCCCCACCACAACTCCGTCCTTGAAAAAAGGTAATTATTATTCTATCCCGCAGACAGTTTACACAGGGGTTAAGTGGGTGATGGAGGTTGAATGACTTATCCTTGTTTCATATTCTAAATTGAAAAGAAAAGTGTAAATAATCTCATAACTTCAGGCAAACTCAGCTGTGCAACTTGCTGGAACCAGCAGGATGGTCAATGCAGACAGAACAAGAGGCTGGTGAGGCCGACGCTGTTAGAGATGCTTCTGACTCGTGGCCACAGGACAAGCACCATGAACTTAGCCTAAGGACATGAGCTGTGACTGCCCGGTCTGGGTTCGAAGAAGACGGAGCTAGAGTCCTGAAAGTGGGAGACCCTCGTTATTGTGTACACAGAGTCCAAAGTGAGATACCATTCTCATTAGCTTGAAGAAAAATAAGGGTCTATCTCACTGGAAGAGCAGTGTGGCAAGAGCTAGAAGTTGTACCTGGTCCCCACATGGGTGAGGGGTTCATCTCCGTGGAGAAGCTGACATCTGGGACAGTCACCCAGACCGAGAACCTAAGCATCACTGACCTCACAAACCTCCCCCTCCTCCTGTAAATCCCCATCTCGATAACGGGACCTCTCCTCACTCACACGCCATAACTAAGGTGCAAGGATTCATCTTCTCCACCACGTTTTGCATTTTATCTATAATAGAACCTCCGAGCCAACCTTCTTATTACCATCTCCACCTCTTCCGACCCATTTGAGGCCACAACAAATCTCTCCTGCATTATTTTAAGTCTTCTGTTTCTCTTGCTTGTAGACTTTCCCCAAGCCAAACAATACTTCATAATACTGTCCACAAAATATTTCTGAAATATAAATATAACCACAGCACATAGAAACTCCCTGATTACATCCTCCAATTTCCCCCCATGGGGAAAAGTGCAAAATAAAACTGCCAACCTGGAATTTCATACTAACAAAAGTATATTTCAAAAATAAAGATGAAATAATGTTTCAGATAAATGCTGAAATAATCTAACACCAGTGGACCTGCAGTACAAGAAATATTAAAGGGAGTTCTTCAGATAGAAGGAAAATGATACCAGATGAAAACTCAGACCTACATAATAGGAATGAAAAGCATTAGAAATGTGAGTAAATATAAAACACCTTTTTTCTCTTTTAACTTTTAATGTCTTTAAAAGGCATATGTTAAAAGTAAAAATAATACTATTTATAACATATGCATAAATAAAAGGTGAATGAAAACAGAAGATGGGAGGGGATAAATGGAAGTATATGGTAAGATTCTTACATGATTCATGAGGTGATAATGATATTACTTAAAGGGAGACTGAGATATGTTACAGAGGTATATTGCATTCCCTAGAGCAGTTACTAAAAATAAAAGCAAGGAAAAGCTAATAAGTCAATAATGGAAATAAATGAACACTAAAATAATAATTTACAGAAAGGGAGGCAAGGACACAAAAAAAAGCCATATGGGATAAATAAAAAACAAAGGGGAAGATTGCAGATTTAAACCTATCATATCAATAATTACACTAAATTTTACTCATTGTGACACTCTGGTTAGAAGACAAATTGTGAGAGGGGATAAAAAAAAAAACAAGACCCAAATATATGTAACTACAGAAATCCCACTTTAAATATAAAGTCATACTGAGGTAAGGGAATAGAAAATTATGTACCATGTGAACACTAGGCAATAAGCTGGGGTGTCTATATTAATATCATACAATGTAGATTTCAGGATAAGCAATATTATCAGAGATAAAATGGAGTATTCCATAATGAAAAAATGATGAATACATCAGGAAAACATAGTATTTCTTAAAAGCATATGCAACCAATAACAGTTTCATCAATTTGTGAGGCAAAAATGGATAGAACTGAGAAGAGAATGAGACAAATCCATAATTATAGCCAGAGATTTCAACACTACTCCCTCAGTCATTATTAGAATAACTAGTCAAATGATTATTAAAACAAGCAGTAAAGGTATGGAAGACTTGAATAATATTGTGAACCAACTTGACCTAAGTAACATCCCTGGAATACTCCACCCAACAACAGGAGAATACACATTCTACTCAGGTCCACATGAAAGATTATATGGCACTACTTAGATTATATGGTGGACCATAAAACCAGTTTCAATAGTTCAAAAGATCTAAAGTTATTTAGAGTATGTTCTCTAACAAAAAAAATTAAATTATAAACTAAGAACTGAAACGTACATAAAAAAATCACCAAAATTTGGAAATTGACCAACACTAATGTATATAACCTGTGAGTAAAAGAATAAAGCACAGGGAAATTTAGATAGTATTTTGAACTGATTGATAATGGCATCAGAAAATATCAATATTTGTGGACAGTAGCTAAAGCAGGGATTAGTATATAGTATTAAATGTCTAGGTTAGAACACATAGTACAAAATAAATGATCTGAGCTTCCAACACAAGAATCCAAAAATGAAGAGCAATATAAACCCAAAGTAAGTAGAAGTAATGAAAATGAGAGAAGTCAATAAAATAGAAATCAAACAGTAGATAAAAATCAATGAACCCAAAGTTGTTTCTTTAAATAGACTGATTGAGTCCATAAAAAAGAAGATATATTTCCAATAATTGAAATGTAAGAGGAACATCACTACATATCCTATAAACATTACAAAAATAATAATAAGGGAATGTAGTAAACAAATTGTGCCAATAATTTGACAACTTAGATAAAACCAACAAATTCTTTGAAAGACCCAAATTATAGAAACTGACCCAAGAAGAAGTAGAAAGCTTGTATAGATCCATATCAAATTTTAAAATAAATACTTGATTAAAAACATCCTCACACACACAAAAAAACTCCAGGCCAAGAAACCTTCATGGGTGAATTCTATCAAACATTTATGACATAAATAATAATTCTGCACAAACTCTTTTGAAAAGAGAATTTGGAGGAAGGTTTCCCAAATCATGTCAGGAGGCCAGTTTTACCCTCATCTGCAAACAAAAGAAATTACGAGAAAAGCAATCTGCAGGCCAATAGCCCTTATGATTAAAGGCACAAAATCCTTAACCATTATAGTCCAATCTATATACTAAAAGGTAGTAATCATGACAAGGTGGAGTTTATCCCAGGGATTAATGACTCATTTATCATTTGAAAATTATTCACTGTACTTTATTATGTAACCAGATTAAATGTAAAAAAATCATGTTTGGGTATACATACATGAACATACATGTGACAAAATTCAACATCTTTTTATGATAAAAATCCTCAGACAACTAGGAATATAAGAAAATTGTTTCAATGTTGTAAAGATTATCTATGAAAAATCTATAGCTAATATCATACTCAAGGGTAAAAGACTGAATTCTTACCCCTACTTTCCATAAGAAGGCAAGAAATCCAACTCTCACAACATTTCTACTCAATATTGTTCTGGAAGTCAAATAAAAGGCATAAAATAAGGCATTAAAACTGTCTTCATTTGCACACAACATGATCATGTACATAGAATATCCTAAGTAATCTATCAAAATGTTATTAGAACTAACAAGAGCTTCCAACCAGGTCACAGGATATAAGTTTGACATTCAACAATCAATTTTATGCCTATGAATCTGAAATAAACAACTTAAAAATGGAATTAAAAATGCAATACCATTTACAATAGCATTTTGAAAAATGAAATCCTTAGGGAACGTTAAAATATATGTGGGGCCTGTAAACCTAAAATCGTAACACAATTCTGAGAGTTGTTGCAGAAGACCTAAATAAAATGAGAGATATACCATACTTGTGGATTGCAAGATCCAAGATTGCTATGATAATTCTCCCAAAACTGATCTAGAGATTCAACAACATCTCCATCAAAACCTCAGCAGGCTATTTATATAGAAATTGACAAACTATACACTAAAAATGGGTGACTTTGGTATTTCTGTACGTTTTATGCCATAATTACACACCCATCAAATAGTTCTTATTTTCTAAAATGGTAAAACAGCAAAAAAAGTAAACTCAACAGGAAGGAAGAACAACCTTTTTGTGAAAGAATAAAGGTCAGGAATATTATGAATTTAAGTATTTACCTAAGATAAACTAAACTTTAAAATGGAACTGTAAATTACTTTGGGTTAGCAAGATTAAGTTTTCTGCCAAGTGGAAATGGGGGCTAAAGAGCCAATTACTTTCAGTAATAATAAAATTAATGAAGTTACATTTTTGCGTATGTGAGTATTTTGCCTTTGGAAATTCATACCTCATCCCTTTTAAATTAGGAAGGTATCAGTGCCTCACTCTTGAAGCATGAGAATCACTGTTTTTGGAAGACCTGGTCTCCAGGAAGATTGCTTGTGTGGCTGTGTGAAGAAGTAGAGCTTGGGGTAAGGATTCAGTTCTAACACAGAACCACAGTGTTTGAAAGGACCTAAAAGACTACTTGTGCCTTAAACTATATAAAGTTTCTGACAGAACATTTCAGCTTCTAGTAAAATAGGTGGGAGCTTACTGCTCTGAATGGGAAACCATTTCATTTTCAGCCTGCTTTCTTTTGATTGCCTCCTAAATTTGTGTTGAAAAATGAACACAGAAACCAAATTTTAGTCTCTCCTAGGCCAAACACAGGGACTCTCATCTTCTTCAGTTTTGATTCTATTTATAGTTGGTTTTGCCTGGATTTTATGAGCAATTTAAGCAGTTAAGTTGCCATGCATGGAATTACATATCTCCTGCACCAAGGTAGGTAAAATAGTTTAAATGCAAGAATTTATACTTATACCCATGAACTTTTACCTATTTTTCTTGACTGATGATGTCTTGTGTTAAATATGAACTCTGTTACACATCTTAGTGACATCTGATTGTTTTATTGAACACAATGATACCTAACCTGCACCTCTGAAGGAATACTAGCAGGAAAACATGAAAACATTACCTGAAAGCAAGAGACAAAACTCTGAGGCAGCTGGAAGACAGTAAGCAGACTCACAATAAGTATTTTTAAGATGCTGAGATAAGAGAGCTCATGAAGTACCTGAGTAAATAAATAAGGATTCCTCAAGGGGAAAGCTGGACAGGAGAGTACTTGAACAGCTTCATCATCCAGAACTTGAACCATACTTCCTTCTACTGAATCTTCAGGACCAGCAAAGCACAGCTTCCAAACTAGCTTTAATCCAGTCTCAGAAGGAAGATGGTAAGAACAAGGTGGTCCCTGGTGGCATAATGAAGCTGCTTGTCTTGGCACTGATAGATCTACCTTCAAGATGTCTCACTCTAGGGGTGGCAAGTTTATGATGACTGTTGGCTGGGACCTCAGCCAGGGCTGTGGGTCAGTGAACATTGGTTCCTCTCCATGTGAACCTCTCCATAGATGCTTGGGCTTCCTACCAATATGGGGGCTGGCTTCCAAGAACCAGAATTCCTCAAAAAACAACATGAAAATGAATGGCATTCTCATAATCTAGCCTCAGAAGTCAGATAGTATCACTGCTACGGTGCTCTATCGATTGAAGTCACAGATACCCATCCAGATTCAAGGGGAGCAGATAGAGACACTACCTCTTGATATGGGGCATAATTTCAGTGTTCCAGAGGAGCCTGAGATATGGGAGATATAGTTACAACCATCTTTGGAAGACATAATATGCCACATTCAATAATTCTGGGTACCGTCCTCTACATTTCCACCCCTCTAAATCTACTATAGTGTGGTATTTTTACACACAGAAAAAAATGCTGTACACCATTATGCATACATGAATAGACAGAAAAAGTAAAATAGTGCACCACCTAGAATTGGTTACAAAAGGGTTTTTTTTTACTTTGTTGTTTGCTTATTACCTTCATTGGATGTATATTTGTTCATAGTCAAAGGATTTATAGTCTTCATTTTTCACCGTGGATGGCATAAGACAAATGATAGAACATAAGCATGCACCATCACTTCACCTGCCAGTGGCAGGCAGTCCTTTCCAACTGAAATCAGATATTACCTCTAAATTATTCTTAACATAGTTTTCCATTCACCAATAATTCATGGTTATCATGGTTTGTGGGGTGGGGGATGCTTTTGCCATCCCTAGCATAGTTTGATTATGTGCCTGGCTGGATCAAGATGTTAGAAGCAGGAAAAAAAACTGAACCTGGGTGGAGAGGTAGCAAGAACTCAAAGCCATATATGAAAACAAAATAAGTCACTACACACCCAAAATATCTGGTGAGACAACAGCCAGTCTGAAGGACAAAGGTTCGATGTAGGCTCAAGATGAGATCAGGGATATCTGTGCAGATATAATCTGGGAAAATCTAGTTGGTGCATAGTTTAGGGTCTTAGGGTTATACTATACTGGTACCAAATTCAGAGTAAGACCAGAATTTGACCAGATTTCTGCTCAGATAGGCATAGTCCTAGGCTCAAGGGACAGGCGCTTGATGAGAACCAAGCACTGGTCAGTCACTCATCCCCCAGATGATGATCTCAGGCAGGACTCCCCTGTCGGAGTTTCCCGACAGGAAGCAAGAAGCCCTAATCTTGAGCATCCTCCAGATGGAGCAGGTTCCCTCATAGCCTGGATAACCAGGTGAACGTGGTGAAATCAGAATTCTTCAGTTGTCTGGGTGGAAATGATATTAGACTCTCCCTCTTCTGAATTCCTGTTTCTCCACCAGGAGTGCTCAGCAGACTAACTTAGGAAGCATAAAAGAAACACAGCAGAGGCTGATCTCATTTGGAATCTTGGTTGTACAAGCCATCAATAAAATGTATGTCAAGTGAATTCAGCATTAAAACAAGGAAAACATTCTAAATAACCAAGAGGAAACTAAGCAAGAAATATACAAGATCTTCAAGAAGGAAAAATTGACATAGTATTGGTCAAAGAAAAACTTTCATTGCAAAAGGACACTTCATGTGTAGAAGTTTTAAATATACAAAACAATACTGTATATTGTGGATAAATGTGTATTATAAAAATACAGGTTAAAAATGCAAAGAAAAACAATACACCGATTTCCTAACTGTCCTAACTGTGGAGGGTGGAGGGAAATTTGCGTAGAAGAATATGCTTATTTCTGTTACATTTCAGATCTCCACCTTAAAATATCTAAAGCATCATGCAAAAACATAAAACAAAATGCAACCTGTCGAGATTTGATCAGTGTATTTCTTTTTTATTTTCTGGATGTGGAAAAGCATTATTATTTAAATAGTAATCAATGAAAACAAGGAAGATGAAATGAAGAAGGAAGAGGAGGGGAAAGGAGGAGAGGTGTGGGGAAGGAACAAAACTCCCAGAGTTTAGTGAGAGACAAAATTTTCAAATTTCAATTTGAATCTTTGTTGACAGCTTGACAGCCTATTTCTGATTCAGCCAGACACAAATGCATGAGAATGGCTCAAAATGCAAAAATTAAATTAAATTTTAAAAAGGTGAAATCTGCCTTACCAAATGTCAAACATACTACAAAACTACAGTAATTCAAATGCAAAATGGAGTATTAAATAATTCAAAATGTGGGGTAGGATTATTAAATAAATATGGCACAGATGATTGGTTAAATATTCAGGGGTATAGTAAGTAAGGCAAGTATCTCCACCCCCTGACCTTATATAATTGTTCTAACATGATTTAAGTTGATAAAAAGTTCAAATAGTAAAGATGAAATGTTCAAATAATTGGCAAAATCATTGTAATGCATGTTTCCTCTCAGAGTGGAGGTGTCCGAATAATAAAAGCAAAGAAGGAATATGTAAAGAAAATGCTTGAGAGGTTTTAAGATTTTTGCTTCATTCTTTTTTACAGATTTAAATGTTCTACAATTAGCATGAATTATTTATTTTAATTTGATTGTCAATTAATTGTGATATATTCATTGTTAAGAGTCAAGAAATACATGAAGGAATATAAAACAAACTCTAAATGCTTTCTTTTGCCCTATGCCCCTATCCCATTCTGTAGGAGTTTATTCCTGCTTCTTACATGTGCTTTCAGAGACAAATCTATGAAAATAAACAGATGTTTTATATATATATTTAGAACAGCATATGTTTGTGTGTATGCATATAGTATGTGTATATGTATACATTATTTTAACTTCATACATAATTTGGTATATATCTATATACACCAATATGTGTGTGGGGGGGGTATAGATATATTTTTTTCACCTTTATATCTAAGACTTTAAAGGAGGAACATTGCACTGATCTATCTACCAACCCCTGCTGATGGCTGGGTACACTTTGATTCAAATTACCATCTGCGTGAGTGATCTCCAGTTAAAATGCCATGTCACCAACACCCACAATACCTTGGAGGCATCCAATATAAGGATTTTTTGCTTATGCCTTTGGGTAAGGTGGGAGGTTATCTAGAGGCCCTGCGGATCTTTGGCTGGGCAAGTTCACATGGCTCATCTACACTGCTCTCACCTACAGCAAATGGAATGACTCAGTTCTGCTCCATGTATCTCCCTCCCTCCAGCAGGCTGGCCTAGCTATGTTCTTTTGATGATAGCAACGCTGCGTAAGAGCAACTGGAAACATGCAATGCATGTTGGGTCTAAATTTAGAATCAGCACATCACCCTCCCACCTCATTCTGTTGGTCAAAGGAAATGTCATGTTCAAACCCAGAGTCAGTTGGATGCCTGGGTGCTACAAAATTATAAGGCAAAGGGTGTAAATAGACAGAGGTGTAGAATGGGGGCCACTACTGCAATCTACCAAACTCCCATGAGCTTACTGTGTGCCAGGACAGTTTTGGATTTGGAGTGATTCACTCAGGATGCTCCCAGCCAGAGGTTAATGTCGACATAAGCACAGGCAATTCTGAGAGGAGCTCAAATAGAGGCAAGAAAGCAGAAACGGAGAATTTAGAGTAGCTGTGGTCCTTTCTAATGATGAGGTTTGAGGTAGGAGACAAGAGGGATATGAAGGCTTCTTGGAGGAGCTGGCCTTTGATTTGGACGCTGCAAAGCGGAGATGGATTTCCCAGTATGAATTAGTCATGGATGGAGATTGGAAAGGAGGTTTTTGACAGATGGAAGAGACTAAGTTAGAGAAGCTGAGAACATGATCAGGCCTGCTGGGCCTGGAGATTATGGAACTCATGAGTGAGAGCTGAGACAGGAGAGGTGGTTTTAAGGGTGGATCTTAGGGGATTTGGATGTGCAATGTGGACTCTGGATATTCTTCTGCAGGTGACGGGAACTCTTGGGTGATTTTGAGCAGGAAGACGGTGCTACTGATGATGACAGAATGAAGGGGAAATTGAAGAGAACAGTCCAAGAAGCTATTAAAGAGAGAGTGAAGGCCAGAACAAGGGCATTTTTACTGGGGTTCGAGAGATGGGAAAGCAGCAGCAAGGAGACGGTGTTGTGGCTATATCGTCAGGATTGGAGAGCTACCACGTGTCTGGCGCATCTGATTCCCAAGGAGCACGGTGGGAAAGGAAGGAAATTATAGGAAAGTGTGTGTTACCCATGTTACATTTTCAGACCTATGATAAAGGCGATTAAACATTTAGAAAACATTTCTTGTAGCTTTTTAATTTCCCATGTCAGTTTCTCCATAGCCATCCTAGGTCAAAGCCTAAAGGAACCTAAGAGATATTTATTTATAGGGGAGATTGAGGAATGGTGCCTGGAGTCACCTCTAGCCTGGGGGCATGGACTCCTTACAAGAAAGGTGCTGGGGTGACTGGAAAGCATGTGAGTGAGTTTAATCCCTTGACCCTCATAGGAAAGGGAGGTCAGCCAATGAAATGCACATACATGGAGCCTTTTAAAGGGCTTCTGCTTCCTGAGAGTCTTCAGTCTGAACAGGTTTCCATTTGCCCCTCTCCACTCCTAGGTTTGCCGGGCCTCTTCGATGGTGGTATGGGTCAGTGCTGAGGGGATGGGTCATGTTTTGACCTTTCCAAAAAAAAATACTTTTTGACTATTGCCATAGTGGTTAACAAGATAAAGCTTTAAAACTAGCCTGCCAATGAGTTCATGCATATGAGGCACTTACAGTGTGCACTGAAGAAACACTCCATATGTGTTAGCTATTACTTTTTTAATTTAAAGTGGTAATACCATATTTTAGCTCAATAGGTGTCTGTCTAGCTTCTCCAGCCTTCTAACCAAGAAAATCCAATATTTGCCTCAAGAAAGCAGGTGAGCCTAGAATGGCTGACAGTTTTGAACTCCCGTAGGGATCTCCTACACCCACAGTGGGTCAGCCTGCAGCCACCCACTCATGTATGGATGAGTCGACTTTGACCCAGGCCTCCTGTGTACCCAGGCGCCTTGTTTAGAACTAATGTCCTGTCCTGACCTCCAGTCCACTTGGCTTGGGCCCTGACACCTGTCCGGCCTTAACAGCCTCTCCCCACACATTGATGCCATTCCCGAAACCAGGCGGTCTGCCCAGAATCTGACCTGGCCTGACTGTCACTCCTGCTGTCCTCTTCAGCCCCCAGATCAAACCTCTTTTGACTTTCTTTCTGGACTGGCTCAAGTACTGGCCGCTGTGCCCCTTTCTCATCACCCAACACAAGCCCTGCCCATCCTGGCTGCCTCTTTTCCCAACAAGCCTAAGCACCTGGATTCCCAACCTGACCCTGTTCAAGGCATGATATCGGTGACCTCAGATTCCCAAACTCCCTGCTTCATGGATGGGGACCTGCGGCTCAGGGAGGGAAAGAACATTCCCCCGTGTCACACCCTGAGTGTGTGACAGACGCAGGATAAAAGTCCAGCCCCTGAGGAACATTTGTCTTGGAATATCATTACGAATCCAGCAAGCTATGGCTAATGTTTCCTCAGCCTCTCCTCACAACCTGTAAGAGATGTTCTTTCTGAGACTGTGAGTAGCTGGTAATCCCTGCTCATGAAAGTAGTCAAGGTCCTCAGACGTAAATCCCTTCTCTCCTCTGGCTTTCGGGAGTTGTCAGGGTATTACCGTCTATCAGTAGCCTGCGGTGGTTGACACAGAGAAAGACAACAATCCCTGGATTCCTTTAAGCAGAAAAAAAGCCATCAGATGCTCCCCTTAGTGTTCTGTGAGCTGGCAAAGCAGCTGTAGGCCCAAGGTATCCACGTGATTGTTTCTCTTCTCCACATTATGTTGGCTCTTTGACAGAGCCTATTAACTGACACGTTGAAATATCTGACACAGCTAGAGGAGTCCTCGTGGTCACTTCTAGAACAAGGTGGGGATGTACCAAGCAAATGTACAGAAAGCCTGATTTAGCAGCTTGTGGGGCTCGGGGTCCTTCTGCATCCCAGTCTGCACTATTAGACTATTGCCAATCCTGGGCTTTTCCATACCTGGCTATGTTCTTCATTAGGCTAAAATAAACACCGGCGAGATTAGTCTGAAAATTAAAATAATTTTGAGTCTCATCTCCTCCATCTTTTGGCATGTGGTTTCCAAATCACATAATCCCTAGGGACTGCAGCTTTCTGCTATTAAAATTAAAATAAAAAGAAAACAAAACAAAGATAAAAGACTATCTTGCTTTACACAGAATTCAACCATCTAGCTAGACCACTTACGTGAAGGTGCTTTGCACATTATGAAATGTAATAAAAATGTTCAACTTTCTCTTTTAATCTGCAAAACAGATCCTCCCAGGATAGCAGAAAATAGAGGATGTTAGATGGCAGTTGGAATATACACTCTCAAATGTCCTGTTTCCTCATCTGTAAAACAGAAGCAAGAGCAGTGTCCCTTCATAGGATGTCTAAGATTCAGAAGATAATGGTCAGGATATTGTGATTACTTTAGAATAGGAGGCATGTTTTAAAAACATGAACTCTAGAACATTCCTTGCTGCTCCAGCTGACCTCAACAGGTATTTTTACTGCTCCCCCAAAATGGCAAGGCAAGGTCTTCCCTGGATTCAGCAGGGTTTTGAGACAAGTTTCTAAGGTTCCAATAAAGCTTTCCTAAAGGTCTTCAGAGAAGGCCACTGGAGTGAGTGAACAGGCAAGAAATAACCAGAAATGCTCCCTCCCAAGATGAAGGTTGCTGCCCACCTTCGGCTTATGGCCATTAGCAAAGGGGCCTCTTTCCACTTCCCACCACACCTCCCATCAAGGAGGTCATCCTGAACCCCTGACACCATGGACCACCCTAAAGACAACTAGTCTCCTTAAAGGCTGAAACCGAAGTGGACAGACTGGGAGGTCTTTGGTGTACCTCCTGAGGTTGAATTTTCTGGCTAAGCATGGCCTGGCCCCCATATGATTGACACTGGGTATGCCTACTCTCCTTCTTTCTGGGGACATGAGGCCCACATACAGGACCCACATTTCCCAAGCAGGCCTGAACAGATGGTGATCAACTCATTGCAACACAGAATATGTACACACGTGGTAGAAGAGCGAGAGAGGTGGGTTCCGCCGAGAAGTGCTATTCCCGGGCAAGGGGGCTAAGATCACTATTAGGCTGGGTTTTTGGTTTTTTTTTTTCCTTGAAAGAAATAAAAGTGGAAGAAAATATTCCAGAGGGAGAAATTTACATCTAAAGAAAAAATATAAGTAGAGAGGAGGAATATTAGAACCAGAAAGCTGAGAAAAAGGGAGATCAGCCCTCCAATTTAAGATTAAGAGATACTCATGCCCCCTGGGAGAGGATGGCCTGCCAGCAATAAAGAGGAAGCTTTGAGAAGACAGAGGCTGTGTGGAAGGATGGTTCTGGAACGTGGGAGCGATCCTCGGTCTGACTCCACTTCCCCCTCCCTGGCCAGGCCCAGTCTCTGTCTCTACATATGTGTATGTGTATGGATGTATGTCTTTACAGCTAAACAAGAGAAAGGGAGATAAGTGCCCCTGCCACAGGACTTTACCTGCACGCACATAGCATTCATAATAATAATCCCGTCACTCACCAAACATGCTCCCCGGCCGGGCCTCCCCTGGCCTCGGCAGCTCTCTGATCCCACAGCCAGCTCAGGCTGTAGTTGCAAACACCCTGCCCCCAGGATGTGTCAGCTGACGTGAAGACACTCAGGCTTGCTGGTGTCTGTAAATGCAGGTTCAAGGGGACATTTTAACATCAGAAGCAAAAATATAAGAGCCAAGAGACAGGTCTCCTGCACCCTGCAGAGGATCACAGTAGAGATGAGAAGTGGGAGCAATTGCTCTGAAGGTGGGAAAAATTATTTGAAGGCAGCAGAACAGACACAAGGTAATTACCATGCAGACACGGCACAGGCAAAGAGGCCCTTGCTTTTAGGAAAACAAGAAGTGAACAGACCGAGCCGGAGGGAGAGGCCTGGCTCTCACGAGAAGGGCAGAAAGTCAGTGCTTAGTTCTTGATGGGAAGATGGGAAGAAGTAGAAAATGATCCCCCAAATGCCTTTCACACTGAATGATTTTGTGAGCAAGTTAGATATGGGCTTTTCTCGGTTTCTTAATTTTCTATTCTCTTTTAGAGGAAGGCTGTGTATGCTGAGCGGATGGAAGGGCTCTGAAGACTGGAGGGAAAGGAACAAGAAAGAGGCGTAGAAAAGGCTACCGACTGACTCTAGCCACATGAGATTCTTGAAAGGGCAAAACTATGGAGACAGCGAATAGTGGTTACCAGGGGCTCGCAGAGAGCTAGGGAAGGATGATGAGGTGGCTCAGTGGGACTCTGTGGCAGTGAAATTCCTCTGCGTGACCCTGACTGTCATGGCAGATACATGGCAGTACACAACTGTCCAAACCCACAGAATGCACAACACAAAGAGTGAACCCTAATGTAAATTACGGACTTTCCTTATTAATAATAATGTATTCACATTGACTTGTCAGTTGTAACCAATGTTCCACACTAGTGCAAGATGTTAATAGTAGGGGAAATTGTGTGCCAGGGGAGAGGAAGTATGTGAGAACTCTCTCAACTTTCTTCTCAATTTTCCTATAAGCCTGGAACTACTCTAAAATATAAAGTCTATTAATTAAAGGCAGAGAGATACATGTAGGTGGGAATGTGGGGTTAAACATTTAAACAGTCCGCTCTCCACCCAGACAAACACTTGGCAGTTTTATAACCAGAGGGAAATTGAATCTTAGGGACCAGGAAATATCCATAAAGTAAAAACAATTGGAAGTATCTAAAACTCAGCTTGCTTGATATCTGATCTCATTAAAATCCAGCAAATAGCAAAAGTCCTCCTCCCGCAGCAAAGAGAAAGAGAGAGAAAACTCCACAGGGGACATGACACTGTGCGTCCAGAACTCTCTCTGGTAAAGGGCTGGTTTTATGTGGTTGTCCTTTGTTTATTTCATTCTAATCCACTGCCTGCCAATACTTGAGTAAAATAAAATAAAAATGAGTTACTAGAAAAGAATGATAGTGTACTTGGATATGAAATTCTTATTAGCGTTTATGAAAGCTTATTCTCAGTCTCTACTTACCTCACGGAAGGCTGGTAAAAGAAATCCACAGACAAGCCCCAGTGGCAGACAGATCACACAGTGAGAAGCACTGCATTGGAGGAAATTGAAATCTGCTGAAGACCCAGGCACTCTACCAGCCTCTGAAGTTAGCAAACAAAAAGAAATCCAGCCAGGACACATGTTTGGCAGTTACCAGCAAGGTTTCCCGAAAGCCAAGGGTGCCAGGTCTTGTCTGGACCATCATGCTCATCTCCAGCTTTGTTCTCTTCCACTCCACCCTTGTAGGGCCGTAAGAGAAATCATTCCGAATGCAGATGTGCCCGTGCCACTGTCTTACTTGACCTCAGGTCATTTTTCTGATATCTCAGGGTGTCCTGGACACTGCCTATCATCTTATTCACAGCAAACGGAGTTGCTCATAGTAAGCAGAGTGTACTGGGTGCTGGAGCAGAGAAGAGAGAAGGAACACCTTTGCCTATGGAGTTGCGAAGGCTGAGAAGAGAACCTCTTCTTCCCTCCTAAAAAAACACGGGGACTAGTTTCTCAGGAAAGCATAGCAGACAGGGCATTCTAGACAGAGGGAACAGCATATGCCAGGTATGGAGTCATGACAAGCCTTCCCAAATCTTGGGAAGAGCAAGAAGTTCTGATGACTAATGCATAACATAAGCACATCTCAGATGTATTGAAATGTATGACCTTAACTTTTTTATTTAAAAGACACATGGGAAAGAGACACAATTTAAAAAAATTTAGACACAGGGGAAAAAAAATTCATCTACTGGTGAAAAGCAAAAGTTTTACTGATTATTTTTGGATATTTTGTTTTGTTTATTTTTTAAGCTGAAATTGGATGTAATGTCTGAACTCCAATCTCATTGGGGTTGTTTTTAAAATGTATTCCTCAAGTAATGTTACACCAGCAAAACAGAAAACTCAAAATTAGAAAAGAATGACCCAGAATACCACCATCCTAATAACCCCATGTTCATATTCCCATGTTCTTCACTTGGGCCCTGCCCTCTCTCAGGGGACTGAGCAAATGGAAACAAGATTGGACTGCATTTTAATCGTGGCACAACACCGCAGGACCCCCTGAAGGAGATGCATGGAATTCCTGTCCCTGGAGAACACAGGCTGGAGATTGATTATGTATAAACCTGACTGAAAGGAAGCTGGCCATTGTCCACTCTTCAAGTTCTGGATTTCTAGAATATGGAGAGTCAGAGTCAGTCTCTAGTTCATATATTTTTAAATATTGGATCCACAGACATATGACCCTCTTAGTCCACTGTGGGTTGGGTGGGAGTCCATGGAGGGTCTTCAGGAAGCCAGAACTCACCTGAAATTGTACTCCAACATTTTTGTAAGCATATGTGTGCATTTTCCAGGGAAAGGGTACTCTGCCCATCAAAGAGTCTGTGTGATTTAAGTCTGACTTTTTGTTTGGTTGTTTTCTGTTTATTACCCAGACTGCAATGGGTCAACACATTTCTAATTTATTGTCCTGAGGGATCTGAACAAGGCTGACTCCTGATTCTTTCCAAAGGATTGAGCTCTTTCCTATGAAGTCCTTCAGAAAATCCTTCTGTTTCAACTTCCAAAACACATCTCCAACTTGTCATGTCTCCATCTCCATCAGGCCACCACCATCATCTGTCACCAAACAGATGCAACGGACTTCAAGCAGGTCTCCTGGAGTCCACCCTTTCCTTGCCGTAATCTTATTTTCCTAGAGTGTCTGGAGTCACTTCTTTTTAATGAAGAAAACTTGTCAGCACCATACTGAAAATTCTGCAATGGTTTCTCATTTGCCTTCAGTAGAATCCAAGATCCTTGGTGTGGCTCATAAAGCCCTACATGACCCATCTCCCTTCCACTTCTACAGCCTCATATGATGCCACCTTTACCCTCACTCACTAGGATCCAACTGGGATGGACTCATTTCTGCTTCTGAGCTTGCCCAGCTACTTCTCACCTCAAGGTCCACATCCACCATGTCCGATATTCTGTAATACTCTTTCCCTCTCTTGACATGGTTAGCTCCTTGAAACCTCTCAGTAGATGTCGGCTTAAAAATGTCTACTCCACAGATCAATCTTTAATGACCATCCTATCTTGGTAGATTCCTATCCTCATCACATTTATTTTCTATTATGCAGTCGTTTGTTGCAATAGTTATTCTTAGAATATATTTTATGCTTGTTAACTTTATGTCTCTGTCCCCCAAATTGACTCTAAGCTCCTTGGGGAGCATAGGCATTGACATTTCTTCACAGCCACATGCCTAGTCCCTGACACAATATCTGCCACATAGTAGGTTGAGCGGTTAGATGGAAAGGACACTAGATGAACGAATGAATGAAGAAAAATAAGAGGGCCTTATAACTATCATAATGCCTTATCTTTATGTGTAGGAATTTAAGTCGCCTCCCCAGTATTCAAGGTCCCCAGATATGCTGGGATAGCCTTGGGGGCCAATAGGAATATGAATAAGAGCTGAGGAAGGCCTGCTGGAGACAGTGAGAGGCTGCCCACTGGAGAGTGTGCCTACTGTCCAAACCACCTGATCCTCAAGGGTTTGGAGGGCCTGGGTTCAATTCAAGGCAGCCTCTGTAGCTTGGGGGACTGGAAGGAATAGGGGTTGGGGAAAGAGGGTCTTCAGACTAAGTGTAGCACACTAAGGGTTTAGAAGGAACACTTGGGAGGTCTACAGGGGCCTCTCCTTGATAAACCTTCAGGAAGTTTTAGAAGAGCAGGAGAAGTGGTAGGGCAGAGGTAGGTATGAATGATCTGGTAGTCAGCTAAAGCTCACGCAAATGGCACAGGGATGGATGGGAGAGGGCACCTTGTCCTCTTCCTCAAGCCATCCTGACAAACCCATAACTCCCTGTGGAACACAGAGGATCTCTGCCTTCTTTCCCTTACCTGCTCCCTGCCCATTCTCATCAGCTCCACGTGCACATCCCCAGCTCTGTCTGCCTCCCGTCCCTGCCCCCTCTTGTGAAAGCTCAAGGACAATGGTACAGGATCCATCTTCCTTAGCCCCAGCATGACATGTTCCCACCTTCACTTGTCCCTTAAAATAGGAATGCTCCATTACCTGGACTCTGCCCTTAGGAGTCAAACCATGTTGTTCTGAAATATAACCAGGTCTGGTCACCTCTGAAAAGAGGAATTGGGGGGGCCAATTCCTATTCACTTTTGTAACTTTATACTTAGGGAGGCAGAGTAGTTCACCGATTAAACCTATGAGTTATGCTCTTAACTCAAACTCCAGCAACTCCACTCAAGTAGACCTTTCAAGTAGCCTCGGTTTCCTATGTATAAAATGGGTACAAACAGTCCCTTCCTCATCTGAAGGCTCTAGGAATGAAGTGAGATAATGCTGTTGCAGCCCCGCCCAGCCCCATGGAGCTTTCAAGGAGCCCAAGTGGATTTCCTGCTCCCACACCTGCATCTGTATGCCTAAGAATCAGTTTATCTAAAAAATGTGGCCAAAACTACAGAAAGTTTCATTGTGTGTGTGTGTGTGTGTGTGTGTGTGCACGTGTGTATGTGTGCGCAGGCATACAGAGGGCCAGAAGTGCTAAGGAATTAGTGCCCCTGGCACCTGGTGTATAAATACCCCAACTCTCTGGCTCCTCAGGTGGGATGATTCTGAAGAGTGTGCATTATGCAGTCTTCCACAGCGTCCCCATGGGAGTAGGCACCAATTGCCCACCATGACAGCTGACTTGATATTACACTCTTCATTGCTGCCTGAATTTTCTTGTATCATTCCCCTATTTCATTGACTGTGTTCAACTTCCCAAAGAAACTACTTGTACTGGAATCTTGGTCTTTGGGTCTGCTTCTGGGAGAATGTACCCCAAGAGAAAATTCTCAGCATAGTTCTTGATAAACCCTCAGCGTTAAACGGCTCAGCTATTCTTAGTACAGGAGAAGACTACACCTCATTTCAGTGGGAGAGATCTCATTCCGTGCTGCACAAACACCAACAAGGGGACACACTGCTCATCAGAGTGAATAATCAGCCTGGGCCTGCCAGCGAACTCCAGTCCTGTCTGCCTGTATCACCAGCCAGGCCACCTCCCTGTTCTGCGAGCTCAGAGCCTGCTGAGGGGGCCTGTGCAAGTGCTTCTCCCTGGCACAACCCTCAAGCCTCAAGGGAAGCTGACTGTGGGCCTGTGAACACATGTCTCTCCAGGTGAGGCAGGAGGCTCCCCTGCGTTGGCCTGGGCGGCCAGAACAGGTCTGGCCAGTTGTTGCTCCTCTGGTCCAGAGACCAATCAAAGGTAAAGTCAGGGCACTTCGTCCAAAACTTGGATTAAGCGCCTTAGCTGAGCACAAGTGACTCCCGTGAATCTGTCTGTACATCTCTCTTTGCCTCTTGCCCATGTGGTACCCACAAGAGTCACTCCCTCTAATTTTATCTCCCATGAAGAGAGTCTCAGGAGGCATTGCCACCAAAGACCCTTCGATTTTGCAGGCAGATTGCAAACCCTGCAAACTCTGAGCCCTGCCCAGCCATCCTGGTGCCCGCACTGTGCTCCCTCAACAAGCCCTAAGGCTGCTTCTGGGCTGAGCACATGCAGACACAGGCTCCACAGACTCGCATTAAGTTCTTGGCAAACTCCAGCCTCAGGTCTTATGGATTCTCCCAGTGCTCATACAAACACCACAGACTTTTTGAGCCCACTGGCTGGTACTGCGCCACCATTCTTATTTTCAACTATGAGGGCAGAACTTTCCACAGAGTAAATGCAAAAACTTAGGTAAAGAAAATCTCTTCTGTTCCTCTATCGTCTGAATGCATCTCAGATTTAATTCTGATCGTGAAAATACTCCTGGCAGGAAACACTCCTGAAAATTCCCTTTCACAGCCTGATTTCAGATTCTTACCAGTCTCCCATCCACCCCCTGAAAGAATGCTCCTTGTCTATTTCTTTGTCTTCCCTACACATTGATACAAATTAAACTGGATCATAGTTTATTTAATAAATTTGGCATCTATTGCAGGTCTAGCAAAACTAGAGGTATCATATGGTCACTAAGAAAGAAGGCTCTGGAGTCAGATTACCTGACGTCGAGTCCCTGGGCTCCCTCTTCCTCACTCTGAAATCTTGGGCAGGTCAGTTAACCTCTCTGATAGAGTTTTAAAACATGGCACCAAGTTCTCTGACTCTTGTCCCATTGAGAGTTGGAGACTCTGTTCCCTTCCCTCAAGTCGGAGTGAACGTGGAACTGTTTGAACCTACAGAATTCAGTAGAAGTGACACCATGTGACTTCCAAGGAGAGATCCCAAAAGGCCATGTAACTTCTGCCTGGTTCTGCAGGAACTCACTCTTGGAGTCCTAAGCCACCACATAGGAAGGCTGATTCTCCTGAGACCACCATGCTGGAGTGGCCGTGGAGACGCTCCAGTCTGTAGTTCTGGCTGAACCCAGCCTTTGGCCAGCCCAGCGCAGGCCAGGCATGGGAGTGAAGAAGCCGTCTTAGAAGCCAATCCTCCGGCCTAATTGTTTCAGACTACAGCTTTCCCAGTTACTCCAGCCATTCGTGAATCTCCAGCCCAGGCATTAGCCATCGTAGGGCAGGAAAAACAGCCCTGCCATGCCCTTTCCAAATTCCCGGTCCATAAAACCTATGCCCTTACTTAAATGTATGTTGTTCTATCATATTATGTTATGTGACACTTTGTTAGGCAACAGTAGCCGAACATTCTATTAATGAAACTTCACTACTCTAATAGTAGAACATTATTATTAGCAATAGTAAAGCAACATTCACCAGAATATTCCCTAATGTTCAGTTTCCTCATCTGTAAAATGGTGACTTGCTCTGTTGAGTTTTTATGAGAAGTACATGATCACCATGCATCTGGCACACACCATAAGCACTCAAATGCTAATGATTATACTATCATCACCCTCACTATTTCCTTTAATTGAAGAACATATGTGTTAAATATATTGATGGAAATCCCCCAATCACATTTTATGCAAACTGTCTTGTCTAATTAGAGGAAGAAGAGATATTCATGAAAAAGATGAGCCCAGCTTTCAGCTAAAAATCATTTGTCTGCAAGATTGCAGAATGTTACTGGTTCTTTAAAAGGTGCTAAATAGGGATTTGGTAAACATATTTGTGGTGGGGGATGTATCTGTGTGTATCGGGACTTCACATTTGTTTTATATTCTCCCTCTGCATAAGCTTACAAACTAATTGACAATAGACATAGCAAGAGGCAAAGGGCTCACGGGATGGACACACCCACACACTCCCAGAAACAACTGCGGCATGTGGAGTACCCAGCTGGTAACTGACGCTCCCGTCAGTGGGCTTCATGTTCCCTTGCAAACCTAAATGCCTTTGTTTTCTCATCCACAGGTCGATTCGGCTGGCAGGCAGGTAAGTGTCTGTCCACAGTGTGAGAGCAGTGGGCCCTGGGGGTCAGAGGGCCCCAGCCACACTGAGCAGGTGTCTGAGATACGGGCCAGACCACACCTGAGCATCCAGCCGTCAGCGTACAAAATCAGATCTGATCGGGCCTGCCGAAGATAAATGAGCTGGAGCCCCCAGCACCAGATTTGGTCATCTCTTTATGAGCTCTGAAGGGCCTATTAGCAGCTCTGATGAGCACTGGGGGAGATGAAGTCGGCCTCGAACAACGTTAGCTGGCAGAATGAAATCACTCCCAATCCCCCTGGGGAGGAGGAGACCGGCTGGCTTTCAGGAGCAGCATCCTCTCGTCTCCATTGCCCATAAGGTTTATATGAACACTCAGTGGGGAAAAAAAAATGGTAAGCACTTTTTCCCTAGCAGAATTGCCTAAGAATTTCCTCATATATCTAATAGCTTCTCCTCAGGCAATTTGATGTCCCTGCTTACACAGGTGGGCTCCCATTGTCCCCTCTCTGTCTCTACCTAGGAAGAGGCCATCACCATGCAGAGAGGCCACCTGAAGCCAGCTGCCTCGTCACCCTCTCCGAGCCCTGGGCCCCACCTCGGTCAGCCTTCAGGGTGCCAGCTGTGCAGGGTGGGGGGGGGCACAGGGCAGGCATTGGACATCTGGCTCTTGGCCCTTTACTGGAGACTATAAGCTGTCAACCCTCCCCAGCAGCTGTTAACGCCTCTGTAAAATGGGACAGCAGTTTCCATCCTGATGCGGCTGTTGTGAAGATCACAAGCAACCATGAGATCAAGAGTATATGAGCTGATCAGATGCTCACTGAAGGCCTCCTCCCACTCTCCCCTCCCCTCCAGCATAGCAGGCTGGGCCTGAGAAAGGGGCAGCTGGAGGAGCAGACAGCTACCCCAAGGGTTTCACCTGCTTGTCAGAGAGAGACCAAGAGAAGATAACTAAATCCAGGGCAAGATCTGGGGAGCAGGAAACACCTTCCTAACAATAACTGCAGGCTAATTAATATATACATTGTCCCTACCACACATCTTGGGTCACATGATACAGATCAAAGAAGACTTAGGTATGAATCCTGGCTTACCAGCTGTGTGGCTATGGCCTGGTCACCTACCCTCTCTGATCCTCAGTTTCTATATTTATAGAACAGGAACAATAATAATATTTACATAATATTTGTTAATAACAATGATAATATTTATACTGAAAGACCATTGCAAGGAAAGTATGTAAAATACCCAAATGGGTAGCTGTCCCCTAGTTCATGTTCCCTAAATATCAGTTACCTTCTCCCTTCCCTTTCTGCTTCTGCCTGCAATGTGGAGCTCTTTGCCTACCTGCCCTGCCCACACTCTTGTTTCCCACTGTGTGTCTGCGCCTTGCACCCTTGCTTTATTCCTCATCCACTGTGGGGCTGCTCTGACTCGAGCAGCCTCCTTGCTCAGTATCCCCCAGCCCCTGACTCAGGCATGCCTCTGCCATGATCCTCCTCACATGGTATGCTGAGTTTGTGCACCTGTCTGTCCCCTACTGGACAGTGAGCTTCCAGAGGTCATGGGATGTCTCTTACTAATTTAATAATTACTTATTGGGAGGTCCTAAATATTTGCTTTGTCAGTCAAGAGACCACTCTACCCTAAGCATCAAGCCAAGAATAGAAGAAAGCAGAGAATGAGACAGGCAGGGAACCTGCCTTCTTAGGGCTTAAATGCAAGGGCAGGAAGGGTGAGGGACACAGAAGCCAAAACCAAAATGCAAGTAAACAGGATAATGAATGTGTGCATTATGCCTTCCAAGGATGGAAACTACAGGAATGACGCAAGAGACATCGAAGGACGGCACTTTCAGTGGGAAAAGCATTCAAAGGAGGCTCCATCCAATGAGGCTGTCACATAAGATACAAAGGATGGCATTTGATGTGATCCCATTACCCCATTAACATGAAGAACTCTCTTTGTAAAGAGCCAAGAAGAGAGAATTTCTTAGGGTAGAGGGAGTAGGATATGCAAAGATCCTGGGGCATGGAAGAGCTTTGTGGTTCTTGGAGTAAAAGGTAGGGGATTGACCCAAAATGGAAAGAATGGGAGGGAGAGCCATGTATGGTGAACACAAGGAAGGAGGCAGGAAGCAGGTCACAGGGCTTAGTAGGATAAGGTAAGCTATTTAGATTAGAGGCCAAGAAACTATGGCCCACAGGCCAAGACTGGCCTGCTTTCTGTTTTTATAAATAAAGTTTTATTACAACACAGCCACACCCATCCTGATACACACTGTCTGCGGTTGCTTTCAAGCTGTAAGGGCAGAATTGAACAGTTGCGACCGACACCTCATAGCCCACAGAGCCAAAAATATAAGTTCTCTGGCCCTCTACAAAAAAGATGTGCTGACCACTAGTTTAGATTATGCAAGAAGAAACCAGTTTTTAATCGAGAAAGGATTTGATCTGATCAGGCACTCAGAACAGTGCCTAACACAGCCTAGATTCTCAGATATACTTGTTGAATGAATGAGTGGATACTTAGATGAATAACACTTCATTATTCGCAACCATATATATTATCCCCTCCGGTAGCACAAATAATCGGGGGTTTACAGGACTGAGTGGGAGCCTCCCATCCATCCGGGCAGACTTCGTTTTTCACAGCACTAACAGCTGACGGATACTTAGAAAATTGAATGTTTTATGCAGCTTCAGATTGGAAATAGCAGTGTGGTTTTCACCACAGGGAACCCTCTTAATGTAAATCCAACCCAATTACGCACACACAGGCAGGCACCGAAATTTGCAGCAAGACTGAGTTTTGCCCAGCAGCAAATGAGGCACAGCTCTGAAGAGGAGGGAAGGGAGGCCTGCTGGGGAGGGTGTAGGAGCTGCAGAAGGCACCTCCACCCTAGGGGCCGCTGCATGTGACTCATGTGTGGAGGGTGCTGGGTGGCTTTACAGAACCCGAAAGAAAAAGGATAAAGTGGCTTTATGCAAATGTACAGCAGTCTGCACTCTGCAGTTGCAAAATCATGAATAGGGGAAATGGCTTGAAAACCGTAAGTAAGTGGTGGCCCCCAAAGGCCATTCCTCTGGCTGGTTACAGATGATCAAAGCCTTAGAGAAAGCTAGAGACTGGAATTTTTTTTTTTCTAAATCAATGGCAATAAGTTATGTGAGATACATGCAAGATTAGACATGTAGAATGATGGGTGTTCTCAAACTGAGGTAGATTGGTTGCAAGAATTGGATAAATCAACATCCAAGTTGTGGCTGGGATCCCTATGAGGATAACGCCTCTCTGAATGTGGGGGGTCCTCCTTTCCACAGAGCCCCCCAAAAAAGAGAGACATGGGGCTCCTTGCCACCACATACTAGGTATGCAGGAGTCCCCTGTATTCTTAGGGGCTTGGATTAGTTTGCCATCACAAACTACCAAACTGGGTGGCTTAAAACACGAGAAATTTATTTACTCATAGTTCTGGAGCCTAGAAGTCTAAAGGAAAGCACAGGCAGGGCCATACTTCCTCTCAAGGCTCTAAAGAAGGCCCTTCTTGGTCTCCTCCTCACTCCTGGAGGTGGCCACCTGTCCTTGGTGTGCTTTGCTTTGTGGCTGCACCACTCTAAACTCTACCTCCATTATCGTCTATGGCATTGTCCCTGCGGATGGCTGTGTCCAAAGGTACTGGTATCTCTTCTTAGAAGGACACTAGTCACTGCATTAAGATCCACCCTAATCCAGTATGAACCCCCTCTGAACTTGATTACATCTTCAAAAACCCAATTTCCTAATAAGGTCATGTCCACAAGTGCAGGGGTTAGGACTTGAACACATCTTTTTGGTAGACACAATTCTACCCACAATAGAGCTATGGAGTCTGTGTTTCCTATGGAAGGAAGACCCACAGCATGAATCAGGAACTATTCCCACTGGCTATAGACGGCACTTGGCGAAGGGAGTCACATTTCCACTTTTGTGAAGGCTCTGTGGCTGGGTAATCTCAAAAGTCTGTTCATAATAAAGACCAGAGCGTGGAGGGCTGGAACTCCAACCCAACACAGTCGCTGAGTCCCAAATCACCTCCATCCCAGAGGTCTTTTCCTTGGTCCTCTCTCCCAGCACCTCCCCAGAGTCTGCCTCTTGCGGACTCTGGGTCTCTGGCATCAGACTCAGGCCTCTACTCTCCCGTCCTCACCTCTCTATCTGCCTCTCACCCATATCAAAGACCAATTCTCTTCTTTTCCTTCTGTAGCTTTTAGTGGCCCATGGAAGAGCCAAATGATCCTCAAACCTTGAGCCAAACTGTTTCCCCTTCATCAAAAGTAGGAAGGAGAAAAAAAAATGCTCTGGAGCATTTTTAAAGTCATAAAACAAAAATAATAATAATACTGACTGATGCACCATCTTGGTGTAAAGACATTTTTCTTCTGTCTTAGGATAGACACATCTGTTAGACAGTTTCTAATGCAACAAAGACAAAAATAAATTGAGAGTCACAGTCATGACGGCTGGAAGCTCCTCTGCCCCTACAAGCCTCTGGCTAGCAGTGTGGGGGGCACCTAACCCCTGAAATGTTATACATGCAGGGGGCACCCTGAAAGGCTGTAACCTAATTTTAAATGGAAACTTCCACTAAGGGATTGGGGGGCGGGGGTGAAGCTGTCTGCATCAGCCTGTCTCCAACGGTAATGTGCACACAGATCACCTATGGGTCATGTAAAAATGCAGATTCTGATTCAGCAGGTCTGGGCTGGGGCCTGAGTTGCTGTTTCTGCCAAGGTCCTGATGGTAATAATCCTGGTGATCCCCTAACCACACCCTGGGTATCAAGGGTCTACATGAGCCCCTGGGAAAGAGATGATAGTTTTTGAAAGTGCTCACCCCAAAGCGTGTGTGTTCAGTCAGGAGAAGGCCAATTGTCATGCTGATCCCTCTTAGTCAATCTAGAAAATCACCCAAGAAAACTGCAAATGCATCCCCAGCCCCATAGGATTCTATACAGCCACCTTCATCTTGAACTACAAGTAAGGATTTGTCAGTATGTTTAGTTTTCCTCAACTAGCACCGAGGCGAACCTAGTCCCTGCCACCACATCTATCTTTGTAATGTCTTATGCTTCCAGGAGAAATAAAGACTTGTACTTTCACAGTGAACCCGATGATGGCAGGAAGCAGGAGAAAGGTTCCCCTGGAGGTCTGTGCACGTGCAGTCACACTTAGGCCTCACTGGAACCCGAAGGAAAAGTGGAGGAAACCGAGCCCAGGGAGTCCAAAACTGGCTCAAAGCCCCAAAATCATTTCTCAGGAACATATCCGCCCTCCTCACCTGTGCTGATTGGCTCCTTGTTGGTTCAGGCCTGATTTCTCCTTGGGGAGACCCAGTGTAGAGTCAGACAGAAGCGAGTTCGCGTCCCACTCCACGCAAACCTCAGCTGGCTCACTTTAAAACTAGGGATATCCGAAGGGTCAGGTTACAGAGCTGACAGGAGAAACCTCAGTGCAGCGACCCCACACGAAGGGGACCCTTAATGCCCATTTCTTTCCCTCCACTCCACCGTGGCGACAAAAGGAAGGGAAGGGCAGGAGCCTGAAATCACTGTCTCTGGGGTCCCAGAAACCCACTGCCCAGTCATTTCCTGCCTGTGCTAACTTCCTCCCCAGGGTGCCCAGTTACAGGGCTCCTCAACGTGACAGCAGGGCAGGGACCGGCCAGGGCTGCCATGAAATCATGACTAACTTCTGCATAAACCATGGGGATGACGGGATTAGGATTTCCACCCCCATCCCATAACTCCCTGACCTTTTACGAGTGGGGCTGGAGGGGAAATGGCCCCAGGAGTGACTTCAGGGTGTCTGAGGTATCTGACAGTGTCCCTTCCTTCTAGACCTGAGCATGTTGGGCTTTGCCAAAGACCTCAGCTCGGGAACCTGGCTTGGAATCCGAGTTCTAATTTTCCAGGTGTATGACCTGGGGCAAAGTAAACATTCCTTCTGTACCTCGGTTTCTCATCTGTAAGCTGCATAAAGTCATTGTCAAGGGTACATGAAATAACTCACGTACTGCACTTCCTTAATTCCTGCCTCATAGTTAGCACTCGATAATGAAGACTGCTGTTATTTCTATTTCATTGTGATCATTGGCAGTTCTTGCTGCCAATATAGCTCATACCTTTTCCCCATAACTCCCGTCTTCTCACAGTCTGGGTTTAGAGAATCAAACTGCTCAATACTGTAGTTTTCTTCTTTCCCCCCATAAATACAGTCAGGGTCCCAGAGTTTTCTTTTACTTTCTATTTATTTTAATTTGGCAAAAGACAAATATGAATCTATCCAGTTTTACTTGATAGAACTGACAGAACAGTACGTAATTTAAGATACACGACATAATGATTGCATGTAGGCATACCCAGAGTTTTCAAATGGAATAGCCACTGGAAATAAATTCTCTTGAGTTCTAGAAGGGGTTAATGTTGAACAAAATAACAAGCAAGTCTGGTTTAAATGCTACATCTTACAGGAAGGTGGTATGTCCCAGGAACATGGTTGTTGTGAAGGATTCTGAGGTCTTACTTGGAATCAATGGGAAAAGAAAAAAAGGATGATTATGTGGCGATATCCAGTGTGGCCACAGAAATGAGACACTGGCCCAGGGCAAGTATGCTACTCATTGTCCTGTCCACAGGATGCAGAAGGCAGCACACCAGCCTTGGAGTGCAGAGAGTCAATTCAAATCCTGAATTTACTCCTTCATGGATGATGGGGCTTTGGACAAGTTATCCAACATTCCAAATGGGGATACACATAATTTTAGACACAGAAGGACAGTAGTATTAAATCTCTTGCTCTCTCTCCCTCCTCCTCCATCCTTTTTCTCTCTCCTTCCCCTCTTTCTCCTTTTCCTCTTTATATTTTCTTAACACTGGCTAGTCTCCCCATTGGTCCCCATGGCTTTCCCTGATGGCCCATCCCCACACAATTTCCACTTGAACAGGAGTATTTCAGCCCTTCCCCCAGAGCACCTTTGCTGACCCCAGTTCTGAACCTACAAGATTAGGGAATCTCATCACCTGCTGGTGGCATGCCCTAGCAGCCTTGCACGAAATAAAGTATATTGGTAGAGCTTAACCCCTCAGTGTCCCTGCTAGCTATTCTGGAAAACAGCTAAACCGTTCAAACTCCATCATCGATTGATTAAGCTCCTACATGACAGCTTTTCTTTGGTCATTAGGATACAGAAATGAAAGGGATCATTTTGTGCTGGATAAGCTAAGTAACTAAACCTTAGGGGAAGAAGGCAGGATTCCTAGGGGAGGAAACAGCTGAACTGGATCTTGAATTTATTTCAGCAGAGCAAGGATAGTACATGAAAGGCACAGGGCCTCACAAGCATCAAAGTCATAGAATCTCTGGAAGTTATGTGCATTTGAAAACCACCAGTTCCCCTTGGGGTGCCTTCTTCCTACTCCTAGGACCATCTTGCCCCTCACCCCCACCCCATTTTCTAGAATAGTCTCTATGCCTCTTTCTAGGCTTATGTCTCTCATTCCTGGTCACATAACCCAGAATGAGTTACTTAGCCTGGGTCTTAAGCTCTCTGACCTACCTGCCATATAATCCATCAACCCAGTCCAGGGAACGTCAAAGGGTATCCCAAAGGGAACCCACGTCAGAAAACCTGAGGAGCTCCAGGGCTCCACCCATGATTTACTGAATCAGAATAGCAGGAAGGAATTCACATTTTCACAAGATCTCCCAACAGCTCCACTGCACACCCAAAATTAAGAACCACAGATCCCACACTTACCAGCTTATCCTTATCCTATGATAACAGCTTATCCTTCCAGGGAATTTTTTGAGCACCTTCTATAGGCTAGGCAGTCTGTGAGAAATATTCACATATATCATCCCTTTAAAAGTGACCATGACATTGATCTGTGCCCTGGTTTAAGCCACATTCAAATCACTAAATTTAATTCTCCCAAGAAGTGCACTGACAACTGCGTTGAATAAGAATGAACTCTGTAATAGTCACCTCTTCCTCCTAAAAAGTTTGAAGCTGGAAAGCAACAAAAATAGCTCTGGTGAGTGTGTATCTGAGGGCCCCAGAGACTTAACCATGTGGATCCATCAGCCTGTGCCAAGAACACAGAAGAAGAGAAGCCACCCATGCCAGTATGGGCTGGGTGGGCACAAAGGGACTCTGACATTGTCCCCTGACCTTTCATTTCAGCCAATGGCAGGGAATATTTTTAGCAATCCTCTGACCATGCAGGTGGGATATAGAGTGTCTGGTGTTTGGTTCTTGAATAAGAGAGACTTGGATTTAAAACCAGGCTCTGTCACTGAGCATTTATGAGTGAGCCAGGGAAGGTCTGGAGGACATCGAATTTACCCCAAAGGGTTTTAAGAGGATTCAAATAAATAATACATGGAACATAACCAATGCATCCCATGGTTTCAACACAGGGTATCACAGGATGGTGGTGGGCTTCAAGACCACCTCCTCCAACATGCACACCAAGTCGCATTCCTGCCTGCCTGCAGAGAATCCCCATGCCATGACCCCATCTGCCCATTTGCAGGCTGGTCATCTTCTGTCCCTTCTTTTTTCTGCCCCTGAAGCTCAGCCTTGCTGTTCAGAAAGGTGAACCATCAGACA
Source organism: Manis javanica (assembly GCF_040802235.1). Lineage (NCBI taxonomy): Eukaryota > Metazoa > Chordata > Mammalia > Pholidota > Manidae > Manis > Manis javanica. Next base: position 17,645,862 of record NC_133160.1, on the reverse strand, counting down.
GGCCCTCATCGCTTGGGGATCAGCATGAACCAAGAGAAGCTCCAGTGGAGTACCGGCGTGGCATCAAGCGAGCCTCGAGAGCTGGAGACAGGATGCAGCTGATGGAGAACCAGCTCTCACAACCGGCTGCCTTCAGGCTGGCCTCCCAGAAATCGTGGTGCTGAACTTAGCCGACATTGACAAGAGGCCTGGTTACAAGTGAGCGGACTGGAGAGGGTTTCGGTAGTTTCCAGTGGGAATGGGAGAGTCCAGCTGAGCTGCAAGTGAGCTGAGCCATGAGCCAGGAAGGGAGAAAGAGCTCCTGATGTTTGCCGAGACTGTGCCTCACCCCAGCAGCCCCCTCTAGACCACTGCAGGTCACAGGGCAGCTCTTCTCCATGACGGAGGGGACCCTGTCCACCCCATCTACTACCCCAACCAGCACAAAGAATAGCAGTTGAAACAATAGTGGTTCTGAAGAACCAGAGGGACCCCAAGTTGCCGTTTCAGAAGCCCCCCCTCCCCAGTTCTGAAATGCCAGATGGAAGTGGTCTCACAGCTCACTGAGGGGAAGGAAAGCCTGTTGACTGAGCACAAGCACTCCACTAGGAGATTCACACACATCCTTTCATGGGATCTCCTCCGAGCGGCACCCGCTGGTGTCTATCCCCACCTTCATGTTACTCACAGGGGCCTACACTGCCTCAGAAAGGTTAGGTGACTTGCCCAAGATCACACAGAAGGAACAGGCAGAGCTGGGTTATGAATCCATGCTGGTAGTCTTCTCACCCCACCATCTCAAGGCAGTGGGTACCCTATGAACACCTCACCAGTCAGGGACTCATTTTTCCCTTCTCATCTATTTATACCTTAGAAAGAACTAAAAGGATTTTCATTTGTCCTTGTTTGATTGGACCACTTTCACCTAGTTCAGCCCTAGATCAGCTCCATCCAATAGAAATATGATGCCAGCCAGATATGCAAATTTAAATGTTTTCGTGGCCATATTGAAAGAAAAAGCAAAACAGGTGGAATCCATTTTAATAATACATTTGATTTAATCCAGCATAGCCAAATATTGTCCTTTCCACATGTGATCAATATGAAAAATTATTAGTGAGATAATTAATATTACTTATTTTATACTAAGTTTTCTGAAATTCAGCATGCGCTTTACACTCATAGCACATCTGGAGTTGATGCGGCCACTTTCCAGGCGCTCAATAGACACATGTGCCTCGTGGCTGCTGCGTAGAACAGGGGATCTCTGCGTCGATGAGTCACAGCATGGGTCAGTGTTGAGGATGGAAGACAGAGTAGAAAGGAGCCTACGGCACTGTTCCTGGAGTCCTGGCCTCATGGACTTTACTATGGGAGGCCATGGGGAGAGAAGCCAAGAAGGGTGGATGCCATCGATTACAGGCTGCCTGCTATTCAGATTCCAGGAGGAAGAGAACAGCCCCAGAAATGGCAGATTGTAAGGCCACCCCATTCCCCACTGGAGTCTCTAATCAGCCCAGAAGTCTGTCATCCTGGCCAAGCTCCTGTCCTGGGGAGGCGTGGTCTGCCCCTGTGCGTCATCCCTGCCTCTCCTTCAGGTTTTGGAATCCAGAAGCCCCCTGGAAATCCAGCTATTTGGACAGTTAAGTGACCCAGGCCAGCAGGAGGGCTGGGCCAGAGCCAGCAAGGCAAGAATGGCTTCCTCCCATCACCACCCCGCCCCCTGCTCCGGAGCACGGCCCTTGCTGCTGGGGCTTCCTGGTGGTGCTCAGAACAATTTTTGACCAGCCTTCTATGTTGGAAGCTTTCACTCTCTCCTATCAGCGCCTCCTTTTTGAGTGTCCACAGCTAGGTGTGGAAACCTGCCAGGCTAAGCCAGCCTTGGCCAATGAGCCTGGAACCATTCCGTCCCTTTGTTAGAGAGAGGAAGTGCCTAAGGCTCATTTGCTGAGAGTTGCCATCCACTCCCACCAGGCACTTGGCAGCTAACAGATTAACAGCAACTGGATTAGGTTTCCTGACCACTTATTACAGTCCAGGCCCTGAGCAAAGTCCTTGACATGGATTATCTCATTTAATCCATTCTCCACACAGCAGCCTGAATGAGCTTTTTAAAACACAAAACTGAACATACGACTCCTTTGCTTAACACTTCACTGAATTCCCAGGGTGCTTGGAATAAAGACCCAAATCCTTCGCATGGCCTCTGAGGCCCTCCAGGCCCCATGGGCCTCTGCAGCCGTGCCTGGCCCACGCTCCCCCTTCTCTCTGCACTCCATCACTGCCGCATGACAGGGGACTTGGCAGGGCTGGGTGCTTGCTCTGAGGCGGTGGCAGAAGTTTGTGGGCTCTCTCTCATATTGACTAGCTGTCCCCACCTTCCTGGTTGTCATCCAAGGTGGAAAGCACGAAGTGGCCCATTATTATTCACTGTGACTTCACACACCACGCACCCGCAGAGACACACACCGAGAACACTGCTCTTTCAGCTTTTAAGCTTCTTCAACGTTACCCCTATTGTAACCTGCCAGAAATTCCCCGTGGATTCTCCCAATTAGTATAGTTCCCATGAGCAGGCATCAGCACCTTGCTGGCTGATGGAAGAACCCACCCTCTGAATTAGAGGGGTGCTTGCTACCCCAACCCAGATACAACTCTCTCTGGAGTAAATGCAGTGATGCCCCCTGTCACCTGTGCAGAAAATGCTCCCACCTCCCCTGTCTCACCTCCCCCTCCACCAGCCTCATGAGAGAGCCAAACCAGTGCATCAGCAAGTATTATGCCCATTTGACAGATGAGAAACCTGAAACTCAGAAGGAAACAACGTGTTCAAAGTTCTGTGGTCAAGGAGGGAGAGAATTGGGCTTTGAATGTGTGTCAGCCTTCGAAGGGAAGGCTGAGTCTGGGCTGGAGAGGCTCTGCGCACCTGAGCTGTGCCCACCCAGAGAGCTTCAGGGGCCTGGCAGAGTGCAGAGACTGAGGGTGCGCCCCCCAGCCTACACTAAATAGGAGCAAGCACAAATATGGAGTTTTCCCCTGGCAACTCCATACCACCTGGTGGGATTCTCAACTCTTTCATCTGTATTCCAAGTTTTCAATTTTGTGTCCCCACTTTACCACCAAAGACTTCCAGCTACACTGTGGTCTGGGTGATCCCCTGAAATGATGATTTCCAGTGTCAGTCCCTCAGAGGGCCTGCCTACCCCCGGAAGGGCACCCACGAGTGCCACCTTCTCTGTCTTCAGAACATTTCCAATCTGGCTGTTTCTCTGCATGCCTTTGCCCAGCACCCTTGTCCAGACTGCTGTGTCTTTCACTGGGGCCAGGGCCCAGCCCCCCAGCCCCTCAGCCCTCCCTCCAACCTCACCACTTCCAGATCCCCTGGCTCCTTCTGTGCACAGCCAGGACCATGTGCACAGTCAACGGCGGAGCCGTAGCACCGTGTGATTGATGGTTGAGGCCCCACATACAGGACTCAGAGGGCCTGGGTTGGGTCTCCCTGAGCAAATGACTTTCTGGGACTCAGTTTCTTTGTCTACTAATTGAGAATAACTCTATAATTTTTCTAATTAGAATGGTTATGAGAATTAAATGTGTTAATAAGTTCTTGGAATAATGTCAGGTACTAGTAGATGCTTTTTTTTTTAATCTCCCTGTCTTAAGCCTCAGGGGCTGCTGCGATGCTCCCATCTCTGCAAAAGCTGCTCCCAGTGATTACTCTTCAGCCCCACACCTCAGTCTTCCTCCAGCTCAGGCATCAGCCCTGAATCTGCCCCCTCCACCCAGCCCTGATGATTCCTAACAGAGTAGCAAGCACCTGCCTGGGGTTCTTATTCCAGGGCTCCTCATTCGCTGTTTTTCAGATTATCCCCTCAAGCCCATTAATGTTGGGCCCATGGCTAGCATAGCCAGTATCCTGAGACCCCAGACCCCTACACTGTCTGGGGAGAGGAAGCTGCCCGAGGCTTTGCCCTGCACTCACTCTCCACCCCGACAGCTTTTCTCCACCCAGGAGCTTGTCTACCCAGAAGCTGATGGAGAATGCAGGCTCCTGGGCCCCACCACAGGATGCTACATTTTTAACACTCACCCAGCAGCCTGAAAGTCCATGAAATCTGAACCACTGAAACCCACAGCCCTTGTCACGGGAAGCAGCACCATGCACTGAGCGCCTGAGCCCCATTGTCGCTATTCTCACCTTCCCCATGTGTCCCTGCAATGCCACTCCAGCCTTCTGCCCAGGAGCCCTCTCCTCCTCTGTCACTGGGGGAATGATCATCCTTCCTCCGAGGTGCAGCTCCCTTTTCACCCCCCGGAGAAGCCTCCTGGGCGCCAGAGCGCCTAGCTCCTCGGGCCTTCCTCTGTGTGCTTAACGGCAATGTGCTTATCGTTATATGATATGCCTAACTTCCTCCACGGATCTGGAGTCCCCCAGGCAGCGTCTTCCACTTGGAATCAGATGCAAGATAGGAAAAGGGCCAGACAGTGGCCTTGAACAGACACATGGCCTTTTCTGAGCAGTCACCACGCACATGTGCATTCATGGATGGCTTCAATCTTTCCTTCCCATGTGAGGTGCGAGCATGTTGTCTCTCAGATTTTACAAGTGAGGGGACAAGAGCTCACACAAGCATAATATGGGGACTCTGCTGCTGGCCCACCACACAGCTGGGCCTCAACCTCAGCCCCACCTACCTGCGGAGCCCCTGGGGAGACATCCCTCTGAGTGTCTGGAGACAGTGTCTTAAAAAGGCTGATGACAAACGAAAGGCCTCAATTCTTCTCTGGTGCATGTTCAGTCCCTGAGGACACCTCTTTGCCTACAACACATCCATGACCCCAAGCCAGGCCTTCATCCCAGGGTGACCCTGATGTGAACCACATAGCATTACAGACTGGCTTTTACTCCCACAGAAAAGCAATAAGAAATGACCCTCGCACCAGGCATCCATCAGAAATCTGCGTGATTCCCTCTTTACTACGGGGAAGGAAGGGTTGGCCAGAGAGGAGGAGGGCAGAGGGGGAGGAGAAATTAATTTGATGTCAGGCTTCAATTGCTGGGTTACTAATCTAATCAGTGATGACTTACCCTTTTATATGTACAGCTTCCCAAAAATTAGAAATATCCTTTTCCAAAAGGCTGTTGGAAAGGAGATAATTACCCCAATACAATCTGTGCTTATCCCCATCGTTTTTTGTTTTTTTTTTTTAACACGACAACATTTCCTACATGTGTTCAGTGAAGCTGAAAATGCTATTTTGATAATGGGCCCACAGAACGTTTAACAGGCCTGGATGACAATGTGAGACTTTCTTAAGGAAAGAGAAGGCAATGAAAAGCTATTATAGGAGCCATTAATGGGAGCTGGGAGGTCTGCCGGAGACATCACTGCCGCTCTCAGTTTTGCTGTTTTCTTAATAAGGCTCTTTGGAAATCAGATCTGAAGTGTGATCTCAACAAAACCTGGAGCCTTTGGCCCTGTCCTCTCTCAACCTGACTCTCCCCGTTACCAGGACTGAACCTCCTTCCTCAGTCCCGTCTCCCCCATTTAATAAAAATTGACTGAATACCTACCATGGGCCAATTGCCCTGTTATACGCTGGCAGTAAGTTAAAAATAATCTTCGTCCCTGCACTTCAAGGTCCTGAGGAAGGCCAGCAAGAAAGGAGAATGGCCTTCCTACATGCAGGCAATGGGCTCTGCAATGGGGCAGCCCATCTCTCTGTGGGATCAAGGAGTTGGGGACACCTCAAGTTCCTGGTCTCAAAAGATGACTAGGACTTTCCCAGTGTGAGAAACTGAGCCTTGTTATCTGGCTTCAGTTCCACACACATCCCTGAACCAACAGGTAAGACCTGCAGTATGGAAGACACTTTGACTGGACACAGGTCACAAGCCTATCCTTGGAAATGGCAACAAAGTCAGTCCCTGGGAAGCTCATTGACCAAAAGTAGTGGAGAGGTGGCTCCCCAAAGGAACCCCGGGGTCCTGTTCCCAGGAGCAGGGGAATGGCTGTTGAGGAGACTAAAATATCAGCTAACAGTCCCCTAAGCAGGTAGCCACTTACTTACCCAACAAAGGTCATGCCACCTTCCGTGCTCTGTAGGTACAGGAACCCACACCTCCAGGATCTTGCCTCCCCACGGGAGTTACTCTCAGGCTCACCAGCCTCAGTAAAGCTGTTTCCTGACCCAAAAGCCCCCATTCTCCCTAGGATCAAGGGGAGCTTGCATCTCCGAGATTCACAGACTTGGTTGTTCTTTCAGGGCATAAGAGGCAAAAATTACCTGGCCGTTCTTTTTGGTTTCCTAGAATAATAAAAAAGAGAAGAAGAATTGAGATATCAAGAAACTTTCTGACTATATTAATAATAACAATCCAGTGGGAAAATACTACTCAGGAGAAGTGTGTAAGTTCTAGAAGTCTTGAAAAAGGAGCAACGTAATTTGCTATCAAGTGATGAGGAGTCAAGTAAACCTGCAGAAGCGGCCATGCTACGATGTCGTCCTTACAGAAATGGATCATGATAAATGGGCCCAGTCATGTGAAATTGGAAAAACTGAGGAACAACTGTTCATGCTTGGGGTATTCAAAATACTCTCATATCCTTGGCTTCGCTTAATGCTCCAAAGAATCCTGAGAGGTGGGCAAGGTTCCTATTTGAGAAGACTTGTAGTCCCAAGAAATAAATTCCAAACTAGTTGTGGGGGAGGGCAATAGAAACCATACCCAAGGGGATCCGTCAGTGTCTGTTGTATAGAAAGGATCATAATGAGGTGGAAACAATTGCTATCCAACCAGCGGAAGTTAGAATTCCTCTGGGAGAGGTGACTACATCTTTATGGGAGCGACCTTCTTAAGTTCCTTGTGGGCCCAGGCTATCCCTGAAGGTGGGGAGGCTGTTCTGCATGAGGCAAGGGAGGAACATGCTGACTTTGCTCAGAGCAAGAGGCAGGGAAGAAGAGTGATGGGAGGAGGTCGCGTGGAGCAGGAAAGAAGAGGCAGCCCCCAGGACCCACAGCTAGAAAAGCTTTGCCATGCGTACCAGCCACTTGCAGAAGGAGCTGCTCCTCCCATTATGCTGTTTCTGTTCTGGGATGGAAAAACTTCCTCCATTCAGAGTCTGACCAAAGCACATGGCTGAGTTTTTGTTATGGCTGATTAGGGTTGTGTGTCAGTGGATTTCATTTGGTAAGAAGAAGTGAAAAGCCTTTTCTGACGTCAAAATCAATGTGCTTCAGAACAAAGATGGTGCGTACAAGAGCAGGAGGCCATGAGTCAGAGCTAGGAGGGGGCCCTGGAAGTGGGATCTGAGGCCGTCTTATCCCAGTCCCAAGGGGTTGGCTTGTCAACCGGGCTGAAGACATCAATAATGAAGAGATAGATGAATTACTGCTTATTCAAGGTCTTTTTCACTGTGCTATGAAGTATCTTTTGACCAATCTGGTTAACTTTTACCTTTTTTTTCCCCATATATCAGGCTTCACACCCCCTTTAACTTGGGGCACCTAACCAGGCCTTCCAAAACAACTTCTTCACTGGGACAGACAATTCTTTCTGTCTTATATTGGTCTACTTTCCATCCCAGCGGGCTTTCTACAGCAACATTTGTCCAAAACTTACTGTAACCCCTCTGACCATTGAGCATGTGTTCTTAGCCTTGCAGAACTGGAGAAAATCAGGAAGATGGAAAAGCCACAAGCTGAGCCTGAGAGGAAGAGTTCGAGGAAGTCGGAAAAGAAAGCAAGGCTTTGATCTCCGGGCTAGGGATGTGACAGCCCAGCCCGTGGGCTCCAGAAGGACAGGAAGCCTATCTGTCTTGCCCATTCCTATGCCCCTAGCAGCTGAGAAAATGGCCAGTGAAATGCATAGGCAGTCAATTCATATGTCTCAAATGAATAAACGAATGCATGAACTCCTCAGAGCTCTGTGAAGTACATATTATGGGGCAGAGAGATGAAAAAACTGAGCTAAAGTGAACTTCTGCAAGTCACAGAATCTCAGGGCTGGGAGAGGAATGGCCGTTTAGCTGCAAAGCCTGCATCATTTTCTGTCTCACGTACTGCTTTCTTCCTATCTGCAGAGTCTCCCAACTTGCTGTTTGCTGTGATCTAATCCTCAGCCCACTACAACGTACAGAAGTGGTTCTCCACCATTTGAAGGCATCAGAATCACACAAAGAGCTGGACAAGCGTGTGGGTTTCTGGGCTTCACTCCCAGAAACATTGATTCCTTCAGCCTGGGTGAGAGCTGGGAATCTACAGGTTTAACCTGGGTCTATTATGCTACTAATCCCTTCATAGAACAATTTTTGTGCTACAGCCAGATTCCTGCAGATCCCCTGTTACTGTTTGGTGTGCCCCTTGGCCCCTGCAATTCTTTTTTTCAGGGGACTACCCTGTGTGGCCTGGGCCCACTTTTCCCCCATACACAAAGCTGGAAGTTCCCAGGAGATTATATTCACACAATGTTAGACTGTTGTGTGAAGTGATAGGAAACCCTGACTCCCTTACTTCAAGTCAGCACACCTCTGAGGTTGAACTTGCACACCAGTACCATTTCAGGACCAAGTTGAAGTCAGTCTCTACCAGGCTTTGCCCAAGATCACCCTTGCTTGATTCTCTATCCTTTCCTGTCTGATTTCCCCTTTCCTTCCCATTTTCCTTCCTAACTTACTGCAAATGCATCCTTATATCAGGGTTCTTCTAGGCATCTGACCTAAGAAATACTTCTTAACTTCAGTTCTCTTTTGCTGATGCCCTGCCCACACCCCTTCTCAGAGCTTGGTCTCATAGAAAGTGGGACATAAAACAACTTAACCCCACATGAGCACAACTTGAAGCTTCAAAGTGGGTTCTCCCCCACTCCCTGGGGACCACGTAGATTTTTAAATTGACTATCTTTGACACAGGGGGAGGCACTCTGTAGAGTGGAAGGAGACAGGCATCTTCCAGGAAGACAGAAACCCTCATTTCCACCCTCAGGGTGGGAAGAGTTGGGTCTGAACTGTCCTGGGACTGATGTAGCACTGCCCACCTTCTTCTGTGAGAGTTCCCCTTCTCTCCTACCAACCTGAAGTCAGACCCATCTGCAGAGACGCCACTAAGCTTAGCCCCTGTTTCTCTTCCTGTCCCCAGTCAGAGAAATGCACACGACCAACTCATAAAGACCCAGAAGTTCATCAGTCATTGTTTTCTGTGCTTTTGAAAGAGACAGAGAGAAGAAAAGAAAATGTATTTCTTCACAGGGAACTGCGTGACTGAGTGACACAGCTCTCTGTTGTGAAATGCAAGCTACTGTCATAAAAGAGCTAAAAGAAAGGGGAAGAAAAGGACAGGGTGGTCTGAAGAGGAAGCGCTCTCACTATGTATTTGCATTTCTATGGAAACAGCCTGAGCAGACATGGTCTTGGTCCTCTGTGGTCAGAGGGACATGAAGTCAGGTGCCTGGCAGCTGGTCCAAGGCTGCTGCAGCAGCAGTTTGCAGGAGATGGCACAAGAGAACAGACTCCAAGGGCCTCCAAACTTCCACCTACAGGAACCACGAACTCGTGAGTTTCTCTCTCCATATGCCCAGCTAGTCTTGTGACAGTCTCTGCCCATGGGCACAGTGGCCTCCCCTCTCCGGTCCCTCCCTCCTTCTAAAAGGAGGTGCCAGGGAACAGGGGATGCAGACATCAGAGAGAGAAGACAGATGGACTGCTGCAGGCCAGCGGACGGAAGAGAAGGAGGCAAGAGTTTCACCTGTACTAAGCAGACTGGGTAGCGTTGAGCCCATAACCAAGGATGGTTATGTATCATCAGTGTCAGTCACGCAGATTAGTAGATTAAAGGAGAAAAAACCACAGGATCACTTTCAGGACTGTTAAAAAAAAAAAAAAACAGTTACTAAGAGTCAATTCCTGATTAGAAAAAAAAATCTTATTAAAGTAAAAATAGGGAAAACATGTTGTCTATTACAATGCTACTGGAGTTTTACAACTAAGTCATACCTCATAATAAGCTCTCAGAATCATTGCCACTGATGCAAAGCAGGAGAGGAAGTAGACCAGCACTCTTCCGGCTTAGCCCTGTTCCGACAGCCCTCGTCCCTACTGTAAGGTTGAAAAAAGAGATTTAACTATTGATAAAGGATGGGCAAAATAAGCACTATTTGCAGATGAAGTTGTCTATATAGAAAATCCATGCCACTTAACTAAAGAATTGAAAAGATGTTTAAGAGAAATAGAAAGTTATGTGGTATATAGATAACATTGAATGTGCTATATACAAATGTGTGCCTTTATAACATGATGTCTCCTTTGAATCCTTACTGTAAACTAGCAGTGTGGGTGTAACCCTCTATCTTACAGGTGACACAACTCAGCCTCAGAGAGGTTTAATATCTAGCCAAGGTCACACAGCTTCTAACTGCTGGAATCTGGCATGTTATTTTCCCTACTCAGCCGTGGTGACCAGTTAAAGAGGTTAACTGACAAGCCAACCCAGAGAAGTTAGGAGAGGGGTGAGGGAGGACATAGTTTTACCCAGGGCTTGGGTGAGCTGCCAGGCTGTATCAAATGAGCCCTATTTATTTGGCAGGTTCTGCTGATGAACAACCTTGTCTGCCCTCTCCTGCTGAAGAATTCCTGATATGAACAGTGGCACATCCACATCCTTCCTGTAATCCACCTCCTGTAAGAAGCAAGGATTTCTCCTGGAAGTAAGGCCTGCCTTACCATCTCGCCTGCCAGGTTGGCATTAGAATACTGGAATCTTGTAAGCTGCAGCCCTCCCGGAGAGATGCTGCCACGCCGTGCCTTTCTCTGGGCCTGCTGTTTCCAGAAAAACAAGCTGCGCGTGTGGTTCACCGCCTTCCCTGGCATGTCCGGGAACAGGAAGAAAGGGTCCCCCTGCTAGAGTCCCCTGCTTGACTCTCCTCCCTTCTCTGGGGAGTTTCAGCTCACTGAACCTGGTAACTTGTTTTCATGAATACCAGGAACATTCTGCGGAAGAGGAAGAAAAGTAGGATGTGTGTTGGTGCAGAGAACTGTTTCTGAATGCTCGTCTGTTAAAACCTTGCAAGCACACAGTATGTCCATAGACAAGTCGACACCGGCAAATGGTTCTTGCTGAACTATTTCTAGCTGTTGATGATTTCCAGTGCTGCACAATCGATCAGTCTAGAACCAGAGAGGAAGGTAAGACCCCAAATCTAAAAGTTCATTAAAAAGGCTTTCAGATATACACACACCCGAAAAAAGAAAATTTTAGCCAGATACATATGTAGCTATTTTTCTGATAAGAAGCTGATACCTGATGGCCTCCCTAGCAGTTACTATCTTGCCAAATGGCTTTGCACCCAGAGAATTAAGGTTCATGATAAATGTTGGGGTGAGTAGAGACCAGAGAGAGAATGAGTTTCTACAGTGAGAATGAAGTTCACTCATTCATTTATTTATGCAGTCACTAAGGCAACAAATATTTATTAAACACACACAAGTGAGAAAGATGGATGTTCATGCAGCCCAACAACGATTTAGTTGGTAATGCAGAATTGTTACTGGACCACAGAGGCAGCGTCTAATCTGGCCTACCCACAGGGGAATCTGGGGTGACTTCCCTAAGGGGCTAAGACCCCAGCTGAGATCTGAAAGATGAGTGAGGCATGAGAAAAGGCCCAGGGGCAGAATCTGAGGTGCTGGAAGAAGTTAGGGTGGCTGCAAGGTACTTATTAACCAGAGAAGTCATGCTAACTCTGCAAAGGAAGTTTTTCACATATTGAGCCCAGCAAGGAGTCACTGAGATGTTTAAAATGGGGAAATGGTATGAACAAAACGCATGCCTAGAAAGGCCACCTGGCTGCAGAGTGAAGAATGGGTGGGAAGAGTGATTCAAGTACCTAGCAAGAAGGCTCTGCAATGACCTCAAAGGTAACAGGGGCCATAACTGGGATGGAGAGAATGAACCGAATTGTAACTTATTTAGGAAATTCCATTTTTTTAAAACCTTGGACCCATGTAATTACTTCCATTTCAGATGGTGTGCTAGGCTGAATAGCAGCACCCCTACCCACCCATGAGGTCCACATCCCTGACCTCAAGAACCTGTGACTACATGACTTCATATGGCAAAAGAGACTTTGAGTATGTGTTGAATTAAGGATTTTAAGGTGGAGAAATTATGTTAGGTTATCCAGGTTGGCCCAATCTCATAATAAACATCCTTATAAGGGAAAAAAAATGAGGCAAGAGACTCAGAGTCAAGAGAGAGAGACTTAAAGAGGCTTTGCTGCTGCTCTGAGGTTGGAGGAAGGGACCAGGGGCCAAGGAATCCAGGTGGTTTCTGGAAGTTAGAAAAGGCAAGGAAACCAGAAGGCAGCCCTGTTAACTCATTTTGGGCTTCTGTTGTCCAGAACTATAAAAACAACAAATTGTTTTAAGCCACTAATTTGCGATCATTTGTTACAGCACAATAGGAAACATTCAGAAAAAGAAACTAAGTCTTTGCCTCTAATAGATATTTAGTAATTACATGTTTAATTAATGACTACATGTGGCATAGAAAGGTGCAGCCGATCCTCTGAAATAACAAGGATTCTAAGTCCTCAGACTCACAAAGTTTAAAATGATCTTTTCATTATCTTCACTGACAGTGGGAACTGACTCAAGGTGTGAGGGGCAGAGACAGGTAGAGAAGGAGGCTTACTTTTAGTACACAATTCATTATACTGTCTGCATTTTTACCGTGTGCACTTATTAGCTAGTTTTAAAAAGGTACTGACCATTGTCTTCTGGTCTGGGGGAAAGACAGGTCTCTAGCTCACAATGGAAAAGAAAGTGATCACTAACCCAGCTGTCACATCATGAATGGATGTGGATATTGTAACAACTCGATGTTTGTTGATCTACTCAACTGTTGAGTAACTATATTTGTTGTTAATATACTCAGTTAACTAAATCTGAATTCTGGTACCTACCCACTCATCTACTGTCTGTGTTCTCTTTCCCTTCCCTGCCAAAAGTTCTGGCACTAAAAATAGGTTTACATTTATGCCACTATCTCCCTTCTTAACCCCATGAAGTTTTACATATACTCTCCCCAAACAAAAGTCTTAGCGCTCACCCTCAAGGGTGTAGCATTCTATCAAGGACAGGGTGTGCCTTTAAAAGACATGAAGCCCAAGGTTTGACTCCCACCCAGCACGGCACAATGACCAAGCAACATTTATTTAAATTCCCTGAATATCAGTTTCTCTATCTGTGAAATTGGCATTATGATATACTACACGGGTTTGTTTGTTTGTTATTTAAAATAACTCGATGACACAATATATGTCAAGCATTTGGCACAGTGTCTGATACTAAATAAATATGGGTTCAATTTCATTCCGTGTCTTCCATTTTCTTCCCTTTCCCTCAGGGGCCAAAGTTCTTGTCTTAGACTTTCAATCTTACCTGCAGTATATGGCAACTTTGATTTCTCTTCCTTATCCTCTCACTCTTCTCCCTCTCTTTATTTTTGTAGTCCTATAATTTGATATGCATGCAGCAAGACACAGCCCGGGCCCTGGTTCTGAACCCGGGGGGTTTTCAGTTGCCTGATCCAGTTTGTGCCACAACCCCTTTCCCCAGGGACTTCAGTTGGAACACCCAATTCATCCCAGAACTGTCTTCACTGATTGCCTCAATTTATGCAGCTCTGCCCACCCCATTACTTCTCCAGCCCATCACCCATATTATTTCCTAGGACTTCCCTAATTTATTTACCCATTTTTTGTGCCCTCCCATGAGAATGCCAGTTCCAAGCTCCTATCTGTCTCACTCGTACTCTTAACACAGTGTTTGGCATATAGTAGTAGCCTAATCAATATGATTGATTTATGAAATGAATGAATGAACGCAAGGCTCCCTGGGAAATGCCAGATGTAACTGAAGGAGGGCAGAGTGTATGGATCTCTGGGAATGCACTCCCCAGAATGGCTGTGGGAATCGTGTAAAAGTTTGTATTAAAATGCACACCCACGATGAAGGGGATAAGAGAGAATTAAGAGAGTTTAACCCTCTGTGTTTTGTTCCTGGCTTGATTGGTGAGTAATTGGCTTCCAATGAAAAAGGCATTTCTTCACCTGGCGATGAGCATGGCCACAGGCAGGGGGCAATCGTGGTGTGAGGTCGGTTCCCTGGGCTCCTGCTGGTGTGGGGGCCCTGTGTGCGGTGGGCACCCAGCCAAAGCCACAGGTGTTGTAACCTGTCAGTACTGCAAACAGGTTCAGGCAGCAAAAGGATCTGAAGAGGAGGAAGCGCCGTGTGTGGAGCAGACGCCAGGCTGCATCCCTGGGTGGGGAGAGGGGGAGGGCCAGATAGGGCCCGAAGGGCAAGACCCAAGTCCCTCACAGGTCTCTGCACCCCACTGTGGACAGGGAGGACTTCTGTAAAACTGTGCAACTGGAGATTGTCTTGGATATTTGAGATACTTAGCGCTGGGCTCAGAGGCCCACCCCTCATCTTAAGCAGGTTACTTAATCTCATTGAGCCTTGGTTTTAAAATGGAGATAATAATCCCTTCATCATTATAAGGATTAAATAGGATGACATACATAAAACACCAATACCGTGTTTAAGGCTGAGTAAGCCTTCGATAAATATTAGTTCTGCTGTTGTCAACCTTACCCTCTTTCCATACTCTTCTCTATGTTAAAAAGTATTTTACACACATCTTGATACACATCCTTCTCCAGCCATTCATCTGTCTGTCTATTCAGCCAGTCAGAAAGAATTTGGCCTCAACTGTCAGAATGCAAATTGGGTTTCTGAATTTCCATAACTATTCAGATGAGTTTGTCTGCTTTAAGCATTTAAAGAAGAATCTTTTCACATATTATACACCATTGTTCTTACGCAACAGATCTGTAAGCGCCATTATGTTGGTTTCTAAGCCATACTAAAATTTTCTGACTTCTTAAAAAATCCATTCCTCAATAAATCTTGCCTTCGTTAGACAATTATGGGCCAGCGCTCCGCCATGTCCTAAGGCATATAAAAAAGTGGCTGCCATCCCCCAGAAGCTGGTAGTCAGTAGGGAGAGAGCCCTTTTAGTCCATTACAGTACAGTATGAAGAAATGTTGTTAAGGGACTATATGCTAAGTGTTTTGCATAACTGACATCATCCTGTTAAAGTCTAGTTTTTAACAATAAATTACTTGGGGTGCCTTTAAAAAGAAAAAGCTCAGGTTTGGCCTTATTATCGTATTGACATATATAATATTTAACCACTAATCCACCTTACTGTCCCTACACACACCTGCATACACATGTCTCCTACGTGTGAGTTCATCTTCTAGACTCTGGTTCTTGACCAGGGGCAATTCTGTCCCCCAGAAAACATTGCGCAAGGTCAGGAGTCCCTTTCTGTGTCACAGCTTCGAATGGAGATGCTACTGGCATCTAGTGGGTAGAGGCCAGGAATGTTGCCAGATGTCCTACAGTGTGCCCCACCCTACCACCCACAACAAAGAGTTTTCCAGCCCAAAATGTCAACAGTGCCAAGGCTGAGAAGTCCAGTCCTACACCCAGAGATTTATATATGTTGGTAAGTACTCACACACATCCATGGCATGGTGGAATCCAAGGATCACCCTGTTTAGCCACCTCTTTAAACTGTTCATGGATGTCCAGGTATCAGTCTTACTCTAGAAATCTCCGTCTTTCAGCAGTTTTGACAAATATTTACTGGACAACCTCTTAGGAAGCTAACACTTTCATATCCATTCTCTCATTTAAGGAGTATTGCAAAATCCCATTTTACTAATGAGGAAGCTGAAACTCAGAGAAGTTCAGTCATCTGCCAAAGTTACACAGCTAGAAACTGCAGAGTCAGGGTTCAAGCCAAAGTTTCACTAAATCATGCTCAGCTGTCTTTCCTATGGCCACTAGCACTTCATTTTCTTTTGAGTAGTTTTGCCTTAAATCAGTTTTCTTTGTCTGGAGAGCCCCACGTCAACTGGCTGCATGTCAGTGCTCAAAAGAGCGCTCTTGTTTATCCAGCTTCCCTCTGCTACAGTTCAGAGAGGGCCACACTAAAAGCAAAATGCTTGCTCCTGCCACAGCAGAAGCTTCTATCGCTAAATCTGTCTCTTTTCCATTTTGTTATTTGCTCTTTTTGGTTATCTTTTGCATTTCTTATTTGCACAGTTTTGAACAGTTCCAAACCTCTTCTTCTAGCCAAACTCTCTGTTACTGTGAAAAGAGTCAACTACAGACCTCCTAGATTCAGGAGGAGAGAAGACTTTCCTGGGAGGGTATATAGACAGGAGAAGCCCTTGCTCCAGGTCCTCGGCACCCCAGTACCTTTTCTGCAGGGGTGTCCCTTGGTCCTACAACAAGACAGCTCCACTGCAGCTAATGAACATCAAACATCTGCCTGCAATCGGGAATCATTATTGCTCCCAGTCCCACTGAGTAAAATCTCGAACTCTTTACAGCCCACCATGTGCAAGTGACACAGTCCAATACACAGCCCACAGTTAAGTGCACATTAGTCTTGAAAATAAGTAAACAAATAATAAATGAATAACATACATGTACAAATAACCTGAAAGCATTGCTATTTTTAGGGGGCTTGTCTTTTAAAGACTTTCCTTTTATTTAGTTCATCCATTCATTCATTCAACAAATAATTACTAAGCTTCTATGAAACTCTAAGCCCTGAGCTCTGTGCTAGAGAAAAAAGGATGAGGCTAAGCAGTCCAGGACCTGTCCACACAGAGCTAACAGTCAGTAGCCCATCTGGATTTGGGTCAAGCCCTTTTTAATGCATCATTATGAAACATTATAAATGATCTGAGAAAGCAGCATGGGTCTCTGAGAACATTTATCAGATGAACCTCATCAGGTCTGGCCAGGCTAGGCAGGAAGATATCCCACAAGGAAGGATTTGAGGGCATAAACTTAAAGGAAGATTCTCCAATGTGAGTCTGCTCAAGAGCTGCAGCAGTTGACAAAAATGGCATTCTGAGTAGGAAAGATCAGTGACACCCTTGCCCAGAGGCAGAGCGGGGCTGCCTTTCCAATTTGCCAGGAGCAGGGCCTTAGAGCTGGAAGCTTCCAATTTCCTGCTTGCTTACTTGCCACAAAAACTTTGAAAAGTTTGGACCCTCGTGGCAAAGGATATCTTTTCTGATAACAAAACTGTAAAACACTCTTTTAAAACATAGTCAACAGACTCTTTAAAAAAGTCATAGTAAGTAGTTTCATAACCACCTCCATCCATTAAAAAAATGAGCAAGTGCTTGTGTAACAGTCAGATAGTTTACATTTTTCTTTTTCTCCATGACTAGTGGTTTCATTTCACTTCCCCCACAGCATTTTAAGCTCTTGTAATATACTTGGATGCTTGAAAATCTCTTATTGATCAGATTTATCTGCTACAAAACTATGTCCATAAATTGACTTTTAAATTTTGTTTGTAATTCCTAGGGCTATATGGTTCTAAGTATTGAAAATAATTACTTCTATATGGAGATATAGTTTTTATTATTACTAAGCCATGGATTAACACAATGTGGATTCATTACAGATTCTGATAAATATTTATAAGCAGAACCAATATAATTATATTGGAAATGCACCTTTTAATGAGATGGATGCATGAAGCTGTTTATGTTTCTGAGGATGATTCTGGCCAATTACATGAGAGTAAGAGGATTCGGTGTTCATTCTATCCCTTTTGTTTATTTGTTTTTATGGACATTAAATGCTTAGAAAATGGAAGCTTCTTCTTTAACCATTGTTATTTAAGTTATGGTTACAAGTGAGTTATGTACCAAAAAAATCACATAGTAATCTAGCACCAAAAAATATTTTTAATGTTTTGAATTATCCGTCTGGTGCCCTGGAAGCATTTCAGGCTAGTGTAATACACCATAAGATTCTTAGTTCATAAAAGGTATGTTCCTTCTTTGTTTTTCATGGGAAATTGGAGACTGAAATAAGTAAAAGAAATTCAACGAGTCTTCTCAGACCAATATGAGAAGAGTTCAAATGGAAGTTGAACACCCAAAAACAAAGTTCTTTATGTACCTCTTGGAAAAATATTTATGAATCTTCAGAGATACATATACTCCAGTTTGAAGACCACTGGCTTTGAGGATCAAATAATACTCTACTCAACCCCAGAGACTGATAATATCCTTGGTTTTGTTCCAACACGTTGACCTCCCAAGATGGGGAGAGAGGCCATCTGGGTGGGTGTTCCTCAACCCCCCTGTCCTTCCTCAGGCTGAAGGGCTCCCTCCTGGATTCTTCAGACCATATGCCAGTGTTGGGTGGGGTCCCCTATTACAAATTAAATACCAGGAAAGGAACAGGCAGGGTGGACTGAGAATGGAGAGCTCAACTTGATCTTGGAGGCCAAGGAAAACTTAACTGGAAAAGTAACATGTGATCTGAGATACATTAAATGAATAGATGTCAACTGGACCATAAAAAGAAGTAGGAGAGGGAGAACATTTCAGGCAGACAGAATGGTACGTGGGAAAGAACTGAAGAAGGAAAGAGCATGAGGGCCCTTGCAGGCTACTAGGAAAAGGGCATGATTTATTCTCCGTGCAATGGGAAGCCACTGAATGGTTTTCAAGGATGGGCTGACATGACCAGATTTTCACTTCACTAAGGTCTCCCTGGGAACTGCTGGTGGCCAAGTTCCAGAAAGAAGCACAAATCCAGAAATGAGGTGTATTGGCCAAACCACAGCAGGAAAGGACAATCACCTCCTCCTTTTGAGACACCAGACCTTGTTTTATGCAACCTAAGATCATTGCTTGACTCTGCAGCCAGTTCACCCTAAACTCCAGCCCCTGTCTCCTTCTATCTTGCTCTGTTTAGTCACTTCTCCCCAACCCTGTCCACGAACCCAGAGAGAATTCTGAGTCTAGAAAAGACGGGTCAGCTCAGCTCTCCCTCTGCTTTCATTCTGGCTGAAAACATGTAGTCAATTTCTGGGGCTTCTGCAGGTTGATTAGCGGAGCCGACTGCCTCCTCTTCTGCTGGCCTGTGCATGGGTATCAGAGCAGGTCACTTCTTACCAATTTCCTAAGCTACGAAACATTTATAATTGAAAATTAAGATTCTGAAGCTGCTATAAAGACCTCCATATCCATATCTTTATCTTTATCTCTGTCTTTATCTCTATATATCTACCCATCACTTGATAGATAACAGAAAGAAAGATAGATAGAGATGATACATAAAAAGATAAATAGATAGATACCAGATGCAGATATACATTTTCCTGCTACTTTAGAGGTAGATAAAATCAATCAAAAAAAACCCATTGCACTTCCAGAACTCTGTAAAAATCCCACAAATTCCCTAAAGACCTGAGGGCCCCCACTCTCACTGAACACTTTAGTTTGGGGCATCTTTCACCCCATTGGTGTTTTATCCCACTCATTCTGCATTGACCCTCACAACTCTTAAATTGCCATCTAATTAAACATTCATTGTGTGTAACTTCATAAAAACCCTTGTCCATAATTTGGGGAAGATATAGGGATTTACATTGTAGCAACACAAACAGCTTCAAGTTAAGTTTGAATTGAGGAAACTCCTAAAAAAAATCACTAAAATTCTAAATTTGAACACCAGGCTCCTGCCTTTTCACTTGGCATATGTCTAGTGCTGACATATTTCTTTCCTTGTTTTCTTTTCCTGCATGAAATTATTGATCTTGCACTTTCATTGACGACCATGGTGCCTGATGACCTACATGTTTGAGTTTCATCTTCTCCCAAAAAAACTCCTCCAGATCCCCTTCCTTTCCTAAGCAGAGTGTTGGTGTGAGCTGTTAACATGTACTTTCACCCCATTACATGTATGATCACACGGCTTGAAATGGTAGGTATGATATGTTTTATAATGTAACATAACACAACATAGTATCTTTGAAAGTTAATCGTAATACAGCCACAACGAATGATTTACATCCCCAAGTAAATATGTACATTACTAAAAATAATTATAAAATGTGTATTTGCTTACTGAAAGCTCTTTAGGATAGAGTGACATTCCAGGTTAAACTGCTTCACTATTTTTTAAACTACAATGAGAAAAGCACCAGATTCATGGAGTATGGATAAATATGAAGTGACAAAATAATATATTGGAGAACAAGTCTGAGATGCCCAGGGTTGGGGGGGCTGGGGTTGGAATGGGGAACGTGATTTTTTTCTTTGCTGTAAAACTTCCTGAAGTCTTTATTATGTCATGGGTGGGTTCTTATAATAGTCGATGATAGGATAAACAAACTTCTGCAAGCATATTTGACCACAGAACACTTTTACCCATAACGTGTTGGCTGGTGTTGCACAGAACCCTCTTCAAATCAACACAGTAGCTAGAGGATGACTAAACTCCACTCCCTAGCACCCTGGGATTCTCAGTGCCCACTGATACATGTGTGCAAACCCTCTTCCTTGGTAAGAACCCCCTTTATTCCCTCTTCTATTCCCAACTTGTCCTCTCTGAGCAATCCAGTGCAAAAAAGAGAAGAAAAGTATTTGGTCCAAGTTCTCCAGTGATTTAGATTGATAACCTTTGTGTATTAAAAGCCCATTTAAAACATGAAATAGACTCAGAAAAGTTGTACTGATTGGATAATTTGAGCTCCTTATGGTCAGGAACCAAATCTCATTCAACTTTGTGGCCAGCTTAAGGTAAGCACTTTGGAGATAATTATTAAATGTATGAACAGTAGCTAGCACACAGTAGGTATTCTGACAACTGTGACTCCCTTTATACTTCACCTAAAAGAGAAAATAAGACATTGCATGAGCGTTACATGTAGTTCAGGGACTGAACTTCCAAGACTTTTGCAAATATTTATTGACGTTCACAGTCCCCACGTACTAAAAGCCAGGCTTTGCGCTGGTGAATGTCGTAGTTATATAAGACAACATCCCAATACTTCCACATTTTTCTGATTTCTTAAAATCAGAAAAATTCTTACATTGGCCTCGGACCTGTTTATAGCCAGTCCAAATTCCAGATAAATGATTCAAGATGACCCTTCTCCATTTTTTTTCCCCACAATCTTGGCCAATGAGGATGAAGAGCTTGAGAGCTGAACTGAGGAAGTAAAAATGTAACTGGAACAGCTGAAGAAAACCACCCTAGTTTCTAAATGCATTGACTTTCCTTAAGTTACAGTAAAAAGAGAGAAAAGCACATCTTGGAAATTGTGTGGGTGCACATTTGTACTTTGGAACCCTGCACCCCAAGAAAGACAGGCAGTGCATTTCCCAGCAAAGCGCATTTAGTTAGCAGCATGAAATGGTCCTCCCAGGCCATTGCCATGTGCCCCTCCTAGCTCTCCAGCTGGGTGTCAGAGTTTCTTCTCCTCTAGTCTGCTTAAAAAGCCATTGTGTTCTTGAACAGAATGTGTCCAGGCAGGGACTCTCTGCCCTGACTGCTTGGTACCTGGTCTTGGGAGAGAAATGGGAGTCACTACCACTTGCCCAAATTGGTATCCAAGGAGGAAAGCCTTGGAAAATGGCCCTTACCATTTTCTCTGGAAAGCTGAGCTCTGCCTTCTAATGACCCAACCCCATCATTGGCCATTCTTGGCCATTTTTCTCCAACTGTCTGTAACCATGTTCATGGGAGGCTGTAGGAGGAATAAAATATAAATACTTTCCTGAGGACCTCAGACCTGCTTACTACCCAAGACTGCTGAGACTGGGACCTGCATTACATCCACTGAACCTTGGTTTCCTGCCCTTCTATCTCAGTGTGAGAAGCAAAATACATATACAAACAAACTTTGGTCACACAGAATATGGTTCAGTACAGGTTCTACAATATCCCAGAAGATCCTAGAATGTTCCAGATACACTGATCAGCAATAAGTTTACAAAGATGAATAAGACAAAGTTCTGCTCTTGAAATGCTTCCAGTCTAGTGGGAGAGGAGGAATGTGGGAAAATGTTTTGTAATACACTATGAAAAGAACGTTTCTGAGGCAGACATGAATCCACATTATCCTCACCTATGGTACTCAGGAGAGCTAGACAGAGATGGGAAGGTTTTAAGTGGATTTGAAATATGAGTAGGTGTATTAGTTAGAGGTGGCTATGTTATCCCACAAGAACAAAAATTATCTAAATATCAATGGATAAACACAATGCAAGTTTATGTCCTGCTTATGTAAAGTCCAGCTCAAACATCCTCAATCAGGCAGCTCTCCTGGGTACTCTTAGCACAGGATCCCAGGCTACAACATTTAACTGATTCTATAGTTTCCTAGGACATCAGAATCCTTCCTCTGTATTGCACTGGATCATCTTCCTCTGCACAATGAAGACAGAAAATAGACCTCTTAGGAGGCTTTAGGAACCAGCCAAAAAGTGCCTTACATCACTGCTATCCACATTAAACTAGCCAGAAATAGTCACATGGCTCCACTTAACTGCAATGGAAGCTGGGAAATGTAGTTTCCCTGCATGCCCAGGGCAGTAGAGAAGTGGGTTTGGTTAATACACAGTACTGATTGTGCCAGTGTAGGAGAAAGAAAAAGACACCTCATGAGAAAGGAGTCAGAACTTAGCTTTGGAAATACAAGGTGTGTGGTTACTAATAAGGAGCTCCAGGAAGACTAGAGCCTTTCAAGAAAAATATAGTTGGAAACCCATCAGGAAAACTAAAGGCAGAGCCTAAGATCCTGTGAAAGAGGGTTGCAAGGAATAAAGTAAAAAGTCGGTCTGGAGGCTAGATTAACTGGATATAAGCCGAGATACCCCAGTGGGTCCAGGTCTTCCCTAAGGAGTGTGCACACATGACCTCCATTCCCTGCACAAAGGGGCAAGTCCCGGAGAAACCCCACAAAGGATACTTCGGCTTACTCCAAAACACGAGCTCTTCTTTCCTTTTCCTTTCACATGTGTGGGCAGACCCCAGTGACCTAACCTTCAAGTGGGTCCAGCCCTAATCCTCAGTGTGCTGATGTGGCACCCTGCATCCCAAGCGAACTGTCCACCTCAAGCACTCAGTCCGTGAGTCAGGGTACAAGGCAGTTTCCAAGTGGACCCCAGATGTTACTTATGCTCAGAGAAGGGGACTTTGAAGACCACGGGAGACGTGGTCTGAGACAGGTGTCAGGGACTGTCACAGGAGAACTCTAGAGGAGAAGACGCAGGCCATGGCTACAGGACCTAACACCCACCATGTCTGCCCACCCATCTGTGGTGGGCTTTGAGATCAGATGTTTTACCTGACTCTAATTCCTAAACAATCAGTCAAAGAGCAAGTATTATTTTTTTTAGTTTAAATGATTATTGACTTGAATTTATTTTGGTGATCATTACAAAAAATAACAAAATGTTTTTTATTTTATTTTAATTAAAATAAAATATTTAATGAAAATAATACAGGAAAGCATTTTTTTTGATTACCCAAAATGTCACCACTTAAAAATTGAGCCTCGAGAGAACATTTTAGATGTGTCTTTATGTATAAAGATAGGTGGAAGTGAGGAAGGAAGGGAGAGGGATGGAGGGAGGGAAAAAGGAAGGATGAGGATATATTACAATGGGGCTATACCTTCCATCCAGGTATAGAACTTTTATATATTTTTTAAAAAGCAATATTATTTACTAACAATTAAAAAACTAACCACAAATACATAAATACTCAAAGAAACTGTCTTCAGTTCTCCCCTTATGTTAATAAGATCACCTTCACCTAAGAATTCTCCTTACATTAGCCACTGGAGCCATTATGCCACCCACCATTCTTCACTCTTTCTTCATTTCTTCATTTCTTTCCTCAGATCCTTGTTGAGGAGCGCTAGGTTCGTGCAGGGAATTGGCAGTGAGCAAGACCGACACAGTCCCCATTCTCATGGAACTTAGGTTTAGAAAGATGTTTCCTGGAGCATGGTGCAATATCTCAGGGCATTTTTCTTTGTGGCATAGTGTTCAGGAACCTTCGCTTTGAGCAGCTCTCTGGGTCACTGGATTCACACTGCAGTTTGGAACCAGTGTGTTGGTAGAACCAGAATAGGCATGGCAGGTATGCATGGCTGGCACAAGTCAGTAATCTAGGTCAAGAGTAGACCATGATCCAGGCTAGTGGAGCTGGACTAACCATCTTGGACAGCCCCCCTCCCCCCCGTATAATGACAGGTCTTACCTGATTCATTTGCAGATCAGATTTACTGCTGAAATGGGGAGGACATTTCTTTCACTTAAAGCAGCATCTCTGAAGCTAATGGACTTCAGCAAATGTTTAAGGCAAGCTGCATCCTTTGGGTAATCTGGTGGATAAATTTTCAAGCATTTCGATGCAGGAATGTTAGCCCCCACTTCTATGAATATCTGCCAGCAGTGACTGCTTTGTGCCCTGCCAAATGTCATGAGGACTTAGAATTTTTAGTACAAATGTTCCCAAAGGAAGAAACAGTGAACTGCTAAGGACTAGGGTCAATTTTCTACTAAAAGCTCAGGGCTCTCCTGGAAATACGTAACTAAGAGATTTGTTTTTCCTTCTCTATTTGGTTGAAAATTTGAGATTCAAACTAAATGTGCAGGAGAGATTAAGACCCAGAGTGTCTCCTGAGACTATCAGAAGAAAGTTGTAGAGGAGAGGGAAGTGTACTTTCCACATTTAAATAACACTGCTTAGCCTGGTAACATGAGGCCAGGTGGGAATGCACTTACAGGATTCCTGCAATTATAAATTGAGTGAATACACTAGTGGGAAGATATATAATATTCAGATGATAGCAACATTCAGTTTTTTATTCACCCTCCAGCCCTTTAAAGATACTTGGTTCTGAACACTAATTATAAATAGTATTTCATAAAATTGCAAAGCAATAGAGGTTTGCATAAAATGCTATATAAAATGCTGAAGCTATAGAGTTTGGCATAAACCTCTATTAGATAATAATATTTATTACTTTAATGAGTGAGTGAATAAATGCTTGAGAACCTAAAGACTGAAATTAGCTTTTAAAAATCTCTGAAATGTTACATAATTATCACAAACTCAATACTTTTTTTCCATACCAGCCCATAATCTTTGTTTATACATACTACTAGCAAGATTTAGTGCATTTTTTATTGACATCAGTAAGGCAGAAGGTAAGTTTAGTGTTCCGAGACTCTGGGAAAATAAACATTCATTTCCAGAATGGGGTTTAACTAGATAGCCTGATAATGAGGGAAGAAATGATAAAAACCAGATTCAAAATTCTGAAATCACAGGTGTTTGGTGGCATTCGGTACATCCAAGCAGCCTTGAATATCCTCTAGTAGCTTTGAATATACAATACACTGCAATAATTAAGATTCATAACAATGATTTCAGGTTATCAGGGAAGTTTTGGAATGCATCCCTGTATTCTAATTTAAAAGACTTGGAGATGTATAATACAATGAACATTTCCTTCATGGTTCCTTTTAAAGTTTTGATATTTTATAGGTTTGGTTTCACCATAGGTAAAATTCACTTGGCCAGAAAGCTTCTTACTCCAGGATTGCCAGATTTAGCAAATAAAAGTACAGGATTTCAGTTCAATTTTAATTTCAGGTAACCAGCTAATCACCTTATGGCATAACTGTACTGTATCCAATATTTGGGATATACTTATGCTAAGAAAAAGAAAACTGTTCTTTATTGGAAATTTAAATGTACTTGAGTGTTCTGTAGGTTATCTGGCGACCCTGCCGGTGGCTCAAGAGGAGCCCAGTGTTGCATCTCAGAGTCATTTCATTCTGGAATTGTTGCACTTAAGAAGGCCTGGCTGAATCCATGAGTCAGCTCCACCAAGCATTTCAGAAGGCATCTGTAAATCTTTAGGACCAAATAACTTCTTAGAAGAGTAACTTTCCTCAAGTCACATGAGATCAAGGCTCAAGACAGACCTGCAAGAGGTACACAAAGAGATAATAAGCTCTCGGGAAGTAGTTTTTAAGGAGTACATAAATTCAGTAAGGCCCCTTTGCAAATCACCTCCAGTGAACAGAGGGCCCTGGTAAAGCCTCTGGGTTTTAGTGTAGGAAGCCACAGGGAAGAGCATTATGACACCCTTACTAAAACTGCCATGGATGCTGTCAGGGACACCGTAACTCCACTTCTCCCCCTCAGGCCAGATTCCCTGGAAGTCTTGTCTAAGTCTCCTAAGGCTTCCCCTTCTCCACAAGCCTCCATTTTAGCCCTATTTTCATATTTCTATAATTGTGACTTATAATAAGCAATATATATTTGGTCTTCATCCCTGTTCCTGGCACAGAGCTCCAAAATCACTTGGAATCATGTAAGAGATGAGAGCAAAAAAAGGTGCCTCTTGTTCTGTGAATGATGTGACTTTTGAAAAGCCCTTAGGTCACTTAGGGATGGGGGCTGGTTGCCAGGGAAACCAACCCTGTGATTAGAGGGTCAGAACTTCCAGCCCCACTCTCTCCTGGCCTCCAGGGAGGGGGAGGGGCAGGAGGCTGGTGGCTGTATTAGCTGCCAAATGGTCCCTGATTTTATCGATCATGCTGTAGTGAGGCCTCTATAACAACCCTAAAGGACAGGGCCTGAGAGCCTCTGGGTTGGTGAACCCAGGGAGGTGTGGGGAAAAAGTGGCACCCTGCAGAAGGCAGGAAGCTCCACACCCTCTCCCCACCCTTTGCTCCGTCCAACTCTTCCATCTGGCTGTTCCTTATATAATAAGCCAGTGATCTAGTCGGTACAAAGTTTCTCTAAGTTCTGTGAGCCACTCTAGCAAATTAATAGAACCCAAGGAGGGGTTGTGGGAAGCTGTGCTTTATAGGCAGTTGGTCAGAATCCTAGGTGACAACCTGGGCTTCAGTGGCATCTGAAATGGGTGGTGGTGGTTGTGAGACGGTCCTCAGTCTGGGAAGTCTGATGCTGTCTTCTGGGGCAGTATGAGCATTAAGCTGAATTCTCTGACTACCTGCTCGTGTCCAAGAATTACTTGGTGACGTGGGAGGCACCCCCTCCCCCCAACACACACACACAGAAAACAAAGAATTACCTGACTAGATTCTTTAAAGGACAGGGAATGTATTTTTTAAACTTTATATTCCAGGGACAGAACATGATTTAGCCTGCAGTAAGCACGCAATATGTGTTTGGATGGAAGAGAGGATGGGTGGATGGATGAATGATACGGGGGAATGGTTGGAAATACTATGTTCTGCTTATGGAGAGGAGAAAATAACTGTTATACTTGTATAAGAATATTCATAGTCACTTTTCTCATATCAGCCAAAACCTAAAAATAGTGTGTCCACAATTAAAGATGGAATAAACAGACTGTGCTTTATTAACCCAGTGGAATTCTACTTAGCAATAAAAAGGAATAAAGTACTATTGTGCACCATAGGCGTAAACTTCAAAAATATGCTGAGTAATAGAAGACATACAAAAGATACTGTAATATATGATTCCTTTTTTGTGTAAATCTACACAGACAAAACTTAGGGTGGAGAAACATAAGGCTAAAGTTTGCGGGGCTGAAGGGGGTGAGGATGAGGTGTGAGAACTTCCTGGATAATGATACTGTTCTGTAACTTGGTGGTTGTCTTTGTCAAAACTCAATAAATGTACATTTGAGATCTGTGTGTTTCATTGTAAGTAAATTTCACATTATGCAATAAAAACATTCTGTAAACAAATATTGAAGTCCAGTGGCATACAGAAGTACTCAGGAGAAGTACCATGACATCTGCCATTTGCTCTGAAATGCATCCACAAAGTAAAATGGATTCATGGCTGATAGATATACAGATAGAAGATAAAACAGATATGGGAAAATGTTTATGGTAGAAGTCAGATGCTGAACAGACTGTAAAATTCTTTTCGTTTTGCTACACATTTGAGATATTTCTTAATAAAATGTGGGCGGTAAAAAGAAACTTGTGGTTCACGCAGTGTCAGAGGGCTTCACACTAGAACGAACTCAGAGGTTCTCTGAGCGTATCTGAGAACGTTTCTCAGGGTGAGCCCGTTACCTCGGACGCTTCCTGGGGAATCAGCCCTAGCTAACGAGACCCGCAAATACCGTGCGGCCAAACTGCGTAAACTAGTGAGAATTCTACTTAGGTTATTTTTCATTACCGCAGCCATTCCAACACTTTCTCCCCTGGAAACACTGCCCATCTATTTAGAAATAAGAAGAACCCCATCCCGGGGCTCTGGCTCCTTCTGCACCCTGGAACTTCGTCCTTCTTTGGCTCTTTCGTCCTTCAGTCTGTGGCTGAGGGAGACCATGTCAGCATTGATGAAAAGTCCATCAGAGGTGACTGACTCCCGGGGTTCACACCGGGCTAAGCTGCTGCCTCCCGCAGAAGTGACGTGCTTGGAGATCACTCTCTCTGACACGTTTCTGCAGCTGCTGAAGGAGAGGATTTGCTTGGGTGAAATTTAGGCCCACAGGGACCTCGACCCTCATGCCCACAATTAAGAGTGATGTGTGTCTCAGGATTAAAAAAGCTGGCTGCCAGAGAGGAGTGGGCTGATACTTTGGAGTGGGTCAGATTCAGGAAAACTGCCTGTGTGATTCCATCTGGGAAAGGCACAGAGTTTTCAGTTTAAAGAGAGAGAGAGAGAGATGAAGGGAGGGAATCCTTTAAAAAAAAAATGGCACAGGGTCCTTATAATGGGAAGAGAGAGGGGTGAAGAGAACTTAGTCACATTCAGCTGGAAAGATCTGTGACTCTGTCTCACTCTGTGGCTGCAATTGTGGAAGGTAAGTCACAAGGGAGCACTTTGGTCCCCAAAGGCGGAGTCTCCCCCAGTCAACAGGGTTACCAGATGAAGCCACTGTGTTCAAAGATGGTTCACCAGCTATCTTGGCAGGGAGTCTGGGTCCTGTGACCTACTCGGAGACAGATTTAAACTCTATCCCCTGACAGAAGGTGGGCAGTGCATCCTTCATCACTGGAGTTATTCAGACCCACACTGGACAGGATAGGAAGGACAGGGTGATGTTTTGAGCTGAATCGTGTCCCCCTCAAAATGCGTATGGTAAAGTCCCAACTCCCAATACCTCAGAATGTAACCATATTTGGAGATAAGGCCCTTAAAGATGAGATTAAGTGATGTGATGAGGCTGGACTCTAGTACAATATGACTGGTGTCCCTGCATGAAAAAAGGCACCCGGAGCAGTGCACACAGACCACCAGCAAGGAGCCAGCAAAAGGCCAGCAGCCACAAGCCAAGGAGGGACCTTTGGAGGAAACCAGAATTCCTGGCACCTTGATCTTGGACTTCCAGGCTCCAGAACTGTGAGAAAACCACTCTCAGCCATCTAAGCCGTCTGGTCTGGTAGTCCCAACAGCCCGAACAAACCAAGACAACTGGGGCTGAGAGGAGGCGGTTGTCCGAGGTCCATCTTTGCAGACTGCACGGGGGCAAGCTTTTCGCTTGTTCACTACTGTGTTCGAAACACCTACATTGATTCTTGACAGATGGTTGGTAGTCTACAAATAATTCTTGAATGAATGACTCTTAGTAGACCTTCTAGAGAACTCTATGCTACTGGAAATACACTGCTGACCACAGTGTCTTCTACACTTAGACGTTGGCCTTTGCTGTAGCTTTATTACATTTATTATAGCATGTACCATTTTTCTGGTTTGATTTTAGAAAATGTGGAAAACACAGGCATTAAGAGAGAAAATAAAGGTCTTCTGAAATACCAACCCTAAGATAGAACATTCTGGCTCATTTTCTTCATTCATAAAACTATATCCATGTATACGTTTAAGGTCAATTGTAAATTCAGTATTTTTTTCTTTTTTTGCAGATGATAACAGGATATTTTCCAATCTTATTATGTATTTTCTCATACAAGATCTTTAACATAGGCATAGTCCATCATGAGAGTGCAATATGTTTACTCATATCAAGATTGACTTAAATATGACAGAAAGAAATGAAATGTATCTGTATGTCCAAAAAACATCATTTTTTGAAATTACATTTAAAGACAAAATATGTTCCCATGTTTTCATTGACTATTTGAACATTCCCTTTTTCTTTTATGATTTTCTATTGTTTTATGTTCAGAAGAACTTTCCTCATTCCCAAATCAGTTAATTAATCCCTTCCATTTTCTTTGGAGATATTCACATTAAAAACAATATATGTTCATGATAAAAATTTTGTAAGTATGAGAAGGCTGAAAGACTTTAAAATATCTATAATACTCTGATGTTTTATTGTTTTCCTTCCCATCAATTTGCAGTGTATATTTTTATATATTTGTTACCATATAGTACCTATAAATTTTATATGCTAATTTTAAATTTACTATATGATTATAAAATGAACATCTGATCTCTGTATAAAATCTTGAGACTACACAGTATTATTTGGAGAAAATAAAACAGCCAAGCCCCAATTCACCAGACAAAGCCACTGTCAACATTTAGGATATAATATTTCTTTCTAGTTTTTTGCTGTATATATTTTTACATAATTGCAGATACGTAATGTACACAAAATTATACGGATTTTAATCATTTTTTCATCTAAAATTAATACATACTCATGGTAGAAAATTGTGTATTCAGAAGCATAAAATAGAATATTTAAATTGTTAATAATAGTACCAAAGAAAATCACTTTTAATAACTCTGCATATTATGCAGTAATATATACATGTCTCCTTTGAAAGGTAATAAAAGCATATAAAATAAATCATATATATGTGCATATAACACAAATAAAGCAATATTCACAGGTTTTCTATGTGAGAGAATATAAGCAGAAGCTTAATGATTGGTATAAACTAATTAAGTCATTTAATGTTTGCTCTTTTCTTCTGTGTTTTGAGAGTTTACTCAACTTTGCCCTCCAAGTTACTGACTTGATTTTCTGCAGAGTAATTCTACCCTCTACTCCCTCCAGTGATGATTTTAATTATCTTTTTGCAAATTAGCACCCTCTTCAACCAACTCTTTCCCATTTTTTTCTCCATTTATTTTTGGTCTTAACAGTTTTTGCTCACCATTCAGGGTTCCTACTGGGGTTCTTGTTTTTTTGACATTTTTTCTGATTTGTTTTTGTCTTTGTTTCTTAATAAAATATTTTACTCTTTTTTTTGGATGTATTATTTATTTATTTGTTTGTTTATTTTTGTTAAAGACTTGTAAGCCTTTGTTCTCTTGCTGCAAACCAGACTGGCTGCTCTCTAGGCCTTTGAACAGAGACTGTCTTTTTAATGATTTCTTGGGATTGTTTCTGTTTCATAAATCCTCTATCTTGTTGGGTTTTTTGTTTTTGTTTTTGTTTTTGTTTTGAGAGGGCATCTCTCATATTTATTGATCAAATGGTTGTTAACAACAATAAAATTCTGTATAGGGGACTCAGTGCACAATCATTAATCCACCCCAAGTCTAATTCTCAACAGTCTCCAATCTTCTGAAGCATAACGAACAAGTTCTTACATAGTGAATAAGTTCTTACATGGTGAACAGTACAAGGGCAGTCATCACAGAAACTTTCGGTTTTGATCATACATTATGGACTATAAACAATCAGGTCAAATATGAATATTTGTTTGATTTTTATACTTGATTTATATGTGAATCCCACATTTCTCCCTTATTATTGTTATTATTATTACTATTATTATTTTTAATAAAATGCTGAAGTGGTAGGTAGATGCAAGATAAAGGTAGAAAACATAGTTTAGTGCTGTAAGAGGTCAAATGTAGAGATCAGGTGTGTGCCTATAGACTAAGTATTAATCCAAGCTAGACAAGGGCAACAAAACATCCACGGATGCAGAAGATTTCTCTCAAAACAGGGGGGGTGAGGTTCTAAGCCTCACCTCTGTTGATCCCCAATTTCTCACCTGATGGCCCCCCTGCAACTGTGCCTGTCTTAGGTTGTTCCTCCCTTGAGGAATCTTACCCGTCTCTGGCTAACCAGTCATCTTCCGGGGCCATACAGGGAAATGTAAAGTTGGTAAGTGAGAGAGAAGCAATATTGTTTGAAAAGGTTAGCTTTTTACTTCTTTGCAGATTTATGCCCTGTGGCCTCTATGCCCAGCATTTGTCTTGAGGTATCTTTACCACTTGGAAGAATTGTGATACTCCGTAATTTCTATATGAGGCACGAATTCTACTAAAGGGTTGTAATTAGGAAGGAAGAAGAAAAGCTATAGAAGTAGCAGACGGAAGAAAACATGGGAAGATTGATTATTTCTTTGACATATCTTCTTGTAGAGTAACATTGGCATGTATAGGTTTTAAACTACTAGTTAAATTGCATACACACATTAACATAATAGGAATACAGCTGTATAACCAAAGCAGACCTACAATTACCAGCCATCTCCAGTGAAACCAAGAAAACCAGTTAGGCACCCTAGGCATTTGTGAAAACTTATCAATGATATGATGGATATTGTCTAACTGAATTTGAATAGTTTGAGAAAAATCAGACAAATTAAAACAACACATTCCTGGGAAATGTTTACATCCCATATGCTCTTTTATAAAACGTTTTACTTTTGATCATTGTAGCTCACATACAGTTTTAAGAAACAGCATAGAGAAATACCATGTCCCATGTCCCATTCCCTCAATGTTATTATCTTGCAAAACTGTAGTATATCATGACTAGGATACTGACATTGATACAGTCAACATACAGAACAGTTCTGTATGTTGATGGACAGTGATTATAATGGGGTATGTGGTGGGGACTTGATAATAGGGGGAATGTAGTAACCACAATGTTGCTAATGTGAAACCTGAGCATAAGAGTGCACATCAATGATATCTTAATTTTAAAAAATTTTTTAAAGCAGCAATAGGAGAAGAATGATAAAAAAAAGATACAGAACAGTTCTATATCCTGTTTTTTACATACTCACACCTACCCCCTCATGCTCTCTCTCCCTCCCTTTGTCCCTGACCCCTGGAACCCATTAATCTGTTCTACATTTCATAATTCTGTCATTATAAGAATGTTATACACATAGGATCCTACCTTATATACTTTTGGGGGTTGACTTTTTCCACT
This sequence comes from Manis javanica, assembly GCF_040802235.1. Classification (NCBI taxonomy): domain Eukaryota; kingdom Metazoa; phylum Chordata; class Mammalia; order Pholidota; family Manidae; genus Manis; species Manis javanica. The sequence goes on along the minus strand of NC_133160.1, from coordinate 17,612,858 downwards.
GGGCATCATTTGCTGATTCCACAAATGTAGAGAATCCAGTGGAGCCTTATACTCAGTGGATTAATCTATACAGCATATGAGTGACAACTTTTCAACTTATTCTGAAAAGGGGTCCAAGGTTTTGCCACTGTACTATGGTAAAACAGGCAGGGCTCCCAGAAGTAGAAGTCCATTGCAAACCCCATTTCCTTCACTCTTTGACCATATTAGCTCATTTCTGCTTTATTTTTTCAGAAGTCTATCTTCTTCATGACCATACTGAATTCTCTGATGACAGGTTCATGCTGGCAAGCTGGCAACTTGCAATGAGGTCATTTTAAAACCTGCATTCTAATTATGGGAGTAGCTCACTTTTGAGCCCATAACTAATTCAAAAGCAATTGAAATCTTTCAAAGAGAGCACCCCATAGAGGGAAGCGATCCCCCAGGCTCCAGAGGGAAGCTGTGAGACAGGTTAAGTCCATCAGCAAGGATGCTGGCAGGCAGGCAGGCTCCTGGAAGAGGCAGAGCCCAAAACAGCACAGGAGTGGAGCTGATCATCTCCCAGTCAGGCTACTTGATGGGCTTTCTTAAAAGCCCATGTTCCCACAAAGCAAGCTAACCCTATGCATTGCATACATTTGTGCATGTGTTTGTCTATCAAAAACACTAACAGAATATTACTTAATTTGCGGGTGGGGGCATCTACTATGTGCTGCGGGAGACTAGAGAGCGTAACTGTTCTCCATAATTTTGAGCAGCCTTCTGCGGTTTCTTTAAACATTTACTGAGTGACTTCGATGGGTTTGATACAGTGCCAGATACCCTTGTCTCACCAATCTTGAGATTTTGTGAAGATGTACACATGGAAAATAGTAAGTGCAGCTAAACATTAAGTGTCATTGATAAAATATATCAGAAGGAAAGGGGAAAACTGGTTTTCTCCAAGTAAATGTGTGACTTACAGAAAAAGGAGATGCTATCTGAATGGAATAATTCCCCAAAGCTGTAAAAGGTGGCGAAGAATCAGTGCATTTGATTTGGAGACTTTTGCTTCTTTGCAGACCTTCAGACCATACATACAGCTGGCTTACTGCTCCCAAGAAAAGGGAGGCAGTTTTCACTGCTCAGGTCAAGTTTTCAATCTGGATTTACAAATCCACAGTAAATAGTCTTAAGAGCTAAATTTTTAAAGTAGAGAAGATTTTCTTAGACCTCCGCAGAATAGATGCTTACATGCTAGGAAATAAAGTAGCTCACTTTTGAGCCCATAAAGTTTAGAAGGAAAATCATGTAGTAGATCTTGGACAAAGAAAGGCATAAAAGTGGTGAAGGGACGTGTCTCCACCCAGGAAGGGTTAAGCCGTCCGTATGCTAGAGGAGGCCAAAAGAGGGTAACCTTTGGAGGACGGTAACCTGGGTGTACAGGAGTCAGAGCATCCAGGTGCAAAGGCCAGAGGTCGCTCCCCTGGTGCTGTCAGGACGCATGTACTGTCCACCTCATCCACGTGTTCTCTTAGCAAGAAGGTGAGTCCAGAAGAATGGAACCCTGGCTGCAAGGAGAAAAGGGGAATGACTGCCATCAACCAAAAGAGAGCGAGATCAGGTTTCAAATGAATGATGTACCTTTAATTGGCAAGATCAAGTATTTTCCTGATGGTTTGAAAACAAGAGAGATCAGTCACTGAAAATAAAGATAATTGCATTCACTTAAAAGTATAAAAATGAGTGATTTAAAAACCATATTAGGAAGTGACACATGTTACAACAGCAGACTGGCCCTAATGGAAACTCCTGCTACGCGAGAGTCAGAAAGCCAAGCCCACGTTCGCTAACCTGTTTAATACACAATGACTCCACGCATCATTGTTTCCAATAATTCACCTCCTGCTCCTTCGCAATATGAATGTGAATTTCTGCCCATCAAAAGATAGTGTTTGTTTCCCTTCCTCTTAGGTCAGGCTGGTCTCATGATGGTTTTGACCAACAGAATGTCAGTAGAAGTGATCTGTGCATGATCCCAGCCCAAGCCTCAATAGACCTTGCGTTTTCTGGCTTTATGTTCTTGGAGCATGGCCCTGAGACCACCGTGTAGACCACCAGAGTAGCCTACTAGAGACAAGAATCTCGAGGAAGGTAAACCAGACCATACTAGATGACAGTCAATGCCACTGCCAGATTCAAGAATAAGGCCATCTTGTATCTTCCAGCCCAGCTGCCCCTGCTTCGGAAGGCAGCCCTTGTGTGAGCCCAGTCAAAGCCAGCTGAGGAACTTCCCAGCCAACCCACAGAATTATAAGAAAAAAATAAATTGTTGTCTTTTTCACTCACTACGTTTTAAGGTAGTGTGTCATGTAGGAATAGATAAATAAAACAACTAAGCAAATGTGGATTTTTTCTTGTATCGAACTTATGTGATCAGTGTCCTGGATTCTGGAGGAAGATAATGGTGTTCCAGTTGAGGCAGGAAGAGGAACGGAGGAGGGTAAAGCAAAATAGTCACCACTGGGAGATCGGCAGGAACAGACCTGGGATTCACTAATAGCTGCCGATCAGCTGGGTTTTGCACTGGAACAAGCTCAAGCTTCCTTCCCACTTTGCTTGTTGGTGAGTGTGGAGAGAGGGGCACAGCCTGCGAGTCAGGATCCCTGAGTTCTAATTACTTACTGTGACCTTTTGATGTGTCCTCAACTGCCCTACCTATCCCATAGCAAGGGCTGCTGTGAAGACCCAGTGAGAAAAATGACTCTGGAAACTGAAGCATGATGCAAACATGAGACATTTCTATAAATTAGATCCAATGCTATTAATTAGATTCATTGCCATTTATTGAATTCACAGCCCCCTTGAATTATTTGATGAGATAAAAGGGAAGGTTTTATGGCTGGAAGTCATCAGTACCATCATCTCACAAATACATGCCTTTACAAAAAGGGTGTGTCCAGCATGGGAACGCAGAGCACAAAGAGCAAGGTACCCCAGAAAGATCCCTAAAGCCACAGAAAAGAGGAAAATGCAGACAAATGTGAATCATCTGAGCCTCCTGGCCTCATTTCCAGATCTACAAAACTGGAAAATGTAAAGCCCTATTTACAGAGCTCTTGACATGCTCTAGGGATAGAAAGTGAATAGAATTAGCCATCACTCATCACCTGCCATGTGCCACGTACTCAATAAGGATATTTTCTATGTGTTCTCTTTATTATTCCTTTCAATCGCCTTATGAGATTACAGAACAGGAAACTGAATTTCAAGGACATAAGCAATATTATAAGGTGCAAAGGATGAAGATGGTGGGATTAGGACAGTTTCTATGGATGGCAGATAATATGAGATGGTTTCAGAGGACAGGTAAAATTTTAATTGGAAAAAAAGTTACCCAAATGCATGCTGGAGAAGACGCAGTCACAAAGTACAATGAGATAAAATAGGATACTCATGGGGCATAGTTTGGCTGGAGCATTGTTGTGTATAGACAGGAGAGGGGGATCAGATTAAGATAGAAGCTGAGACTCTCGATCAGTCAGGATTCAATCAAAAAAGCAGAACCAGCAGGGTACATATGAATTTGTTACAGGGAAATTCTCACACAACTGTGAAAAACAGTTCAGCTGTGTCTGTAAGGCTGTTGTCTTTGCATCTGATGCTGGAATCCACAGACCAGGTGGTCAGAAAGGGAAGATGAAGGACAGGCTGAAACTCTCATATCTCGGTAACAGAAAGATAAATAACCTGATTTAAAAAGTGGGTAAAGTACTTGCATAGGCATTTCTCCAAAGAAGGTATATGAATGGTCAATAAGCACATGAAATGATGCTCAACATCAGTAGCCATTAGGGGATATAAATAAAAACCACAGTGAGATACCACTTCACTCCCACTAGGGTGGCTATAAACAAAAAGACAGATAATAGCAAGTGTTGACAGGGATGTGTAGAAATTAGAATCCTCATGCATTTCTGGCAGGAATGCAAAATGGTGGGATACTTTGGATACTTAGGATACTTTGGCAGTTCCTCAAAATGAGTTATCATATGATCAAGTAGTTCCATTCCTAGGTTCATACCAAAGAGAAATAAAAATGTATGTCCAAACAAAAACTTGTACACAGATGTTCATAGCAGCATTGTTCATAATAGCCAAAAAGTAGAAATAATGTAAGAGAAAAGGCAAAATGTGGTATATCCATACAACGGAATAGTATTCAGCCATAAAAATGTAGTGCTGACACACGCAACCTGCAGGCAAGCCCTTGAAAATGTTATGCTATAAGGGAAAGAAGCCAGATGAAAAAAGGCACATATTATATGATTCTGTTTAGATGAAATGTCAAAAATAAGCAAATTTATAGAAACAGAAAGTATATGAGTAGTTGCCTAGGACTCGGGTGACAGTCAGGGATCTGGGAATAGGGAGTAACTGTTAATTGGCCTGGAGTTCCTCCTCTTTGGCACAATGAAACATTCCACAACTGACTGTAGTGGTGGTTGTACACCTCTGTGAATATCCTAGAAACCAATGAATTGTACATGTAAAGGTATGAAATGTGTGATACATGAATTACATAAACCTGTTTTGTTTCTTTTTTTTTTTTAAGTGCAGGCAATAGCTGGAACCCTATGAGGATGGACTCAAACCCTTGTCCATTCTTGATGCTCCTGACCTTGGTGATGAGGGAATCTTGAGGAGGCTGAGTGTCTTTATCATGGAACTAAATATACATGCCTGGCCTAGAAGTCAGAGAAGCTTAAGGAGTATCCAGGGGAAGGTAGAGTGACTCAGGCCCAGACACTGCTTAATGCCAACAAGATAAGTCAGCAGGTCACCAGGACCAGAAAACCGCAGCCCCTTCCTTTCTGCCCTCCAGCTCTCACAGGAATCTCCCTTGGGGCTCACCCTAGCTGGACAGGTAAGAGAAGGGACTTCTGGGAAATGTAGTTCATCCCAGACAAGTTGAAGCCTTTACAAAGCCATCAGGGACTCTATTGTTGAGAGCTTGGAAATACATGGAGACATTCCTCAAATGGAACTGTTAAAAAGAGTAGGGAAGTAACATACCTAAACTGAACTTTGGGAAAATAATTTGGCAGCAGAAGAGAAAATAGCTTATAAAGGCAGGAAGAGCAGATAGGGGGCTCTTGCATAAGTGAAAGTCTGAAAGTGGGGAGATGGGGGTTGGAATGGGGCAGAAAAAAAAGAAGGATACAGAGAGAGGAAGTGGATCAATCCTCATCTTCAGTATATATATATATATATATATATGTGTGTGTGTGTTAGTATTTGGAGATCAGGGATGAGATGAAGGAAGAAATTATCATTCTGAGCTTTTAAAGCTTTAAGACCAAGAAGGTAGGGTTACTTTTAACAGAGGCAGCAATCCAAGAAAAGGAAAAGCTTTGACCAAAAGAGATGATGAACTTGAAGGTGCTTTTGGAACTTGCAGGTGATTGTGTGACCCATTTGAAAGTCAAAAACTTAGGAGAAAAGTCAAGAGTTTGAGATATCATCTCTGAATCAGCATCCCTGGTGATCAGGGACCAATGTTTCAGATCACCAAGAAGGAAAGTATCCAGGAAGAGGAGAGGTGGGTCACTGAAAGTCTGGAAGGAGCATCAGAGGAACAGCAGTTAAAGTGGGAATGTTAGACATCCCAGAAGTCAGAAGGTGACTGTGATGGCTAATTTATGTGTCAACTTCATGGAGTCGTGGGGTGTCTAGAGATTTGAAAATGTTATTTCTGGGTGTTTCTGTGAGGGTATTTCTGAATGACAATGGCCTTTGAACCAGTAGACTCAGTAAAGCAGGTGGCCCTCCCCAGTGTGGATGGTCATCATACAATCTATTGACCACCTGAACAGAACAAAGAGCAGAGGAAGAGTGAATAGGCCCCTTTTTTCCTGCCTCGCTGCTCGAGCTGGGGCATCCTCTTCTCCTACTGTGTGACTTACACCATCAGCTCTGCTGGTTCTCAGGCCTTTGGACTTGGACAAAATTATACCACCAGCTTTTCTGGGTCTCTACCATGCAGGCAGCAGATTGTGGGACTTCTCAGCCTCTAAAATCATGTGAGCCAATCCCTCAGAATACATCTCTTTATATCTATCCTATTGGTTTTGTTTAATTAGAACCCTGACTAACACAGTGACATTTCGAAAAGAGGCAGGTGCTCACTTCCAAACAATGAGGGCAGAACCAGTGGTAAACTGTGGACAGAACACCAACTAGTTTGGGGCCAAGAGATACTATCAAATAAGAACTGGAATTCCTCTTATCAAGACTCACATTAAAGAGTTGAGTTTCCAGGTCCAAAAATACAAGGGCGGGCCAACGAGGTAGACAAGGTAGATTACTCAGAAAGCAAAGGAAATTATATTCCAATATGTGATGTTGGTGGTGTTCTGCAATAACCATGCTTTTCCTGTGTAGGGTTTTGACAGAATCCAAATCTGATTTCTGACACCAGTCATGTCAGAACTTTGAAGACATTCCTCAGGGAACACAAGTAGCAAGAGGAATAGTCGCTTATGAGTCTTAAAGAGTTTTGCAGAATAGAGGGAGGTGGAGCATTCTGACAGGAATCTAAACAGACATAACTCAGCACAAAGCCAGGATGATATAGTCCAATTTTGCAGAAACATTGTGGATATGTTGCAGAAGCTGATGAGGCCGCATAAGTGAGGAACCCTGGAAAAACATCCGGGTCCACAGCATTCTTCCACGTGCTAGTCATCCACCCAGAAGGTACAACTACCCCACTGACTGGGAAAACCTACAGTCTTGTTTTCCTCAAGGGGAAGCCGCATTGCCGAGGAAATCATGCCTCCCTAGAAATTCCTGATCCCGATTGCCTCTGTTGTTCTGGAAATGGTATCTCCGTTGACTTTTAATCATTTTTATTTCTCAAAGTTAATTACCCTCTGAAGCTACCATCATGGCCAAATCATTCCACCTGCCTCTGCGTGTGAGTGTGTGGGTGTGCGGTGTATGGGCATAAAAGTGAACATGCAGCTATAAATCACCTGTGATTGTCCTTCTTCATCAAACATAGTTGTCACAATCTTGATACTACGTGCGTGAATATAGCTGAGCACAACCGCTTGATACAGAAGCAAAAAAGGAAAAACACTGGGAAATGTCTTCATGCTTGTGTCTAGGAGAGAAGTTCTCACATTTTCTCAGTTCGTGACATACTTGATGTTTCAGTAATATTTTCGTGGCAACCATAGGCCAAAAAAAGAAAAACCTGTTCCCTTTATTAAGTAGTTAGATCCAAACAACTTAATAAGTAGGTACGCCCTAACAACTTCACAGCCATTTGAAAAAAACTGATTCCTATAAATTAAAGGAAGCCCCCAACTCCCCCTCCCTTATCTGCACTCTCAATCCTCCCACCTTTGTGGGGCCACACCCCTACCTGAAGCAGCCCGGGTCCTGCCACAGTTCTCTCCCGAAACACAGCTCCTCACTTCATGACATAACTCAAGCATGATCCCGTCCGTCTGTCATGCCCTACCCCCACTCTGCCGTGAGAAATTGTTCCCACCTTCCTCTGCGCTTCCAAAGGACTCTGCCCACGCCCTTAACACACAGTATTACAGTTATTCGCTGGTGACAGACTGTACCTTACAGTGAGGGAACATGTTTAATTCATGGCTCTCTCCTCAGCTTCTTACAAGGTCTGCCACCTTGTAGGTACATGTTTATTCATTGAATGAATGATTGATGTTACCAAACTCACCAAACAACTTTTAAGTGTCAGTGTGTGAGAACACTAGGAATGAGTTTACATATAAATGCACAGACATATATACATACACAAGTCTACATATATACTTGCACTGATAGGACACATATGCATGTTGACATAAGTACCTGCTTACATCCCACCTGCTTGAATATCAGTTCTGGGTACTGTTCCTGGGCAGAACACAGAGAGATTAAATAACATACTCAAGGTCACACAACTAGCAATGTGGCAGGATTAAAATAAAAACCCAGGCAAATTAGCTCCATGTGCTCAACCAATAATGCTCTCCTGTCCCTCATTTTTCCTGGCTGAAGCTCTTTCTTAGGAGTATGGATACAACCAGGAAATCCTTCCCAAAACAAGTGAAGTGAAACACTTATACTCACCCCTGCTGCTCAATACTTCCTCAGATACTTATCATCATAAAATCTATGAATTCGATAAATTCAACTAATGGGCGAGAAATGTCTTGCACCAAACACTGGTGTACTACTCTGAGCAGAGCAGAGCCCCTGCCAGGTTGAACAGGGAAAACAGAGGTATGGCTAATTATAAGGGGCAATACACAGGGTGTAGGAAGAACATGGAATAAGATGGAGAAGTTCATGTTGTTAAGGGGATCACAAAAGGCCCCAGAGGCGAACACTAGATTCCTGCAAAACAGGGTTCATATTCAAACCAAGCCGACTGAATTAATTCTAAAACACGTAGCCAAATTCTGAATGATGCTGATGCATTTGAGGGACGCAGCACCCACACTGGTCCAAGACAAGAAGACAAGGGAGTCCACCCAGATCTGCCCACATGCCTTGGGCAAGCCGTTCCTCAGTGTGTGCTTCAGTGTCCTCCTCTGCAGGTGCTCCATGGAATAGGCTGGACTAGATAGACTATCTTTAGCTCCAAATCCTCATCCCTTCTTATATTAGATTCTAAATATGTGATAAAATACTCATAATGGTTCTCCAAAAATGTGGGGAGAGCAAAGACTTGAAAGTAGATGTAATTATTTTAATTTTTGGCAAGAGAAAAGACCAAAGAGAAGAGGCCAATGGCTGCAGAGCCCGCAAAGACATAATCATTCATTCCCTGCCCCATCACTCTTCTGGGTAGCAAAGCAGGAACACTTAGATGGTTCCCTGCTGCCCCTCACACTCTGAAACTACTTTTCTGATGAGCAATGCTTAATATCCAAGCACTACCAGGTGCCCACAATTGTGCCAGACCTTTCATATCTGCGTTGCCTTACTTCCTCTTCTTCTCAACACCGTAAAGATGGGGTGATCATCTTACTTGCACTGTTGAGAAAACAAACTCAGAGAAGTTAAATAATTAAATAAGTCATTTGCCTAACAACCAGTTGAGAATCCAGACCCAAATCATTCTACTCTAATGTTCCTTCCACTGTGTACATAGCTAGCTTTGAAGTAGGTAGTAGAGTGGGGCGGGTGGGGGGGGGAACAAGAAATGAGTCAACAATAAGGGATATGTTCTGAAGACAAAGCCTGGGGAAGCTGAAGATTATATGACTTTAAAGCTGGCATGGTTTATTCAAAGAAGGACTAAAGGAAAAAGCAGGCATCAAGATGTAATGAGATGGGCAAGAGATTGATTGGGTGACGCACTGTAAAGGAGAAAAGCTGGGAAAATGGGAGTAGATTGGAGAGAACCTTAAAACTGTGATGTAGGTCTGACACCCATGAAGAGAGAGAAGGGGGGAAGGCAGGAAAGCAGGAAGGCAGGAAGGAAGGAAGGAAGGAGGGAGGGAGGGAGGGAGGCAGGGAGGGAAAGAGATCTGACAAAGGGACAGAACAGTGAGAATCATCATCTGCCATCAAGTACTCCACAAAGCTCACTAACATTGATGGAATGAGTGAACCAGCTCCATGTTTCAGCTACTAACCTATGTTTTAATGTTTTCCAATTAGAGCCATTCATTCAGCCAGCAAATACATGTACCTATCATGTGCCAGGCATTTACTGGGTACCTCCCACGCTGGTTCTGGGGATGCTGAGCTATGTATTCACACTTAATACACATGCAAGAAGTAAATAGTAATCAGAAATATGACCAAATATTTACTTTTCTAAGTGCTCTGATAGCAGAATATACCAGGCACTTTGATAATGGCTATGAATAGCATGTGTCTGTTGTAAGGAACATATACCCAACTCAGACAGGCTTAAATAGGATGGTTATTGCTTTCCATAAGGATTCACATAGCAAAGTTGTATTTTCTTTTCTTTCTGTGTTCAGAAAGGGTATCTGCCACCTACACATTTTCCTTTACAGGACTTACTATCCATGCACCAACATCCCTATTTTCCCTACCAAGTCCACCAATGCTACAACCTTGATAGTCTCTTTCCCAAGGTGTAAGGACAGCTGATTAACCAAGTGGAGTCCTTTTCTGTGCCCTTCATCCTACCTCAAGTAATTCTGTATGTCAAAGTTTGTTGTTAACAATGCTCACTTTCTAGTACCAAGGTCTCTATCATGTGAGAGGCCTTAAGTTGTAAATAATAAAAAAATTTTAACTCAAATTGGTATTTACTATATTGGTGAATGATTAAGATACTGTGTAGGGAATTGTTGGTTCGATTCAGCCGTTCAACAGTATCATTTCCATTTCTTCTGTTTGCTTTGATGTCAGCTTCATCCTAAAGCTTCGTGGGTACAAGACATCCGTCAACAACTATCAAAGATCCACGCTTTCTTGGACCACAAGAGAGGGGGAGGGCATTCCCACTAGAAGCTCTCTGAGAAGAATGAGGAAGGGCAATTCCAGAAACTGCTAGAAAACATCTCTTCCCATTTCACTGGCCCAAATGGGACCATGAGCCAGCCCTAAACCAATCACCATAGACAGGAGATGTGGTTTTTTTCTAATTAAGATAGCTCTGAACCATGTACAAGGGTTCAATCTTTTTCTCACAATGCACATGGATTTTAAAAGGACAGTTATTGATATCTGACAAAAATTGGGGTTTTTATTAAAAAATGGATATTGGGGATACAGCACAATTTCCACTACAGTTTTGATCATGATGACAGAAGCAAACATTTCTATAATTCTTCTATGCCTGAGGCCTCATTTAAGACTTAGTAAACATTAGAATGTGCACATCTGTGCTCATGGCATGTCCCTAAGAAATCCAGCCAAAGACACTTGAGCTTAGTCCTCCTGCAAGACTCCTGCTGAACTAAGAACCCAGCCAGGCTCAGAGGACGCTCCTTCCACCTCTTCCCCCACCTCCTAGCACCCTTATTTCACCACTCTGTTTGCTTCAAGTGTGAGGCAGACCTTATTACTAAATTCAGGCAAGATCCTGAAAGGACCCTGAAGGGCTTTTTACTCACACAGAAATCATTTGTTCCAATGAGTCCCACTCATGATGTCCTGACCTTGCAGCTCAATCAATTAATTTTTTCACAAGCAAAAGTACTGGGTGCCTCTGATCCATGGTATTGAAGATGTTCCCATTAAAAAGGACATCACCTCCCTCCACAGGGACCTGATGGGAAATGGCTGTAGGATCTACAGTCTGGCCCTCAAGTCAAGAAAGCTGGGTTTTCTGAAACTCTCTGGGAAGAAGTGGAAATCAGGTCCCACTTGAGCCAGAGAGAGTGTCCTCTTTGGTTCAGAATAGTCCTTGTGTCACTAGAGTTTTCCAGGAAGCCACGGCAAAGCAAGGACCTGCTGGGACTCCCTCTTCGCTGCCTCCCTGCACTTGGCTGGCTTCTTCCCATCCTTCCATGCTCACCTCTGTGTCTCTTCCTCCAGGAAATCTTCTTGGATCTTCCCTCAACCTTACAGATAGTGTAGATTCTCCTTTTGACCTTTGCCACACCCACCACCCTTTTTCTTTCTACCATGCATTTAATCCATGTTAGGAAAAGGCTCAGTTACTTATCTATGACCCCCACTTGATTGTGGGTGCCTCAAGAGTAAGAAAAGAGTCTATTTTATTTTCAACTCTATCCTTAACCTCTTATACAGTGTCTGGCACATATTAGGGTCTCAGTATTTGTCATGGGAGGAAGGGAAGGAAGGAGAATAGGTAGGCAGACACCCAGAGGAAGAATGTCTTGCTGACCCTCTTTTCAGTTCCATCAGCCTCATCCTAGAGTTTTCTTGCCTTGAATTTGGGGCTGTCTCTTTTCCTGTGCTGCAAATCTTGGTGATGTTGAGGTATTGTCTCTACCTGCCTTCTCCAGCCCCAGAATCCAGGAGCTCAAGGGTGTGGTCACAGAAGAAGCCAGCAAGGGATGATGCAATATTAAAATTTGACTGGGAAAACCAGATATTCCACTCTTGGAGGTGTGGAGTACAAGCGGGGAGCTGCCCGCCATCCCTCATGGTTGGTGAGTTCTTTCTCCCTACCTTTTCCTGGGTGAGGCATTCAGGGGGAAAAAACACTCCATTCCAAATGCAACTGGAAAAACACTGGCTTAAATAGAAGTAAAGGAGCTCCTTTAGTGGAGAATTTCTTAGAAGTTGAATATACTGTGAGATACAAATCTGTGAGTGAGATATAAATGGAAGATGTGATTTTTTCCCTAAAATTAGTAACCAGCTAAAATTTTTCTTTGCAGAGGATCCCAGTTCATTTCACTACTGTCCTATAGAATAGTATAGAATAGCTTCTCAAATGGTTTGTGATGAAGAACAAGCTTGGGTGTTTTTTTCTTAATTTCTAATTAGCAGTGGGCTAATACATGGCTTTATGCTGCATGACTAGTACCCAGCCCCATGCTACATGCCGTTCACGTGTGTTTGACAACGTCTGTACTGAGTATACCTGTTCAAGAAGACAAGTCCACTGAACACTTGGATGTTGGAGTAATGCCTAAATTCCTAAATGTCTGTATTTACCTTATTGCAGACCAATAAAAAAAAGAGTTCATAGCATAGTACTGCCATTAAATACCTGCTAGATAAAACTCCTCTCTCTCAAAATCTCTATTCTAGCCAAGGTTTCTCTCTCTAAGAAAGAAATATAAATGGAGTATGAGCTGGTGACCCACCGTCTCTCAGTGTCTCATATTAGGAGCTACCTCTGTGACACCCAATCAAATGGCAGAGGCTTCCAGAGGGGGAGCAGACTTCCCCTGGCCCACCAATTGGAGCATGAACACTAAGACCAGGGATGTGACTTGCCAAATGGCCAGGGTGGCCTGGTCTAGTGCTAGTTGAGAGCCTCAATTTTTTTCCAGACTTAGTCTATGGAAGCTCTGAGAGGAGAAACTGTCAGACCATAGAGACTCTGTAGGTAGGATCCTTAACACCTGTTTGTGTTCTTAGTCCTTCATGCCCAGCACCCAGCACAGTGTCTGACACTTAGGAAAGGTTTAGCTGAGGAGAGAAAAAGATCAGGTATTAAGCAGAAAGTATTTCCAAGTCAAGAAAAGACTTCCAGGGCCACAGAAATGCTCATAGGTTAAAAGATGGAAGCCAGAGAGGAGGTGACCTTGAGCTGACTGAATCACGCAGAATATAGGGAGTCAGTGTTTAATGGGGAAAAGCTCACCTGGTTCTCTCGCTGTATTTAAGAGCAGTAAGAATTCCAGTGGAGCAGTGCTTGGGATGCAAGAAAACTCATCAGTATCTTGGTCCTTCCTTCCTATTAATTTCCAGGCTTCCAATTAATTGACTTTTCCTCACTGAAATCCCATAGTAATAAGTAGCTTATATATAAATATGACAGGTGTGTTGGGTGGATAGAAGAATTCTGTGACATGTAATGGCATTATTAATGATCTTGTCATCAATAAAATTATGATATTTTAAAAAAATAAAGACTTAAGCTTAGTTTATGCATGGCTGAGACCATCCTGCATGCCTTAGAAAAGTTGCTGATCCTAAAGATTTTTTTCTCTTGTTGTTGCAACTTAAGCTTCTTTTGATGTCTGCCTCTTTGAATATTACTTAAATAATTAAAGCTCTATTTTTTTTACCTACTTTACATGCATAAAATTTAATTGTCATCATTGCATTAGAAATTTATTTAACGGCACCTTCTTAAATAGAGAAAAGATAGAAGATGATAGATGATAGATATAGATAGATACATGACAGATGATAGATATGGATAGATAGATAGATAGATAGATAGATAGATAGATAGATAGATAGATAGATAGACAGATATAGATAGATAGATAGACAGTGGATTTTTTTTCTTTTTGCTAAAAATGTGAATGCCATGAAATCTGGATGGGCACAAAGCCACACTGTAATTCTCTACCCTACCATCCAGGTGCTGACTTTCAACTACCTTCAAGGGGAATTGAGGAGGAAGAAAGTATAATATTTGGAAATGCACCCCAGACCTTTGTTACCTGCTGAGAAGTAAATTGCAATGTCCATTTGGCTTATTTCTACTAAAGAAATGGATGAAAAACTTTGTCTGCATTCATGGGCAGCCCCCAGAGCCAGTGCTGGCATGAAGAAGGAGAATGGCTACACCCACAGGCCTCTCTCAAATCTTGGCTCTTCATTAGCATCTGGAGTCCTGGGCCTAACCTCTCTGAGCCTGTTTCCTTATTTATAAGATATAAATAGTAAAACTGTTTTGGAGATACAAAGTAAAGTACTCAGCACATAATAGCTGTTCAATAAGCAGCATTTATTACCACTATTTTCATCAAATATGACCGGGGACTCTCCTTTCCCATAGGAGATCCACAAAGGTCTTCCCTCTCAATCTACTCGTTCATGAAACCAAGCCTTCGCACACTCAGACTATCAGCCCAGCTTTCCTGAGCCATGGCAGCCTGGAAGGGACCCACACTAATGTGACTGCCATGTCACTAGCCAAAATGTTCTCCTGAAAGTGGGGGTGGTCGCTTCTCACTGGTCTCACCCTCTCTTACTAGTTTTCAAAAACATGGCATCACTCACTCAGTGTACTTAGAGCCCTGTTCCTTTTAGCCCTTGGAGATGACTTGAATGCACCATGACTTGATCACCTAGGATATTACTGGAAGATGTTTAGGAATGCAACTGTTTACTGGATAATTCCCTTCTTATAACCCAGAACAGAACCCAAGGAACTCAATCCTAACTTGTATGACTGGGGGCAGAAGTTCTCTTACCTATTCAGACAGGAGTGGTCTTTCTTCTGTTTCCTGGGCCTATAAGACTAGGCATTCATCCCAAAATCCTCTTCAGTTTTTCTGTCCCAAATGGAACTGTGGGCAGCCTGCTCTGTTATGTGATGCTATCTTAACCAAGAGCATTAAAGTCTCCACTCCTATTCATGCACTTATTCAAAGGCTGCTTATTGAAGGTCTATGCAATGCCAGGAACCATTGTATGTGCTAAAGGCATCAGTGATGAAAGGGAATATAAAAGCCTCTACTCTCATGGTAGAGGAAGGCATTAATCAAATAAACAACCTTACAATTGCGCTAATGTGCTTTGGACTTGCATATGATGCTATTAAAGGAAATAATAAGAGGAAGTGACCTGGTCCAGGATATCAAGGAAGGCTTGTCTAAGGCAGGGATCCTTGAGCTTCGACCTGAAAGATAAGGAATATTAACTAGACGAAGTGAATGCAGGGGTGGAGGTGAAAGACTGTTCCAGGTAGGAGAAATATATATACATATATTCTAAGTCCTAAGTCAAGAGGTTATATGGTGCATGCAATTGAATTCCCCCAGAAAATGAGGACAAGACTCATGAGACAAGCAGGCAACATCCACATTATATAAGACGCTGTAGGTCCTCTTAGGGATTTTGGTCTTCTGCCCAATAGCAATGAAAAGCTACTGAGGTGATATAAGTACTTGGAGATGACATGATAAAATTTGCACTTTCAGAAAGATGTTATTGTGTCTTGTGCTAACTGGACATCAACCAGCTTTACAGATGTATTTCCAAGACCAGCCTCTCGGCCGGCTCCAAGACAAGGAACCAGAAGGAAGCATGAGTCAGGGGCTCCCTGTAATCAGATGCCTCTAATCTCTGCTGCCCTGGTGGTGATGACTTGAGTGCACCATGATTTCATCACCTTCCTTATCTTGGTTTCTGGTGCCAAAGAACCTTCAGCATACCCAGCTTCTCTCTGCCTGAAGGACAACAAGATCAAGATCCTTGATACCAGCACTGTCCCCTCCTCAGGAAAGGATCAAACTACTAAGTTTCAGCCTCACTAAAGGTCAAATTCATGGATGAGTCAACCCCTATTAAAAACTTTTATTATTTGGATTATACTCTCCCTTGTATTTATTGGGGAAAAAAATGATACACTAATAACTAAGCCATGAGGTCCATGAAAATGAGACCTTTTTTTGCACTGTTCTATTTCCAACCTGCTGTACAGTAGTTGCTCAATAAATGTTATATAAATAAACCTTTAAGTATTTTGGCAAGAAGTAAAATTTAAAAGAAAACACTCATCATCCTACAATTCTAAAATAACTTTCCATCTTTGTAGGATGTTTCTGTTTTTATGTTTATGGACGTGTTTATTGAAATAACATTTTCATGTATAACCTTATTATATGATTTAGACATTGTTTCTAATACATTTTGTCATAAATATGTGAGTAAACCTCTTAATTATCCACTCATAGCTTCCTGGTGTGTCCACAGATGGACACAATCTACATGTACCTACATGTACAGTAATTTATAAATAGGCAGGAATGTATATGTTTAAAGCTATAACCCTACAACTTCACTGGGGCAATTTTTTTCCATACAGAGGCAAGGAAAATGCAGCATACTTTCAAGGGAAGAAAGAAGGAAAGAACAAACTGAGTTTCAGAAATCATAAATGAGCTAAAAGCTTGGATTTTATAATATTTAGAGCTTTGATCACCATTTTGCAGGCAATGAAATAGGATTCTAAACATAAAATACAGTCGTCCAAGATCACAGATATTAAGAGTCATCTGATACCTGAGACTTATTTCCTAGCCAACTCTTGGGAGCCTCTCTCACTGACATTATAAGCAGAAATCGTCTGAAGAAACAAGTAGTGTATTTAGTGTTGATACAGATTGTAATAATACATAAGCCCAAATTAACATTCCCACTTGGACTAGTTCATTTGCTTGCATCAAAAGGCTTACAGGTTATCATGGTTAAAAATGTTGAAGTGCAGATAACAGAAGAAATACCCTGTTTTACTACCCAAAAAAATAATCATTTATTTTGATAAAATGAAGCTTTTTTCTCTCCATTATAGCATCAGATAATAATGGCTCATCTGATTGTCATAAAATATAGGAGGTGGATGGAATCACTTAACTTAAAATATTGCTCTGTTACATGGGGAAGAAGACGTAGCAAGCCCTCAACCAGATCTACTTATCTGCTCCGGACCAGCTGAAAGTGAGGTCCAGTGAGTGGTCCTGGGAATGGACACCTGACGAAGACACGCTGTGCTTGTTGAAGGTGCCATGGAAATGGAAGCAAGCAATGCCTTCAAACATCAACCCCAAATCTAAAGGGAGAAGATCAAGAGCTCCAAATTTCCAGCACTTATTTTCAGTTGAGCTGATGTAGGGATCTACTCATTTAATGAGGGCCACGTGATTTTCTTGAACCATTCTGGGGAGCCTACAGCAAAAAGAAATGCAGCTTTTAAAGGCGACTTTAAAAGTGGTAGTCATTGCATGATTAGAATTCATCAGTGTGTGCTGAACCCTATGCTGAGCAAAGGTTGACCCTGTCCTATCCCTGAACACCTGTCGGTCTCAAGAAGATGAACGAAGTCTGGAGTCCAGGGCCCCTGAGAGACCAGGAGGAGTGAGAATGATCTCCTAACAGCACCTTGTATGCCGCCAAGGGTATAGTAAAACCAGGAATTAGAACAGGAGCACGGATGGAGATTAGCATTCAAAGCTCCCTAGAATGGCCAGGAGAAGAGGAGAAGCCTAATCAGGGCCAGCAGTAAAGCGCTAACAGGGAAGGGAAAAAAGGGAAGGGAAGCAGCTGCTGCCTTTCCAGTTGAGCTACGTCAGGCCTCTGTTGTCCCCTCTTCTCTGTCCCCAACCCACACTGGTGTGGCGAATGAGCCGTAAGTGGTCCCCTTTTCTCACCACTAGGGTGTCTCTTAGGTTCTGTTAGAAGGAAGGACCACTCGTGAGACCAGAGTAAGCAGCACCTGATTTTACCACCATACCCGAAAAGAGCAGGGGGTGATGGGGGGAAAGGCTAGGAAAGGTTGAGGCAATCTGGGCTCTCCTGTGTATTCTGACCCACTGTACAACCAGAGAAATCCCTTCCCCTTCCTGAGAACACCCACTACAAATCCTGCCTGCCTCTTGGGCATCTCTCCAGACGGCTCCTCCTCCAGGACGGTGCGGCCACTGATGGCTGATCGGTCCCTTCCTTGGGGAATGTGAGCCCTGGGCCCTGGCCTCACCTGCACAGCTGGGCCCAGCCACACGCTCCTCCTCCAGGCCCGGACTCAGGAGGGGCACCATCTCACGTGGTGGTGTCTGGCAAACTGAGCAACCACCTCAGGGCCAGAGGTCATGACCCAGAAATCAGAGGACTGCCTGCGGGGTGGCTCTTGGCCAATGGGAAAAACAGGACGGAAGGGGCCCAAGCAGAGAAATTCCCTTTTTCCTGCCTCCCATGGACGGACTACTCCGTTTCTCCTTCAGTCAATGCACAGTCCTTCCTCTGGAGGGACCTGACCCGTTGGGAAGGGGCATCCAGTTTGCTAATACCTCACTTCTCATTGTCTCACTTGCCTTGCTTCTCATTTTTCCACATTCTCATTGTCCTGGGACTGCATCTCCCAGGTGGGCACCTTCAGTTCCCGCCTCAGGCTGTTTTCTCAAGAACACAGACCTAGCCTGAGACTTTGTCTTCAGAATAAAAGAGGGCCTGAAGACCTCACAGTCACTGCTGGGTCTGACATTCTGGAGTCCAGGTTCTAAGCCTCAATAGAACCTTGACTGAGAGTTTCCACATAGCAGGCAACTTTTACATTGTCCACAGTGTAGTTTGCCCGCTGGGATACCACTTTCTGCACTGGGAAATACTTCTATGAGGTTCCTAGCATTCCCCCATTTTACATATGAGGAAACTGAGGCTCTGAAAGTTTAACTCATTGGCCCAATGTCATATAACTAAAGAGGAGTAGAACCAAAATTCAGACTTAGTCTTATTCCCAGTTCTGCATTCTCTGTCCTACCCCATACTATGTCCCTTAGACTGTTCTAGATTTATTTTTCAAGTCTGATTAAATGTTCCATGTTTTAAAGACTTGGGAAAAAAATCCCAGATGGAAGCTTGGGAGAGAAAAGCAAGGTGGCTGGTCTTGGACGGCACCAAACAGTACAGAGGGAGGGGTGGGGAAAAGAGACTTCATGCTCTATTATTTAAGGAGCCAAAGTCATACATTCTAATACCACAAGGACCACATTTTAGCATTCTTTCCCTTAACTTCTCCAGCGAGACAAATGCTTAAGTCAGAAGAACATTGTTTGTAGGAAAACAGACCCTGGTTTGGATTACAAAAAGGTGGCTGCTGCAAACCCAGATACAGTGAGCTCACCTCCACCTAAGATCCTTGTCTCTGTCGGTTTGGGCTGCTCTGACTGGTTGCCGGACACTGAGTGGATTAAACAACAAGCATGTGTCTCACAGTTCTGGAGGCTGGAAGTCCCAGATCAGAATGCCAGCATGGCTGGGAGCCTGGTGCATATTCTCCTTCTGGATTTGAGACGGTCATCTTGCTGTGTCTTCAGATGGTGGAGAGCTGGGTAGTTCTTCAGTCTCTTCTTATAAGGGCACTAATCCTACTGATGAGGGTACTACTCTTATGACCTACTTATCTCCCAAAGATCCCACTTCCAAATAGTATCACATTGGGATGAAAGATTCAACATACTAATTTTGAGGGGTCACAAACATGCAGTCAACTGCACTCAGCTTGTATGTAAAAACCAAAGCAGGGGCCATACAAGGGAAGCCGGAGGCAGCATGGGGACCAGCAGGAGCTTTCAGAGACCCTGCAGCCAGAACCCTTTATAGCAGGAAGGTAGTACAATGCAGGGGGAGACAGGGCAGTGAGGCAGAATGCAAGGCCAATGCAGACTCTGCTGCTGACCGGGTGAGTGGCCCTGAGCCTTCTCTGGACCTCAGTTTCGTCCTCTGTCATGGGGATGGGGAGATATCTGGATGAATGCATAGGACATCAGTGTAAAGTAGCTAATCCTGAGAATACAGGAAATGCGAAAGAAACCATGACAAATTGTTACTTAAATCCTTACTTACATTGTGAGTTGAACACACATGTTCTGCAGGATTTGGAGTGTGAAGCCACATGTGGTTAATAATAATGATCACAGAGATCACACTGCATGTTATGTCTTGGTGAGAGGCCCTCCATCTTCTCAGAGAGCCCAGAGGAAGCCCTCAAGGATGTTGACAGGCACCAGTGGTGCTAAGAACACAGGGTAGCAGGCTGCCCAGGAGTTGATGTCTGAGGGGCCCACCCGTCATCCCACCAGCTTCCTCCTCCAGCTGCTCCAGCACCAGGTGGCCCACATGTCGCCCGTGAGCATTGTGAGCCCAGAGCCAGCAGTGCCTGAGCCCTGGCCTAGGAAGGACTTGGGATAGGAAGTAACTAGGAAGTAACTGGGATAGAGGAGATTGCTTTCTAATGATAAAAGTTCAACATACAAAGAGAAAAAAGGAGGAAGACACAGGGATAATCATCAAAAAGTTAACAGTGTTCTCCTCCCAGTTTTGAAACTACACGTGTTTTATTTTCTTACTTTGGTTCTTCAGTGTATGTAAAGAGAAAAAGGACTTATAACTACTTCTCTTTACTGCTCTTCTCATTCCCAAAGAAGCCAATACAGCCCAAATATCTCCTCTGCCGGGAAGCTTCCCATGACATTAAAAATCCCACTCCTAGGTGCACCAAGCGAGGTATCCTCTTCAGGGCTGCCCTGAGCCAGCTCCTCCTAGCTGGAGAGCAGGGTGTGTGTGTCTCTGCCCTACTCTACATGCAGGAACACTGGGTTGGCAGCTGAAATCTGCCAAGATGGGAGAATTACCCAATGGAACTCAGCAGATTCTACCAATCAGGGTCTTCCTGCATGCACTTGAGAGCTGATCGTTAAGCATTTATCAGCACACCACTGTTTACGTTCCCAGAATTCTGTGCGTGTCCTTCTATATAGCTTTTGTTGTCTTGTGCCATGATGTTTAACTTGTTTTTCTCCACCGCTAACTTGTAAATACTCAAGAGGTAAGACATTTCATCATTTATCTCTAACCCACCTCACAATACTGTGCACATAGCTGGTGGAAGACAGGAGAGAGGGGAGAAGATATGGAAGGAAGGAAGAAAAAACTGGAAGGAGGGAAAGAAGAAGCCAAGGAAACAGAAATGAAGGGAAGGAGAGAGAGAGGAGAAGGAAGGATAGCTGCTTTCTGTCTTCAAATGTAATAAAATTGGATGATTATCCCTCAATATCAACCACAGCCATTCTCTGGAGCATGAAGTCCTCTGGTTAACTATCACCAAGAGAAGGTCCAAGCTTCCTCACTCCTGACTCCTAAGAAGGAAGAGCCTTGAAAAGTGGCCAATAACCTCTGGAACTTCCAGCCAGACTGGGTCAGGAAGGTGGAATGAGACTAGTATAGAGAAGATCTTTTAATCCCAATTAGGATGGCAAATCCCAGTCTTGCTTAGAATAGTTCCTGAGATTGAACACTTCTGAGTCCCAGCCCACAGGAACCATGAGAGCTCTCCCTTCTCCATACCTTCCATCATTTCGTTGAGGACCAAGTATTGACAAAAGGCTCCATAAACAAGAAGTACTAGAAAAGTTTACCTATTCAGCTCCTACCTCTTTCAAAATGTACTGGAATCTCTTCAGAAATCATTTTGTGGTCATAGCCTATTAGGTATCTTTTTGTTAGCTATTTTTCTAAGTAATGTGCTCATTATGTTTATATACCCTAATATAGTATCATGAATATAAACTCCCCTTTCTCATGAATATGTACATCCAGGCCAGAAAAAAATCAGAGCCAAGGAACCTGTTCAAGTTAAACAAAACAAAACAGAAAACAGTCGCTAGCCCAACTGGTTTAGCCAGTTTTTCTGATGCACACTAGATACTTCCACTAAGCTGTTATTTCCATTGTCTTATTCAAGTTCTTTCAGGGCATCTGTGCCAGTATGTGTGCATGGTAGCTGCTTCTTAGAGGAGAGAAGGAAATGAAAACCACCAATTATTGAGTAGCCACTGGATTCATTCATTGGTTCAACAAATAATGATTGAATTTTGTGTACCAAGCCCAACCACTGAGGATCCAGATGAATGAGACAGACCTCTGGTGTGTACAGTCCATTGGAGGAACGGGTCCAAAAGAAGTAACAACAAGCAAATAAACAACATAATAACAGATAGTAATAAGCTCCAGTAAGGAATGCAGCAGAGCACTATGGCCTATTGTAAAGGCCAGGGATGTATTTAGGAAGGATAGATAAGAGGTAACACTTGAGTTAATGCATGAACTAAAAGTTGAGAAGTTGGTTTCTCAAAGGGCCAGGAGAGAATAGGGTCAGCAAAGAGCAGGAGCAAAGGCCTGAAGATGGAAAAGAACTCAGCACACTCAAAGAACCCAAAGGAGGTGTGGGTGAGCAAGATGGAAAGTTGGAGATGAAATAGGAAAGGTGGGCAGGTATCAAGCACTCAAGGCATGATGAAGGATTTATATTTTAACATAAGTGCAAAGGGGAGCAATTGAAGCATTTGAAGCTGCAGAGACATGAGCTGGCTTCAATAAAAGTTTTCCTCTGAGTATTGTGTGGACAGCAGATGGAGGGGACTGGATTGAAGAGCAGAGAAACTAGTCAAACTACTGTTTAGACTTCCTTTTGTTGGATTTTGCACTCAGAGGCAGTGAATTTAATGCACTTAAATTAATGAATTTGGTTCACTAAACTGAACACAAAGTCTCCAAACATGGATCCATTCACCCAAAGGAAACTTTTGGTATTTCCACACCTTTTTTATATTTCTAGCTGTGAAGTCTTAGACAGATTACATCACCTCTCAGAACCTTAGTGTCTTCATTTGTGAAAGTTGTTTAGCTGAATCTTCCAGAGTATCCAGTAAATGTCATACTCCTTGGTTTCTTGGAAAGGAAAATGACTCATATCTGCTGGAAATAGCCCAGGTAGCTCCAGGCAGCTCCCTGGGCCAGGCCACAGCCAAGCTTGGGTGGAGCCTGAAAGGAGCTAGGGTGGAGACCCAGAGAGGATGGGCACCTGATTATGCAGTGCAAAGTCCCCTGTCCCAGGCTGCAGACCTCCCCCTCAGGAATGTGGCTTGGGTGGGGCCTGCTAGCTGCAGAGAGAAAACCAGAAGGCCCTGGTAGAAATAAAACAGAAGAATCTTTAAATAATTGTGGAACAGGGAAACCTTGCTAAATTGGAAACCAAATGCAAGAAGCATAAATGCAAAGACTAACAGGAATTATTTTATGAAAAATCCAAGACTATCTTACAAATCAAAAATAAAATTAGAGTAAACCAATTAAAAATGGGCAAAAGACATGAACAGGCATTTCATGTTAGAATCATGAACAGTCAGTAAGCCTTTGGCAAGATGTTACTGATGATTGGGAAAATATAAATCAATGCCACTATGATCTATAATTTTATAGACATTCAATTGGCAAAAATTGAAAGTTTTTAATACTAAGTAGAATTCGATTTATAAGATCTCTTACATGCTTCTAGTAGAGTGTAATGTGGTACTAGCACTTTGGAAAGTACTTGAGTTGTATCTTCTAATAATAATTATTTATACATTCTGGATCCAATGATGCCTCTCATAAATGTAATTTTACATGTATATCAGGACACATAGCCAAGAAATTTCAGAATTACACTTTCACAATAGTGTAAACCTAGAAATCACTCAAATATCCTTCAATAAAGGTGGTACTTTTTACAATGGACTATATGGTAGTCAGAATGAGTGGGCATAATGACACACATGTAACCATGTGGAAGATTCTAGCAAAATGATATTAAATGAAGAAAATACCAAAAGATTACAAACAAGTCCTTTAGGCTACTGGAAAAGTTCTTTACCTTAGAATGGGAGGTATTTGCTTTGCTGTTTACATAAGTAAGAAACTTTTCTTTCTCAAATTCATTAACCTGTATACTTAATACTTTGTGTACTTTATTGTATGTATATTATAAATCAGTAGTAACTGCCTTATAAAGGATTACATACCCTTTTTATGAAATTAAAAACTGAAAAATTAAAAAACTTACCTTTAAATACTACAATTCTGCTTTTATTTAGTAAAACTAAATACAGCAGTCCCCCTTATCCATGGTTTCAGTTACCTGTACTCAACCACAGCCCAGAAGCAGATGATCCTATTTCTGGTCTATGGTCAGAGGTCAACAGCAGCCTAATGCTATGCCACAATGCCTATGTCATTCACCTCACTTCATGTCCTCACTAAGGCATTTTATCATCTCAATTCATCACAAGAAGAAAGAGGGTAAATACAGTACAATAAGATATTTTGACAAAGTGATCACAGTTACATAACTTTTGTTACAATATATTTTACAGTCATTTTGTTTTGTTATTAGTTATTGTTTTTAATCCCTTACTCTGCCTGATTTTTAAATTAAGCTTTATCATAGGTATGTATAAATCAGGAAAAAGCATAATATATGTAGGGTTCAGTATTGCCCAAAGTTTCAGGCATCCACTGGGGGCCTCAGGATGTATCCCCCGTAGGCACATGGAGACTTCTATAAAAGAGGAATCAGAATGATGGTGACCTAGGAGTAGAGGAGGTATGGGGACGTGTTGGAAGAGAAGAGCCAGCCATGTCCATGGGGAGCTTCTTGTCAAGTGACATATATAAGTTATTTAGAGCTGAGATTCAAACACAGGCCACTGACATAAATTCATCTTCGATTAATATTAGCAATCTTCCAGATCTTTGGTGCAGCCAAAATTCTGCTGCCAACCTTAGGAACTTAGCACCTTATTTGAGTTATATGGGCTCCTGAATGTCTACCATTGCTCTGTTACCATAAAGTTACTTACACTACAAGCCCACCTTCCCTAGGGTGATGGTGAGGGTAGTAAATTAAAGGATGCTACAAATTTGCTTAAGCGAGAAAATCCTGTAGAAAATGAGATTGGGGCTTCTTTGCTGTCGTCAGAAGGCTTTGGGCTTCCACCTGGCCCTCTTGGCACACTCTTAAAGAACACACTGTTCTTGGAGTCACACTTTTCAGAACATCACCCTGTTGTGAAAAAAGCCCAAGAAGCTCTTTGGAGAGGTCCCCTTTAAGAACACTGCATTCTCCAGCTGACCAAACCTGGTCAGCTCCTAGTCCTGGGAGGGAGCCATCTGGGAAATGAACTCCAGCCCCAGCTGGGCTGGCCCAGCCAATAGTGTGGAGCAGAGAGGAGCTGACCCACCAAGCCTTGACCAGTTGCTGATACATGAGCAAAATGAAGGGGCATTGTTTTTATAAGCCACTGTATTTGGGGTAGTTTGCTATATAGCAGTAGATGACTGGAAGAGAAGGTATTTTTTCTTAAATGATGAGGGGAGGAAAGTAGGAAGTGAGGGAACAGGAAGAAGTATTGGCCACTTCATTCCATGGAGACAATAGCAGAAATGAGTAAAATTCTCTACGTGAGCAAATGTACCCTGACTCCTGGGTCTCTGTGATCCCTCTGGGCAGGGACTCTGCGTCAGGCTCCGAGCTGTCCTGCTTGTCTTCCTCTGAGCTGCTTTCCTTTTCCTCAGCAAGATCAGAATGGCAAAAAGACCGAAGTTTCTGGTGCAATCCTGTGCTTGTCCAGGCAGCAGCGAGAGCTATGTCTTCAGCAAAGGGGCAGAAGTTTTATTTGTGCACTTCCTTGTGGATTTATCTATCCTGCCACAGGCATTTTCAAACTTGTCATTTTAACTCCCCAGAATTTTTCATCCTTTTTGGAATTTCCATCACCATGTCACTGAATGGTGAAGGTGATATAGGACGGCCAAGCTCCTCTGAGCAGCATAAATCCCACAGCCTCTGCCTCCAGGTAAGCTAGGCCCTGGTGACCTGCTGCCGGAAGTATTCCACTGAAGGAAGCTGAGCCCTGGTCATGAAGTGACATTGTTGTGCAAGATGCTCATCTGACTGGTGGCTTCCTTCTTCTCCTTGAATTGTGATTAAATCCTAATAAAATAGACTCTCCTTTCAGGATCTTTCACTACTGGAAGGGCAAATGGAATCTAAAAATCTAGCTGGTCCAGACACATGAATCTAGGCTGAAAAATAAATCAGTGTTCCAGGACACCTGGAATGTCAGTTATTTGTCTGTTCTCAGATCCATTCCCCACCTCTGCTCAGCTCTATATTGTACGGGGCTGAGTCCTTCAAACTGCATTCCCATATCTCCCAAAATCGGTTTCTTTTTGGAGTTGACCAACCCTAATCAGAGGTACTAATGGGAAATTGGAGAGGAGGGAGGACGGATATTTCTCCCCATCACTCTTTCTTTCATGTCAGTAACTGAAACTCTTCCATGGCTCCTATTGCTCCAATGTGGTCCAACTCCCAGATTTCCAGACTCTGTTAGTGTTACCTCCTCCCTTTACACATGTGTGCTATCTCTAAGCTATTGATGTCTTATTTGTGATGTTCCGGCACCAACACTCCAATGTCTACCACTATTTCCTTAGCTTCCTCTGTTCCAGGTTAAACCTTTCAAATTCCCATACCTTAAAGTTGCTGAGATACTTTGCAATGCTAGAAAGACCCTCATCATTCTATTCTTTTTCATCTTGGAGCAATCATGCATTCTCCCCTCTCCATGCAGCCAGCTGCCCCATTGACACACATTAGGTCAACAGGGCTTGAGTCTGAGTTCCTTGTGCCAGCATTTCTTTAGCTCTTGAAGTGCCCCATTTTAAAGTGTAAGTGTCCTACAAGTAAGCCACTCAAGGACAACTTATATAAGTTCCCGAAGTTTTGGACTATGCTGCATATGTATTTTTTTTTTGGTATCACTAATATACACTTACATGAACAATATTGTGGTTACTAGATTCCCCCCATTATCAAGTCCCCACCACATACACCATTACAGTCGCTGTCCATCTGCATAGTAAGATGCTAGAGAGTCACTACTTGTCTTCTCTGTGCTATTCGGCCTTCCCCATGCTCCTCCCACCCCACATTATGTGTGCTAATTGTAATACCGCTTCTTCCCCTTATTCCTCCCTTCCCACCCATCCTCCCCAGTCCCTTTCCCTTTGGTAACTGTTAGTCCATTCTTGGGTTCTGTGAGTCTGCTGCTGTTTTGTTCCTTCAGTTTTTTCTTTGTTCTTATACTCCACGGATGAGTAAAAATATTTGATACTTGTCTTTCTCTGCCTGGCTTATTTCACTGAGCATAATACCCTCCAGCTCCATCCATGTTGTTGCAAATGGTAGGAATTTGTTTTCTTCTTATGGCTGAATAATATTCCATTGTGTATATGTGCCACATCTTCTTTATCCATTCATCTACTCATGGACACTTAGGTTGCTTCCATTTCTTGGCTATTGTAAATAGTGCTGCTATAAACATAGGGGTGCATATGTCTTTTTCAAACTGGGCTGCTGCATTCCTAGGGTAAATTCCTAGGAGTGGAATTCCTGGGTCAAATGGTATTTCTATTTTGATTTTTTTGAGGAACCTCCATACTGCTTTACATAATGGTTGAACTACTTTACATTCCCACCAGCAGTGTAGGAGGGTTCCCCTTTCTCTGCATCCTTGCCAACATTTGTTGTTGTTTGTCTTTTGGATGTTGGTCAACCTAACTGGTGTGAGGTGATATCTCATTGTGGTTTTAATTTACATTTCCCTGATAATTAGTGATGTAGAGCATTTTTTCATGTGCCTGTTGACCATCTGAATTTCTTCTTTGGAGAAGTGTCTGTTCAGATCCTTTGCCCATTTTTTAATTGGATAATTTGCATTTTGTTTGTTGAGGTACATGAGCTCTCTGTATATTTCAGATGTCAACCCCTTATCAGATCTGTCATTTATGAATATATTCTCCCATATTGTAGGATGCCTTTTTGTTCTACTGATGGTGTCCTTTGCTATATGGAAGCTTTTAGTTTGATATAGTCCCACTTGTTCATTTTTGCTTTTGATTCCCTTGCCTGTGGAGATACGTTCATAAAGAAGTTGCTCATGTTTATATTTAGAAGAGTTTTGCCTATATTATCTTCTAAGAATTTTATGGTTTCATGACTTATATTCAGGTCTTTGATTCATTTTGATTTTACTTTTGTGTATGGAGTTAGACAGTAATCCAGTTTCATTCTCTTACATAGAGCTGTCCAGTTTTGCCAGCACCAGCTGTTAAAGAGGCTGTCATTTCACCATTGTATGTCCATGGCTACTTATTGTATATTAATTGACCATAAATGTTTGGGTTAATATCTGTACTTTCTATTCTGTTCCACTGGTCTATGGCTCTGTTCTTGTGCCAAAACCAAATTGTCTTGATTACTGTGGCTTTGTAGTAGAGCTTGAAGTTGGGAAGCGAAATCCCCCCTGCTTTATTCTTCCTTCTCAGGATTGCTTTGGCTATTCAGAGTCTTTTGTGCTTCCATATGAATTTTAGAACTATTTTTTCCAGTTCATTGAAGAATGCTGTAGGTATTTTGATAGGGATTGCATTGAATCTATAGATTGCTTTAGGCAGGATGGCTACTTTAACAATATTAATTCTTCCTACCCAAGAGCATGGGATGAATTTCCATTTATTAGTATCCTCTTTAATTTCTCTCAGGAGTGTCTTGTAGTTTTCAGGGCATAGGTCTTTCACTTCCTTGGTTAGGTTTATTCCTAGGTATTCTATTCTTTTTGATGCAATTGTGAATGGAATTGTTTTCCTGACTTCTCTTTCTTCTAGTTCATCGTTAGTGTATAGAAATGTAACAGTGTATTAATTTTGTATCCTGCAACTTTGCTGAATTCAGATATTAGTTCTAGTAGTTTTGGAGTGGATTCTTTAGGGTTTTTTATGTATAATATCATGTCATCTGCGAACAGTGACAGTTTGACTTCTTCCTTGCCAATCTGTATGCCTTTTATTTCTTTGTGTTGTCTGATTGCTGTGGCAAGGACCTCCAGTACTATGTTGAAAAAAAGCAGAGACAGTGGGCATCCTTGTTTTGTTCCCAATCTTAAAGGAAATGCTTTCAGCTTCTCACTGTTCAGTATGATGTTGGCTGTGGGTTTGTCATATATGTCCTTTATTATCTTGAGGTACTTGCCCTCTATACCCATTTTGTTGGGAGTTTTTATCATGAATGGATGTTGACTTTTGTCAAATGCTTTTTCAGCATCTATGGAGATGATAATGTGGTTTTTGTCCTTCTTTTTGTTGATGTGGTGGATGATGTTGATGATTTTCAAGTGTTGTGCCATCCTGGCATCCCTGGGATGAATCCCACTTGGTCATGGTGTATGATCCTCTTAATGTATTTTTTAATTCAATTTGCTAATATTTTCTTGAGTATTTTTGCACCTATATTCATCAGGGATATTGGTCTGTAGTTTTCTTTTTTTGTGGTGTCTTTGCCTGTTTTTGGCATTAGAGTGATGCTAGCTTCATAAAATGAGTTTGGAAGTATTCCCTTCTGTTCCATTTTTTGGAAAACTTTAAGGAGAATGGGTATTATGTCTTCTCTAAATGTCTGATAAAATTCAGTGGTCAAACCATCTGGCTCGGGTGTTTTGTTCTTGGGTAGTTTTTGATTAATGATTCAATTTCATTGCTGGAAATTTGTCTGTTTAGATTTTCTGTTTCTTCCTTGGTCAGTCTTGGAAGGTTGTATTTTTCTAGAAAGTTGTCCATTTCTTCTAGGTTATCCAGTTTGTTAGCATATAGATTTTCATAGTATTCTCTAATAATTCTTTGTATTTCTGTAGTGTCTGTTATGATTTTTCCTTTCTCATTTCTGATTCTGTTTATGTGTGTAGATTCTCTTTTTTTCTTAATAAGACTGGCTAGGGGTTTATCTATTTTGTTTATTTTCTCAAAGAACCAGCTCTTGGCTTCATTAAATTTTTCCATTGTCTTATTCTTCTCAATTTTATTTATTTCTTCTCTGATCTTTATTATGTCCCTCCTTCTGCTGACTTCGGGCCTCATTTGTTTTTGATTTTTCCAGTTTCAATAATTGTGAATTTAGACTATTCATTTGGGATTGTTCTACCTTCTTTAAATAGGCCTAGATTGCTATATACGTCCCTCTTAGAACTGCCTTTGCTGCATCCCACAGAAGTTGGGGCATTATGCTGTTGTTTTCATTTGTCTCCATATATTGCTTGATCTCTGTTTTAATTTGGTCATTGATCCACTGATTATTTAGGACCGTGTTGTTAAGCCTCCATGTGTTTGTGACCCTTTTTGTTTTCTTTGTACAATTTATTTCTAGTTTTATACCCTTGTGATCTGAGAAGTTGGTTGGTACAATTTCAATCTTTTTTAATTTACTGAGGCTCCTTTTGTGGCCTAGTATGTGGTCTATTCTGGAAAATGATCCATGTGCACTTTGCATATGTATTTTTAACACTAGCACATTGTTATCTGGAATGTAACATTTGAGACAGTAAAGCACAATGGGACAGTCTTATCCCCATCCACTCTTCCCCCTTCTATCTATCTATCCATCCATCTGTCCATCTACCATCCAATCCCTCACTGATTCAAACAATTTATGGATTAAGAGTAGTAATTTTAGAATTTGAAAAAAATGAGAATTAAAATACAACTTCACCACTCTTTTTAAACTGTGTGGACTTAGCAAATTATTTGCTTTCCTGAATGTTAGTTCATTTTCTTTACAATGGAGGTATAAATAGCTATCTCATAGGGTTATTGGGAGGATTAAAACTTATGATATTTAATGTGTACATAATTAACAACTGGTAATTATACTGTCATTCTAATGAACAACTACTTACTGAGTATCTCATGCATGTCTGGCTGTGCTGGGTGGTGAAGGCTTAGATTTTCTCAGGTTGATCTGGGACCATTTAGTTTGCCAATGATCAGAATGGAATAAATCATTTATGCATGCTCAGGCTCAGTTTTCTACTCTGTATAATGGGTTGGTAATAATAACTTCCAATTGGTAGCTGGTGTAAGGAATAAATCAAACAGCCCCTGTAAAGTGCCTCACACAGGACCTGGAATATAGCCAGCACTAAATAAGAGTTAGTGTTAATGAAGAGGAAGGAGGAAAAGGAGAAGAAGAGACAAGGAAGAAGAGAAAGAGAAGAAAATGAAAATGATGTTCTTTCCAGGAGCAATTCCTAGGTGCCTCTCCCTGGAAGAGAAACACTTTGCAAAGTCTTGAAAATTCATATGAAGCAGTCTGTCCAGTTCCTGTGGTCTGAGCAATGCCAAAGTCATCTGAGATTGAACAAGTCACTGATGGACCACCAGTAGGGGATGCCAACTCTCTGTATGATGAATGATGTCAAGACCTAGCCCTCTCTGGATCAGCCCCCTCTGAAAGGCAGAGATACCACAGGCCTAGACCTAACTTACGTAACACAGCAAGACTGGATTAGATAATGTCTACAAAGCACTTTGGACTCCACAGAGAATGGCCATCTGTGAATAGCAGGTGGTGGTATTATTATTAACCAGGCAACCTCTCATTGCAGCTAATTGCTACTGAGACCGATGGGACATTCACCTGGGTGTGGCCTAGAAATCAGGCTTTACAGCAGTGCTCTATTATTTATTCATCATTAGATTAGCAGCCAAGAAAGAAATGCATCTCATAAAGAGCAGGGGTATTTATTGTCTAAGGAAGGCTCCAGAGGGAAAACAAAATCTGTTTTTCTTGTCATAAAGATTTGAGTTCTCATTCCACCTCTGCTTCTGACTGGGTGCATAAATAAGATGAATTTCTTCACTCTTCTGATCCTCAGTTTCTTCACCTATAAAAGAGAAATGTTCATTCTTATCTCTGGTAGGGGTCATGAAGAGGAAATGAGGTAATGAATGGTTAGCCCCAAGCCTGATGTCAGGCATGGGATAACTGTGGCAGCTTATAAGACCCATTTCAAGTGCTAAGGGCTTATCATTGGTCACCATAAACTTCTAAGCTATCTTGTCTACACCTTCCCTTGCCTTATCAAGTCTGGGCTTTTGGAACCAAGAAAATGGGCCTCATTTCCAAAGGAAGAGAAAGGAGATATCTCAACAGATATCAAAGAAAATCAAAGAATAGACATATATTATGCCCCTATGCCTTACTCTTCCTTGACTGAGTTTGAATATCCTTGCCTAATTATGATGCCAACCAGTGAGGAATGAGTGTAGACCACCGCTGACTTTTCTGCTGCCTGAAGTCTAGCCAATAGTGTTCTTCCCTCTCACTCCTTGCTTGCTCGTAATTGGAGGAGGAATGGGCTCACATGCTTGGACTGACCAATGTGTGAGAGACAGAAGTCACCATAAAAGTCTGTCTTCTAGGTCTGCAGAAACCACAAAACTGCCCCCAAGTAAACAGGACTGGCCCATCTTCTGTGAGGAACCATGGATCACTACATTACTACATATGTAACACAATTCCTGGGCTCAGGAGAGCCCAACTAACAAAAAGAAGGAGTTGGAAGAGGAGAGAAGAAAGGAAAGGGAAATGAGGGGCAAAGAAAAGAGAAATAACCAGACTGGAAGAGCCTGCATTTGCTTTCTATTGTTGTTTTAACAAATAACTTCAAACTCTTGTGACTTGAAACAACACACTTTAATATCTTCCATTTCTATAGGTTGGAAATCCAACATAGGTCTCCCTGGGCTAAAGTCAAAGTGTCTTCTGGACTGTGTTCCATTATGGAGGCTCTATGGGAAAACCCCCTCCCTTCTCTTTTCCAGCTGCTGGAGACCACCCACATTCTTTGGTTTATTGACCATTTCCTCTGTATTCAAAACCAGCAACATCGCATTTCTCTTACCTTTCTTCAATTGTCACATCTCTTTCTGACCACAGTCAACAAAGCACCTCTGTTTTTTAACTGTGCACATGATGATATTGGGCTCACCCAGATAATCCAAGGTAAACCTCCCCATCTCAAGGTCAGCTGTTTGACAGCATTAGTTATATCTGAAACCTCAGTTCTCTTTGCTAAATAAGAGAACATTTCTACAGATTCCTGAGATTAGCACAAGGACATCATTGGAGGGTCATTATTCTGGCTACTACCATCAGGAAACCACTTGCTCCTAAATTGTAGCCCCTGGACTATTTTTATCTGAAGCACTAGGGGAGGCAGATAAACACAGAGATTCAAAGGCCAAGACCAAGACCTTCAGAATTTGACTCCTTTAGGGGTTGGGCCCAGGCATGGCAGGTGTTTAACTAAGTCTCCCGGTATTTCTTCCGTAGTCAAGTTTCACAACTTCTGCTCTTAGCCCTCCAATAAGGGAAACTTTGTCATATTCCGCTGACAAACTGAGAAGTTTCTGCTTTTTTCTTTTGCTTCGTTTGAATTTCTTTCTCTAATTAATTGATGAGGCTGCTTGTGTTTAGAACAAAAGATTCCAATTTTAGGTTGAGTGTCCAATAGTGTATCAAGTAGCTAAAATGTGTACTCCAAAAAAGATGGCACCAAATTTAGTCTAATAAATGTAACACCAAGTTACCAAAGAATTTCCTTGTTTCTTCCTATCTTGAACAATCATTTATCAAGATCTTTGCAGGGAGTAAATCCTGTGCTTGCTAGTGGGACAATTTGATCAATTTGGAGCCTATCAGTAAAGAGCCCAAATTCTACCAAATGGACATACATGGGACTTGGCTTGAGTCTTTTAAGACTCTACACAAAGTTCTATTGCTTTCTTTCCTTAATCCACCATCAATCCATTTAGAACATAAGGTGCACTGCACAGTGTTCTCCACTTTTAAGAATGAAGTGTCCCGGGTGCCCAGTCCCCCTTAGCCAGTTTCCCGGACAGTAACTACAACTCAGGACATCTGGGCTGAGACATGCAATGCTCCTTCCCTAGCCTGTGGACTCCCCACATGCGAAGGCTGAAGCTGCCTTCTTGCCTGTACCTGACTGCAGTGACTGGAAGGAGGATTACAAGAAAACAAAAACATATAAAGGACCTACTATGCTGGCTCTTCACATACTATTTCATGTACTCTCACATCTGTGAAAAGTGGAACTAAAGATGTAAATTTACCCGTGGGGAAACTAGGAATCAGAGTGGCAACAGTTTGCCCCTTAACAGCTATTAAAAGTGCTTCATCTGGGTTTCAGTCAAAAACTCCTTTCCCTCTTGGTGGGATGTGTCATGAAAAGTGCCTGAACCTCGAGGACCATCAGTCCTCCACTGTGGCCGTGTTTGTAAAAACCAAAACTACAGCTTAGGCCCAGTTGACTAGAGAATTGGGAAGGCAAGATGCTTGATTGAAATATCTGGATTTGAGGGGATAGAATTCTTTATGAAATATCTATCTTTGAGGGGATGGAATTATTTATTTCCTTTTTATAACAATAAATTGGCATAAGTCAGAGGCTGGTCTGAAATTCTGCATGTTTTTGCAATTCTCAAAGCTTTAAGATATGTACAGCCAAAAAATTAGAGAATAAAAATATAGGCGGCTGGCTCTCCTTCAGTGAATTAATTTAATTAATTTTCAAAAGAAAATCTTGAGTATCTACCATTTGACAGACACTGGTAGACTTAGACTCTAGAAATGAGCAGTCATCAAACAATTATTTGTTTGAGTCGTGTGAAATTACTTGTATTTGACTCTCTCACCTATAGAAATGGCATGTCAGGTACTTCAAACTATAATCACACAATTGAGTATATTGTGCTTAGAATTATGATTAGAGCTACGGACACTCTAAAACAAGAGGAGATATTACGTTTGAAAACTGAAACACAAGCCCTGTGTCTGGATCACAAAAGTGATAAAGAGAGATTGACACAAGAAGCTTCTATAGAGGGGTGCAGAGAGGTCAGCATGGTCTTACGGACCAAGGTGAAGACTTTGGAGTCAATCCTGACATAATATCAGCTAATAAATAAATTTTCCCCAACATTTTGTTATGAAGTTTTTTGCAAAAAAGTGTTGAAAGTGTTGCACAATAAATCCCCATATGCCCACTACCGAGATTCTACAATCAACAATTTGCTCTATTTTCTTTATAACTTATTATCCATCAAGGCATCCATCTGTCCATCAGTCCATCTTATTTTTTGATGCATTTCATGGTAAATAGAAGCCATCATGACATTCCACCCAAATATGCAGCATACATATCATTCATTAGAGTTCAATATTTGTACACAGTTTTTAAGAAATATTCCTATGACATGAAGCCATAGATCTGAGGTGTATTATTCAAATGTATGAAAAGATTTTTAACCAGAGGAGTACCTTAACCAGATTTTCATTTTTTCAAGATTACTCCAGCTTTTGGGGTAGTTAATATCTAGGAGGTATGAAGAGATGGAATTTATGAGAAATCAGTTGGGGGCTATGAAAATGGTTTTGTGGGCAAAGATGGTGAGGGACTCTAGAAGTGGCCACGTGGACAGAGAGAAGAGGACAGACAAGTGATGTAGAAATACAGTGAACGAAACTTGGTGATGGATTTGATTTGAGGTGATGAAGGGCAGGCAGGGCTGGACCAACTTCCAGGTCTCTGGGTGACAGCACCACCATCATCAGCCATTGGGGCGGGAAGTGATGGAGGAACAAGGAGTGGAGAAAGGACATCCCACTCATCAGACACTTCAGATCACCAGGCACTGAGCTGAGCACAGAAGGCAAAAAGATGCATTAGACACAGACTTTACCTAGATGAAGAGACAGGAATGGGAGATGAACGAGAAATCCCAACTCAGTGTAATAAATGCATGATAAAGGTTTGTAAAACATCGAAAGACAACAAACACCTACCATGTGAGATGGGGTGCCCAGAGCAGGTGACATAGGCAATGGATTTTGACAGATGGCTGGGTGGACCTTAGGTAAAGGGAGAAAGAGTGTCTGCAAAGACAGTGAGGCTTCCAGCACGGTGCATGGCCTTTCCTCTGAAGCCAGGTCATCCAAGGACTCTGGGGCCGTCTAGTCCCTCCAGGCTAGCATGGCACTTTCCCTGCACCTCAGAGGGCACCACCGAAAAGACTCTTCAAATATAATACATGAAAGGGTTTTAAAGTATTAAGCCCCTTCTTGCCCCTTTCTTTTCCTGTTCTCATTCTCTTTGCACTGAGTAACAAGTGTAGCAGAAAAGAAAGAGGCTGTGGGTTCCAATCCCAGCTCTGCCTTTTGACGTCTGTAACATTGGGCAAATGACATCTTTTAAAGGAGACTGATAACCCCACTCTCACATGGTTGTTGGAAGCATGAGTGAGATGTATGCCCAAAGCAGTTAATAATAACGACTCATCAACACAGGTTCTTACTGGCTATGTGCCCCGAACGTGGTAAAACGTTCTCATTTACTCCTCACAATATCCAAATGGGGTAGATGCTATCATTTAATTCATTTTACAGAGGAGGAAACTGAGGCACTGGAGCTGAGCTAAATCAAATCAGTATTATAGCCCAGGCAGGTTGATGCCGGAAACAAAATATCTAACAGCAATGCTACAGACCCTTCTTGTACTCAGAGACTCTTAATTATTTATGAGTCTTAAACCCTTCTCAAAATCAATTTCTCCCCCCAAAAAAAATGTTTGTACATTTTGTACACAAGTTCAGGGGATTCACAGACTCCTGGAAGTCCATCCATGGACTCCAAGTTCACAACCCTTGGGACACCAAACCACAAGAAGCACCCACAGGCTCCATGTGGATAGGAGGAAGGAGAGAAAGAACTAGAAATGTGGCCCAGGAAAGGTGCCTCCAACTTGCCCAGACTAGTGGGAGCTGGAGTCTGCCAGGGAGGGAAGGGGAGCACGGAGCTCCCCCCTCCAGGAGGAGGAGAAGGGGATGCATCTGATGGCAACCAGAGCCAGGAAGGATGGGCTGGCCCCAAGCCAGAGGAGCCCCTCCTAGGAGCCCAGAGCATCTGCTCAGGGAGGGGGTCACTGAGGCAGCAGGGCCTGCCAGGGGAGCGCAGGGCAGAGGCGCACAGGAGCCAGACCTGTGTGCTCACAGCAGCCACAGCAGCTTGGCCTGGGCCATGGGGCAGGGTGGTGCCAGCACAGCCCAGCCCAGTGTCTGCAAACCAGCCCAGCCCTGGCCTGGGGAGGCTTGGGGAGGACCTGGCAGGACTCCGTTCCGAGGAAAGAGATACACCAGGGTAGGCTCCTGGGAGGCCTGTGATGGGGATGGGCCAGGCCAGCGTGAGGTCACTTCTCAACTGCCCATGGGGATGAGGGTCCCAGGCTACCTTGGGAGGATTAACCCAGCCCACATGGGGCTTAGAGTTGAGAGGATCATCTTCTATCTTCTAATCCAGAAAGGCTAATCAGGGTCATTTTTCCTGGCAAGAGTTTCAAGTATTTATACAGTTGCTTGGTTTTTTCCAACATTTTTGTTTCATAATGATTATAGACTCACCAGAAGTTGCAATAATAATAATAATAATAATAATAATAATAATAATACACTGAGGACTTTGAACCCTGTGCCCAGCTTTCCCCAGTGGCAGCATCTTATAACTGATGTGCAGTAACAAAACCAGAAAAAATGACATTGGTAAAATATTGTTGACTAGGCTACAGTCCTTATTCAAAGGACTTCAGTTTTCAAATATGTATGAGGCTTTAAATCAATAGTTCACATTTACAGGGGGAATCTCAGTGCCAAGCCACCCTCAAAGCCCTTGAAGTAAGGTGAGTGTTGGTTTGATTGGGAAGCAGAGCAGGACACAGACAGAGGGTCAGGAGAGAAAAACCAAGACACAAGCAGCAGTCATTCCAAACTCTACAGCTTGGACACAGGGGACTTGCTCTGACACCTTCTACGATCCATACCACACGGCATAGCACACAGGTTGGGTGGGACCTTGGCCCCGTACCTAGTGGCTTCCATGCCCACTCACTTTGCTTATGTGGCTTGAAGGGTGGTCTCCCAAAAGATACACGCATGTCCTCGCCCCAGAACCTATGAATATGCCCAGAACCTGTAAATGTGACCTTATTTGGGCAAAGGGACTTTGTAGATGTAATTAGTTAAAGATATTCAGAGATCATCTTGGGTTATCCGAATGGGCCTTAAATTCAATGACAAGCATCTGTCAAGACAGAGGCAGGGATTGGAGAGATGCTTGGAGGGAACGCCAACAGATCCCTGAAGCTGGAAGGGGCAAGGAAGGATTCTCCCTTGCAGCCTCCAGAGGGAGTGCGGCCCTCCAGACACCTTGATTTCACCTTGATTTCTGCAGGCCTCCAGAACTGAGAGAATGGATTTCTGTTGTTTTAAGCCACTGAGTCTGTGGTAATTTGCTATAGCAGCCCCAGGAAACTAGATCATCCTGTAACAGAGAGGACCGCCTTTCCAAAGCAGGCAGACAGGCGTTATCCACTGTGTTCCTTACCTGGACAGGGACTTGGATCCTGGTTCACCAACAAGCAAAGGTTCACCAACAAGCAAACCTAGGCACAGAGCAGTCCTCCAACTCACCCGAGGATTCAAAGCTGCTAAATGGTTGTGCTATGACTCAAACCCATCTCTGGCTCACTCCCAAACCACGATCCTCACTAAGATCATTGAGGGCCTCTTGGAAATACAGCTGGTTGCCTGTTGGAGCAAGCTTTTGTTTTAATGCTTTGACTTCTTTCTATTTAAAAACAAAAACAACAACTATCAAGTCTCAGAATCCTGAGAAATGACATTTAATTTACCTTGTTACCTGCTCATTCACTGCACCTCCAACAGGGGAGTAGACCTGCTGATGGGGATGGGCCGGAGGGCAGGCGCCCCGCGGAGCAGGCCTGAAAATGGAGAGGCAGCCTGCATCCCGTGCAGAATGGCCACTGGCTTCCAAGGCAGCTGCGGGCAGCTGCTCCCTCCTAGAGGACCCCGAAGGGACCCCCTGGAAGCCAAGGTTTAAGCCAGCCAGCCCCCTCTGCACCTCTGAAGAGTGAGTCAGGCCCAGTCATCCGCACAGCCCTGTCCTGGCCTGTTGGAACCTGTTTGTCCTTCACATTCCCTTGGATTCCAAAGACTTCAATTTTTACTTTTTTGAAATGATATTACATATACATGGAAGGAAAAATGCTGAACAGTTCAAAAAGATAAATTGGAAGCATGTCCCTCCCACCCCAGACAACAGTTCCTGAATTCTCCTTCCCAGAGAATAACTAGAACTAGTTTCTTGGTTTGACCAGGTCTCTATGCAAGTATGTACAGTTAACATAGCCTATTTTTATTCAAATGAGAGTGCATCGTTCCGTACCTTTTTCCATTTGATGTAGCTTGAGGATTCTCCTATAACAGCACACATGATTGCTAACAGCTTCCATAGTATTCTTTTGCATAAATAAACCATAATTCCTATCATCTGTCCCTATGCAGCCACGCTTAGGGTGTTTCTAGCATTTTCTCACTATGAACTGTGCTGTTAGGCATATCTTGTACACACACCTATGTAAGAGTGTGTCTGAAGGATCGATTTCTGAAAGTGGAATTGTTGCCTCAATGAGTACACGCATTTCAAAATTTAATAGACACTCTAAAATTGCCCTCCAAAGGGGTCGCTGGAGTTTGTACACACAGCCAGCAGTCAGTATCTGTTTCCCTGATATTGCACCAGAGTGGTATGTTATCAAATATCTTCTCTTCGCAAATCAGATATGTAACAATAAACACATGAGTCCATGAAAAAGCTGTGGTGAATAGGAATGTGCACATATACACCCACATGTAAAAAAAAAAATCACTGAATGGTGCACTTAAAATTAGGATGCCTACGATTCTTGATTGTATGCATGCTTTATCTCAGTAAAATGGAAAATAAAATAATCTGAAGAGAAAACAGGATGCCAGGATTAAAGAATGATTAGGTCTCCTCCTCCAAAAGGGGGATCTTAAAATGCCTGCCTGAAGCCCTTAGGACGATGAGGCTCCCACCCAGGATCAAACATGTGAAAGAGGGTTTCAGACACAAGGAAGAGCATAGCCAAAGGACAGGGAAGGAGCCTGATATATTTAAGGAAGTGAAAATAGCAAGCTAGGGAGACTGGTCCCAGATGAGGTCTAAGAGGTTATCCGGGGCCGGATCAAATAGTCTCTTAGGCAAGAAGTTTGAGTTATTTTTCTCAATACAATGGTGAAACCATTACAGGGATTAAAGCACGTGAGTGGCATAATCCGTCCTACTTTAAAAAAAAAAAATCACATGACTGCTGTATGGAGTTGGATTTTAGGTGGGTGGAAATGGCAGCACAGAGACAGTTCCGAAGGCTACTATGTTTTTCAAGCTGAGACACGGGGGGTGGCTTGGATCAGGGTGATGATAAAAATAGAGAAAGGTGGGAGGATTGTGGCTATGTATAGGAAGGATGACCTATGGGACGTCTATAGGGATGATCACAGGATGAAGTGCGTGGGGGCGTGAGAGAGAGGGTGGAGTCCAAAGCACTGCTGGTTTTGCGGCTTTAAAGCCTTTGGTGCTTCCAATGTTCTTAAGATAAAGCCCAAACTCCTGGCACAGGCACACATGGTCTTTTACGATCTTGTCTCTGCCATCTTTTCCTCCCACATGCCCTGAGTTCCAGACTCATAGGCTTTGTCCCTGTTCTCCAAACACGCCAAGCCCCCACCATCTCAACCCTTGGCTTTCCTCTCTAAAGGACTAGTTCATATTTAAGAGAAAAGATATAGGGAGATGCTCAGCACAGGGGAGCATAAAGTTGGAATAGTCTTTCCCACCTAGGAATTGGTAAACATTTAAAAAGATTTAAATATGCCATGGTTAAGGAGGAAAAAGAGACAGTGCATCCCTCAGTTGGTAAGAGTTGTAACACATCAACATTCAGAATGACAATATGCCATGATCCCAGGCATCAGACCTCCAGATTCTTTCCTCTTGAGGCACTCAGACACACGCATAAGTAAAACATGTTTACTGCAACCTTATCTGTCTTAGCAAAAGTAGGAGACAACTCAAATGTCACCCTCCCCCTGACACTCCCACATACAAAAAACAGAGCAGCTAACTCATTTAGGACATATGCAAACTGTTAACTTGTATGAAGCTGTTAAAAAGAATGAAGCAGATTTGTATGGACTGATTTGGAAGGCTGTGCATGAGGTATTGTTAATGCCAAAGAAAGCTTGTAAAATAGGATAATAGGAGTCCAGTTTTGGTCAAAACCAAGAGAAGAGTAAGAGAAATCTGGTGTACATATCATCTCTGCCCATGCTGGTTTCCCCTGGGCAGTGGGAATAGTGAGCCTAGAGGAAATAAGAAGGACTTTCACTTTGTACACTCCTGTATAATTGGCATATTTTTCCAGAAGCATGTATTCCTTTTGAAATTAAAGGAAGAATACATATAATAAAAAGTAATTAATGGAAATCTTTAAAGAGCTCCAGGGCAAAGACTTAGCAGTGACAATTGCTGCCAATAAAGAAGAATCAAGCCTCAAAGAACATGGGAAATTGTTCCCCAAGATCTGAAAGTGGGTGACGCAGGCAAGGGGAGAGGGAGAGGAGGGACATTTGTGCTTGGTCTCCATTCAAAGAACCTGTGGGTTAGACCCACCTAGTGGCACTTTGGGGCAGAGGACCAGCAGGATGTCACAAGAACTGACTGTGATCAAAATGTAGACAGTGTGGGGACTTGTGGGCATCCCTCAGGACAGTCCAGCTCCTTTTCCGGCCATATGCTTAGAGCTACCAGCTCAGCACCAGGCCCCGCCGGAGCCAAGCCTTGCCACTGCTCATGGGGGCTGGTGGGAGCATTCACCAGAAACAGAAGTTTAGGATGAGCGCCTTGGGAGAGAAGTGATAGCCAGGAAGCAAAGGAAAGCAAAGGAAGATGAGATGGGCCCGTGTGGAGTCGGGACTGCAAATCCCCAGTCGCCCCATACTCTCATGTCTGTGTCCGAGGGTGAGGGGGGCGAAGGATGGGGTACAGGTCACATTCTTTGTCTTGATCTGGGTGCTCGTCACATGGGTATGGTCAGTATGAGGAAAATCAGCAGCTGTACACTTACGATATATGCATATGTACATTATACTTCAATAAAAATTATAAAATAAACTAAATTAAAGAGAAGGAGTTATATCCATTTTTTTTAAGCCACAGAAGACAGGAAGGACCTGAGAAAGACCTCTCTCTCTCTCTCTCTCTCCTTGAGACCTTAGGAGAAAAAAGGAGAGGGACCAATTGTTCATTGGGCCTGTGGAGGGTCCCACTTCAGCAGCAGCTGCCGTGAGGATGGTGCCCCAACCATGTCTGTGGATACATAACAGAGTTACAGGTGTAGCCATAGAGACTGGTGCAGACTTAGGTATATATATTTGATGTTAGCAGAAAATTGTACTCATCTATTTGATGTTAGTAGAAAAATGTCTGCAAGGATACACACTAAACTAAGGATAGTGGTCACTTTTATACTTATTTTTTCATTTATTTCCCCACCAGTTGACTATTTTTATAACAAATGGTTTTCTTAAGTTACTTTGCAGCACTAAAAGGTCTTGTCTCCACTTGCTTGTTGACAAACCTTCTACGGGCCTTAAAGTGCAGTACGACCCCCATGACATTGTCTCTGACTTCTTGGTACCAATCCCCTCAAAGTGTTGTCCTCCCACCCTGACCACTTGTCCCAGAACCTCCTGAGGAGATGGTTCTATATGTAGATTCTTGGGCTCCCCTCCAGACTTTCTGAGGTAAATATGTGGTGCCCACAGATCTGTATTTTAAGGTGATTATGTTGCTCACTGGAATTGGATAATTTGCAGTTAGATGACTGGGTGCCTCAGCCTCCAAACTGCATTCTTCCCAGGGCCCTGAGTTTATTAGGCCCCGTGTGCATCTTCTCCCCTGGACTGGGAGCCCCTCAAGAGAAATGGCTACATCCAATTCAGCTCAGTTTCCTCAGGGTCTATCACAGGACCGACGTGATCAGTCAATATGTGTTGAATCAATCAATCAGTCGGTCTCAATCCTCACACAACCCTTGGCAGATACACAGCTGGGCCTGGTCCAGGTATTTGCCACTCTGAGGAACCCTAACCCCTGATTCCAGGCTGCGCTGGGTGGAGGCAAGCCAGACTTGGCCAGACAA
This sequence comes from Manis javanica, assembly GCF_040802235.1. Classification (NCBI taxonomy): domain Eukaryota; kingdom Metazoa; phylum Chordata; class Mammalia; order Pholidota; family Manidae; genus Manis; species Manis javanica. The sequence goes on along the minus strand of NC_133160.1, from coordinate 17,569,862 downwards.
TGGGGAAACCCCAAAAGCCAGTGGAACCAGCCAGAGGAGTGACCCAGGAACCCAGATAATGCAGTTCAGCTTCCAGTAGTTGGGCTCTGTCTTCATTAACCTTAAAGGGACTGTGCATAAGTCATAAGCTACACCGTTCCTTGATTAAGGATCTATAAGACCAGCAACTCCAATCTCTCCTAACAGTACAGCACAGGGGCTATGAGCCTGCATTGCAGGGACAGCTACTCAGGTGCAACTCCTTGTTCACTTTCTAACTATGGGTTTGGAGTTGGCTCTCCTATAAGCCTCAGTTTCTCCATCTGAAAAATGAAGAAAACAATAGTACTTAACTCAAAGGGTTGTCTTGTCAGCTTAGATGATTAAAGCAGCAAATATTCATTAAGCCCCTACTGTGTGCTTGGCACTGCTCCAGATACTAAGGGGACAGCAGCAAACAAAACAGACAAAAATCCCTGTCCTCATGGGGGTTAATTCCCAGAAAGCAGAGTCCCTAGCACACAGGAACTGCTCCAGGTGGCCAAAGAGGCCTCTTTACATCCAGGTGTGCCATAAACAGGACGTTTAAAGCTATCAGCTCCTGCAGCTAAAAATTAAGACACTCACAGAAAAAGGTAGCACAAGTCTTCTCCAGATCCTTGGCCATGACCAAGGAGGTATTATAAACAGCCAATACACAGAAGCTTTAAAAATTGCAACTCTATTCTTCTCGACTCACTCCAGTAGCACACAGAAGTGGTGCCTCTTAGGGCCCCGGAGAAACAGGAGCTGCATAAACAGATCAGGGGGAGAGGACACAATGCCAAAATGTGCCTGAGCCACAGTGCGGGTTCAGGAAACTCCCCTGGCTCCACTTCTTGGAAATAAGTAGCTCCCTAGTGCAGGAGGAAAATAAACTTAGACAGGAAAGCACTTCATGATTCAGTGGCTAACTCAGGGCCTTGGAGGTGTGAGTGGGTATCAGTATGTCTCTGTGGCTTTCCATGCACCCAGCGTGCGGGGGAAGGAGCAGAGTTTCCTGGAAGTGAACACGGCCTGCTTTTGGGTGTGTTTCTGCCCATGTCCTGTTATGTATGCACATGTTCACACTAGCCTCTGTACTTTTGCACACCCATGGGCAGGTGTGTCCATGCATGTGTGCATGTGCCCCCACGTGGGTTTCTGTGCCTTGGTGAGGTTTTGCCTGGACTGCTGAGGATCTGGTTTGCGATGGTCAGCATGCATTCCCGTGTATTTGTGTCCATATGTACCATCATGTGTGTGTGTGTGTGTGTGTGTGTGTGTGTGTGCGTGCACGTGTGTGCATATCTAAGTGTGCTTGGGAACTGTGAGCATGCTTGAAGGAGGAGCAGGTGCAGAGGGAGAAGCCCAAATAGAGTAGAGGGCAGGGTTTGGAGCTTGCTGGGAAATGGGGAGTATGTGCTGGGCCGGAACTTGAAATGGTCCTGTCCCTGCCAGGGATATGGTGAGGAAGCAGACCCACAGAGCACCCAGTCCAGGCCCCCAGAAAAGGCCTACGGAGCTCTCTCAGCCAGGCGGTTGCTCTGGTCCCGGCGATAGGGCAGCTTCCTGGACATAGAGAAGCCCAGAAAAGTCTCCGAGGGGCTCTGGTGGCCCTGCCCAGGGAGCTGGCCCAGGGAGTCTCACAAGCAAGGACTTAGAGCCAGGGGTGTCATGAGGCCACCGTCAGCCCCTGACAGTGGGGGCTAAGGCTCTCCAACAGGAGGGGCACAAAGACTGCCCTCCATGTGGGCACTGACTGGGGCATCTAGGGAAAGGACAAAGCAATGAACCTGTCTTGTCCCCCAGCCCTGGCCACTGGGCATCAGCAAGGGACACTGTGGAGGACACCGCACATTCTTCACCATGCTCCCACCCGCCCTGGGGAGCTGGGCCCAGGCTTGACAAACGGAAGTTATTCCCACAGGAATCACAACGTGGGAGGTGTTGCTGTCAGCAGAGGAAACAAGGTGCGCAGAGAGATTCTGGATCATCGTGGCATTAGGCTGACTAAGGCGTGGTGGGCAGGGACGAGGACAGCGCAGTTTAAGGCCCCTCCATCCGGAGAATGCAGGCACTCCGGGACCCTCCCATGTGGGGAAGTTTGGGGGATTTAGATAAGAGAACTCTGCCATTTCCACTCTGGGGGGTGAGGACACTGTGATCAGCCTCTCACTATCCTGTGACTGGCCCCCAGGCTGCAAGGGCCCAGCAGCAGTGTTTACAGGCACCATTTACCTGCACACCAGCTGCTTCTGTGCTGGGGGCTCAGCAGCCCTGTGCTGTGGCCTCCTCAGGTCAGTTTCTTCTGGGGTGTCCCTGAGTCTCCAGGACCTGCCCCCCAACCAAGCACACCGAGTTTCATGAGGAGGGGGTCTCCGGGCCCTGCCTTTGGTCACAAGTGTGGAGGCTGAGGTGCAATCCTGAGAGAGATGGCTGCCCAGCCCCACCCTGGGATTTGCTGGTGGGACTCAGCCTCAGTGCCTATTTTCAGTGGGAAGTGCTAGCGCTGGGGCTTCAACGCCAAGGTGGGTGCATGGAGAACTGGCCATTGGGCTGCCGTCAGAGAGGGGCACTCAGGGGGTGTGGGCCAAGGATCTAGTCTCTGCCCTTCCCACAAACATGCCCAGACGACCCTAGCAAGAAGCCAGCTGACAAGCTGAGCGGGTCCCTTCCCCACCACCTCAGCCTTCCCGGCAACGCTGTGACCCCTCCTCAACCAAGGGACCCCTTGCCTTCTGACTGGCCAATTCTGTTTTAGGGCCCCGGGAAGCCCCATGTGTGTCTGCCTAGGACTCAGAGCTCTGAAGGAATTGGGAACAAGCTTTGACTATAGATGGCCCAGTGCTTCTTTTTCCCTGTATGGGAGTCCTTCCAGGGAGCACCTTTGGAGAGGCTGAGACTAGGGACATGGTCATTTTACTTCCACAGCATACCAGAGACCGCCGTGCCCTGGCCCTGAGACCAGTGAAGGAGAGTGAGCATGAATTATGTATTACACGGGCAATAGAGATAAGAGTGGAATGGGGAAAATCATAACCCTATTAATAATGGAAGTGTAGTGTGTAAGCTCTCCACCAGGAATAATTTGCGCTGCAATATAAACAGGGAGTATAACACAGAGCGGCCGGCAATGGCACTTCAGTAAAATGTAAAAGCCACCATTTCAAACATTAAAAGTCATGATTAAATTATAAGAATTTGTTCAGCAGAATGTACAAGGAGAGGGCGTGGGCTCTGACTCCATCTGAGCACAGGGTCAGCCCTGCCTCCGTGCGTCTGCTAAGGACATGAGCCAAGGGCTTGGCTCGAGACCTTGCTTGTCACTATCACTATTAGTTGTTGTTGAATATGTACTGTGCACACTGTTCTAAGCATGTTGTGTGCAGTAGCTCATTTAACTCTTGAAGCAACCCTATGGAGGGGCCCCTATAACGTTTTCATTCAAAAAATGAGAAAACTAAGGCACACAGAAGCAAGTGACTTGCGTTGGGCGGTCCACCTGGAATGCTGGACGTGCTGTGATGCAGACCACACGTTCTGACCTCTGAGCTCACCCTCCTGGGCTCTGGCATCTCTTCAGTAGCTACTCAGGTGCTCCTTCATGTACCCCACAAACAGGGCTGATGGAATGGAAAACTGGAACCATCCTTTTACAAAGTAATTTGGCAGCACCTTAGGGACTTGGCCAACCTTTGATCACTGTGTCCTCCAATTCTAGGAATCTTTTCTGAAAAGAAACTTAATGTCATGATAATCTTCATAAGCTATTGAGGTATAACCCTTATTCTTAGGTATTTATATAAGAAATTTCTGGGTACAAAGATGGTTTTTATTTCCACACTATCATGTGAAAATTTTGGAAACAAATGTCTAATAATCATAGAAGAGTTACACGAACAATGTCAAAGCACCGTGCACCCCAAAGGGGAGCTGTTGATAAAGACTCTGTAATAACATGGGAAATGTACTCATTAAGTGAAATAACCAAGATATGAAAGGACAGAATCACTAGGAACCCAAATGGGTAAAACAACATACAGAAAGATAGAATGTACCTATCAGGTTAATAGTATTTGTCTCTTTGTGTCAAAAGTATGGGTACTTTCCTTTTCTCTCTTGTTTTCTGTATTTTCCAAGCTATCTACAATTAGCATGTATTACTTTTACAATAGAAAAATTATATAGACACATGTGTGTAGGGGGGGGTGCATACATATATGCATCTTATAGTGCTTAGTATATGCAAGTTTGAAGAGCCCTCACCATGTCAGTGGTAGACACCAAGCCGAACGAGAATGGCCCTCCGCATCCCCACCCTGCCTCCCCATCCCACAAAGTCCTATGGTTCCCACCATCCCAGGAAATCCTCTCCCTCTTTGTGATCAGCTTCTCCCTGACCTGTCAGCTCTGAGCTTCCCGGCCCAGAGCACTGGACACTGTCTTCCACACAGGTGAGTGGTGCCCCGCATGCTATAGACTTTTCGGTCATTTCTAGAAACATCATCAGGGGAAAAGCAGCTGCAGCCATATATCTGTAAAGCTCAAGCTTGACGACCTATGATCAGTCCCCCGCAAATGAGGCAAGCGGAGTTCCCCAGAAGCTGGAGCTGGGTGTGCCTGCCCCCGTGGTGAAACTGGAAAGGCACTGGTCTAAGATACAGGACTGGTCTACACTGCCCACCTGGCTGTGGGATCTCAGTTAAGTTACCTGAGCCCACTGCACGGCAGTTGCCCTGCCCACAGAGTGAGAGCATTTGACTGGAACCTGTTAAGGCCCTTTTCCTACCATAAAGCTGTGTAAACATAAGCTCTTGGGACTGTGAGACAAACCTCAGTGTGAAGTGTTTTCATGCAGTTTCAGAGTGTTTGAGAATGGGACCCCCACAAAGGCCCTGTGGGATCTCAGGTAAGTTACCTGGCCCGGTTCAGCGGCTGTCTCAAAAGTGGTAGGGCAGTTGGGCTGGAGCAAGATGGCACATCAGGGTGAGACTGTGGAGCGCCCTGGGCAAGGGGCCGGGCACTTGGCCTCCCTGATTGGCCAAAATGTTGCCATCTGGAAAAGGCTCAGCTGGCCTTTATTGGCGGCTAGTGCCCCACCCAGTGGCCTGCGAGGGTCATCATGAGGGAAACCCTAGCAGTGCTCCTGGTGGATGTTGGGAGCAGGAGGGATAACGTGGTTCTCCAGAACCAAGGGGAAACCAGAGAAGCAGGACGTCATGGGCTTGGGGACCTAGGAGCCCCCAAACTGCCAGGAGGACTCCGAGGCTCTGAGCCCGGGTTGAGGAGGGGGCTGGCAGCCAACTGCCCTCCCCACTGTCCTCAGCACATTATTGACATTCCAGAGAGAAGAGGCAGAGAATTAATTTCATGCTGACTTCCTCTCCCTACACCCAGGCCTCCCCTGCCCACACAATCCCCAGCCAAGTCCAAATGAGGGTCTGTCTTGCAGGAAGACAAATGATCGCATTAGGAAAATGTTCGGAGGCCCCCACATTCCGTTCCTCCCCAGCATCCCAGGGAGGCTGTGCATGCAAACACTGGGCACCGTGGCGTACAGTCCGTGCCCAGTAAACAGCTGTTGGCTCCCAACCACACGGGTGTTCTCTTAGCTTGGCTTCCCTGGGCCCCAGCTTGCCAAAAGAACCTCTTTGCTGCTAGTCCTAACCCTCACCTCTTGTGAATTCATCCCATCCTTTTTTACCCTGTTTGTCAAATCCTAAATGATTATAGGAAAAATCGGAAGATAGTTTAAAGGCTTTTCTCATTACTTACTGTCAGTATTTCAAAGAACTACTTTTATTGGCTGGCTTCAGAAGGATAAAAGTGGAGTCTTTGTATTTAAGAGATTTAATACCTGAATGAGAAGGAAAAAGAATTGATGAGAAGTTGTGCAGGCAGGGTAGAGGGAAGAGAAAACATTGATCATGCACTTATTATGCTCCAAGCACTGTGAAGATGAATATATATGGTCTCATTCATCCATGATAATAAGCTCATGAAATAAGCATCACGTGACATATGAGGAAACTGAGGCTCAGAGAATAGATACCACTTGCCAAGTGTAGATTTCCTTCTCCCTGCCTGGCAATGAATACACTAGACCTTGGACTGGAGTAGTCTAGAGCCTTACTATACTCAAAGTGTGCTGCATGGACCAGCATCGGCATCACCCGGGAGCTTGTTAGACATGCAGAACCTCAGGTTGATCCCAAACATACCAAATCAGAATGTGCGTTTTCATAGATCCTTAGGTGATGTGTGTGCACATTACAGTTTGAGAAGCCCCTGTCTAGAGCCTGGTTCTCCAGCTTTGGAGTGCATTGGCATTACCTGCAAGGAGGTACCAGTCCAGAGCTTCTGACTCAGTAGGTCTGGGGTAAGAGGCAGAGAATTTGCACTTCCAGCAAATTGCTAGCTGATGCTCATGCTACTGGTCCGGACACCACATTTTGAAAACCCCTGATTTAGAGACATTCCCTAGGATGTCTTTCTCTTTTTCTCCCATGCATTCAATGGGCATTTGTTGAGGTCCTGCTATGTACCACTTGGCACCATTGCTGAGCCACTGGAGTTAAACATGAGAGAGAGTCTCCCCCACTCACATTCTGGCAGAGGAGACAGACATTAGCAAGTAGGTGTGAACTGTCCCTACCTGCTGAAGGAATCGGGTGCCCCTGAAGCATGGAGGAGGGGTCTGAGGAGAGAAGGTCCCACAGGGAGGGTTTGCAAGTGGGTCTCAGATAAGCCAGTGGATCTATTTCTTAGTTCACAAGAGGGCACGGCTGTTTTATATTGGGCATTATAGACCCAGTGCTTAGGGGCTTATTCAAGGGCCTCCAAAAATATTAAGACTTAAAAAATATGGCCTCAACAGATCATTAGGAAAACATGTAAAACATAAATTTTAAAATGTACATTACATGCCTGCAAAATAATGCATAAAGCAAGTACACAAATGCAGCTCAACTTGCATACTTAATCTGAGGTGTGAGTGCATTTTAAAATGATTTTGATGATGTAGGATGTGGCCTCCAGAAGTTGGAGACCCCTGAGCCTACAAATATCCTCAATTGTCCTTCAGGAGACAGCAGCCCCAGGAAGGCAGCAGGTAGTCCAGCATCAACTCTGTGCTTACTCTACACCAGCAGCCCCGCTTTTGCTGCGTCCCCCTCAAGGTGTCCCCTCTGACAGTGTCCCAGGGGCTCATGGGGCAGGAGGCCTGGGGGGCTTCCTCACAGCTGCCTTCAGCCCTATCATTCTGGTGACTGATGCTGTGTGTCAGTCATCATGCAGGGGTCACAGAGAAAGATGCCCAGGTGCCTGTCACAATCCAGGTACAGCCATAGTGCTGACACCTTGTCACAGCGTCACCCTCACCTGACCTTATTGGCCTTTACATGACGCTGCCCAAAGAGACCTCAGGAGACATCGGTGACTGAGAAGGGGGATCCCAGAAGCCCCAGCTCACGTCCCTCTATCCGTGGCAGGAAGGTAGTCACAGAAAAGCAGGGAGGGGAGGGCGCGGCACAGTGGAGCATTGGAAGCTCAGGGCTCCTGGGGCAATGAGGGCAACAGAGAGAGCAGAAAAGTTCAGGGAACGGAGTCTGTCTAGATGGGGCACAGAGTCACACAGGTATCCCCTTCTGGGGATAATGAAGCATGTGGCCAAAGGTTTACAACTGGCCTGAAAGATGAACTGAAAGACGAACATTTCAGTGCCACTGGCAAGAGTGGAAAATTGGAAGTATCATCACTGAATTACTGGCGGGACACCTGAATCTCCAAGCCTAGGTTGTATAAGCTGTAAAATGGTAATGATTATAATACTCACTTTATGAACTCGCTGCAAATGTTAACTGAGATCATGCCTGGAATGTGCACTTATCACTAGATAGGCATTGTTAAAATTATATCCAAAAATAATGTATTAGTTACATGAAGGGTAGTGGGCCAGGAGAGCGGGAAATGCTGCAACACAGCAATTCAAGGTGGTTTTCTTTCCAAAAATATTTACCAATAAGGAGGCCAGACTTATGGTAAAATGCATAATAATATTATCTGAATTTTTCCATGTAAAAGTATGCATATTTATAATAGAGGAGTGGATTTTATTTTTCTTATTGGAACTTCAGGGTTGTGAAGAAATAAACTACCTCTGTTTCACCACTGGGGACCAGAAAATCTTGATGGAATGTGGGAGGAGCTGAGAAACCAGGTGGAGCGGGAGCATGTTTCTCCTGAACAGCGGATTGCCAACTCGGAGAAGCATCTTCGGGTTCTCCCACACTGAGTTAGTCACATATGTGTGTGTGTGCTTGAGTCTCCGACAACATGTGATTCCCCATAGCAGTATTTTCAGGTTGTTCTCTACCACCCAGGAACTTATGCAAACTGCAGATTCAATATCCAGATGTATGATCATAATCTCTTGGGGCATCTTGAACTCTGAATGTGTGACCAGCTCCACAGGAGATTTGTATGCACAGCATATAAAGAGTTTGGTGACTCTGAGGATAAGGATTTTATTCTATTCACTTTCAAATCATCAGTATCTCTCACAGGACTCAGTTCACAAGCATCTCAACACGGAGTTGTTCAGTGAATGGACCAATCAATTCATCATCAACCAATGTATCTTCCCAGCATTGGGGAAAATGCACACATCCTGAGCTATACTAAACTGTAACACCCTGCACCTAGCAGAGTAGATGTTCAAGAACTGTACTGGTTTAATTAATTGATTTTGACTCATATTGATGAAAAAAATTAAAGGCTCTCCTGTATCTAGAAAGACTGTCTTCCTTAACTGAGCTGCTTGTGATCACAGAGGAAACCTTCACGCAGAAGCAGGGAAGCATGGCTGGTAGAGTCCACTCATACCAGGGCTGCCTCTCGGATTCTGCAGTGGGTGGTCTGGCCGTAGGAGGGTGGGCGCCCATAACAGTGGAGACAAATCTCACCATCACAGGAAAAGACAGGATTAGATAACAAAACTGGCAACTGCAGCTGCAGGCACCTGTCAAATGTGCATGGTCCTCCAGAGCTGACAAGGTGCTTCACTTCATTTGGGCTTTGCCATGACACACCGGGGTGAGGTCCATTATCACAGATAAGAAAATAAGGTGACTTGTCCAGGTTTCTTCAGCTACTCGGTGGCATCATCAGGTCACATGAATCCTGGGGGTCTAACTCTAATTTCAGGATTCTTTGCTGCACGATCATGAAAAGACCATGATTTTCCTTCACTTGCCCTTTTCAATCCAGCCTCAGGCAGATCCAACTGCAGGAGGCACCCAGCAAAATGTATCGGATGTGCCTTTCCAAAGATTTAAGCAACAAAAGATTATTTCACAGGTGCCTCTGATTCACCAGCTTTAAATGCCTTGACCTGTACAGCTTGTTTGCCCACAAATGCCAAAAGCCATTAGGAAGCCCCAGTTCCAATACTGTGAATTGTGTTGCAAGTACTAATATCCCAGAATGGTTTCTATTACTTATGCAGAATGTCAAAATTGGGCAACAAATGTAAGTTACCAAGAAGATAAAAAATAATAACGGCAACACAGAGAGGAAAACAGAAGGAAAGACAATATTTTTCAAATATTTTCCCAACTGTCATTTTAATAATGGTCTAACAACAGAGTATGCTAATTTCCCTCCACAGATACCTGTGAATGCAAATGTAAAATAAATAGTAATTAATGGCTTGGTGTGAAAATCAAGCAATTGGTATTAATTTTGCATCAGAGCTAAGATTATGCATATTCAAAATCATGATCTGCTTTCAGCACCAACAGTAACAGTCATAAAGAAAAAATGGGAAGGAGAGGGTCTGGGGTTAATAGAATCCACATATCCATCTCTGGTATGACCTCTCCCAGCTCCCCACTAAAACTCAGAGCTAAGAATCATAGTTAACCCAGTCTCAAATTTTGAAGGAAAGTTTTACTAACTATAGTCATGTAAGAGAACTGAAAAAGTCAAATAATTCTTGATGGCGCATCTTGACTTTTAAAGCAGAGTATCCTCGCTGACAAGCACCATCAAGCCCCTATTCACAGGCCAAGACCCCAGATTTTTGCTGATTAAGAAAAAAGACTCCTTGCCATAGGCTTAAAGAGCATTCTAAAGTCATTTTCCTTGAAACCCCCAGGTCTGGTCTTCGACATTTGTGGAGACTTCACCGGAGGGGGAAGGGCAAGGGGCCCAAGGTGAGACTGTGCGGACAAAGTAGTCAAAGGAGGCTGGAAGTAATGTTTCTTACATGTTGTGAGTTCACAGATACAACTTCTAGAAGGAAAGAGAGAGAGCAAGACTACCTCAGAATATCCAGACATGTACTTGTTTCATAATCAGAGAACCAGGGGAAAAATGATCTTAGGACTGTCCAACAAAGTGCACTGTTGTCAGTGCCTACAGGACAAGAGAAATCCATCCAGTGTGGTAGCACTAGCTCTAGGTGGCTATTTAAATTTAAATTAACTAAAATTAAATAAAATCAAACATTCAGTTGCTAAGTCCATGGCCACAAGTTCACTGTTCAGCAGGTCCTTGTGGCTAGAGGCTAACATATTATCATAGGTACAGAACATTCCCATCGTTATAGAGAGTTCTCTTGGACAGCTGTGACCTCAAGCCTACAAACATAAACACCCAGGGCTGATGTCTTTCACTTATTCATTCTTCCTCACTCGAGGCTGTGCCCCGAGGAAGCCAATCTCTACTAGGGGTATTATAAAAGAATCTTTGTCTGGTTTCTGGTTGACTTCAGCTATTGGGAGGCCCCAGCATGTCTCCCTTGGACCAGAAAGTGAGGTCAGGCCATTTTTGTTACTCTGGCTTCCTCCTTACCGCTGCTCCTTGTGACTTAGATGCACCTCTGTCATAATTACAGTGCAGTGTGAAAACAAGCGGCCATAGGCAATATATAAATGAGCAAGTATGGCTGTATTCCAATAAAGCTTTATTTACAAAAACAGGGAATGGGTCAGATTTGGCCTATGGACCACAGTTTGCCAAAGACTGCTCTAACATAATGGTCTCTCTAAAGATGTAGAGAAAAGGCATACCTGTACATTTGTTTGCTTAAAAAAAAAAGAATAAAATCTTAGAAAGTACATATATTTCTTCTCCATAAATCGCAAAAAAAAAAAAACATGGCATAGAGATAGGGAAAGGAGTTGAAAAATTAGACAAAATGCAAAAGAGAGATGCACACTAACATAAAGAAAAGTCTGGATGAGATACCAAAGCAGGCAAAGAAACTATAAATGCACTCTTAGAATCACAAGTTACATTAGCAGTAATAAAGAGCAGAATTTATACTGCAGAAAACTGAGTTTCAGAGAAATAGTAAATTTGAAATATTTCTTTTAGAATCTAGAGTTGAAAATAATGAGCAAACAGATGGCATGTATGAGGAAAAGAGAAAAGTGGTCCAATTTACAAAAAGAAAAAAGACATGTTCCTAAAAAAGTCTTCAAAAAAGTAATGACACTGAAACACCAATCAACTCTATAGTAGAATGTTCCGGAACTAAAAAGAAAAAAAAAGGTGTAAGATTGCAAAACAAAATGGTATATGCTGCACCAACCATAATTGATAAAAAAGAAACCCACATCTTGACAACAAGGAAAAAAATAAATTATAAGAATCCTAGGCATAAAAAAACAAAACAAAGGAAAGCAAAATAATGAAAAACACATTGTTTGCAAATGACTAAAAAAGCAAAATCAGGCTGAGCTGGTCTCAGAACTCCCTTGATAAAAATTCAAAATAAACAAAAGGCCCACACATGGGATGGTTAGGTATACTTACAGTACAACCAGATGTTAGAATATTATGCAACTATCAAAAGCAATGTGGAGCAGGTGTTTTCAATGAGATTGGAAAATGCTATGATAAAACATTTAGAGAGAAAGTCAGAACAGTAAAAGCATATATAATATGCATATAGGTGTATTAACACATCTTGCATTTCTTTTTAGCATTTTGTCTATGTAAATACACAAGTAGAAAAATATCATCAGTGCTATCTAGGAGACAGACACTGTCACATCCTTTACCATACATAGCATAATTCTCCCAACAAATCTGTGAAATAAGTAGTACAGTGTCCACAGCCCAGCTAAGGACACTGGGTGTTGGAGAGGTCATGGGCTTATCCAAATCATCTAGCCAGTCAAATAACCAAGATTCTGTTCAAAATCTAAAATGGGCATTCTTCCATGAGCATGGAAACTCTTCTGAGTGAGGGGAGGACCTGGAAGGGTTGAGTCCTGAAGATGAGGCTTTTGGGTCTTGGGAACAATCAGCAATAGTAAGGCTGGTCACGCTTTTGCACTGCCCTACACTGCCTTGAGATTTCCCCTTCAGGACATCTAACAGCTACCCAGCTGCCGCTGTCCCATCACCCCAGAAGACCCTCAAGGAACTAACAGAATTCTACTGAAAGACCAGGGCTGTCTAAATCAGAAGATGCTTGATGTTTCATCAATCTGTAGAGATGCAAATCTAACACTGTAACCTCCTTAAACCTCCATGATAATTCTGTGTTTAGAGCAAGGGAAACCCTAGGAAGAACACTTTTCTGGGAAAAGAGATTCGGAGCCAAGCTACAGTAGTCTTACACAGCTCTGAAATGTCCGCCTCTTCTGAAGGAACATTGTCTAAAGTCAGATTGCTGTGCAGGGCTTGCTGATGGACTTAATCCTTTGGGGAGTTTCATAGGCAGACATTGACAAAGCAGTCAAAAAGAAAAAAGAAGTAAAAAGAGGAACACCTCCTCAAAAAGGGAGTCAGCAAAAGAAGGAGTATTGGTTCTGGATTTTTAAGGTCATCATAACATGGAGAGCTTTTGTTCTTCTATTCATTCATTCATTCATTCATTCATTCACCCTGAACATTTTTATAAAGCATCAGGCACAGTGTTAGACTCACAGGATGCAAAAGGCATTAAGCATTGCCCCTACTTCCACGAACCAACAGTCTGGAACATGTTAAAAAGCAATGAAAAAGGAAAGGGAGTCATGTAACCACTGTGTGGTTTAGAAAGCTCCCTCTGTGAAGGAAGGAATTGGCAAAACTTTTTTACAGTGTGAAACCAGTTACTTAAATAAAAACGAAGCACATCCAAACCAAGTGTTATGCACATACGTAAACATATAAAGACATGAACTGAATATGTATCACACTTACGATGTGTGCTGCCTTTGAGGAAGGAAAAAGAATTGGAAGAATTAAACACAGGGACTTCACACTTACCTTTAAAAATGTCTTTCTGAAAAGGGAAGATTCAAAGTAACTACAACATGTGAAGGGCCCATATTGTGTGACTGCATTTACATAAAGCTGAAAAATAGGCAAACCAATCTATGTTGTTAGACTCAGGATAATGGTTCCCTTTTGTGGGGTTGCAGGAGGCAGAATCATGAGATGGAGGGGAAAGGGGAGGCTGGTAATGTTCTGTTTCTTTTTGGTGCTGGTTGCATGACTATGTTTTCACTTTGTGAACATTCAACAGCTGTACAATTATGGTATGTGCACTTTGCCATATGTATACTGTGTTTTACAAAAGGATGAATAGATAGGTCAATAGATGATACATATAGGTAATCAATAAAATATGGCAGAAAATTAACATTTGTCGATTTAGTCTAGCAAATATATGGGCATTAGCTATAATATCCATGCACTTTTCTGTATTTTTTTTTGACGTTTTTCCTAACTATGTAAATAACAAAAAAAATAAAAGGCCATTCTAGCTATAATATGTAGGGGAGTAGAAAGCAAAGTCAGGCTGACAAGCCAGGAAGTCATTGCAAGAACCCAAGTTAGAGAAGATGCGATGTGAACCAGGGGAAATGACAGCAGGGGTGGAGACAAGGGGATGGTGAAGAATCTACAGGATTTGCTGGCCGTGACTCATCCCTGCTGGCTGCTCTGAAGACCTGGGACACTCCATTCTCATGATCAACACCACTGGTGTCTCAGTCACCCCGGAGCACCGAACAGCACCTTGTCGTTTGTGGAGTGGGATGATTTTGGCCTTGAAGTCCCCTTCTCCAAATGCCTCCCTTCAACCTGCCCTCCTCTGAACCTGAACCCCACCCAACTCATTCCCCCAGAGCTTTTTAATTGGCTTAAACATTAAACAGGAGGTTCCCTGGGAGGGGTGATCCGTTATTGAACTAGGTCTAATCAGCATGATTAGTTTGCCTGATTAACAAGATTTCACTCTCCGTCATCACCTACCCGAGAGGAGACCACGCAGGGCTCTGACAGCAGGTTGGCGGAGGCTCAGGGCCTGACACTTCAGGCAGGGGGAGGGGACACTGCAGGAGGTGACTTAGGCTTACAGGGGCACCACAGCAGAACTGGTCCAAAGGGAACTATGGAAGCAAAGGATTGGGAAGGCCAGTCCCCACCAGCACACTGTGAACTGGCGTTGTGCTGAGGACCAATGCACATCCCACAGAAACTGCCTGTGAGGCGGGAACACCTCCTTCCAACTGAAGTCCCCTTCTTCGAATGCCTCTCAACCTGCCCTTCTCTGAACCTGAACCCCACCCAACTCATTCTCCCAGAGCTTTTTAATTGGCTTAGAGTTTCTGCTTCCCCCACGTCACAAGGACCAGTGTGGGCATGAACACTTGCTATTCTCTCTGCCCTCTCATGGCTCCCATTCTGTGGGCAGAAAAGTTATTGATCTGATCTGTGAACGGGAAGAGTCCATCCATTGCACCATATTTAACAGAGCAGGATTGCTCTTCTGAACCATGAGGGTCAATTCATCTCTCCCTCTTGTACTCTCTGCTCTTCAGATGTTCACTTTCTCAGTAAGACTGAGCCCACCTCTCTGCATCCTATCTCGAGCAGACTAAACTGGCCTGCAATCTCTTTACTTTTGCTTCTCAGCCTGCATTTGGCTGAGTAAACTCAAGCAGCCCACCCATGAAGGCCTGGGGAGTGGGACCACCCACCCAACCTAATGCTCCTTCTGATAGATTGCACTGTTGCTCCCAATTCTTTACTCCTGCCCTTTG
Source organism: Manis javanica (assembly GCF_040802235.1). NCBI lineage: Eukaryota > Metazoa > Chordata > Mammalia > Pholidota > Manidae > Manis > Manis javanica. The sequence continues at coordinate 17,554,815 of NC_133160.1, read as the reverse complement.
TATGTGCCTTTGGTACACTTATCACTGAAAACACAGCATATTTCCCAGCCCCGCTGAGTTTGGGCTTGTCCATGGGATTTGCTTTGATCAGTGGAACATGGGTGGAAAAGACAGAGTGCCAGATCTAAGACCTGCTTTTGGGAGGCAGCACACATTGCCACTCATGTGCTTCCACACTGTTTCTGCCACTGCCATGAGAAGAGCATTCCCCAACAGGCCCACTGGCCCGTGGTGAAGGAGAGACATGTGAAGCAGAGCTGGACCTCATCTGTAGCTTTGCTTCAGCCCCAAACTAGATTAACTGACCCCCCAGGTAAAAGAGAGAGAACAAATGATTGCTGCTTTAAGAGTTTTGGGGTGCTTTGTTATGCAGCACTGTTGCATCAAGAGCTAGCTGATACACCCCATCACCCTTTGTTCTCCACTTCAGCTGAGAAAACCACTACTTTGAGTGATAATCTGATATTCATTGTATTTTGACTCTATCAGCCAGACCCATGGAGGGAAAGCTCAGTAAGTGGTAGGTTTACCCTAAGTCTAGGGTAATCATACATCCCAGTGGGCCTTGACAGTCCTGATTGATACCTGTTATCCCAATATAATTAATAACAGCACCCTTCTCCCTCCCAAAATTCATCCTGGTTTGGGTGCTTAAATTATATAGTCATTCTACCTAAACCCAGCAGGACCCAGTATGAACCATGGCCGCCCTGCATTGACCACAGGCACCCCTTTATGGTCTGTAGATACTATAGAAACAGTTTTTAAAGCCATGGCCTGGAAGGCAGGAGGCCTGGAAGGCAGAAGACCATGGCAGCAGGTGAGGTAAGAATAAGTATTTTCCTAAATGCCATCTCTCTAAGTGAGGTTTTATAAAAGTGCTGTGGGGCATTTTCTGAGAGATAAACTCTTTAATATGACCTCATGGTAAGAGTTCTATTTCCTTTATTCTCTGGAGTCCTGGGAAAGAAAAATATGCCCCCTGGCAGTGTTCCATAAAACTAATGATGTGGGGGAATACGTGAATAATTGCCTGAATCACGGGGCTACGTATCTGTTAGGAAATCTCTTGGCAATATAAGGAAGGGGCACAGGACAGGTAATCAGAGTCAGGTGAAATCAACTCATGCTGCATCAGCTAGACACTCGTGTGGGTCAAGGGAACTGTGGCAGCCATCTCCATTCTTGGGAAAGTTGGAACTCCGGATAGTCTCCACCCACAGCAAAGGGGACTCAGTAAGAGGGCTGGAAGCAAGGAATAAGTAAGGTGTCGGCAAGACTTTGCAAAGGCAGAAAATCAAAAGAAAAAGGAGAGCAGAGAGGGTGGTCTCTGGGCTTGCAGATTCGAAGCCCAGGACCTTAAACCTTAGTTCTAGATGATGGCGAGACCAGGTGTGGCACCTGAAAGGTGTTCATCAGGTCCTAGCACAGGGACAGACATCTTCCCCAGCCAAGAAGCACCATGCTTCTCCCTCTGGGTCAAGAATCGGTCCCCAATCATGGGCAGTCATGAGGCCTCGTGACTGGATAGGGCAAAGTACCTGAGAAGATAGTACTAGAGAGGTTAAAGAATGACATATCCAAACCTCATTCCAGCATGTGAGTCACTAGTAATTAATTTCCTGAACCATGGTACCTGATGGTTGCCTGTGGAAAATGACACAAGATAATCTTCACCATCAATTGGGCAAAACCTGACATGCATAATAAACATTTGATATCTTCATGATTAAATTAATATGTTCTACAAATGTTTATTGAGTGCTGTGTATGTGCCAGACACAGAGGCACTGGATATGTAGCAGAAATGAAAGTGATGCATTCCATATTCCCATGGAACCCTGCATCTCAATCTAAGCTACATGTGAGAGTCACTTCGAGAGCTTTAATAAAACAGCAGTGTCTGGGTCTCACCCAAGTCGAATTACATCAGAAACCTCAACTACAGTCCAAAACCACTTGACTAGTACGAGGGTAAATAGGTAGATAAAGGAATAAATGAGTAGATGAGTAAATTCTAAATGTGAGACTATTCCTTACACAACATTGATACCATGCCCCATAATATTACACTTTCCAAATTACCAGAATGAGAGGAAAGAAAGCCCTGTGAGCACAGCAGTGATGACATCTAAAGATCCGTAAAGCCAGGAGGCCAGTGTGCTGAAAAATAACATCAGCCCAACTCCTTTCTCACCCAGTCTGCTCTCAGCCACCAAAAGAGGACCAGCATTCGTAGCATCAGAGACTTTCCAAGAGAATATTTTAAATGATTCCTCCAGGGTCATATGGAGATTTGGATAAAAGTCCTTGAATTCTAACAACGCAGACAACCAGTTTGCACAACCCAGGACACCAATCCACTCCCTTTATCCACAGGGCTATGCGTGCTGATATGCACTGCCAGCACAACTTTTTAAATCCACTTTCTTCCTCCTTCTCACCCACGTGCCTTCAAAGTAAACTGAGGAATTATTTCAAGGCACCGTGAACCTTGCCATCTCCCCACACGTACAGACCTTACGTTAATTTCTTTTACCCACACTGCACTTGAACTATTTCAAACAATCTACCCCGTTGACCCAACGAGAACCCTCAGAGTCACCCACCACTACTGCACTCCTTCACCCCCAACCCTGGTCAATCCTGCCTTCTGAATCTCTCATGGGTCCCTGAGTTCTTCCAGCCCACAGCCTCCCCTGCTCTCCCCAGCTCCCCACCATGTCTCCCTGGCTTATAGGAGTGTCTCCCAGCCACCTCTTAGCCTGTGGTCGCCCCTGTAAGTCCATCCTATGCACAGCAACCAGAGAATCCAATCCAAAACAAGAATTTGCCTGTGTTGGTCCCCTGGAAACCCATCGATGGCTTCATGCCACCCATAAGGTTAAATCCAAATCTTTTCTGAGGCTGTAAACGGTTTGGCCTCTGGTATTCCTCCAGCTCCATCTCACACTCCCTGGTTCTCACCCTGGGTATGGCATCCTCATTACTCCCCGCCGCTTGCTTTCTCTCGTTTGCTATTGCTGGACATCCTCTTTCATCCCCTAGGACCCCTAGGGCTCCATCTGTCCTATCTTTACCTCTCCAGTATTCGTTCAGTCCACAGACGTGGGTGAGACATCCTACCCTATCTTCCAAGCCAGTGCCCCCAGGCCCCCTACCTTATCACTTACAACGTGGCGTTGGCCCCCTACCTTATCACTTACAACGTGGCGTTGGCAGCGCATTTGATTCCCTGTCCTCTCCTTGCCTGCGAGATCAGAAAAGACAGAGCCTGGGTCATTTTTGTTTATGATTGAATTCCAGCACCTCATTCAGGTCCTGTCACAGAGCACATGTTTCCAAAAGACTTTCTGAATGTTGAGTAAATGAGTGAAGACACAATTTATTCATTCAACGTATTTTCACTGAGGGTCTGCCATGTGTCAGGTGTGATTCTCAGCGTGAGAAAGCATTCAGTGAACAATAGGTAAACCCTGCGCTGGGAGGGACACATTTATTTAGGTATTCAACAAGCAATTTTGAGGCACAGACTCACAACCCACATACACAGGTCAGCCCTCCAATATTTTGCTTGTTTTTAGTTTCTACCTCAGTGAAAAATGCTGTCATTGTTTTAGTGTTCCAGTCCTGGAACTTCTCAGTATCTTCTTTTAATAAATGCTTCCCCAAAGAACTTCTCATCATTACTGTAGAGAATAACGCATAGAGTTCGTGCTCACCCAAGGCCCCTGACACATGGCAGGCCCTCAGTGAAAATATGTTGAATGAATGAATTGTGTCTTCACTCATGCGTTTACTCAACATTCAGAAAGTCTTTTGGAAACATGTGCTCTGTGACAGGACCTGAATGAGGTGCTGGAATTCAATCATAAACAAAAATGACCTGTGCTCTATCTTTTCTGATCTTTCAGGCAAGGAGAGGACAGGGAATCACATCAATGAACAGGTTCTCCTAGAGCTCATTCAACAGCAAAATTGCAAACAGGTGAGATGATGAGCTTACATTTAGACCCCCTCAAAGCAAGAGAGAGAGAGAGGAAAAGATCCTTTTTAGAACAGCCAGAAAACGGAGAAAAGATTTGCAAAACAAAAAAACCAGGTGCTGATCTTTATGATCGAGGGCAGAAAACTGAGCAAATGCCAGCCTGTCTCATGTTTTAATTATAAGGTTATTTATGTAGTTGCCTAATTATTATGTCTTAATATAGGAGAAAAAGTAAGTGTTTTTCTACTCTCTATTTGCCTTAAAGCTTGGAGGGCAATAAACTGTTCGTTTTCTTCTTAATTGGTCCATACTTCTTCCTATTTCTTTTCTTTAAAAAAATCAATACACTCTTTGTGATACCTCTTATGGAGATTAAAGAATTGTGACTGGACTTTTTATCCTTACTATCAAGATAATCTGTCAGCATTGATCCTTTAAAGGGGCCTCAGTAGGGCAGACCTTGGTCAGTTTTTCGCAGTAGTAAATGTCAGGCCATTTCTATAGTTAAAATGGTATGAGAAGTATAACCCTTCCAGGCTACACTCAAAGAAAAGCACAGCCTCTTTTGCACAAGCCGTGGGCTGTGTGTCTGGTCTTCCAGGCGGGGCTCCCAACATCTTGGAAATGTTGTGCCCAGCCCCTGCCCACTGCCCTGGCCATGCTCCTGCCCCCACTGAGCTTCGGGAAGTGGCTGCTGCCGTTCCCAGCGAGTCTGGCCAGAGGCAGAGGCTGCTGGTAACCTTAACCCCACGTGGGCAGGCCCTCCTCAGAGCCTCTCTCCAACCCTAAAATTAACTGGCTAGTTTTTGGAAGGGGAGGTGGACATAAAAGTGTGGGGCCATGTTTGCTATTCAGCGCCCAAAAGAAATAGGATTCTAACCAGGCTCTTGGGCCTGAGAAACTGTAACTGTTGAATGAGTTCAGGCATATGAACAGAGGTTCCCTACTCCCATCTGCAGGGTAGGCCCCGGAGAGGGGCAGGGCTGGTATGGACAGGGTCCCGCATGCTCTGAAGGGTGTGGCACAGACAGGCAGTCACTCTGGGAAGAAGGAAGGTAGAGCATGGGAAATCTAACACGAGTGGGTAGCCAAGATTATAACTGAGACCGGGTTCGGATTAGGCCTGGCATGTGAATCTAACCCACATTTCCTGTGCACCCTCACGAGGCCCACATGGACCAGACAGTGTGCCTCAATTTACCCTCTGCAAAAATTGTGTGATGTAGACATTTTTATTCCCAATTCATAGATAAGGAAGTCAAGGCTCAGAGAACTTAATTAAATTTCCCAAGATCACACAGGCAAATGGCAGGGCTCAGATACTCAAGGATCCTGTTCTAAGTCTCATGTTATCTTGACTATACCAAACACCACAAGCAAAGAAGACCGCATGAGTAATTAAGAGCCTAGGGGCTCTGGACCTAGGTGACCTGGGATCTAATCCTGCCCCTTAGTGGTTGTATGGCCTTGAACAAGTTACTTAACAGCTGTGCCACACTTGTCTCATCTGGAAAACAGGGACAATAGTTGTATTTTTTCCACTTGGGAAATTTAAATGTGTTAATATTTGTCAAGTACTTAGAAGGCTATGTGATGCATAATGAAGACTGTTTACATGTTTCATGAAAAAAAAAAATAAGTGAACAAAGGGATTTTTCCATTCCCACCATCACAGAGCTCATTTTCTAATCCCTGAACTCAGAACACACCTTACATTATGCTAACATCGTGGTGTTTGCAAGGCACTTTTGCTGCAGTGATTTCGTCTTATTGTCACAACAGCTGTCCAGAGAAGGCAGGAAGATTGTGCCCGTGTTACAGACGAAGACTCTGAAACCTGGCAATGTGAGAGTTTTCCAAGGTCATTTAGCAGGTGAGTAAAGAGCAAGATCCCACTGCAATCTTTCTGACCTTGAATCCTGTGCTATGTACACACTCCAAAGAAAAGCATGAACTTCATGAGTTTGTGGATGAAACCTTGGCACCAAATCCTTAATGGGACCTCAGAGCAGACTCCCCCAGCCATTTTGTTCTGGCTTGCTGATTGCAAGCATTCTAGTGAAATTCCTCAACCCCCCACCTATAGCCAGGGACTTCAGGTTTCAAACACTGCTGTCAACTCCCCACAATGTCCCCCCTCTGTACTCAGGCAATGGAAGTTTCTCTAGCATTGACCCATTCTGGATTGCTTGGTACCAAAGACAATAGACTGTTCTCTTTTTGCACATGGAACAAACGGAAGCTTTGAGAGCATGAGTGACTTATCCAAAAGTCACATGAGTTCATTGAGTAGGGAACTGCATCAAGAGAAAGAGCTTCCAGTTAATTTTATGAACCTTGTATGTATTGCCCAATATGAGTGTTCCACCCCATGGTTCCCTGTTTTTTTGTGCAATCGATGACCCAAATTCTAAGGAAGTTGGACTAGGCTAAGGGGGGGCCATCAGGAAAACTCAAAGAAAACACAACAAGCTCAGTGTGGTTTTAAGGAGAGGTGAGAATTCTGGGAGCAGATGGAGGAGATAAGGGATGAGGAGGTATCAAGGGTGTTTAAGTCTTTGGGAAGGACCTAAGCCACGGGTTTCAAGCATATTAATAAGTGGCCAGTAACCGTGCTCACGGAGACACAACAGCAACCAGCAATTTTGAACTTGGGGATCGATATCGGTGTTTTAATGCTGGTTGTTGCTCCAAAGTAAGATGTCCAGTGCTCAGATCTATAGCATTCCTCTGATGGGAAAACTGAGGCACAGGAGATACATGAGTTCCAGAGCCCATCCATCCTAGACCTTTAGATCCCAGGCCAGTGGCCACTGCATTGATTCTGGGACCCCACTTCCACCCCGCAAGCAGTGGTGCCTAAGGTACCCCCAATCCTCCCCAATCTGGTCAGGACCCCAGTCTGCCACTCTAGGGATTGACAATAAAAACGCCTACATTTCAAATGTGTGGATGCTACAATTTTCTGATTATAAAATCAATACAGGCTTATTTGAGAAGGACTTGCATCTGCTGGCATATGCATATATTCTGCAATGAATCAAAAGGATTTATTATCAATGGTTTCATTTGGGAGGCTTGTGGATGGGAAGGAAGACTTTCAGTTTTGTTTCTGCACCTTATGCTGTTTTAAATCGAGAACTAGGCTCACACGTCACTTTTCTTTTTTGTTCTTTGTCAGTGTCAGCAGAAGATGTCTGCAAGGCACAATGTGATACTGCGGGACATTTTCTCTTTTTGCTGTCACCTGTCTACTTCCTTACACAGACGGAAGGGGAAAGGAGCAAGTTAATAAAGATCTATTTTAAATAATAAATTTAAATCAGCAGTAATCATTACCATCCAGCTACAAACCCTATCATTTCAGCGTATGTCCTTCATGCTTAAATAATGAGGATTATTCCACACCTAAATTCCAAATTCTGGTTTTTGCTTATTGCTAGTCTTTATGTTATACTATGAACACCTTTACATATTTAATACTCCTCAAAAGTATTCTTTTTTTTAATAGTTATACAACAGCCTTTCTACAAAAAATGATTTTTTTTAATCTATAAAAGTTCATGTTCATTGAGCACTTCCTACATGCTTCTCTCTCACAAAGTTTCCACTGGGAAGATGAATGGGTCAACATCTGAGCCCTGTGACAGTGTGTGAACAGATCCGTTTTTATCAGACACTATGTACTTGACCACTTTCCTTCCAGAGACAGCATGATTTCTTTAGCCAAGATTTTTTTGTAGAATATTTATACCATTCCCAATTTGTCACTATTAAATAATCCCGTGATGAACATCTTTATCCATAAATCTTCATGCTTCAGAATATTTCCTTAAACAGAAACTCTTAACAAAAGAACGGTTTGATCCCTAAAAATAAAAATTTTGAGGGTCTTGACACATTGCCCCAAGTAACGCCCTGACACAGCACCTTCCATAACAGGCTTTAAGAGAGCAAAAATTAGACCCCCATTTTTCATTTACTTGTAATTTATTTCATTGCAATTGAGATGATTTTTCCAATATGTTAACTATTTACATTTCTTAATAGTCAACACATGGTTTTGCCTACCTCACTGACACAGTAACAAATTTGATGTTGTTCCTTTGGCATAGAAATAGACTCCACCCCCACTCTCTCTGATCACCTGATCTCACCTCCACTGGCCAATTCAGACGGGGCAGAGAGAGAAGAAGCCCCTCCCTCTCGAGGTGACAGCCTCCTGGAGCACCGAGGTCAGTGGGGAAGGGTAAAGAGCAGATCTGGAAAACACCCCAAAGTCACGCACCAGCTTCCTGTTGCTTCTCAGACCCTTCCAAACTTGCAGCTCCGCAAGGGAGCAACCTTGGTACTCGCCGTGGTATCCCAGAGATGGGAACAGCACCTGGCATGAAGCAGGCGTCCAATAAATGCCTGGTGAATAAGGAATGCATGCGTCCATGAATGAGAAAATGAATGAATGAAGGAACTCCAAAAATGCCCTGTCATTTCTTAGAGCTTCTATCAGAGGATGCTCCTTGCAGAAAGCTGCAGATACACATACAGGGGACAACAGAAAACCCTATTTCTTGCCCCTCTAAATATTATCTGGCAATATAAGCTTGAGAGGCCACACCCGACTTTCCCAGCCCCACCAGTCCTGGTCTCAGGACAGGAGTCCTTCAGAGCTTCTTCCCACCTCCTCCCCCACCATTCCTCCCTGAGAAGGTTCACCCTGGGGATATGCTCTGTACTGCTTCTGGGCAGGACTCACAATGACTGGTAGCAGGTTGGGGTTATTCTCAACCACCATTTCACCTGACAGTGGACTGGCTTCTTAGAAGCACAGGTTTGGGGAAGAGGGGGGACTTGGAAAAAAAGACAGATTCCTGGATCTCACTCCCAGAGATTTGGATTCAGGATGTTGGAGTGAAGCCTGGCAGCATGCTTATCTAAGGACACAAAGGTCATTCAGACAATCAGCTCTGCCTCCAGGGCGATAAACCACCCCAGTTTACCTGGGAGTTCCAGTGCTAACACCAGGAAAGTCCCAAGGAAACCAGACCTAGCAGGTCACCCTCTCTGTCCCTGCATTGGGCAACTGGGCTGTCTCTTGTGCTATCTCCTCCTTATAGCTGGACATTGGGGCCTTATCTCACAGTGAAGCAATGACCTCTGAGAATGAGCCTCAGAGTCAGCAAGAAAGGAAGTCATTGAGGCCTCGATTTGAAGCAAAAATCATTCTCCTTAACACATGCTCACAGAGGACCTTCATGGCCATTCAGGGCAAAAGCTGCAGGTCCTTTAGCTTAACTACAGTTTGCTCTGCCTCCCACGTGCATTTCCCTGTCTTGAGGCTCCTGAAGAAAGATGCTGGCTGGTGAAGGATGGGATTCAGGTTTCTAATTGCACAATTTTTAGGAAAGACAAGTTGCTCTTTGGCCCACTCTTCCATCCCTCACTGGGTTACCCCACGGCCCCCTCACCACCTCCAAATGCTCCAGGACGAGGGCTGCCGTCCAACTCCACTAACAGAGACCCAAGGGACATAGAATGGCTGTTCCAGCCACATTCAAGACTGCTTGTCCCAGCACACAAGAAGCCCTTTGCCACTGCCAAGTCAGTCTCCCTGAACCCACGGCAGAGAGGAAAGGGATCAAGCAGTTACCCAGCAGGCCATCAGACGTCATTTTCAACTAGCCCACTGGTTGACTTAGGTGTCCGTCGCTATCTCCTTGGACGGATGACAGGCACTACTACATAACAATTGCTTACTTACATTTACTGAGCCCCAACCAGGGGCCAGACATTGAGCCAAGCTCTTTGTCTTCATAACATTCCAATGAGGTAGGAACTATTTTTATCCCCATTTTATTCATAAGGAAACTAAGGCACAAGAGAGATTCCAACTTGCTCAAGTTCACCTGGCTGGTAAGTAGGGGAGCTGAAATTCAAAACTAGGTAGGTCTAGACACAACTCTATACCTTTAACCACCGTAGTGTCTTGCTCTCATGGAAATAACACAGTCCTGGGTCCCAAGCTTTAGCTTCAGACTCCTCCTCTATAAAAAAAATGATTAATTTTTAAAAGCTACTGAAGCTGATAATGCTTCACAAGCTGTTATAAAGTTTACAGGCACTGCCTGCATTTCCCCCCATTATCACATGCCTGTAATTTATTTGTTCCCATCTCTGCTCACCTCTCATCTGAGTGTCTCTGGAGATCCTAACTAAAAAAAGCAAAGCCCTCACCTCCCTGCCCTATGACCCAGACACTCTAACTCCATTCCTCTACCATTTTTCCCACAGTACTTCACAGCAGCTCGTCCCACTATATGGGAGTGTACACACATGCACATGTGTGTGTGTGTCTGGGTGCATTTGATTTGTTTAATGTTTTACTGAATCCCACACTATATGTTGGGCCCCAGAGAATCAGGGTCCTTCTCTGTCTTGTTCACTAAAATATTCCCAGCTCTGAGAATGGCAATTCAGTATTTGGTGGGTGCTCAACAAATATTTGAGGATAAATAGACACATGATGAATGGGTAGTGAATGAAAACTTAAACTGTATGGCCCTTGGCACATACTAGTCACAAACTTTTGTGATTTTTATAAGAATACTTACCATGAGATCTACCCTCTAAGGAGATTTTAAGCAACATTGTTGTCTATAGGCACAACACTGGACAGCAGTTCTCTAAAATGTATTCATCTTAGCATATGCGAAATTTTGTACCTGTTCATTAATGCTCTCCATTTCAGCCTCTGGTAGCCACTGTTCTGTTCTTTGCTTCTGTGAGTTTGACTATTTTTAAATCCTCATATAAGTAGAATCATGCAATATTTTATCTGAATCTGAATACCAGGTGATTTATAATAATGAGTTCAGATAAAACAAAAGTGTTTTAGGACACTTGCCCACAACAACAAAAAAAAGGAACCAGTACATAGAGGATGGATGGAATAGAAATATCTCAACAACTTCTCGGAAAGTTATATCAGTTGAGTACAAATATGAGTTATGAGCATCTCAGTAGACAAGGCAAAGAGGTAAACCGGATGAAATGTCACAGTTCTGTTATCTGCAGAAAGCAACACATTGTCAATAACCCTGTATCTCATTGAATGCCTCAGAGGGCAGGAAGGTATTATGACCCCCCAACCCTTGGCCTCAGCATATCTCCTTGAAAGGAATGACCTAGCACTTAATTGTTGTTCTAAGTGGTCAGTTCAGACCACCATCTCTTCTTTCCCTGTATGCAATCCTATAAACCATTCTCCCTTAGGAAGAAAATGCCTGACTTCCTGGTTTTCCCTTCTAAGCTGATGCAATGAATAGGACAGGATACATACCCAGACACCTGGGTGGGCCAGACACCCTCTGAATCCATGCTGAGATTTCCTGGCGGGACTTAGTTCACAAATGTAGCTTGCCTACCCAGGGGTGCAAGGACTCTGAGATATACCTTGGGAGTACCAGGGGATCTAAAGGCAGGAGACACTATAACCGGGGCAGCCCCCCAAAGGCAAGGGCCTTCTCCCCTTGGAAACAGCAAACTCGCTCAAACCCAAGGGCTCCGTGAGGGTGGGCGTGAATGCTGATGGAGCCTCTGCCTCATGTAGAGTATGGGCGGCAGCTGCAAGCCCAGAAGCTGGGAAGCGGTCAGAAGAGAGGCTTCAAAGGCATGCTGCCTACCGCCTCTAGGAGGTGCCGCAGCGCAGTGGGAGGACCTTCGGAGTCAGCTGAACTTGGATTCAAATCCACCACTCCTGCTCATTAGCCGCATGCCCTTCAACAAATAATTTCCCCTCTCTTCTCACAGAATGAGGCCACTACTATCTCCCCTGCAAGGTGCAGGAGTTAGGAAATGTGGCACTAGAGCCAGGATGCCTGGACTGAACTTCTGGCTTACTGATGGGTTACTCTTGGGCAAGCACCTTAATGTTCTTGCCTTGATTTTCTAATCTATAAAATGAGTAGAGGAGTAAGATTTATATCCTATGACTATGGGGAAGACTATAAAACCTTAACACAGTGCGGGGGAGACACTCGGTGCACCATAGACTTTATTCTTTGTTCCCAGTGTTTGGGGCTCGTCCTGGGGCTTGCATAGAAGAATATGTGCACACACAGCTAACACTTATAGTTTGCACCCCTTTCTTGGGGAAAGTGAGACTCTGTGTCTAAGCTCACCTGGGAGGTAGGGACCCTGCTCCAAGCCCCTAAAGGGCTCCCTGGGACAGTGAGACAAGGAATGTCCAGCACAAGGCTTTTCCTTGGACTTGGCAGAGAGAAGAGAGGGCAGCGGCAGGGGTTGGCCAGGGCCTGCCCCCCAGGGAGTCATAGGAACAGAAATAGGAAGCCCCAGGCTGGTATTTACAGTAAGTCCTCAGCCCCTGACCACATTGTCTTGTCTGTGGTGCATTTATTTTGGGGACAAGCACTGAAGTCATTGCTGCCCACAAGTGCTCTCGGCTGGCCTCCCTCATCTCTGCTTCCCAGGACAGCCCTGGGATGAGGGACTCAGACCCACAGGCAGGCCAGGGGTTGCCCAAGTCTGGCAGGCCAGCTGCAGGCCCGGCTCGGGCTCCTGCCCAGGCACAGTCCCGGGCTCTCCATGAGCCTCAAGAGGTACCGGTAGCTGGAAGGTCAGAGAGGAGGCGGCAGGAGGGACAGCCCCGTCCCACCCACCCCTGCCCTTGCTCTTGCTTTCCTTTCCCTTCAAGGGCTGCCTCAGCCTGTCTTCCTAGCTCCTGGGGCCCTTCTTTCTCCGTTTCTCATAACCCAGCAGGAAAAGAGGAAGTAGATTCTTCAAAGCCTCTCCCTGGCCTTGATGAGCAACTCAGCTCCGAGGCCTGAGCTCAGGCCCGGGAAGGCCTCCGTTAGCTGCTCCTCCGGCTGAATGTCAGGCCTTAAATGCTGTGATTGCGGCCACCCTTGGTTAGCAGAGGCCACTGAGCTTCTCCAGAGGCACTCCTAAGGCTCCGCCTGTGACAAGGTTGTCCTTTCCGGGACTCCGCCCTGGCCAGAGCCTCCTCTTCCCGCCCGGCACCCTACTGGCATGGAGCACTCCCTGTCCTGCCCCCATGCCCTGGATTCCTTGTCCAGCTCTGTCCCATTCTCCCAGTGCAACCTTGGTTCCCCAGTCACAACATAGAGAGACTTATACCTGTTTTTATCTTTAAAGAAAACCTTCCATAGAATGACATTGTATATCACCGGGCTTTTCTGAAGGCAAGTGAGGACCCATAGCTTCATCTTCTTGCCAGCAACTTACCCTCCTTCCCAAATAAAGTTTACAGAACCCCTTAAGTAGGACCTCCATAGACAGTTGGGTAGGATATGCACTGTGCAGCCTTAGGAGCTGCCATTCACATCCTAGACTATGAGGTTGGCTCCTCCCAGAGTTGTTCAGGGCATAGCCAAACAGCCTGCCTCTGCAGAGCATCACAGAGCTGTTATTTTTAAAGCATGGGACTTAGACCATCACCTTACAAGCCTGGGAAGTTGACAGTTCTCCATCGTATTAGCACTCAACCACTACTTTGCTAATTCTGACTATGGTGTGAGTTCATACGGGCTTCATCCACTAACATTCTTCAGGGGTATCTGTATATTCACTAGACACAAAGGCTTTTTAATGCTATATTTAAAGGGTGTCTTTGGAGAATTCTGGGCATTATTTAAGGCAAGAAAACGATGTTGAAGGTCCAGGAGTCTTCTTCGTGCTTTGCTCTTTATTCCAGAACACAAATGCCCTGCATGTCTGTGACTCGTACTTTCTTGGGGACAAGAATTATGCCTCATGGGCATTTTTACTTCCCCAGAAGACAATGTCATTTTGACTAAACCAAGGGAGGAAGAAAACAGATTTACCCACCAAGTACTTTTGGCCAGAAATTATGTTAGCAGTTTGACTAATATCACCTCATTTATTTTCACTACTACTTCTCTGTATTTTTATTATTACCTTTTAAAAACAAGGAATGTGAGAATAATAGCAATCGAGCATATTGCCCAAAATGACAAAATGATTAGGAAGCAAATGCCTGATTTGATGTCTGTGTAAGCCCAAAGCCTGTCCTTTCTCCCCAATCAGATGGAATCCCACCTGTGTCCTGGACATCAAAATCCCCTGAGGAGTAAATGGGAATATTGTCTACTCAAAAATCTGCATTTCTGGAGGAAATTCCCAGAAATTTCTGTTTAATCCCCCAGAGCATTCTGATGCCTAACCTAATTTAGAGATGGTTTTAGAAGGTAAACTGGCATTTGATAGTGGAAATAATCTCAGATAGCCTATCTTCCATGCTTTTGTCCATACATAATCCTCTGCCTAGGAGGATGTCTTCCATCTCCAAACTTCAAAGACCCCATTCTAACTCAACCTTTTTCCTTCCGGGAGCCTCCCTGGACTGCTTATCCAGCATGTGGTGTCTCCTCTGTTGCCTGCAGTTACCTTCTTGTGCATGTCCCTTGCATTAACCACTGTATGCCTCATACAGGAGAGCTGCAAGCTTCTGACTCTTCTAGACTATTGACTATTAGTCTCCATTTACCCCCACCATCACGAAGGACACCACACACTTGTGGGGAATCAAAAAACATTTACTTAATTGAATGGATCAAACGATCAAGACACTTCCTTGATAATCAGTTTACATGTGGTCAATCTGCAGACCTCTCAAAACCCTTGATCATTTCAGGCTTCTTTGCCTTTTTTGACCTAAATCCCTTCACCAGAAATGATCTTTTTCTCCAACATATCTCCCTGGTGAATTTCTTTTGCTACTTTAAGCATCATCTCCTTTGCAAAATCTTTCCCACCCATGCAATATTTATTACACCTGCCTCTGTGAAACTCAGGATACTACCTACCACAAGTTCATACAATTATATATTTTCCTATAGCCATTGGGCTACACAATTCCTGATGGCAGGATTAGGTTTTCGTCATTTTGTATTCCAAGGGCCTTTGGGCAGGCACATATTACAGGGTGACAGGAAGTATGAATGAATGAATGAAAGAGTGACTGACTGACTGACTGACTGACTGACTGACTGACTGACTGAGTGAATGAACTGACAAATGGAAGGGAAAACAGCTTGGTACCAGGTCTGTATGAGACAGCTTGCCCAAAGGCAGATGAGTTTTCCTCCCTAAAGTCTGTATCTCAGAGCATGAACAAAGAGTTTCCTTCTACCCAGACTTGGGCTGCGCACATGTTTCTGGGAGTCATTAGGTAGTTCCAGGTGGAAAAGAGTGTCCCTAAAAACAGCTGCCGTTCTGCTTCCCAGTGGAGTGGGGTCACCTTTGGCCTGCCACCCTACACCTAATGCAAGACCTGAGACATGGCAGACAGCCTCATCTGTCCTTCTTTTCCTTCTCTCTTTGCACACTCCCCCTCAACAAGGTGGCATGCTTTTGACAACTGGAGACATTTCCTGAAGTGGGTCCCCCAGAATGCAACAATGACCTTCACAACACCTTTCATACAGTAAAACAGGGGCCCAGCATGGCCCTCTCCCTCCCTGTCCCCCCGCCCAAGTCCCACAGGCATACAGAAAGCAAAACACACCAGG
Organism: Manis javanica; assembly: GCF_040802235.1. Lineage (NCBI taxonomy): Eukaryota > Metazoa > Chordata > Mammalia > Pholidota > Manidae > Manis > Manis javanica. The sequence continues at coordinate 17,539,260 of NC_133160.1, read as the reverse complement.
TCCCTGAAGATTGTCAGCATATCCAGATCCAAGTCACAAGGGTCAATAGCTGTCCCCATTTTTGCCCATAATCAGTAACAAATGCAGCAATGACTCTGAACTTGCTTTCCTAGTACTTTTTAAAAGACCTTTAACCACAGAATTTTTATTAGCTCCTTTTATTTATTTATTTATTTTTGGTCATTTAACAAATGAGAAAATCCCTGCAAATGGAAGCCAGATGTGTTTGCACGGGCTATCAAACCCACGATATTTTTATCATGTTCGTTTTTATTGACTCACTCTCCTCAGCTCTCTAGTCATGAGGTTCCAGTGTTTCCTCGTTATTTTGGAAGCCAGGAAGGGTCAGTGTGGACCTGATACTCCACCAGACCCATAAGCCACAAAGGTCTGGATGCCCTTTGCTGGGGAAAGTGAGGGGAGCGTGTAAAATGAAACTCTCTGCTCCATGTTCATGTACCCAGTCGAATATGCCATCCTGTACATATAATTAAGCCCTGATATATATCAGAATTGTGAAACTGGCACGATTTTGTATCTCATTAAAGCAATGGTGTGATTAGGGCAGCAAAACATGTGCGGCATAACTTCCTCCTCCCAGGTATAAACTGGGCCAGGTTTTTATGGTATCTCAGAGCTTTTACATACTCAGGCCATCCCACTGAGGCTGTGGGCTCGTGGAGACCACCACAGCCATTGGCATTCACGCAGTTAGGCACCACCCCCAGCAGCCTGGTGTTCAGACCCAGAGATACTCATCCATTCAGCTCCATCCCAGGCTGAGTGGAGAGAAAAATCAATATTCCTAAGTGGAAAAAGACCCAATAAGTTGTAGAAAAACTTAATTCCATTTATATCCTTGCTACTAAGCAGCCACTTATTCAGGTAGTAAAATGGCAAAATGGTCAGAGCACAGAGGAGGTGGCTGGACCAGCTCCCTCCCAGGGCCGGCAACCACCCCCAGGCCACCTTGCAGCCCCAGAAACTCAATTAACCTCACAGGGCCTCACTTCCCTGTTCATTAGTATTTATTTATTTGATTTTTCTTAAGCTTGCTCTTTGTGGGGAGAAAAAAGAAAAGAATTACCTCTGGGCACAGGCACACGAGAGTAACAATTAATGAAAATACACGAAACAAAGCTGAAATGGCCAACAGCCTTAAACGTGGAGACAGATAAGCCTTTCTAAAGATCTATGCCCCCAACTTGCCAGAACTAAAGGAGGAGGCCAAGAACATACTAATGAAGGACTCACCACAGAGGTAGAGGTGTCAGCATTCAGAGACCTTGGAAAACGTTAGCAGCGGTGCCCAGCTGACACGCCCTACATGTAAAACCTATGTCCAAATTGTGGAAGGTCTTCTCAGCTTTGGAGTCAGTGTCAGAGCTACTGAGAATCTGGAAGACCAGGCTGAGAATCCACACATCCAGCCGAGGTACTTACACTCCCCACATGAGTGACCCCACTCAGAGCCAAGCCAGGAGTCCTGCTGGGGTTAAAAAGAGGCAGAGGGGCTCAAGATCAGGTCTCACCTGAAAATTGGAACCACCCAGCAAGGGAAAAGTGCAAGGGTGAGCCCCATCTTTGGAGGAGTTCTGGCAAAAACGAGGACCTACTATGTGCCAGGAACCATGCCAGGTACTGACACAACAGTTCACAGGGAACCAGAACACCCAGGTCAGGAGGGCCCATGCCCAGCAAGGAGACTCAGCTCAATCTAACGCTAATTCCCATGAAGGGTTCTCCATGGAAATATTTGTGCAAGACTGCCTCTACAAAGCCTAATGCATGTACCATGCTCCCAGTTCCTCCACTCAACAACAGATCTCGAGTATGATTCCACATCAGCCCATGAACGGTGCCTTCATTCCTTTCAATGATTACGACTCTAGGCATCTATAATGAATCATTTCTTAAACTTAAAAAGCTCCCAATTCTATTCATTGAGGTTGTTTCCAGTGATCTGGTTGATAAACACGAATTCAATAACTAATCCTTGTCCTTATGCCATATGTAAGTAAGTCTTTAGCTCACATTTCTAAAAGCAGAGTTGGGTCAAAGGGGATATGCCTGCTGAATGCTCAATTGTCTTCCTCAGTAAAGTGGAACCCTTACCGAACATTCTCAGAGAACAGACTTGTCACATGGGGCCACTGGAAGCTGACTTCTAGCTGTGGCTCTTTGGCTGTGTGTGTTCCCTCCTTGCAGAAGCCTCTCCAGGCTGCCAATCCGTGTAGGCATGGGCTACACCCCCAGAGAGAACATAGACCTCTATTCCTGGAAGCCTTTGAACACATCCAGAATATCTGAGCCCAAGAGGGATTCCCTCTGGTTTGAGGTCCACCTTCCAGATTTCCATGTCCTATTGTGGGGTCTGCCTCTTCTCTTCATTGGGTGATTCTGATCCATAAGATTCATTCCTGTCCCTTCATGAGGATGCAGGCTAGACTCACCTCTAGACAAACATAGCAGAAGACACTGTCTCAGCATCTGTACACGATTTAAACACAGGGTGATTCTCTGTGTTTTTCTCTCTCTAGGCACTGTGCTGTCTAAAGAAAATGTGTCACATTGAACAGAAATCCCTTGTCCTGCTGAGGATATATTGACTGGAGTAGAGTTGGAGGCAGGGACAGCCAAACCTTTCTGCACAACATACGAGAGGAATGTGGGAATTCCACGAGCAATCCATGAAGTCGGGTATATAAGGAGGAGAGATGGAGAAGGGGGAAAGGATTGAAAAAGCTATCAGGATCCCGGGAGGCTGGACTTGTGTTGTCTGTGGAGCAGCCAGTGATGTTTCCAAGGATATTTTAAATAAGTGGGTTATCTAATGTCTACTCAGAAGCAGCTCATGATGTTCTGACATGAGCTCCCTCTTGGTGCCCCTACTGTCAGGCCATTTCTAAAGTCTACCACTCTTTATAAACACATGGAGGACCATTGGGTTATTGGATGAGCAACTCCTTTCCTTATCTAACCATAGTCATACCTCGTGACCCATCTTCTCCACATCTCATTAGCTGGCATTGAGCATTTGTTTACTCTTCCATTGTCTGGTCTCCCCACTAGACTGCAAGACCTGTAATCTTAGGAATTTTGCTTCCTTTGTTTCTTTGTTCCCATGGCCTAGGCCCATGCCTAGCATATACTAAGTACTCAATAACTATTTGTAGAATTAACTATGTAAGCCAAGAATGACCACTGTGCATGAAAGAAAACATTAAAGCATTCGGATAGTATTTAAAACTCAGCAGACTAAAAATTTAAGTGGCCCAATGTAGCTGAGAAAACAACTGTTTTATAAGGAACAGAGTGAAATTAAAGTCTGAGGGTTTAAATTAAGAAAAAAAACAAACACAACATTGGCCCTGTTATCCTCCTGCTGCACAGACTAATAGCATTCACAGACTTAGACACAGAGAAAGACTTTATGAGTTTCACATCTTTGGGCCTCATATGACTTCCTGCCATAAACAGGGAGGGTGTGGGTCCTGTCCAGATAACCATGAGCATCCATGAGTAATTGTGACCAAGATCCCATTACCAGGCCAAGCCTTGCACTAGGAATTAGGCATACGTCGCTGAGGTCAGCAATTGGCTCTTCTGTCCTCCTTTTTATGCCAGGCCAGACAACTTACTCCCCACCAGCAATCACATAAACTGTGCACTCACTTTTTCTTCAACTACAGAAGTGGAGAACATGTCACGGTTCACAGAGAGAAGGAAGAGAACATGGAGTTTAATCCAAGATTCATTGGCATTTCCACCTCAAACAATTCTTTTTCCACTTGCCTGACCTGTTTGCCTCATGTACTCAGTATTGTGTATTCTCCCTTGTATATTCAGGGCAACCATCCCTGCAAAATAAGATGCCATGAGCCAGATATTAGGATCATTAGCTCCACCCACACAGAAGGGCAGGTAAGCCAAAGGCAGGCTCCAGAAATTGGCTATAGCACAGTTATGCTCTGGCAACCAAAGCAGAGGGAATTCAGGGTAACAGAGGCTTGGCCCAAATAATCCAGGGTCTCATAAAGAGAAGCAAGGAGCTGAACAACTATGTCATGACAAAAGACAGTGTAGAAGAGCTATCTAAACTTCTCAGAATATCTGTCTACACAGGCTCAACTTGAGAATTGTTCTCTCCCAGGCTTCCCCAAGACCCTGGAGATTACCAGTGTCAGTGGGAAAAGTATTCTAGACACCATGCCAATGTGTAAGTGCCCTCCTTAGAGGGACAGTAATAAAATCATGTTTGCATTCCTCAATAGCACGTGCCAGCATAACATCCTGGCATTGTTCTTCTGAGGGAATTTGACACATGTCTGTTCAAATAAACTAACACTGTCATTTTGACTGTCATTGTTTGCAGAAATAAATAGGTTGCCATGCCAATTGATGGGTTGGCCTACAAGATCTCTTCTGAAAAAATGTAAAAAGAAACTATGCAAACTACTTCGTTATATTTTAACACCAGAATGAACATGGTTTGCTCTTCCTTTTCCTCTTTCTTCTTTCCACCTAAAATCCCTTGTTCTGTTGCCCTCCACGAAGCGTGGATGTGATAGCAGACATAGGAGGAAGAAGAAAGGAAAATGGGCAGGGGGCATTTGAGATGCATATTATAACTTATCAAGGGGAGAGAATGACACCTCATTTTCCACATTAAGAAGCACTAGAAGTAAATCAAACATTCCTGTAGTCATTCTCTTTGATCACCCAACATCTAGTATTAGAGCATAACAGGTATCTTTCCACATTTCCATACTACTTTATTTTCATGAATACACTCAAAATTAACTACATGGCCATTTAAAAAAAAATAATTGGGAATCACATGTTTGACTACTTTCTCCTCATTTTTCTATGAAACTATTTTCTGCCTTTGATCAAGGTTTAGTCTATCAATGGTAAAATCTTAAATATACAACTCAATGAATTTTCACCTATTATAAACCCATGTAACACCCACCCAAGTCGAAGTATGGAAAATTTCTCTAGCATCAGAAAGTTTTCTCCTTCTTCCCAGGCAATACCTCTTACCCAGATGGACACACTATGTAACTTCTCTTAGCTTTGTTTAATTGTCCTCATTCTTAAAATTCCAATACCTGGAAACATGTATTATGTTGTGTCTGTCTTCTTTAGTTCCACATGACATTTTTGAGGCCAATCCATATTGTTGTATCTATCAGTTTATTATTTTTTCCTTGCAGTGCTATCATCTTATTATGTGAGCATACCACAATTCATTTATTCATTTTCCACCTGATGAGCATTGGGTTGTTTTCAGCTCCTGCCTGTTATGAAACAGTTGTCATGAACATTCTTGTACAAGTCATTCTATGGACATATGTACTCATTTCTCTCCAGAATGACATTGCTGAGTCGTAGGGAGGCAGATACTTCACTTCATTAGAAACTGCCAAGTCGTTTCCAAGGAGGTGATAGCATGCTTTGCTTCTTAAATGATCAGATTTTTCTCTAAATACAACTTGCATCACATGTCTTTCCCCCTTCCCTCCCACCATCAGTTTGTCCATGAACATGCAGACACTGAGGTGTAGCATGAGAGGTCACAAGCTTTGGAATCAGATACACCTCAAAACCCTATCCCCTCTTATTAGTTTATAGACTCGAAGTCTCCAGACTTATCACATCAAGTCTCAGCATTTCTTTGTAAAACAGCTGTGTGATATCTACTGACTCTGTAGATTGGTGGTGAGGATGAAGTGAGGTGATACAGGTAGAAAAACCCAGCACTGGTTCAGACACATGGCAAGCACTGGATAAAAGCTAATCCCCTTCTCTCCTGCTTTCCCAGACAAGCACCTTCTCCCTATTAAGTAGATTTGAGGGTCTTTCAGAATTCCCTCTCTTCTAAGCCCCAGGGGCTCATGAGGGAGGAGATCCAGAAGAGAAAGACCCTGCAGGATAGAAGGTCAGAGGCCGGATGCAGATCAAAATCTGTCTTCCCGCAGCAGAAGGGAAAATTCCTATTTACAGTAGGACCCACATGGAACTGATTTGCTCAGAGCCGTCTTATTCTTGAGTGTGATATTTGTCCGCATCATAAAACCACAGGCTACAATGTGTCTGACATTATACCAAATGATATAACCCCTCCTAATGATATTATAATAAATCCCAAATGAGGCAGCCATCACTGGGCAGCCTTTTCAAAGTGTTCCTGAAATAGTTTTTACAGAACAAGGGGTCTGTGTGCCAAACGCAGAGGCTCCCATGAGGCCGGAGGAGTTAGCTCAGGCACACTCGTGAACACAACTCTGGCTGAGCTCTTGGCTGGGAACTTTTTCTTTTTATATTCATCTATTGGCTTTTATGAAAATCAAAATGTTCTTTTTTTTCATTTTTCATATGAAGGATGAAATTGGACATTTCTAAGTGCAATAAAATGTCCCCCAGGGTGCTTTTTTATTATTATCCTTTAAATCAGCAGTTTCTGGACCTCTTCATTAGTAAAAGCCAATGACCTTTCATCCTGGCTTCACCCCCCTCGGTGCTCAAAGAAAGCTGACCACATTTCCTGCCATCCTGGTGGTGGAAGCTTGTTTTGCTCTGGTTTTCTGCTAATATACATAGGTACGTTTCTGAGATACCATGTGACCTGTTTCCACAAGCCTGGGGAGCTTGCTGACTCAGAAACCATTGAATTTCTTCTAGGACAAATGTGTAGCTCTCTCTGCCCTCAGAAGCAAGAACCACAGGAAATCATATGTCAACACCAACGGGGTTGGAGGCACCATCCTGCCGGATTATGGTCTTGGAATTCGAAGGACCTGAAGCAAGAAGGAATATCTACGCCACCTCACCCACAATCACCCACACCCCACCACCCCCACAACCAGCATCACCACCTCCATGACCCGGACCACAGCACCCTGTGTCCCTCACACCTGTCATTGCACTGCTCATCTTCCCCTCAATCATTATCCTTCTGGCCGCCCCCACCACAGTGGGTCACCTGTTGCCTGGATCTTCCCATCACACTCTTTTCCTCTCCCTTTTCCCTTCCTGGGGATCCACATTGTCCAAAATGTGGCCCCAAGACTCAAATATCTTTGTTCTACAGATACTGGGAAAGATAGCTGTGCTTTTTATTTTCTCACTAGGACTGGGGAAGTCTAAAACTGCTGGAGATCCTTCACCACCACCAGGTAAAGAGAGCTTCCTTAAGTAGGTCAGTAAGTCAGATGGAAGGGAAGAAGAGGAACCCTGATGAAATTGGACCCCTGGGATCTAACCTGGCCTGTATTTTAGTTACTTATGCCAAAATGTTGCCTGTTTTTCTTACACTGGTTTGAGTTGGGTTCCTTTCACTTGAAAATGAAAGAATTCTGACCAAAACAACCATCCTTGGCACATGGTCTATGTGACCAAGCCACACCTCAAATACACTCCAGATTGGCATTTCATATCAGCTGGCAAGCCAGAGCCTGGGCTTGAGACTCTAAGGGCTCACTGTGGGCTCCTATGCAAGTCAGCCAAAAGGTGGCAGAAGATGAAGCCAGATCCCTTAAGGAAAGGTAGGCACTTCATACCAAGGAGACTAAATGCAAGCTTCAAGTCGAGAAGAATCAGGATCCGGCCAGGTTTGCAACAAGGGAAAACAATCTGAGACAACCGCTTCCAACACTGATAGGGTGCAGGAAGTTTCCTTTATGGGCCAGCATTTTTGGTGGGAGAGAGAGGAGGCTGGCTTAACAGTTACAGATCTAGACGGGAGGCACCGCCCTCACCAGCATCATGATCCACCAAGTACCAAAAGCATTTGGTCTTTTCCTTGGGTTCATAGTTCCAGCAGATACCAAGAGGGCCTCTACTCTGCAGTACTTCAAAGGGGTGGGAATATGGAAAGATGAATTTGACAAGGAAGTATTCACAGTAAAAGGGCTCTTCTGTCTTCACAAGGATGACTAAGACTGGAGTGCACATGAGTCTGAATATAGCAGAAACACGGAGAAGGACGTTGTCCCCGTTGGTGATCTGAGACCCAGAGGAGAGGACCTTTGTAGCAGTCACCTTCATGCGCCTTCTTCCTCAAAACATGTCCACCACCATTCCCATCATTTCTACTCTGGCTAGAAGGGGGCAACCTCTGGAGCCTGCAGGAGAACAGTAACTCCTTTCCCGCAATGGGTTATGCCACTAATAGTATGTGTTCTCTTTCTGATTTTAAAAGGAATGCACGCCTACTATTTCTCTATTAAACACTTTGGTTCCAAGTAGCAGAAACCCACTGAAGCCAGCTTGTGCCTAAAGGGGTCTCTGACAATAAAGCCGTACAGAATCCAAAGCACAGCCTCCAGGCAGGCTTCAGAAGAGACTGGAACCAGGAAGCCCAGTCGCACCCCGTCCCCTCCCCCCCCCCCGCTTCTCTTGGGGTGCTTGCCCTGGTTCTCACCCGCCCTGTGCACGGGCTCTCTCCTAGCAGCTCCCAGGGGAGCAGGAGGCAGGGCAGACAACAAAACCAATGCCTCTTGCGGAAGATGCAGAAATGCACCAAAGGAAACAAAATGCTATTCTGAGATGAGAATTACCTTTTAAAGATGGCCAATCCTATGAAAAAAGAGACCTGAATAGCTCAATTTCATCTTCTCCTGGATGCCACAAAAGGAAAGCAGAACAGTCTAGCAGTTACGAGAATGGGCTCTGCAGCCTGCTAGCTGCGTGATTTTGGGGAAGCTTCCCATTTGTGAAAATAAAAAGAAGTAATGCCTTCTGCAGAGCAATGCCTCACACAAGACAAATACTCCCTGAGTGTGGAGTAGAAGGAGTAGATGACCAGTTTTTTGGCTGAAGACACCCCAATGGGTTGTGGACAGTCAATGAAAAGGCAAGAACTAATTCAAAATTAGGAAACAGAGATTTCAAAATCACTCAAATTAATAATGTGAGTAGTTCAACCTTCCCAGAACAAATCGGGAAGGGAGAAAAGGAGAAAGAAGAAAGTAATATGGAAAGAGATGGGGCTTATCATGGCATGCTGTTGCAGAACAGGATGCCTAACACAAGGGTTCCTCGCCCAGGACCTGGAGATCCCACTGGTCCACAGATAGAATTCAGGCGATCCTTGAACGGAGATGAGGGGGAAATGACATCGTTACGTTCATCGATCTCTTCCTGAAAATTATCATTTTCTGCAATTCTGAATGTAGACTACCCATTACAGTAGTATTAGCAGTTTTTGTAGCTTTGTAATCAGTACAATCACAGATATTTTCAATTACAGTTTTAGTTTATTTCTCAGAATGTCATTTATGCTTCTCACTATTTTGACACTACACTCATTTTCTGACACAGAAGCACATGCATCACTGTATCATAAATTTGTTTTTACTTAAATATTTGATAACTTTATTTTAATATAACTCATTTCCTTTGTAACCCTCCCTATTTTGTCAAAAGCGTTTCCAAACATTATACTTGGAAGAGGTCTACAGTTTTCACAATAGGGTCTATGAAACAAACAAACAAAAAAATCTCTAAGTACCTCTGGATTAATATGGGACTTATTTTTCTTCTGTATGGTATAGGACAACACCCCATCTCCATGATCCACAGGTCTTTGGTAAAAGTCTGGCACATGCAACGAATTCATATCCCAGAAAGTTTAGGGGAGGATTGGAAGTAGAAATAAAAGAGAAGGGGCTGGGCACCATGCATCCACCCAGATGTCAGGGCAGAGTAACAAGAAGTACCACAAAGGACTGGACAGGCCAGAATTCCAAAGATAAGGAGTCCCTATCAGTGGTGATGGTGAGAAAGCCCCCCAAGTCACAGAAATTTCCCCAGGCCATGAGATGGGAGTTACAGCTGACTCCATGTTGTTCAAAGTGGCAAGATGGCCCCATCTGGTACCTGTGGCTTTAGTAATCATTGTAAAAAAAATATAAAACCACCAGAAACCAAATCACTGCCAAGAAATAATCAACCATTACTATGCTTATATAGTACTATATATATATATAGGTGATTGTATTGTATATGTGTGTGTGTGTGTATAATACAATGCAATGCAATATATATGGGAATACAGTCAAGTTTCAAAATTAGAATCATAATGAACACACACAAATCCCACTCTTTAAACTTTATTTCATATCCTCAAACATGCCTTTAGTGTTTATAAAGTATTCCATCATATGGAGGTGCTGTCATCAGTTCTTCTAATATTTGACATTTACATTTTGTTTAACTGTTCACTTACAAATAATACTATGCATGAAAATCTTTGCACATAATCTGTGTGTGTGTGGAACCCTGATTATTTCCTTAGGATAAATTCCAAGGTATAGAAAAACTAGGGCAAAGTCTATTAACTTTTTATCACTCATTAAATACATTGTCAAATCACTGTTTTATTAGACTTTTAATAGGCCTATCAGCAATGCGTAAGAGTCCATCTTGTGCCATATCCTTATCAGCCCTGGGTTTTACCCTATTTTTTTTCTTTTTATAATCTATATTTTTTTATTTTTAACTGTAACATATTTGTAGCAGTTTGTTTGCAAAGCTGTCTCCAACGGTTTGATGTATTTTCTTTTATTTCAGGGTGCATGTACTATATTAATATCAGAACTATACATCAATATTGCTTTTAAAGATTGTTGCAGAAATTCTCAAAGCACACCCGCAAATCTAATTCATTGAAATACAAAAACATAGTTATTTACATTCAGTACTAAAGAGATTATTTAATGCTAGGGAAAACATTACGAATATATGCAGCAGGTCCACTAAAATGCAATCATCTTGATAAATATGAGGAAGTAATTGGTAAATTTGATGCCCATTCTTTTAAAACAATTTATAGAACATAAGGAATAAGAAGATCTGAGCCTAAAACAGCACGATTTAAGTATGTATCTCAAAATGGTAGTCAATTTCATACTTAGTGGCAATGTATAAATAACACTGCTATTAAAAAAAAGAACAAGACGAGAATGTCCCTTAAAACATTGGCACTAATAATTGCTCTAGAAATTCTAGTCAAAGCAATAAGGCAAGAAAAAATTGAAGTGAAACTATTATTAAAGAAAAAACAAAATTATGAATTTGTTCATGATATGAGTGTCTACCTCAAACCACAAGATAATTAACTAAAAATGCATTATATTAATTTACAGATGAATAAAGAGGCTTCATATGAAATAAACATACATTTTGCAATGATGCAATAATAACAATTAGAAAATTGAATGAACATCTTTCAGTTTCACAACTGGAGACTCCAAGAGACTCCTGGGTTACGACTCACTGTGCTGTGAGCCTACGAGCAAAACGAGTCGTAGTAGGGAGCAAGGCTGCGAGGAGTCAGGGAGAACTGGGACTTCTGAAAACAGGCTGGAGTGCCCAGGGCCAATGGCTGTGCATGGCTGGGTCAGAAGAGTCAGGATCATGTTGATACCTTCCTCCAGGTGTATTCTGGAAGCATCTAAATACGAGCATAGAATCTGCATGTGCATCTATCTGCTCAGACACCCCCCCACAGTGGGCATTCCCCAGAGGCAAGAACTTGCCTAGTCCCACTTGCTGATGGCATGATTTGGGGGACCCACAGAGAGAAGCAGGTTCATCAGATCTCCCCTGCGGCCCATGTCTTTCTCCTCTCTACCGTCCTGGACTATTGATGGCTCCTTTAGGTAATGGACCTCCCAGAATACCAAATCAAAGCCATGATGTGCACTCTAACCCTCCATCTCTTCCACCTTAGCCAAGCTTTTAGCTTTAAAAGCCTCTGAGAAAAGGCCTTTCCTTTGTTGTACATTTTACCACTCTGCTCCTGACACAGTACCTAATGAGTATGACTTGATGGCACAAAATAGGGTAGCACTGAGTGAGAGACCCTCCCATCCCTGCCTTGATCCCTGAGCCCTGTTACTGCCTTCTCTCCACTCCATGAGATCTCATTCACCTTGGGACTCCTCACATACCCCCCACTGGCCCCTGGAAGCTTACCAACTGCCAACCCCCCTAATATCAAGTAAAGAGCAGTGAATGGGCAATATTGTGTAGCAGAGAATAAGCCCTACTAGAAGTCAGGAAGCTGGGTCTGTAACCCAGGCCCTGCCATGTTATTGGCAGTGAAACTTGACCTTGGCATTCAGCTTCCCAGTCTGTAAAATGGAGATAAGAATAGCCTGCTACAACAGCTTTGTAAGGGGTTAAGATTGATCAGCTTGTAAGTAATGGAATTATTTTTTAAAGAGGGCAAGACAGCAGTACATCAAAGTCATAGCGAAGCCAGCAAAGGCAACAGGTGCCCTGGCCGCGGGAGGCAGCGCGCAGCCCAGGACCTGCCAGCCTCTCAGAAGGGTCTGCCCCGAAGGTAGAGCTTTAAGTGCCACCAAGTCTCTGGGTAAAAACTGTTTGTCCTTGGAATTGTTCTTTACATCTTCAAAGTTATTATTTCCAAGGTGTTTTTCTTTTAAGAAAGGGGAGAATATAGTTAGTTTATACCCTGAGACCCAAGTCATAATCACAAAAGACCTTCATTCTCAAAATGTGATCAAAACCACCTCCTTCAGAGTGAGCTGGGGCATTGTTTCAATGCAGATTCCCAGGCCCTGGCCCTGAGCATCACTGAATTTCTCTGAACCTCAGCTTCCATGTCTGAAAAACAGGCTTAATAGTGCCCCTTACCTAAAACCTCAGTAAAAGAATTGAGATGGAACACATAAGCAAGTGAAAAGGGAAATGGCTTACAAGGAGAAGGCTGTAATTTGTAGCTGGACACGATGACCCTTAATGTCCCATCCAAATGAGGCCTCCATTCTCCCAGATCCCCAGTGATGTCTTAGGTCTCAAACAACTGACAGAGTGGTCTCAATTCCTGTCCATTCCTGTCTCCATCCTGGCCAAATGTACAGAAAGTGGCCCCCTTGGCCAGGCTCTCAGCCAAGGCTGGAGCTCTCAGAAAATAAGAATGTGTTATTTATGGAGGAAAATAAAAATGCACATGCAACATTGCACAGGAGCGATTTATGAGGTTTTATGGAAGTGTCACCAAAGGCCTACTCAGTCACTGCCAATGTCAGGTCTGCAAACACCTGGGACTCAGGCACTAAAGCTCCCTAATGGAGTCAGTGGGTGAGACAAGCTTGCCGAGGGAAGTGTGAGCCCGGGGGTGCAGGTGCCTGCACATGGGTGTTTGAAAGTGTGTGGAGCAATGAAAGTCAATGAACACACAGCGGCAGGGTGCAGGACAGCATGCGTCAGTGTGGGCCCCATAAGAGTGCACAGCAAGAGTCACACCAGGCAGTTACAGGGGCAGGAGGCTGAGCCACAATGCAGAAATGCACCAACTCACACTCTTTTCAAAGGACAGCAGCGTCCTGGGTGCTGCCAGGGAGGGGTTAGTCATCACCTTCAGCTGAAACTGAAGACCTTGGGGGATGTCAAGAAAAACAGAGTCTCATGGGGAAAGTCCCTAAGCTGAGTATTCAAGAATAAGTACAGTCTGGCCAATGGGAGAAAGGGTGACTTACTCACCTCCTCTAGTGTCCTAACCCCCACTGATGGTATGTTCCAGGTCTCTGAAACTTCTGTGAGTTCTGTGACCCAGCCTCATGCCTTTTGCTCTGCCCCATGCACTCCATCAGCTGCCCAGCCCTCCCACCACATGCAGGGGAGCCTAGAGGGGTTCCCTGTTTTCTGAGGGTTACCTGCTGTGGGAGACAGTTCAAGGAAGGACATAGAAGGTATGTTATTAAAGAGGAAAGGAGAAGGAGGAGGAGAAGGAAAAGGAGAGAAAGACTTTCCAGGCAAGTCCTTGAACCACCGGGAATCCATCTCCCCAAGAAGGCCTTCAAACTCCAAAGCAAGCAGAGCCATGCAGAACATGCAACAAGGAGGAGCCCCCACTTCCTCTCTCCCTTTCATTCCTCTGTATGAGGGAATCATGAGTTTGCAAGATCCCTTTGGTTGCCTGGGGCATGCAATCATCACATGCGTCCTCTCAGCACGTGAGGAAGGTCACTTCCCTGCAAGACAGGGAGGAGCTCAGGGCAAGTGTGGTTTGTGGAATGAAACCAGTCCCTTCCATTAATTACCCCTGGTGAGCCAGGAGGTTGGCCTGGCTTAGAGCCTGAGGGCAAGGAGTCTATCAATACCAGCCACATGCTACATCCAGAGCTGGGCGCTTCCACATGCCCTATCCTGTCTTCATCCAAACTCTGAAAGGGGAAGTTAGCATCACTCCAACATGCGCTAAGACTTGAAGGACCCAAGCGGCTGTGACACTTGCTCAAAGACATGGATGGAGAGTGGCAGAGCTTTCTTCCAGCTAGAACAGGAGACTCCTTCCTCCTTCCTCAGGGCCTTTAAAACATTGTCCCGGCCTCATCCATCCTTTTGCTGGTCTCTCCTCCTCCCTTTCCCTGGGTTGCCAGTTTCTGCAGGTCAGAGACCAGTTCTCCTTGCTCATCCCAGAGGCCAGCACAGGCTGGCAGGGCAGGGCAGTGCTCATGGAATGATCAAGGAGAGAAGGAAAGATGGGAATGTTCTTTCTAAGCAGCACCACCCTTTCTGACTTCAGGAGGTAGCTCAGGCTTGCTGAGCGCCAGGAGGAAAAGGTAAGGGCCAATGTCTCTGCATCCTGGAACTTTAAGATTTACACGTGCTCTCACACACACACATGCACACACATACACACATAGTGTCTGCCCCCACTTGCCACTGAGCGTCTCCTAGTGGGCAGGGAACATGACTACAAAGGGATTGAATTCAGGCCCTGGGCTCCCAACCCCACAGAACAAGCCCCTGCCCTGGGAAAGCATCCATGTCACATTCCCTTTCAGTCTTGGTCAGTCATTCTGTGAGCTGGACAGGGTAAGGATCGGTTCATCTCTGTACCTGCCCCAGGGACTAGCAGCCAGTCCATCACATGAAGGACCCTCAGAGTATGAGGGCTGTGACCCGTGGTGCCGACCAAGAGCCCACAGCCTTGTGCCACTGAGCTGACTTTGTCAGCATTTGGGGAGTGGGTGGGCGGGAACCAGTGCTGTGTCTGGGCCCATTGCAGAGGGTCCAGGCTGCATTCACTAGAACAATCCAGAGAAGAAAAGCTAATGGATGGATTGCAGTTATTGATACTACTGACCCCTTACGTGCCCCAAAATCTTTTGTATGCCATTGCTCAGGTTTTCCAAATGGAAAACTATCAGTGGAAGATCTTGATGGTGAGCAAACATGGAATGAAGTTATAAAATTTGTGAATGGTAGTTGTGCCAGATCAATGCTCCCAAACTTCCATGTGTACATGAACCACCTGGGATCTGTTAAAATGCAGCTCTGATTCAGTAGGTCTAAGGAGAGGCCTGAGATGCTCTGTTTCTAAGCAACCCCTGGGTGATGCTTCCGGATGTAGAACAGAAAGGGGCCTAAGTTCAAGATGGCTGGTGCTGACTATATCACATATCCCATGCTGTTCCTGGCTTCACCACTCAGAAGGAGCCTCAGTGCTGTGAGGGAAGACACAGGTCCCCACATTGCAAAACTGCTTCCCAGCCAGGGCCCCATTGCTCCAGGCACCGAACAGCCAATGGTGCCACAGGCTTCCCAACCCTATTCCACATACCTGTCTTTACACCTGCTGGGCCCCTGCCTAAAATGCCCTCTCTTTCCTTGAGGCTTTAGAAACTTCTACTCATCCTTCCTCCCTCTATCCCCAGCACCTTTTCCACTTCTGCTACTAGCTACTTGTATACACTTAGGTAAGCTATTTCATGACTTTCAGCCTCAGTTTCCTCATCTGAAAAATGGGGGTGGTAGTAATTTCCATCTTCCAGGGATTTTCTAAATGTTAAATGAAATGATATACATAAAATACTTAACAAGGTGCCTGAATACAATAAGTAATGAAAAAATAAATAAGTCACCAAACTTGAATGTTACCTCTTCTGTGGAATCTTCCTGGAATTTTCCATCTTCCTGTTTTCACTGTCTCCACAATACCTGGTTTCCACCTCTCTGATGGCCCTTATCACCCAGCATTGCAATGACCTGTTGACTGTGCTATCTTGCCTGGTAAGTTGTAAGTGCCTAGAGGTCGAGACCGTGCTCTTCCCATCACTGCTTTTCCAGAATCTAGTGCAGAGCTGAACCCAGAGAGGACACTCAGCAAGGGGTCCCAGGGCAGCCACAGCCTGGTGCTTCCAGGACAGCTCTGTGTCTGAGGGTGGCACATCTCACAGGAGCAGTACAGTTAATGGGAAGACTCTGGGAAGCTGAAATTCTATTTAAATAAGTTTTTCAGATAACTGAAGATTTCTCATCCAGGGAAAACATCTTTCTCTTTAATTTTAAACAATTTATCAAAAATTTCTTAAACAGAACACAATGGTGCTGATATAACCTTCCCAAGATGACTTATGGACATCAAGAAGGCATTAATCTTTGCCCTTGGGATAGGATGACTACATACCTGGTTTGTCTGGGACAGTTCTGTATTGCAGTCTTTGCCTGGTACTACTATTTATAACACCTTTTCATTCTCCTAGGGTCCCCTAGTTTGAACATGCAATTATCAGGGGTAGGATATGATGGATCAAAACGATGGTCCAAGGGAACACTGAGATGAATATGAATATTTGCTGTGGGATTTTAAAAATATGGCCCCCAAATTCTTGGACACTTCTCCCATTTAGAGGTGGATCTCTAGCTCCTTTGAATCTAGGCAGGTTTACGACACCTGGATCAATAACACATAGCAGAAGTGGACCATTGCCATTTCCGGGCCTTAAGAAATTGTCATATTCCATCTCCTGTCTCTTAGGATGCTCAGTCTTGGGATCCAGCCACCATGCTGTGAGGAAGCCCAAGACACACTGAGGAGAGACTCCTGCAGAGAGGAATCGGGAGCCAGAACCAACTCACCAGCCACGTGTGCGAGTCATCTCAGAGGTGGATCCTCAGCTGGTGTTGTGTGGAGGACAGCTGTTCCTTCCAAACCGTGCTCAGATTGCACATTTGGGAGCAAAGTAGATGATTACTATTGTTTTCCATTACCCATTAGGGGTTACCTTTATGTAACAATAAATAATCAGAGCATTTTCCCAAAAACAAAATGCTACTGAAGTATTCTGTTTTGGGGGTTCTGGAATCTATGAGGAATCAGTCTCCTGCCTTCTCCCCCAAAGTTGGACTGGCACTGGCACTTCCAGGAGAGCATACAAAGAAACATCACAGGTTTGGAAGACGGAATCTCTGAGTTCCAGTCTCTCTGAAACTTCAAGCAAATTGCTTGAAGGTCCTCTCTGAACCTTAGTTTCTTTATCTGTAAAATGGAGATAGTAATAATATATCATGTCACAATAATGAACATAAAGTAGAGATTGGCAAACCTTATCTGCCAGGGGCCAGATAGTGAATATTTTGGGTTCTGAGGACTATACATTTTATTAGTCACATCTACTCAATTCTGCCATGGCAGCAAGAAAGCAGATACAGACATATGTAAACAAATTGGCATGGCTGTGTTCCAATAAAACCTTTTTTACAAAGCAGGATTGGCCTGTGGGCTATAGACTGCAGATCTCTGCTCTGAAGGATTGGAAAGTTAATGGCATAAATGCTAGCTACCATTAACATAAGTATTATTATTACAATATTAATACTATATTAATACAATTTTCTTTAATACAACTTTCTTTGGTCAGAAAAGTTTGGTGAGGATTTCACCAGGCCCGGAAAAACCTCAGGGTTCACCAAGCGTTCACCCTGAGATTTAGCAGAAAACCCAGTAACAAAATGTGTCACTCTAAGGGGGTGACATGGAGGAGTTTCACAAATTGCTCTGTCATCGTCTTCTGAGAAGTCTTCGCCAAGTCATCTTACCTTTTGAATCGAGGTCGTTCATCTGTGCAATGAATATACACATCACAACCCTTTCTGGGGAAATTACCATTTAAGATCCAGAGCTAAGAATTTAGTCATATGTCCATTACTTCCTTCAGATGCAAGCCCCTGGGCAAGGATTTTGAAGTTCAGCCTTAGGACAATAAAAGGAAGTAGATAAGGGAGGGGAGGAGGGAGAGACAGGGAGAAGCAATCATGGAGAAGAGGCTGAAGGAGACGTGCCCCTTATAAACTCCATCCCCCCCAGTATCCCATTCACTCATTTGCTCTGTGTATTGCCTGCCAGTTGGTCCCGAGTTGGGACTGGGTAACCAGAAGCGACTAAGACACTCCCTACCCCTGCATGGACGGAGCCTGCATGGAGCGAGCGGAAGAGGCCATTAAGTAAGACGTGGCAGTAACAGTGTTGTGTGTTGTGAAAGGGGAAGTGAAGGGTGGGGACCACCACTTGGGGGTGGAGGATCTGGCCCAACGGTGGGTCAGGAGAGGTCTCCCCAAGGAAATGACATCGAAGCCAAGACCGAAGGGCTGAGTGGGAATGAGTCATTATCCTCTGCCTTCCTCCTCTTCGTGAACTTACCCCCATGCTTAAACACATCTCCTGACACCCATCCAGCACGAGATCACTGCTCCTCTCTGCTCCTGGGCTGAGTCTTCCCTTGCCTACATGGGCCAAAACCTCCTTTTGCTCACTTAAACCTTTGCCTGAATCATCAATGCTGTTAAGATAGAAATCAAAAGCCCTAACATGACCCACCAGGGTTGTTATGTGGTTCCTGAGACCCCCTCCATCTCATATCACAGTCACCCATTGGTAACTCTGCTCTGGCCTCCCTGGGTTATTTTCCAGGCCTTCCTACCACATGCCCTTGGCATATGCTCTTCCCTCTACCTAGAATACTTCCTCCTCCTCTTTTTGCCTAGTTAATTCCTACTTATCCTCCTGATCTCAGATGACTTATTTCCATAGTAAAGCCTTCTCTGACCTCTCCAACTCATTAAAAGGCCCTGGTTTTAAGTTTGCAAAGCCCCTCTCCTTGGCACCTACCACAGGTGCAATTTCCATGACCGACATGAAGATTTGACCACAAGCCTCAGAAACTTGTCAATGCTGTTTCTTGTGTTTCTTGCTTCCCTCCAGCACCAGGGCCTGGTGCATAGTGGGAGCCTAACTAAGCTATTCATTTCAATGACTAAAATGTTGGATGCAAAGCTGTAGTGCCATAGAATTTCTACTTGCAAATTCTTGAAAATATAAGAGCCCCAACCCATTAAGCATATGGGTTCATAAAAGCAGGTGTGGTGTGGCGAGGAAAAATGTCTGCCAGGAAGTCGGAAGAGCTAAGTCAGAATCCCATCTCTAATTGCCCTTTACTTCTAAGTTTCCTGTCTGTGCAGTGGTGACATAATTGCATCCTCCCGAGCCACCTCTTGGACTTGCTGGGCATAACAAGACCACTTCAAGGATGTATACATACGAGTTTCCTTTGGCCCAGCCTCCGCCAAAGAATCAAGAAGGATGCATCAGTCCCCTGGGGCCCCTACTCTGTGCTGACTCTGGGGCGGGAAGCACAAGCTTTCTGGGACGCCACAAAGAGGCGGGCATCAGAGGGGCCTGAGCTGTCGTGAGCCCTGCAGTATTGATCACCAGCCTTGCAGAGGGAACATTTGCCTTTCTTCCCCTTCCAAATAATTAAAGTATAATATTTTATGGCCTGATAAAATTTACTGGGACCCTTGGCACGTAATTATAGTGCTTCTTTAAAGGAGACCCCATAAAAGATGCATGATTAGAAAGTTAAGGATCTGGATAGAATTACAACGATGTGACAAATAATTTACAAGTGATAAACTGTCCAAGGGGGAAAAAATTCCAATAAGCTCTGATGAAGGCTAACAATTAAAATAATAAATTCCCCAAGAGCAAGGGTAAACTTTTTTTCTTGGTCACAGGCTTACACTTCAGGAGCCACAAAGAAGAACAAGCCTTCTGGTCAAAGTCAAGTCCTGGTTCCCGAGGTGTCTATTCTTTCTATAGCTATGGATTTATTTTTGAACTTACATGCTTACTTATTTAATCTTTTTAGTAATTTATTCATCCACCAATTTATCCTTTCTTATCTCTAACCTTTCTTTCCATCCACCATCAATTCCATTCCTTCTTCCTTTCACCCACCCCATCTACCCATCCTTCTGTTCATTCATCTATCTATTCATCTGTGTCCATCTGTTCATGTATCCATGTATTAATTTATGGATCTACCCATTCATTTAGTTTCATTTTTCCTTCATCTGTCCATCTGTGCTAAGAAGGTTCTTCGCTATTTCTAAAACAGCACTGTCCAAAAGAACTATAATATGAGCCCCTAACTAATTTTACATTTTTGAATAGCCCTATTAAAAAATCAAAAATAAACACATGAAACCAATTTAAATTATAAACACACTAGTTAACAACTGTTTTTTATGAGACAGTATGAGTGTTTTACTATATTTCATATACTTTTAATATAAAATATTAATACCATGTAGCAATTTTTCAGTGACTGTATTTAACTCATTATATTCAAAATATTCTCATTTGAATGTGTAATCAATATGAAAGTACTAACCAGTTATTTTCTATTCTTCTTTTCATCTTAAGTCTTCAAAACCCAGTGTGTATTTTACCCTTGCACCTCAGCCCAGTCAAACTGGCCGCATTTCAAGTGCTCAACAGCCTCTTGTGTTTCTTGGCTACCATACTGGACAGCCTGGTTCTAGGTCTTCAAAGATGGATCAGAGGGAGCTTCGCCCCTGAAGAGTTCATGCTCAGGTGAGGACAGAGAACTAAGTTGTTGACCAAGAGACTCAGTGCACGTCTCATGGGCTATCTCACTTACTCTTCACATCTAAGCTAAACCATTCTCCCATCTTATACTCGGGGAAGCTTAGACTCAGCGAGAAGGGATTGAAAAGTCCTAGAATCAAATCGAGCATTTGAGACCACTGTGTCAAATGGTCAGGGCAGGCAAGGATGAGCAACTCTGGCAAGTTAAAAGGGGGCTGTCCAGCCCCACCTGTTCCTGGCGAGGCCAGGAATCAGGTGCTGGGCCCGCCAGGAGGTAAGGAAGGAGCCACACAGCAGAAGGGTCTTCCCAGACAAAGCAGACAAACAGAAAGAAAGGGAAGAACTAGCACTCTGTTATGCCAAGGCATGCCCCTGAGTGCTTCAAATATCTCAGGACAGAGACCCAAGGAGAATACATTCAGGAGAATAAAAAAGTTTACAGACATCATAACCTTGCACCAAACATCATCCTATCCTCTCACGCACAGCAAAGAGGATCCTACGACCAGTTCACTGTGTGGTGCCCGAGTCTGAGCAGTGAATGATATTGCTGATGGTGACGGACGCTGGTAGCAAGCTTAACAGTATCTCTGATCTGCTCTAGTGGGCCAGCGCGTCACCTGCCTGGTTTACTGATGCCCTTGTTTTAGAGAAGAGGAAACTGAGGCACTTTTCCAAAGCATATCAGGGGTCCTCCACCCTGTGTCACTTGCATAGACCCGCTAGGAGCATTTCATAGGAAACGGGCTTGGCCAGACAGGATACCAGCTGGCCACGGTGGGTGTGAAAGTGAGGACCCTATGATCATTGTTTCCACCGAGGTCATGTCCAGTGGGAAGAGGAATCTTCAGGCCGGTAAAGTCCCTCAGAGTTCCCAGTGCTGTTCTAGATATCCTGAACAGGGTAAAGCGCAGGCAGAGAGGGTGAACTGCCACTGCTAGACGGGTACGGGAGGTGGCCAGGAAGGCTTCACAGAAGAGGTGACACACTTGGCAGCATGAAGTGTGTCTCTGACTCCCCAAGAAAAAATAATCTCTTTCCTTTCCACAAATTAGCCCCTTTGTCAGGCCCGTGGAGCCCAGGCTCGGGCGGCACCCCCACCGGGACCATTTCTGCCCCCTCCTCCTCGTCCCCCTCCACAGCCACTCACTCTGATTCCCCCGCAGGCACCGGGGAAGCCTGACACTACTCAACGCCATAACGGTTCAATGGAGAAATACAATCACTTGGATTTCTGAGAATGTATGTATTTGTTTAAGAACCCCTGTCTCTCTGAGGTACAGACAAAACCCTGCCGCTTAACACCTCCCAGCAAGGCACCGTGGGAATGACGTGGAGACTTGGGCTGTCAGTAGCGATATCGATCAGACAGGCTTCCCAGCAGGAACAGGAGAGACAAGGGGCAGGGGCGCGGAAAGGGGAGAGCATGGAGCCACAGCCAGGCAGAGACCGAGAGGGAGAGGGAGAGACCAAGGCTCTAGGGACACAGGAGGGAGACAGGAAAACGGCCAAGGCTGAGGGAAGGTGGCGCAGAGTTGGCGGGGGCGGGAAGCCGACAGAGCCAGCAGCAGGAGAGAGCGGGGACAGAGACGGGCCAGGCTCAAGACTAAGTAAATCAAGAACCAGAACGGGATAGAGACCAGATGACCAATGAGATTGGGGGAGAGAGAGAGAGAGAGACAGGATAAAGGACAGGGAGAAGGGCAGGCTGGGATGTCCAGCGTGCCCCCAGCACCCCGTGCCTGCTGCCCCCGGCCTTTGCTCTGCTCTTCCTTATGCCTAGAGGACTCTTGGCCCAGCTTTCCGCCCTTGGCTGAAGCAATACCTCCTCAGCAGAGTCTCCAGTGGTCACCCCATGCAATGTAGGTCTGTCTTGCACCAGCCCATTGTTCTCCATCAGAAAAAGACACCTAGCTGATTTCTTTTACAGAATTTCTTAGCTTTTTATTATTCATTTGTCTATTATCCCTTCCCAGAGCCACCATTGTCTTACCGTATCCTCAGGGCCTAGAATAGTGTCTGGCTTAGAGTACGTGGGACTTAACAACTAAGGAACAGATGAATGAATGAATGAATGAATGAGTGAGTGAGTGAATGGCAAGAAGAGCAAATCATTCCCAAGAACTCCTCTCTGGCTATTCAGGTTACCCAGGTGGAAAGATCATGACTTTGTTGCAGGGTTGGGTGTCAGTTGGCAATGCAAGCCTGTTCTCAGGACCTGTGGTGGAGACCAGGGTGGCAGCAATGGGCAGGCATCTGTATCCAAGGCCTACGGGCATCAGCCAGACCAAACAGGACCCTGGGAAGAGTGTGGCTGGGGAGCTGAGCATTTTCCACCCTGCTCTAAGCATCCCCCACCCACCCCAGTCTTCCTTGCAGACAGAAACGGTTCCATCCATGATTTTGCTTTGTCTTAAGTTGGGAATGGTCCTGTGAGCCAAAGTGCATGATACCCATGTGTGCTCCTCAGGCAACAAGAGTCCCTAACTCAGTGGGGCTCCCATCACCCCATTAGGACGAACATAGCCTCCCTTCTGCGCAAGTCTCCTTGTCTCTATGGAAAGTGCTCTCAAGAGCCATTTTGCAAGACTAGCCATTGGAAGGCACTCTGGGGGAACCTTCCAGACCAGAGCAGAGTGCTTGGGCCTCCCAGAGTGCTGGTGAAGGTCAGTCAGCTTTCTGGAGCCAGAACAGAGGCCATTACATGTACGTGTTCCTTGAGGCTGGCATGGAGGCTGTAATGGAGATCTCTGGGGTGGCCTGGCTGCAGGAGATGCAGAGAAATGCTGGACAGCTGGGTGGGAAGGACACTGGGTTTGAAATCCCAAAGTCAGGGGACTTTCCCAGTCACTTATAGGGTGACCCAGGAATATGACTCAATCGGACAATAGCATCGGAGGCAATACGGCAATACACAGCGCACCCCACCACAACTCTCTCTTTTTTTTCCTTTGACGTTCCTGCCCTCTCCCACATTTATGCATAGTAGCATTTATAGAGTAAATTTACATTTATGCATAGTTGCATTTATAGAGTAAATTTACAGTTCCAAATTTAATGTAATTGCACTCATAGAATAAATGCCCGGTCACATTCTGCTTTCCAGGTAATTGTGTAATACACATCTTGTGTTTCTTTGAGAACTTTGTCATTGACATTGTTAACAATTACATTGATGACCAGGATTTGACTTACCAGTCTCCTACTAATGTTCTTTCAAGGGTTAACCAGATTTTTGTAGTGAGAGATACTGATACCATAAACATCTCTGCTTATACCTAGTCCTTTCTTGAAGGTTATTTTCTCAGGATAAGTAACAGGGTGTGACAATAGATTAGCATATTATCCCCAAAGTTTGTAAGAATTTGGATGGTCACAAGGAACTTTGTGTGTATGATTTTTCAACCCAACCCCACCAGCATTAGACATTAAATATGATTTTTTTTTCCTTAGTTGGTTGATAGAATTCATTTTAATTCCTTTTGGATGGAATTAAGAACAATCATTTTTTTTAAATGCATGTGTACTCCTCCCATTACTTTATATGTGAGTTTTGGTTTAGGAATTTGCTCAGCTCATCTCCTAATCCCTCCTCTGCACCTGTAGACCTGGGTGCAAGTCAGCACCCTCTCTAGAAGGTGGAATGATATATTCAGGGAACTGAGTTACAAATCATGGGCAGAAACAGGCACGTGAAAAGATGCTAATCATCAAAGAAATGCAAATTAAAATCACAATGAGCTATCACCTCACACCAGTTAGGATGGCCACCATCCAAAAGACAAACAACAGCAAATGCTGGTGAGGCTGAGGAGAAAGGCGAATCCTCCTAAACTGCTGGTGGGAATGTAAGCTAGTTCAACTATTGTGGAAAACAACATGGAGGCTCCTCAAAAAGCTCAAAATAGAAGTACCATTCAGCCGAGGAATTCCACTCCTAGGAATTTACCCTAAGAATACAGGATCCCAGATTCAAAAAGACATATGCAATAGCCAAGAAATGGAAGCAACCTAAGTGTCCATCAGTAGATGAATGGATAAAGAAGATGTGGTACATATACACAATAGAATATTATTCATCCATAAGAAGAAAACAAATCCTACCATTTGCAACAACATGGATGGAGCTGGAGAGTATTATGCTCGGTGAAATAAGCCAGGTGGAGAAAGACTAGTACCTCATGATTTCACTCATCTGTGGAGTATAACAATAAAGAAAAAACTGAAGGAACAAAACAGCAGCAGACTCACAGAACCCAAGAATGGACTAACAGTTACCAAAGGGAAAGGGACTTGGGAGGGTGGGTGGGAAGGGAGGGATAAGAGGATTAAGGGGCATTATAATTAGCACACATAGTATAGGGGGGGCACAGGGAAGGCAGTACAACACACAGAAGACAAGTAGTAACTCTATAGCATCTTACTATGCTGATGGACAGTGACCGTAATGGGGTATATGGTGGGAACTTGATAATAGGGGCTATCTAGTAACCACAATGTTGCTCATGTGAAGTCTGAGCATAAAATTGTATATCAATGATACCTTAATAAATAAATAATAATAATAATAATAGTAATAAATAAAAAATAAATAAAATAGAAAATAAATCATGGGCAGACTTAGAGCTTCAAATCAGACCCTCACAATGGGATTAGGGCAGCCACAAGGCCCTGTGGTATAGATGGGGACACTGAGCCTCAATAGAGGTAAGTGACTTGTCCAAGGTCTAAGGTCCCAGTTGGTACCTTTTTGCCCACTTTCCCCAGCCAGTCATCTGCTGAGCCTGGCTGGGCTAGACTAGGTGGGTAATGATATTAACATGCTCTTGTGCCTCAGTCCCTGTGCTCAGCACTAAACACAAGTATTTCTCTTAATCCCTACAACAACACAGAGAAACAGACATTAGAGTCACCATTTTACAGGTGGAACTAAGAGAAAGCAACATTACCCAGACCATTCAGGATTCAAACCCAAAACTATGGGTCGATAAAGCTCATGGTGTAACCACTACACTAATCTCTGGATGTGAAAACATGATTGAAGGGTCAGGTAGTCAGGGAGCTGTGGGGACACAGTGAGAACCCCTTGCTGTGGAGCTGAGGAAGGCTTCCTGGAGGAGGTGATGTCCCATGGAGCATTGAAACATGAAGGGGGACTTGTCTGGTGGACAAGAGTCAGACTGCAGATTCAAGAGCTGAGAGCTGGGTCCCACAGAGAGCATGTGCCTGCAGGAAGAGGGGCTTGTGGGTAACTGCAGAGGCTCGGTTTTGGAACCAGACAGACCTGGTTTTGATCCTTACCTCCTCTTGCTAGCTGTGTGGTTAGATAGTCATTTCACTCTATGCGCTTCAGTGTGCCCACCTGCAAAACAAAGATAATTGCTTCACCAGTTATTGAAGGGAGTAAGGAGCACAAAACTATGAAGTGCTTAATCTAGCACCTGGCAGAGAAGTGCTCAGAAATAGTACATATTATCCTTGCTGCCAGCTCAGAACACCACCCACTTTTCCTCCCTGTCCTTCCCCTTCCACCAGCAAACCTGAGAGTGTGACCAACCAGAAGTGCTCACATACCTGTAAGCACACACCTTTCTGACCAAAGGAACCAGCTAGAGTGCGATGGAAGCCATCGGGGCTTTGGATTTAGCCACACCTAGTTTCAAACCCCATTTCAGCCACTTATCAGCTGGGACCTTAGACATTGGACAAGTCACTTACCTCTATTGAGGCCCAGTGTCCCCATCTATACCACAGGGCCAGCAATCCCTGCCTTGTAAGTTATCCTGATGCCTGAGCACATGCTGTGGACAGAATATGCATTACTCAGGGTTCATTGGAAGCCCCTGAAAGTTCCCGCTCCTCACCATCAGCACACAGGCACTAGCTGTGGTGGTCTAAGCAGATGTCCGTGGTTGTGTTAATCTACATCTGAGAGCGGCAGCCACATCAGGGACTTCCCTGCGGGTCCCTGGGGCCCATCACCCTTCAGGGCACCCAGCCTGGCAGGGCCTATGGGCAGTAGCCTCTACCCCAGAGCCCAGCTCCTCCACATCCTCCCCCAGCTATTGCGGGAAGAAGCATGACTCATCGAGGGAAGAGGGTTGGCATCATCCCCCCCCACATGGGGCCAGCCAGCAGGCTTGTGGTTAAAGGGCCTGCCTGGGTTGCAAAACAAGCCAGTTTGCTATGCTCTGGGATCACGTGATGACACAGGAGCTGGGGATGGCCTTTTCTCCCCTCACCCACTGACTCAGGGCAGCTCACTTGCAGTCACATGTACTGCCTGGGCCTCAGTTCCCCCTGAGTGTTCCTAGCTGCTGAACTAGCTTAGAGACCGAAATTGGAAGAACTACTTCCTTTTTCCTTTTTTTTTTTTTATTGCACCATGCATGTGTAAATATATTCTCATTACAAAAAAATGTAAAGACTATGAAATATAGAAAACTAGAAATCGGAAACCACTCTACAGCCCTCACCGCACACCCTCTGTGGCAGTAAATGTGGCCAGTGTTTTCCTGAGTACCTTCCAGGACCCTGTCTTGTTTTTGTATTAATTTTAAGTCACATAAGAAGTGTGCTAATGCTTTCTTCTTTTAAAAAATATTAGAATAGTACAGAGAAGGTAAGGGTCCCCACTGACAGCTATCACCTAACAATCCTGGTCCCCTTCCGGAGACAACCACGCTAACCAGTTAAGGATTTCTCTGGCAAACCTCTGTTCTTTGTATGGTATGTATATATATTACACCCAAGTTCATAGCAAAGCCTGGGTGTGGGGAGGGGAGACATTTCCATACTTACTTTCAGACTGTATGTATCTTTTAAGTCGGCCCCAGGTTGTTCAGTTTATAAACAATATTAAAATGATTATCTGCCTACACTCCTCCTTTGCCCACATGCAGGTAGTTCCTGAAGGTTGATGCCAAGTGATAGAATCTCTGCACACAGGCACCTGTGTTTGGCTTTAATGGTTATCACTGCGTGGCCCTCCTGAGATTGCCTTTCTTATCTCTTTTCCAAGTATTTACAGATATGTGCCCACATGCACGTACTCATTTTCCAAGGGTTGGTGTGAAATGATACAAGAGAAAGACAAAAACTTCCTTTGCCACAATACTGAGTGTCCTGTTGAGAGGCAGCATAGAGGGTGAGGAAGGGTGACAGAGTATATGCACTAGATGGAAATGACCGACCACTGAGTCCAAACTCACCGTAGAGAGGGGGAAACTGAAGCCTGGCAAGCAGAACTGGCTTGCCTATGAGTCCCCAGGCCTCTCTTGCCAAGCTTATTCTCAGCAGCTGGGAGGAAACACATCCTCCTACACAGGAATTAGGGGACTTTCTTCCAGATGCAAATACAGTCATGTCCCCTCCTTTGACTAAGATATTTCATTGACTTCCTATGCTTCATCTTCAAGACACCACCCAGCCTTTTGCTCTCCACTCTTCAGAGAACACCAGGACCTCTTCTGCCCCAGGGCCTTTGCATATGCGTTTGATGCTCTCTGGAATATTTCATGCCCCTCCCCTTCCACACTCACACTACTTTGCTAATTCCCACTCTTGTCTGAGATCTCAGCTGAAGCATTCCTTTCTCAAGGGAAGCTACCTTGGTCTCCTTGACCATGCTAGAGCCCTCTTAGAATACCTTTTAGTGCCTCTATTTCTCCTTGAGAGCACTGTTCACACATGCAATTACATTTATTTGTGTAATACTTGAAAAATATCTGACTCACCTTCTGGAGTCTCTGAAGTCAAGGGCTGGGTTTCTTTCTGCTGGATCCCCAGCATTTAGACCAGAGTAGATGTTAAGTATTATCTGAACAAAGAAATTACTTTACTCTTCCCTGTTGCCCCATAGCTTTTTGGTCACATACCCTCCACATCTCTCCCTGGGTCTTCCCCTTCCAATACCAATGGGAGGCCATCCTGGAGAACACACACCTTTCTGATCCCAGGAGGCAGAGGGCTGTCTGAAAATCACCTGCACTTCAGATTGACCACACCTCATTTCAAACCCTATTTCAGCAACTTGGACTTGGACACGTCACTGCTGTTGATGGAGACTCAGTTTCCTCACCTGTAATATAGGGCAGCAACCTCTGCCTTGCAGGAATGCACGGGACTTGAACACAGGGCCTAGCCCAGCGCCCTGCACACTGTGGAGGCTCAGTGTTGGGGGGAAGCCCTTGAACCCCCCTTTCTCATAGATACCACATTCTCCATGGTCTGAAGCAGGTTTCCACACTTCTGTCGCCACACAGTGTTGACCGTCTGCACACTTTCATATCCTAGCCCTGAATCCAGCAAGGGGCGTTCAGCTCCACCATCAGTAAAACCAACCCCTGACACCACCAGATGCGGGCATTTAAGGCCCCTGTGGGGTTAGGAAGGCCCCAGAGTTCCCGGCAAGTCTCTCAAACCTGCAGCGCTCAGGTAATGGAGAGCAAGTTGGTTACTCTAAACCCCACAGCTTTCTCCCTTCAGAGAGAACAACCCTGTTTTCCTTGGGTGCTCCTGCAAGGCTCCCTATGCGGCCAAGAGATTTTTCCAGATCCCTGGAAGAAGAGTTGGTTCTTAAAGGAGGAGGAGAGCATTGGCTGAGCGGCAACCTCAGCGTTAGCCTTAGGGAGGCTAGAAGTGACGTTCTGCAGCCCCTGTAGGGGCGGGCATCTGCAGCCTCAGAGCCGGGACCGGGACCAAGACTCTGGAACATCCCAGAACTCTGGCCACCACCCCTTTCTCGCCTCTGGATGCGCACCTGTGCCCTAAATCAGCATTGTCCCCGGGATTCATCACTCAACCAATATTCATTAGCCAATATTCATTAGGTCAACACTGTGTGGCAACAGAAGTTCAAGGGCTTCCCCCCAACACTGAGCCTCCACAGTGTGCAGGGCGCTGGGCTAGGCCCTGTGTTCAAGTCCTGTGCATTTCTGCAAGGCAGAGGTTGCTGCCCTATATTACAGGTGAGGAAACTGAGTCTCCATCAACAGCAGTGACGTGTCCAAGTCCAAGTCATCATCACCCTGCCAGAAACTGGAGGTGCCTGGCTGAGCAAGGTGACTGTAGCCTGCTCCCCCAGAGCCCACAGGCCGGTCCCGGGGCTTCCGCAGCCACACGCAAGGCCAGCTGGGGGCCTCCTTTGCCAGGTCTGGGCTTCTTGGGTCTTTGGAACAACAGGACGTGAAGGGTAATAAAGGGAGAAAGGAGGTTCTGACCATGCCTGACCCACAGCCAGCCTGCTATGGGGGCTTCTCTCGGGTCCTCTGGGGGCCTGGTAGCTCTCGGCAGCTCCCCTTCTCCTGTTACTGGGTACAAGCACCCAGCCACCTGCAGTCAAAAGTTGTAATTAAGTAATTAACAGCAGACCTGTTTTGTTCTTCTTATATGCCCTAAGATTTAGCACAGAGCTTGTCCTGGTAAATACTTGGAAGGAAGACAGAAGTAAGGGAGGGAGAGAAGAAGGGAGCAAGGAAATGCGGTGGAAGAAGGGAAAGGAAGCAGTGCGTGTCCTGCATTCTTATTTATCTACTATTTACTGGCCACTTAGAGCCAGATGCTGTACTAGACTCCAGAGATAGGAATAAAACAGGTGAGATGCTTGCAGTCACGGAGCATCACCCTTAGTATCCTTGCAGTGCATCCTGTAGAACAACAGTCCCACAAAACACCCAGCATACTGCTCCTCTGTCAGAGAAGCCTGAATCTGCTACGGTCCTGCCACCCAGTCTCGGACTGTCAGATGAAAGCTTCTGAGAAGGTCTGCAACTACAAAAAATCCCGATTAACCAGGTCTGTCCCAAACTCTTTCAGCCTGAAAGCTGTTTTTTCTCAGAATTACAGCCCACGATCCTAAAGGAAGCAGGCAAGGTTGCCTTCCTCCTGCTGGGCCACGCTCCTCCTCACTCCGAGCTTATTCCCGACAGCATGCCCCGCAGGCGGGTCCTGCCGCCACCACCACTTCCGATGCTTGGGCTTCCTGGCACCTCTGACAGCACTCCAGGAAACCGTGCTCCTTCTCCCACATGGGACAAGGCTGCGGAGACCCCTCCTGCTGTTCTGTCCTTGGGGCTCAAGGGTAAGGAGCAGCAGCAAGAGAAGCCACAAGAGTCAGGGACTCTGAGTTGAGCGTCAGGAAGGCTGGAGGCCTGGCCTGACCCGAAGGTCCACGCTGTTATGCTAGACCTCCAGGTTTTGGCAGAGCCCGAATCCTGCTTGCCAAGGGAACTTGGGGACTGCCAAACCCCTGTGCAGATGAAGACAAACATCAACCTCGTGTTTCTGATTCACTGACGTTCAGCCCATGAAGTTGCTGTTTAGTGAAAGTTGCTTACCTTTCAACAAAGGGGAGCACTTCCTTTGGAAATGTGGTTTAGCTTTGTCCAAAGATCTCTTCACCAGGGTGGGAGGAGGCAGGGCCTGCTTCTTGTGCTGCTTGCTTCTGCCACTTCAGAAGGAATTACAGCCACTAGGTACACCTAGAGAAACGGACTTCACCTTTCTGAGCCTCAGTTTCCTCACCCACAAAATGGGAGTGGTACTGACTCCACAGAATTGTTGAGCAATTAAATTCCTGAATGCACTGTTTAAGCCCCTGGACTGAGTAACATATAAAATGGTATACATTATTAATAAGAGTATTAGGATTATTTCAGCATCTTCTTCATCCATATTCAAAGTTACAGGGAACCCACAGTTATAAATCTTTGAAATGCTGCATAGCTGTGGAGGTATATCCTCACAGCAGTGACCCCCAACGAGTCCCCCTTCTCAGAATCCACACTGTGTCATCTGTGCACCCACACTGACTCAGAGACTGGACATGTGATTTGTTTTGGTCAATGAGACTTGACAGAATCTGGACAGAAGAACTGCCTTTTTGAATAAGCACACCCACCATCTCAGAGAGACCTAGGTTTCATCCTACCCAGCATTCTCCAGAGGACACGTCAGCAAGCCACAAGCCCATCTTTTCCCTGACCCGTCCCTCAAAAAGCCCGCCATAAAAAGCCTCTTAGCCTGTAAGAGACACCTTCTTTGTTCTGCTCGCCAGAACAGAGGGGTCCCTCTCAGGTTTAGCAATAAAAATGCTTGGACTGTTGAGTTCGCAACCCCTCTTTTCCTTTCAAGACTGCTTTGCCGGGAGGAAGGTCAGGAAGACCTAGGTCTTGGAGAGATGCCCAGGAAGCCCAGCTGAACCCTGGCCCCAGCTGAGCCCTGGCCCCAGCTGAAACAGAGCCACAGGAACGCAAGGACCAGCAGGAAAGCTTCCCAGTCATGTACGTGGGTGCTCTAAGGCACTAAAATGGGGGCGGTACTTCACACAGCAGCAGATAGCTGATGGGATGGATTCGTTGGTGGTGATCCATCTTCCTGCCCACTGCATTCCTCTCTCACTATCACTCTTGCTTAATTCTTCTTGTTCAACTAGACTCTTTGGATGGGAGAAATGTTGAGCCCAAAGCCTGGTTAGGAGGACTCATAAGTGTATCATCTTAATTTAATCAGGCACCACCCCAGGACTTCAAACTACAGAGGAACGTGTCCCCACTCCCATCTCAGAGCCCAGCAACCTGGCATTCAGACCAAAATGCAAGTGAGTTAAGAGTGATTCCAGACATTCCATTAATCCAAGCTAATGGAAAGCCAGACCAGTCAGAATAAGGAAAAGTGAATTGCATCTTTTTGTAAATGGACTGCAGTTTTATTGCTCCAGAACACAAACCACAACTCAAACTAAATACTGAAGTGCTACCAACAACTAGTCCCCCCAGGCAGCTCTGAGGAGGAGAATAGCTTTGTTTGCAATTGACATATTAATTGTTTGAATGCAAATAAGTTCTTCCAAAGAATCTGAAACTATCTGTGAGGAGTTGAATCTCTTAAATGCTTTGGCATTAACCTTGCAAATATTTACCCTGTAGGCAGGAGCAATCACCCAGGAAAACAAATCTCCCATCTCTGCCTTCAGCCCAGGTCTGCTTCCTGGACTTCAGACCTATAATAGCCATGTGTTTGTTGAAATGTATCAGAACATATTTAACCAACAGTGATAGAGCTGGCATGTGCCAATCACAGCCCTAAATTGTTACTCATTTCATCCTCACAGTCACCCTATGAGGGAGGTACTGATCACATCACCTCTTTACAGAAGAAACAGAAGGTCAGGGGTAAGCGACTTGCCCAAGGTCGTACAGCTTGTGGTTGGAGTTCCATGCCTTGACCTCAGTGGGCTCCAGACCTCCTCTGCCAGAGTTCTTCTTACTGTGTGTGTGTCCACCCATCGGTTCATCTAAGACACAATCAAACCATCCAAAAGATCCAAAGATCTCTCAAAGCTAGCCACCTCTTTTCACCCACTCCGCTGCTACCCCACACTTGGACGAGGGCAATGCCCTCTCACTAGGCTCTCACCCTCCATGCTGTCTTCCTCCGATCATTCTCTTTACAACCGGGGTCTTTCCATCCAAGCCTGAGACCTGTAGCTAGTAACTCACACAGTAGAAAACTCATGTGAAGTTTTCCTAAGAAGAACATAAAGGTGACTGCTTGAGAAACTAGAAAAGCAGGAGACATGTAGACAGGGACAGGCATCTGAGGGAGGAGAACCAGAGTCAGAATTAAGGGGACTTTCCTTGTGAAGGCAAAGCACAGGAGAAAGTCAGTCAACCATCTTTGCTCCTCCTCTGCAATAATTTACCTCAGAAATTGACCTCGCTCTCTAGAGGAGAATTATACAATAAAAAAAAAAAAGTAAACAAAAAACATAGTGGACAAGAACCTGAAGAATCTGAACCCTACAGTCTAGAGGACCTCCCAGTCAGATTCTTACACACACGTCCTCCTTTACTCCTTTACAAACACCCTCAAGTCAGTCTAAATGTCCTGTGGATCCCCAAGTGCCTCATGCTTTCTCCCACCCCAGGGCCTTTGCACATGCAGTTTCCAGACCTTGGAATACTTCTCTTTCTCGTGAGTCCCTTTACCAGGTAATTCCTACTCATCTTTCAGGTTTCAACTTATATATCACTTCCTCCTTAAATTCTTGCCTGAACCCCAGATCCCAGGTAAGTACACTAAAAAAATATCTCCCTGGTTAACTTATTCCTCATTTACTGTCAGTATGTTCTTATTCTTATTTCTATTGATGGTGGTGCTCAATTAACTATTTAGGAATGAATGAAGTATTTGTCAACACCAATTTGGCCTTGTCCGATCTATCAAGTATGGGTAAAAGAGGGGCCAAATGCCATGTGCCCCAAGGCATGCCACATAGACAGCCCTCTGTCTGGGGAATATTCTCTGATCTTAAGATCAAATAGCAGCTTGTGTTCAAGAGGAGGTCTTTAGCTTCTTGGACTCAGCCATGGTGCAAGCTGGAAATAGAGCAGTGAAGGGAGACATAAGGAGACATGGCTAGGAGGAGAAGCTGGGGAAACTAGATATGGTCAGGAGCAGAGCATGGGGAGCTGCTTCCATCTTCAGCAAGTCATCAAGGCAGGCAGCATTTGGTTCAACTCTTATGTCCTGCTAGAATAGCACTAGTTGAGGAGAACCACAGGTTGTCTTTCGATTTCACAAACACACCAAGCTTCTTCCTGCCTCGTGGCCCTTGTACCTGCTGTTCCCTGTGCATAGAATGCCCTCCCCCAGGTCCTTGAAAGGCTGGCACCTCATCACTCAGATCTCATTTCAGGTGTCCTGTCCTCAGACTCAGAGAGGTATATCCTAATGCCCCACCCCCAGACACACACACACACACACACACACACACTGCACCCAATCATTCTATACATTACAACCCTGCTTTATTTTCTTCATGGCACTTGCCAGTGTTGTAAGTAATCCTATGTATGGATTTGTCTGCTTAGCTTATTCTGAGCCTCTCCTGCTGTAAAGTCATATTCAAAAGGTCGTGATCATATCTGCCTGTTTGCTCTTCCATCTCAAGTGCTGAACTCACACCCAAACTTGATTAGTAGGTATTGTACAGGTGAATGAATGATTTGAACAAATTTAATGTATCAAAGAACCCAGAGTGAAGTCCCAGCCTTTGGGAACTGGGGGTAAAGTACAGTAAAAGCAGAAATCTAGTAATAATACAAAGACCCAAAGTAACATGGTCATCATGCTAAGGAGCAGGACTCACTCCAGACCCACCTGTGGTTTCCTAGTACACAGCCCACCTGTCAGATAGGAAGTGTCCTAAGCCAGCTTTTGAGCAGAGAAGGGCAGTGCCTCTTGCTTCTGCCTCTTGGGCTCAGAAATCGGCTGCTAGCATCTTGGCTCCCAAAACTACCCAAAGGCCTCACCCACTCCCTCACCTCCCCTGCTCAGCCTCTTCAGCCTGATGAGTCGATCTAACTCATGAGCTCTTGAGAAGGGTGGGAAGACAGCCTGGTTTTGCAAGGAAAGATTGATAATACTGCATCTAAGCTTTGGGAAAACAACGTCCCGTTCATCAGCCTCAAAGGTGTGACAGTGATAACACACCTTCAGGTTGATGTGAAATGGAAACGTCCAAGCAGCTAGAAATTACATGATAGTTACATTAAGCATCAGACCCTGTTGTGCACCCATGTTCATAACAGCACTACTCACAACAGCTAACGTGTGGAAACAACCCCGGTGTCCATCAACAGATGAACAGATCAGCAAAATGTGTTCTCTTCATCAAATGGAATATTATCCAGCCTTAAAAAGGAAGGAATTCTGACACATACTTCAAGATGGATAAGCCTTGAGGACATTTTGCTAAGTGAAATAAGCCAAACACAAAAAGACAAATACTGTATGATTCCACTTATGTGAAGTACTTAAAGAAATTCATAGAGAAAGAAAGTAGAGTGGTGGTTGCTAGGAGCTAAGGGAGAAGGAAACAGGAAATTAGTGTTTCAAGCACACAGATTTTCAGTTTGGGGAGGTGAAGAGGGTTCTGGAGATGGGAGGTGGTGATGGCTGCACGCAAGTGTGAATGTACTCAATGCCACTGAGCTATAAACTTAAAAATGGTTAAGATGGTAGATTTTATGTCCATGTGTATTTTACCTTTCCAAGATGTAAGTAATCCTATGTATGACTTTTTTTTTAATGGTTAATAAAAATAATTTTTTTTAAGTAGAAAAATAATTAAATTTTTTTTTAATGAGTGCAATTCCTGGAATCAGACACACCTGATTTCACTCCCAGTCACACCACTTGCTAGCCTGTGGTCTCGGGCAAGTTTCCTATCTCCTGCATGTCATCCAGGACACAGTCCCAAATACAGAGATCCGGGCAACTCAGGCAGAAAGGGGTTTAATTCAGAGAGCAGGGGGTTTACAAAACCTTTGGAAGAGTCAGAGGAGAGAGAGTGAGAGTTTGCCATAGAGTTTAGATTCGCTGTATGTCTGTGGTCCAAAGTCAACAATTTCCTCCAGCTGCAGAGATCAGGGGGTTACAGGAAACCACTGCTGGCCGTCCCCGCTGCCCTCTGTGCAGGTCTGGGGCAGTTAATGGGCCCAGAGGCTCACATGTCTGCCATCATTGCTTGAAAGAAAGAATGGCTTTCTGGGGCCCTCCAGCCTTCTGCATCTTACCTGAGTCCACATCACAGAGAAAACAAAGTCCCCACACAGACAACTCTGGAGCTAGGGAATCTGTGCAGTGCCATTGCTGGAATTCTCATCCCTGAGACCCAGGGAAAGTGTAGAAGGAGATAGGAATAAATCTTGACTACAATACGCATCCCATATACCTACCTGACTCTGGGTTTTCCTGTCTTTGCCAGGGGGTAGTAACAGCACTCACCTCCTGGAGCTTTATTTGGAGCAAATGAAATAATACGTGGACTCTTAGCAGAGTTCTCAAATACTCCTAAGTCTTTCCCACCCCAGGACTTTTCCCCATGCTGTTCCTTCTACCTAGAACACTCTTTCTTCATTGCTGACTGCTTTTACTCATCCTTCATGTCTTAGGTGAGCTGTCATTTCCTTGGGGATTCCTTTTATACTAAATCTCAATCTAAGCTGAGTCACCCAGTTATAATAATTTATAGAATCTCATGTTTTTCCTTCATGGTATCCAACATGGTTCGAACTTGCATAATGGGTGTGACTATGTGTTTAAGATCTGTTTCCCTCAACCATGAGCTCCAAGGCCAGAGGCACTGGGCCGCCTCTCCCTCCCCACCAGCAGGTAGAGCTCACCTGCGGGAAGCAGGCTCAGACCTGGATGACAGACCTACACGACCACTGCTTCCCGCTGCATCTGGAAAGACTGCGGCCCATAAAGAAGGGACACATTGATGACCACACAGACCTTGCATGGCCCGAATCATGGTCAGACCAGGTCAGAGGACAGTGAGAGGCCAGGGGGAGGGCAGGAGAACCAGGGAAGGGGCACTTGACCACCCCTTCTGCCTCCCCCACCAGGCTACAGGGCCGCACAACAGGAGCCCTAAGCTGGCCACACTCTGGCCTGGGCCGCAAGTCAGAGCATCAGAACCCTCACGTGGGAGAAAGCGTTCCTCTGCTTTTCCAGCCAAAAGAGGCATGGGTGTCACCACACCCTCCCCTGCCCCCAGTACACACACGTGACCACCAGGGCATGGCAGATCTCCATTTTACAGCTAAGATTATATCAGAGATGCCAAGACACTTGCCTGAAGTGACTCAGCTAAGTGGCAAAACTGGAACTGTTCTTCCCTGCTGTCCCCTAGTCCTTACGAGTCTCTGCATAACCAGGGCAGAGTGAAGAGAGGGAGAGAGGAAGGAGGAGAGGTACCTGAGGATATTCCGCTTCCCCAGAAGAATGACGTCTGTGAAAATATACACTATGGTTTCCTTCCTGCCCGTCTTCCCCCTTCCCTCCCTACTTCCTTCTGCGTCTCCCTATTTCTCATTCTGACTCTCTGTGCCTCCCTCTGCCTGTGGGTCTCTGTAAGTCTCTGCCTCTCTCTGTCTCCATACAGCCCGTGGGTTGGCTGACAGTCAGCCTCTAGCCCCTGGGAGTCATGAGAAGTCCCAGTGAGGAGTGATTTCTGGTCCACACCACTATCTGGGCCTTGGGAGGCCTATACCCTCTGAAAACAACCATCTAGCTTTGGAAGAAAAGCAAACTTTTACTCGTACTCAGAGCAAGGGAGACCAGAGCCTTGTCTGGGTCTGAAAGGGCCCAGACCCCAGGCACACCCTTTGCCCCAGCTTCTAGGACCAAGTGGTGTTGGCCGGACAAGCTGGGTATCTGCAGGCCAGCTGTTCCCATGCGGAGCAGAGACTCAGCCAGGTGTGGCAGGAGAGAGAGCAGGAGGTGGGTGTCCAGACCAAATGGTGTCATTAATGCCAATTAGGAAAATGTTCCATTATCACCAACCAGTCATCACCATCACAGGTGTGGCCCCTCGACACCCACCAGGACGCAACCATTAAATGCCCACCTCTCCTCCTCCTCTTCTTCCTCCATCCTCTGGGGATAAGGTCTGCTCCTCTGGCTTCACCTTTACTCAGGTAAAGCTCCCTGAGACAAAGAGCTGCCTTGAGAGGTGGTGAGCATCCCATCTTGGGGGATATTCAAGAGAGTGATGACTTCCTAAGTCTGGGGTAGAGAGGATCATTACTGAACCACCTTCCAAAGCTGTGCCTGAGAATCTTCAGGAAAGACAGCCATTTTTAGTATGTTATATACATGTGTATATATATGTATGAACACACACGCAAGTATTCCCACAATTCCCACCTTAGAGAAGTGCGTACCATAATTCAGACAGATTAAAAGGCATAGGCACGCCGTTTGAGGTCTCAGAGTCATGTCATGGTGACTCCAAAGATACTTTTGTTTTTCCAGACTTCATTCGAAGGAGACAGATGGATGCTTGGGGAGCAAGAGTTCAGGCTGGGAGACACAGACCTGGATTCAGATCTGCCACCCACCACCTGTGCACCCTTGAACAAGTCACTTCTCCCTGTAAGCCTCAGATTCCGAATGCAGACAGGAGCCCACCTCACATGATGAAGAACAAATGAGATTACAACTAGCAGGTTACCAAACAGGCTCTTGGCCCATAGTGAACACTCAATAAATGGGTTACCGTGTGATTTGTAATACAGCAGAAATGAGGGATTTAGGAGTGACAATGGCAAACGACAGTCCCACCACCACATGACCTAGATAATACAAGAATTTTTGACGTTAGCCTGAGCAGACACTGCCGGAACCTCTGCCCCTACCCCCTAGGATACAATGTACCTTCCCTGGTCTGAACCCCTGGCATCCCTGCCCTGCACCAACGATTCCCAAGATTCCCAAAGTGTTCAAGATTTGACATGAATCCCTTAACCATTAAGCACCGAACATCATGTTTTCCACCCTCAGAGGTTTCTAAACAGTAATTAGGCAGTGGAACACCCTGCTAGGGTGGTGAGAGTAAATATCATTAGTGTAGGAGGGGGTGTGGGGTAAGTGGAGGCGCTTGGAGGCTTGGCACACTGCAGGGTCTGGGCTGGCACCAGGGAGGCTAAGCCCAAACCTTACCCAGCCCCTAGCTGCCTAGCACTCTCTCTTGGGGGCCAGAACTCTAAAGCTACAAGGTGATATAATAGAGTTCACTCGCTTTGGTATAAGAAAATCCTGACTTTGAATCCTTCTCTGCCATTGTGAATTTGAAC
Organism: Manis javanica; assembly: GCF_040802235.1. Taxonomy (NCBI): domain Eukaryota; kingdom Metazoa; phylum Chordata; class Mammalia; order Pholidota; family Manidae; genus Manis; species Manis javanica. The sequence goes on along the minus strand of NC_133160.1, from coordinate 17,499,900 downwards.
AAAGTATCTAACCACTGTACATTCATTTCCTCATCTACAAAATGGAAATTACTGTATCAGTCTCATGTAATCATGGTAAGAATTTAATGAGATAGTGTGTGTGTGAAGCACCGAGACTGTGCTTCAGCAATCAGGTTCTATAAACGGCACCTGCTGCTACTCAAGTGGAGCCACCAGATTCTAAAGTTACATCATAAAGGGGCCATCACGAGTAACCAAAAATCCCTTTAAAATATGTCTCAATCAGGATCACTGGGTGATGCTGGTGTAACAAGCAAGCCCCCAAATATCAGATAAAGCCCAAAGGTTTCTCCCTCATTCAGTACCACCTGTTTCTCACAGACAGGCAGGGAGGTTCCATTTGTCATAGTCACTCAGGATCCTAGGCTTACAAAGCCACCAGCTAGGAAAGAGACAACTCTGGAGGTTCTTGCCATGGCAATTAAATATTTTGACCCAGTAGTAACACACATCACTCATTAGTTAGAACCTGTCACCTGGCCCCACCCAAACACAAAATTGTTCAGACTTACGTGTACCCATAAGGAGAAAAGAACTAGATTCTGGCACCCACCATTAATCCCTGACATCGGATGCATACTGGGGACTCACAGACCTTCCCTCAATCTACCCACAAAGCCAGATTTTTTCTCCAATATTAACAAATCACCATCATCTCTTCCCTTGAGCACTAAAAGATAACACAGATGTGCACTCAGGAAAATGTTGCACAAAAACATTCAAATCTTTCGCCATCAGAATCACAGTTGGTGCTGCAAGGCATTCAGGCACTCGTGTACAGAAGCGGACACCCAGCTAGCAGATTAACCTCTCCCCACACAGGCTCACTCTGTGCCTATACTCACTGCGCAGATATATGGTTAAAATCATCTGTGTATTTAAATTTTTGTTTTCCTCTCTTCTTTTTTTTTCAAGGCAGAATTGTATAAGTTAAATGCCTGTAAGATCTAAAACCCTTTACTAATACAACCTCGGAGGGTTCAGTTGGCCCTCATGGCAGAGGGGAAAGCATCCCCAAGGCCACCTTCATTCCATTCAGTTCCCCAGGCTGATGGCTGTGCCACTGAGGGCTCTAGAGGCTCCCATTGAAGGGTGGGGTGTGGCTCCTTCCTGCTCCCCTGCTCTTCTTCCTGGACAGTACAACAGACTTTCCACAGAGGAGTTTGGTTCCAGCTCCTCCTAAGACCATGGTGAGCCATGTTATGATGGGCTGTGAAGAAGGAGGTTTATGAAGAACCTGCTGTTGAGGGGACCAGTGGCTCTAGCCAAGAGGACAGCAGATAGTTATGATGCTCGGAGACACAAACTTCCTGTGGCAGCCCTTAGAATCCAACATCCAAGGCCTTTGGTCAACTAAAGTGTTATGCGTCATCATCCTGGGGATACCTAGGTTCTGGAAGTTCTTTAGAACTGTCAAAATCCAGCTTGAAGTGAGGCAATTTTCCAACTATAAGACACTGCAAACCAAATTCCATTGCTAGTGTTTGCTTGATAGATGATGATAGATAGATGATAGATAGATAGATAAAGATAGATGTAAATATTCTCTGAACCTCAATGTCCTCATCTACAATAAGAATGGGCATTTTAACAGTTACCATAGTTACTTTTCCACTTGAAAATGACTTGGAGCATTTATTGAGCACCCACTATGTGCCAAGCACACAGTTAAGGGTTTTATGTCATAATTTCACCACCTTTTAAGACAGGCACACTTTTCTATTTTATGCATGAGGAAGCTCTCAGAGGTAAACTGACTCATCAAGCCTAGTGGAGTCTGGAATTGAGTCCTAATATGTCTGCCTCTGAAGGCCATGTCTCTTCCTCCCCACTCTCTTGAATGCACCCTGGGAAAGAAGTCTTATGGCCTCCACCTAAATTTCAAGCCAAGCAGGGAGGAGCAGTGGATTGGGAAAGAGGGTAGTACTGCCAGGTTGGTCCTTGAGGACCAGTCAGTCTTGGAAGTGGCCAGGAAAACTGGAAATGGGGATAAGCCCCACCCAAATGCTTGCTCTGAATCCACTGGTCCATTTCTTCATAAAGAGGCTCCCATGCCTGGACTTGTTTTAATTGTAGGTGCAATCACCCTACTGTGCACACAGATTGGGTGTTGAGGCATAGAGCATCCATGCATGCTGTGCTTGATACCTTCTTCCACAAGCAGCTTGACAAATGAGTGAATGCTGGTGAGCTTGTGAAGCCGTTCCCCCGCCCATTCCACCTTGAAATCCTTTCCCTCCTTCCCATCTCACAGTCGCACCAATGTAGGTCTTACTGCCCAGTCATTTACAAGTTTCCTGACAGGTTTTCTGGCTACTGGCCTCTCCTCACATCCAACGCAACCTGACTAAAAGCCACCACGATCATCTTCTTAGAATGCAGAATTGATTCCATCTTATCCAAATTCAAAACAAACAGAAAACCTTTAGTGAATTCCATTACTCTTGGGCTAAGTCCAGACTCCTAGTCATCAGCTTCAAAGTCATTCATAATCCAGCTCCTTTTAACCTCTCCAGCCTTATCTCTCTCCTACTTCCTCATGAGCACTCCCAGCTCTGTTCACACCCAAGTGCAGTGTTTTCTTTCAGGCTTCCAAGACTTTATACGGGGTCTCCCTTTGCCAGGGCGCCCTTGGCCTCCGTTACCTCCTTAGTGAAGCCCCATTCAACTGCAGGAATAGAAATCATTAAAATATGAGTTTGCAGAATCTTCACCCCTTCCTACTTCCTTAGGAAACAGAATCAGGGAAATATCCTTCATTGAAATGCCTATAGAATGTAGACATAGGTAATATGGGGGAGAAATATTTTTTGAAAATACAGGAATACTGACAGTAGGAGAAGCTCATGGTATTGAGGGTTAAGATTGGAAAACAGAGGGATTTTGCAGGAGTCTCCATGTAAAAGATACTGAGTAGGGAAAATAAAAGGGAAGACATTTATAAGAACAGCCCTCTCCATTTACCACTTCTCCAGAAACTAATTAGACAAAACTGATGTTTACTTTTTTCACCATCTCTTGTGTTACAACACCAAAATCAGACTGAGCCATGTGGGATGTCAAAATTTATCCAGGTTACACACTTTTTCGAGTTTAAATGAAGCTCTTGAAGCTTACCCCCAACACCTTCCCTAACCTAGAACTATTCATTCCTCTCTGTAAACACAATTTTACTATAAAGCCTTGTTTTAAGTCTTTATGTTAGGATATCTTATTTGATTATGTATTCTTTTTGGCATCAGTTCTGAAGGTCCTGAGAGATCAGGGATGGCCAGGTCTTCACCATCTTTGAATCTCAATTTCCCAGAACAATTTCCATTTTCCTGGCATATAAAAAGTGTCCATCCATTCTTGTTGAATATGCTACATTTGGGCTGTCTTGTGAAGACTTCACCAGCTGAGCCAGCACCCAAATCTCACCCTGGTCAGTCTGAGGTGGGACGCTCTTCCATGGAGCGGTTAGCCTCACTCCTGGCTGCCAGCACTTTCAGTTCTGACCACTTCTGGCCGAATATGGAAAACAGAAGTTAAAAAGAAAAATGAACATACGGAAACACAGAGGAGTTATCCAGTTTGCTTCTAAACATGTGCCTTTGCGCCTCTTGTTCTCACAGCCCAAGTTCAACCAGGCCCAGTAAAAATTTGTCCAACCCTCACTCTGCCTGGAAGCTCAAATCCCAGCAGGGCACATTTGCCATAGACACACAGGCAAGCATCTCTAGAGAGTCTGGAAAAAAGATAACTTCCAACACCACGTACCCTTCTAATGGTCCAGCTTCATGCTATCCGTAAGTCTGGAAAAGCTTATACCACAGATCAGTTCCTTCTCCTCCCTGGGCCTCTGGCATTGCCTGAGTGTCAGAAGGCCCTCGAACATACGCTCCCTTCTCATTGGCTCACTGAGTTCAAGGGCTGGTCTCTGGGACAGTCCATGAAGCTCAGGGTGGCAGTGCAGAGAACTGGACACCAGACAATTTCTTTCATCCCTCTCTCTTCAGAGGAATAGACCTCAGGCACCTCCTCAGCCTCAACAGACACCAAAGAGAAAGGGAAAGTTGGAAACGCCCATGGGAGAGCTGCCCAATAGATGGCATGAGCCTCCTAGAGAAATACCCTCCCAGGATGTTTGAATGGATCCAGAGCTTCTGCATTGCTGAAGAATGGAGAAGAGATGGAAATAGTCCTTCCTCATTGCCTGTCTGTGTGTCTGTCTTTCCTGCAGTTATATCTCCTCTTCCAGGGTTGATCCTCCTGCCTTAAGAGAACCTGCTCATGCCTTTGAGGAAGAGAATAGAAGGGAGGCTTCAGGTTCCATGTTGGTGTCACTTAGGTTGCCAGCCTCCAAGCAGGACCAGCTGAAGCCCAGAGCTCCCTGGGTCTGTGCCCTGTACACCCATGAGGTCTTGAACCCAAATCTGACTTCACCATGGGGCAGCCACGTAACTACGGGCATTACTTCACCTCCTAGAGCAATGGTTTCTTTAAAAAATGTATTTCAGTGGCTTGTCCTGGGGATTCGATGAGATCACGCATGCAAAATGCCTGGCAGATAGTGGGCCCTCGGTAATTATTAGTCATTATTATTATTACTATTAAAAACCCCAGACTGCTTCATTGTGGAAACTGCACCAGGCTCTGCTAGATTTCCTTGTCTTCATCCCCATAACTGAACTTCCCCTTGTAGCTTTCTCCACATCTGTCATTTCTGCTCAGTGCCTGTCTTCCTTCGTGGCTTGTGGACTCTAGGAGTGGATCACAGACCACATTTATCTTGTTCACCATATCCCAGGTGTCTAGAATCATAACATAAGCTCAAAAAAGTATTTTCAACTTAATTCATTTACATTCCACCTGTTCCCATCACAGCTTCTCTTTGCTGAAGTTTTTCCCCATTTCCATGTTAACTTCAACCACTGCATCTCTCCCTGCCAATCCTACATCTGAAGAAGCCTAAACTCTTCAGCAGTGAGTGTGTGGATGTCACACATATCAACAGATAGATAACTGTGTGAATAAAGGTTTCCAAGGCCAAAGAGCTCTTGGGCCTTTCCTCTTCAGGTCCAGAAGTGGCCTCTGGAAGAAGGAGCAGGGCCAGACTCAGGTGGGCTGTTCAAAAGCTTGGAAGTCCCCTTTCTTGGAGGAAAAGCAAGCGTGGTAATCAGTTTTGCAGAACACTGGCAAGTGCAAGCCAGGGGGAAAGAAAAAAATGAGTGTACCAGATAATCCAGCAACCTTGAGGGCCAGGTTTATTATCCCCATTTCACAGCTGGAGAAACAGAGACTCAGGAAGTTGAAGTCATATGCCCAGGGCACTTACAGCTCCCTGGACACTAACTGAGATGCATTTGAAAGAGAGCATCTTGGTGGGCCGGCAGCTGAGCTCACTGACCACACCCCCACCTCCCCGCACTGCACCCGCCTCATAAGGACCTGGATGGCATCTGTGAACCAGGGTGTGCCGTGCCATCTGGCTTAGCCAGGTCAGATGTCAGACCAAACAGCTCAAGAATATCTTCCCCTCTCAATTGAACCCCTTCATTCTGAAGACACCCTATCCGGCAGCTCAGTGATGGTGAGGGAAGGACAGGAGTCCATCCTACCCTCTGAGGATTCAGACCCTGCAGCCATGACCTTTAATATCCCACCATTGAGGCAGTGGGCTAGTTGACCTACATCAACAGAGATGGGGCACTGGGTGTGTCCTGGGGCCAGAGGCCAGACACATTCCCACAACTTGATCTATGCTTTCACTGCCTGCCCCTTGAGCTCTCTGGACTATTCCCACTACATTCCACCCCCCACATCTTCTTTCTGCACTCAATCTGAAAATATATGTGTTATTTAGTGTTTAGTATGTGTTCATAGCAAAGTATTGACCTGATCACCATATCTGGAACATAGAGATGTTTTATTGATGCCACATAGAATGTTTTAAGAAAATCTGAATGCTTTGCCAACATGAAAATTTGCAGGAGTTCATGTAAAAGTCCAGATTTTTTCCTTCCCCTGAATCATTGGAAAACTGGAAGTTCTGAGTTCAGCTTCTCACATAGTATCAGTTGGCTGGAGCTGAAAAACATCTGTCCCTTTTAAGTCAGGATATTTTCCCCACAGAATTCTTTCCTGAAATGAGCCTGCTTCACTCTTTGGCTACCTGGCCTGAGTATGTTTGTGTTTAAGACTTTCTTTTCTACAATTAACTCAAAAAATGTCCATTTTACAGAAACAAAACTGAGGCACCAAGAGCTTAACAACTGCCAAGGTCACTAGAGGGTAGCATCCCCAGGGTCTCCCTGATAACTGTCCTTCAGCAATTCCTAAGGGTGGGCATAAAGGAAGCCTGCTTACCCTACCCTGTTCTCTCCCTTCCATGATCCCACTGTGCCAAGCCTAGGGGCCAGGAGCTATGATGCAGGTAAAAGATGGACCCTCAGCACAAGAGGTTTCCTCCCCTGCAGGTGGCTCATGGGAGTGGAGCTACCACCTCAGGCCAGCTCTGAGGGCTTGCTTCTCCGTCCTTACATACCCTCTCGGTGCCCAGCCTCCCAAGGAAGTGGGGGCCCCGAACTGGTAGCACAGTCCTAGTCCTTAAGGCAAGAGTCTCTTGTGCTGGTGGTGCACATGTGAACATACACATATACATATACATACACACACACATAAACACACAAGCCACATGTACATGCATGCATACACAAACACATACACATATATGAGACACAGACACACACATGCACACACACAAAATCACTCATACATGCATACACAAATATGCATATGCACCCAATGCACATATACATATATACTTTTACACAAAGACACACAAGCACACACATACATATGCACCCATACAAAACACTCATACATATATAGACAAACGCACACAAACATGCACATACACACATATACACACACAAAACTCTGAGAGAGTAGAAGGTGAGCAGTGAGAGGGTGGAGGATGGAAGGGAGGGAGGAGGAAGGGAAATCAAAGGTTTAAAATCACTGTACAGTGAGTATTTGCTCTGCGCCAGAAATAGTGCTGTGTTTTCCATGCTTTTATGTTATTCAATCCTCTCAACATCCCTTTGAAGTGGGTATATTTTTATTTCCTCTTTTCAGTTGGAGAAACAGAAGCTTAAAGAGATTAAACAACTAGCCCCAGATCTCACAACCAAGATAGTTCACGACGGAGCTGAGATTTGAACTGCTGCGTCTGATAGTGTATTCACAGTTGCCAAATTCTCCTTATATGCCAGACTGTACCAGGCCTTGAGAAGACAGAGTGGGAACACGTTCTTGGTAGCTACCCTTATGGGGTTCCCACTTCAGGGGTCATGTGGGGCAAACATGATACAAATAATCACACAGATAAACATGTGATTACAGATATGATAGGTACAATAAAATTAAAGCTCAGAACATCATGTGTGGTTATAATGGAGGGGCCCTAATGTAAATCTAGGGGTGAAGAAGGCCTCCCTGTGGGAGTAACCAGACCCCCAACTGGTCTCCCCATATCTGGTTAAACACCTTCCCATCATCCCTCTCCCGGTATGGAGGAGGTCATGAAGCTCCTGTAACCTCAGATCAGGAAGACTATTTCAGTAACGGTTTTAGAGACAACCTACCTTATCCCACATAAAAGCTTCCGGATGCAACCGCTGAGGTCTTACGTAATGAAAACCTGCTTGCCCTGGCCCATTCTGGATCACACCTGCAGTCCATCTCTGTGAGCTGTGCAGGGATTTAGGCCTACAAGGACCTCACTACTGCAGAGCACCAGGCTCCCTGGGCGGTGCAAGACTGGTGTTCAATAGCAACACCATGTGGACAGGCCCAGGATGATACTCCACTGCATTGGTCAGAATTTCTAGTCCTGCACAGAATGGGCCCCCTGCTGACCAAACAAGACCCCAGCTGCTCCTTGGAATTGGGGGATTTATGCTAAAACATAGGTGGGGACTCAAGTGACTGATGGGAAGAAATGAAGGAGCAGTGACCCTAGTGTCCCTCAAGCTGGGCAAATGGTTCCTAGTGGCTTCAAATGAGTTTCTAATTTGCATCTGTCTTCACCTTCCAGACCTGGTGCTCCCACACATGGCTAACATCTTTCCCAGCAGGGCTGCACACAAAGCCCTCAGCAGTATAATGGAGAGAGAGTGGGCTTGGTCTCAGATAAACCTGACTGTGAATCCCAGGTCCAGCACTTGCTAGGTGATAAACCATGGGTACTTCCCTCTGTCTCTGCTAGAATCAGTTTTCTGAAAGGTGGCATCTTCTTCATCAGCTGTTGTTGAAGGTATACTGGTTTCCTAAGGTTGTCATAAAAAATAACCATAAACTGGTTGGCTTAAAATAACAGAAATGTATTCTCTCACCATTCTGGAGTCCAGGAGTCCAAAGCAAGATGTTGGCATGGCCATGCCCCCATGTACAACTCTAGAGAAGGATCCTTGCCTGCCGCTTCCAATGTCTGGCGGCTGCTGTCACTCCTGGCTTGCCTTGCTCTATTGCTGCATAGGAGGGTAAACAAGGTTACGTATGCAGAGGGCGAGGCATGTCCCCCAGTTAACTTTATTTGCAGCTTAATCTGAGTTTACTGTGCCTAGTTTTGAAGTCTTTTTTTCATTCACCAGTAAGTCAAAGTAATCTTATCAAATCAAAATGGTCATGTCATTCTCCTGCTTACAATCCTCTGTGGCTCTGCCAGTGCCCTTAAGAAAAAGTACATCTTTAGAATAACCTACAAGTCCTATATTATCTGGCCCAGGTTGGTCTTCTACTCTTCCATTTACATTTACCTCATTACATTACTCCTTCTATACCAAACCATTCATCAGTCCGTGAAGGCTCCATCCATATTCACACTTTGAAATCATGCCCTCTTATTTCTGTCACTAATACTCCACTCCCTTCACCAGAGAAGCATTTCTTCTCATTGTTTATGACTCATCTTGCATCCTGTCCTTTGTGAGGCTTTTCCAGGCACCCCAAGACCTGGCTGTGAGTTCCCCCAAAGGCCTGTATGTGACACCCTGATGATCTGTCCCTACCCCGCTGCCATTTTCACTGCCTCTTTGTCCTCTTCCAGCCTGGACGCTCCTTGAGGACAGGGGCTGGGCTTTATCCACTCTCATGCCCAGGGCAAGCCCGGCTGCTCACGGACCTCAACAACCCCTGCTGAAGTGGACATCACATCTGAGCAGGTTCTGAGGACTCTCAAATCCCCCAGGGGAGGAGAAGAGAATAACCAAATCCGCTCTGATACCTGTGACGTCGCTTAGAACCACGAAGAGCGCTAAATCTGAGTGGCTCAAGATGCCAGGCTTCGCCCTCCAGCATTTCCCACCCTTTGAAAACTTTGGCAAACCTCTTAACCTCTTGATAAATCCTCATTTGTCATTCTGAAGTAATATGCGCATGATTGGAAATGTCATCTGTTTTAACCCTCTCAACTACCCAGGCACTTGAGCTCCATTTTACAGAGGGGGAAACTGAGGTCCAGAGAGGTTAAGTAACTTGCCACTTTACTACTGGTAGTGAGCAGCAGAGCTGGGATTCAGAGCCAAGTTCCCAAGCCCAGACACTTTGCTTATTCATTCATTTCTTCATTCAAGAAAAAAATCTTTATTGAGCACCTATTATACACTAGGATGCCTCTAGATGCTGGTACACCACCAGTAACTGACATAAGCAAACTTCACGTTCACGGCGCTTGCATTTCCGCTCTGTCACACTGCCTAAAACTGATGGCACAAATCAGAGAGGGTCATTCCCAGGACGCACAGCAGCTTCAGAACGAAAGTAGGAAGATTCACTGGCCAGTGCGGGCCCCTCCCGCCTGCTGAGATCCACTTCCTGCCTGCTGGGGAGGGCAGGGTGAAGTTCTCCTGCACCTGGTGGCTGGGCTGGGCCAGGACAGAGAGTAAGAGACAACCTGGAAATGGCAGGTTGCAAATCTGCTCTCCCGCCACCTGGAGCCCACTCTGCGCCTGTCCCCAGCCATGCACAAAGGCAATAGCTCAAGTTTACGACGTGCCGTGCAGGTTGCAGAACTACCATCATCCGTAATGGGTTGTTGTTTTTATTTTCCATTTACAGGGAAGCCTGAGTTACTACCTGTGGTCACCTCTGCCATTAAACTGCTCCAGGGGCTGAGATTTACATATCAGCCACGTGACCTGCAACAAGCTTAGAGGGAAAAAAGGGACGTTTACAGTCTAATTAGAGCTGGTGATTGATACACAGGGACAGCAGAGAGCAGCCTCATCAACCCCAGAAAGCCCTCGTCCACAACGCCCTCTTGAGTGACGACCACAGCGAGCGCAGGCCAGGTGCTCCGGAAGGAAGGACCGCAGATAAGGAAACGGGTTCACAACAAGTGGGCAAACTTTCCCCCCTGGGGCTGGCTGGGCAGAGCAGGGGAGTGGACAGGAAGGGATCGGGGATGGGGCATCCCTCACTCCTCTCCACCACCGTATCCAATTAATGTAGTAATTAAGTCCATAACCTGAACAAAGGTTGCTGACAACCAGTTAATAACATGCTGCCGCCTACATTGCTTTCATCCCGGGATCTCAAAACACGTTATAAATAATTAAATGCTATTATTTAGTGATTTGTGTAATCAAAGAATTTTACAGCCATCCCTTTGTTTTCTTTCACTAAGTACAACTCAGCACCATGATCTCAAATGAGGAAACTGAGGCACGAGAGAGGCCAGGTGAGCTGGCATAGGTCATGTGACACTTCACCCCAGCTCTTAGTGCCCACCCACGCACATCCCTTCCCCATGGGCTCAAGGGCCACCCCTCAGCTTGACCCTACTCCCAGGCACAAGGACTGTTCCCAGTTAGAATCAACCTCATTCCCTTTGGGCAGGGGGAAGGATCCCACAGAGCAAACCAGCCACCTTGCGTCCTGGCCTCTACCTTGACCCCTTTTACCATTTGAACCCTCCATCTTGAACATGGTCACAGTGTTTAAATGAACTTTTCCACATGGTTTAGTAGAGGGAGATGGGTTTTGATCATTAGAAGCAAAGTATATGTTTCCACCAAGTGTCCAAAAGCCAGTGCCCACTGTGTCCATTTAGATGCAGCATCCTGAAAGCTATCGTTTCCTATTTCCTGTGGCTAACGTGCTTTAGGGCCCAAATTCACATGTGTGGGGGGCCTTACATCCAAAGAAATGTTTTGCTATCACCTGCTGATAGGACTGCAGAGCTCAAGCCAAGATCCACTCAGGACAAGGACTGTGAGATGCCGAGATCATGAACATAAACCATCACAGCCCCTCTGCCCTGCAGTCTGAGAGGCACAGGGTATGACTAAGTAATTAAGGTGCCCCAGTGGGCGTTGGACTGACCTCTGCCAGGATACAGGTGTTGAAGATCAATTGTTTGATTACTACCTCTCTCCTCCGTCAGCCTGAACTCCTTCTCTCAGGATCATTCCTATAGTTTCTTAATATTCTGAATAATGCTATGTAATAATTACTACTATCCACACCTTCCAGATGTGAACACCTAGGCTCAGGATTTACCCAAAACCACGTGATAGTAAGTCATGATGAGACTCAGTTTTTTGGCCCAAAGTTTCATGTTCTTCTCACAGCCCTCCAATTAATCCACCATCCAGACCATCTGACTAGTAGTCAGAGTAGCCATCTAACCAATTCAGATTCCCAAACTCACCTCTGTACCATTGCTCTCCAGGATCAAGGCCACATCCACAGAGTACAGAGCAAAAAGGAGAATTGGCAAATATCCTTGTTGGACACCCAAACCAGAATTTTGGGGGGTGAAGGAGAATTCTTATCATTAGCATGATTGCCGACACAATAAAATTAATTAGATGGTGCCAATTTCTTCACTGCCTTGAGGACATTTAGCTCAATCTGCCTGTAAGTGAAATGACAGAAGATCTTAGCTAATCATCTCGTCTGTAAGGATGAAGCAACTGTGCCTTGTCTATGATCTGTGCCTGATTTTCCCTCATCAAACATTTATTGGGTACCAGTGATGAGCCAAGCCCTGTCCTGGATGTCAGGATGACACAGATGGCTGAGACAGTCACCACCCTTGGGAAGTTCCCAGTGCGGAGAAGCCACGCAGTTTCCAGGAGGAGGGCTCCAGGGAGGTGGAGGCGGGGTGGGGAATCCAAGTCCCGGGCAGGCCAGTCATAGCTGCAGTGGGGATATGTCCTCTGCAGCCACCAAGCAGAATAATGAGGACTGCAAGGACTTAGATTTCTCTTTCCCCCCTTAGAGTCTGGGGTGACCACCCTTAAAATCTTTCTGCAATGACTAGCTGTGCTCATAGATGGGAGGCTAATTGTGACACTGGCCTTAACGCGCCTGCCGTCTTGACCTCACGCCTCTGCTCCTTGTCAGAGTGCGCACATTAGGCTCTTGTTTTCATCCCCGTGATGATGTTCTTCCTTAATTGAGGAGGACCACATTCCCACCAAGGGGACACATTTTTGGATGCTCCATCAAACAAGGGGGCATTCCTCACTTTGGGCAAAATCTAACAGCCTTGCATCTGCGGTCTTGGGGACTTGGACCCAAGATTGGCTGACAGCCAAGTATCTCCTCCTATTAACACTCAGCTTGGGCATCTGGCAGCTTGCCTACCTCAAAGTGAATCTATTAATTTATATTTTTAATCTATAAACATCTGGATCTAAAAAGCTCACCATAGGATTTGACACCCATATCCAGGAAACTTAGTCCTGGTGCACTACAGCCTCTGCTTGCCATGATCCTAGAAGGCACCTCAAGGTCTCATGCAAGTTAGAGTCCTTGCAACCACCCCAAAGATGCCCAAACGCCCCCAGATAAGCACACCACCAAGCACCAGGCCAACCGATGCTTAGACTCTCACAACCTGCCAGGCAACTGCTTTGGCACCAAATAATAATTGTTTGAATTTTGAGCCATTGAGACATTGAGGAAATAAAGCTGAGATAAAGTAGATGGTGGAAGCAGTTACCTAGCTTCTTCAAGTAGGAAGCACCTACAGCCATGCCTTTGTTAATCAGCCAGACACTTCAGTTTGCAGTGTGCTATTAGCCATCACCATTCCACTGCAATGTCAGTTGAGAGGATGAGGATTCAACATCTAATTTAGTAGCAGGAATGCACTGATATAAACAGAAGAGCAGAGTAATTGAGGACTGTCAGCCCTGCTAGCCATTAGGTGGGTCTTGAGAGAGATATCAATAAATCCCCAGAGAAGCTGATGCTTTGACAACATTCACGGCTGTCAGAAATGGGCCAGAAATGGGCCAACACACTCCTTCTCCTTGCGGAGCTCACAAGTGGGAGGAGAATGCAGCCAAGTTAGCACTTCAGTGGAGGGCATTGAAAATACAGCAGCCAAGAGCTATGGAGGCCCAAAAGAGGGTTGCAAACTCTATGAAATTTGAAAGACTTCAGAGAAGAGGTGACATTTGAGGTGGGCTTTGAAGGATAAGTAGAAGATCACTGAACAAATGAGAAGAGGACATTCAGAGAGGCAGCATAATGCAGTACTCAAAGCCATGGACTAGTAGAGTCACTCTGTGCGATTCTAGGTTAGGTCATTTACTACCGTTGTGACAGAGACAGGTTACTCTAATTGCTCCATGCCTCAGTCTCCCCATCCGCAAAATACAATTGCTCTGGTTATTAAATTAGATAATCTATGGCAAAGTACTTTACACAGTACCTGGGAACTAGCAAGCATCCAAGAAATGTCAGCCATTATCACTATGTGCAGAAGGAAAGGCATGAAAGAGATGAGCAAGTCAGCGTGGCTTGGGGCTTTAGGACAGAATGAAAGGTGGTAACTGCTCAGTTTAGGATTTGGGTATTTATCCCGTAGCCAGTGGGGAGAACCAAGCGGTTTCTGACCTGTATGCCACACTGGATTGAACTGGAGACCATAGCTTGAGCACCATGTTATGGTCCTGGAACACCAGAGAGGAACAATTGACCTTGGGGCTTGTAGAGGGGGATGGAAAGAAGGCGGGGGATTCTGAAGGTGTCAGGAGGTGGCACCAACTGGTTTTGGTGACTGTGATGGCCAGTTTTACCTGTCAAATTGGTTAGGCTACAGTTCCCAGTCATGTAATCAAACAGTAATCTACAAGTTGCTGTGAAGGTATTTTGTTGAAGTGATCGAAGTCCATAATTAGTTGACTTTATTAGGTGTGGAGATTGTTCTGTATAACTTCGGTGGGTCTGATTCAATCAGCTGAAAGGTCTCAAGAACAGAGCTAAGCTTTCTCTGAAGAAGAAATTCTGCTTGTAGGTAGCAGCCTCAGCCATGCCTGAGAGTAGCAGCCCACCCTATAAATGTCGGACTTGCCAAGCCAGTCCCCACCAACACATCAGCCAATTCCTTGCAATAAGTCTTAACGCCTATCTCCTACTAGTTCTACTGCTCTGGTTGAACTCTGACTTATACAGTAACTGATTAAAAGTAAGGGTAGAAGAAACCACATCAGTCCTAGAGATTCCTCACAAAGCCCTGGACATACGGTTCCTGCCTCATCCTTGTGCCAAAGTCCATAAAAATCTCCCTTTTATGCGGTTGCCTTTTCTGGACAAGGCAACATTCCTGCCTCAGTTGGCAACTCTATAGAGCAGATCACGGAAGTTCGGACTTATCAACTCTGACATATGGATCACGCTCCGGGGTTGAGTATTTTTGTTTTGTTTTGTTCCTAATATATAGAGTTTTATACGGTTTCTTTTATGTTAAGTTGACTCTTTGATCTCCCCAGGAAAAGCTTCTCCCCCCTGGAGTTTCTTTTAATCTACAAAAATCACTGACCACAGCTGCAGACAGGGAAGGGTTCTGCAAAGAGACCAGCTAAGCAGAGTGAGTGAGGGTGGACACAGAGAGATAACTGGGAACAACAGTGTGTTTCTCTTGTTTCTCTGAGGCCCCTGCAATATGTGTCGGGAGCTCTCTGCAGGCCTCCCAAAGCCCACGCTTCAGAATGCGTGGCTAACTAATGAGAAGGGGAGATAGAGTCTCTGATCATTGTGCCAGGCTTGTGTCAGACACAGACTGCTTTAATCCCGGCCGCAGCCTGGTCAGGTAAAGACCACTATCTGTACTTAGCAACTGGAGAAACCAAGACTCAGAGAGGGACTTAGGCTGGGTTCCCTGGAAGCAGACCCTAAGACAAAGCTTCCTTTTATTTGTATACAATTTTAAACCTAAAGGAAAGTTGCAATAGCAATATAAGAAACTCCTACATATCTTCTATCCAGACTTGCCAGTTGTTACGTTTTGGTCTACTGTCTTTGCTTTATTCTCCCTCCCTCTCTCTCTTTCTCTCTCTCTCTCTCTTTTATGAGTGGTTGGAAAGTAAGTTGGCGACATCCTGCAGCTTTACCACTATCTGTTTCAGTGTTTATGTCCTAAGACCAAGGACATTTTTTTACATGAAATTTAACACTGTTACAATACTATTACCTACACAGTCTATATTCAAATTTTGTCAATTGTCCCAATAATGTCTTTTATAAACTACTTCTTTTTCCCTTTTTCCTGGTTCAAGAGCCCACCCAGGATCATGCATTGTATTTAATCTCCATGTCTCTTTAGTCTCCTGGAAGCAGAAATTTCCCCTATGTCTTTTTTTGTCTTACTTGACCTTGACATTTTGGGAGAGTATTGGCCAGGCATCTTATAAAATGTCTATCCATTTTGGTTTATCTGAGACAAAGGTGGTTGATAGCATTCCCAGGAAGAAGTGGTGGGGTAGTGAGGAATGGGCCAGGGAGGAAAAGAGGTCAGCCTGGGGACACTCTGAAGCAAAGGTCCTTGGAGCCTGAGTCTGGCTCGGTCCCGCGGGGAATCTGCGCAAATAGTGTCGCACCTCAGAGTCGTCCTAATGGGGGGACAAGCTACAGAATGTATAACCCCTGCTCCCAGCAGTCGTTTCCAGTTTCCGCTCTCCAGGCACAAAGGCTAAGGAAGTTCCTGCAGCCAGAGGGCACACTTGCTGGCTGTTGGCTGGTATGTACAAAAATGGGAAAGGGATTTGGGAGAATGAAGTTGGCACGCTGACAGCACATGCTGCAAAGAGTTTGACTTCTCCAAGAATCGCACAGCTGATAAGGGTCAGAAGTCCAGCAAGCTCTGTGCCATGGACCCATGGTTCATTACCTCCTTGGGAAACTAAAATCAACCAGAAGCCTTGCATAATCCCACAGGCCAGAGAGACAATGTGTCAGGCATCACTATTTTGCTGGAGAAATAGGATATTAAAAAAAAATTAAAGCAGCATCACATTGTCTCTGTATTTTTGATTGTATGTTGTTAGTTTTTATTTTCTTACCTTCATTATTTTTAGATGTACAATGAGTTTATATTTACATGATGGTTAATAAGACAAAGGGCAAAAATGCAAAATATTCACGTGTCCACAGGGTGGTCAGATGGCTGGCTAGCAGCATCTGACACCCTGGGCTCTACCTGGGTCCAAGCCCTAGCTATGCCAATCACCAGCTGTGTCACCTCTCAGACTATCTGCTAGGCATCTGTAAGGGACAATAATAGTGCCAAGCCAGGAGGTTGGTTGAGAATTAGAGGAGACAAGGTTTTTAAAGGTCTTAACATAGTGCCTGATACAGGTGAGTCCTCTATAAATGTTAACGATTTTACTAACACTTTTGGTTGACCCAAGGGGTGTGGCAGGTCTGCCCTGCTCTCATCTGATTCACCTTTGTCCTCACCCCCTTTCACTCGCTGTTCAGCAGGGACCTGCCTGACACACCGTGATTGCCTGCAAAGCATGTCACAGGGGGTTTGACAAGAACAGTGTCATGTGTCAGTTGAGACAAAATTGGGGTCAGGGGATAGAACCCACAACACAAAGCTCTAAGTACATAGAAAAGTGGGCTGGTCACACCTGAGATGCGACCTCTTGTTCAGTCTTTAATCTCTTGATGAAGCATCAGCCCAAACACTGAAGACCACGTGGAAAAGCACAAAACCCCAGGCAGATGCTTCTGCTGCATGTCACTCCCCTCCTCGAGGCATCTCAGTAGCTCCCCATCATTTTACAACTAAAGAAGAATTCTATACAGGGTCTCAAGGCTCTTCCTGGGCCTCCCCTTCCTCCCCAGTGCCATCTGCCACCTCTTCCAGTGGTCACATATTCACAGCATTCTCCTACGGGCTGCTCCTCCGGAGCCACTTGCCTTTCCCAAACACACCAGGCAGGTTCACCCTTCTGTGTCTTTGCACAGTGTTTATTTTTCCTGTAAGAAACTTCCCTACTGTGGTAGGCAGGTGCTAAAATGACTCCCAGTGACCTGCCTTCTGATATCCTTGCCCTGGTATAACTCTTCCTTGTGAGTGTGGACTGGACCTAGTAACCTGCTTCTCCTGGGCAAAGTGATGGGATGTCACTTCTCAGATTAGGTTACAAAAAGACGCTGGCCTCTACCTTGTTAATCCTTTCTTGCTTTCTTGGTCTGTTGGAAACTCATTTCCATGTTGTAGAAAGACCCATGAGACAGGGAACTGGGGGAGGCCTCTGTCCCAGGAGGAGCTGAGGTGCCCCATCCAGCAGTGCATGAGGAATTGAATCCTGCCCATATCAACAGGAGGGAACTTGGAAAAGCAAACTCCCCCAGGTGAGCCTTCAGATGAAACCTGAGAACCAGTCAACACCCTAAATGCATCCTTGTGAGAGACCCTGAGCCAGTGGATTCAGGTAATACATGCTCTGACTCCTGACCCATAAGACTGTGAGGATAAATTTTTGGGTTTTACAGGTCTATGTTTGGGATAATTTGTTACCCAGTCATAGATAACTAATACATACACCTTTCAACCTGGCCAAGACACATTCATTACTCAGGTATTACTTGTCCTAGGAGGTCTTCTGTAGCTTCCTGCCCTTGACCTTGGCTGGGTTAGGTGTCCCTCCTGACTGGTGCCACAGTACCCTGTGTTTCTGCCATCACAGCTCCAAACACATTACACTAATTTCCTGGAAATTTGTCAGCCTCTCCCTCTGGAGTGTGAGTCCTTTGGAGCCTCAGACTCTGTCTCATTCATTTCTAGCCTCCTAACCAGCCCAGTACCTGACCTAAGAGCAACAATATCTAACATTTATTGGGCACTTACTGTATGTCAAGTCAATTTTGCCTTTCAAACTTCATCTCACCAAGTTTCCAACAAGCATTATTATGTCCATTGTATAATGAAACACTGAGGTTCAGAAAGGTTGCCCGCAGAGCTAATATATATGGCAGAACTAGATCTTGAACCCAGGCGGTGTGGCTCCAGAGTTCCAGTGGCCTGTAGGAAGCACTTGTTGACTGACCAACTGAAGACCTGCTGTGGGGCCATAGGACTGATGACGGACCCAATACAATCGGCCATTCGTGCATCTGCCACACAGAGGAGCGAGAGCCCAGGGAGTGTGGGAGATTGCTCAGGAACAGCAAAGTCAAGACTGAGAACAGCTGGCTTTGGATTTCCTGGAAAGCCTGGGCCAGAGGCCAAGACTGAATCCAGGGAGCAAAGTTGAATGACGAGGTTAGGTCAACAAGCCCGTGCTGAGCTGCCCAGGGATCAGTGTGCCTGAGCCAGGCAAGACCGCAACAGGGGCCTGGGGGTGGGAGTCAGACATCTGCAAGATCCAATCCTCTGAAAACTCATAAGTAGTTATCCATCTAATCAATGCCATTGAATTGATTGAGCGCCTACTGTGTGTCAGGTACTAAGGTGGAGGATATAGCAATATACGCACCAAACAAAAATCCTTGTCCTTGAGTTTGTGTCCTTGAGTGGGTTGGAGAGATGGGCAGTTAAAACAAATATGTATATTATAAAGTAGAAGGGTTTGAGTGCTATGTAGAAATAAAGTAAGAAATGGGGGGACATTAAAGAATAAGGCAATAAAGCCTGAGGGAAGATGGGGATGCATTCAGTGGGAAAATTATCACATGTGGAAAATGTAAAGAGCTGGGCAATCAATGTCAGCATTATGATTCCCACTGTGAGAAGGGGGCATGTCTCAATTTGTCCTAACGTTAATCAACAAGCTTTAGTGGTGTCCCCTATCTTTAGTATCAGGATTCAGTGAGTCAAGCTTATGAGTGGTAACCTGGGTTGGTTCCAGTGGCAAACAGATTTCCAAGCAATGAGGAGGATTCAGGTGGGTTATGGGCAGCCATAAAAATTAATAAGGTCTTCTTGTGAGTACAAAGTCCAGGGAGCAAGTGGATAGAAAGCTTAGAGTTCCACCTACCTAAGTCAGCGGGATACAGGCCGACAGCTGGGACTCTGTGTGATGGCAGAGACAGGCACAGGCTCTAATCCCATCAGGCAAGAGGTCTGCTGCTCAGGGGAGAGGAAGCAAAGCTGAGACTTGAAAATGGGCAATCAGATCGAGGCAAGGATGGTCAAGGGCTCCCCAGGGGTCTCGCTGGGTGCCCACCAGCCACACAAGTGACTCCAGCCCTCATGCAGGCTCAGCTGGGACCTCCAACAGCGGCCTCCCTGGTGAAGACAGACAACAGAAAGTAAAGCTGAGTTAGCAACTGGAGATGCCGTCCTGAATCCCTCTGGCCACATTCTGGAACAAGTGCCGTCAGGCGCTCTTAGGCTGACACTTTGCATCACGGTCAAGTCTAGAGCCCAGCCTCGTCCTTCTCCAGGCTGGACCTCCTCAGCCTCCCAGGCCGACCCCATGGAACTCGACTTTGACCCTCCTAGGTATGGTGCCAGAGTCACCACAGGTGCCAGGTTTGTTTTGGAAGTACATGGTGGCCTTTCCCTCCACTGTCCCTTTCTTGTCCTCAGCAGCCTCCAGGCGGACTTCCCAATGAGTACCTCCTAAGGGCGAGGCACTGTGATTGTGCGGTCCACAGAGCACCTGGACATAGGACCTACACTGTCCACTTTATGGACAAGGCAACCGCAGCTGCATGATAATAAGCACACTGACGAAGGAACCATGGATTCCATCCGGATTCAAACCGGGTCCCCGTGATTCCAACCCAGGCTCCCTCCATGAGTCCATGCCGCCTCCAGCCCACGTCCTCATCTGTGAAATGGATTCACTCATGCCTTCCTCGTGCAGTTGCCTTGTGATTTCAGTGAGACTCTGCAAAGCCCTCAGCACAGGACCTGGAACACTGAATGAGTGTTAGCCAGTGGTAGTAATAGAAGCGGCATCACCCCTTGGCCTTCCTGGGAAATTCTGCTCACGGCTTTGAGAAAAAAAAAAAACCAGGGCAAGAAGGAAATGGGCATCCTGGGAATCCTTAGCCCTTTCCTGCAAGAGGAACATGCTCCCCTCATACCTTCAACCAAGCAGGTGGTGCTCAGTGGTGAGAATCAGCACTGCACACAAGCCAGGAGCGTTTATTCAAGAATTAAAAGCCAGCCCATATATGGCCCTACTATTAAACTCCCTGTGGGTGAGCTGGGTTAACGATGGGCCCTCATGTGATAAGCCATTAATCTCCACGTGTAATGCAAGAGCCGTTCAACTTACTTCAGCCCTAATCTTGCATGAGTTACAGCCTCTTCTCTGATTCATAAAACAAATCAATCACACCTCCCAGGCTCTCATCTATTTATTACTGCTTTTTAAATGCTCGGCAAGGAGAGCATGGAGGATGTTGTCCATCCTTCCCCAGCTCAGCCGACCTCTTCACGCCAAGGGAAAATGGACTCCATGCCCCTCCTCAGGTCACAGGTCAAGGTTAGGTAAATTCTGAGGCTTACAGAGAACTGACGGTTTTGCATCTACAGCATCTGAAAGGAGCCTCCCTCTCACTCACCATAGGGGCTGGGAGCCTAGGCCTGACTGAGGGGCAGGCCTGGTCATCACCCACTTTCGTCTGGAAGGCTCATCAGTGTGTCGGATTTAAAGCATGGCCACAAAGTCTTTGACACTGTTTCCTCTGAACGTCCTTGGCACTGTTCCCACTGAGCGATGAAGCCTGTGCTCCCTCTCCTTGAATCTGGGTTGGCTCGTGACTCTTTCAATCCATAGGGAATGACAGACATAATGCCTTGTGCCTTCCAAGGCTTGTCATAAAATACCATGCAGTCTCCATCTCATTCTCTGGAACACTGTGCCACCATGTGAGGAACACACCAGAGTGCAAATGTGCAGTCCCCGCTGAATCCAGCTTCCGGCCATCCTGCCAAGACACCAGGTACATGAAAGGAGCCAATCAGGGTATCGGATTCTCCAGCGCCAATCAAGTGGCGTCCAGACCTTGCAGCCTTCCCAGCTGAGGTCTCAGACATAAGGATGCAGAGTCAAGCCATTTTTGTTTTGCCCTCTCCGAATTCCCAGCCTGCAGAATCCCCGAGCATAATGAAACAGTTGTGTTTGAAACCATGAAGCATGGGGTGGTTTGTTACCCAGCAATGGGAACTGTAACAGGTGTGTAGCTGTAACTGATCAAGAGGAAGGCACTCACTATGTGCCTGCTCTCTGCCAGTCACTTTGCGCATTTTAGTATTTCCACCAAAACCCTACAAGGTGGGTGTGACTGCCCCTACTCTGCAGAACTGGAAATGATGGTTCTGAAAGGCAGGGTTGCACAGCACAGCCAGTTCCCACCCAGGAGACAGACTCCAGCCCCCATCTGTTCTGCCCACGCTGACTGCTCACCTGAGTAAAGCAACTTTATCTGAGTTCCCTATGTATTTCAACTATTTTGCCAGAACTTTCCAACAGCTCAGGAGTTTGGTTTTGCATGTCTGAGTATTTCAGCTGTTTTGCCTGATTTTCTTGGTATTTTAGCCATTTTTACCTAAATAATCTATTGAAATTTGCCCATTGGGAGTGGGTGTGCTGAGAGCATGAGGGCTGTGGCTTCTTGACCACAAGTTCAGGAGCTAGACAGGGCTGGACACCCTACAACAGGCTCCCAAACTTGGGGCCTCAGGGAGGCTGGTAGTGGGAAGGGCCAGGAGTGTGAGGACCCCTGGGCCGGCCACTGAAGACTGTCCATGGGAGCGACCACAGGGCAGGTGGACCTCCCACATGGCCTCAAGAGTGCTGGAGGGCATAGCTCCTACCTTCCCCCTGGCAAGTGTTGGCTGCATTTCACTCCCCAGTCTTCCTGTAGGGAAGTTGCTCAAACACAGCTCTATATAAAACCAAGGTCCAGCCTCTTGGCCCTACACTGTGCAATCCCTGCAAGTGGAGGCCCCCAGAAAGGGGCTTTGGGTAGGCATCAGTGTGGCTGCCTGATCGTCATTCAGAGTGGAAGTGGGGGCAGCAGGACATGAGACTGGACTAGCAAGATGAAGATGGTGCTAACTCCAGTCATTAGGTGACAGCAGCTGAACTTGGACTCCAGATTCCCACCACCCTGCAGCCAGAGGAATCTGTTAAAATCAGTGAATCAGATCATATCCTGCTCCCACACCCCCTCCCCTGATTAAAGCCCTCTAACAGTTTCCTCTCACACGGGGGTGGGGGTGGGGAGGGAGGGGAAACACGCCCTCTTTGGCAGAGATTCCCAAACCAGCACGTGCTGTCAGTCACCTGAGGGGCCCCATGGGCCTGGGGTGCAGCTCGGGGATGCGCATTTCCAGCAGGCTCTCAGGTGACACTGGCACTGCCTATCTAGGGGCCACACTGTGAGGGCCATGGACCCACAGGAGCCAGTACGTTTTGTCTTATGCTTGCCGTTCCCCAGTCTAGCTTTGTGCCTTCCAAGGCTTGTCATGCCCATGCCACAAAAGGCCCCGCTGGGATCTATACACCCACCTGACTCTTTCCTGCTTTCAGAGCATTATTGTTCGGACGCCCCTTGCTCCCAGTCCCAGACCCCTTCTCATCCTCCAGGGTTCTCTTAATACCATCTCCAAGTGCAGCTTTCCCTCCCCACCCTGCCTAAGGACACCTCACCTGTTATTCCATCACTGCATCCTGCGTGCTTGCTTCTCAGCACTATCCAACATGCAGTGGCTTTATGGCTGTTTGTTGGGGTACCACTGTGGCGGGGAGGGTGAGCTTTTTCTATCTCCACCTTTAGATTGTAACCTGCCAACCAGGCTCTGTCTTAATCGCTACTGTCATCCCAGTACACTGCTCACTGTCACATAGTAGGTGCCCAAAAATGTGTTCAATAGGTGCATTGCCTTATTTCATTCGCATGACAACCCTGAGAGGAAGGGATTGTTAAACCCATTTTACAGATGAGGAAACAGGTCCAAAGAGGCGAAGTCATGTGTCCAAAGTCAAACAGCGAAGCACTGAACCCAAGTCTGTGGACTCTGAAAGTCTTAACTGACATTCTCTGCAGATCTTGGAAGGAGAATAGAGGGGCAGGGCTGCTGAGGGGAATGGTCTGGACGCGGGGTTCTGGAGAAGCAGAAGAGGCAGGCTAAGGAGCTAAGCAGGAATGGCAGCTGGCCCAGCCCCGGCCTCCCACTGCGGTTCAGGAAGCCGCTGTTCTGGAGCACTGAGGGGCTGTAGCAATTCTGCCTTTAGGTGTGAAGAGATTTCCACCCCCACCCTGCAGACTACCCTTTTCTGGTCTCTCATTGGTCTGGGCAGTAGGTGGAGCAGACCATGGGCCCCAGGAAGGGGCAAGGTTCAACGCAAAGGCCAATGCAGGGCATGAAGTGGGGTGAGCTGAGGCAGGTTAGGAACAGGGACACGAGAGAACATCACCGTGGGCTAAATCGGGTTCTAAAAGCCAAGGTTCCATAGTCAAGGTTCTTAAACCCCATGGTGCAGATTTCACAGCCGGTTGTGCAATGACCACTCAGGGTTGCTCCAAAGGGCGGTGGTCCAGAGGCCAGGCCCCCTTTGGGACTTCAGCTTGGTCTCATGCCCATGGCTGGGTGCTGTCTGGGCAGCAGTCATGAAAGTCCGGAAGACTTCCTGGAGACAGTGAAAGGAGGGAACCTACCAAAGAAACCTGTAGGGTAGAGGGAGGGAAGGAGGCATGGCCTCAGCCTCCGGCTCCCAGGTCTCAGCTTCAGCCCACAGGAATGGCAGAAATGGAGTAACAGGCTGTGAGTTCCTGGGGAAAGGAGGCCTCCCACAAGGGGCTGGTCAGAGACAGAGGCAATTGACAGGTGCACAGATAATGCCCAGAAGGTAGATACTCCCAGAAGACAGTGCATCTCTCTTGAGCAGCATGGAGTCCCCTTTCTCCCTGTGGACCAATCCAGAAGCCAGGCCTATGAACAAGCTGCTCTGGCCAAAGGCAAACAGGGCCTGTGAAAAAGACATTGCTCATTGTCTGTGTGCATGCATGCATGTACTTGTACAGAGGCACCTGTGTGCATGTACACATTCACAAAACAAGAGGAGGAGGAGGTGGGGGTGTGGACAGAAATTGCACCCAATTGACCCCAACAGTGGTCGGTAAGGAGCAAAGACCAGTCCAAATCTATCTCGAATCAATCCATTGGTATTTATTAAACATTACCATGTGCCAAGTATTGCTTTGGGCCCTTGGGACACAGTGGGAAGTGGTACAGACATGAGGCCCTGGCTTCATGATGCTGGGAGCAGAGTGGACAAAGCAGGTGACAAGTGTGCCTATTGGTGAGAGCACTAAACTGAATAAGGAGAAGGTACAGTACATTGCAGGAATGCCACCAGAGGGTTCCTCCAGACCGGGGCATCAGGGAGGCCTCCCTGAGGAGGAGAGATTCAAGAGGACAGCTGAACGATCAGTAGAGAATAAGGAGGAAAGTGGCAGGGGTGCAGGACAGAGGGATCAGAGTGTTTGTGGTGGAGAACAGAGAGCAAGAGAGAACAAGAGATGAAGCCAAGACAAATTAGAAAGAGTCTCGAAGAAATAAAAGTAGTAATTATTACTCTAAAGCACACACTCAAACTAGTTTAACAAAATGTTGCCTCAATTATATCTACCTTAATGAACAGATAAAAGCAGTTTGTAATTAGTTCTGTAATTGGTTATGTGAAAAGAGATGCTTCTCTGTGTTCCAAAGCATGTGGTCGTGCAGACAATTTATGAGAAAGGAGGTGCTTCCTCAAGTTCTACAGAACATCGTCCTAAAGAGCTGTCACATTCTCATGTCTTGTAGACATCTTCTCCTCACAGGCTAGATAAAGGTAGACTTTATCACAATCATCTGGGACTGGAGACCAAAAAATTAAGAAGAGTTTTTACTCCAGATGTGAGTGACTCTAGGTATAGCAGAGACTAGGAACAGTGTTCAAATCCCACTTCTTTCTCTCGCAGGCTCTGTTACCTTACCCTCTCTAAGACTACGTCTCTAATAGGGGATGTTAATGGTAACCACTTCATTGAGGTGTTATGAAAATTAAGCAAGGTCACATGCACAAAGTGCTGGGTGCATAGAAAACATTCAATAAAAGCTGCCTGCTCTGTGGACCCAAACACATTATGCTAATTTGCTCTTGCTGGTATAACAAATTACTACCAACTTAGTAGCTAAATAATACATATTTATTATCTTAGAGTTCTGTGGGTTAGAAGTCTGATGGGTCTCCCAGGGATTTAGTCAAGGTGTCTGCAGAGCTGTGCTCCTTTCCAGGGCCACTAGGAAAGAATCCAGTTTTTGCTTTTTCCAGCTCCTGCAGGTGGGCACATGTTTGTCTCACAGTCCTTCCATCTTCAAAGCCAACAATGTTGCCTATGTCTGACCCTTCTTCCCTATTCACATCTACCGCTGACTATAGCCAGGGAAGCCTCTCCAGTTTTAAGGATTTATGTATTTACACTGGGCCCACCCAGATAATTCAGGATAATCTCTCATTTCAAGGTCATTAACTAAATCACATTTGCAAAGTACCTTTTGTCTTATAAGGTAACATATCACCCGTTGCAGAAATTAGGATGTGAGCCTTCCTTTTAGAGGGCCGTTCTTCTGCTACCACACATGTATATATTACCCACAATCATTTTTTTGCAAAAAATTAATGCAATGCTAGTCCTCATTACTAAATACACCAACTCTTCTACTCTTCTCTTCCTGTGTCCTCTCCCACTTTCTTCGCTGTTTTTGCAAATGAGTTCCTCTCAATATCAGGTATCAGTTCATTGTGCAGTTACTTTTAAAATGTTGGACGCCCCTAGCCCCCTTCCTTTTGGAGGCACTCCCAGTCCACATGATGAAAACCACTTTAAAATATATTCACATCCTACACCAAGTGTAATTTTCACATTGCTATAAGAGTCAGACTGAGCTAGTTTTTATAATGTTATGTTTCATATACATTTAGTTAAATGTTCATTCTCATTCTCTGCAATTTTTTTTTTTTTTACTTATTCGGATCTGAGTGATTTCCATAGGTCCCTGAAAAGCTCATAGATCCACAGAAACTGTACCTTTCAGACTCGTGAATCAAAGGGCCCTAAATGAATGAATATTCTTCTGAGGCTGGGGAGCTGGAGAAGAAGAAAAGGGGAAAGAGGAAGAGAAAGAAGGCAAGAAGGGAGGCAGGAAGGAAGGAAAAGAGAAAGAAATAGAAATAAAGAAAGAAGGAAAAGAGAGGGAGGGCATTTGGTAAGGGGAGACGTGAGAATGCTTAATCTAGAGTGCAAAGAATACTTCGGGGTGCCTCTGTTCCTCTACAGTTGCACTTAAAAGTGTGTGAATATTTTGGGGTGTCCATTTTCCTGAAGGAAGGAACCATGACTTTCAGAAACCAAAGAAGCATTATTCTGAGATCAACATTTGCAAAACAATCCTTAGGAAGCACTGGAGCTCACTGGATTCTAAAATGAGACCCAGACCTGGTATGCATTCCACAACCTGTCCCTCCAGGGTGAAAAGATGGTGGAAAGGGTGGTCACCAGCTCCCAGCAGGAACCTCTTTAGGGCCTGTTTGAAGCTTGCTCCATAGGATTAAGGCTCAGGCTCCTGGCGACTTGCAGACTGACTATACACCTTCTCCCAGGGTAGAAAGAGCCGCTCCCCAGCCACACCTGTGGACATCCCTCCTTGTGGTTTGGCTGCCCTACAAAGATGAGCTATGACAAACCGCCCTTCCCCCAAGGCACCTGCAGCCCCTAAACAGTAACCCCAGAAAGTTTCAGTATCACACGGGGGCGACCAACGACCGAAATGGCAGGTAAACCTTCATCTTCCAGGACCCTGTATCCCCTCAAATGGACCCGCTAAGACATCATGAGCCCTGTCTGAATAAAGATCCCTGTCCCCTGCTGTAAAAGGGCCTCATTCTGCTCTGTCCGATTCCACCCACATGTAACCAGTGAGCATTTGAAATGCGGTTGGTCCAAATTGAGATGTGCTGAAAGTATAAAACACACAATGGATTTTCAACATTTTTAATGAAAAAAATATATAAAAATCTCAATAAATTTTATATTGATTACCTGTTGAAATGATGTTTTGGATAATTGGGTTAAGTGGAAGACATTGTTAAAATTCATTTCACCTGTTTCTTTTTTAAATATAGCTACTAGGAAATTTAAATTGCATATACAGCTTGCATTGTATTTCTACCATATACTCAGATCAAGCTTACTGTGCTCTGTATGACCATGTATGTCCCATAACCCGGGCCAGCTTTATGTGGCCACCATCACAGTCCAGTAGACCAGACCCCTTGGGCCCCCAGCCTCAGGAGCCTTGGGAAAACTTCCCCTGGACTTTATCACTAGGTCGGCAAGAGCTGACACCAGTCCCTGTGGTCCGGCCAGATTCACAGACCGGAGCTGGCTGCTCCCTGTCCCCTGTCCTAGCTCAACCCCTGAGCCTTGTGCCCAAATGAAGACATGGGCAGCATCCAGTGATGTGACGTCAGGCGCTGAAGCTAATCTCTTAACAGCAAGGGTCACCAAGGTAGGGTGACCCACTATCGTAGTTTGCCCTGGGCTGAGGGAGTCTCTGGGTAGGGGAACTCTGAGATTTAAAAATAGGTCAGTCCCAAGCAAACCGAAAGAGTTAGTTGGTCACCCTGGCACCAGGCATGCACATGAGACCTGGTTCTTGGGGACCCTAGATGTCTACCAGTCAGATGTCTGAGGATGAGAAGGGCACATAAAATTCCACCTGCTGTGGGCCTTACCTGTCACTGCCTCTCTGAACCAGGGCAAACCAAAATCCTCAAGCTGCACCCACTGAGGCAGCAGCAGGGAGAGGAGTGGGGGAGGTCCTGTGGCTATGCTTGGGATCAGTCTTTAAGCCCCTCCTTGGAGCTGCCACATGATTACCATTCAAGCTTCCAGGAACTGCCTGGGGGCAGGATCAGGGTTCCGAGTCATCTGGCTCACAGCCCTACCACAAGTCTGTCTTGGGCCAGGGGACCTGCCCACTCCCCCTCCTTCAGCTGGGCCATCAGTCACAAGCTGTGACCCCAGAAGATGCACGGTGGGACGGGTTTCCTACCTGTGGCTTTCTCTCTTGAATTCTGTGATGTACCCCCATTTTACATTAATCAGGCATTACCAGCTTCACGATCATCAATCTCTCAGTCTCCTTGAACACATACCAGCGTCTTCCACACAAGTCATAGGGGGAGGAGTGGGGAAGGAGCAGAAACACACACTCTTCCGCTTCCCTGTGGATTTGGAGATTAGGGAGGCTGATACCCAGGTGGGGAGAACAAGAGGAGTTCCATGCATCCATTCCAGTAGTCACTGTGCACCTCATATGCGGCAGGCACTGAGAAAGGTTCTGGAAATACAGCAGGAAACAAAGCCCCTGCCCTCATGAAGCTTACAGTCTCATACAGGAAACAAATGATAAAGAAGGCATAACGACAACAGCAAAAAAAAATCTTAGATGTGATGAGAGCTATGGAAGGAGAAGATCTGAGTGCTCAAGAACATATATCCGGGATCTAGGCTGGTCTGAGCAATCTTGGAGGACTTCCTTGAGGAGGTCACCTTTAAATCAAAACCCAAAAATGAGCAAAGAGTTAATTTACACTTACCTCTGTGCCCTGGACCTGTAAGAATGGAGACTCAATGAACAGATAGTGAATTCTAGAGGGGTCCCCGCATGTGCTTCTGGATTTGACTTCTTCTTGGCTAACACACTCAGGCTTCAGAGCAGGTACTAGGCTGTCCCCAGTCAGGACTGATTCTAGGAGCTGGGGTGGGAGTCCTTACAGGAGGAAACCAGGGCCCCCAGGCCTGGCTGAATAAGAAATAGCCCCAAGAAAGAGCACAGAGCTTAGACTAAGACTTTGGGTTCTGGAGTCCAACTAATCTGAATTTGAATTTCAGGATCACCACTCACCATTCTTGCATCACATCTCCACGTCTGTTTCCTCATCTGCACAATAGCACCTGTTTTATAAAGGTGTTCACATTACAAAAGACATACACGGAGAGAGCTGAACAAGGTGTACACTCTAAGTACTAGGTTAAAAAAAGGTGAGGTTTTCTGCTGGAAATTATTAGTGCTTCAGTAAAAAAAAAAAAAAAAAAAGATAACAAAGTGCTGTGGGAACTGACTCCCACCTATCATTTATCTTACAGTAACAATTATTTAAAAGAAACTGTAAAACTGGCATAACGCCACATCGTGTCTCAAAATATTGGAGCTGAGCCTCAAAGGGTGGATATTTGACTCCAGAGATCAAGGAGAGGTTTCCAGGCAGAGGAGTATGAAGAAAGGCACGAAGACCAGAAGGGGTGGGGCACGTGTAGGAGCAGCCCCAGGAGGGGAGATAGCAGAGAACTGGGGCTCAAGAGCTAGGCAGGGCGGCGTGGGAGGACGGCAAGGCAGTGCTAAGGAGCTGGGCTTCATCCTACAGGCAATGGCCCGGCTATTGAAGATTTCGGAGCTGGGGTCTGTGCGGACAGAATGGAGGTTGCCCGAGAAAGAAAAGCACAAGGCAAGGGATCACGAAGGAAGCTGCCTGAGCATCTAGAGTGAAGGTCAGCAAATTTCCTGTGACGGGCCATCCCCAACACCCCCATCAGTGGCTCACTCAGTGCTATTTCTTGGCATACACTATTCCCTCTGCCTGGAATTCCAACAAAGTTACTCCCCAAAATTAATCAAGTCATTCATTCATTCATTCATTCACTCAACTAGTATTTATCACTCTGTGTCAAGTTCATAATCCCTGCCCTCATGACATTGATGGTCCTATGCAAGAGTTGGCAAAATTTTTCTGTAAAGGGCTGGAGAGTCAATATTTCAGGTTTTGGGGGTCAAAGGGTCTTTGTCACAAATAGTTGACTCTGCTACTATAAAGCAAAGTCACTGGTGGATACTATATAAATGAATGAATCTGATTATGTTTCCATAAGACTTTACTTATATAAACAGGTAACAGGGCAAATTTGGCCCAAGGGTTAGTCAACCCCAACAGAAACACAATGTGAGCCAGAAACACGATCCATTACATATTCAAATTACATACAAAATTTAAAATTCACTAGTAGGCACATTTTAAAAAGAAACAAGTGAAATTAACTTGAATCATGTTTTATTTAATCCAAAATGTTACCATTTCAACATGCAGTCAATATAAAAACTTAACAATGAGATAATTTCCATTATTTTTTATACTTAGATCTTTGAATCCCAAGCTGCATTTTACACTTACAGCACCTCTCAGTCCTGACTCATCACATTTTAAGTGCTCAGTGGCCACATGTAGCTGATGGCCACCATCCAGGAAAGCAAGGGCCTAGAGGTGCTGGGGGCTCCTGCTGGGAATCAACAAGAAGAGAGAACGGGAAACTGATATCAACTGAGGCCATGAATTAGTTATGATCCAAATCTAGCTCTTCTGCTGCTTGCTGGGTAGCTTCAGATGTGGTACTTAGCCAATCTGAGACTCTTTTAGGCTCAAAGTATCAAGTGAGGGGTGGGCTTCAACTCCTAGGTCTGTATGTGGAGATTCAGATTCAGAGTTTGGACAATGTGATCATCAACTTGGACTCTCTTTGCTAAAAATCACCTTGGATAATGCAGTCACGTTGTGAAGATCAGGGTGGCACTCTTTGTGGCTACCCCATGCTCAGCCCTCCAGGTGGCTTTGAGGAAGTTTCTCTGCTCTTGAGGGGTTGGCGGGGTAGAAGGCGGGGAAGGAATAGGAGGGCCACCCTCCCCAGCTCCCCATGGGAGGGTTGCCGTCCACCTTTCACTCACATGCACACACATGCATAAGCACCCAGGAGCCCTGCTGTTCCCTCCTCAGCACACAGCCAGACGTGACAGCTGTGGTCTCAAGCCTGTCGGGGAGAAGGACGTGGGAACAGAAATAGAGTCCACCTGAGTCAGAGGGTGAGTCAGAATGTTCTGGAGAGCTTCAGAAGGGAGCAGCAGGAGGGGCTGACAGTGAGGAAGGGAGCCAGGCCCCCAGGGGAGAGGGAGGGAGGATGGGCCGCTTTCCCAGGCACACAGCCAGAGAAGAACGTCCTGGGAGGAGTGGGGTCTGCTGCCTCGGCTGATCTGTGTCCTGAAGGAGGGCCTAGGTCCGGGGGTGCAGAGTGAAGGGGCATTCGGAGAAGGAGGTGGCCTTCTGGGGGACCAAGCAGGGAGTGATTCAGACAGGGGTGTATGGAGGGTCCTAAGCACACAAGACACGGCAGAGACGCCGCACTGCCCTGGGTCCCAGCTCAGCCTGGTGAGGTAGGATTCATCTTGTGGCCCACCTGCTGAGGGAGAGGAGCGCTGCTGATGCTGGTACTGACCTGACCCCTGAGGAGTGGCAGTTAGGTGTCCTGTTTGACCCAGGGTGGCCCAAGGGGGTGGGGCTAGCTCCCACGGCAGAGGCTCTGAGGGACCTACAGGATCTAGGTCCAAGCAGCCCAGCCTAATTCAAGCACGTGGTCTGTGCCATGCTGCTACGTAGGAACTCCCAGAGAGCTGGCCACACCATCGGATCTGGGCAGCAGCCTGGCAGCAGAAGGTGGAAAGACAAAATGAGGACCTCTCAGGAGAAGACAGAGCAGCAGGTGAGGTGCCAGCCTAGGGCGATCGACCCCAGGCATGGTGTCTTAATGGACACACTGAGGCTTCGGGACTGTCCCCACACCACGGTGCTGGGTTCGAATCACCTCCTGGACATACTCAGGCTCTCAGCAAAGGGACCAGGGGTCCCTAAATCAGAACTAATTCTGGGGCCTGGGATAAGGGACCCAGAAGGAAAAATCCAGGGCCCTCGGCATGGCTAGGAGGAGCCAAGGGGCAGAAGTGGCTCCTCCATCCCAATCCCAAGTTGCCCAATCTGTGCCCACTATGTTCACATCACCTCATACAACTCCTCCTCTTAGTTTGGGGCCCCCCTAAAGCAGAGCTTGAGACAAGGACTTTGGCAAAGGCAGTTGACTTTGGGGGTAATCCCAGGAATCAGGAGCAGGAGCAGGGACCGGGAAGGGGAGAGCCAATCAAAGCAGACATTACTGAGATCGTTATGGAGGTCAAGGGGCTTGAGTGAACCAGAACCTCTGAGAAGTATGCAGAAGGCCTCCGAGAATGTCCCATTGGCAAACCAGGAGGCTGGAGCCGTTTATCCCCACTTTCCATCCCCGCTGACTGAAGGTGGCCCCAAGAGAGTTCATATCCTGCCCCCCTGCCCCCTGTAGCTCTGGGGAAAGCCCTGGGACAGGAAGCACCCTGAGAGTGGGAGCCAGACAGCAATCTACCCCAGAATCAGAATAGATGGGGCAGAGCCTGAGGCATCTGCTAGCCTTCCTATGGCTTCTCGCTGCACTTGAAATAAAATGCAGAAGCCCCTGCCTATTTTTCCAACTTCCTCTCCCTCCCGCTCCCCCTCACACACCACCCCACAGCTGCCTGTATTCATGCACGGCCAGCTCCTTCCCAGTCCTGGAAACAACCACACCTCAAGGCCTCCCTGGGGGTTCTTCCCTCTGCATGAAACTCCATGGCCAGGCTATGTGGTCAATGCCTCCTCACCCTCCAGGTCTCAGCAAAAGCACGCCCTCCTCAGGGAGCACTCCCCTGCCCACCCTCCCTGCCATCCAATCCCACTACACCCTTACATAGCCCAGCAGTGTGCTGGTAAATGCTTAACAACCAGCTCTTAAGGAAAAAGGAAAGCTCTGATTTGTTGCCTTTTCCAGTTTTCATGCTGTAGTGACTCCCACCAGGGTCAATGTCAGGCTGACAGCGTGAGGTCACTGACACGGAGCTGGGGAGAGAAACACAGTGACATACTATCAGGGGATATTTCCACTATATGGATACAACAGGGAACAATAACCTCAAAAGCATAGATCATAGGAAAATAATTAAGAAGTGATGCATTTCATTTTTTTTTATTTTAATACAATATATTTAATTTCCCATTTGAATAATTCATTTTTCCAAAATGACTGTGTGTAACTCCGGGGAAAGGAAATCCCAGGCTAAAATACCTCTGTAACTGAAATCAGTCAAAGGAGAAATAAAGTTCAAAACCCATTTATTGCTTACAAACCGCGATCTGGGGACTTTCTTCTCTCCTGCTCCAGCAGAAGCAAGCAAGACCTCCCCCTAACCTCTCAGGTTCAGATAAGCTCTCAGTTGCCCAGGTAATTACCCATTGATATGGGGATAAACTACTATCCTCCACCCCTGAAGAATGCCTGTTGATATGCAGATGCACTAAAGCCAGGCAAGATATTCTGGAAATATTACAGATTTACCCACACTGTGTTTAACAACCAGCTCACAAAACTTTGAATTTTTAAGTTTTCTCTCCTGAGCTGATGAGTCAGCTCCAAAACCACTTGATATCAGCCTGTTCTTTCCCTCCATGTACCTTTTAAGATGTGTAATGATTTTTTCTCCTTGCTGTACTGCATTTATGCCCTTGAGAACAAGGGCTCCATAGGGTAGAGGCTCTGATGGATTTATTCTCAGCTGTGTCTTCAGAGCCCAGCACAATGCCCAGCCCATAATAGAAATTCAATAAATATTTATTGAATGAATGTATAAATGCGTGAATGAATGGGTAAGTGAGGTCAATGGGTGTCATAGGGTTGGGCATCTTTCTCGTGCCCCCGAGAGAGAACACTCACCTTGAGGACCCACAATGGGCCCACAGGGCTTTCTGGGGTGCTCCCAACAGGGTATGGGGAGCAGAACAGGCCATAGGTTCCTGACAGAAGAAACCAGGCCGTGTGGTAGGAAAGACCAGTCTGGAGTCACTCCTGAAGGCTTTGGGGATCTACCAGGGACAACCTCTGCTGGGGCTGTACTTCTCCACACAGCCTGGCTGGTGCCCACAAAGCACACCTCTCAGACACATCAGGAGCCTGCAGAGTTCTCCTTTCCAGCCCTCCTTGTGGAACTTGGCACGGGAGAGCTGAGCAGGCCTGGTCTTCTCAGACATATCTGGAATCCCAGCCATTCATGACCCCCGTGCCAGCTGTACCTCCACACTGGGGTGGGCAAGGGCCCCAGGAGGAGCGGCAAACTCGACAAGCCTGTGCCTATTGGCTCCCCAGTGTGTGACCCACCTTCTGCCAGCCCCTCCTGGCTGCTACCCTAACACACAGACATGCCTGACTTTACCTGTCTGTCTGCAGTGCCCAGCATGGCACCCTGTACAAGGCAGAAGGCAGAGGATGATTGCAGCATGAATGAGCCAATGACTAAGGTGGCTTCCCAGCAGAGCAGATGTGAATCAGAAGCATTTCCCACTCAGGCTAGTCCCCTGCCTGGTACTGGCAAAGAGCACAGAGATGCCAAGACAGCTCTACCCATAACTGCGGCAATAGGAGGTGGTAGCTAAGAACCAGGCCCTTCACCCAGCCTGGGGTCCCCTCCCAGCTCCTCTGTACTCTAGCTTAGGACTTCAATTTGTCATCTGTAAAATGGGAATAAATCATTATAGGTTGCTGGGAGAATTAAATGAAATGATATGAATAAGGGGCTTGCAAATTTCCTGAAACAGAAAGATCTCTTGGTGGCAGGAACTGTCCCAAGCACTTTATAAATGTTAAATCACTTCACATCATACTTGTATGCTATGCTGCCTCTCATGGTGTTTTTTTTCTTTTTGTTTGATTGGTTGGTTTGTTTTGCTTTGTTTTGCATTTGCTTTTTGTTATTATTGCTATTGTTACAGAATAGTTTATTCCTCTCTCTGGCCCTCAGTATTCTTCTCTGCAGAATGGGGCATTAGATTAAATGGTCCCTAATCCAATATTTCCATTGCTATCAATCTCTGATTCCCCATCTCTTGGTTCATACCAGCTTCAGACCTTTCTGATTCCCCGTGTGAAAGTGGACACCAGTGCAGGGGGACCTAACCCAGTAGATCAGCCTCTGTTGTCAGGAGAATGTGGGCCTGTGGCCTCCTTGCTCAGCGGCAGAGGCTGTGGACCCACACAGCCATTCTCACCCCCACCTCATGTGTACAGTGGCAACTCAGCTTTCACTTTCCCGTCTGAGAGAGCCCCAGCAGATCAGCCTTGGGAGAGGAAAACCCAACACTGCCAACTCCATCCATTCTTCAGTCAGTAAGTATTTACTGAGCACCGACCGAGCACCAAGGCGTATGCAATGCTTTGGGAACAAGACAGAGAACACGACAGGAAGATGGCTGCCTTCATTGAGTTAGTCTATTGGGAAACAAAATAAACAAGTCAGCAAGTAAGCAAACAAGCCAATTTCAGGAAGAAGTATCATTCTGAGCAATATGAAGCTATGAATGGTATAAATCAGGCTAATCAAAGGAGTGGCTAGAAGGGTAGTCAGGGCAGACCGCTCTGTGGAGGTGACTTAGGAGTAGGGACAAGAATAATGACAGAAGTCAACCATGGGATGAACTGGGAGGGGGCTGGGGGCTTGGCCTATTAAAGGAGCATCCTGGCTGGATGGAGACCAGGACATGGTGGGGCATGGCCACAGAGCTCAGCAAGGCAGCAGGGGCGGGTCAAGCAGCACCTGGCAGTCGGCTTAGGGAGCTTGGATTCTCTTCTAAGTATATTTGCCTGTATACAAGACCTGCCACTTAATTTGTGGGACCCAGTGCAGAATGGAAAGGAAAGACCCTTTTTCCAAAAGTATTACGAGTTTTAAGATGGCAAAAGCAGAGCATTATACCAAGCACAGGGCCCTTCCAAGCAGGAGCCCTGCCCATGGAGCCAACCTTGCCTGTACAAAACTGTGTTGGCATTAACACAACCTCTTTAACTTGACAAATATGTATCAAGGGCCCCAAATACACCAGGCTTTGTGCCAGGCTTTGAGCGTATGATAAAGGGAATGATCAACCCAAGAAAGTCCCTTTGACCTTAATTTTCCCATTGGAATTCCTCCACCACACATAGCAGGCCAGAGGAGTGGCCCATCATCACATATTTGATGGTGGTCACACCCACAGAGGTTCAGGCCATCCACTGAATGGACCTGACTTGATTCCTTCCTACTGATGGGAACAAGTATTCAGCATCTGCTGGGTCCCTGTACGTATGTATGTCCTATACATACATTAGTTCACTGCATCCCCCCAGCACCCATCAACAAGAAGCCAGCAAAGAAAGCGGAAGATGAGACACCAAGCTCAGAGAAGAGCATTAACTCTCGCAAGGTCGCACTACTTGCTGGGAAGTGGGGGAACTGGGACATGAACCCAACTCTCATTGACTCCAGAGCCCCCCAGGACCCATGCAATCCTTACTCACATATACCATGTGTTCAGATGACTGTTGAAACTAAAGATTCAGGGGCAACCTTAAATAACTTTGAGAGTAAGTAATGTCTACCAAGGGATTACTGTATGTCAAGCCCTACACTAAGCTTTCCACATAGATCTTCTTTTTCCTAAAAACAACCCCTTTGTGCATATTTCCTGGTGGAGAGACTGAGATTCAGAGAGGTTAAGCATCTTGTCCAAGGTCTCCCAGCCAACACGCAGTGGAGCTGGGGACACCAAGGTCTGGGTCCCTGCCTCTCTCCTGCTCCTCTCCCTCTCCTCTAAGGCCATGCACAGTTCTTGCTGCTTTGGACCCCCTGGCCAGTTGGTCATTTTCTTGTTGGAAAGGTCAGAGCTCAGCAGTCCAAGGAGCCAGGCCCAGAGAGAAGGTCTGGGGGTTTGGCCTGGTGTCAACATCAGGGGTGAGGATTGCTTCACGCCCAGCTCAAGAGGAACAGGAAAGTCTGACTTCTCCCCTAACCATGGGAAAGAGCTCCTGTTCTAAAAAAAGCAAGGCCGGAGCCATGAGTGTGACTTGTCAAGGCCCTTTCTGCCACAGCCTTTCCCGTCGTCTTGGCCTTCTGGCCAATGGAGAGGGCTATCTTGAAAGAGGAAGGCTTGCCCGCTCTTGGTTTTCTGACCAAGGATCTGAGGGACTTCCCTAAAGAAAAGTGGCAGGCAGGAAGGTTCTGGGCCCGGGTGTGGCCCTGGGAAGGCTTAGCGTCTGCTCTGTAGTGCAACTTTGCAGGGACCCTCAAGCCACGACTGGCAGCCTCATTCTACTGCCCAGAAGGAAGCACTGGAGTGAGGGCAGGGGCCTTACAGAGGCCTTGTGATGAAGCCCCTTGCCCCTAAACCACAGAAAACCCAGGCAGCTGGGGGAAACAGTGGCACGGATGCAGAGGCCCATCTAGTTCCAATTCTGCTCAGGTGTGGTGGACCCCAGGGTCGTCAAATGTTGTGTCTGGGAGAACTCAGGAGGAACCCCACACCACCACGCAGTAATTATGGGACCCTGGGCAAGTCCACTAGCCACTCCGGGCCTGCTGATGCCTATTTCCCTGAACTAAATGATATACCTGTATTAAGGAACAGATAAAAATAATAGGGAGATATATTTCTTGATCTAAGTGAAGTTGCAGAAGCAGAAGAGAGAAGCAGAGCTTCTCTCAAGTTCAAGTTCAATATGGCTTCCAGCTGGGTTTAGGTTTAAACAGAAAGAATTATATGCCCTTTTCTACCAGAACTCCTCATTCCCACATTCCTAATGCTCATTTGTCGTATCTCTAGTGTGAGTCTATTCTGAGTCCTTGGACCTCAGAGAATGTCTACCTATTCCTTTACAACGAAGTCTCCAAAAATTCCTAAGTCTCAATCTTGCTTCTGCAAAACCTCGTAAAGGTGCCTCCACTTTGGAGGGCAAAGGAAAAGTCTGAAGATGGTCAATTTTCATATTCTTTATAAAGAGCCAGTTTTTTGCTCCTTGATGTTTGTTGTATAAAAATTAATTATCCTCATCTTGCGATACTTTTTGTTCAAAACACTGGGAGCGCTTTGTGCGTTTTTTGGAATGAGAGTCTCCATTTTGCATACTCAATAAAGTGTTCTTAAGGTGTTTTTCGAAATTATCACTTACTGAGCATTTAGGGCCCCATTTAAAAAATTAATTCATGTAATCCTTACAAAATTCCTTATTATAAAGTGATGAATAGAGTATTGGATGTGAAGTCAGGCCATCTGGGTTTCCATCCAGACTGGAGCCTTTCGAGCTGAGTGACCGTGGACACGTTACCAGGCACTCTGAGCCTCAGTTTCTCACCTGTCACATTGGGGCTGGCAGATGGCACCTGCCTCGCGTGGCTTTGAAGATTAGGTGAGATAACAAAAACACACCACACCCGGCTCATATGCAGGACCCAACAAAGACTGACCTTCATAATGAGTCTCCTTTCCCTTTTTAGGAAACTAGGGCTTCAAGAAGCTAATAATTGGCCCCAAATCATATACCTGGAAGTGATGGGATAGGGATTCCAACCCAATTTTTCTAAAACCAGTCTACTCCCATAATTATCAGAGTACAGCACTGGGTGATTAGCACCTGCCCAGCACCAAGTAAGCTGTGAATCAAGAGAATGTCCTCTCTTATCAGCCATCCAGCATGGGAACAGAGCAGAAGCTAGAGGACGGCTTCCAGCACCTTCCCCATGCAGGCCTGGGATCAATAAGCTTCAGCCTCTCTTCACTGACCCAGCTTAATGTGCCAGAAACCGCATCAGCCAGCAGACTGACCACACATGCCTGTCTGCATGGTTGCCTTTTATCACTGATGTCATGTTCTGTAGATTTACTTCTGCTGAGGAAATGGGCTTACTCCCTCTGCTACACTGAAACATATGAACATAATGTTGAAAAGGCACCCTCAGAATCCAGCCCAACAGCTCAACACTGCTTCAGGCAGCAACATCAGGCAGAACAGAACTGTGAAATTAAACCTACTTGCCATCCCTGAGACAAACCCAGAGACAAACAAGAAATCAGATGTTATAATCATTGAAGTATTCATTCTGATGTGCAAAAGTGCAGGGCGCTGTGGAAGCACATAGGCTGAGGCTGTCAAGGAAGGCTTCCTGAAGGAGTTAACATGGTGCTGGGTCTTGAAGGATGAATACGAGTTGCCAAGCTAAAAATAATAATAATAATAGTAATAAGGCCTGCACCAACAGAAACAGAGGGGCTAAATGGCATGGTGGGATGTGGTTAAGCGAGATCCCATCACTGACATCCTTGTTTCTTCATTCATTCAAGAAAATTAATGAACCCAAATAGA
The DNA here is from genome assembly GCF_040802235.1 of Manis javanica. Classification (NCBI taxonomy): domain Eukaryota; kingdom Metazoa; phylum Chordata; class Mammalia; order Pholidota; family Manidae; genus Manis; species Manis javanica. The sequence goes on along the minus strand of NC_133160.1, from coordinate 17,460,471 downwards.
TGCCAGCCCCTGTGCTAGCTGCTGAAAAAGCAAAGCTCACCCCAGCCCCCAGTAGCTCCCACGTGACCTGTGAGCGGATCATCACCAAACAGTGCGGGACATGAGACAAGGATGTTTCTGGGGGATGGGCGAGAGGAGAAGGGATTAAAGCTGCGTTGTGTATGGAAGGAGAGAATGGGCTTCGGCTTCCATATGTAGGAGGTAGAATACGCAGGACTCTGTGACTGATTTTCTCCAGGGATGAGGGGAATCTGGGAGGCTGTCAGATCTCCAGCACAGGGGGTCAAGAGGAGGGAACTGAGGGAAGGGAAATGCATTTGGGGAGTTAAAAACTAGTTCAGCTTTAGAATCAGCTTTCTAAATTTGCGAGTCTAGGAAGCCTAAAACTAAAAACTCTTTGAGGGCAAGAATTAAGATTGTAGCGCCCTGACCTCCAGGACTGAACGTCGCTCCGGGTGGACACTAGGTGCTCAGTGAGCACTTGATCACTCGACTGGTCCCACCTACCGAGCCTGAGCTTCCGTCCGGTCTTACTCTGCAGAGCGTGGAACCAGGTTCACAAGCCCACCTTCAGCCAACGCCCCACCCAAGCAGTGACTCCAAGGCCAGTACCAGAAGCTTCTGTGTGTCACAGGATGACACAAAACTGTTTCTCTTTTCAAAAACTGAATTGCTCCCAAGAGTGAATGTGTGAACGCTTCTGCCGTTCTCATCTCAGCAAACAGCTGCTACCTTTGTGTGGCAAACGCAGTCTCTTCAGAACAGTGCCTTTGATTTCATGGAAAGACAAATCAGGCCGCACGTTTTTGTTCTGAATGCGACTCATCATGGAAGGAAATTTTCGGCAGTTTGGAATTCTGAATGTATGAAAAAATACATTTAAAAAAAAAAAACAAAGAGTTCACGATAAAGCATCATCAAGGTTTCTGAAAGTGATGAAACCGGTTCTCTATTCCTGTCCCTACCCTCTCCCCTGCCTCATCTTCTTCTGGCTTCTCTGAAGTCTTTCTCTGGAACAGAATCTCATCTGCACTGCCATTTGTGGATCTGACGGGGCAGCTCTTCTGGCCTCAGAGGGCTGGTCAGGCTTGGCAGTGGCCTGAGTCACCTCTCCACAAACAGCGAGCTTCAGAGTAAGCCACGGGCTCTTCTCTCCTTAAAGGATATGTCTGTAAAGGATCAAAATGGAGAGGTGTTGGTGCCAGCATGTGTCTGAGATGCAGCCCCTTACTTCACGGCCCTGTCATAGCATTGGTGGAACTGCCCCAAAACAGCGGGTGTGAAGGAATAGACCCAGGTATGAGCATGAGGCTGCCTGGGGTTCAACTCCTCTCCCCAGGTGGGGGATCCTGAGTGGGCACTTCACACTTGCTGGACCTCTGGTCCACTGGACATAGAATGGGCAACAGTACAGCCTAGCTGCCATCAGAAGCCAGCAGGTGAAAGAGTGTGCAGCTGACCTGCGAACAGCAAAGCAACAGGTGGACGCAGGGTGACCCATGGTCCCGGTTTGCCTGAGACTGCAGGGTTTCCCAGGATGGGGCACGTTCAGGGCCAGAACCAGGAGAGTCTCAAACAAACCAGGACAGTTGGTCACCTATGTGTCTTCAAATATAGCACATCCCCATTGTGACAGGATTAAGGACTAAGGTCATCAAGGAGGAGAAATTAATTTTCTGGGAAAAATAAACACTTGAATGGTTCCTTGAACAAAATATTCTGAGAACTTTATGAGAAGGTTTCTCGGGAGGCTTTCTCATTCTAATTTAATCCCCAGGGGCACCCACAGTCAAGCTTACGTAGTGATGGCAGCACACACCTCCCAGGCTGATTTTACCTTTACATCTACTTCATAAATAACTACCATTTCACTTTCGCTGTCCAACAGGCCACCCAAGAGCTTAGTGGCTTAAAACAAGAGTCATTTTTCTAGCTCAGGACTCTGTGGGTAGCAACTTGGGCTGGTCTCAGTTGGGCAGCTCCCCTTGGCTGGGCTCAGCCACTGGGATCTTCAGCCAGACGCTTGTCAGCTGAGGGCTGGCTGGTCTAGGATAGCCTCAGAGGAAAACTTATTCTGCTCCACAGGGTCTCTCCTCATCTGGCAGGCTAGCCTTGTTCACATGATGGCTGGGCAAGGTTCTGAGAGAATGTCCCAGCCCACAAGGCCTGTCTTGAACCTGGCCTGCCATCACAATCCCCACTTGTGCTGTTCAGAGCCAGTCACAGGCCAGTCCCAATTCAAAGAATTGGGATGAGGGTGAGGAAACAGACTCCATCTTTTGTTGGTAGAAACTTCAAAGATCCATTTCAAAAGGATCAAGATACAGGAGGAGTGAAAAGCAATTTACAACAATGCCTTTCTGATTTATTTTATAAAATACAGAAACAAGGAACTTCATGAAATAATAAGTCATTGTTGCATCACTGCCAGCTCCCCACCATTCAAGCAAGGGAACTTGGAATTCTCCCCACCTGCTTCTCTGGCTTCCCCCAGACCCAACCACCACCAAGCCCTGCCGCCTCTTCTTCCTCAACATGCCAACCACTGATCAATGATTAAGTTGGCAAAGAAATAAAAAAAAATCTCAAAAGAGAAGAGAAATAACACTTACAGATTGTTTAATGCAGAGAAATACTCTGTTTGCTCTTCTTAGGTTTGGGAAATACCCATAGTGGTAGCTATGGTGAGCAATGGATGACAGAACTAATCATAGAATCCCTCTGGGCATGGGACATCTGTCACCCACATAGGCACAGAGAAGAAAGGCTTGAGAGAGGCGATGGCCATCTCGGGCCAGGCCTCAGTCCCTCCTTACTTCTACGCTTGGCCCTCCAACAATCCCTTTCCCACACAGTAGCCAGAGTGATCTTGTGTGTATGTGTGTTAACCAGTATTTGTTCTTTTGCTTGAGGTAAAAGTTACAAACAGTAAAAAAAAAAAAAAAAAAAGGCACAGGTATCTGAAGCAAAGAGTTTCATGAGGTTTAACAAATGTGTGTACCTGGGAAGCCAACATCCCAACAAGATGCCAAACTGCCGCACCCCAGTGAGTTTCCCCATCGGTCCCCACTCCCCAACGGCAAACACTGCTCTTAATTCAGCCCTCATAGATCATTTTGGCCACTGAAGAACTTCAGATTAATCACACACTAAGTTTTTTGTGTGTGTCTGACTTCTTTGGTTCAACGCAATATTTTTGAAATTCATCCACGCAGTTGGATGAATCAAAGCATGTTCCTTTTATTGCTGAGTAGGAGTCTGTTGTGTGACTATCACGATTTGTTTATCCATTCACCTGTTGGTGACATTCATGTTGTTTCAGTTTGGGACTGTTATGAATAAAAAACTACTCTGAAACATTTCCATTCTTTTCTGTGTGTATGTTTTTATTTCTCTTGGGGAAATAGCCAGGCGTGGAACCGCTAGGCATAGGATAGCTGCATGCTTACCTTTATAAGGAGCAAGCAAACAACTGTTCAGAGGGGTGTACACTTCATACGCCTCCCAGCACAGAGCAAGAGGCCCAGTTGCTCATTTCTGACCCAGTACCTGATATTGTTCCTGTCTTTAATTTTTGCTTTTCTTGGGAATGTGTAGTGAATAGTATCTCATGCTTTTAATTTGCATCACACCTTTTCATAAGCTTCGTGGCCACTTGTATATTAATTACTTTGTGAAATGTATTTTCAAGTTTTTTGCCCAGTTTTTAAATTGGTTATCTTTTTATTATTGACCTTGTCACCATTCTTTACATATCCTGGACTCAGGTCCTTTATCAGATACATGTGTTGTGAATATTTTCTCCCAAACTGTTGCCTGCATTGTCATGTTCTTACTGGTGTCTTTTTTTTAAATGAAGTATAGTTGATATACAATCTTAAATTAGTTTCAAGTGTACAACACATTGTTTCAACAGTTATCCTTATTATAAAATCCTACAGCTACTGTCTGTCAACATAGGAAGATGTTACAGAATCATTGACTATGTTCCGCATGCTTTACTACTATCCCCATGGCCGACTTACATTATGATTGGGAATTTTTGTGTCCCTTTGTCCCCCTCAACCTCCTACCCACCAACCCCAACCCTCCGCCATGGTAACCACCAATCACTTCTCGGTGTCTATGAGTCTATTGCTGCTTTGTTCATTCTGCTTTACTTTGTTTTTATATTCCACAAATAACTGAAATCATATGGTCTTTGTCTTTCTCCTCCTGGCTTATTTCACTGAGCATAATACCCTGTAGATCCATCCATGTTGCTGCAAATGGCAAGATTTTTTTTTATGGTGAATAATATTCCACTGTGTGTGCGTACCAGAGTGACCTTTTTAGGTGACACATCAGGGCAGATCATTCTCCTGCTTTAAAACCTTCAGTGATTTGCCAGTGCACTTAGAACAAAATACACCACAGCCTGTACAATCCAACCTCTATGGTCTCCACAATGCCGTCTCCTGCCCCTTGACCCCTTGCTTCCGGAGCTGGGAGACTAGCCTCCTTTCTGTCCCTCAAGTCTGCATGCCCAGGACCTGTTTGTGGATGCTCCCACAACCGCCAGCCAGCCTTTTGCTACCCAGATGGGTCTGGCTCATCCATCGCTCTCCCCTCAAATGTCCCTCCTTAACAGCTCCTTTCCTAATGTCACTGAAAATTACTTTGTTTGCATGTTCGTCCCCCCAGCTGGAGAGCAGTCTGCATGAAAGCAGAGACTCCATCTGCCTTATTTTCTGTGTATCTCCAGCATCTAAAATAGTATGCTCAATAAAAGTTGGTCAAATGAGTCAGTAGAAAGATGAATGACATTATTAAAAATTATAAAAGAAAGACGTGTGTTTGATCAGAATAAAGGTAGATGCCACTCTGACTCAATAGAACTGTTCCTACCACATCTGTGCAGGTAAGTGGAATAGCTAGTCTATGCAGTTGGGCTCACCAACCATGAGCTGGCCAAGGCCCCTTTTTTAGCAATCCTTCTGGGATATGGGAGAATTGGATGAGCTAGGAGTAAAAAGTGAAGGAAGGAAATAGAGTTGAGAGATTCAGAACCCTATGCTGAAATCAGCCATTGCATCCCTGTAACTTGCAAAGATCTGTTGTGATTTACCTATGTCTGTACCAAAGAAGTGCATGATTGACTCCCAATCCCTTGAAGAAGTGCATGATTGACTCCCAATCCCTTGTAGAAAGATGACACATTTACTTCCTCTCTTTGGAAATCTTAGGTTGTGTAGAAATTGGTGGAGAGAGGTGGGCAGCCAGGAGAAGGAAACTAGGCCAGGTTAACCATTGTCACTATGCAAAAGAGAAGAGACCCACTAACATCTAAAGGATGTACCAGCCACCCACTTTATTCATCACTCTCAAGAAAGAACACGCACACACACACACACACACACACACACACACACACACTATGAGAAAGAAACAAAACCAGCTTCAGACCACTGAGCCAAATGACCTTTAGTTACCTATCAGTCAGCTGATGTGCTCAGCTTTCATCATGTACCAAGCCTTCTGCTCAGCACTGGTATCACAGCAGAGAAGGACCCTCTGGGCTCAGAGCCTGTCCTCATGGACCCATGGTGTGGTGGGGCTGTTGACTCTGCCCAGGTGCTCAGCCTACGCTGCAGTCGAAGTTGAGGGTAAGTCGAGGCTCCTGGCTTACACAGACAGAGGACTTACCTGAGCTGGCCTCGGAAATCGGCAGACTTGCCAGGGGAATGGAGAGCAAAGGTACACCATGATAACCACCCCCCCAAGCTTTGGCTTTCTCACATGTAAAATAGACACAATAAGTCCCACCTTCCAGGGTGGATGGGAGTGACAAATTTTAAGTATCAATAATGCAGGTTGATAAGTGAGCACTTATTCTGTGGCAGCTGCTAGGCTAAGAACATCTTGCAAATTATGTCATTAAATCTTCATCACAACTCTAGAAAGTAGGTGCAAATATTGCCCCCATTTTACCAATGAGTAAACTGAGGTTTCAGGAGGTTAGGACAGCTACCCAAATCTCTGGTGACCCAGGTCTGCCTGGCACCATGCTTTGAGGCAGGCACTCTGCCACCTCCCTAATGTAACCATGAAAAGCACTCAACCCAAAATAAACCATCAGTGAATTTCGGTTCCTTTTCTCCCCTTGTCCCCTCCTCCCCTTTCCTCCAAAGAGGAAAAAAACAACAAAGATCCCTTATGTGCCTTGAGCTGGTTTCTCGGATTCCATGAAGGCAGTTTGTCTGGATAAATATAGTATTCAAAAAGACCTAGAAAGGGGAAACCAGAATACTGCGAATCATTTCCACCTCAAGAACAATAAACTAAATTCCTCAGTGCATCTATACCCTCAGTCCTTACCCAGGGGAGGTTCTGGGGGGGATGCTCCAGGCTCGGCTGCTCCCGGGTCTGTAGGTCACTGAATTTAAGGCCTGGCTGCCAAAGCATTCCAGTGATGCAGTTCAAAAAGTAGTCAAGCCCCTAAGGTGCTTGGAGTCAGACGTGCCCACAGTCTCCTGTGGCTTAAGTTCTAGAAAACGCCACTCCAGCAGCTGCTCTGCTGGCTCCTTTGGAGGACTTGGCACTATCCCATCCACCAAAGCCTCACCCCACGGACCTAGCTTTGCCTTCCCCTCTTTGACCTATGCCCAGCCCTTTCACTGTATTCCAGGGTTTGACCTCATAGATGTATTCATTCACCCACTTGATTTATTCATTCACTCATTATCAGGGGCCTACTATGTGCCAGGCCCGCATCCATGCATCTGTCAACTCCCTGCTACACTGATATTCTGAGTGTGTTTGCAGATAAAATCGGAGGAGGAGACCTGACTTCTGGCCAGTTGTCACATCTCTCACTTGGCTGTGAGCATGTGCCACCAGCTGTCAGCCAGCCTCCTCCCTACACTTGAGTCGAAAGCTGCAGAGGTCACTGCCGTGGGACCATGATGCTGAGGTTACTGGTATGGTATCTCTGCCTTCCCTGTCACAAATGAGAAGAATCAAGAACAGCTCCCCAGGTTGATCCAAGGAGCCCAGGAGACCTGCCCCCAGCAGGCAGGAGCTGGGCTTGCTGGTTCTCTTGCAATGGCAGCAAGACTCAGTGCTTACTGGGCCTCAGGGGGCCCCGGGCTCCTCAGATACCTCTGAGAATCAGTCTCTGGACCATACTCCTTGTCCTGACCTACATGCTCATCTGGCCCAAATTTTTAGTTCCCAACAAAGTAATCAAATGCACAGGGTTTGGAGTCAGCCAAACTTGGGCTCATAGCCTAGCTCTGTCACGTTCTAGCTTGGCAAACTTGGGCAAATTGCTTCATGTGTCTAATCTGCGGTTTCCCCAACTATAAATAGGGATAATAATAATAATAATAATAATAGCATCTGCTTCATATGGTTGGTTTGATGAATAAATGAGATAATGTACATGGAGGGTTCAGCCTAAAATTTCTCAACCTCAGCACTAGAGCAATTTCAGGCTGAATAATTCTTTGTTGTGTGGGGGTATTCTGTGCACTAAAGGACATTTAGTAGAATTCCTAGCCTCCACCCACTAGATGCCAGTAGCACACTTCCCCCTCAGTTGTGACAACTAAAAGTATCTCTGGACATTGCCAAGAGTTCCCTGACATCATTCCTGCTTGAGAACCATTGGGTTAACCAGTGCCTGGAATGTATGCTCAAGTAATGTTAACTATTATTATTGTTACTGTCTGCTGGATCCCAGCCTGCTTGAATGATCTCTGTCTCCAATCCGATTTTGTCAGCATCACCCCATGAGAGTTATTCCTGATTCCAGTCTTCTGTGTACTAACAGGAAACTGATTCAAAACACCCAGAATTATGGCACTACCAACAGCCTGACAATGCCGAGAAATGTGTTGTGACATATTGAACAGGTAAGACCTGTCCCCCTGGGAATATCACAAACAAAAGAAGAATGGTAGATAGAATCAAGAGGGGAGTTTCCTGAGGCAACTTGAGGTAGAAAGAAAATGGAAATCAATGTTAAGAAGTTTTAAGAGCAATAGGAAGGTGATACTATTCAACCAATGCAATAAGACATGAAAAGAAATAGAGGTGATGGTATGCTGTTAATGTTATCAATGTAGGTCTCAGAATCCCTTGATTATAATAAACCCCTTGATAAAAATAAAATCCATCTATGAATATAAAAATGCCTAATCCATGACCTGGCATATTGTAGGCCCTCAGAGAAGGTCATCAACAACTGACATTCTCTTTGACTTATTTATTTGACAAGAAGAATGCTCAATTAGAGTGTCCCAGAATGTCAGAGTTAAGAAGGACCATTGCGACAACATGACCAAGCCCCTTAATTTTACAGCTGAAGACATTTACATGGAGAGAGGGGAAGCGGATGGTACAGAGTCACATGGTGTGTAAGTGGCAAAATCTAGAAATGGAACTGGGTTTTCCAGACTCTCCAGGTGACTGTAGAGAGTCACTTAGACATACACATCTATGCTGACTTGTCCTGAGTCCAGCACTTAGATTACCTGGGTATCAGACTCAGCGGCCAGAAGACATATGAGCAGGTGCATCTGGACATGTGGTCATAGGCCACCCCTTATCCTCTGGCCTTCGAACACTCTAAACTATTACCCTGCCCCCTCTTGACTATGGTTCCCTGTGCTCCTGATATTGCTTCCATGTTTATGCCTCTGTCTTCTCCCAGTTCTCCTCCCCACAAAGTCTGGTCATAGCTTGTCGGTATCACCTGATCCAGTGAAAAGTAGGCTCCTCATTATTTTTTTTTATTGTCTTATCTCTGGCAACAACTATCTCATAGTGAGTGCGCACTATGTACTAAGAATTTTGTATACAATATCTCTCAATATAGTAAAGGTTATTACTAATACCTTCATTTTGCAGACAAAGAAACTGAGGCCCAGACAGTTTCATGTGTGGGAAAGGAGAGCTAGAGTGTCAATGACATAGAGTTAAAAGACTAACAGATTAAATCACTAGCTGTGGGGAACATGAGTGTCCTAGAGTAACAGGTGGAGGTGTTTGGATTCCTGGAGAGAGTGAACTGGTTTAGTCTGAAGGCCACAGGGAGGTAGGTGGTGGCTGGGGAGTGCTTTCTGGAAAGAACTATAATCTCCCAGAATTGTGTTTTTTCCTTCATGTCTGGTAAATACATTCATTGAGGAGTAGGGTGGTAGTGGTGTGGGACTCCTGGTCAGTGGGATTAACAACCAGGCAGCATCTCTCAGCTGCATCCAGCCCACCCAGAAGCCCACATCCCACTCAGAGGCAGGCTTATGCTATGGCCGAGTTCCTGTTTGTCCTCACCTGGTCCCCAAATCACAGGCTGGGTAGGGATTATAAGGCTCTGCCTGTCTTGAGGCTAGACCCACTCCGGCTCCTGACCCACTTCTGACTAACCCATTTGTGGAGTCAATCAAGTCTATGACCCATTTCCCACGGGGCTCCTCCCCAACAATCTTCCCTGTGGTCCTTCTCTGTGCCCTGGAGTACCTGCAGCCTGCAGGCACTAGCACCGCCCGTTCTGGACAGCTCCACCCAGCCCAGCTCTCCCCTGGGTGTTGTCCTGTACTCCACCCTCTCCTCTCCCTTCTTAGCCCATGTCTTCTGACTGTCTGCTCTGGCCTAGAAATATGTTTCTCTCACTTAGGGCTTTTTAATAGCTGCTCTTGCTGATCCAATTTTGCCTCCTCTCTTATACTTGCCCCTCAAAAATGCAAATCTGTTCATATCGGGTTGCTGCTTAAGCACTTGCTACAGATTCCCTTTTCCTCTAGGATAAAATCCAAGTTCCATTGGTTGGGTGTCTCCTGCTGAAGTAGAATATATCAGTCTATGATTTCCTTTGCCTGGTCAGTCTAGGGAAGCTGGGGTTACTTAAGCTAAGCATTAAGACTTCCTAACATTTGGCCCTAAGCACAATAACCCTTAAATTTTTAAATCTTACATTTTAAAGGGACCTTAGATCAATTCCTCACCACCACAAATGCAATCTTTTCCTGGCTGTTTACCAATGACAGGGAGCTGGCAATAACAAGGCAGCCCATTCTGTTGTGTAAAGGACTTTTTTATCATAGGGTCTAGAATCTTATATTTGTAATACACACAGAAGGTGGGGATCTTCTTCCCATTGCAAACAAACCTTCAAATAACTGATTAATTCCCTTGAAATACCTATGCTTTGATGTTATTGCAATTTTGATCCCAAATGCAGGATTTTGTCTCTTTCCGAAACAAATATCTTCTACCATACAAAGTAAGTTTAGATTCTGAACTATATCATCAGTACAATACTTCAAATAGCTCTTTTCAATCAAATGTTAGATCCATTTGCCTAAGACAGCCAGTTCTAGATTCAGACCACCCAAGTTAAAGTACCATCTGTGCCACTTACAAGTTGGTTGAGTGACTAACTTCTCTGAGGCTCAGTTTCCCCATCTGCAAAGATGATACCTACTTCTTACAACTATTATGAGGACTAAATAATATATATAAACTACTAAGCATGGTGCCTGGTCTATGTAAACATGCAAAATATTATCTTTTGTTATCATAATTAATACCTTTACTATGATGTCAATGATGGCTTTCAAAAATTTTTCCTAGAATCCCAGTATTCAAAATAGAGAAAAGCAATAGAAATATTGCTCTGATGGTAGCATGGGTAGGGTGTCCCAGAGTCCCATTCTCTCTGTCATTCCCTTCCCAACTCCTCTTCTTGGTAGCCCGTAAGGCACCCTCTTGGAACCTTAGGACTCTGCCCTGTCTACACTGAAAACTAGCCATCTATGTCATTAAGAAAGTGCACCATTAGAAGAGTCAATTGCAGAGACACATAGAGTGCACATGAGTTTCCTGTTGCTGCTGTAACAAACTTAATGGCTTAAGCAACAAAAATTTATTTTCTTACAGTTCTGTAGGTAAGACATTCAAAACAGATATCAATAGGCTGAAATTGTGGTTTGGACAGGGCTTCCTTCCTCCTGGAGGCTGTAAAGGAGAATGTTTCCTTGCTTTATTCAGCCGCTAAAAACCATCCACAATCCTTAGCTCATGGCCCGTTTCTCCACCTTCAAATCCTAGCAATATAGTATCTCTTGGACCCTACTTCCATCATCACATCCCCTCCTCTGGCTCTTCTGCCTCCTCCTTCCATTTTTAAGGACCCATGTGATTACATTAGTCCCACCTGGAGCATCCTAGACAACTTGATCAGCTTGACCAACCATTCATTAGCACCTTTAATTCTACCCGCAACCTTAATTTCCCTTTGCCATGTGACCTAACATATTTACAGTTCTTAGGGATTAGGATGTGGACATCTTTAGAGGGCCATTATTCTGCCGGCCATACCTTGTCACTGGAGACCTCCTTGGAGATCAGCCTGGATAAATGATTCTGCCAGTGTCCTCACTGCAAGGGAAGCTGGGAAATTGAGCATGTGACAGCTTCAGTTTAATGGTTGACAGGTTACACATCTCACCAAGACCCATTAAAGAGAGAACTTCCCCAAATTAGTCCAAATGGTGGAGAGATGAAAATTGATAACAACAATTCACAGCACTAATCCAGGAAGCTTAGTTTCCAAGAGAGCAATAATGATGTTTTAGAATTACTAATTCTTTGTAAATCTATGATGGCTCCAAACTGAGTCCCACTTCCTCTTCTGAGTGCACATAACCCTTACACCAGTTAAATAATCACTTCTAGTTCATTGCCAGAGACTGGCTTCCAGCCCATAATTTCTAGAACCCAGGTTTTGAAAATCAAGACAAGACGTGCCCATTCCCAGTCTTCTGGCATCTCCCTCCCTCCACTGTTCTTCAAATAAGACTGACAGGGATTGCACAAAAACTTCTGCAAGTCCTTTCAGGACCCTGGGCTGTAATTCATGTGGGATTGGAGACTTGAATTAATTAAGAGCAGTGAGGTGTGCCTTTTGCCTTTCTCTTATCTTGAATTTCAATCTTTCCAGATTAAAGGCTTTTGCCTTGATGAATTGAGCAGCTCTCTCAATTCTCTCTGATAACTGTCAACACTGCACCATCCTAGCTACACTGTGGACACTCCTTTCTTCCCTGCCATCTGTCTCCAAACAGCATAGTAAAAACCCTTTTCTTAATTTTCAGTGGTTTTGCAAAGGCCTTAGCTCTTCTGAAGTTTAGCCTTTCGGACACAGTTCTTACAAACACAGGCCATTTCCCCAGGTGTTTGGCTGTGTGGCTTTTCTTAGTATTTGTGTTTTGAAAACACAAACCCATCAGAGGTGACCCTATGGAACCACATTTCTTTCTAGTTCATCCATATCAGGATTATACAATGGAAATAACATGGATGCTGGAATCAGATTCACAAGGACTTGAATCCCACCTACATCTCTCATTAACAGTGTGAGCTTTATCTGTAGAATTAGGATAATTATAGCTACTTGCCATCTTAGAGCTACACAGGTGGGTATCTTTGTGGAGGTCCCTTGTGGACCTGCCTTTATTGAGTTTATCTTGGGCGTTTTCCCTTCAGTGAACATAAGGGTTTTGTCTGTGTGTCTGAATTCCTGCTATCACATCACTTAAAAACAGATGGACAGATATCCACCACATTTGGAGAGCTCTCTGAGATAGTCCAATATAAAATAAAGACTATGTGGCACATGATGTTCCCTCTGGGGAGCCAGGGACATTTCAAAATATATATAAAGTCATCCTCTAGAACAGATCCATCCTTAGAACGTGTGGGGCCCTGAGCAAATTGTTTGTGTGGGGCCTGACAAATAATCAATTGAATTAAAAATATATTTTAAAATTCATAGGCCCACATGAGGCATAGTGATTTATCAGTGAAGACTTAGACTAATGGGTAAAGAAGAGGTAATTATGTACTTGTTTATTATCCAATAGTGCGTGTAAAGTTTTTCTTAGGGTCCAGGCACAGTCTTTTCCTATTCATGTCTAGGAATCATCTCTTTGTGTTCTTTACTGTCAAATACACCACTTCTGGCTAGTTATAAATCTCCCACCATGATAAATAAACTAGGAATGCTGCATTTCCTCCCAATGACGTGGCATTTCAGAAGCTGCTTATTTGGAGACAGTATAGATCCCTATGCCTTTGCAGATCCCTAATAGAATTTGTTAATGCTGGTTACATCATTACCCACCTGCTGCCTCATCAATTGTGCCACTTAATGAATACTGGCTTCCAATGACTCAAAGGTTGTTACTAAGCTTCATTGATGAAGATCACAAATGCCAGGCTTACCCAGAATATGCAGAAAAAATGTGAACGATCATTCATTTTCCAGTTATGTCAAATTCATAAAATTTGGAATGTTAAAACCCACAGGTGGAAAAATCACATCATCCAATCATATCTGGAACTCTTTCAGCCATAATCACTGCATTTCTAGAACATGACTTCTGTCAGTATTGACCACATGGACTGCCTTCTGCTCACAAGCACGAGCAGAGAGCACAGATGAGGGGCCCCATCCACACAAGAAATGCCCATCCCCTGTCCACATGGTTTAGGACCAACCCAGAAGAGCCCATCACACACCCATCAGATGCAAGAGAAGCCATTGGTGAGAGGTTCATTGGCCCCCTCAAAAGCCTTCGAGTAGATTGACATACCTACCCCCGGAGGCTGTTTGGGGATGAGGTGACTACCTTGGGTGCCAACAGCAAAAGTGGCACAGAGGTAGACAGAGAGTGAGAAGGCTTGAGAGGTCAACAGGGATCAAAGATCAACAAGGTCATTTGGAGGACGGGCAAACCAAGCCACAGGATCAACATGTGGAAAAGCAGAGAGCTTTGAAAAAACAAGGTGTACCCAGGAAACATCAGACGGTCTCTCGCAGCAGAGTTCATGTCAGACTAGGAAACTTGAACTTTATTCTATAAACCATGAAAACCTTATATAGTATCTCAAGCATGAGAGAAACATGGCCAGACTGGGTCTTCAGGAAATCCCTGTAGCAGCAGAGGGAAAGTCAAAGTAGAAGAGAAGGTGACTGGTGGGTGAGAAACTAAATGGAAGGAGGCTACTGTAGTTATCCAGTAGGAGATGAAGGGAGTCAGAACTGAACTTGGGCAAGGAGGCACTGGTAGGAGAGAGCAGGGGAGACTCTAGCTGCATTTCAGGGACAAGAAAGCAGAACGTGAGGGTTGGGGAAGAGCCCAGAATGACTGCCAGGTTGTAGCCATGGTGACTGGGTGGGGAATGGTGTCATTCCTGAAACAGGGAACAGAGGAAGAGAAGCAAGTCAGGCAAGAAAGAGGATCAATTCAAGCTGGGACTCGTCAAGTTCAAGGAGCTGCAGGACATAGAAGAGGAGGCTCCCAAAATGGGGAACACATTCAAAAGTCAGGAGTAAAGTCCGGCCTGGAAAGGGTCTCCACTGAGTTGGAGCCCATAGGGAGGATTCCGGAATGGATGGGAACTAAGAGAGAATCCAGGAAACACTGAAATTTAAGGAATGATTACAAAGTGAAAATCAGGAATTAAAATGAAAGATACCCAAGGGTAAATGTCCATCTCCTGAGTATTGGAAGCCACACCCAGTTCCCTGGCCAAGTTTTCATAATCAACTATCTGCATATAACCCTATTCCTTGTTTTCTTTTCCAGTGATGAGTGAAAGTACAGCCTGTATCCTCATCACATTTATAAAATCTCTGCCTAAAAGCTCTCTAGAGCCTAACTTGTATGCCCCCTTAGTCAACAAATATGCACATCGCCAGTGAGCTGGCCCAAAGTTGACTTCAGCAGCACGGTAAGCCAATGCCGGTGGGTTGCTCATGAGAGTCAGGCTGCCAGTTACCAGCCCTGTGGGGGGCGAGTCTAGGAGTCTTGAGCTTAGAACTCCCAGACAAATAACGATAGAAGGCCCTTAGACTTCCTTTTGTTTTCTGTATTTTCAGGTGGAGAAACTGAGGCCACCAGATTAGAAGGATTTTACTCAAGGTCGGTAGAAACCCAGGTAACCACATCAGTGTGACTCAATTTTCTGAGTTTGATTAAAATATCTTAATGAGCAGAACATTTTCAGAGTTTCTCTGCCCATGCAACTAGGTGCCACTGGCCTAGTTCAGAAACCAAAGGGTCTGCAGTTCCTGAAGCTCATTCAGAAGCTCCTGGAATGAGGCACAGTCCTAGTAGGATAGGATTTCTCTGCCTATCTTACTAGGGTAGAGAAAAGGTGAATATTATCACCTTCCATGGGACCCCATAGACTGTGGTCCCTTCCTCCCTAAGGCCAAAAGACTGTGAATTTAATATGCATTAAGTGACTGCTGGGCAGGCTTTTGGGGGTTATTCAATGATCATGAGAAAGAAACTCAAAGAGGGAATCCAAACTTGTTTTTGCAAAAGTGACCTTCCTTGAAACTAGCTTGTGTAGTGACAATCCTCCCTGACAGCTGTCACTGGGTGGGCATTTTCTCAGCTCCCCCTTTGACATCCCTGTCTCTGGTCTTGCCCTGCTTCTCGCCTTCTCATGCACAGCTCTCAGGGCTCTGTTCCATGTACAAGACCCATGGCAGAGTATTCAAGACCCCGGCCCCAGTCTGACTTTCAGCCTTTCAGCCATCACTTATCCCAGGTTCCCCAGAGTTCTGCCCTTTGAGTGTCTACTAGATCCAATATGTCAGGTACTTTTACACCGCAGTTCCTTTGCACCTGCTTCCTGGATTTCCATTTTCTTTATTCTCCATTAAATCAACTCCCATTTATTCTTATTAATTTAAATTTTTTCTTTCTGGACTTTAAACTCAAAAACAATATCTGGAGTCTTGCCTTACTATCCTTAGCACATAGTTCAGGATTTGTCAACCTGGTAGAATGAATGCCTATCAGCCAATCAGACTACTTGCCACAGACATAAGGAAGAAGAAGGCCAAGAGTATGTAAATAATTAGAATCAGCCTCCACGTGAGTGTGGGAAAGGAGAACAGTTAAAGGAGTTCCCTGAATACCAGGGAGGCCGATTTCCCACCCAGTAGGGAAATCCATTTTCAGCTCAAACCTTCAGGTTAATTTTCCTACCAGAGAGGTTAGCAGACTAGAACATCCCATCATTACTTTTCTATAACAACTCTAATCATAGATGGACCACAGGGAGTTTAGAAGTCCAAGTTATGAGTCATAGGTGTAGTTCTGAGCAGAGGGATGGATTCCATTAAATAAAAAGCCAGGGTAGGCATTTTCCAGGGTATATTAGAGGAGGTAAAGCTCCTTAGGAATATTGAGGATTATCACTGATGGCCCATAAAAGAAATTTGGGACAAGAACATAAACAGAAGCTGAAAATTTTCTGCAAGCAGCAACACATAGAAGAACAACATCTCTTCAGAAGGAAGTCAGATGTATCTCCAAGAAGAACCGGATGTAACCCATTCTCTTAGCTGTTCCTAGTCTTGAATTTTCACCAGGTACATAGTGAAGGTGAAATGGGAGGTCACATACTATCCCATAGTATATCTTACATAGCTTTTTCTACTCTATATCCTCAAGTTATCCATCAAGGTTTCTCATTCTAGAATATGGGCTCAGTATTCTCTGCTATCATTCTTGTCTTCCTAAAGTCCTAAAATGCAGAGTCTCTCCAGTTTGTACTTAAGGATATCTGAGTTCGGTGCCTCAAATCTTATATATGAAAGCATGCTTTGACTGTCCACATTGGACATTCACTCATATAACAAGTATTTGTTGATCACCTACCTTGTGTCAGATACTGGGGGTATAATAATAAATGAGAGTTGGTAGTCTAACGGGAGAGGAGATACAAGCATCCAGGACTTACAGTGCATTCTACTATGATGAAGTGGAGGGGCCACAGAGTCACAGAGAAGAGGTGTTTGAGCTAGACCAGCGGGGTCAGGGAATGGAGGAATGTGTCCACCTTGAGACATTCCATTAGACAACATGGGAGGGAAGTGGAAAATGGAAGCATGTCCCAAGTAGAATGAGCTAAAGAACTGCAGGTGCAAAGACATGGAGTTGAGAGGAGGCATGACCTGTGAGGGATCATGAGAAGAAGAGGGCAGGTCCAGGTATGGACCCAGCCTGCTTCAGCCTATCTACATGTGTCACCAAGGAGAGAGCAGAAAATTGGAGGTTGGCGTCCACTTGGCAGTCCATTCTCACTTTATTTGTGGACTTAGAGATTTAGCTTCACTAAGAGTGTTGGGCCAAGGGGGCCATTTGAAGCCCCACACCCAGCCCTCGGTGTTCTCCTGGCCTTCATCACCCAAGGAAGAATGAGAGCAAAGTCCCAGCTGTGAGTAGAGATCCTTCCTGTCTCTCTTTTTCGCCCTTCCTACATCTAGCACAGTGGTGGCCAGCAAGACGGCTGCCATCTTGGACAGGACTGGATCCTGGGGTGCAGGGTCGGGTGAGCGATAGAGATCCTGATGCCTGCCCAATTCAGTCAGGGAGGCTGTTTGTCACCACTTTGCCCACAGAAGAAACAACTTCTGCATCTCACTCACATATTATAGGCTGTGTAGACGTGGTATGGGTCTGTGCAAAGTGCCCAAGTGAGCTTTCTGGAAGGGAACAGCCAAGAGCCATCTCACAAGGGACAGGCAACATGGTGATGCAGGACTGGGAGAAGGGCAAAACTGCTTTAACAATATTTTATAGTTTAACAACACTGTGAGTTTCCTTGAGCATTTAGTGTGCCCCGGGCTTCTCTGGGTGCTTAATATCTATCACAAAGTTGGCTCTGCTTGACAGCCCTACACCATAAGCAATGTGTCCCCACTTTCAGATGAAGAAACTGAGGCCCAGGGAGGTATAAGAGGTTTGCTCAAATCTACCTTCTGAGTGAAAGAAGGAAAACATGAACTCCGGTTTCCTGCTTCTCTCACTCCCACCCCCCACCCCACCCCCAATAGCTCATGCCATCATCTCTAGAGCCCTGGCAAGACTGGCAATATTAATACTTTAGGCCAAAGAAAGTGAGGCTAGGATAAGTGGCAGAAGCTACCAGAAACATGTGTTTCGGCCTGATAAGGTTGGGCCAGTCAGCACATTTTCTGAGGCAGCTCCCCCCTGCTGGCACCACCTCCCATAATCTCATTCTGACCCTTTAATGAAAAATAAACGTCCCCTTGCCTGCCCCCTGTCCACCGGTCCAACCCAGGCAATTATGCAGTGTTTGTGTGGTGGGGGAGGGGGAGAAGAGGAGGGGTTCTGAGCCACCAGCTCAGCCGTGAGGAAGACCAGCTGGCCGGGCAGGGTCTTCCCAGGCCCCCGTGGGCCCCTGCCCCACTGCACTGCCCAGAACCGTGTGGCCCGGGGAAGGCAAATCCATCAGCCACACCTCAGTCCAGGAACTAAGGGTTTTACCTGCCTTCCAACCATATTCTAACTCAAGGCGGCCCTACGGTGTAGTGGCTAAGGGGCAAGAACCGAGTGACACCAACCTTTACTACACACTCTGTGAGCTTGAACAAGCGGCTCCATCTTTCGGCGACTCTGTGTCGTCTTCTATAAATGGGGATGAGAGGAACATCAGCTCACGGGCTTAAACAGGAGAAGCCGTGTCAAGAGGCAGATTCACCATGAGAGCTCAGAACCTTTAGTCCCTTGACAGTGATTTTACTTTTTGTTGAAGTGTAATGAAGAAAAATGCACAGATATAAGGACGTAGCTCACTGGTTTTCACATCCAAACACATCTGTGTAACCAGCAACCAAATCAAGAGACAGAATACACCTGGCATCCCAGAAGCCACCACCCCATGGTTTTCTGGTCGCTGTGGCCTCCCAAGAGTAACCCCTAATCTACGTGTAACAGCCCAGATTCGTTTTGTCTGTAGTAAAGATTAAAGGTATTATCAGTTTTGTTACTATTGTTTAATATGTGCCAGGAATTGGGACAATCCTCTAAGTGTATTATCTTATTCAGTCTCCACAACAGCCCTGTGATATAGGAACACTCACATTATCCCCAGGTGATAGGTGAAGAAATGGAGACAATACTAAAGAATCTGTAAAAAATGCTGGTAGAACTGAGTTTAGCAAGATGACAGCATACACAGTCAAAATACAGAAATCAATTGCATTTCTATGTACCATCAGCAAAGAACTGGGAGCTGCCGTTTACAATATCATCATAAACTACTTAGGGATAAATTTTACTACTGTGAAATACTTAGGGATGAATTTAACAAAATATGTACAAGAACTGTACAGTTAACATTTTAAAGCTTTGCTGAAAGAAAATAAAGAAATAAACAGGAAAACATGTTCCTGGATTGGGAGGGTCAGAATTGTCCAAATGGGAATTTACCCCTAACTGATCTATAATTTCAATATAATCCCAATCAAAATCCCAACAGGTTTTTTTCCAAAGAGATTGACAACTGATTCTAAAATGTATGTGGACATGCAAAGGGCCCAGAAGGTCCAAAACAATTTTATAAAAGAACATTTTGGAACAGTCACACAACCTGATTTCAAGATTTACTAAAAGCTACTGTGATCTGGACAGTGTAGTATCAAAGTAAGGTCAGACATATAGATCAATGAACACAGTGGGGGATTTAGAAATAAACCCACATGTATATGGCCAGTTGACTTGACCGATATGCTAAGGTAATCTGATGAGAAATAGTGCTGGAATATTTGGACGTACAGGCAAAATAAATAAATAAATAAAAAGAAGAGGAATCTTGGTCCTTGCCTCACACCACACATATAAAATTAACTTAATAACTGATCACAACCTAACTGCTAAAACTGTAAAAGTTTATAAGGAACAGAAAAAAACATCTGCAACATCAGAATAGGACCTAAGAAGAAATATGACTCATTCTTTAAAACGATCCATTGGACAGCCTGAGAGTGTAAGGACTCTAGTTAGATTTTATCACAGACCTAAGTCAGAAAAGAACTGGGTGGGGAAACTGAGGCAGAAGCTAAGCTGAAGAAAAGGCACACACATAGTCTAAAGCATAGGGGGTATAAGCATTGCAGGAATACACACACCAGGCCTGAGAGGCTGAGGAATAAGGAAAACATCCAGAGCAGGGCTGAGGTTCAGAATGCACTTCCAGGCCTGGTTGCCATGGATCAAGGATTGACCAAGTCTGGGCAGGGCAGGGTGAGAGGGCCTGCAGAGCCTGGGCTGACTGGTGTGGCTGTTCCAAACCCAGTAAACCTGACACATGTCACTCCCTGCAGAATGGCAGCCGGCACATGGCTCCCTCTGACCTCACATTCTCCCCTTGTTAATACAAGGAAAGCTCATCTTTTGGACATTTCCCTGCTGCTCTGACTCTGCTGTTGTGGAGGGTGAGATCACACTCTGTAATCATGACTCGGGTCATGAAACAATTATTCATCCTCTCCTAATTTAGGTTGGTGGCCCATGCTTAGCAGGTGATGAGCTCTCTCCAGTCCCTCTCCCCACCTGTCCCCTCGTGTCTCACTGCCTTCCTGGCTGGTCAGGTGCAATTACATCAGGCTGGCTTGGGGGTCGGGGGAGTGCCAGGGCCCAGCTAGAGAGTTAAGACATGAATGAGAGGGAGAAGGAAACAGACTCCATTCTCCAAAGCCTCAGGGGCATTAGGAGGGGCCCTGCTCAGTGGATCACCATCCAGATTTGCTAAACCTCGAGTTGAGACTTCCGCCCAGTGGAGGAAGTTCGAAAAGCCCTCATTTAAGTCACCTCCAGGCCAGCCACAGGTATGTACCTTATGCGCCCCAGACAACAGGATCTCCCCCACCCTCCATGGGGACTCTATGTTATGTTAGGTCCATAAACGGAGTTACCATTCTCTAAACCTTATCAAGAAACTGTCATCTAATGGCTGTTACAGTTTTCAGAGGATGAGGTCTAGGAACTATATAAAGGACAGATGGTGAAGGACCCCACTGGGTTGCCAAAGTGCTAGGACAGTGAGGAGCCAAAGAAAGACACTGATCAGACAGTGCCAGATAAAAATGCTCCAACAGCCAGAGAGAGGACTGGCCAGGGTGAGATGGGTGAGAGATGATGAAGTGGGCCTGGGGCGGCAGCAGTGATAATGGAGGGACAAGATAAAGCCCTATGCTAGAAGTTAGTCATTTTTTCATGAGGTTCTTCCCGTCACTTTTTTCAGTCTTTTGCAATTTGGGGGAAATTTGACATATTAAGTTCCTATCTCTAAGGCAGAAGTTAGAACTCAAATAATTTCTAGACTCCCATGACACTATGCCACAAGGACATGATCAGCCTTCATCGGTTAGGTGCTCCAGTTGGGAAGAGGCCTGGCTCTGTCTGGGGTTCACGTGTAGTTTTGCTAGTGTAGTTCAGCTTTTAGGGCAGCAAGGCTGCCAAATCAAATTGCCAGCCCAGGGGCCACATGGGTGCTGGGAACAGCAGTGGTTTGCAATTAAGTCAGGTTTCTGGTATTTAGTATACAGTGACAGCTTCAGCAATGGAAGTGGCCGTTTCACCATTAAGCCATATTTTCAACATGGTTTTGGATGCTTAGAAGCTTAACCTCAAGCCAGTTTCTCCATCTTGCCCATTAGTTCTGGGAGCTACTCAATATATTTTCTTCCTAGGTATATATTCTGTCATTTGCAACTGAGATGCAGGATATCCCCATTCTTAAACATTTAGGGGTACTATTACAAGGACTTAATGACCTAGCAGCTCAACAACTAGTGCAGTGATGGACACACAGCAGCAGATACTCAATAAATACAGAAATTCTTACTAAGTGGACAGGAAGAAGGAAGGGAAGGAGGGAGGAAGAACAAACAGTCTGTATGTAATACAAGGCGAAAGAGTACAGGATGATCCGTAGACTTCTGACTTGGACAGATCTGTGGATGGTAGTGCCATCACTGAGGCATAGAAGACGGAGGATGGAGCAGGCTTAAGGAGAAGACGGTGAGTCAAGTTTGGGAGTGTCAGGTGTGAGTTTCCTCTGGTACGTCCAAGAACAGGTTTTCAGCAGATAGTTGGATATTTAGGTCCAGAGTTCAAGAGTTAGCTCAGGCCCGCAGATGATGCCTTGGGGATGGCTAGGACAGAGAGGTGAGTGAGCATCACAAATGCAAGAAATGTCTTCGTAAAAAGAAAAATTGGCGAAGTATGGAATTCTGGAAAGCACCATCAGTTACACATGACTTGAGAAGGAGTTTCCCACAAAAGAGATTGAGGAAACTTCCCAAGAGTCTAAGAAAACCAGGACCCGCTCTACAGAGCTCCCCCTCGTAGACCAAAAGGTAATCAAAGGCCAGCTGTGGAAAGACAGGTAAAGACGAGACGTCTTTCTGCTTCCGCTTTCACAGTGCTTGGGCAAACACACTGACCTTCCCAGCCTGCTGCTAACAATCACAGAAGGTGGGCCTGTTGACCCAGTGCAGACATTTATGAACACCTACTGCAGGCTAGGCAGTATGCAAGGCAATTTCCATTTGTTGTCTTTCTCTGATCCTCTCAATTGCACTGTGACTGAATTCTTATATTTGCCTCATTCATTTGATAAGGAAACATGAGTTAAAAGAAATAAGGTCACATGCCCAACTTCCCAAGGGTAGCTATTAAAATTGTTCATCAAGAGATTCTGAGATTTTTTAATGAGGTTGGAGGGAGGAAGCTTCAAAAAGAGCAGCCCATTTGCATGAAAAGAAACTGAGGCAAAACTATTACTAGCCTGGTGTCACTTGCCTAGTGACTGGATCTAATCCCAGGGTAGCTGCCTTCAGGATCTAAGTGATAATGATGATGGTGGTGTCAGTAACCGTGACAATGACAGTAATAATATACTTTCAAGGCACTTTTTATGTGCAAAAAAAACACACGTTTCATGCATTATCTCACCTAATTTTCGTGACAACCCAGTGAGGTAGGGGTTATCATAAAACCCCTTTGTGGGTGTAAAGGAGCTCAGATTGCCACCATGAGCAGTGATAACCTTCCTCTGGAGGCTGGGGCTAGAGGGGAGCTTGTAGGACAGGACAGGGGCATAGGCTGCCTAGCATGGCAGATCCTGGTTCCTCAGACCTGGATGCAGCCCCAGGGAACAGACAGCTCAATCCTGGCAAAGGAGACATTCTGTCCAGACAAACCACAGAAGCATCTGGGTCGCTGCTGTCTCCTGCCCTCTGTGAGCTTGTAGCAGCTTGTACAGATTCTGGGATGAGATGAGCAAGGACTGGCCCTCTTGTCCATGTGCTGGCGAGGAGCCTGCCCTGTGTGCCATGCAGCTCATTTCTCCAAGGCTGCCCAGACCTGGAAGCGAGCTGGGTATGGGTATGGAGTGGGGGTGGTAGATAGAAAAGGATCCCCTAACAGCAGATCCTGGAGGGGATTTCAACAACACTAAGGGGCTCTGTCCTTAAGCCTTTTCAGAACCGTTGCCTGCTGAGCAGTTTACAGCCTTTCAAGTAATATTTAAAGCAATATTTCAGTTGAATTCCTAAAAAAGCCACTTGATTTGGTGAGGATCCCCAGTGCCCAGTGAGGTGCCTGCCACATAGTAAAAATAAGCATTTATTGAGCACTTGCTACATGATGGGCAAGATGCCATGAACCCTACATTCATTATCCCATTTAATGTTCACTACAGCCCTGTGAAACAAATTATATTAGTATCCCCATTGTACAGATGAGGAAACTGAGGCTTGCAAAGGTAAAATTACTTGCTCAAGGTCACATAATTAAAATGTGGCAAAGCTAGAATTTGACTGGAGTCCATGCTCAAAACTGTCCCACTGTGATGACTTGCTGGGTAAATGGGTGTGTGTGTGTGTGTGTGTGTGTGTGTGTGTGTGTGTGTGTGTGTGTGTGTAAAAAGGCAGCCTGATTTGGTGGCAACATTTTAGAATCTTGGACCTTAAGCTTGATTCCACCACATGAAGGCTGTGTGACCTTGATGAAGGAACTCACGTCTCTGAGCCTTAATTTCCTCATCATTTTTTCCAAACGTCCATTTATGGGAAGAGGACATAATATGATTCTGAAATAACAAACAAGAATGCAATAAAGAATGCACCTCATGAGTGAGTGTACACAGAGCCATGTGCCCATGTATGTCTGCAGATGTGGTGGCTCCTCGGGTGGATTGTGAATGCATGCATTTACACATGGATGTGCCTATTCAGAACTCATGTGCACTCCCTTCTGCCCTCTGTTATGTATTATGGGTCCAAGAAAAAGATCCAGACCTCATTTATTACACCCACCTTCCTGCAGTACTTACAAACCCTCCTTTCTGCACGGGATGCTGCCTCCCAGCCTTTGGAGTCTGGGCTATGGCATGAGTGGGAGGTAAAGGCTGCTCCCAAACCAAGCCACTGCCTGCATACTCGGCCGCACACCCTGCCTGCTTTGCCTCCTTTGGGGCCCAAACTGCCCCCTGGGTGAATTTCCTTAAGAAATGGGCTCAAGAACCAGATTTGGCCTCCTAGAGAAAAGGGAACCTCTGGGGAGAAGGTACCTGCTCCAGGACTCATTTTACTGTCCCTGATATATATCCTAAGTAAATCACGAAGGTGTGGACCCAAGCTGGTCCACATAGAGTGGGGCTCCATAAACACATGTTAAAGACATCAACAATCCTCAAAGCTCACATCTGTAAGCCCCATTTTGCAGAAGAGAGAACTGAGCTTCAGAAAGCCAATTTCCACAATGTCACACAGCAGGTAAGCAGCAAAGACAGCCTTGTGATGGAGTCTGTCCTATACCAAAGCTGACATTCATTCCACTATGCTCAAGAAGGTATCAATCTGAAGATACTTGGTAAGGTCAAAGGTGAGACAGCTGGGGTTTCCCAACCTACACTGACATGGAGCCTCAACAAGATAAAGTGAGCAAGATGGAACTATCGTGGAGCCCAGGGAGGGCACCAACTCAGAGACCTGCTTAGCACTGCTCTGGGGAGCATGGTCCTGCCTGCATGCTCAGTCTCCTCAACAGTAAATGTCTAGCATGCCCCATCTCTCAGGGTTGGTGGAGACTGGAAGCGTGTTCCAGGTGGGGAGTTTGGCACATACAAGGTACGACTGGAGTGTGGAGTGTGTGTGTTTGGAGAAGTGCGTCGGAGATGAAGACCTAGAGACTAGCAGGTGGCCAGTTAGAGAGAAAGGCATGGGCCAGCTCCAGAAGGCTCTGGTGAAGCCATTTATTTAGTTTTCCAAACCAGGTAGCTTAAAACAACAGTAATTTATTCCTTCACAGTTCTAGAGGCCAGAAATCCAAAATCAGCTTTATTGGGTAAACACCAGTGTTAGCAAGGCTTCACTCCCTCCAGGGACTCTAGAGGAAAATCCATTCCTTACCTCTTCCAACTCCTGATGGCATCTGGCATTCCTTGAGCTCCACCGCATCGCTCCAGCCTCTGCCTCCACAGTCGCATTGCTTCTCCTCCTCCGTCCGCGTTCTCGTCTTCTGTGAGTGTGGGTATCATCTCCCTCTCCCTCCTCTAATAAGGAAGCATGTGACTGTGTTTACAGCCCTTCAAGATAATCCAGGATAATCTCCTATCTCCATATCCTTAATTGAATCACATCTTGCAAAGATTCTTTTAGAGAAAAAAACAAAAGCGAGAGGAACAAAATACCTATAAAAAAATTAAAACATTTATGGATTTCAGGGATTATGACTGGACATTTTGGGGGGTCATTTAACTAAGTTTATATTTTATCATGAAGGCAATGGAAGCCATTGGAAGGTTTCAAATGGTAGCATTACCATGATGAGATTTATTTTCTAAAAGAAATGTATACTTTTCTCCTATATGCTTTGGGAAGTCCAAATACCAGAACAAAATTTCTGAAAAGTCCCAGAGACTCACAACTTTTGGTCTCTTCTGGCTCCCTGTTCTTCTGGATTCACTTTCTCACATATGACCTCTTGCACCCTACTCAAATGTAGAATTAAATCTTTCTTCCTTGATCTTCATTCCCACCCAAAAAAAGTCACCTATATAAAGCATGGGTGTGTCCTGATGATTTTACTGAAGGTTTGCAATGTCAGAGGGAGTTTACAGCATACAGTGCACACCATTTTAAACTAGGTATTACATATCTAGTTCTTACATGTCCTTGAACCACTCGGGCCACTGTTTCTCGCTGGCCACCTTTTTCTCAGACTTTAACCTCCTGCCATGTTCAAGGCCCTGCTCCTTTCCACTCTTTCTTACCACTTCCCTTTTCCCTGCTACCCCATCCCCAAATACCTGTCATTTCTAAGGTTCAGCAGTTAAGATACGTTTTACCTTCTCCAAGTGAACCATTGCTTTTGTAAGAAGGGTTAACTCCCTCCCCAAGAGCATTTCTAAAACCAGCAGTTAAAATAAGAGTTTTTCATCTCATTGCATATGTGCGTGGAGGTACAATATAGGCAAGTGCATTTAGAGAGACATAACATATGTAACACACATACACACACAGATGCCCCAGAGGTCACAGCTCTGTTCCAACTTGAAAGGAGCATGTTCTAACGTCATCACTACAACCAACCCACCCGTCCGGTTTGAGCTGTGGCTGGCAGCAGGTAATTAGCACTCACCAGGATGGCCAGGCCCAGGGCGCCACCGTGGGTCCCAACGGACTTCTTCACAGCGAGAGGCTCAGCTTTGGTGTAATTACCTATGCCTTGCACACTGGTTGCCCTAATGTGATGTCAGTCCCTCCACATTGTTTATTTTAATTAAAAGAGAAATTGCAGGTCTTAGGTGCTTATAATTACAGCCTACGAGCTAAATTGACTGAGGCCCCTAATTAATCTGAAACATGTCTACCTGACTGAAGGTGTTAAGTTTGGACTTGACTGGTTCATGGCCCTGCGTCGGCACTGAAAAGAGAACTAAGGAAGGGCTTGTGTAGACTGGGGTAGGGCAGCCCTCCTCAAAAAACAGCCACAGGCAGCCTGTACCCCTGAGACCACATAGGGGGTTCAATTTCATTTCCAAATGTACCTCTTAGCATAACACACATTCAACAAAAGTGTATTGATAACATCTGAAAATCAGTTAATGTAATAATATACTATCATCAATAGAATAAAAAAAACAAAAACCACATGACCCTCTCAATAGGTACAGAAAAAAATATTTGGCAAAATCGAACACCCTTGCATGATAAAAAAAAAAACTTAACAAACTAGGAACAGAAGGGGACTTCTTTAACATAATAAAGTGCATCTATGAAAACCCACAAGTAAGATCATACTTGATGGTGAAATACTAGATACTTTTCCCCTAAGATCAGGAACGAGATAAGGATGTCCACCTTCAGCACTTTTATTCAATACTGTACTAGAAGTTCTAGCCAAGGCAATAAGGGAAGGAAAGAAATAAAGATAATTCAGATTGGGAAGGAAGAAGTAAAACTATCTGTGTTCATAGGTGTCATCATCTTATATAGAGAAAATCTTAATAAAGCCACAAAAACTATTAGAACTAATAAATGAGTTGTGCAAGGTTGAGGAATACAAAGTCAATATACAAAAATCAACTGTATTTCTGTACACTTTGATGAACAATCCAAAAATAAAATTTTAAAAACAATTCTATTTATAATCTATTTGCATAAAGAATAATACACTTAGGAATAAATTTAACAAAAGACATGCCAAACTTGTACTCTGAAAACTGTAAAATATTGCTGAAAGAAGCCTATAGATTTGGAAAAACATTCCATGTTCATGGATTGGAAGATTTAATACTGTTAAGATGGTGATAATCCCCAAACTGAGCAATAGATTCAAAGCAATCTTTATTAGAATCCCAACTAGCTTCTTCATAGAACTTGACAAACCAATTCTAAAATCCACATGTAATTGCAAGGTTCCCAGAATAGCCAGGAAAAAATCTTGAAAAAGGACACAGTTGGAGGACTCCCATTTTCCAAAAGCACCAGCAACAAAAGAGAAAAGTACATAAATTAAACTTCATCAAAATTAGAAACTTTTGTGCTTCTAAAGACATTATCACAGAAGCGGAAAGGCAACCCACAGAATAAGAAAATATTTTCAAATCAAATATCTGATAAGGTACTTGTACTAGAACATAAAAGAACCCTTAAAACCCAATCATAAAAAGACAAATAACCCAATTTTAAAAATGGGCAAAAGATTTGCATAGACATTACTACAGAGAAGATACACAAATGGCCAGTAAGCCCATGAAAAAACGTGCAACCTCATTAGTCATTAGGGAAATGCAAATCAAAACCACAGTGAGACACCCCTTCACATCTACTTCCATAGCCTTGATTGCAACAAGTCAGCCACTCCTAGATACATAACCAAGAGAAGTACGCACATATGTCCACACAAAAAAAACTTTTACACAAGCATTTATAGCATAATTATTCATAATAGCCAAAAGGTGAAAACAACCGAACAACCATCAAGTGCTGATGGATAAACAAAGTGAACAAAGTGTGGCATATCCATACAATGGGCTACTATTCAGCCATTAAAATAAAGGAATGAAATACTGGGACGTGCCACAACATGGATGAACTTTAAAAACATTATGGTAAGTGAAAGAAGCCAAACACAAAAGATTATATCATTCCATTTATGTGTAATGATCATAATAGGCATTTCTCCAGAGATGGAAAGTAAATCAATGGTTGCTAAGGGCTGGGGAGCAAGGGGAGTGATATTTGAAGTGTACGTACAGGGTTCCTTTTTGAGGTGATGAAAATGTTCTCAGATTAACTGTGAGATTGGCTGCACATAACTGTGAGTGGACTGAGAAATCACTGAATTGTGCAGTATGTGAATTATATCTCAATAAGCTGTTTTTAAAAGTATATCAGGTACCTACTATGTGCTGGGCACTATACCAAGTGCTGAAATAGAAGCCAATTGAAATCAGTGACCTGAGTATCTCTTATGTTTTTTAAATTATTTTTCTTAGATTGTTAGGAAATTAAGAAAAACCATAGGAAGACAATAGAAAACCTCCATAATCATATCATTCAGTGATACCCACTATTTATATTTTCATGCATCTTCTGTCTTTTGCATGTGGCAGTCTTTTAATGTATTAGGTACCATTTCAAACATCTTAAAGATACTTATATAATGAAATATTACTTGCTTGCCAAAGAACTTAAATAAACAGCATCAATAAAACACCATCAACACACACACAACTATACTAAGGAAATAATCAGAAATTTGCACAGACATTTGAGAATTCTCACCACAGCACCATCCTTAGCAGCAAAGCAAGGGAAACACATTTAATGAAAGTATCTCAAAGTGCTTTTCTATCTCTGTCAATGTGAAACAAAATTGTACCTTTCATTTGACATAAAATTTCAGTAATAAGGAGGGATTTTTGCAAGTTTATTGCCTTTTAGAGAATTCTTTCAATAGATCCTATGTTTTTAGAGCAGTTCCACGTTCAAAGAAAAATTAAGTAGAATATTGCCTCATAGGCTTCAGCAAATCACATGTGCAAGTCCCGTGACCATTTTTCTTTAGGTTTTTCTTTTTTTTTTCATGATTTTGAAAGATCCCAATGTCTATTAAAGATAGTAATCCTTTCTGCTATAGTTATTGCCAGTGTTTTCCCAATTTTGACTTTTTCTTTATTGTTGCTTATATTTTTAAAGACACAGAAATTCTCTTTTTAAAATGTTCAAATACATTGTTCTTATCCTTTGAGTTTCCCCCCTTGCTATTGGGCTTAGGAGATCTTTCACCATCTGAAAATCAGTTAAAAATTTACTATACATTATTTTAGTTTTTTTTATCAGCAATCCCAATTTTTCACAATGCTATGGTAAGTTAAATTTGGGTCTCTAACCATGCAAAGAAAAAACTGCCTGCATTTTTCAAAATTAACTCTTTAATCCATCTATAATTTAATTTGAGAGATGATGTGAACTACATTCTAATTTGATTTCATTCCAACATTTATTGAAAAATTCATCCCTTTCCAAATAATTAACTTTTCTTTCATCTTCTCTTAAGCTCATAGGCATTCTACACTGTGATTCAAGACTATCCTTTGTATTCCATGGCACTGTATTGGGGCATAATGCCATATTGTTTTAACTGCTAAAACATAAAATACATTTTAATAACATTCTTACTTCTTTTTCTTATAATTACATTATATCCTAATGTCATTCAGAATCACATTGAAAGTCAAAATTCCAAACTATGTTAAATATATGAATTCATGTGACTAACAGTATTGCAACATATAATCTTTCCAACTTAATATACAGTTGTCTTTCTATTTGTCCTTTTTGTTTCATATTTCTCAGTTAGTGCAGATTTGGATTTTAACTTTTCCCAACATTTTATAACAAAGTTTCAGATATACAAAAAGTTGAAAGAATGTTATAGTGAGCCCTTGTATAGACTCTACCATTAACACTTTACTTACTTTATTATGTATCTGTCCATCTATCCATCCATCAGTCCATCTTGATTTTTTTTGATGTACTTGAAATTAAATTGCATGTACAATACACATGTCCCTAAACATTTCAAAATACATATAATTAACTAGAGCTCAATATTTGTTTAGATTTTTTCTTCTGAGATAAAATTTACATATAATGAAGACACAAATCTTAACTGTATATTTGCCAAGTTTTGACAAATGCATCCTTGTGTACGCAAACCTCTATCAAGATATAAACATTGCATCATCCCAGAAAATTCCCTCATGCCCCTCGCCAATGCCCATCCCCTCCTGGCTGAGCCAGTCACTATTCCTATTTTTTTTTCACCATAGATTAGTTTTGCCTTTAGTCAGTAATTCCCTCCCTCCCTCCCTGCCCCCTCCCTCCCTCCCTCCCTCCCTTCCTTCCTTCCTTTTCTCTCTCCTTCCCTCCCTCCTTCCTTCCTTTTTTCCTCTTTTTGCAATGTCTTTCAGATTTTGTTTTGGTATTATGATTTCATAAATGAGTATCATAAAAAAAACTGAGAAGTGTTTCCTCCTCTATTTTCTGGAAGAGTTTGTGTAAGATTAGTGTCATTTGTTCCTTAAATATTGGAAGAATTCACCAGTGAAAATGCATAAGCCTGGTATTTTCTTTGAGAGAAGATGTTTTAAACTTCTTGACCCTACAATTACACAGAGAATTTAGTATTTATTTGTGTGTTAGGGGAAGGGATTTAAATTGTTATGCATTTTTTCAGCCTTCTGCTCTCCTGAGGTGGAATGTCCTCCGCCTTCCACTGCCTTCTGCCCCAACATTTGAAGCCAACAGAATTCATTAAAATCTATAGTGTCTAACAGACCCTGCTACCCAGTTTCTCTTTGTTGTTATCCTCGTCTACACAACTTCTATTCCTCCCAGGATCCATGTGGTATGGCACCAACTTTCTACCCTATCATTTTATAAAGAATAGAATCTCCAAAAAATACAGAGAGTAGCAAGAGGTGGCCGACTTCAGAAGCGCCGCTCACAGACATGAGAGGGGCTTGTGCAGTATTTTAGTTGCTGCAGGTGTTGTGTCTCTAAGCCAATGCAAAGAGGGGGATAAGGAGAAAGTGTGTCCACTTTCACGATGTTCAGGCTGTGTTGTTTCTATGTCTTCCTTAGAGAAGTTAATCGGAAAGGAAGAGCGGAGGTGCCAGGGACAGCTCAGCTAGCCAGTTGCCATTTATACTGGAAGTTGTCCAGCTGATTTCTAGAGAACCTGCGGTGCTTTGCTTTGCAGACACACTGCACACCCACCATGTGGCTGATCCGCAGAAAGAGGAGGCAAGAGGCATGGGAGCAGAGATGGGAGACAGAGAGAGGGTGCTCCCCAGGTCCCAAAGTGCTCCCCAAGTGGTCCCTGTCCCTCCCAGAGGCCAGGCTGCCTTGTGTAAAACAGCCCTGGGCCCTTGTAATCAATCCTCCCCTCAGGACAGGATTGTACTAAGTTAATACAATGGTTTTCTGCCATTTTCAACTTAAGGACCCACTCAGCAAAGGAAAAGTCCTGTGCTGTCTGACATGGACTGCGTGCCTGGTTCTTTTCCTTTGCTGACAGCTTCCTACATACAGGCAATACACTAAGCGTTGTATGGTTCATAAGCCCTAAGGAGTTGTAAACTATCAGAACTATATTGCAAAGCCCAGTAAAATAGGCATTATTGTATATATTCTTATTTAACAGATGAGGCCTAGAGAAGTGAATGCAGCCTTCAAAATCATAGAGTTAGCACCTGTCAGAGCAGGATTCAAAAGCAGGTCTGTGATGCATAGAACGCTGTCTGCCACTGAGCCGCAGCATGCTGACGTATGCCCTCAGGAACAGCACAGGGACAGCTCGTAGGTCTGGGGATAACTACCTGATGCCCTGAGTCTCTGCTCTTTGCAGTCGCTGAACTGCGTCTGTGGGGTGTGTTCTGGTCCAGCACAAAGGAAAGCTCAGCAAGGTGTTTCAAGGTAGCATGGTGGGTACCCTGCCCACAGTTACCCTTCAGAGTCACAAAAGTACTCAGTTCCATGAGTCAGGAACCAGCAGCTGGGAATGATCTGGAGTGACCAGACCTGCCCTGGGCCAGACAAGTGTTTGGTCCAAATTCAGCAGCAGCAATCATCCACACTAGACCCAGGCAGTGGCCCGTGTGAAGGATGAATGCCC
This sequence comes from Manis javanica, assembly GCF_040802235.1. Taxonomy (NCBI): domain Eukaryota; kingdom Metazoa; phylum Chordata; class Mammalia; order Pholidota; family Manidae; genus Manis; species Manis javanica. The sequence goes on along the minus strand of NC_133160.1, from coordinate 17,427,904 downwards.
ACTGTGCCATCCCGTTGCCTTAGGATTTCCAACCGAGCCAGGAGACGCGTGGTTTTGAGGGGATGAGAGGCAAAGAGGCCTTCTTTGGAAGCACAGCATATTTTGAATCAATTGTTCACAATCTAATGCAAGGCAGGAAAGTAATGGCCAAAACACCCAAATAACTTAATCCTTTGAAGAACAGCTCACCCACCTATTAGACTCACTCTCATCAAAGCAAAGAAGAAATTTCCAGGAATGACATTCCCAAGCAGACACCCAAGCAGACAGGCTGAACTTTTTTGAATTGTTTACAATGATCACATATTATCACAATAAAGTTGATGTATAGAAAGGAAGGGATTATCTACACCTGTGATGTCCAATACGGTGGTCCCGTGTGGCTATTAAGCAACTGAATGCAGCTAATCTGCATGATATGTGCTATAAATATAAAATACACACCGGATTCCAAAGACTTAGTATGAAAAAAGGAATGTAAAACATTCTACTAATAATGTCTTGCATGTTAGATTGCATGTTAAAATGATCATATTTTGTATTTATTAGATGAAATAAAAGATACGAAATTAAATTCCTGCTTTTTTTAAATTTATATATTAACATTTTAAATTGCATATGTGATTCACAGAATTTTTCTGCTCTAAACAATGAAAATGTGGCATAGTAGGGAAAGTTTGTAGGCATGAACATTAGTCTGTTAGGGCTGCCATAACAAAATACCACAGACTAAGTGGCTTAATTTATTTTCTCACAAGTGTAGAGGCTGGAAGTCTCAGATCAAGGTGTCAGCAGGACTGGTTCCCTCTGAGGCTGTCTTTTTGCCTTACAGACAGCTGTCCTCTCACCGCTAGCCACACGGTCTTCCCTCTGTGTGTATCAGTGTCCTAATCTCGTTTTATAAAGACACGAATTATATTGGATTAGAGCCCATCCCAACAACCCCACTTTAACTTAACCACCTCTTTAAAGGCCTTATCTCCAAACACAGTCATATTCTGAGGCCCTGGGGGTTAGCATTTCAACATAGGAATTTGAAGGATTGGGGTGGGAGGGACACAATTCAGCCCATTACAGTATGATACTGTCCTGGGTTTGAACTTGTGTATTCATCAAGGGGCTTCCCCTTTCTTCACTGGGAATTTCTTATCTTTAAAACAGGGAAAATTCACTCATTGCACAAATGTTTTTTGATTTCCTCACATGTCATAAAGACTGTGCTGGAAACCTGAATACACCTTGAATGCACCAGACCTGAAGAGTCTGATGGAGAACAAAAATAAGAGCCAATACCCTGTGACTACCCGGGGGTGGAGTAAGCAGAGAGGGCCGTGAGAGCATGAGATGGTGTCTGACCCCACCTGAGCATGGAGCCCTCCCAGGAAACATGACCTTCAAGCTGAGATCTGAAAGAGGAGTTAGCCAGGTATGGATGGGATGAAAACGTGTATTCCTATGCTGAGAGTCACAGATGGGAGATAGCTGGCCCATCCATAGAGAGCTGAGCCAGAACAAAAGGCCTCTGTTTAAGAATTTGGGCCCTACTTAGCCCAGGAACGGTAGGGAGCCATTGAAGATCCACTAGAGGCCACTGCCTAGAGCCAGGCACCTGGACAGCAGCAGGCACAAAGGAACAGAGAAAAATGGACACATGCAAGCATGTATTCTTTCAATAAATACTTCCTGAGAACCTGTCATTTGCCAGATGCGGTGTTTAGCCCCAAGGATTCTACAGAGAACAAGATAGACACAGTTCCCCCTTTCACAAGCTCACAATGTAGTGGGGGCCACTGACGGTATCCAAATAAACACACAAAGGTCATGAAAGGAATATAAAGTGTGATGTGGTCTATTTAACAGGATAACTCTTCCAGAATCAGAGATTGAGTTGACTGAGCTGAAAGCCATTATTTGTAGGAGTTAATTGTGCAGAAGGAGGCAAGGGAATAGCATGTGCCAGAGCCCTGTGGTTGAAGGTTAAAGTCACTAGAGATGAAATTCGAAAGGTTGGTGTGGCTAGAGTACAGCATGATATTAAGGAGACAGAATCACTGGGACCTGGGGGCTGATTAGCAGTGGAAGGAAGGAAGTCATCAAGGATGACATCATTTTACCAGCTTGGGCGCCCGGGAACGTGGTGGTGCCGTGTGCCGGCAGAGAAGACCCAGGAAGAGGAGCAGGGTGGGAGGGTAAGGGAGCAGGACGGGGTTAGCTGGGGACACACTGACTAGAGGTGACTGTGAGATATCCACTAGAGTCTAGTGATGAGACAGTTGGAAGAATGAACTAAATCTGTGTGTAAGGTGTTTGGCACATAGTGTGTGCTCAATTAATGGTAGTAATTAGTATTGTTCTTTGTATCATGATTTAATTCGTCATCCAAATTGCAGAGTCAGAGGGGACACTGTTAATTATTATACTAGGGTCATGATTACCCTAGGACTGCCCCTGGGTAAACTGGGACATCTGGTCACTCTGAGAGCACAGCACAAGTGCTCCTAGGGAGCAGGTGCAGAGGAACAGAGGATTAGGAGCCCCAGGGCCCCCATGATCTGGCCACCCCAGCCCTAGGCTCAGGCCAGGCTACGACAAAGGCCAAGAAAATGAATTCTTGCTTGGCTCCAGGTCCCACCTGCTGGCCTTGCCCCCTCCTGCAGTGGCAGGTTGGAAGTAGAGCTTCCTCTGAATAGCCAGCAAAGGGAAGACTTAGATCCAGGTGAGCTGTAAAGGCAGGGCTGTAGCCCAAGCCTGGTGGGCACTGACTCCATATGCCTCCAAGGGCAGCAGAGGAACTTCTCTGTTCTGCCAGGAACCACTCTGTGCAGAACGGGAGGGACCAGAGACCGTGGACATGTCTGCTATGTTTTGCGTGAGGCTTTTTGTGTCTTTCCAACTGGGTCAAGTGACAGCTGTACAGGTTTAAGCTAGGATTCAGTTCCCCACATGTGAATCATTTTTTTTTTAATTCAAAGTGCCTTTTGGAATTCTGAGCATAGGCACTTTTGTCTAAAGGGAGATCAACTATAACCCCTAAAAGATCATAATAAAATCTAAAACTTCAAGCACTATTTAAAGTTCTATTTACTGTTTCTCTTGGTTACCAAAACACTACCTGTTTTTTTTTTTTTTAGAGTTTTCTCAAAAATAGGTATGGAACAAACAAAAACCAGCTTCAATCTCAATACTCAGAAATAACCACAAAACTTGCAGTCTTTTTCCTATGCATATATTTTAGGTAAATCAGATCATATTGAATAATGGGATGTATCGTACTTTTTCTGCTTATCATTTTGTCACAAACATTTCCTCAAGAAATGTCTCTAGAACCTAAATTTGAAGACTGCACTTTTCCATTTTTGTTCATGTATACAAATACATATTTAACCAGTCCAGTCTCAAGATACAAGTTGTTTCTAATGTTCCACTATTACATATAATGCTATAATGAATAACATTGAATTTAATTTTTATTTATATCTTTAGCATAAATTCAGAGAAACAGAACTAAATGGTCAAAGAATATGTACCTTTTAAGTTTCTTCTCTATCCTTTGACACATTCAGGAAATTTAGAACCCCTACAGTGAATATAAAATTTTACTTTTTTCCCACATCCTGTAAGTACGAGGTATTACATTCTCTGTTCATATTTGTCAATTTGGTGGGTGAAAATGACATCTTATTTAATTGGGATTATTTCACTATTTCAATAATTCTTTAAATTATTTCCAAAACACGCAAATAGAAACGACAGCACCGCTCTGTCTGAATAGTTGGAAATGTTCCCAAAGCCCCCTGGGGTTTTGATTCTTCACGACAAGCCTAGGACTACAATTCCACTGAGCTTTCCTATCATATCTCAGCTGGCTTGTGTTATGTTCATATATGGGATCCTTGAAGACTGGCAAATCTAGGTTAATTTCCTAGGGTTGCCACAACAACTTACCACGAGCTTGCTGGCTTAAAACAACATATATTTTTTCTCCCCCAGTTCTGGAGGCCAGAGTCTGAAATCAAGGTGCCAGCAGGGAGGCCTCCCTCTGGAGGCTCCAGCAAAGGAGCCTCCCTCACCCGGCTTCTGGCTGCTCCTGGCATTTCTAAGCTGGTGACAGCATTACTCCAGTTTCTGCCTCTGTCTTCACACGACCTTCACACCTGCGGCTGTGTGTGTGTCTTCTCCTTTTCTGTCTCTTATAAGGACGTCTGTCATTATATTTAGGATGCACCCAAGTCTAGGATGATCACACCTCAACATCCTTACCTTAATTACATCTGAAAAGACCCTGTTTCCAAATAAAGTGAAATTCACAGGTTCCGGGGATTACGACTTGGACAAAGCTTGTCGGGGCCACTACTTCACCCACTCACTGCATTTCCAGGGCGGGGCTCTAGATTAGAGCCTCCTTTGATTTTCCCCACCCGATGAGCCCACTCGAGTCCCATTAGTGGGACCAGCAGTGCCTCTAAATCTCAAGAACCCGGGAGTGAGAAGCCAAGGGAGAAACGGCTACACCTGGAGGAGGGAGTTGTTTCTATAAACCCAAATGAGGAGTTTCACTTTTTTTCATTTTCAGCCAACATTTGTTGCTATGATCAAGGCCATCTGCTGACTCGGGGTGAGCCGAGGCCAGAGTGGAGTGAGGATCACATGCTGACCAGCACACCACACCCGCCTCGAAACCCACAGACGCTAGAGGGTAAGAAAGGCGAAAGCAAGTCGATCCCCGTGCAAGGCGATGAAATGAGCAAAACTGGAAGTATAAGCCAAACACTTCCTGGGGCCAAGAAAGGGGTGCTCAGTTTTGGCTCAGTGAATCCAGAAGGGAGGAGGCATTTGACTTGGACAAGGCCGGATGAGCCCGAGTTCACGAACTGGATCAGGAGGGAAGGGCTTTCCAGGCAGAGGGAATAGAGGGTTCCGGGCATGAGCACACATGCGCAAGATGTTGATCAACCGGGAGCCCTCCTGGCTTATCCAGAGCATGGGATTGGCAGCAGGGCCAGACCCAACATATCCACACTGTGGGGCCTTATTTAAGAGAAAAATAAAATTATGAATAATACAAAATTGGGTTTGTAGCTATGTGACTTGCACATAAGTGTAGGTAGTTATAATTGTATAGGTTGTATAGTTGTATAAGTAGAATGCCAAACCATGCCTCCCACCAAAAAAAGCCAGATATAAAAGTGTATTGCGTGATTCCATTTACATGATGTTCCAAAACAATCAAAATCTACAGTGATAAGAAGCCAATTAAATGGCGGCCTGGGGCAGGAGCGTGCAGGGAGGTGGACAGAAGGGGCAAGAAGAAAAGGTCAAGGGTGCTGGAAATGTTCTATATCTCATTTGGGTGATGGTTACATGGTTGTAGACGTTTGTCAAAACTCCCAAACTGTGCCTTTAAATGTATGTGTTTCATTGTATGTAAATGATACTTAAATAAAGATGATTTTTTAAATAAATAAATATTTAGGTACAAAGGGGACATTAATTTAGAATGAGAAGTCACCACTAGTTACAAGTTTTAAAAGCAGACAAATACCACAGACATTGTAATATACAGAAAAATAGCCATGGTGCACATTTATTAACTGCCTGACATACCTCCATAGCACTTTTTCCTCTACAGAATTTGGCTTTATTCTCCTTGTCTATGCACAGGTCAATAATATCACAACAATTTTTTTAATATCAATGATTGGTCAAAATTTGTTTTTTATTATTGATAATTTAGAAAATGTCAGGTTCATTTCTTTCTGTTAATGTCCTCTATGTATTTTAAGATTGCTACAAAATTCGGCAAAATCTCTAGCAAGTTTTTTCATGTTTGAGCTCTGAGGCTGGTGAGAATTTTCCACAGAGGGGGCTTCTGGCCATCCATTTCTGCTTGGTTTCTCCTCCATACTTGGGATGCCACAAGACATGTTCATGTCATGACACAGCCTCTGGACCCATGTCACATGTCATGTGTGAGTCGGCACAATAGGTGGTACAAGTTCCCCTGGAAGCAATTTCTACACTGGATGACTAGTGGTTACTTAACTACACATGAAAGCGACTGCAAATCGTATAACTATAAACCCAAATTAAGTGTATACCCAACTCAACTTCCTCTTAGCCAGATCCCCAAGGTTTCCAGAGCCACTCTGATATTAAGAAATGCAGGGATAGGATAGGAGCCCGAGAGAAGAGGCCGTGGCCTTAACCTACCTCAGACTTAAGAACAGAGAAACAATATTGGCCCCCACTTCCTTCAAGCTCCCAGGGGACAGTGTCGTGAACACATTTGGAACCAAGGCTCAAAGAACATTATCAAGAGCCCCTACTTTTCCCTCAGCATAATGACCCCTGCATGCTGCCTTATTTTCTTCTCCAGTCAGTTAAAATACCTGACTTTCACAAATTTTGCAGAAACGTATGAGCATGGGCACACACTGCTAGGACCCCTAGCAAAGTCCCTGAGCTGAACCTTTGATAGGTGCACAGTGAAGCTGCTTCAGGGAAACAGGGTGTCATCTAAATAATTCTGGAAGGATAATTTGGGGAAAGTGGATAGAGCCAGACTGTGGTGAAGGGCTCTGAAAGTCAGATGGATTTAGCCTTTAACCTCCAGGCAGAAGAGAGCTACAAAAGCTTTTCCTTCCATAAAAAGAACAGCATTAGATTTTAGGGGGATAATTCTGGCATTGATGGAAAGGGTTGTTTGGGGATTTCTCTGTTGGCTTTAGTGTCTTCCTTTAACATGTAGCATTTCTTATGGAATCCTCTCCCCAAAACAAAACAAATGAAAAAGACTTCAACTTTTTTCTTTAAGTGCCTTTAACTGATAAACAACATAAAAGATATCATTTTAGAGACCATTTGGGGGAACATTTTGAAAAGACCCAACTGAATTCTACCACACCAACATAACAAGTCAATAGAGTGGATAAGAATATAAATTATGAAGTAATGTTCCTCCATTCAAATTTGGGGCTCCACCACTTCGTAACTCTGTGACCTTAGGCAAATTATGTAAACTCCATGACCCTTAGTTTCCTCATCTGTGAAACAGAAGAACTAGAACCTGAATAGCATTACTATAAAATGAAATGAGCTAATGCACTTCAAGCACATAGCACTGTTTCTGACTCAATCGGTGTTAGCTGTAGTTATTAGTCTTTGACCAGTCCTTTCCCCAAGCAGATATGTTTCATTGCCTTTCCCCTTCTGCAGGGTCTCGTTCACCGTTCCCTATCACCGCGTCTGTCACTAAAATATTCAGAATCAGGGAAAACATCCCCTTGATGCAGCAAGGTGAATGCATGAATGCACTGCAGCCGATTTTCTGAGAGGACTGGGGGGAGCTGTAAGGTGTGGGGAAGATGAGTCGCCACTCAGAAGGGGCAGAGCGAGAAAGGGAAGCAAAAGCAAACTGTGGTCAGGACCCTTTGGGTTTCGAGAGACAAAATTCCAACTCAGACTTAAGAACAGAGAAACAATATCGGCCCCCACTTCCTTCAAGCTCCCAGGGAACAGTGTCGTGAACACATTTGGACCCAAGGCTCAAAGAACATTATCAAGAGCCCCTACTTTTACCTCAGCATTATGACGCCTGCATGCTGCCTTATTTTCTTCTCCAGCTATCTTGATGCGGAGGGAGATGGGAATGTCCCTAAAAACTCCAGGCTTACATCATGCCTCTTAGCAAACCCAGAAGAAAGAGGGAGGGCCCGTTTATCACCCTGACAGAAGAGCTTCGGCTGGCCTGAGTCACGCGGCTGGGATGGTAGGACTGTGCCCCTGCCGACTCCACCAGGGCCCCAAGGAGGGAAGGATGGGTGATGCTCTCAACAGACGGGTGAAAGGATGCAAAACAGACCGATGACTGAGACCACTTCACAAGGATTATCAAGGTTAAGTTCAGCCACTGGGTCTTCAACCACCCCAACAACACAGTTTCCATTTCAAGGGTCATTTCCCATCACTGGAAGCCTTGCCAGCCTCTGACTGTGGGAGTCTGTCACCCACCTACACTTCCAGGCTGGCTGCCACTTGCTTCCTACAAGAGGCGACCTGGCTCTGAGGCCTGGGCTGCGGCTGTGGGCACCAAGTCAGGCACTGGGCATTCTTGGGCTGGGAAGGTTGCTGAGTCAAAGAGCCTCAGGCGGGGGCCAGGCTGCTCAGCTCTGCTCCTTTCGGATGGGCGGTATTGAAAGATCCGGAGGCAGTTGAGGTTTGCTGTGTGTATCCACAAATTGGAGGTGACGAAACATTCAGGGGAAATTCTGGTGCCAAATGCCTCTCCTAGAGGTGCATTAAAGTGTCTGGATATTGCACCACCACAACAGCAAGCATCCCTGCGGAGCTTCCCGGCAGAGCCCACACTGCATCAACTCCCCCACCACAGGGACCGTCTTGTGCCCACACCCAGGGCTGCCTCCACGGCCCCAACCCACACAACCTCAGGCAACTTTCTTTACTTTTCTAAACTTACTCATAAAGTAGGAATTATAAGTCTCATCCGGAATGATAAGATAATGGCTATCGGTCTATTTGAGTTCTTTTTATTTTTTCTTAAGTCAGTTTTAGTAAATCATGTTTTTCTTAAAAGTGTCCCCTTCAAAAAGATTTCCAATATTTGGGTATAAAGTGATTCACATATTCCTTCACTACGGGTAATGTCTGTGTGCTGTATATATAATCAGGCTCTCTTTTTCATTCTTGTGTTTCCAGAGAGTCAGCTGTTTACGCATTGGTCCTCAATGTTCTCTCTCTGTGTTATTAACTTTTGCTCTTATTTTATTAGTTCCTTTCTCTGTTACTAAACCTTTTTTGGGTTTACCCTGTTATTCTTTTCCTGGCTTCATAAGCATCCAAGGTTATAAATACCACTTATCAATGCTTATCAATTATAAGCATTCAAAGCTATAAATGTCATGCCAAGAACCGCTTTAGGTATATTCTACAAGTTTTTAGATGTAGAACTTTCATTACTTTTTCAATTCCAATTTTAGCTATAGGATTTTATGATTTTATGATTAAATGACTTTATGATTTCTCATTTGAGCCATGAGTTACTTTAGAAGTGGGTATTTTAATTTCAAATATATGTATATATATATAATACACTTTTTTCAAATGACATTATTCACCATTGTAATCCCATTGTTTATGTGGCAGAACACCTGGCATATAATAAACGCTCGAGGATTGTTGGAAGGCAAGAAGGAAGAGGGAAAGAGGAGGCAGAAGAGAGGAAAGGAGGGGAGGGTGGCGGGAAGGATGGAGGGAAGCCGCAAGGTGACCCTGATCGGCTTGACCAAGCACTTCATAGGGACAGTTCTGCTGTCAGGACGAGTGTGAGGAAGGTTAGATGTAAAGAGAGTAACACGTGCACCTTGTCCCAATCCTGAAGTCTCAGAGGAAGTTTGGAACATCTGAGTCTTAGCTCCAGCGCATGCCCTCTGTGGCTCCTCCCCAACATGTGCCAGCCTGGCACCCACCCCCAGCTGAAGAAGACAAGGCAGCCAAATCTCCAGCAGGCCCTGGGAACTCACTCAGAGGCAGCAGCGTGCAGGGCAGAGGGATAGCCAGAATGGTTGCAGCTGAGTTATGTCAGCAGGTCAGGTATATGGGCAAGTTCTATGCTGGCTGTGGCCCTGACTGCCTTTCTTCTATGTCTGTTTCAACAGCTTTTTCACTCCTTAAGGAGGCTTAACAGCCCTGAACCAAGCACACTGTCTTCCACCATCATGCCCCCGCAGTAGAATGACTGTGGACGCCAGTAAGCAGCTGGGCTGGTCACACACACAGTGTGCCCCACCCCGTGTCATGCTCCATCCACATGGTCTGCAGTGCTCCCAACAGCGCTTAATCCTGAGCTGGCCAACTGCCCGTCTGCTGTCAGACCCGTTCTAAACCCTTCCTCTGCTCTGCTCTGGGAACTACCTTCCCCAGGGCCCCTTGTCTTCTGGCTTCCTGGGAGCTGTGACCCAGGGGAGTCACTAGGGGAAGACTGGAAAAGAGAAACCAGGGTACATCTCCCCCTTTCTCTCTGCTCCCTGGGGCATCTCTGGCAGGGGTCACATTTCCTCCAAGGCCCCCTATGCCTCTGGGCATAATCCAACAGGGTTTTAGCTTCTGCTGATGCCCTGACTCCTAGGACCTCAGAACAATGCCTCCTCCCATTGTTCCTCCAATCCCAAGGGTGGTAGCAGCTGCCCTTTAATCTGCAGTGCCTCTCAGCTTCTTCAGTCACCTGTGTGACTAATTCCTTGCATTGAATTCCCTCTGAGTAAAAGACCTAGAGCAATTCCCACTTCTTGGCCGGAAATTGATTAACACAAACCCATTTTATAGATAAAGCTCCTTTAAGTTCAGAGAAGTTAAGGAAGAAGAGATGGAAACACCAGTAAAGAAATACCAGCACACCGTCTGGGGTCACGTCTAACTCCAACAATTGCTTGCTTTGAGATCCTCTGAGCCTCGGTTGTCCTATTTGTAAATGTGGATGATGAAAGGTGGTCACGCCAACTAAGTAGGACTATTGTGAAGATAAAATCAGCTACTATTTCTAATATTGGAACTAAGCAAAAAAGCTGGCACATGGTCACATGAATAAAAGGTGGCAGAACTGTGGTCCAAATTTCTTGTTCACTGCCCACTTCCCCATGCCAAGTAGCTTAACCAAGTTGTTGATGATCTGGGTTCCCATGAAGGGACTTCCTGTCCCAACCTTGTAGGCTGGATCCTCTCCCCAGAGAGTTTCCCCAAGGAACTCCTTCCCTTCCCCCTACTCCCACCCCCCAAGTAGAACTGACCTCCCACATCTCCACTGGATAATCGTAAGTGGTTTTCGGGCTGGTTTGCCCTCCAAAGTTCTCATAAGGGGCCAGACCCCAGGCATGGCTACAGAATGTAACACAGCATCTCTAGACTCTGGCCACCAGGAGGGCTGTGGAGACCCCAACACATGGCCCTCGGCTCCCATGACCAGGAGCCACCAGGCCATCCAGAGATATAACTAAATGAGCTTTAGAGGCAGCCTTTCCAGCCTGGAGATAGTGCTCCTTCCTCTAGGGGAGCCAGGTCTCCAAATCCTCTGTTGGGACCAGCCTGGCCACTTACCAATGAGGAAGAGACTGCTACCTAGGAGCATAGAATCTCAAATCCGGCCCTGGCTTCATTTGGACCAGAAGCTTCCAGCCCAAGGACTCTGAGTTTGGGGTCTAATGAGTCTCATCTCCACTTCCCTCCTCTGGAAGAAATACTTCCCTGCCCATCAGTGCTGGAGTCCCTAGCATCCACCATCAGCTTGAGGAATGAACCTCTGGGATCCACCAGAGATGTGGACCCATCAGAGACATGGAGGATTGTGCTGGGACAATTCTCACCCTTTTACAGACACAGCATCCTGGAGGACATCCTAGAGTAGCTTCCCCCTTAAAATACCCCCATTGGAGCTTCCCAGATGGTCAGCTCCCACGGGTGTTTCCAGATCCCAAGAAGCAAGATTCTCAGCTTATGCATATGGTCACTGATGATATGATCATACATTCATCCACACTGTGGTGAGTTCCAACAGGAAGTGCCCTGTGGACAGAAGAAATGATGCCCCACCCCCTGTAGGGGGCTAGACTTGCAGAAAAACAAAGCAATTCAAATCACTCCCTTTATGAACTGAGTCATTTTCGTTATTCTTTTGCATTTTAATTATTCTAAAAATCACATCCTCTCAGTAATACAGGAATGCTATTAGAAAGCTAATAATTTCCCTTAATTTTCAGAAGTACCCCTATGTTCATAGCCTGCTATAGTCTTTTTTACAGTATTTCTAAAACATATAGAGAGCTTGAGGTTTGAGGAAATGGGTTGTTTCATTTTATTTTGTTTTTGTTTTACCAAAATAGGATTATACTACATAAATTACTTGGCAAATTGCTTTCCTCAGTCAACAGATCATAGATTACACTCCAGATCATTCCATTTATACCTGACTCTTTCCAATAAGTGTACCATATGCAATATGGCAACAGAGTGGACCATTCCCCTACTAATGACTGGGAAATACACTTGCACAGCATTAAGCCACTGGCATTTGGGGGTTTGTTTATGGCAGCAGTTAACATTACTCTAACCAGGTAGTTCTCAACGTGTGGTTACCTGACCAACCAACAGCATCAGCATTATCTGGAAAATTGTTTGAAATTCAAAATGTTGACCCAATCCCAGACCTACCATATCAGAAACTCAGGGATGGAGGAGCAGAGAAGGAGGTGTCCCAGCAATCTGTTTTCACAAGCCCTAGAAGTGATTCTGACACAGTTCCAAGTTTAAGACTCACTGCTCTAGCGTATACCACATCATTCACAACCTGCAAGGACCACGTCTCTGTTTGCTCTCCATAAACAACTGTGGCGCATGCAGCTGAGGGCCAGATTCTCTACAAAATGTGTTTTCTCAGTGTGTAAGAATCCAAGAAGTTTTTAGATATGTAAAGTTAGATGAAGTGTTCAAGTGGGCTACCCTGCTGTCCATTAATTAATTAACTTGTTCATTCGCTGTTTCAGGATGTATTTAATTCACAGTCACAGACATAAAGTGAACATATGCGCCCATCTAACATACTCAGAAAAATGTGACAAGCAAATTTTCCCCGAATGGCCTGGATGTCTGATACAATTCTTCCTTAGACGCAAAGAGATTGGTGAGTTCTGTCTGCAAAAGACCAACCATCTGGAACATGCGGACATGGCAGTAATCACAGTGCCGAAACAATGTGGAAAAAGGAGGCAGAGAGAACCAGGCTTGAATCCTGGCCTCACCACCCATCAGTTTTTGTATATCTGAAGTCATGGGGATAATGAAATCTACCTGCTGGGCTGTTGGTCCAAACTGTTATTTGTAACATCCTAAGGGATGTTCATTGGTCAGTTTAGGGTCCAACACATCTCTGGGACAGCTGAGAGAATGAAACAATGAGGGAGGGAGGAATTAATGAGTTATCTCACGAGAATGTCATTTTACTGTGCTGCCTTCATGGCAGGAATTACAGCATGTGTCACTCCTGTGTCCTGCAAGGGGCCCCTGGGAGGCAAGGGCAGGATGTGGGGAAAGGATGGTGGAGAAGGAGGGCGAGAAGCCACCTGGGAGGTCCTCAGTGTGCCTGCCCATTTGGGAGCTTTGAGTGAAAAGTGTATAGGTCGGGGCAGGAGAATTCAAACTTGAATGTGCATTGGAATCCCCTGAGGGCTTGGTGAAGCACAGGTGGCTAGACTCTACTCAAGAATCTTCAGAATAAAAGTAAATCTAGGCTGGCACCTGAGAGTTTGCACTTACAACACATTCCCAGGGGATGCTGGCATTGCTGGCCCAGAGGCCACCCTTTGAGAACCAGAGGGTTTTGGTCATGCTGGATGCTGTAACAAACTCCAAAATATCAATAGTTTATCACAGTAAAAGTTTATTTCTCAGTCAGTTAACCATTCAATCCAGGTGCTCCTGGTTGGTGAGAGTGGGGGACTCTGTTCTCACAAGTCACATGTTGGAGCCTCTACCTTGGTCAACCTGTGGCTTCCAGGATCCCATGGAGTGTTGACATTCCCCACCCCAAATAGATGAGGAAACAAACGGAGAAACTCCACCCTCTTCTTAAGCTCCTTGGCCAGAAAGAGATGCACATTATTTCCACTCCGTGCCATTGGCAAGGACCGGTCACTCAGCCTTACCTTACACGGTCTGCAGAGAGTGGCCACTGTCTTCCCTTCTCTGCAGCCCCTCCAGCTCTGGCCAGAGTTCCCTGTGGGTTAATTACACCGCCTTATCATAAATCAATAGAAGAAGGGAAAATGCTTTCTTGAAAGATTCTAAACGTAACTCAAAGCCCAGGAGACAACCTCCCTGGAAACTGTTCCACTTTCATTTAAAAGACACATTGATGAGAGGGTGAGCTGCCTAAGGAGCAGGTTCTCACAGTGAGGAGCAGAGGCCTGCCCACAACAGAGGCTGCAAAGGTGGCCGCTGGGCCAGTAAAGGAAGCAGATTAAAGGGGAGACAAAAACAGCCCAGAGAAGTCACCAAGAGACAAAAGGGAGAGAAGGGGGATGAGGCATAAAAAGAGAGAAAGAGTGAGAAATTGGGGATCAACAGAGATGAGGCTTAGAACCTCACCCCCTTGTTTTGAGAGAAATCTTCTGCATCTGTGGATGTTTTGTTGCCCTTGTCTAGCTTGGATTAATACTGAGTCCATAGGCACACACCTGATCATCTACATTTGCCCTCTTACAGCACGAAACTATGTTTTCTACCTTTATCTTGCATCTACCTACCACTTTAGCATTTCAGGGAGAAATGTGGGATTCACATATAAATCAAGTATAAAAATCAAATGAATAATCATATCTGACCTGATTGTTTATAGTTCATGATGCGTGATCAAAACCGAAAGTTTCTGTGATATGACTGCCCTTGCACTGTTCACCATGTAAGAACTTATTCACTATCTAAGAACTTGTTCACCATGTAAGAACTTGTTCGTTATGCTTCAGAAGATTGGAGACTGATGAGAATTAGGCTTGGGGTTGATTTAATGATTGTGCACTGAGTCCCCTATACAGAATTTTATTGTTGTTAACAACCATTTGATCAATAAATATGAGAGATGCCCTCTCAAAAAAAAAAGAGAGAGACAGAGTCAGAGACAGAAAGAATAGAAAACGAATAGGATAGAATGGGGGGAATCGGTCGCGAGGAATTGATGATGGGGAAGGAAGCAAATGTGAACCAGGAGAGAGACAGAGACAAAGAGAGAGAGACAGGGAGACAGGGAGAAAGGTGCCTGTTGGAGCCCACCTAATGTGCGCTCTTCTTCCTGGACCCAAGTCCTTTGGGGGAAGTTAGGGTGAGACCAAGACACCCAGGGGAGCAAGGAGGTGCCTAAGGACACTGGGCCTGGCACGCTGGACCCCGGCCACATCTGACACCCACCAAAAGTCAGACACCCGCCTCTGAGTCAGCTCTTTCTTCACGGCCCCACCTGCCCCACCTCTTGGACTAATACTCCAGAGATAATTACAGAAAGCCAGCCCAACTAGGGGTTTATGAGCGCAGAGAGCCTGGCTGCAGGGAGGAGGGCAGACAGCCACCACTGAGCTGGGCCCTGCAGGTTCCTGCCGCCCGCAATGAGCCCACAAACTCCCAGAGACAAAATGTATCTGAGCCCAGAAGAGACGCCAGGAGGCCTGTCCCCACTGCGGCCTGGGCCACAGAGCCAAGTCTGCCACCATCCAGACAGCCTTTCTACCCTGCCTTCCACCCACATCTCATCCTTCCCCTGAATATGTCACCCACGTACCACCTTTTCAACCTCTTGGCCAGTCCTTCTCCCCACCTGCCAGCACCTTCTCCTGACATCTCCTCTGCTTACCCACCTTCCTCCGTTTACCTACCTCCACCCATCCATCAAACCATCAACCCAACAGAAGCGCCACAATCAGCCCGCCCCTCATCGGTCCGCCGACAGCTCCTCCCAGCCAACAATCCCTCTTCCATCCACCCGCCCTCCCTTATTGGCCACCATTTCCTCTCTACCAGTTCCTTCAACCTCCATGAAACCTTCGGTCACCACCATTTCTTCTAGCCACCTGACAAGCCCTTCCCCACCTGTGCTCCGTCCATCTGTGTGCCATTCTCCAGTTGTCTTCCAGCTCCTCCAGCAACCCACCCACCCACCCCTCCAGCCATCTGCCCACCCTGTCCCCTTCCTCCAACTTCCCACCCGCTAGCCCTTCTACCTCTTTCCAAATCCTGCAGCCATCCACCCAAATCTCCAACCCCTAAAGTAGTACATTTACTACCCACCGTATCTATCCCTACGCCTGCACATCACCTCTTTCCATGGGCTGCCAATCCCTCCATCTGTAATACAACACCGTCCCACTCACCATCCCAGCCAACCAGCCAGCAACCCCTCTGCCAACAGGTCAGCCTCTTCCTACAATGCTTAGCCCTGTACCCACTAAGCCCTCAACATCACCTACTTCCCAATGCACTCTCTGACTTCACAGAGGACCCAACCCGGCCCTCGGGGTGGATCACTGAGAAAATGGATTCGAAGAACACATACATGGGGGATATAATCTTGGTTTGGCACCTGCTGGCCATGTGGCTCAGTCCAGAGCACCCCTGCCCACTCACAGCCTTGGGAGGGTCCACAGGCCATTAAGGGAGTGGGACAGAGTCGAAAGGGGAGAGGGGAAAGGCCCTCTCACCTCTGTTAAGGACGCTGGTAAAGTTAATTACAGCCATCTCCACACCCTCCCAGCTAACTGGCCAGTACAGAAGAAGCCTCACCCTGCTGATTTTTGCCCTGACCTGTCCTGTCTGCCCTGATGGGGCACATCCAGGCCACAGGCTCCTCCTCTGCCTGAGTCCTGAGATTCTGAACCAGCTCTAAAGATTGAACAGGCAAAGCCACGATGGACCAGGCTTGGGGCTGTAGGTCCACAGCACTGCAGTGACCCACTCAGTCCTATATGGTCCTATCCACTCCCTCAGCAAACAAATCTCTTGTCAGCTTATGGACAGGTCCAGATCCAAGCCAGATAGACAGCAGGTGACACAAGGGGAGACTATACTAAACCTAGATGTAGGCTAAGGAATCAGCAAGACCTGAGCTTCCATCCTTGTTGTACTTCCCAGCTGTGTGACCTTCCCAGGTCACGTAACCTCTCTGAGCCACAGTATCCTCATCTGAGGATCACAAAGTGTCTACCTACTGCATGGGATTGTTCTCAAAGATATGCCCACATTAGGTTAAGGCCTGACACACAGAAGGCCCCCATCAAGTAGTGGGTTGCCTTCCCCTTACCAGGACCGGCCCGGAGACTGGGGCGTGTGCCTCTAGGAGCAGAATAGAAAACAACACATTTCTACTACCAGCCCAGGCTGCCTGGGCCACTAAGCTAAGCTTTCTTTCCCCCTAAAGCTCCCTATATCAGCATTTTCACTGAAAAAACTCTGTTTTCAGGGAATTTTAAATTCCAGAAAAATTTCTCTATGGATGAAACTTGGCCAGAGCAATAAACAAATTTCTTTTGCAAATCCCAGCCCTCCCTTCCGGATTTGTGCAGGCCCCTCACCAAAACGCCAGCTGACAGACCAGTATGAGTGTTTCTTTGACTTGGGTTTCCAAAATGGAGTTCAAGTAATCAGTCTAATTGCCTTTGATATCTAGAAAGGCTAATTAAGGTAACAATACTTGGCACTCGTGTCATAATAATAAAAATAATGACCCTTTATATGTAAGGAGCGTCTTTCATCCAAGGATCACAAAGCCTTTACAAACATTAATTAATCCTTACAACTCACCTGTGAAGTGGGTATAATTAGCCCCATTTTACAGCTGTATGCATTGAGGCACGGATGGGGTAAGGGATGTGGCAAACATCACACGCTGCATCTACTGCCAAGATAAGGATGGCGCTGAAGAATCCAGAAACCCCACTCAGAGCTCCCTGGCTGTTTGACAGGTCTTGCACCTGTCACTGGGCTGTCTTGGGAAGTCTCCCAAGAGCCAAAGCTCTCTCTTGACCAACCACAGAAAAAAGCAGAATGTCAGGGCTGCCTCCGGCTGGATGGCCTTGAGCCAACCCGTTCCCCAGTCTGAGCCTCCATTTCCTTCCCCATAAGCCAAGAGGATTGGACTCCGTGCTGCTTCTCAGCCCCACGGTCCACCCCTCATGGTTTGTCAGCCTGTTTCTGGCTTCACAGGCAGGTTTTCTGAGCCCTGAAACCACCATCAAGGACCCAGTCTCAACTAACATCCCTTAGTAGTTTTCACAAATAAAAATACAAGAGGCCCAGCTAAACTGGAATTTTTGAAAAAGAACAAATCTTGTGTTAGTAAAAGTATGTCCCATGCAATATTTGGGACATGCTTATACTGAAACACGATTTGTAATTTATCTGAAATTCAGATTTAACTGCAATTCTTGCATTTTATCTGACAACCCTGCTAATTAACCACTCTGTGTGCCAGGCACAGCCGGGATGAACAAACTCCAGTTCCTGATCTCCCGTGATCCTCAGCCTAGCCCTGGAAGGCAGGCATGGCTATCCCCTGGAGCCTCTGCTGACACCTCCATCGATTCCCCAGTGGCCAGAAAACAAAGTGCAGACGCCTTGAAGGGATACCTTCCAGGCCCTGCCAATCCGGTCCCCAAAACGTCTCTGGCTTCCTGTCAGCCCCAGGACCCCCATCACGTGCACATCTAGGGCCCTGACTCCAACTATCCAACCCTGCCTCCCTTGGGTCTTTGGCCTTTGCCTCTTCTGTGCCCTCCACCTGGTATGCCCTTCCTCTATCTTCTTGAAACTATCCACAACAGCTGCAGGACTCTGCTCAGTGTCACCTCCTCAAGGAAGCCCTCCTCAGCCCCAAACTCTCCCTGCTGCGTTCATCTCTGGGCCCCCACAGTCCCCACTATGTGTGGGTGTGTGGGTGTGTCCTGTGTGCTCCAGCCACACCAACTCCCCTATCACCAGCACACCTTGCACTATTTCTTGGCCCCGTGCCTTGGTGCATGCTATTCCCTCTGCCTGGAATTCCAACAAACTGCACAGACCTTCCAAAGGTGATCAAGGCATTCATTCATTTAACTAATATTTATTAAGCATTTACTATATGTCAAGCTTATAATCCCCAACCTCATGAAATTAATAATCTAATACATAGGTCAGCAAACTTTTCTATAAAGGCTCAGGTAGTAAACATTCTAGGGGTTTTACAGGCCACAGGGTCTATGCCACCACTACTCCACTCTGAGGCTGTGGCATGAAACCAGCCATAGAAAATACATAAACAAATGCACTCAGCTGTATTCCAATAAAACTTTATTTACAAAAAAAAAGGTAGCAAGCCACATTCAGCACACCAGCCAGAGTTTGCCGACTCCCAGTCTAGTGTTAGGAACAGACATTGAAAAATACCACACAGATACCTAAAAACAATAAATAACAAACTTTCTTAAATGCTGTGAAGGCAAAGATTTTGCTCAAATTCCTCTTCCCCACAAGGCATGTCGTGGCCCTTCCTCTCTGCTTTCATTGCCCCTGGTTTTAGAGCACACATCTGTGGTCATTCAAGGTCAGGCCCTCCTTTTCTACCCAGAGGCCTTGGGTCCACTGTTGATGCAGTACCTTATTCTGCCCAAGGCTTCCCCTTTCTGGCACCAGATGGGACAGGGCTGCAGTGGGCCTGGTCTTGCCGCCAGGCCTAGGCCCCCTCCCTGGCAGAGGGGAAGCCTGCTCACCCCTCACTTACAACACCAATTCTGTTGTCACTCATTTCAAATGCCCACTGCTGATTAATGATCTGTGCTGAGCAGGACTGGGAATCTTATTAATAAGAGAGTGCCTGTGCTCATATACATGAGTGAGAAGTATCACATTATATTGGGAAGGAGAGACGTATGTGTAAGCACACACATGGCCACCCATGTTTTCCTGCTTCACACTTAGGCCAAGAGCACTCACATCCAGACTCAGGCACAGACACAGATATATCCAGGGACACACAGACCCTGCATTCTTGCCTCACACCTGGACATGCAATGCACATCTATATGTGTGTGCATGCTCACACTGTACATATCTGTGTGCACACACTGTACTCTTGTATGCATGCACATATACCATACCCATGCTTGTACACATGCATACACGTGTGTGTATGCACACACACTGTGCTCACATATCCTGTGAAATCCAGACCCACCATGTGTCTTGCAGGAGGAACTGGCTGTGTAAATCATGTCTTTGGCATCTCTGGGCTGCCAGCTCTGTCTGGGTTCCTGTTGCCAATATCAGCTCTGAGGTGGCCACAGGAAGTTCTTGTTTCCCTGGCTGCCAAATTCCAACCACCTCTGACCCACAGAGAGACAGAAACTCCTCCGGCTTCCTGCAAGCTGCCCAAGCACTCTGTCCCCACCATACTACCTTGCGTGTGGCTCGAGGAGATAAAGCGGGACTTGATGTCCGTGCCGCTACAGTCAAGGCAGCTTCTGTGGCCTCCCCAGGGTGTCAGGGCCTGGCATGCTGGGGCTTCCAGGGAAGGACCTTGGGCTGAGCAAGGTCAGAATGTCCCCATTATCTGAAGGACGCTGACAACTTTCCTGCCCTGCTTCCCAACACGGTTCGCAGCCTTGAGGAGCTCACCACCCCCAGCAGCCGTGCAGTGAGTCCATGCAACCCACGCCCACTCTCCTTCAACTCTTCCCGAGCAGCCCAGCTCCAGCCTCCGCTGCCTTCCTGGTAGGGAGCCGGTGGCACATAGCACAGGGACAGCAGCAGTGATAAAGAATCTGGGGGACTAGCTCCCAGCCTCTCTGTTGAATTGGTCAGCAAGATGTGGACAACTCACTCATTCATTCATTCATTCAAAACAAATGTGCTGAGGCTGTGCCTGGTGCTATTCAGTGGTGAAAAGATGAGAGTCACTGGTCTCACTGTGGGCATAAAAACCTGGAGCCCACCGACATGGCCTGCTGAGTCAAGAAGGCTTCACAGAGGAACTGCCATTGGGCTTGATTCTAGAAGGCCAAAGAGGAACATGTGTGGAAGAGCAAGCTAAACAAGGCCAGCAGCAAGTGCACAGGGCCTGGTGCTTAGTGGGTGCTCTAGAAGCATCTGTTGGCTGAATGAATGAATGAATGAGTAAGAGACCTTGGGCTCTGGAGCTACTGGAGACTAGCAAGCAGGGAAGGTACACTGACTCTTGTTAAGTAATACTTCCTACTGCTTCTGGGTCCTCCAAGGACTGCACCTCTCACTGGAGGGCCTCTTTCCCCCTGGAGTACCTGTGCCCCATGCCCATAACACACCTACGTATAGATGCAGACATCACATAGCTGAAGATATACCTGTACACATGGGTACTTGTGTACATGTGAGACAATCACGTGTGGCCCTTGTCTCTGTATGTAAGAATAATAGTAAACACATGTATTATACTTTCCCATAGGCCAGGAAGTCAGGCACTGTTCTGTGTTCTCTGTATTTAGTAACTCAGTTAATTCAGCCCCCTAACATAGGAAATGTTAAACGTAGGAAATCCTCATGTTTACAGATAAAGAAATTATGGCATGAAGAGCCATTTGTCCAAAGTTACACAGTTAGTAACTGGCAGGGCTGGGATTTGAACCAAGTCCTCTGATCCCAGAGTCCATGCTCTTAATCATCAAAGCAAAGCGGTCCCAGCCTACTCCCCAGTTTGCATGGATAAACCGAGGCATAGAGTGATTAAGGTCACTTATCCAAGGTCACAGAGAGGCGGAGCTTGGCATAGACTCAAACTCTCTTGACTCATGAGCTTCAGTTGTTCATCCCATTTTGGGCTGTGTCCTGCTCAGTTGTGGCTTCTGTAACTGAAGGGGAAGCCAGAGGGAGGAGGAAAAGATGGGGAAAGAGGAGAAACAGGAGGAGGACCAGCGCCAGAACAAAGTGCAAGGCGACTGGCCATTATGAATCCTGGGTGGGAGAGGGGTGGGTAGAGCAGCCTTTCAAACTTTCTACCCACACTTTATTTTGAACAGTTTGGAAATACCTGGAAATATTAAAAAATGGAGAGAATTGTGCCATGAGCACCGGTAAACACACCACCTGAAGTTAGCGATTAGCAAGTGCCTGTCCTTGCTTTAGCGCACGGCTGCCCATCCTGCCTGCCACCAGCCCACTTAAAATGGCAGACGCTCTGCAGATTCTTCAGACCTGAAGAAGTGATTGAGGCTGAGCTCCCTGGGAAGAACCACTGCTGGAGACCCGGTTACAAGGCTTCACTGGGGTCAAAGAGCCCATGTCCGCAAGTGCACAGGTACATTGGCAGGTGTGCATCCACAGCCGCCCACATGCGCGCACGCACACGCACAGGAACGAGGGATTCGGAGGATGAGGGGAGCCCCGGGATCTGGAAGAGGGCCGGGCTGTCTCAGCTGCTCGGCCATCCGGCTCCTTCCCACCCACCATTCCCACAGGGGGCAGCTAGGCCCGCGGGAGCCCCTGGGGCCCAGCTGGGGGTGGGCTTTCCCTAATTGGCCAGCTTGTCGTTCACCCTGCGGAGGAAACAGCCGCTGGCTTCGGCCTCCAAATGACAGGAAACGCCGTGGAGGGCTACTGGGGTGGTAATTACTACTTTGAGAAAGGAGGGAGAAAAGCTGAGGGGGAAATGGTTCCAACTCAAATAATCTGCTCATTGGGGGGGATGGGGGACGTTTCAAGGAAAAGACATTTTGAAAAGCCTTCAATCAATCTGACAAGCAATTATCTGCTTAGCTGCTGGTACAAATCCCCCAGTGAGGACTGGTGCCCCTCCCAGGAAAACAGCCCCAGACTGACAGCCCCCAGCCCGGCAGCCGCGAGGGTGAACGCCGGAGACTGAGACCCCGCCTGGGAAACCTTAGGCTCTGGGGGTGGCGGGTGGCTGGGGGGGTGTAGCCGCCCCATTCTTCCCCTCCACCACGTGCACCCACATGCACACACACACACACACACACACAGGCCACGCGCACACCCAGTGGGACTGACTGCACGCCCTGCCCCACAGGGGTGGATGAGCCTGTTTCAAGCAGTCTCTTTCCCAGGCAACCACAGCATTCTCCCATCTCATTAATTCATTCAACAAACATTTTTCTTGAAAAGAAAATTCACTAGGACATTCAGTGAGAGGATGAGAGTCACCCGTGGCCTTTGGAATACCGGTGGGGAAGGAACTAAGTGTCACCTGCTTTGTGGCAAGTCACCCGGTTTACGGAAGCAGCCCAGAGAACTGCAGAGAGCCTGCCTGGGAACAGGCAGGATTCATACCTAAGCATGGAAAGCAGGTGTTGGGACTCTCTAGAGCCCCAGGAAGCCAGGCTGCAGGGTCTCTTTTCTCCTCTGCCTGCCCCAGCACCAGCCCTTCCCCTCAGGCAGCTCCATCTCCCAGGCCCTGGCCTGAGCTCTTGCTCAGAGAAGCCTAAATGTATCTCTGGTACAGCCACATGGGACAGAGTTTGGACCACCGTCCTTCCAGGGAAGGGTCTTGCCTTGCCCTGCAGTTCTAAGCAGAACCACCACCAGCACAGAGTGGGGACCCAGCTGATCCCCTTCCCCAGGGCCTACACACAGCCCCCCTCAGTGCTTTTTCTCTCTCTTCACCACACCTTTCCAGTGTGCTGGGTCTTGTGCAAAAGCACATGTATTCAAGGTCTCCATGAAACTCCCCAACCACTTGTGAGGTACAGACTCTTACCAGTGCGAACATTCTGCAGGCAAGGAGACAGAGCTCAGACAGGTGGAGTGACTTGCTCATCCCCACACAGTTACCAGCAGAAGGGTCAGAATGAAAACTCAAGACTTGCTACTTCGAATATCCATGCTGTTGGCCACTTTGAGGTATCAACAGCCTATGTGAGAAACTCATTTAACAGAGCAAATGCTCAATAAATGTTAGCTACTCTCAAATTTGTTTCTGTCCACCTTGGAACCCAAAGAAGGTTGCATCAGCAAAGCTGAGGGCCCTGGTGAGGAAGCCAGATAAGATATAAGTGGAAATTGGTGCCCTGTGTTTTGCACTTAGACCTCGGGTATAGATCAAGAACTAAGTTCCATGTCCAGCCATGTGGGCCCAACGTGCAGAGCATAGAAGAGAATGACTAATTCCAATTCCAACATCAGTGGGTCAGAGTCTGCTGGGCAGACACTGAGGCTCTGCCCAGAGCTGGGAGGAGAGGCAAGCCCTGACCCCAGCAGGCCCCAGAACGTAGGATCCTGCTTCCCTCCAATCTCTCGCGGCCTAGAAAGGGACTGAGCCCACCCAGCTCAGACACATGGCTTCCTAGAGCACCCACCCACAGTCACAGCAGCTGCTCTCCCCACCCTGGGACACATGCAGGGCACATTATCTCCCAAGGCCATCATGAGGGAGAGGAACACACATGTACATGGAGCAAAATGATCCTGCTTGCCTGGCACAGGAAGGAGGTGGCTGTTTGCTCTCCTAGGAAATTTCATTTTGCCTTCAGTGTTTGGCAACACATATCTGATGCCCTGGCAGGCAGGCACGTTGTTCACTGTGTCCCCGTGAGGACACACCCTCCTATTTTATGACAGAACAACTCAGGTACAAGATCAGCCCCAAGTTAAACCCAACTCCCATCTCCTGATTGCATCGCGTGAAAGCAGAAACTCCCCACTTGCAACAGAGCTGGGGCAGATGTCCAACTGTCTGTCCACTCACCAATCCGTCCATTTCATCAGCATTTATTGGTGCCTACCTGTACCCAGCCCTCTGCTGGGCCCTAGAGATGCAAGGACAAATACGACACTTCCTTCCTTCAGATCTCAAGGTCCAGAGGTGGGGACAGGGAAAGCAATGCCATTAGGAGGTTGGTCTAGCAGTAGGGTGGCTTTGGCAACACACAGAATGAGGTTTAAAATCCAGCTCTGTCCTGTCCTAGCAGTGTGACCTTAGCGAGTTGTCCTCGGCAAGCCTCAGCCTCGTCCCAGTGAATAATGAGGGTCCCTACCTCCTCGTTTTGTTGAGGTGATTACAAGGGAAACTGCTTGTAAAGTGCTGGGCGCTGTGCCTGGGACATTGAGACGCTCAGTGTGTCTGCTGGTGTCATTCCTTATTGCCTTCAGTGAAATGGATATAGCAGTACTCAACCAGCCTGCCTTTACAATGTGGTCATACAAAATAACATAACATGTGGGGAGAGTGTTTTGTAGATGGTGGACTCTTTATCACTCACTCTTGCAGCAAACATTCCTTGAGCCTCTGTGATGTACCCTGGTGGGTGCTGGGGACAGATGAGGGGGCATGCAGATTCCAGCAGCTTCCGGTGGGGAGGACCAACCTGTAAACAGACAATCACAGGCCTGGGGCACTGAGAACAGCAGTAAAGGTTTCTACAAAGGAAGGCAAAAGAACAGGTTATTAGCAAACTGGAGAGGTCAAAGCCAGCTTCCTGGCAGAAGCGGAGCAAGGATCCGAACTGCAAAGATGAACGCGCATCAAGGCCACACCTTTAAAGTCTGAGTGAGGAGCATACAGTTAGAGAATCAGCATGCCTTGGGTGATACGAGACGGTTGGACCCAGGCAGGTTTTGCTCATCACCCATCAAGTGCACAGGACCTCTGAGGACATCAATCCAAGAAGCCTGGAGGCAGCAGGACTACAAGTCAGCCTTCAAACCAGAAGGCAGAAAGCCTGTCCAAGAGGGGAACTTGGGAGCATGAGCAAGGAGATGGAGCCAAGCACACTTAAGGACAGTGGGGACACCAGCCTGGGAGGGCCAAATGGGGCTGGAAAGCGAAGCGGGCAGGATGCGTTACCTGAGTTCTCTGACATCTCTCAGTCCACAGTGACAGCTTCTGCAAGTCTCAGCTGGTGGAAGCAAGATTAGAACGTGGGTCTGGCTGTTCACATCTCTCTGTCTGTCAGATCCACCAGATTGCTCAGTTCTGGGCTGAGTTATGGGCCTCCAACTAGGATGGCGAACCTAATCACCACATGGCCTTGCCTCGCATATTCCCTGTTTGTATCCATCCATGCACCTGGGGTAAACTCCTCTCCCTGTGAAGTTCTTCCAGGTCAGTCCTTCTCTGCTTTCTGTAGAAAACAGATTCCACCCACTACCTCCAAACCACACCCTCTCCTCAGCGCCACAAGCATCCAGCCACTTCCTATATCCCTAAACCACTTACTCTGTCACTAAGACCTAATGCAAGTCACAGGGGAAGCCCTTGGCTGACATCCACGCCAGGAAGCCACATTAGCAACTTCATTAATCAGAATCAGGTCTGCGCTTCTATTGTCTGCTATGATCATTTGTTTATTTCAACTTTGGCGGCAGCCCCAGTTTATTGTAATTATTACTGGCATGGGAAAGAAGAAACTTGCCTTTCACAAGTGTGTAGGAATGGTGTTCTTGCATTCTGTAGCAAAAGACTCATCTTATCCAATATTACCAATATAAATCCATTCATACATATCATATATACCTCTTTGAATCCGCAATCAAAGAAAAGTGAATTAAAATAAAAAGGAATAACACTTTATCTCATAGCAAACAGAATTATAAACAATAATACCTAGTGCTGGTGAGGTTGCCCTAAAATTGCTAAACCGGCAGACTTTGCTGGAGGCAAAGTAATTAGAACAGCCTTTATGGAAAGTGAATTGGAAAATATATATCACAAACCACAAAAATGTTCCTAACCTGAGACCTACTGATTCCACTTCTGGGAATTTATCCTAAGGAAATGAGACAAACAAAGAGACTTACTCTGTGGAAGAAGAAAGTGTTCGTTAAAGCATTATTTAGGCAAGGAAAAAACTGAAAGTGAAATTCAACAGTACCCAGCACCAATTTGATAAAATAGCAGGTAGCCATTAATCTGATCATCTGTAAGGCTGCTGTAGCAGGCAAGGTGCTTTTAGGCTGTCACAGGAGGTGGGAGAGCGGTGTTCACATTTCAAGTTTATTATCAAGACCATATGTACAAACTACGGGTTAACAAAGAGGTCATTGCACTTGCACTGCTGGGCTGATAGCCATATGGGAAGGGATTTTTGCCCCTTGTTTTCTCAATTTTCAGTTGGACTCTATATTGGTTTATAGTTTCTTTTAACTGGAGATAACAAATGATCATGCTTCACAAAAGAACCACAAACAGAGCTTAATTAGACAGTGCAGCTTTCATAAGACCCTCGGCCTGTCTGGGCCTCATTTCTGTCTTCCTTAAGATCATCTGTCCCATAAATGTCATGTGGGAAGGAGACAGACCTGAGAAAGCGTTTTAAGTCTTAGAATCAAGTGCTGTGAGGAAGAATGGGTTTGTCCAAACTACTGACTAATGGTTGCAATACCCAGCCACAACAGCCCTGCTAAGTGGTGGTATCATCCCCATTTTACAGATGGGGCAACTGAGGCTCAGGTGTATGGAGCCGACCAGGACAGGTGGTAAGGAACAGAGCCAGGACTCACATCCAATTCGCTCTGTTCCATAGCCTTTGTTGTGTTGTTGTTTCTCAACCCGTGTTGATTATATTTCTCAAGTGGATGTGTTTTAAAAGAAACTGACTCATTCAAAAAAGTTGGATATCATGGCTTGAAAGGAATGCAAGGCAGCCGATTCAGTCTTCTCAGGAGGCTTTGGAAGGACTGAGGCATTGGTTGGCTTTGGTTGAAAGAGGACTGGCATAGCCAGTGGCTGCGAAACCCACTGGGTCCAAGCATTCCAAAAGAAGGCACCCCCTTCACTGAGAATGTACTTCAACAACCACAGAGACAGGTCCCAGAAAAGAAAAAAGGTCTGGAGGGGCCCCTGATTGCTCCCAGTGATGTCATGCCCCCACCCAGAAAGCCCGTAAAGGCAGCCTGTTCTGGGCAACTTTATGGGGGCCTTGGTGTCTGCAGCCTCCCTCCCTGACAGCCAGGCCGGCACCCCACCTGCCCCCCACACGTCCACGGCCTTCCTGCCCTGGGCCTCATGTAGCCTATAATTAACCACAGTGACCAGCTTTATGGGCCCCCAGAGATGGGGGACAGGGCAGCAAGACGAAGTTCCTTGAAAGGGACCCGGGAATCTTCCCAGCAGGGCCTCTTCCTGCCTCCTGCCCATCTGGGGGTCTTGAAGAGCAGACCCAGGCCCTGCCTCCTCAGACAGCCTCCCTGCTCTGACCGGCCTAAGTGGCCCCATCAGCATGCACTCCCCCTGTCAACAATCCTGCAGCTGCTCCAGGGCTGTAAGGACAAAATACAAATTGCTCCCCTGTGGCCTCCAAGTCTCTGCCTGGTCTGGACACTGCCTCATCTCTCATGATCCCCTGCCTTGCTCCACGGCAGCCGCAACCACCTCCCCACCATTCACTCACACCTCTGCCCTTGCTTGCCTCTGAGCTTCCTCAGATGCCAGTCTCTCTGCCTGCACACTTATCCCTCCCTCTCTCTCTGCATACTCCCCTTTAAATGACTAACTCCTACTCACCCTGGAGTTCTCAACTTGGTCTTCTCTTCCTTCAGGAATTTGTCTAGATCTCTGTTCCAGCTGGGCAAGGTACCCCTCTTCTGGGCTCACAGAGTCCCCCAGGTCTGTGCCATATCTTAGTCATTGGGGTTCCCCCAGAGGCAGATGCTGCAACATAGATTCCAGTGCAGTCAGTTAATTTAGGAGGTGATATCAGCATTCACTGAAAGAGAAGCAAGAAGTGAGATAGAAAGGCCGCGAATAAAGGGTCTATATCAGGCAAGTTACCACTGTGGGCAACTGGGGGTTAATTCTGCTGGAGCCTGGGGCTTCAGTGTAGCACACAGGCCTAGGGGAAGGAGTCAGAGTAGTAATCCACCAGTCCCACCGTTATCATTTGGGCTATTCCTGCTGGACATCAATTATCTGGCCTGTCACAAGCTCAGGTACGGTGGGCTCAGGCAGCCGAGAGCAAGTTCCCAGGAAGTCAGGTGGTGAGGACTGTGAGGCTGAGATGCAAAGGGATGCAGGCCCTGCACCAGCATCCCCTCTACCCTCCCACTGCCACCAGCCAGCACTACAGTTGCCTCTTCCCCTCTCTCTCCTCAACCAGACCACGAGCTTCACGCAAGCGCCTGTGTGTGGTTGTGCTCCAGGGCCCAGCACAATACTTGACACATAGGAACATGCAGCAAGCCAGAACTGTGTCCTACTTGGGATGGGTCCCCAAGCTCACCAGTAGTTCAGGGGCCCTGTCAGCAGTGTCCTTAGTCTTCCAGCTGGGAAACCCAAAGATCCGGGAGGCAAAACCACAAGAAGAAATATCAAACACCTTTCATTATTATCAGCATTGGCCAGAGACTCCAGTGGTCAATCCTATCCCTGTCAGATCCTAAGACAAGGACAGCAGTGAGCAAAGTCAGATGTCTGGGTTGAAATCCCAGCTCTACCAATTGCTGTGTAGCCTTGGGCAAGTTGCTTAATCTCTCTGTGCTTCAGTTCCCACAACTATAATAATCCCATAAGGGATGCACCATTATTAACTCTATTACAAGGTTCAGATGGAATAATGTGTACAAGATGCTTGGTCTTCGTTAAAAAAAAATTCTTACCTCCTTAGCAAACAAGAGGCTGACTGGATCCAAAAAGTGATTTTTAGTGAACAGCCAAGACGGGCCTAATCCCAGCCCCCGAGGGTCCCCTGCTCAATGCTGAGCGGCTGGCCAGAAGTGGTACACCCATACAGAAGTCCACCCCAGGCAGGTCTGCCTTCAGCAGGGCTTGCAGCCCAATGAGGTACTCAGAGTGACAGGGAAGGCTTTCCAGCAACTGACAGCTCACTACTTCATAGGAGAACCAGGCTGGTGTCCTTGGCCACGCTTAGGACACTCTGCTTCTGTTCCTGCAGTCAGAGGTTACAATAGCACTTTGACAGCTCCCACACCGTGTGGCCCCGGGCAAGCCACTTGGCTTCTCTGCGTCTCCGTGTCTATCTATATAATGGAGACGATACAGATCCATACCCCGTAAAGCTGTCAGGCGATTCAGTGGAGTTGTACACAAATAGCCCTGCATGCAGTACTGAGGAAGCATTGGGTAGTATGAGAAGCTGGCTAAAAGCCATAGCTCTGCCTTGTTCACAGTGGCTCTCATTTCACTGGGTTTTTCTCATCTTTCATCATTCCCAGCGAAGTCAGAAAGCTGCCAGACTTTAACTGAATCATTGATAAACATGTTGGCAAATACTGGACCTAAGGAACCCTCCATTAAAGGGTAGGCACCCACTGGCTGCCTCCCTCCGTTCCCCTGTCCACCGGCTGTGGGCGCTCCAGGGACCTGCCACTCTGTCACGTTATTCTGTTTCTCCAGATTCTTACAGAGTGACTAGTCAAGGAACACAAGTTGAATTCACCCCTGTTCATGGACAGCCAGAAGCCAGGAAGACAATTTATAAGGTATTATTCTTGCTTTCATTTGATATATGAGAGCGTTAATCACAGAAGGGGGGCGCTGTTGACCCCTTGCCATGCATTAGATCCTCCTCTACTCGCTCACTTAGTCTTCACTGATGAGGTATTACTGCCTCCACTTTTCAGGTGGGGAAACTGAGACTCAGGCAGGTTAAGTGACTTGCTGAAGACCCCACAGATGCCGAGAGACAGAACTGGGATTTGAACTCAGGCCTGTGCAGCTCCGAGCCTCTTTCTTCCTCTAGCTAGCACACTTGAAAGTGCTTTCCCAATACTAAAAGTTGTGTGGGAGACATATTTGGTAACCCGGCTCACCATCTGTCCCTGGGCCTGATTCCAAAAATCTGCAATAGCATAAACCCTCCAGTGTGGCTTTAAAACACAGCCATAAGCTCTCTGACACTACCCCCACTGAAGATGTGAATAGGGCAGGAAGGTAGCAGGCACCAAGGACTTATGGTACTATATGATTTCCCAGGCTGTGTCATAACATGCTGGATGGGGCCCACTTCATTTCATCTCCCCTAGAGTCCTCGGCAGCCACTAAGAAATCCTGCTTTCCTGAGACCGCAATGCTCAAGACAATATGTAGGTGCTCTGAGTGGTAGTCCCTTCTGAGCCCAGCCCACAGCCATCACCAGCATCTTGGAAGTGGATCCTCTAGCTCCGGCCATGCGGATAGCTCAGTCACCCCAGCTGAGGCCCCAGACATGGTGGAGAGGGACTGTGCCCCTCCGGAACTCCTGACCCCCAGCGCCTGTGAACACACTGAAAGCGTTGCTGTTTCACACCAGCAGGCTTGGGGATGGTTTGCTCTGCAGCCATTAGTCAGAGCGTCATCTGACAGTGGGTCCCCATTTCTCTGCGCTCTGAAGTTGTCAGGGGAAGGGCACATTCATTCTCAAGGTCAGAAGCTCCACATGGACCATGTCCCATCCAGCCCAGGTACTGTGGCTGAGCCCTGAGGGGTTTGGTGACCTCTCTGTTCGTTCCTCAGTGGCTGTTGCATTGCTGCATTTTGACTGGCACTGGGCTAGGGATGGGAATTCAGACACCAAAAATTGACCCAGTCCCTGGCCTCAGGAGCTCACAGTCCAGTGGCAGAGACAGACATCAGATGAGTAATTTTAAGTTAGAAATGGAGACACACAGCCTTGCGGGATTTAACTGTGTGGCAGAGGTAGCAGGAAAGACCCACGAAGGTGACTGCCTGAGGGCTGAACATCAGAGGCAGTGCCCATCCAAGTGGAAGAGTAGGAGACGGAACTGCAGGCAGCGATACAGCCCATGGGGAAGCCTGGGTTGGGAGCACAAGGGCGACTCAGGGGCCCAGCAGATGGCCATCATGGCAGGAGTCAAGGCCCTGAGGTGGACAGTGAGGGGAGAGGCAGGACCGGGCTGCACTGCCCAGCCCCCTGCCCAACCTGCTGGGCCACTACCCACCCTCCTCCTCAGAGCCCCTGGGCTGTCTCACCTCTCTGACTGTCCTTTCTCCATTTCTTTGTCCTCCTCCCCCTTCTCCAGCCATTGCATGCCTTCCCTCCTCACAACACTCCAGTAATTCTCCGCTGATAACCCCCAAATTTTAAGATGCACCATACGAAGTCATATGTTACCATGTTTGACCTAAAAATCCCCAGCATCGTAATGAGGCAGCTTCACTGAGCGCCATCATCCCTTTCAAATATCTTCTGCAAGGTCTCAAATAGCAAAACAAGTTTTAACGCTCATAATTTTCTGAGGTTTGTAGTTTTAAAATAACATTCCTGATATGAAATTATGTCACGATTTCAAATACAATTATACAATGTGCACATTTCAAATACAATTATATAATATGCACATTTTTAATTCCACCTTGCCCTCTCAACTGCCCTTCCAGAGATCAGGATTGTGACGCCCCATCTCCTAGATATGAGACTCACTGTTCTGTTTCAGAATGGAGTTTCCCACTCCCTCTCAGACTCTACTTTCTGGGGTAAGGGGCCTATAACCCAGGAGGTCCCCAGGTGTATGAGAAGTCCTGGAGGGACTGGAGGGGGACAGCAGGTATGGCAGGTGGAAACTCAGAATGAAATGAGTTTGGAGGTAATTCCAGACATGACTCCGGCTGGCACATGGCAGGTGCACAAGAATGGGTGCAGAATCCGAATCTGAAAAGCCCACCCAAACCCAAGAACTTGATGAGAAAATAAAGGGGCCCCAAAGGCTCCAAGCCTTGCCTCTCTGTCCGGCCAAGCAGACCCTAGTACAGACAGGGGAACGGAGGCTTAGAGACAAGAAGGGACAGGCACCAGATCTTGGGATTGGGGCTGGAACCCAGGCTTCCAAATGCTCTGTCTACCCTCACCCTGTAGAATGGGGTTAGAAGTCCCGAGTGACCAGCTGGCTGTGTCCAGACCTGAGGCCAGACACTGCTCACATGCCCTGCTGTTTGCTCAAGGGGGCCGGCTGATGGCTATCTGGTCACATGTCTGGCACTGGAGTGTGAATGACAGGACAGAGGCATGGGATTAGGGGGAGGAGAGGTGTGGTGCTATAATCTGCACCATCACTGCCCCCACAGACTCTGAGAAATTGGGTGAAAGTATACCATGTTTTGGGCCTCAGCCACCTCAGGTCAGAGATTGGGCATGCCCTGCCTGGGGGCAAGCCCACACCCTCCCAGACTGGGGAATCCTGGGTTCCTGGCACTCTTGCTTATCATAGCACTGAGCCACTCAGCGGTGGGGCACAGTTCTGGACCTTGGAAGAGCCTATGAGGTCAGGCCAGGCCAGATGTGACCATGCATGTGTGTGTGTGTCTCTGTGTGTGTGCGTCAGAGAGCCACAGAGTCACGTACAAATTACAACTCAGCCACCCAGAGTACCAGCCAATGTCTACTGCTGCCTTCTCTGCTGCACCCAAGGAAAGAGAAAGTAAACCCTCCCCTGCCCAGGAGCTCAAAGCCTGGTAAGGGGCCAGGGCAAAATCCACAAGTGCCTGCCCACTCATGGAGGGAGTTGCTGTGCCATCTAATCGAATCTGCCCCATAATGCCCTGAGGAAGGGGGTACTACCCACATCACAGCTGAGGAAACTGAGGCTCGGGGAGGCTGATGGGCATGCCTGTGGGAAGTTCCAAGCAAAGCAGGCACCAGTCTGCCTTTGCTCACCATTCAGTTCCAAGTACTGGCACATAAGAAGCAGATGCCCAGTAAATCTCTGCTGAGTGAGTGAGTGATAAAAGAATGACATGTCAGAGGCAAGATTAGAACCCAGGTCAGCTTCCTTCAAAAGCCCAACACAAAGTAGTGTGGGAGCACTGCCAGCAGGGGCAGGAGTAGCACAGAGAGCAAGAACATTTGATTAAAGTTTTGTCATATAGATAGGGGTTTTCTAGGCTGACCACTCATTCCACAAATATTTAATGAGCACCTATTGTGTGCCTGGCACCCTTCTAGGAGCTTTGGATCTATCAATGAAGGAGACATGATTTCTGCCTTCGTGGGACTTACATTCAAGAAGATGAGAGGGAGAGGGCATCTTAGGCAGAGGTAAGAGCATACAGAGGAAGAAGGAGTCAGAGTATGGGGTTCATTGGGTGGAGCAAGTGTGAAAGGACAGTTGGGAAAAGGAGGCTGGAGGGATGGGCCATAGTCCAGAGGGTTCCAAATGCCTGAGAGCAGGTGGGAATGGGGTAAGCGTTTTTCAACATAATAGGCCTAGTGTCTTTGACTGCATCAGTGGTCCTTTTTATACTTAGTTCATGTGTTATCCTCCTAATTTAAACCATGGATATCACCATGGAAAATCTGGGGCTCCAGAAATTTTCAGTTTCTTGTAAGAGAAAAGAAATTATTTTGGCTCATTATTCATCTTTTCATTCTTTATATTGATTTCGATATTTAAAACTGAAATCTTTATGTCAGGTACCCAGACTCCAGTTCAGGCTGTTAAGTTGCTTATAAAATATGTGACATGTTTTAATTTCTTTAAATCAATCAATCAATCATTCATGATGTCTTTGGCAGGGATAAGATAGAAAACAGGCTTTTATTTTATTAGAAGTTGCAGTTGTCAACATTTCAAACAGGAGGTCACCTGACCCACATTTCTGCAGATTGTCGGGGAAAAGTTAAAGCAAACAATTCCAGAGTTGAATGTGGATGTGGCTCCGTGGAGGAGGGGGAGCTGGGGGTCTCATGTCCAGAGGGACCCACTGGTATGGCCAGACCAGGAAGAGAATTTCAAGGATCTGATGGCAAATAAGGGAGTGGAAGGGAAGGAAGGAAAAAAAGGTTCAGGCGGCAACCATATGGCTCTCTGCAAGCCAGCAGTGGGGAGTAGGGTGACAGACACACAGACATGGGCAGAGTGGGGACCTGGGTCTGCAGAGGCCACAGAACAGGCAGGAGCCCAATGGTCAGAGTGCCCAGCACAGATCCTGAGCCGTAGCCGGTGCTCAGCAATTATATATTGAGCAAATGATCTTGAATGCCAGCTGATCGATTTTATTTTTTGATAGCTTTGATATGTTGGGTGCTTTTTATGTGCTCAGAGATAACCGTACTAAAGGCCTTTCATTCATGCATTATCTCGTTTCACAGATGAGGAAACTAAGCCTTAGAGAGGTTCAGTGGCTTAGCCAGGGTCACAAAGCTGGCAAGCGCTAAAATCAGGGCTTAAGCCCACTTCAGTGAGTCTAGCCCCTAAATTCTCTGTCTCTTGGGACTTTGTCCTGCAGGTGAAGGAAGTGCAAAGACCAAGGTACTGCATGCCTTTCATGGGACCCAGGAACTTCTGCTTTAATAGACCCCTTCCTCCATAAAAATGTATTTAAAATGATAATTTATGGCTGTTAATATACAGAAAAATATACCCTAAACTGGATTATCTTCACTTTTTTTCTTTTGACTTTACAAAAATTAAAACATTTCCCTGGGCCCCTGTAAGGGTTGTAGGCAGGGTTCTCTGTGCTGCAGGAGAGGCCGGCTTTAGGCAAAGATGCCCCAGGGCTGTGATCTCTGTGCCTCTAAGCAAAGTCATTCTTTGGGGTGCGGCCCTTGGAGGCCACCCAGTGGGTCAGGGGAGTATTCTCACGGTACATGCAAGACCCTCCCAGAAGGCATCCCCCAGACCATGACACTCCTCCTTGAGGGAGTTTTATGCCTTCTGCCGACAGATCAGTTGCCAGGGGACTCAGACCAAGGCCAACTTTGTCCACACAGAGACACAGCAGGAAAATCCAGCCGCCCTCAAGCCCCAGCTCTAACCTCCCCCCAGCACTGCAGAGGGAGAGATGCTCAGGCCACCCTCTGCCCTCTGCCCTCACCCTCAGCCTCCTGGATCTGTCTCCCGGGGAGGAGCTGGGGCGCCTGTGGGTGACCTTTGGCATCTCTGATCTCCATCTTCCCTCCCTAGCCCCACCCCCATCACTCAGCAGCTCCTGGGCAAGGACAGTGGGCATGGGGGGCGCAACTGGCCACAGCCCAGCCTCCCAGAGCCAGCCAGGCCCGCGCTCACCCTGGGCTGCGGGAATCCCCCTACTTCAGCCTCCTGCGGCCTCAGGGTGTTTCTTTGGAAATCAGAATCACTCTGTTGGGGCTTCCTAACAAGCTCTCATACCAGTCCTAGCTATTAGCCTTCTGAAAGAATGCATGAATAATTTTCAGCTTTAACGTGAACCAGGCTCTGTGCTAAACACTATACTTATTTCAATGCCCATAACAACTCCACAAAGCACTATCGTCACCCCATTAGGGAGCTGTGTGGGTTAAGAGACTTGCTCAGGGTCACACAGCAGTGAGTGGCCAGGTCAGGATTCAAACCTGCCTGGCTGGCTCCAAGCACCAGGCCCCTGCTGCTTTCCAGATTAAGTTCTTCAATGCCTCCCTACTACCTGGAGAAGGCCTCACTCTCAAGGCCATCCTACCTTGGCCTTTGCCGAACCCTATAATGTCCACTCCCAACCGCTCTCCCACGTGACATCAGCACACTCCATCCAGAACCACTGACAACTCTTCGAACTCCCATGTCATCCTCTGTGCCGTTGGGCATGCTGTTCCCTCAGCCTGGAACACTCTTCCTGATGGAGGAAGGTCCCTAGAGGATTACACATGGGGTTTTGACAGACTGACCTGGGTCTGCCTCTCACCTCTGTCCCCTGGACTGTGAGTTCTAGGAGGGTCTGAATGTCCTCTGGCTTTGTCATGGTGCTTGCTGGAAGGAGGAAAGGAGGAAAAATAATTCAGTGGGTCAGAAGAAGGTGGTTAGGGGTTGATAATGGGACTGCACACCAGAGATGGATAGTAGAAAACAATTTGGCCCTTAATTATTTGGGTAATTAGGCCCAAAGAGCTGGGAACAGGAAGGGTGACTGCATTCAGCCAGGTTGCACAGTAACCCTGCTGTGTAGATGGCCCCAATCATTCTCAGGGGCCCCAGTGAGTGGGTCCCATGTCCTGTTTGGCCCCTCCTCCCAAGGCACCTAAGCCTCAGTTAGAGCCCCCAACCCCCACCCTGGACTGAGTAGGGAGCCTCAGGAAGCCGAACCAGGCCTGACCCCCGCCTGGTGGGCTCCCTGGCATTTGGGGGAAATTCTCACAGTGGTTTGCCCTCCTCCTTATATGCCAGGCCCTGTGCTGAGCTTTGGTTTTTCTGTGACTTGAAGTCATTGCTGAGGGGCAGAAATGGGGAAACTGCAAGCTAAGCCAGGGGCGAGCAAGGGAGCACCCAGCCCACCCCTTCCCACGCTGGCCTCATTCTGCTCCCCTCCCACCCTCCCCTCTCCACCCTCTCCTCAGCCCCCTCCTCTTTATCCCAGCCCCAGCCCACCTCTCCCCACTGCTTCCCTTCCCCCCCTTCCCGCATTCCCACCCACCTCCAGGTCTCCATCCCTTCCCAGTAATAACAGCCTCCAAACCAGCCAGACAGGTTCCAGAGGACCCAGCCCTGCCCCAGAGGCAGGTAAGAAGTGGGGCAGCAAGCCCCTAGCTGCTGGCTGCCAGAAAACACCAATTATCCCTGCAGTCCCCCGGCCTGCCCAGCCAGCCCAGCTCAGCGGCCCGGTGGGGGGGTGGGGGGGTGAGGCAGGGGAGGAGGCCCTGGATACAGGGACAGTGTTTCCAGACCTTGCAGTCCAGGAACATGCCAACCAAGGATGCGGCCTCTTCTGAGAGCTGACAAGCCTGGAGAGTTCTGCCAAGCCAGACACACTGACTCACATTTAATTACACACTGAACCAATCATCTGGCTGAAATGAGTGAAGTTTCATAAAAGGAGATGTGAAATTCAGGGGGGTGGGGGGAATTGGCAACTTTGTTTCTTATGAATTATTTGAAGCTTTGATATGAACCATCCCTGAAAATCCCTTCTGGAGTGAAACTCCCTTTTGGAAACAGGTTCCCAGACTCCCCTTTTGGCCAGTGACAGGAGCTGAGGAAGGAAGGCTGGTCAGAGCAGTGTGAAGTGTGTGTGTGATTTTACTTGTGAATGTGAGGGGATGCGTGTGTGTCTGTAAATGTGTGAGCAAATAAATGTGAGCCACATGGCCTGGGTTCAAATCCACCTCATTTTAGCTGTGTAACTCTGGGCAAGTTATTTAATCTCTCTGCGTCTTGCTTTGCCTCCTGCAAGCTAAGGAGTTTCTCCTGGGGTTGTCATGAGGAATGCAGGAATTCATAAATAAAAAGCATTTAGCAGAGTATATACATGATGGGCATGATTTAAGTGTTTGCTATTATTACTACCACTAGTATCAATACTGTTGTATTAGTGTTACCACGACTATTATGATTACTTAGAACCATCCTGGGATCCAAAAGAACTGAATCCAAGTAGCATTGATGGTGTGTTCATGTGTGTGTGTGTGTGTGTGTGTGTGTGAGAGAGAGAGAGAAAGCTACAACCAAGAATTATCCTGAGGATGAACAAATGGGTCTCCCTGGATGAATGGCCAGTCCATGTTAGTTTTAACTACATTTCTACAGATTGGAGGTTCCACACAGTTCTTGCTGGGCTAAAATCAAGGCGTCAGTAGGGCATTCTAGAAGCGAATCTGTTCCCTTCCCTTCCCGGCTCCTGGAGGTCCCTGACTTCCTCAGTTCACACCCGTTCCTCCTTCTTCCAGGGCCCCAGTGTTGTGTCTCTCTAGCCCCCTTCCCACTCACATCTCCCCTCCCTATGGCTAGGAGAGGCTCACCACCTTTAGGAGCCCTTGTGATGACGGTTGCCCCACCCAGATAATCCAGGATAATCTCCCCATCTCAGGGTCATTAACTCTAATCTGCTGTAAAGTCCTTTTGGCCACATTAAGATAACATATTCAGAGGATCCTAGGATTAGGACACAAACATGGTTGGGAGGCCATTATTCTGCCTCACAGGAGGGGGAAAGGCCCTCCTGCCTCTAAATTTGTTGCGGTTGAATCACATTAATGAGTGTCTACCTTCTGCATCTCCTGGGGCTCTGGGCGCTGGAAGAGGCTGGAGGGAGCCGGCGTGGCTGTGGACATGCTTCAGTCTCCATGTTCAGGA
This sequence comes from Manis javanica, assembly GCF_040802235.1. NCBI lineage: Eukaryota > Metazoa > Chordata > Mammalia > Pholidota > Manidae > Manis > Manis javanica. The sequence continues at coordinate 17,389,429 of NC_133160.1, read as the reverse complement.
ACATCCCAGCTCAGGTGCCTAGGCCCCACATCTGGCCAGGTTTGGGTAACTCCTCCCAGCTCTGAAAGGTTCAGCAAGTCATCCATCAGGCTCTGTCACCGACCCACTGCATGGCTGTGGGGACAGTGCTCCCTCTCTGAGCCTCAAGGTTTCCCCACCTACAAAGCATTCTGAGGACCACACGCAATGACCCGTGAAGTTGCTATGACAGCACTGGGCGTCCAGTAAGGGCCCTATCGGAGCTTCTGCACACCTGTTCCACATCCTCAGGATGTGAAGGTCAGGTTGTGGGGATGGGGGGAAGAAGTATGTGAATGCGTTTGCAGGAGGTGGAAATCGGTGTGTAGGAAGTGGAGGTCAGTGTGCCTCCCTGCGTGGAGGACCAAGCCACAGACTCTTTCTCACAGGCCTGGAGCCTCCCACCCAAGTTCCACTGAAGGCCAAAGCCAGCTAGGGGTCTGAGAGCCTGACTACAGCGAGCTGCCCCCAGTAGGAAATTTCTCTGAAGCCTCCCATTTTGCGTGTTCTGTTCCAGAAGCTGTCCACTGATGCCTTATTATAAGGAACAATGTTTCAGGCTGTGGAACACCAGGCAACTGTTAAAACCATGAGGTCAGACTTTGTACAGACAAGATGTCCAAAACATATTTTTAGGCAAAAGATAAAGTGCGTTTCATGACACTGGGCATAAGTTGGACCCATTTTTGTTCTTTAAAAAAAGGGTCCATCTTGCCAAGTTTCGGAAATACAAATCCTTTCAAGGCACCAGATAGAAGTGGACAGATGTAAGACTCTAGGGAGTCTGCATCTAGCCCCCTAGTTAGGCCCAGGTTACACTGCACATTGTAACCTCCAGGGAAACGTAGTCAAACCCCAGTTTTCAAAGTGGGTAATGAGCCTCTGGAGTCTTTGAGAGGGGAGTGAAAATGTGTGTGTGTGTGTGTGTGTGTGTGTGTGTGTGTGTGTGTGTGTGTGTGTGTCTGGTGTTTGTGTGGGGAGCAGTATATAAGTTCATGATGGTTTTACAGTAGGAAAGAAGGGTTTCAGGGTCTCTGGCCCTTTCTTTCCTGTTCACATTGGGCATTTCCTTAATCTTCTAAAACAAGCTTATACCAAAAGTCTTAGTACAGTTTTAAGATTAAAAAGTAGTATTTCTCTAATCATAAAAATAGGCAAAGAATAAATAATCAAACTTTTGTGTAAAAATGGTACCCCAGGAAAACGTGCAAGGTTTGTCTCACCGACTCTCACACCGCCGGGTGCGCCTGATGGGGGCATTAACCAAGGCCAGTCAGGAAGCTGCCTCCAGCCCCTGGGCGAGCAGGCCTGCCTGGGAGGTTGCTGCTTGGCCTCAGGGAAGGTCAACAGTGTCTGGGACAACACGGGATATTGTCCCAGGCCCTGTGTGCTCGAACAAGCGCACGCTCAGCATTCAGGCAGGGTTCTGCAAACAAATCCCCCTTGTGCTGTGTACTCTTCGTTCTCAACAGGCACCAGTCTAGGAGGTGACAGATCTGCCTTCCATGACTGACTGTGCCTGGCCAGCTGAGTAGCTTTAGACATGCCATTTTTACTCTCTGAGTTTTGATGTCTCCTTCTGCAGAAAGAGGATAAAAGACAATGCATATGAAGTGTGCGGTGCAGTGCCTGACCAATGCAGGTGCCCAATACTAGGGTTTCTAAAGAAGCAAGTCCCATGGCCTCTCCCCACCCCTGGGCTCCAGCTCAGTAGGAGTATGTCATCAGAGTGGGCTGGCTGCCTGAAGAGAGCAGAGTCCATGGCCTTATCAGGCCAGCCTCACTCTGCCCCACGTGGAGCTGGCCTCTGGCCTCTGATCCCCTGTACCTGACTAGTTTCAAGATACGTGCCCCAGGACCCCATGGACCCAAGGGTTGGAGGAGCCTTGCTGCCTGCCTGGGAAAGAAGCAAGATATTCCCATTTTGCAGGTGGGAAAACTAAGGCTCAGAGAGGCTCTGTAACTTCTGTTCATATACCTGCTTCCACTTCATTCATCCATTGGTTCATTCCTTCTTCAATGTTTAGAGATGCTAATGAGGACCAGGCACTGTGTCAGGCTTGGGGCAGGAGGCAGCAGCGGAAAAGTAGCCCTGCAGTGTCTGTGAGGCACAGACCAAAAGCTGCTTCACTAGTCACACTAGTCATGGGGCCAGTAGCCACCAGGGACCCTGCAACTACAAAGGCCAGCATGGCTTAAATGTTCTAGTCCCATCTTAGACATTTCAATAATTTTTAAACAAGAGGCCCTTCATCTTCATTTTGCAAAGGGCCCTGAAAATCATGTAACAGATGGAGTTATGAGGGTCATGAAACCAAATAAGCATCCCAGTAGATAGTGTCTGGCAAGGAGATTCAGCAAACCTGGGAGAGGTGGCAGTGGTGGGGTGGGGGATGGGGGTCCTGATGCAGTCTAGAGCTTTGCTGTGGCCTTCCTAGGGGAGTAACATGTTGGCAGAGGCCTGAACAATGAGTAAAAAATGACCTGGTAAAGAAGTCGGAAGATGAGAGGAAAACTCAGATTCCTTCAAATAGAGATAGTGAGCCTGGCCTCATGGGACTGATCGTCACAAGGTTTCATTCACTCATTCAGCCAATATATTTCAAGCATCAAGCAAGAGCCACCACCAACATAGCAGTGGAGACAAAATACATCATGCCTACGACATATGTGTCCTAGCTGGGGAATGGATATGAGCACAACTTCTTGTGCAGACAATTATTTACCTACTCCTGGGGTTTGTGTGGGGAAGATGGACAGGGTGCTAAGGAGCAGGTGATGGGGCTGAGCTGGGCTAAAGCACAGAGTTCTCAGCCCTACCAGGGCCAGGCACAGAGGAGGCCCTGGCAGAATGCAGGCTGGTGGAGCCAGGCTCTGCATTCTGTTCCGCTGCAGGCAGACCCAGCAGGAGACGTGTGGACCCTGATGATCCCAGGAGGTGCCATGCCAGCTGCCACGTGCCTGTGCCCTGGTCCCAGGGGCACTGGGTAGATCTTGGGAGGAGCCAGCTCATGGCAGGGAGAGGGTAGGAAAGCAATAAAAACTTAATTAAAGGGAGAGTGCTTTCAGAGGGAAGGAGGGAGACCAGCCTTACTGACCGACTGGGGGCCTGGTACTTCCATCGCATCTGCCAGTCCCTGAGAGCCCTCCACAGCGAGCGGCCTGTTACACTACAGGAAAATAAGTCTCAGCCTAAGCAACTACCCAAGGGCACGCATGAAGAAGTTGGTAACAGAATCCAGTCTCCTGACTCCCGGAACAGACTGCAGCTCCACTCACCTACTCCCTGACCAAAGATCTACCCAGCTACTTGACAGTCTGCCAGAGAAATTTCTCCCCAGCTCCAGAATCAACAATGCTTTTGTTTCCCTTGAGCAATGGGTTTGTGTTCCCTTGATAAGCATTCTGGGTCTTAATGTTTATGTTTTTTCACTTTCCGTTGACCACCAGGAAGCCCAGAGCCAGTTCTGTGGCCCATCTCAACACGGACTTTATGTCCCATGTAAACCATAATGTCACTTCTGATTCAACATCATTCTTTCATCCTACTTTCATTTTCTGCATCCTACCTTTGGCTAATTGGCAATATGGTCTGGCTCGTTCTATCATGTCCAGCTTCACTGAGCCATCTGAAACCTCTTCAGCTTTCTCTACATGTCTGCTTCATCCTCCCCTTTCTGCAGAGAGCTCTTCTCCGGCTCCTCATGCACAAGGGCCAGGTGAAGCTGCCCCCGCTCCCTATTCCCACCTTTTCCCCATTCAAGCTCCCACACCCCAGAATGCAAACTCTAATTTGTGAGGAAATAGATGCTTATTGCCCCAAGTTGGGTCAGGCATCCACTTCTAGTCCAAGGAGTGTCCATGGGTGTGTAACATGGGAGTGTAAAATGGCCACAGGACTCCATCACTGCAGGGCAATACTAAACCCTTCATCCCATCATTTGAGCCCCTTAGGACCTGTGTGAAGCTTCCTCTTTCCAATCCTAGCCATGTCCTATACCTTCATCTCTAGCCAAATAGGACATCTTGCTGTTTCACTTGATCTGCAAACTTCCTCTACTGCCACCTCAGAAATTTCACCCGGGCTATTCCTCCTCCCATTTTTCCTTCTTGTACTTTGTCCGCCTTCCCTACCCTGCACCACAAGTTTCAATAAGGCTCTGATAAGCCTCTCAGGGTGCCAGACTCTTGAAAGGCAGAGACTTTGAAGCGAGGCGCCAACACCCTGTGCCTTGGGGACAGACAGACCTCAGTTAAAATCCTAGCGCAGCCACACAGCAGGAGATTTGGGCACACCCCTCAGTCTCTGCATGAGGTGCCACCTGGGAGCAGGGACCCACTGCCGCTCACAGCAGTGACTGTGGGACTGCGCGGGAGCCGGAAGGGTCGGGGTGCAGAAGTGCTCTGCACCAGGTACTTCCAGAGTGCTTGTTGAGTGAATGAGCTGGTTGGCACCTGAAGATGAACATATTTTCACTAATCACACACACACTCTACCCCCAGCTGCTGGGCAGTGGCCATATGTACCTGCCCATGTCCCTTTTGGTTCCTGGGGACACCAGGAAGGGCATGGCAGGTGGCCCCAACCCGGAGCTCTATAGCCTCTTTCCCGTAGGTAGATGTGGCAAGCTCCTACACACAGCATGTAGTGGGCTCTGCAGCAGGGACAGGCCTCCACAGAACCAGGCTCCCCCAAGCTTGTCCTCTTCCCCAGGGGAACTCACACTGTCCCTGCTCCCAGAAGGCCCTGTGTGGGAGCAGGTCTGAGCCCCTTTGCCCTCTCCTGTCCTTCCCCCCCTCCCATCTCCTGTCCCCTGGGATTGCCCCTGGACAGGGAAGGTGCTGGAGGGGAAGGAGAGCAACCATATTTGCCGATAGGCGCTCACCCAGTCGCTGCACTCACCGCTTCATGTACATTTTCTCATTCACTCTTGGCTCTCCTTTTCTGCCTTTCCACATGAATATGATTATACCCATGCTGCCAATGAGGGAAGTGAGGCTCAGAAAGACTACCTGGCCTCCCCAGGCCACCCAGGTGGTGGAGCCAGAGGTTCAGGCCAGAGCTGCCAGTCTGCAGAAGCTGAGGTCTTGCCAATGCAATAGGCAGAGACCCCACCTCCAGCCCCAGTGAGAATTCCCCAGCTGGGTCAGAGGGAGAAGGCTGGCCTCTACTCCTCTGCGGGCTGGTTAGGAGACCCTTTACAAGAAGGCCAGAGTGGACAAGGGTCCACTGCTCAGGGCCCAGGGGTCTGGGCCAGCCAGGCACTTGCATCCTTCCAGACTGCAGGGCGCAGGGCTAGCTCTTCGCTCGCTACTCAGAGCGCCTCGGAGTGACAGCCTGTCGCTGACCACTCTGTGGGCACAGAGGCCAAGGCAGGAGGCAGCTGAGCAGGACTTGAATTCAGGGTGGCATCCTGAGTGATGGCTGGAGACTGCACTGGGCCCTTTTCTAAGGTCTGAGCGTGGGCTCCGGGCCTCGGAGGCCTCCTCTCCAGCAGATTTTCCTCTAGAGGAGAAGTGAGCACCAGCAATGGCTGATGAAGCAATGATCTTCGCAGTGAAGATGTAGATGATGTGGTGATTGGTGATGAGGGTGACCCTGATGGCAACAATAATAACAGTTAACACACAGAGTGCCATATGTCCACCAGATACTGTTCTAAGCACTTTATTACACCACAACCCTACGAGACAGGTACAAATGTTATCATGACCATTTAACAGATGAGGATACTAAGGCAGAGAGCCGTGAGGGAACTTGTTCAAAATCATATAGCTGGAGCGTGTTGGAACTGGCACACTAATTTCAGAGTCTGTACTCCTACTATGATATTGCTTGCATTCAATTTATATTACATGAAATTAGCTTTCACTATTTACTGAGCACCTACTATGCATCAGGTACCATCTAAGCACTTTAGAGGCACACACGAGCTTTAAGTCAACGTTATCGTAGTTGCATTCCGCTGAGGTAAAGCCTGAACCCTCGAGGGGAAAGCCATCTCTCCAAAATGACAAGGCCAGTAAGGGCAGAGGTGACTGACACACCTAGGCAGCCTGACATCTTAACCCCAGAGGGACACTTTCTCTGTGTCTGTGTACACACAGGCACATGCACCCTTCCATAAGCTCATGTGCACACAAACACGTTTGTAGCAGGACACACCCACCTCACACAGACTTACAGAAACATAGCCAACAAAAGCTAGCTATGTGGTCACCCAGTTCAGAACCCCAGCCCTTGGCCTAGAGACTCAAGATGCTCTCTCTCTAAAAAGTGGTTCCCAAGGTAGATGCAAGTTTGTATTGTGACCATGCCAGTAAATGCTGGCAAGCCCTGTCAGTCAAGGCTCCTGGCCTCTGTGGATGTGGAAAAAGTCAGTGGGGGTAAGAATATTCGCGCTCAGAACTGAAACTCCAGCTTCTTTCCCACAGTATGTTCACAGCTGCAAATCCCCTTCTGGGAGCTCCTGCTGGGGTTTGCACACCACCTCCCAGGGCCAATCAATTTCAGGGCGAATTGAGCCAGAGATCCTGGCCAGAGGGTAGAACCAGTTAGACCTGCTTGACAGTCTCCCAGCTGCAACGCAGGAGTCTGGGCTTGCGGCTAAGTCTAATCCTTCCAGGTTGCTTCTAGGAGCATTTCCTGAGCTCCTGTCTCCTTTCTGTAAGGCCAGGCCCTAGACACTGCTAAGATCAGAGGTGGCTCAGACCCAGCCTTCTCTCCAGAATGTACATCTTCCTGGGGAGACCGACAGGCTGTCTCTCAGCAGATCCCTCCAGCTACCAGAGGAAGTGGGCAAGATGCTCCCCATTTTGCCAAGAGGCACTTGAGGCTCAGAGAGGTGAAGTGACTTACCTGAGTTCCCACGGCCAGTAAGAGGAAGGGGCTGAGTCTACATCCAGGTCTAGCTGCCTCCACAAACTGAACTCCTTCTAAGCTTCCACTCTAGCTCCAGAGAGTAGTTCAGAAAGAAGAAATGTCTTCCTTCTGGTGTCGGTGGCCGAGGAATGACTGACATAGGAGATGATCTGAAGACGAGAGGATGATGGGGAACTAAAAATTTCATGGGAGAACAGCTCAGAACCAAAGGTGGCTTCTAGGGTCCATCTACTCAGAGCGCAGGATGCTGAGTGAAGAATGAAGGCGCAAAAGGTTCACGTTGCAGGGCCCTGAAGGCCAGACCAAAGAATCTGGAATGTGCCCTGGAGGCGATAAGAAGCCATTGATGGTTTCTGAGCAGGACTATGTGCCAGTATCTCTGAAAAATTAATTTAAAAGCAATGTCCTTCTTCACCACAAGAAAAAAAATTTTGTAACTATATATGGTGATGGATGTTAACTAGACATTGTGGTGATCATTTTGCAACATATACGAGTATTGAACCATTATGTTGTACACCTGAAACTAATATAAAGTTATGTGCCAATTATACCTCAATTAAAAAAAAATGTTTAAGCCATGTCCCCAGTGTAACACACAGGGATCAAGAGTAGGGTGCAGGAGAGTCTGAGGGTGGGGCGGCTTGCTCTTCTCAGAATCAGATCTCCACAGAATAAAATCCCAGAAGCATTTTTCAGCTGGTTACAAATGTTATCTCACCTATCACAGCCAACTTCAGACTTCAGAAGAGCATAATAGTTGAAAACATAGACTCCACATGTAGACTGCCTGGGTTTGAATCCCAGCATTGCCACTTACTAGCTGTGCATCCTTAAGCGAGTTGCTTAACCCCTCTGTGATGCCATTTTCTCATCTAGAAAATGGAGATAATCCTACCCCCTTGCTTCACAGGGCTATTGTGAGGATTATGTGAGTTAATAGTTGTCAAAGTCTGAACAGTGCCAGGCACATGGAAAGTGCTTGTCAAATAAAGATCTCTGAGGCCACAGCCCCTGATCTGCCTACCGAAGATGAAACTGGAATGAGTCTGACGTGGTGTGTTCTGAGCGATTCCATTCTGGGTCCTAGTAGTCATCAGTTCTTTTGCTGCACACAAACCATTCCTATAATAATACACCCTGGCAGATTCCCAACCACCACCTCCAAGCTCATGGGTCTATAATCTGCAGAGTGAATCTACTACATATCAAGTTTCATAAGGGTCAACCTAACACTTCTACTTTCTGAGAAGAGGCCTTCTGTGCCCTTGGTCTCCTGGTACACTGTCCTTCCTCCCTCCTGCAAACAGGGAGAGGGAGGTGGGCCACCCAAGAAAGCACAACAGAGCCATCCTTTTTCGAAACCTCAAGCAAAAGAAAGGTCTTTTAGGTATATCATGCCTATAATCCAAATGATATGTACCTTTCCTACTATGCAAAAGTATAAAATTCAGAGAAAGGTCACCTTCTGTTGACTTTGAAGGAGACAAAAGTTGGACAGGTGAAGGCAGGCCAATATGGATTCTCTTTATAAGTCATCTGAGGGCCGGGACAGACTCTTCCCAGGGGCCTCTGTACTTCACTTCTGCCCTTTGACCTTCCGCAAACTGCCTCAATGTCTTGGACTGTGAGAGCCACTGTTTAGGAAGAACTAAAATTTGAAGCATTGCTCTCTTCTGGGACAAAGACAAATCAATGACTCCTTGATTGTGCAAACAAAACAATGACATGACCAGAGGTAAGTGTTTGAAAAAGGATCCTCACAGCCTCTGAGTAGGGTGGGGCCTGGAAGAAGAGTTTATAAGATTCTGGGAACTGACCAGGGAAGAAGTGGGGACATTCCACACACTAAGGTGTGGTGGTAGAAGAGGCCAGCCGAGTGCATCTGAGAGGGGATATGGAAATAGATTCACCCCGAAGAAATCAGTTCTCTCTCAAGAACTGGAACAAGAATCTCAAGGAGCCCACTAGGCCCAGTGTGTTAGCAGAACCTGGAGATACATTCTCTCCCAACTCTGCTTGGAGACAGGCTCCCCTGACTCTGTTTACCTAACTGTGAAATGGACTTCATGCCTGATCTTTTCCAGTCTGAGGCAAAGAGCCTAAAGTTGCATGAAGAATGCAAGGGGGTAGGGAGTGGGGGTGCAGACGGGTGGGGGTGGGCGCTGCTCACAGATGGGCTTTGATTTCCCAGCCCCAATCAGCCAAAGAAAATGTCCCCGGGAACCACGTCAGCCTCCCTTCATCTGCGTCCCGCTTTTAGAGAGCCTCTTCCTGCATCAATGAAACAGAAGGCAGGAGCTGGGGGAAGGTTGATTTTGACTTGAGGACAGTGAATACAATCTTTTCTGGGTGTTTACAAAGTGTTTACCAAGCAGCCCGCTCTCCAAACCCTAGCAATTGCTTAAAACAAGAGAGCTGTTGATTTGTGGCGTGTTTTCTCTTTAAAAAAAAATCCATCACAAATGTTTGATTTAGAGACATTATTTCTTTTTAAAAATAACTTGTCAAGGAGACAAAGTATTTAGGAGGCTTTCTTCTCAGCTCAGAAAGCAACAGGGAGGAGGAGCCTTTCTTTTCCCATGTGAGATTAGGAGGAAAAGGGAAAATCCAGGGAGGGAGGGTGACCAGAAACAGGTAGGGACGGGGCTAGTTCCCTGCCCGCAGAATCCCAAAGACCCTTCGCCATTTCCCTCCCACCCCCACCTTTCTCTTGTCAAAGACCCACCAAGAATCCAGGGGGAAGCAGTGAGCTCTGCTCTGCCCCTTCCCTCTCTGGCCCATCCCAGTGCTCCCCCACCTGCCCCTGGTATTAGATACCAGCCTTTCTCCTCACAGACACGAAATGTGTCCCAAAGTGCACAAGATTTTGGAGGATGAAACACAAACAACACTTTTAAGATTTTTTTCTAGTGGTATGTATTTTAAGCAATATCAAAAAAACTAGATATATAGATGATGATGACAATGATGATGAAGATGGATAGATAGGTAGGTAGATAGATGATGAGAGATAGATAGATAGATAGATAGATAGATAGATAGATAGATAGATAGATAGATAGATAGATAGAGGATAGATAGATAGATAGATAGATAGATAGATAGAGGATAGATAGATAGATAGATAGATAGATAGATAGATAGATAGATAGATAATAGATAGATAGATAGATTATAGAGGGAACATGCTAGAACTTCAACCCACATTTTCACATATATTACCCCTTTCCTCTTTAAACACCTTTTACTCAACACATAGTCATTCAACCAATTATTGGGATACTGAGGTCCTACTAAGTGCCAGGCATCATTCCTGGTGCTTAGGAACATCAGTGGACAAAATGGTCATCAGACATTGACCTCACAGAGCACACGCTGGCAGGAAGAGGCAGAGAGAACAAGGTGAGAGAGTAAAGGAGGAAAAAATCAGAGGGGAGACAGAGATCCTCATTGCTTATTTTAAAATTAAGACTAAAAGAAAGTTAGACCTAGAATATTCTTCCCCTACCCATTTCACTTGGATAACTCCTATTCAACTTTCAGAGTTTAGCTCAAACATTACCTCCTCCAGGAAGCCACTCTCCCCAGTCAGTGTCAGCTTCATTGTAATACTGATGCTCTCAGACAGCCAAGCTGCTTTCCTCCATAACAAGTTATCTCCTTTTGAAATTGTGTATTGATCAATATAATATCTATAGTTATCTCTCTCCCCTACTAGACTGTAAAACCCCCTGAGGATTTGTTTGCCAAGATTGTTTCTGGTTTTGCTCACTGTTGTATTGCCAACACCTAGCACAGTGCCTGGCATATGGAAGACATGCACAAATATTTGTTCAGTGATTGAACGAATGGTCTTAGGTGGCAGGACTAGATGCAGAGTATTTGCTGAACAGAGGATTATAGCAGCTGTGGAGAGCTGCCATTCAATAGGCTCTTGGAACCCAAAACTTTGGCAGGTCCGATCAGCTCCAGAAGCCGAGTCCCAGCTGCAGCAAACCTGAGTCAGCTCAGGACCCCCAGCTCTGTCTTGTGCCCATCTCCTCACCAAGGCCCTCCAGGATAACTTCTGTCTTCATTGGAAAAGCCAACTCTCAGATATTCACAAAATGCCTTTGCTCCCCACCAGCTCTGCAGCTGCAGCCACACTGAAATCCTAGGAGTGGGAACCGACCTTGGCACATTTGCTGGGATGCCTGGCTAGGCATAGAGAGGGCCATGTGCTCCAGCACGTACGTGGCTGCCCTCATGGAGCAAGTCCGGGATTGCACAGCCCTGGATCTGACAGGTAACACACAGCAGCTGCATGATTTACAGAGGTTTGTGGGGAGAGGTTCTGTCTCCCACTTTGAGAGCTTGAGTGGCTTGTATAAATATTTATGGGAGTCTGGAGCTCCATTAACCCCACCAGTGCCACATTTCACTTGTTACAAGGTGCTTGCATGTGAAAGAATGTAAAGGCCAGTGTTCAATATACAATGCATGTATGCTTGTGCATGTGAGTATATGAGGAGCATGAACCAATGTGCATTTTGTACATGTATGTGTACTAGATTGTGTTTCAATGTGAGTATAAATCCATGCAGGTACGTGCACAATCAAGCACACCTTGTAAATGTATGCACATAAGCAACTGGATATGCATGCACATGGGCAAGGATATATGCACGTGGCACTTGCGTGATATGTGCATGTCTGTGTGTGCACATCTCAAGACTTTGAGAATGATACATAACAAATAAGCACATGCAGATTTAAGTGTGTGTGCTCTTATCTGCCTGCCTCTGTATGTATAAGTATGAATTATTTACACACGTTTATGCATATGTCTACCCTAAGAGTGTAAACACACCTATGTGCAGGGCAAAAGTTTCAATATCACTCCAGAATCAGCTTTGGTTAAGCTATGGATGATTCTATTAAAATCGCCTCACCTAGAAGCTGTGACTTCTATAAACCCATGCTCTGGTAACAATGATATTTATTGAAAAGTTCAACTGAGAACAGATGCAAGGTGAGAGAGGCCTATTGATAAATTACAAACAGCACCAATGTCCTAAGCTAATAATGCCCAAGCGGGCGTCCCTGGCAGCACAAGTTCAAAACTGTCACACCCTGCCTGCCGGCTTCTCAGTGAGAGGCTGAAATGGACCACCTTGCCACAGTGTCCCTCATGACAAACCACCTTGTCATGTTTGTCCCGCAGCATCTCCAAGTGCCCATGGCCCATCCTCATGCCTGCATAGGGACCCCTGTGGCTGGAGAGCATTAAATATACCCCCAAGAAAGTGACTACCCTCTGCAAAGGGAATTAGAAGGGAAACTGTCCCTGAAAAGGGCTATTTCCCACCCCTCCATGCTTTCTCCCCAATCTCTCCCCTATACCCAAGTGTTTCAGATAAGGGATAGCGGACTTGTGGTGTTTGGTGGCAACAATACAAATTTTGCCATTAGGCACATGGGGATTCAAGTTCTAAATCTTGCACTGGGTGACACTGTTTCAAGATGATCACTCTGGGCCTAGTTATCCATCTCTGACTTGCGTGGAGAGTAGTGGCTCACATTTCCTAGGGGGAAGTGAAATGGCATAATGGGACATTTGATCGCATGAGACATACCTCTTATGCTCCTTGACTTGCTTGCCCCTTATCCATGGAAAGGGACATGTGTCCCGGGACACAAAGGAAGGCAGATGCTGAGCCCTGCATGTGGAAGTGCAGCCCTTCACTGCCCCCTGGACAGGCAGAGCTGAGTCCCCAGACCAGGCCAGGCCCTTGACGTCTCCTCAGCAGGACACAGGTACACGTAGCCCTGCAGGGCAAGTCAAAGTGACAGACCAGAAGAAACAAGGAGACTTGGTAGTGAGCTCAGGACAGGCTTCTGATTCCCAGTGGAGTCACAGGCTGGCTTCCATGCCTGCCTCACCCTCTTCAGCTCTGAAATAAACACACTCTAGCTTCCCACCTACCCCTACCTTCCAACACCCCCTGCACCCCACCCCTGCCTATTTACTGGCAGAAATGCAAGCCTTGGTAAAATGCACAGAGCTACGAAAAGGAAAACAACAATATAAATATTAGATTTGTGGACTTAAGCTCCCTTCTCACTGCCTCTTTCCAGAAGATACCTGGCTTCCTCTTACTGCCTCTGCAGCTGCCCCTCCAGCCTGAGGACATCATCCCTTTTAGATACAAATAAAAAGGAATGGGTAATCAACAGGCTGCTATATTACATGAAAGTAACTTCACATGCAAAGAATGTAGAGAGGCAGCTAAAACTGAGTTTTGCTTCAGAACAAGTCCTTACTAATAATTTAGGTGGTTGTCCAAATTGGAGTGGCAACTTATCTCATATATTTAATTTCTTCTAAGTAAGAAATGTTAGCTCTGATTTTCTTATCTAAATGCATCGTTTAAGATAATAGCTGTAGCATAATGGAGAAGGGTATTAAGACACTAAGAAGACTTGTAAAGTAGGGAAAATGCATGTAGAACATGGTGAAGGAATGCAGGTTACAGAGAATGTGTGCTCCCCAGCTCAAAGGGGGTGCTCTCCATGGTCTGGACACTTGCTCTCAGGCACAGGAACTGTAGAAAAGACAAAATTCCAGAAACAGCGGTTGCTGCCTCCTCCAAACAGGAGGCTAGTCCTCTCAGCCAGGAGAGCCCCAGCCTGGGGACCCTCATGATGGCTGCTTACATGACTAGGTACACACTGGACACAGGACTCTCCCTTCCCTGCTAGTTGGAGTGTGTCCTGAGAGAGCTGTCCTGGGCACAAGCTCGGGAGCAGCTCTTCTAACCACACTGACTTCTTTCAGGAGGGCTGCTGCTGGAAAAGCCGCTATTTACAGGATGAGCCAGTCGAGGACTTTTATTTTGGTGGGGGGAGGAGGCGCAGAGCAAATCTCCAATCCTCCCTTTCTTACATAACAAATCCAAACACTACTATCTCTGGAAGAGAGGCCAGGCCCTCCGACAGTGGGCTGCATTGGGAAGGGTTACGCAAGAAGCGGATCACGGTTTTCCTTTCCGAAAACAACAGGGCTCAGAAGCTCGTTTTGCATCTGAAAGTGTGCAAAGGAACACCCAGAATCTCTAAACCCAGCTGTTCTGCCAGGCCTAAAGAGAAAGGACGCGAGGAGTCCTCCGGGTGGCTGAGGGAGGAGGGGGTTTGCCTGGTGTGGCAGAAGCTGTAGCTCTAAGTCACAATCCTGGTGTGTCTCTGCGGTCCCTGGCAGCTCTCACGGCGAGCCCGAGTCCTGGAGGCCCCAGGACAGGCACAGCTGGGGGCTGTCGTCCTGCCGCAGAGCTGCCCAGAGGCGCCGGATTGAAGGCAGCCTGGCTGTGACCGAAAGAGGAATTGGGTCTAGCACGCAGCCCCCGCTTCCCCAGAGGTCCCTTCACCGGAGAGCGGAAGTTTGCACTCTCCCGCCGGCGGGGTCCTTGCTCCCGGCCGTCCCTCCCCAGCCCTGCCGCTGGCAGAAGGATGCAAGGGAAAGGCTGGGTAGCGGGAGCCGCCAAGGCGAGAGCCCGGGAGCAGCTGGGCCCGGAACCGGCGCTGCGCGGTGGCTCTGGGGACGCAGATCGCCACCGCCATCCCTTCCCTCCCCCACGCCCACCGGACCCCGCAGAACCCGCTCCCACGCCCTTCCTCGCGGGCAGCGCGGGAGGAAAGGCTGAAGGGGAGGGAAAACCGCAGGGAGAAAGTTTTCTGAAATGAAAAGTTGACGAAGGAAGGGCTGAAGTCAAGGGAAATGGCAAAGAAGGAGCGGTGAGGAGGACAGGGCGACTGATGCCGCCAGCCTGGCGCGGGGGTGAGGACCCGGGGCTCCTGGTCAGCGGGGGAGCGCCTTCCCCGGCCACCTCGCTTAGGGCTGCGGCGGCGGCCGACCCAGCCTGCACTGCAGCCGGCACACCCGTGAGACCCGGGGGCCTTACGGGCGGGCCTCCGCTCGGGACCGACCGGCCGCCCCGAGCCAGGGGCGCGGCCTGGAGCAAAGCCACCGTCCCGGGGCCAGTGTGTTCCCAGTGTCTGTGTGTCTGTCTCGGCGTTTGTCCCTAGGTGCAGGTGCAGGCGCCAGCCTGTCTGCGTGGGACCGATGCCACCGGTGCCGGCGTGGAAGACTCCCGGCGCCGGAAGGATTTTACCCCCGGGGTCCTGCGGGTTCACGAGGAGCCCGCGAGTTCCGGGGAGCGGTGGGAACCGCAAACCAGCATGCGGGCTTCAGGGCGCCGCCGGGGTGGGACCAGCCGCCGAGGGCCTCCGGACCGGTTCGCTTGCAGACGATCTGCGGCGTCCCGCGGCGGGTCAGGGGAACAGGCTGCGAGCCGAGACGTGGCCGGGGCATGCCTGCTGTACAATGCCGCCCTGGAGGCTCCGGAGGCCCCAGTGCTTTCCTGGCTTTCCTGTGTGCGGCCGTCTCTGCTCGCCGCTGGTCTGCATGCGTCCGCGGCCGGTTGGTGCTCAACTGGGAGTTTGGTGCGGGACTGAGTGCCTGCAAGGGCATCAGCGTGGCTGCAGGGTACGGGTGTCTGTGATTCTGTGTGTCAGTGTGTCACTAGGACGGTGTCGTCCATCGTCAGCTTCTCAGAGACGCAATTGGTGGCTCTGAATCTGCCTGGGCCACCATGTCGCTCTGGATGCAGCGTGGTGGTGTCTGTCACTGGGTAGGTGTCTGTCTATGTACTCTGGGGAAGGAAAACCCAACGTTTGGGAGTTTGTGACCCTCCCCAGCCCAGAGGCTTCTCAAGCAGAGTCCAGGTGACTCTAGAGTTAAAAGATGCCAGTCCACTTGGAATGATTCAAAGGGAGTCAAACCTCCACCAGGTGGAAATATGAAAATAGCCTGCCTGGTCTCCTGAGCCAAGTGGCAGAGTTTCTTTCAGAGCTCCACCAGGCGGAGACCTCTTTTGTCCCAAAGGGGATACACTTGTACATGTAGGCATGCCCTTACCAAGTTCTTTGCACGTTAACATTTGTGCACACACTTACCCAAGGAACCATGCCCCCTTGGCCCTTCACCCACATGAACTCAAGCAGTTACGCCACAGCCCGACTCAGCCACCATCCTCCTCCCAGAATACAGCCAAAGCCTTCCTTCCATGCCAGGCTTCTTTTTGAGTTAGTGAAATGAACTGGGTTTAGGAATTAATTTGAGCTAGTATCTCTGGCTTCTATCCTACTAAACACCAAAGTGCTATTAGTCATAAATCATTGCTGGTATTATTTGTATCCTTTTTTTTTGGATTGTTCTGCCTGTCTTTGCCAGACTCCTACTACTACCCCCCCACCCCACCACCGGCCTCCAAGGACTTAGGTCAAAATCTGTTCCCTGCTAGTTTCACCATCCCCTTCCTTGTCCCAGGTTTTTTCTGACTCTGATTCCAGGCTGGTGTTCTGTTGCTTATATCTGCTCCACTTCCCCATTCAGGTCCTGAAATTCCATGTTAGGACCTCTGGGCTAAAGAACCCCAGGGCTGGAAGGCTCAGTCTCATGGACAGCAGACATTCGATCTGAGGAGGTCAGAAGCCCCTTGGAAACAGCTATGCTGAAGGAAAGAATTCTTTTGCAGTTGCAGGGAGGGTGTCCTATTCCAATTCTCAAAGGTATCTGAGGCCAATCCTGAGTTATAGACGGAACTCCAAGGAGGTTGAGAGGGGTTT
This sequence comes from Manis javanica, assembly GCF_040802235.1. Lineage (NCBI taxonomy): Eukaryota > Metazoa > Chordata > Mammalia > Pholidota > Manidae > Manis > Manis javanica. Next base: position 17,372,862 of record NC_133160.1, on the reverse strand, counting down.
GGGGTAACTTAAGCAGAGGACCTTGATTCTTCTAAGCGTCTGGAAAAGGAAAGATTCTGGGACCACCTCCCAGTCAAGGAGGGAGGTCCAGGCTACAGTCTTAGCTGCTGCACCAGAACAGTGCCCCAAATCCCCTCCATCCCCTGGTTTGGGGAGTCACTGAAATCTTGGTCCAGCCATGCAGTGCCCTCCTGAGGGACTGAGGGCCCCAGGCCTGAGTGGCAGGTGTGCCCTGGGTACCCCACCATCAGAAAACAGGTCTGTAAGCGGGGCTTCCTGTCTGAAGGGTCTTACATGCCAAGACCTGGTCCTGAATCCCACCTGCTTCCACAAGCCCTGAGGTTGGGAGGGGATAGTCTGGCCTCCACCTAGGCAGGCATTCTAGCCCTAGACAGCTCTGTTGCTCCCAGCAAGATGCACAGGCAGGAGAAAGTTAAAAGCCTTCTAGCCCAGGCCAGGGCCTGGGCGCAGCAGCACAGCGAGAACAGCGCTGACTAAGCCTGATTGCCTGCTTCCCTATCTGGGTAGCGGCTGCTGGCTCCTGGGATCAGCCAGTCTCTACGTGAGAGTCGGCAGGCTAACAGGCCAGTCCTGATGGCGAAGCCTGAAAGCCCTGCAAAAGCGGCTGTGTGCCCCCTTATGCTCACAAACCAGCTCATGACCAGGCTCTGTACCTAGAGTGAAGCAAAAACACATTTGAGGCCACATACAAAAACGCTCACACACACAATGTAGAAATTTGCCAGAGCTGGTCTGTTTCTCCATTGGCCAGGGCAGTTAGAGTACCCAAAACCGGTGCAACTCTTAAACAGCAAGAAAAGAAAGTCAAATTCAGACGAACACAGAGTCCTCTAAATAAACACTATTTCCATGGTTTTAATAAGCAAAATAGGAAACCATTTTAATAACCAAAAAACAGAAACCAGTCTGAATAAAACTACAATAGACTAGGTTTTAATATTTTGATATCATAAGCAGGGTTTGAAATTGATCCCTTATTTTACATGAAATAAAAACAAATTTCTGTTGCAGCAAATTTGATTTCAACACAGTTGAATCTGTAAAAACCGAAGCTTGTTTCTGATGCAGGACGAATATCCACAATATTTAAAACTGCAAGCACCATGCGGTTCATACAATCTTGTTATTACGGTTAATTTATCAACTAATACAAACTGAAAAAATGCATCCGGCCAGCAGCGCCAGCAATTTCAAATGGGAACTAAAAAATACACTTTCATTTTGGCATTTTTGTCAGTGCAACTTAAATCCTTTTACTGACCTGCAGGGGAAAAAAAAGTAATAATAAAGAAAAACACCCAGATCTTCCCTATAACTACTATACAACTGAAGATGGATGGAGGGAACACCATCAATAATTCTCCCGTTATCTCAAAAGCAGGAGAAGAGACACACATAACGTGTTGGTCTAAAGAACACACTTGAAAGTTGCAAAATTACTTGCCAATGTTTGGGTTTCCAGTACTTTCTGAGTGTGGCGGTTGGCTCAACACAAGTTCAGGTCACCACCAGTGTGGCAGCTGGCGAAGCCACTCATGCTAGGAGCACTGCAGCTCCAGCAGTTAATGGAGAGTTTCATAGGGATTCTGGGATGATTCTGGTTGCAATAAAAAGCAAACAAGAAAATTTGTTTTCCATTCCTTTCTTGTTAGAGGCATCAGTTTATCCATAAAGTAAGGTGGGAGTGAGGACATTCCACGGGGCCTCTGGGGTGCAGAGCTGAGCCTGCCCTGCCTTGGTTCTCAGAAGATGAAGCATCCTCTTTTCTCTCAGCACCAACAAAATTGAAAACTAAATTGGGAGGAAAAAGAGGTCTAAATGGGGGCAGGGGAGAGGAAGAAAACATGCAACTTTCAAGGGTGCCCCAAGACGAAGTTGTTTTCTGATGCAAAATGCCCAGAACTTTTTTTTTTTTTACTTACAAAAAACAAAATGCCATAATAAAAAACCCAAACAAAGATACTCAGCTCGCTGCCACGTTCTCTACGCGGTTTGGAAGGGCGGGTATTTACAAGCCGGCAGCCGGGACTGAAACCCCGGAGGCAGCTGCTGGAGTTGCCGAACTGCAATCCCTTCTCACTCAAATAAACAAGGGGGTTATGATCCATGATCAACAACATGCTAAAGTTAAACAAGAAAATGGTACAAAATAGAAATTATTACCATACATGTCCAGCATGCAGGATTAATATTTTTAATGCAGATTTTCGTATTTTTTCTATATAATCGAGCAGGCAATAAAACTGATGAGATTTGCGCGCAAAACGTCCTAACCGAGGCCCGCGTCTCCGGGCAGAGAGCCGGTGTTCTCCGGACCCTTGGACGAATAGGTCAGTTTATCCTTCCTTCCTTTGCTCAGCCTCGCCTCGCGCCTGTCGGACGCCAGGGTCCCTCTCCTTTCCTCTCCTCGCTGCTCTCTTCCTGGGCTGGACTGCGCTCCTGGCTGCGAGGCAGCGGCCTCGGCTTAAAGCGCAAAGTTCAGAAAGCCAGGAGTCTCCAGACGGCCTTGGCGACTCCTCCGGACTATGCCTTGCCGCCCTCCAGCCTGGAGAAAAGTTGCTCTGGGACTTCCCACCCCCTTGTCTCTGGCTCTGCTCGAGTCTAGGAGGCGGCGCTAGCGCGCACCACTCTCGCCTTGGCCAAGGTACCCTGCCTGCCCGCACACCCTCCCGCAGCCCGCGTCCCGCGCGCCCTTCCACCCTCTCCCTCAAGTCAAACAGGTCAAGGCTGGGGCTGGGGCAGGGACAGGGTCCAGGAGTCCGGGGCTGGGGACACGGGACAGGGAGTTTCAGGCCGGGGCAGGGGCGGGGGCCGGGACCGGCCACAACTCACAGAAAGAACTCGGGAGAGGAGGGGCTGTCGCTGGTGGAGCCCGCCTCCCTGAAGCCGGAGTTGGCGAGTTTCTCGCACTTGACCTTGTAGGCGTCTCTTTCGCGGGCCAGCCGGGACACCTCCTGCTTAAGCTGCTCCACCTGCTGAATGAGCTGCGTCTTCTCATTCTCCAGGTGGTGTTTCTGCTGGACGCGTTTATACCTGCACGACTGGGCGTAGCCCCGGTTCTTCAGGGTCCGCCGCTTCTGCTTCAGGCGGATCACCTCGTCCTTAGTGAAGCCCCGCAGGTGGCGGTTCAGCTCGCGCACCGACATGGACACGAGCTGGTCGTCGGAGAAGCGGTCCTCCACGCTGCCGCTACCGCCACCCGCGGTAGCCGCGGCCGCCGCGTGCGGCCCTGGCCCGGGGTGACCAGTGGGCAGCTGCTGCGCGGGACTGGCCGCGCTGGACGGCGGCGGCGACGCTTGGTGATGGTGGTGATGGTGCGGGTGCCCGTGCGGGCCCAGCTCTTCGTGGGCCACGCCAGTGCCCGGGTATGCGTGGTGCGGGTGTGGGTGGTGGTGATGGTGGTGGTGGTGTGCGCCGCGGAAGCCGTCGAAGCTCTGCAAAGGCTGTGGCACTGGGTGCGAGCCGATGAGCGCCTCCACCGCGTCCTCAGGCGTCAGGTTGAGCGCTTCGGGGTTCATCTGCTGGTAGTTGCTCGCCATCCAATACAGGTCCTCAAGATGGGTCTTCTGCTCTGTTGGACTGAAGCTGGGCGATGAGGGCACCGAGCTACACGGCGTGCTGAGCGGTGTGGACGACACCGAGCCTGCTGGCTGCAGGCGCGTGCAAGGCCGGCCCGGGCGCTCCGCGCGTCCCAGAGGCTCCTTCTTTACGTCGAACTTGAGCAGGTCGAAGTCGTTGACGTACTCCATGGCCAGCGGGCTGGTGGGCAGCTCGGGCCCCATGCTCAGCTCCGCGGCCATCGCTGACGCGAGGCGCAGCCGCCGCCGCCCGGGAAACTTTGCGGCGGGCCGGAGCGCGCCCAGCCGAAAGCGGGGGCGAAGAGCCGCGAGCCCGGGAGGCGGGGAACCGAGGACTCAGCGGGCCGGGGCCGCCGGCCAAGCCTTTGTCTGGGGACTCGGCGGCGCGCCGGAGAGTCCCGAAGCTGCCTGCGACGCCCCAGAGCTCCGGGCTGTGGCCGCGCCGGGGCCGGGCCGAGCCGGGAAGGGTGGAAAAGCTAGGGGGGCGCACGGCTGGGCAGAGGGGAGGCGCCGGGCGAGCGCCCGCCGCTCGCTCTCTAGCTCTCTTGCTCTTGGGCTCGCTTGATCGCAGCCGCTCGCAGCCCGGCGGTGCAGCTGTGCTGGATCCGAGGCCGCCGCAGCCTTTTATCCCTTCCTGAGTCACCGGGGCGCGGGGGCCCGGGTGGCCCAGCGCGCTGGCCAATAGCTGCACGGCCCCCGCGGCCGGGCGGCGCAGGGCGGGGCGCGCCTGACAGCTCCTCCGCCTCCCGCGTCAGCTGACTGGCTGCCCGAGCCGCCCGCGAGCAGCCAAGGCCTGGCTGAGGACTGGAGCCGGGTGGGACGGCCGGCCCGGCCCTGCCCCCCACACTCTCCAGGTCCCGGCCCGCGCCGGCTCGCCTTCGGTGCGCCCCCCACCCCCAGGGCCAGGCCTCCACCTCCACACCTTCGCGCGTTCGCCTCCCTCTTTACTCTTTGCTCCCTCACCCCCAGCCCGTGTCACCCCCAAACAGGCTCAGAATAAGCGCCAGTACGACACCTCTCGGGCCCTTTGTTCCCCAGCGTCCGTCGCCCAGTGGGGGACGCTCCGTGCGCCGCGCGGTTACGGGCCGCCTGTGTGCAGAGTATGCCTGTGTTTCTGCAGGTCTACGCATATTTGTGTGCTGAGGGGTGGGGCTGGGGCTCCAGAAGTTGTGTTCAAATCCAACTCTTAGCCTCAGGGAACCCACCTCGGGCCTAGCAGGGGCCGTTCCCCTCCAGGTGGGTGCAGTGGCCGAGTCCTGAGCTAGGACTCCACTGGCCCCGCCGCGCCTCGTTCACCCCACCCACAAATGCACAAGATGAAGGGAGGAGCAGGGAAAGAATCTGCCAAAAGGCTCTGAATCTCTTTCCTCAGCCAGATGCACGGAACCTTGAGCTCCCCGAGCCTTGGGGCTGAGGCCAGACCAGGACAGTGCTCTGGGTGGCTCTTGGCTGCTGGGGAACGGGCCCTGTTTTTGTTTGAACGTTTTGTAACGATTAAGCAGATCCCGGCGTCATCCCGCTGCCGAGAGGCTCAAACAGGCATAAAGTGCGACCCCAAGTGGCCACTGTTCGCAAAGGCTGGCCGAACCGCGCGGCCCGCAGCTGGAAAGCTTGGACGACGCCTGGGACCCAGTTGGGTCTTCAACTGGCCCAACCCAAGCCAGCCCAGAATGGAGCTTTCTGCGCACAGGAGCCTAGGACAGATTCCCCTAGAGCCACGCACAGGTTCTGCACAGGTCCTCGGATTCCGTCCTCGGACTCAGTCGCGAGTTCCCCGCTGATCGCCCCCCATTAAAACTCTGAGCCCCAGCTCGTGGACGGGGTGAGGGTGATGCCCATCGACAGCTCCCTCGCGGGAAAGTCCTGGTCCAAGTTAGGCTAGTGGCCTAAGGCGGAAACGGCGAGGTGGCCCAAAGAAACCTGGGTTGTCTGAAGAGAAACCACCCTTGAGCGCAGACGAGACCGGAACGCACCACATTAGACTTCCCGACATGGCTCGGGCGCTGCGGACCCTCCCTACTCCGATCCAGGACGGCCCGAAATAAGAAGTTGTTCCCAAGACCGCAGCCCAGGCGCAGAAACCACATAAATCGCAAATTCGCTGTACCCGGAGACCCGACCCGCTTCCCGCGTCGCTCTCTGCGCTTCAGCTTTGGGCGCGCGCAGCGCAAGGGAGGAGAAGCGTGCACTGGGTGAGTGGGTCCCCGCCGCTGGGCAGGACCGACATGACCGACGCAGAAAGCAGGGGTCAGGTGGGCCAAACCAATGCGGATGCAGCCAGATGTTTTTATTGTTGCAAGTTAAAATGTTTGCCTCCAAGTAATCTGAAAACTGTCTATTGCGCCCTCGGTGAGGCTGGGGTGGCATGTGGTCTTGGGCCGCCTATTTTTAATAAAATAAATATATTTTAACTAAAACTTGGACTGAAGGTTTGGATCAGCAACTGTGATGCTGCAAGAGCCCATTCATTCTTCAACCTTCTGCGAGAAGCGAGCTCTCGGGCAGAAGCGATTAGGCTGTCTGGCAGGAGAGTCGGGGCCATGCCGCTACCCCGCCCCTGCCGGAAGCTGGGCGCTGAGGACCCCCGCACCCTCCCTGTCTCTGTCGCGTTCGCAAGCAGTGAAAGTACGCCAGGACCGTGGCTCCGTGCGGGACCGTTTCGAGGCCACGCTGGGTCGGCCGTCTTTGGTCTGTGACTATTGCTCCAGCTCGAGCTGGCCAAGGCGGGACAGACGCACTGGTCTCTCTCGGTGCCCCTGAGCCCTAGGCGGCAGCGTCCTCCTTCCCGGGCGGGCCGTAGACACCCGGGGCTCAGAGAGTACACTGGACGCTGTGGGTTTCCGCGTGCGTCCCGAGCGGCCGGGCCGGTCTGTGCCCTCCAGCGGCCCCGCGAGTCGGCCTGACTCTCGCTGTTGTGGCCCATCGAGGCTCTAGGTTCCAAACCTCCCGCCCTGCTGCCGCGGTCACACGGTCTCTAGAACTCCGGCTTTGTCTGGGCGGGCAAGCTCCTCTTTGTCCCTGTGCCTCCGTCTCCACTGCAGTCAGTCCCTTCTCCTGGGCTCTGCCTGATGCATCGCTGTCCATCCCCTGTTCCACCTTTCCCCAAAACCCGTTTCTTTGCCTCTCTGCCAGCCTCGCCAATCCGTCCTCTCCTCACCCAACTCCCAACCACCTCCACCAAAAGGTGATGGAAACTGGGTGAGTAAAAGAACGCAGGTTGCTCCAGACTGAAGACTGCTGCAGGGCACGGACACCTCGGGCCCCCCGCCTTCTGCTGCGCTCTGCTGCAGGGTTGAGGCACCCCAAACTCTATGGCCTCCTGCTCCCCACAGCCCGCCGCCAGTCGCCACTTCTCCGTGCCCTGGGGCTCCAGGGATCAGCGTGCCTGGCTCCCGGTCAGGTCAACGGGAACGCAGCAGTACCGGGAGGCTGCACCCCATCCCTAAAAGACAAGCGGGGTAAGGCGAGGGGGGAGCAGAAAGGGAGAGAAGGCAAGAAAAGAGAAGGGATGGTGGGAGAAGGAGAAAGTCGAGGAGGAAAAGCAAAGGGAAGAAGGCCAGGCGGCACAGGAGTAAGTGCCCCAAGGCCCTAGCCTCATTCGAAGGGAAGCCCGGAAGGACTGGCAGCGCCTGAGCTACTGAACAGTTTGTTGCCTCTAGACGCCAACATTCCATTTTGAAGTTTTCACCCCAGAACGACTGCCTCTACCCATCCCTTGTTGGGCCAGAGGCAATGCATCCTGGGCGCACCACCTTAAGGCGCTTCAGCTATAGATGGAGTGCTCGGTCCGAGCCATTGTGGAAGCTCAGGGCACTTGGTGGGAATGGACGAAGAAGTTTTGCCTTAAGGAGGTAAGTGACCCATAGCCACGACCAGTTTGAGGTTCGCTGCGCCGCTCCCGCCCTCTCCTGTTCACCCAACCCGCTAACCCCAGAGTGGCCCCGCGGCGCGCTCTCGAATGCCGCGCGCCTCCAGCCCAGCGCGCCGCTCCCCGCAGCAGCCTTTGGCCCCAAGGGGCGCGGTACTCTGGGCGTTTCTGAGAGCTGCGGGTGTTTGGTGTGCGAATGGGCGTCTCTGCGCGTGCAAGAGCGCGATGCGAGATGTATGGGAGGTGGCTGGGAGCCAGGGCAGGGGTTGGCGAGGGGGAATGCGCCGGGACGGGAAGCAGTAACAGATTCTTTAAGTGTGGCCTCACCGCGACGGGCTGCACACACACACACACACACACACACACACACACACACACACACACGCAAGGTCGTGAGCAAGGTCGTCAGATTCCAACTCAGTGCTTCTAAAAAGCTATTCTTGGGCTCTGGGTCCTGGTGGCCTTCAGCACCCAAAGGACTCAGCAGGTCCCAGTACGGAGCCAGTTACCCCAACTGCCGAGCCCTTTCCCAGTCCCCTATCCCCCACTCCTGCCACACACACACACACACACACACACGCACACGCACACGGGAGTTGGAAGTTATTACTATTTCACCTGCTTCTTTTTACTATGTTGCAATGTGAATACTAGACATTTTTTAAAATACATATGTGGTTTACATTCTATTCCTATTGGACAGGGCTATTAGACAACCACTGGACACCATTGCTTTCAATACGGATGGTTTATGTGATAACAGCATTCACTGCCATCTGTACAGAGATTTGCAAAGTCTTTGTCCATCCCTTTTTCTTCAATTGTCACAACTCTATAAGGTAGCAAATATTACCATACTTACTTTACAGAGATACAAAGGCAGGTAGGTAAGTAAATACAGATATATAGCAGCATCCTAAGAGTTGTATCCACTCATGCAGTCATGACAGGTGGGTAGGGTATCCTGTCTCACACAAAGGAAGATCTGAGAGGCTGTGATTTCTTTAGTTACACAGTGGCAATGAGCTGGAGCTTCTGGCCCCAAGTCCAAGACTCTGAATACCACGAGGCATGGGGTCTCCATCTAGACTAGGTGGCATCCAGGAGGCCCAGGTGTCAGCACAGTTCTCCAGCTGCTCTCTGGGTCAGGAATTCCAACTTTCCACAGACTTAGTGGTTCCATTCAGGTCACAGATGAGCATCTACCAAGTGCCAAGGCTCTGCCAAGGGCTCAGTTATAAGGGCAGTGATTAACATGCCTTCTTGTGGATGGCAGTCAAACATGCTCAGCCGCCTCCTCCTTCCTCTCCCAGGACTGTGGGACTGGAGGGTGGGAGAGAAACCACGGCAAGATGCAAGCCCAAGGAGAGAGGTTTTGCAGAGTCATCTCATCCTCTTCTTTACCCTTGGCCTCAGCCTCATCTTTAACCTTGGCCTTGATCCTTGGTCCTGCCTCCGGCCTGACTTTGGCCTTCAGCCCATTTGACCTTCAGCCCCCGTTCATACATCTCTTATATATCAGCAAGGAAGGGGGAAGAGAGATGGCTCAGTGCTGATGAGAAGTTCACTGCCACTCAAAGCCAGCGAGGGATGACCAGCAGGTCTCCCTTCCATCACTACCTCCCCAGGTCACCAGGGACAATGTTAGAGACTCTGAAAAGTTATCACTGCTCCCTAGGGCTGAGGCTGTCACCCCCACAGCCCAACCATCACCCAGGTGTCCATCCCTCCACCTTAAGATCCCAGTGTCTCCCTCTGTTGCCTTCACCCTCATCCAAGCCACCCTGGTCTTTGCTTAGATGACTACAGAGGTCTTAATCAGACTTTCTCCTGCACAGAGCAGTGAATCCAGTTTTCATGTTACGTGAATCTGATCATCCTGTCTTCATCCCCTTCCCCCAGCTTGCAAACAAATGCCTTTGATACTTGGAGGAAGAATCAAACTCTTCAGCACGGCCTTAGACCCTGAAGGACCTGCTCCTGCCACCCTCTCCTTCCCCATCTCTCACTGCCTTCCTCCCTTAAGGTGCTGCAAGCACCCTGCCTTCTATAACTCCTTCCACAGCCCAGCTATGTTCTTCCACCAGCCTTGCACATGCCACTCCCTGCCTAGAATGAGTCAAGTCAGTCTCTTGGTTCTGGAGGACTTAGACAGAAGAGGAGGGCTAAGGTTCTTCCCAGGCTTCTGAGGGATGTACCATCTACCTGGGAATGGAGATGGGAGAAGGGAGAAGAGCTCAGCAGGGTGAGGCCCTGCTCACTCCAGGGAAACCGCACACACTGGAGTCATGGGGCAGGGCTCACGCCTCTCTCCCTTCCCTCTCCTGGTGGGATCAGGGCAGTCCTCAGGTTTGGAAGAGGCCTTGGGAGATTCCACAGGGAAGGTCAAGGAAATGCTTTGGTCAGCTAGTCCAAATGTTTCCCACTTGAGAAAATGTGTTACAAACACAGAATCCTGAGCCACAGTCTGACTTTATAGGTCTAAGAAGAGCCCGGGAATTTGCATTTTAATCAGTTCCCTAGGTAATTCTGATGTTTGGGGTCCAAGTAACATACTCTGAGAAACCAGGTGGACCTTGACCACAAATTTCCGGAGGAAGACACTGTGATGGAATTGTCTCTGTGTCCCTGGTGGCCAGTGCAATGGGAGGAACTCAATTACAGTTACAGTAGAATGAATGAACGAAGCTCACAAGTAGGTAACCACTGATGCCTCCCTCCTTGCAGCACACTGTCTCAGAACCCTTCTTTCCGGCATGCCCTCCAGCCCCGCCCCCTCCCTTAATCAACCATTATTCTTGAACCAAATCTTCCTCCCTCCTCAGAGCAAGGAGGAAGTCGGAGGAAACCTAGATGGCTGAGTGATCCCTCCAACTGGCCTCCCCTCTTTCCTCCTCATCTATCCGGATGCTCGTCAGGGACCCAGACATCCCTCTTCCCATCACATGCTCCTCACACTTAGGGAGCAAGCTTCTGGGTACAGAGGACCTGAGTGGCAACATCCCAGTGCTGGGACTGGCCCCCGGGGCGGATAGAGGAATAATGCTGTGTGGCTGCACCTGAGCCCAGGCTCACTTCAACCAGGAGTGCTGCGGTCACTCCATCTCTTTCCTTTCTTCTGTTAAAAATGAACTATACAAGCATACAAGCCTACTTTCTCATTGTAAAAAAAATGCAACAATGTCATTTTAACATCTGTTTCTAGAGCTAGAGCTTGCTTTTTATTTTTACTCAGCAACTTCTGCATCAATACATCGAGATCTTTCTTTTTAACTAATGCGTGGCAATTCATCCAGTGGATGCTCTGTAGTTTTTTATCCAGTCTTATATTTATGGGTATTTAACCTATTTCCAATCTTTCACTATTGCAAACAATGCGGCAGCAAATAGCTTTTGACCTGCTTCTGTGTATGTGTGTGTGTGTGTTAAAATAAATAGCAAAAGATGAAATTGTTGGATTGAAAGGTGAACACATTTGTAATGTTAATACTGTCAAATTAGCATCTAAGACAACTGTACCTCTTTAATATCCCATCAGAAATATATGAAAGTAACATGTTTCCCCACAGTCACACCAACAAAGAATTTTATCAAGATTTTTCATTTTTCATGCCAATTCTATTTATGTCCATTCTATGACCAGTACTGAAGATGAAGGCACAGAGGTGGGTGTGGTTTCTTTCCTCCCCTACAGGGAACTGCAAACCTTCCTAGCAGCTGGAGAGATAGTGCAATGGTGATGCATCCAAAATGCTAATGAATCTGTTGGGTGAGGGAAAGAGTTGGCCCATAAGGGCGCAGAGCAGAGGTGACCCTTGATTAAGGCTTTGAAGGCTGAGCAGAAATTTTTCGAACAGAGAAGTGAAGGAGAACCTGGTGGTAAGTGCAGCCCAAACAAAGGCATGGAGCACAGGCCCCACGTCAGGCAGCTGGGGAACTATTTCACAGAGGCTAGAGACAGAGCTGCAGGCTTCTGCAGGAGCCCACACCTGAAGGGCCTCAAATACTCTGCCAAAGAGTCAGGCTCCTGTTTTGGGAGCTAGAAGATCATCTCTACATGGACAGGCATATTTTTTGGCTGTCAGGCACATAGTAGGTGCTCAATAAATATGTATAGAAATGAAAAGGAGCTTCCCAAAGGTATTTAAGCAACAGGCTAACTTCTCTCTCATCCCTCTCAGGGACAAGGTTTACTCAGTACCAGGGACTCTGAGCCTGGCTCCATTTGGAGCACTGGAGATACAGCACAGATAACCTGGGCTCAGGAATCCATTCCTGGGTCTCAGTCCCCCATTCCGGCCTTGTGCCAGGTCCTTTTCACCTCTGCCCATTAGAGATTGCTTTTGGTTTCTGTGTTGACAACCCCTGTTTCTGTGTTTGGAGCGGCTGTTCAGTGCCATTTCCTGATTTAATATCAGAGCCAGCACAGAGCAAGGATGCACAGTTAGCAGTTTTTGCTCCAAGTATTTTTCAAGTTCCCTTTTGATGTAAGGGTTGGGTTTGCAGCTTCCCTGATCTTGCCGAGCAGGGAAGGAGAGATGGGGGAGAAGCTGGTAGCTGGAGGGGAGAGGTGGGGAGGAGAGTGTCCAGAGAAGAGTCCTCTAGTCCCGCTGAGCTGAGAAGCTCCAAGCTCCTTTCTAAAAAGGGAATGGCAGAGGGCTCAGCAGGGATGGGGGGCAGGCTAAAGGGTCTGCTGGCAGGTGGACTCTATGAAGCAAAGCCACTGTCACTCTTCTGTATGGGTGTAAAGATTCACACATACGTCCATGCATATATGTCTCTGTCATAAAAACAAAGGACTGAAGAGTTTAAATAAGCTAACCTGATGCAACTCAAAATACCAGAAAATGAAGACAAAATTAAAAGAAATATATAAGATAGATACAGTTCCCAGTGGCATTCAGGTACTTTGAGCTGCTACTGTGCATGAGGCCTCCTACAGGGCTAAGTCCTGGCCCCTGACTGAGGAACTCATCTTCTTCTGGTGGAAACAAATCTTGTTACACACACACTTGAGCACAGGACATGGGGAGAGACCAGAGTCTTTGAATACCCTGACACCCCCCTGCCCCTAGCCCCGTGTACCTTGCTACTGGGTCTCATTTCTACCTCCACTGCCCCCACCTCTGGGACTTTTCCTCTGACCCTCTGTGTTATTTTGGGTCTTCTGAGGAACAAATGCCAAGAGGAGATCAGACATGCAAGAAGTTTACTGCGGAAGCAGCTGTGAAGGACCAAGGAGGCCAGAGCAGGAGGAGGTGGGAAGGGCCTTCAGGCCACGGTGTGGGCCTGGCAGCCAGGGGAGAGAGGGAGGAGCCTCATACTCAGATGCAGCGCTATCCTAGGAAAGCCTCAGCGAGTGGGAGTCCCTGAGCCAGTTACCTGCTGGGAGTCCACTGCTTGGGAAATGGGCCAGCACCCTCAGCACCCCTCCACCCCTGTGCTCAGTCCCTGGCTGAAAGCAACTGGGTGGAAATGCAGCCTCAGTGGAGCGCACTGGGGGAGTGTCAATCAACTGCCCTCACCCTAGCAGTTTCTCTTAAAGAAGACTTGAGCAGCACATTTCCATGCCCACCACACCCTCCTTCTTCCATCCAGCCACAGCAGACTTCCCCAAGTAGTGACATTAGCAGCAGCAAGCATAGTACTGTTTTGACATGTGAGGACCGTGCTACCTGCAGCTTGCATCATCTCACTCAGTCCTCCAATGTGACCTTATGAAATAGGAGTTATTGTCATTCTCATCCCCATCTTATAGATGAGGGCTAAGACTCAAACAAACTAAATCATTCGCTAGAGGCCAGAGCTAGCAAGTGGCAGAAAGAGGCCTCAAAGCCTATTTGACAGTCAGCTCCCAACAGAATGCTCATGTGAAGTAGGCAGTCTCCAGAAGGCACATATCTTTTTCTCAAGCATCACCTCCTCTGGGAAGCCCCTGACTGGCCCATGTTTCCAAAGCACGTTATACTGGCTTCCATCGATGCATTTACCACACTATACCCAGAGTGTCTGTTATATCTGTTTGCTCTAGTAAACGGGGTCCCTCCTGAACCAGAACCAGCTCTGAGCCATGTGGGGTCCCTAGCTCCCAGAATATTGGGATCTGGAACTGGAGGGGTGGCAATAAGTGGAAGGGATGTTTTGACAAATGAAGGCTGGTCCAGAGCATCAAGAGAAAATATCCTTGGAGGGTATGAACCCCTTGCGAAAACCATAGGTTTGGCCTTCTGAAGTGCAGCCTGCAGTCCCCAGCCTGGCCGCCAGGGGCCTCATCAACCCCCAGGCGGTGTTCACACCAGGCTGCTTGCTGCTCTGCAGCAAATCCATGCCTCCCTCCCCTATTCCAGCATCTCGTGGGTGAGACCCAGGCTTTCTAAGGCCTCAGCATCTGCTTGGCCGCCAGTGGCCCAGCAGTAGCCCCAGCCAAAGAGGAGAGTTATTTTTATTTATTTCTTCTTAATCATGAACTTAATTTAGCTGCTAATCAGGTTACCATGGTGACTTACACTGGATTTATAGCAGTTTCCTAAAGCGCCTTTTCACACTGTTTGGGTAAATGAATAAAATGTGGGTGATGAGCAAAGCGCATAAATATTGGGTGTCCTAGAAAAAGGTCAGATGCTTTAGCTCTGTATTTGCCTTTTACCCTGTCTCACATACTTAAGAAAGATCTGTGGTTCTGAGGAGACCTCAAGTTCCTCTCTTCTCTTCTCCTTTTGAAGCCTTCAATGGATCCCTACTGCCAACCAAGTAAAGACTGAGATTTCTGCATTGTTTTCAACGCCCACCCCTCCAGCTTCCCACCCTAATGCTCTACCTTCCCGCTCCCCCATGCTGTTCCCTACATGCTCATGCCTGTGCTGTGCCCTAGGCATAGAAAACAGGGGTGTTCTCAAAGGTCTCCCAAAGGGTTAATTCCTCTCTCTTCTGTCTTGGGGATGACAGTGGCCTAGCTTTTCTTGGGACCACACTGCCTCCCAGTGTGCTATCGGAGGACACCTTCGAGCAGTCTTACTTGTCTCACTACCACTCTGGCTGGGATGGCGAATGGCGTGCTAGACTGCCCAGGAGGGCAGGGCAGAGAGGCAGCAGGGAGAGGAAATGGGAAGTCAGCATTCTGACAGCTTTCTGTATTTTACAGTCTGGAAGGCTCATCTAGTATTCCATCCCAGTGGCTGAGGCGGGGGGGGCGGACACAGCTTATCTCCCCTCATCCTGTGGGCTCAGAGGCACTCCAGCTTTGGGCCAACCAGAAGCCCCTTTGTGTCTCCCAGAAGGCACAGTGTCTCCAGACTAGAGGCCACTCTTTCCAGGTTTCCCCTGAGGACTGTGGGGCCGGCTGCCAATCAGTCCCAGGATCAGTCACCATCCATTAGCAAGTGCCCAGGGCTCACGGCGCCAGTGGAGCCACCGGGCGTCAGTGCTGGATCCTGCTCAGAGAATCCAAAGCCACCTTTAATTACTATCTCAACCTTTGTAATCAAACAAACTGGACCTACCAACTGTGGACTGGCTCACTAGCCTCAGAAAGCACCCTGGCCACTGGCTCTGACCCTTGGGCTCACCAGGTACCCTCCAGGGAGACCACTGGGGGGACCTCCTGAGTTTCAGGAGGAACAGGCCAGCTCACACCATAGGCGAGGCTGTGTGAGCCCATTGAGTGACAGCGCCTCTCTGAGCCTCATTTCCTTTATTTAGGAGATGGAGCCATGGCAGATATGCTGGCATCCCTTCTGGCCCTTCTGAACTCGGATTCAAAAGAACTGGGTTCACATCCTGGCTTAGCACGTTTATTTGCTCTTTCTTCAAGACTGAGGCCAAGGGAGAGGAAAAGGTTGGTTCCCAGAATTCCTGTAGGAGAGTGAGATTAGCAGGCCTAGATATCTCCAATAGTGACCCAGAAGGGAATGTCTGTGACATGCGAGGAAAGCCCTAAATGACTACAGCGACTTTGGCAAGCACATTTGTCCGTTTTCACTCCCAGAGGACTTCTGCCCAAATGAACAGGACTCAGAGGCTGTGGGGGTGGGGAGTAGAGGGAGAGCCCCCTGCGTGGGCGTGGAAGGACCTGCAGATCTAGACACAATGGCCCAAGGCTTGAGATAGTCTGGGGCTCTGATCCAAGCTCAGTGGCAAACTTACTACATGATCTTGGACAAGTCACTTAACCTATTGGTGCTTCAGAAGAGTTTTTTTCTGGAGAGGTTAAACCCTACCCAAATAAGGGTGGAACCTTAAGTCTCCAGACCCTTCTCCTGTCACTTTGTTGAGCTGGTTCTGGCCCATCTCAGAACCACTAGGGTCAGAAATTATGACTAAAGCTCAAAGAGAGAACCTGCTTCGGCCACTGGGGGCTGCCTCACTCCACCCTGTGTATACATCCTAGTGTAGGAACTAACAGGTGCCCATTTCCTGCAATGACTCAACAAACATCTAGTATGGAGGAAAATAGGGACCTTCTCACTGATTCAGTCTGGGCTACCTAGCATTGCACTGAAGAGCTCAGGCTCTAGAGCCCAGCTGCCTGGATTCAAACTTCAGCTCTGCTGCTTGCTAGCTGTGCCAGCCTTGGCAAAGTTACCTAACCACTCTGTGTCTCCTCTCACCCGTAGGTATAATAGAACTAATCATGCCTCTACTCATAGGATTATTGGGAAGATTAAGAGAACTAATACACAGTAAGCATTTAGTGCTGTATGTTGGCAACTATGCAGCAAACATTTCCCCCATATGTTAGTTCTCAAAGCTTTGATTATTGGCCCCTCTTGCAGTCAAGGAAATTGAGATGCAGAGAGATGAAACCTCTTATCTGGGCCTGGTGCTCTAATCAGTGTGTTTGCCATCAGACCTTACTGTTCCTACATCTGCTCAATATGATCAATGTTCTCAACTGACTTGTTTTGCCAAACGAGTTCATAGTGCTATGGAAATAGAAATGGGAGTAGGGAGGTCATTAAGAAGGATAGTGTGAGCCATTGATCAATCCTAATATGTTTAAAGGAGAGATGACTAGACATAGGATGTGATGTAACAAGGAGGGCACAGAAGCTTCCACAAAGGCTTCCGGCCAGAATCGAATGGACTCTGATCTGGCCTCTGAATCTAACTGCTGGTTTCCAGGAAACACAAGGGACAGAGGAGCAGGTTAGATGACACCGCAAGGAGGCAGTCAGCCAGAACATGAAACAATCTGCAGGACAAATGACTCAGATTCATCAAGAAACAAATGGCATTTAAAAGAGAGAGAAATAAATGACTTTTTTTTTAAATGTGGGGTGAAGAGGAGACATTTTTATAGAGTCAAAGAAACTTAAGAGACAAAGCAATGAAATGTACTGTTTACCATGTAATTTGAATACTAAATGTAAAGTAGACACTTTTGAGACAATCAAGGATATTTGAACATCAACCAAATATTAGATATTAAAGGAACTGGGTTTGTTCTATTTTGTTAAGTATGCTAATAGTCTTGTGGTTATGTTTAAAACTTTTTTAAAGCTCTTATGTGTCAGCAATACCCCCTAAAATATTCATGCTTGGAATGAGATGATGTCTAGGATTTAATTTCAGTATGCCAGTCAAGGGGTGGGGTAAGGAATGCAGAAGGGCTTATTATAATTCTCTCAACTTTTGTGTATGTTGGGAATTTTCACAGTAAAAAGTTTAAAAGAAAAAGAAGACGAAGGCAGATCACTATGTAGGAAGAGTTAGTACAGATTTCAGAAACACTGGTTTGGAGTGAGGGTTGGCCCCATGGCAGCAGGAAGGACTTGGGGAGAATCCCCAGTCCCTTGACCATCAAAGAAGGAAAAGCAAGCCTTTGCACACCACCTTGGAATTCATTCATTCATTCATTCACTCCTTCATTCATCCATCCACACATTCATTCATTTGTTCAGTCAACACACCTCTTTGCTCAAAGAGAGTCTACAATATGCCAAACACTAAGAGAGGCATTGAAACAAGGGTGAGCTTCTTTCTTCTTGTGGGGCTGACAGTCAGGAGTGGGCAAGGGATTCAACTTGTTAAATCTGCCGTCACAAAATATATCTTCACAAACCACGAAAAGTCTGAAGAATGAAGTGCATTGTATGCCATCAGGATGTTTAACATGGGGAGACATGATTTGGTCTGGAGTGAGGGATGGTCAAGGGAAGGACTCTCTGTGACAGTTAAGCCAAGACTTAAATGATGAGAAGGGAAAGCCATGTGAAGAGCCCAGGGAAGGACATTCCGGCAGAGAGGACAGCAAGAGCAAATGTCCTGGGGCAGGAGGGATTTTCAGGAATATTAAGTCCAGGAGGGTGGCTAGAGAAAAAGTAAGAGATGAGGACCTGAAGGCTGGGGAAACCTAGGGTGTCAACAACTGCTCTGGAACCAAGAGAAACTTCTCCCCATAAACAGAACATGTCATGTAGAGACATAGGCCTTGGGCCAGCGGGCAGATACTCCTACTAGTTGTCAAGGCATAGTATTGGGGAAGTCTGTATACAGCTTGTCTAGTGAAAATGCTCTGCTCACTTAAAGAATGTTAATCTGGCAGCAGGGTAGAGAGGAAGGGAGAGAGCCTGCCCTGAGGCCAACAAGAGGCCTCTACAAAGGGAACCATTGGAATCGCTGAGTAAGGAAGACTCCCAATTAGAGATTTAAAAACCAATGGTGAAAAGCCGGCCTGTGCCCTACTCAGCCCCTCCCTCGGCCAACCCAGCCAGGGAAAGGAAGTCCCAGCCAACTGTGGGGACAGGTGCCCAGTGATTTATGACCCCGAGACAAAGGCTCTCAAGGAAAAGCCTGTGAAACTCAGACATGTTGTTGGAACAATTAGAGCCCATCCATCTATTTGAGGCAGCACCACATCTAGAAAATGGGCCTGGGACAGGGTTGGCATGGGCTGAGCACCAGTCCTCATGTCAGACTTTGCACATGGTGAATGGGCATAAAAGCCTGGGAGCTCAGGAAAATGTAGCTCAGAAAGATGACTTGCTCAAGGTCACCAGCTAGGAGATTCAAACTCAGGTCCATTAGGTTCCAAAGCCACACTCCTTTTTGTCATATTTCACTGCCTCTCTGACAGCGTCTGCAGCTTCCTGGGGTGGCTGATCTTTTGGGGGCTACAGGGCTTTTTCTTTATTTCCCCAAGATAAGGCTGCTGTGGCCATGCAAGAGGGCCTCTCTGCCAATTCACCCTAAAACCCAAGCTGGGATATCCAAAGCCCATACCAGCTGCCTCTCTTGCAGAAGCAGGCACTGACTCCCTCCTCCAGAACTGTGATTCTACAGGGACCTTGGAGGGGTTCGTGAGTGACAGTGCCCTGCCTTCAAATATCATCAACATTCTAGGCCATCGTGAGAGATGCAGACGAAGAGGCACCCCACAGGGTACATGCACAGCCCTGTGAGCTGATCCCAGTGCATCCTCTTCAAGAGCCCTGGGTCTGATTCAGCTGAGACCCGGTACAGTCTGGCTAGGAGAAGTCACATAGCAAATGTCTGAGGAAGAAACGAACAGACCTGTGGCACTGGAGATGCTGCAACAAATCCAATTGAAAAAGAAAGAAAAAAAATGGCTTATTAAAATGATGAAGAGACGGGGAAATGCTTATGGTATAATGTTCATCGTAAAAAGCAGGCTACAAAGCCATATAACAAAAAGAAGCCCATACAAATCTAGTATGATTTTAATTGTGTAAAATAGTATGCATATGTTCATGCCTTGTAACAATCCTGGATGAAAATGTAAACCAAAATATTAACACTCATATCACTGTGCAGTTGGCTTATGCGTGGTTTTATTTGCTTCTTTCATTTTTTTCCAAAATGGATTAAAGGAGCAATTTTCCAAATAATAAGGGAACATTATAACTAATGTCTTTTTAGTAACACAGTTTTAAATAATAAAGTTTAGGGAGCTAGTGCCTCTCTGAACCCACAGCCAGCTTCTGGGTGCCAGACCAGGCTTCCGTATCCTGTGAGCTCAAAGGAGAGCTCCCCTGGGCCTGCAGGACCTACCCCACGGCATCAGCAACTGCTCATCCCTGCCCAGGGCCCGAGGTTCCAGAGCATGGAGGCCAGGCTTAACAGCCATCTGCCAAATCTTCACCACAACCTAGTACATTTCCACGACTCCTTTCCCCATAAGCCAGTCAGTAAATCAAAGCACGTCTCATGCGCAAGGTGGGCCCTTTCTGGTAAAACACAAAAAAACTTAATCTTTGGTCCAGAAGCAGTAGATTGCCGCAGCAAGTCAGCAGCCAAAACCATTAATCTTTGCCGCGTTCCTCAACTGGCCCGAGTAGTAAAGAAGATAATACCCCAGCAGAATCAGTGACCCACTACAAATTGGTCCTGAAAGGTCCACCAGCATAAATAGACTTTTGCTGATCCAACACTTGTTAGGAACCCCAACAAAGAGACTATTGGCTCATCTGATGAGCCGCTTGCAATGGGCCCTTGCAATGGCTGGTGATGGATGACCACCCTCCCTTGGAGGGGAAGATGCAGCTCCTGGTATGGGGCCCTTTCTCATCTTAAATTTGTCCTCAATAAATCACAGGTGCAGAGGAGCCGGCATCAGTTTCATTACACCTACATGCTCCAGTATCAATCACGCCACCATGGCGGCCTGTCTGGGTGCAGTTCATTTCAAGTGGCTTTTTCTGTCCTGATTCCTTTTCCACCACAGTGCTCGCCTCCAAGGGGCTGGGGGGTCCAGTGGACAGGAGGAAGAAGCTTCTCTCCAAAGGCTTATGCTTCCTTGGCCTCAGCACCTATTCCCTCCTCCTTCTCCATTAACCATTTCCCGGATGGGAGCCATCCAAGCTCTGCACCAGTGGCTGTGCAAAGACTTAGAATTAGAAAGACTTACTCCCAGATAATAGCTCTGATATTTGCAAACTTGGAACAAGTCACCTTTCTTTGCTGACATTCAGTTTCCTCATCTGGAAAATGGGGCTAATAACAATTGCCTGCTGAGACTGAACACAGTATTATGTGTGAACAGCTTAGCACAGTGCTGGGTACCAAGTGACCCCCCAGTAGATGTTAGTCCCAGCCCAGGCTCACTCCTGGTTTGGATGCTGGCTGAAGAGAAAATAAGGCAGGGATGGTTGGTCTTGCTTTCCCCTTGGTACCCAGGCCCATGAGAAAATAAAAATCCTGCTGTCCCTCTTCCTTGTGTCTGCCTGTCTGGACCATTCCTGGTGCCAGCAAAGGTGTGTCAGTCACAGCTCAGAATTTATGAAGAGGCTGCCATGGCTCATTTTTTGTCTTGTCCCTTTCATTATCGGCAGTTAAAATACACTTACAACTAAGGACATCAGAGAGCTCTCAGACCTCTTCTTAATGCAATAATCAGATACTTTAATGTCATTAAATGCATATATAAGGCTCATCATAAAAGCTGTGAACTTCTTTTTTAAAGAACCATAAATGAGAATAACAGGTTTCTTTTTAGGCGGGGCCCTAAGCTGGTCTGCCTACAGCCACAGAGGTAGAGCACAGCCCTCCAAGCCTGCCCTGGCCCCCTCAGGAGGGCACAGCCCAGCGGCCTCTGGCGGGTGGAGAGCCCCAGGCCCAGGGCTAGCCCTGTAAATCATTAACCAAATGAGCAGATCTTTGAGCAGCAGAGAGGGGAGGGCAAAGACTCTGCTCCTGAGCAGAGGATCAGGAATGTCTGATGGAACAAGCATTTCAAAAAGACACTTTCACTCACTCTAAACCTACAAGAGGACTGGAGTGACAGGGCCATTTATTTGCAGAAGAGCTGGGGAGGAGGTGAAAAGGAGAGGCAGAGAGGATGAGGAAAAAGAGAGAGGAAGGAGTAGCAGGGAGAGAACCAAAGGTTCAGAAAGCAGGTAAAGAGGAAAAGAGATGGAAAGGGAAATGGGACAGTCTTTACCCGGCACACAGTGGTTCATTAGCACTGTGCATCTGCTCAGAGTTCAGAGGAAGATTCTAGGGAGACTACGTTGTGATATTGAGAACTTACTGAGTGGCCATTCATGTGTCTAAGTCTTTTACAAGTATGACTGCCTTTCATTCTCCTAGCAATCCCTGTAAAGTTGCTACTACATGGCATCCATTCAAGACATACACTTTCTTTTTCCCATTTTAACATCCCTAAAATTGAGATGCTTGTCACAATCCCTGTCAGCCTAGCAGCAGTCTAGGCATCATTGTCATATCTGGGAACACAGATCAAAATTTGCAGAATGGACAGTGACTGCAATGGGTTGGTGGGGGGACTTGATAATATGGGTGAATGTAATAACCACAATGTTGCCCATGTGAAACCTTCATAAGATTGTACATCAATGATACCTTAATAAAAATTACTTGGACATTGTCTTAATAGGCAAGCTCATATAAGCCTAATAGGTAGTACTATTACTTAAATTTTATATGAATTTGAGCTATACTAATAGGTGTTCAAAAAAAAACCTTACAGAATTGATATCTGATCTCTGTGGCTTAAAATCCCAAGGAAACTAGAGGAGTGGTTTTTGAAGAATACCACCATTAATGTTACAGAAGATGCTGGTGTGTACAAAGCCAAGGGCATCAACAATTCTGAGTCAGTCTCTGAACATAAAGAGGTTTCAGGAACACCTTAAATAAGTTATTTCACTTGTATTTTCCTTTTTATGTATGTACAAAGGCCTTATGGTAAAAATCTATGTCTAAATAAATCTGAGAGTTCTTTCGGTAAGTATACGAGCAACATTCAAAGGGATAAGAAGGTATTATATCATAGTTTAATTAGGACGGTTCTGGTTTTCTTAGTGTGACATAAAATAATGGTGCAACACCCAACAATTGGGTTCTTGGACTAAGTTAGATACGGTACTGTCCCATCTTCCAGATGAGCAGACTGAGGTTTGGACATCTTTACTATTTGCTTGAAGCCTCACAGCAAGTCGAAACCCCAGATCCTTCTGATTCCAAGCTTGTGTTCTCAGCCATTATTGCCATTCTTTCTCTCACATCTCTAGAGCCACATCAATATCCGTTCTAATTCCAGCTTTGTCACTCACTGGCTTTGGGATCCAGGAGGGACTTCTCGTTTCTGAGCCTTAAGCAGAG
The DNA here is from genome assembly GCF_040802235.1 of Manis javanica. Taxonomy (NCBI): domain Eukaryota; kingdom Metazoa; phylum Chordata; class Mammalia; order Pholidota; family Manidae; genus Manis; species Manis javanica. The sequence goes on along the minus strand of NC_133160.1, from coordinate 17,350,314 downwards.
ATGCTAATGAAACATACTTATCAAAGTGGTAAGGAAGAAAGTCCTTATGGGAAAAGGTTCGGCATGGTGCCTGGCCCCAAGAAGGTGACCAGGATATGGGGGTTGAATGAGGGTCCACATATAGGTCCACAGCACCCCTGAAGAGCACCCCTTTGCCTCTGCAGCAGCTGACTACAGACGTGGGCAGCACCCAAAGCCCAGATCTAGGACCAGAACTTTGGCACCCATAAAAGATGCTTGTAGCCTTATCTCAGGACAAGCCAGTCTATACACACTTAGCAGTACCTGCTGGACACTCAGCTCTTTCTTTCTAACAGAACAACAGCAACAGCATGACCATATTACTATTATTATTACTCTTTACACATACTGAGTGCCCACATTGTGCTGCACTGTTCTAAGGCCTTTACACAAATTGTTTTCCTCATATTAACCCCATGAGTGAGTATGTTACAGATGATGGGAGGACTCAGAAAAGTGAAGAACTCGAAGGATTGCTTTTAGGTGTCCCAGGTCTAAGCAGGGAGCAATATGCCCACTGTGTTATGTTAATTTGGGGTTCTGGGATCCAGTGATTCATCCCCATTAGGACTGAGGTTTAAGTGAAGAAGTTGACTTTAAAAGTCATAAAGGGTGCCCCCCAACCCTGATTACAAGTAAAACATGTTTAATGTAGAAAAATTATAAACACATGACCACATAGAATCCCATTACAGAGAAAACACCCCCTGGCTCACATTTTACATTTCCTTCCCTTCTTGTTTCTATCCATATTTTACAGTATCAACATTATTCATGCAATTTTATATCCTACTTTTTTTTCCACTCAGCATAAGCATTTCCCCATGTTATTAGAAACCCTTTGACAACATCATTGTAGTTGTTTCCAATATTTCACTGAATGGGTAGACCATAATCTATACAAGCATCCCCTTAATATGGGGGCAATTAGCCAGTTTTCTGTGCTCTAGAATAAACATGTGCCTAAAGCTTTGCTTACATTTTTATTTCCTTGGGATAAATTATTTATAATAGCATTAGGGGGTCAAATGACTTGTACATTTGTACAATTCTTGATAGGGATTGTCAAATTGCAGTTCATATTTAAGAAAGTCTTTTTCAATCCATCTTTGCCAGCATTGAGTATCAATATTTTTTAAATACTCTGTTAATTTGTGAAGAGAAATTTTTCTGTTTTAAATTAACATATTTGTGTTTACTGGTACACATGAACTTGTTCTTTCAACTTTACGACCTGATAACACCTATAAATTTGTGGGATTACAGCAGAGCAGTTAAGAGCATATGCTAGATCAAGCTGCCTGGTCTTGAACCCTGACTATCCACTTATAATCTGTATAATTTGGGACTAACTTTCCAAAACTTTATTTTTCTTCATCTTTTAATAAGGATGAGAATAATAGCACCTACTTCATAGGATCTTTGTAAAGAATGCATGAGAAATCGCATGTAAATTATTCCTGGTATCTAGTAAGTAAATGTTCAATAAATATTAGCTACTCGAATTAATTCTTTTGTAAATTCTTTTTCATAATAATAATCTTAATATCTTTCTTATCAATTTGAAAGAGTTCTTTTAATATGAAGGACATCTGCCCTTTGTCACGTTGGCTGTGAATATTTTTTAATTGGCTTTTAAAAGTATTCTTTCTCTTTGATGGTGTCAGTGAAATTATTTTAGTGCCATACATATCTAGTAAAGCTACAGGGAGGAGTTATTATTAAATGTAAAAAAAAAAAGGAAGGGGGTTTGTTTCCAACAATGTGCCTCAGAAGATATGACTTCAATTGGCAATGCTGCATTTCTAATAGAAGAGGTAGTTATAGATGGAGTTTATGGTACCACAAAACAGCCCAAGCTGGGATGCACAGAGAAGGTTGCCACAGCTCCAACATGTTGATGCCTAAACTCTACAACTGACACTTCTTCATTCAAATAATCGAGCTTTCCAGAACCCAGTCTTTCTCTTCCTCAGTCCTGAAGCTGCTCATGTTCATAAGGATATTTTGGTTAAAAAAAAAAAATTCTGCTCCAGGACCTTTGTCTCTACATTGCCAGTTTCATGCACTCGGTATTTTTCTATCAAAGAGGGTTTGGAGTAGTGAGAAAGCCCCTGGGTTCATTTTTTATGTCTATTAAAAATAAACACGCTGAGAAGCTGCCTTTTAGTCTCTTTATCAAGCCCCAAATGACATGGAGCCCTTGTCAACTCAGCGTTGACGAAAGCGACCAGGGTAATTTATAAGGCGTCAGGAACAAACTTAGTTAAGGGCAGGTTTCCCCTCCATTGATCAAAACGGGTTTTAGCCAAATGAGGGGCAACCAGTCCCTCAACTCAGCTACGGCATACAGGCAGGCAGGACACCATTCCCAGCCCACCTGCCTGGGCTCAGTTCACGGGACACCTGGTAAGATCTGCCCGGAACGCCAGAAAGCCGCCTCTTTATGGGTGAGCACAAATGAGACCCGTTTCATGCTGAGTCAATTTAATCAATACTTTTCTTGCTTTGGAAACTCAGGACATTTAGAGAGAGCAAAGCCACGATACAGTAAAGCAGCTTTAAATTCTAATGAGCCTCTCTGTGCTAATTAGTGACTTTGCTAACTGGAAGCTTTCTTTGTTAGAAAACACATTCTTGCTTTGGAGTGACGCAATATGCCAGCTTTTCTTCTCCCAAATGTACCTCCCTTCATCTTCTTTCAAGCCAGAGAGGGAAGTGTTTTGCTCCTCTCACCCTGTTAGAACAGATTTTTTTTTGTTTCTAGTGTTGCATTTTGCCTTGTAAAAACTAGAAAGCACAAGAGATCAATTTTTCCTAAAACCCACCTGTCACCCTCCTGGCAGGAAGCGGTCAGGAAAGCCTGCGAGGTAACAGTGAGTCCCTCTTCTGGAAGGGACCCAACAGTGTGCCCCCTCCCATTTCACTGTGAGATTTGTTCATTTGCAAATTGAGCAGCCATCATTATTTTCCAAGGAGCGAGCAGAGTCTCCACTCCTTGCTAGGAGGATGTGACCCAATCATTTGTCTCCGCAACACACGAATTCTAGAGCACTTGAGAATTCTTAGCCTTAAAGCTGATTACTAACACAGGAAGGAGTGTGAGGGGGGATCTTTTTAATCTGGGAAGGAGAGGAGGGGAAGGAAAAAGCAAGAAGGAAAGGACATGGGGCTCACTCAAGTGGTTACCAGCCCAAATAGGATCTTTTTGTGAATCAGAATTACAACTTGAATGGGTGAATGGAACTTCTCTCCCTCTCACTTCTCTGCCTTGTTTTTAATGCCACCCATCTGGGCCTCTCTGTCACCATTTCCATCTCCACTCTTCTGTCCTTCCTAAGTACTTGGTGAGGATACCCTGTCTGGAAATAATTGCATTCAGACCCCTGAGTCCCACTTAAAAGTCTTTGGGACTGATCGAGATAAACCCCATCAGGCTTTTGTTTCCACTCAAAGTGCCCCCATCATTTATTAGATGAATTAAAGTATCAATTTCTGTTTAAACATTAACAGGGTGATGCCAAATATTAGTCAGTTCCTAATAATTTTGAGGGATTAAAAAGATAATAAAAGTAATAGTCCATTACATTACCTACTTCAGCAAGATTGTAATGGATGTAATAAATTCTGGATCAGGGTTATAACAACTTCCATCTATTTAAAATGAATTTGTAGGGTTACTTTCATTAACTATGTATATGGGGAAAATGATCTGACATATTACTTTAAAAGAGCTGTAAAACCGATTAAGAGAAAATATGCTTTCCAGATAGGGATGCTGGCCACTGGGGACAGCCACATCCATGGGAAGAGGGACTGAGACTGCGGAGACAGCCCAGTTTCACGCTTCTTGTACTGCCTGCTTGCTACTCTGAAGAAATGATGACAGAATCAACACCAGTGAATGAGGGTGAAGGATCCTTTTTTCCCCCCCTTTCTCCTTTTTTTTATTTTTCTTTCCAGGTATATTCCTGCTAATGAACCATGGCTGGCTCTGGGAAGTTCTGCAAGGAAATAAACCCTAGGCCCGCAGCCCCACCTGGCCTTTGGGCCCCCAGGGGAAAGTTGCTGCATTAGAGGGGCCCATGCCCTCATCGCTGGAGGAGACAAGGGAGCGAGCACTTGGCTGCACCACAGAAATTACTGCTGTACCTCGAATGCCCGCTTCATTTATCAATTTCATAGCAGAAAAACCCATATGACTGCCTTGTTCACTGGCACGCTAAATCTAGTCGCAGAAAGCTCCCCACCGCCAGTCAAGTGTGTTATGCATGGGCCTGGATAAAGTAACTTGAAATACCACTAATGATTTATACTTAATTGAACCTCTAAGTGATTAAAGTGGCAGTAATGGATGAACAACACCCTCCTCGTTCCTTTGACACCGGGCCCAGCGTCTCCAGGCAGAGTGGGCCTGTCCTGGGAAGTCAGTTTGGACAGCCGGCTTGAACCATTCTCCCAGCTTCCCCCCAGCCACTTGTCTGGGTCCTGCCTAAATTACGCTCGCTTGCAGTAAATGACTCCATAAGCACAGTTGATCAGACCATTGATCCTTTTTATTAGATTACCCAATTGTAAGGTTAATGCATTTGCATTTGGCAAACAGAGTCGGTCAGCCTGAATCCCACGCGGGGATCCGTGTTTAAATGGACACAGGAGGAAAGCGGCTCTATCAACATATTGATTTGTTGAAGCAGTATCAGGATGCCGATGCCCTTCACAAAGCCCATCCCCCAAAAGAAGGTGCCAAGAAAATACACCTCCAGGGCGGTGTCTTCCTTAGCAGAAGTCCCCCTGACAGTCGGGAGGTCAGCACAGCAGCTGCATGCCCCTCACTGCTAGTGCTTGTGCTTCTGGAAGAAGGCAGGGTCCTACAAAGGTTTTCCATCACCTCAGACAGGTTCAAAGGTGGGCAGTTCACCTTGGACCAGCGACCTGGCCACTTCCTTTAAAAGAGGGAGGGTCAAGATGTTGTAAACCAGTGACACGGATGCAGGCTTCAGAGGCCAAAAATTCTCCTGAACATCATAGCATCGGATGGGGGCAGCCATTTCCACCTAAGTTTCTACACCCATTATGAACTTATTTTTGAATTTTCTAAATGCATTAACCAAATACCATTTAAGTGGGTCCACCTTTGTAAGGATTTTCCAGCAAATAAATTTACAAGTTGGAAAACATACTTTGTTGATCTAACATGAGTTCAGTGGAGAATATAGCTATGGTTTGGGGGAGTAGAAGCTACCCAGAGAAATCACTCCCAGAAAATCATGAAGGGGGAAACTGAGGCCCAGGGAGAGAATGAATCTACCTAAGGCCCCCCAGTGAGTTCATGAAAAAACTCCCCAGTTTTCTGCCTTTCAAATCAGCCTCCAGTAAGAAGGCACCTCTCCCATAAGAGGTGCCTTTGAGGCTGTGACAGTAAAGAAAGACTCTTTTTATATGAACGTCCTAAGACACAAGCCATATTTCATATTCAGCTGGGTAAACTCGGTCTTTGTCTGAAGTGGCCTGTGGAGTAAGATTCACCGCAAGCACTGCTTACCGGATGGATTGGTTCAGCATCTGGCCTCCAAGGACAAGCAAGCGGGCTTCATCGTGGCCATTCAGTCACTTTTTCTGCTGTTCACATTCCAAAGGTGGCTGGGAGGCTGGGGAACAGCCTCTTACATGAAGTCAGAAAGTGGGGTTCAAATCCCTGCTCAGTGACTTGGGGGCCATGCTATCTTTCTGAACTTCATCTTCTTTATTTGTAATAATCCTTCCTTGGTCAGATTGTTTTGAGATTAAATGGGATAACATGTAAAACTGACTGGCATGGACACTGCCCTTAACTGTGGAGGGCTCCTTATCCATAAGCTCCCTCCCTCCCGGTTTCATAGGAAAAGGGTGACCTGCTAAACTGTACAGGCAATGACTGAGGACTGACAGGTAGCTGGGGACAGCCCTCACCCATGAAGGGAGCTGCTTGCCTACCCAGCTCTGTCCTGCTTTGTAAGAGAGGCCCAGACCCCCTGTCCAGCCTTTCATCTCCCTGCTCTGCTGGAGGCTGAGCCTTTTTTGAATTTCTACTCAGACTGGAAGGACCCAAGAGGCCATGAGAATGGAGTAAGACCATTGTTAAAACAATCATCTTACTCATTAACATTTTTAGAACACTCTGTCATTTATCAAGTGCTTTTTACACGCATCTAACCTAACCTAACCCTCGTAACCGCCTTTAAGGTTCAAACGGTTATGCCCACTTTACAGAAGCAGCACCTGAAGTTTTCAGATGCCATGTGACTGTCCAAAGAGACACAGCTGGGAAGGGGCAGAGCTGGGATTTAAGCCCAAGCCCATCGGACTGCAGGATCTGTGTTCTGTCACTGTGGCCCCTGCCTGAGATTTGAGGTACCTTTGTGGCAGGGAACAAACCAGAATTCAGCAGAGACCCTGGATTCTCTTTCCCTTCCTCGCCTGCTATGCCATTAAGTCAGCAGCCCCAGGGGCAGGTAAGGGATAGGAAGGCATTTGTCCAGAGGAAAAATGGAGCTTCAGGTGTGAAAAGGGGGAAAAAAATTACTGAGTGAGCAACAGTTGACCTTGGTGAGTCATTGAGAAAGCACTGAGGTGGCAAGGTGAGGTGGTGACAGGACCCCAGGGGCCCACAGGAAGCATTCTTATCTGATTGGGAGTGTGATACGGGCAGATGCCCCCTGGAGATAGTCGAGGCTTGTCTATCTGGGAACGAGGACAAAGAGAGGCCCAGTTGGAACAGACTCTTTATGTCTAAACGAGCCTGGGTTTGCCTGCAGGGAATTGTGTGCACATCGGTGCATGCAGGAGGCCAACACTGTGGGACAGTGTCTATGTGTGTAGCTGTGTCTCCAGGAGAGGACAAGGGCAGAGGGCATGTGTATTAGTGACCAGGGCTGGTCACACTGATGTCCACATGCCTGCCTGCACATCTATGGACACATGAAGGGGTTATGCCTCCATGAGAGATTTAATGGCCACAACTCAGCCAAGGCAAGGGATGGTGGGAGAATGATTGGCCTTATCAGTGAGAATGTGACCATTCAGGGATGTATGCACCGTGAGACCAAAGTGGGAGTCTGCTTTGTCTTGAAGAGTCAGGAAGGACTGCCTGGAGGAGAGGGTATTTGCTAAATGCAACCTTCTTCCTGAGTATCTGGTGGGATGGGCCTGATCCAAAATTTGTGGAAACATCTATTACCAACCAGCGTCACTTTGGTAAATTGTCTCAGAACAGACTGAGATGAGACACTGCTTAGGTCACCCAGCACAGTAAACTAAGACAGTTAGCACATGCTTCCCACCCAGCCCTGTGTGCACATAAGGAGATAGGAGAAACTGAGATAGCACCCTGACTCTCTCAGAATCCTGAACCTGGGCTTTTGAGTACCTTCTGGTGGGTGTTTCCCAGCCTGGGCTGACCTGCCTTTTCATAGACAGCACAGGAAGACAGACCCTTGATCCGGCTGGGCTCTGGTCTGGATGCTGGGGTGCCTGAATCCCACCTCTCATGGCTACATGATTTGAAACAAGCCCTTTCTGCAACATGACCCTCAGTTTCCTCATCTGCCAAATGGGAGTGAATATCCCTCCCATACCTGAGTTTTGTACATGAAGACTTGGAGTCCTGCCCCTCAGTAGCTGTGTGACCTCAGTCAAATCACTAAGCCCTCAGAGATTCAGGCTGCTCATCTGCAAAACAGGGATAATAACAGCAAATGAGAAAATATAGCGGAAAGTACTTCACTTCTTTTTTATATTTTTAAACAGCATTTGAGAGAAGTCACCTGTGAGATGAAACATCTCAGCCAGATTCTCAGTTCTTGGGTCCATCTGCCTCCCTGGGCTGGGCATTTCTCGGAGGGTCTGAGCCTCTGGGTGTTGCCTTCAGGGGCTGAGGAGACCCAGACAGGGGGTTCCAGGACCCCAAGGACAGGAAGGCCCAGGTATGCACTCTGCCGGCCAGAAGGCACTGGCCCGTGGCTCCCTGGAGCTGCACAGCAATGATTCAGGAAAAGGCTGACAAGGATATTAGCGGTGTGGGTTTTTTTTAATCCTGAGCCCAGAGAAAATGCACGGTCAGGAATAAAGGTGCCCAAGAGAGTAAGGAGAAAGAAATAATCAGAATTAGCCAGCAGGCAGGCAGCAGAAGAAGGGTGACCCAGTCCCACAGTGGGCCAGAAGGCCCTGCAGGAGCCCCAGCTGGGGAGACACCAATGGAGTGGGGAGACCCGGCCTGGTGCCTGAAGGGTGTTTGCTGCCCCAGCCAGGACCTGGGCAGCCTGAAGCCCAGCAAGCAGGCACAGTAGGAGACAAAGAAGCCATCACCAGGTGAGTCCAGCACCCCTGGGACTGCCCTGTGCCCCTTGGGCCACTCCAGCTACAGGGAGGTAGAAAGAGTCACAGCAAAGAGCTTGAGTTCTCTGCTCTCTGTTGTTCATGGGGCTCTGGATGAGGGTGCTGGGGCTGGGGGTGGCCAAGAGGCAGCTCTGAAACTGCAGGAAGGCTGTAGGAGCCTCCCCGGCAAGGCTGAAATGAGACAAGGATGACAAGACCATGGCCCTAGAAAGTCACTGGGGCACTTTCCCTGGCAGGCAGAATGGGTACATCAAGATATTCCAGGAGGTGGTCCCAGCGCCTGCTTTGAGAGCACAAAGGAATGGATTTTGATGAGCTAGGAAAGAGAAATCCACTTACATGGGTACAGAACTGACATCCTTCCTAATTGAAACCTGCTTTTCACAAATCATGCTGGACTATCAGATTGCTCAAGAGAAAACCCTATACCGGATGCAAGTGTGTGTGTCTGATGTCTATGCGTGTTTGGGAGGGCAGAATTAATGCATCAGCCCCTGATTCCACTCCAAATCTCGAATTAATGGAGTATAAATTAATGACAAACGGGTGTGATATCCTGAAGTCAGATGCTTCTCCACACCGCCTCACTCTGTCCTCAGGCAAAATGCTTCCCATCCCTGAACTGCCTCTCTATGAATGTGATACAGAGAAATGGCACTGCGTGTCCCCAGGTTACCCTTGCCATGGTGGCCACCCATTCGGCCCAACTTCTATACTATGAAGAGCCTTAAATTGAAGCTTTTGACAATGTCTGTGTTAATACCACCATTCTCCAGAATTAAATTTTGTGTGTTAAAAGCATTCATTTGCTGAATGCAACATTTACTGCACACAGTTCTGGTAGCACCAATTTGGCCTTTTCTTCCCCCCAATATTTGATTACACCAGCAGCCTCAATAAAATGGAAACATCAGGGCCTCTGTCACCCTCTGATCTCTGAACCCCATTCCCATTTCCTGTGATGTAGGTTCGCTTCACTCTCATTAAAAGTTAACTTGGGATCTTATCATTCAGGGGCCATGTAGAAGAACAGGGTGTATTTTCCTGGAGCCTTGCAGATTGTCCGAAGCTCTCCATGCAAAGCTCAAATAACACTAGTGCAGAGAGCCCCGCAGACATTCCGAGAACCACCACAAGCTCTCGACGTTGCTGTGCCCGGTCAGAGCTGCACCATCTCAGAGCCGGTAATGGAGCAAATGCCCTCTTGCTTTTCTACACCTCTCGAGTGCCAGGTCAGCGCAGGAATTAACTGGAACTCCCACCTCCCCAGCCCACTCTCTTTGGGTCACCTATGTGAACACCAAACCCCAAGAACAGCCCCCCAAATTTAATTTATTTCTACCTAAACAAGTTCTTTTATCATAAAGCAATAAATTTGTCTTGGTGCTAGCAATTTGTTGCGGGTGACATAACATTGCAAATTGATTAATCGCTACTGTATGCAGCAAAATGAGAAAAGCAAGGAATTATTATGAATAGCGTCCGTCTTTTACGGGAGGGATTCATTATTCAGAAGTGCTCACTGGTGCTTACATGTGCCCTCGGTGCAGATTACATCCATTTGCAGACTTCCCACATCATGCTTACACAAATCAACAAACAGTTGCATTTATTAAGACATAGAATGAAAGCTATTTAAAAGTGAAAAATGGCCTTTTGCATTACTTTTCTTCAAGGAAGGCAAATCTGGGTGGGATGTTCCTGGGAAGCAGGCCCACAGCGGTCACGGGAACATCTCTGGGTTGTGCGCACGCCGTCTCAGGCAGGCACCCCTGCATCTGCCTGCTCTGCCATGGACAGCCCCAGGATCAGAACTGCCTGGCTGGTGTTCTGGAAGCCGTGCTCTAGCTCAGGAGACTTAAGCCATCAGCTGTTGCTGCCTGCTGGGGAAGTGCAGCAGATGGGAGAGCTCAGTTCTCTGAAAGGGGAAGGAAATGAGTATTAATTAAGCACCAACTCTGTACACTATGCTGAATGTTTTATTTGCATTTAATCAGGCAAGTCCCTCTGCTTCCCTGAAATTTGTAGGGTTGTTGTAAGGACGAACTGAAATAATGTGTGCTCATAAAGCACATAGTAAATGCTCAATACATGCTCACTGTGATTGCTATTATAATTTCATTTAATTATTCTCAAGGCCAGTATTATTATCACCATTTAACAGATAAGGAAACTGAGGCTTAGGAAGGTTGCAAGACTTGTCAAATCACACAGTGGACAAATGAGCAGGACTGAGATTCAATTTAGGATCTGACTCCAAAAATTCATTCCCTTTTCACTAAACCACCCTCCTGGCTCTCCTTGACAGTCAAAATAGGCTGCATTTGCTTCCTCTACTCTGACGGAGGAGGCCACACAGCATCCCCCTGCTCTTTGCCTTCAGTGTCAGATGGGACATTTGAGAGGGTCTGGAGATTTTACGACCTGCCCCATCTTTTCCTCTCCCCCCACGGCAGTGGAGCCCCATCTGTCTCTAACTGGTCCCCTTCCCTCCCTCCGCGTCTCAGGTTATCTTGGACTCTTCTCAAAGGAAGATCATTGCCTGCCCCCAGTGAAGTCTGACGGGCACCTCCCAGCTCCAGTATTGATTATTCCTGCTGAACCCATACTTTGTTTAAAAATAGACTGAGATCTCAACTTTCATATTCTAATTAGATTTCAAAGCGACTTCTATAAAATGAGAAAGCCCTTGTTATTGCTCTTTTGCATATAGGGCCATTAACCACTCCCCAGCCAGGCTAAAGTCTGTATCACCCTCCAGAGAGCAGTTACTCATCCTCTTCCGAAAAACCTGCACCAGACCACAAGCCTGTCTCCAGGTGCCCAGAAGCCCCGGGTGGACTGGGGATATGCCTGGGCCTGTGGCTCTAGCTGAGAACTGGCCCCTGTGAGCACATCTCACAAACCAGTGTCTCTCAGAGGGTGGTCCTCAAACCGCTCTCACTGAGATTCCCTGAGGGGCTTAGAAAATATGCAAATTCTAGGCCTCCCCTTGACCTGCCTGCAGAGTCATCTAAGGATGTGGCCTGGCAATCCAAAGGTTTGTACCATCTCTCTTGCACACTAACAATTTGGGAACTATTGTCCCAAATACTTCCCAAACTCCCTGCCCAGTTTTTGATGCCATCAGATTGAATCATTAATTACAGCCAGTCTGATTGACTCACTGACATCCCTTACTTTATGAAGGAAAGAAACACAACCTAAGAAGGTACCCACTACCTTGAGGCTTCGGTGACTCCATTCCTGTCAACTGCCCCATCCTAGGTCCCTTAAGGTATACCTGGGCTCCCAGCAGGACCGGTGTGCCCAGGCTGAGGTAGGCCACTGGTCATCTGCCGGATACTCCATAAAGCTGTGCAGTCCGGGGACAGGGTGATATTAGACTTGCAGACAGGCTAGAAAGTGAGACGGGCATCTCAATGCAATCCTAGGCTCCGTTTACACTGGTCAGAGCCCCAGAGTTATCAAGTACCTCTGTCTCTGGCTGTTGTTATCCAGCCTGTCATTACCTAATATGCCCTCAAGTACAGTTCCCAAACCTTAGTGGCTATCAGAATCCCCATGAAACTTGCCAAGACACAGACAGAGGGGCCTTCTGACTCTGTAGATCTGGGTTGGGCCTGAGAATTTTCATTTCTTACAAGTTCCCAGCTAATAGTGCTGATCCAGGGACCAGATTTTGAGACCAGACTCTAAGGTCCATGTTACCTCCCTCCCCAGAGCTCAGTACATGGTAATGCGTAACGGCTGTTTGACAGAATGAATGAGTGAGTGAGTAAATGATGGAGTAAATTATATGAACTACTTTCTTGAGCCCTCTAACTGGGGCTCACTCCATGCTCTTTTTGCCTGGGGTTCCCCAGCATCTGCCAGACTTTTGTAAGAGAGCCCAGGAATGAGGACCTCTCCTGGGACCAGGATGAGGGCTCCCACCTGCAAGACTGTGTATATGCGCTGCCCACACAGACAGAAACAGGCCCGGCCCACCCAGGAGGCCAGGAAGGGAGGCAGGGAGGGAGGCAGCCCATTCCAGCTTTGCTGAGAGTAATGGGGATCTTTCCCACCTTGCAAAGCCAGCCCACCACTTCCTAGCTGGGTTATGTCTGTGAAATCGGGTGCTGAGCCTCATCTCCAGGAGCACCGTGCAGGTTCCACGGGGCTGGCATGAAAAGGCCCAGCAGTGTCGGGCAGGTCTGGAGAGCCTGAAGGGTGTCGGATCCCCCTTTCATTCCCCACAGTCCCCGACCCCTGTGAAGAGAGCCCCAGAGACACTTCGGGAGTCATGGATTCCCTCAGCTCAGCTGAGCCACCCGTTATCCTGGTTCCGTGGAGACATACAATGGAACATGATAAATTATTGTTTTAAGCCAAAGCTTCATTCAAATATCCATTTCCCTGTCAAGTTAATTTTGTTTCAATGTATTTTCTAGTGGGTTTTGACTCTGAGCATAGATAGTACATAAGCAGAAGAGCATTATGCCTTCGGCTTGTTCACCGAGTACTGGGGAGCATGGGGCCTGGGGCAGGGAAGGTCTGAGATTGTGATGGACAGAACCCCCACTTCCCAGTCCTCACAGGTTGGTGACATAGCTCGGAGGGTTAACTCTAGGCAGCTCCTATCAGTCTGCAGGGCTGAGTTCCTCCAGCCAGGGACGCCTTTCCTGACAACACCCAAGAAAGGAGCCTTGTGTCTAGTCTCTAGCCGTAAATGGAGCCAAAGCCTCCAACACATTATCTCACATCTCCCTTCACCCCTGAAGATTTCAGGGTATATTTCCTAAGAACAAGGACATCTTCTTACGTAACCACAGTACAACAGCCAAGATCATAGATGCAATACTATTATCTAATTCATGGTCCATATTCAAATTTTGCCAGCTCTCCCTTTAATGCTTATAGTCATTATGCTCTTATTTCTGGGTGCAGTTCAAGACCACACATTGCATTCTCTTGTCCTGTCCCTTCAAACTCCTTCAGTTGAGGACAGTTAGCCTCTTTTTGCCTTTCCATGAACTTGACAGTTTTTGAAGAGTTCAGACCAGTTATTTCACAGAAGGTCCCTCCGTTTGTAGCCTCATGATTAGATTCAGGTTATGAATTTGGGGCTGAAGTAACACAGAAGTGATGTGTCCTTCTCAGTGTTTCGTATCTGTCCCATGATTGGTTGACTTCAGTCACTTGGATAATGTGATGATGCCAGGCTTCTCCACTGTAAAGGCATTATTTTCCCTTTGTTATCCACAGTAATTTGTGGACAGACACTTCAAGATATGTGAATATCCTCGCACTCACTTGTTTTAGTGTCCCTTGATGATTTTTGCCTGAATCAATTATTGTGATGGTGGCAAAATGGCGATTTTTCTAAATCCATTATGTCATCTTCATTTCCCATTGGCAGTCTCCTGTAAAAATACCATCAACCATCTATGTTTGTATTCATTTATTGATTTATTTCTAACTGTATGGACTCAGAGATGCTTCTCTTATTCAACGTGTTATAATCCTTTGCTATTATTTTTTTATGCTTGAATCTCATAACCTCATTTCGTTCTCATTACAATTGAGTGGTATTATCAGAGACATTCAGATTCTCACCTCAGGTCCTGAGCTACATCTGTAGGGCTCCTCTTCCTGACTCCCAGCCCCAGGCTTTGTCTCTGGTGACACTGTTGTCCTTGTAGTACAGCCAGCTCGATCTCCTTGCTGGGGACCCAGGAGTCCACATGTGGCTTCACCAAGCCCTGATTTGCCAGCCTCCTTCCTGAGCCCTATGTGAATGGGACTGCAGGGAGGAAGGACTTGCTCAGCATTCTCTTCCTCTGACTGAAGCAGCTCAGCCTGGAGGCAAGGAGACCTGTTACCTAGTCTGTGAAATGGGTCAGTTTAATGGGATGTCTATTGACATGATGCCCCTGGGAACTCTTGGCACAAACCACTCTTTAAGTCAGTGAGTCTGAGTGTATGAGCTTGGCCACTCCTGACTTTATCATGCAACAGTCTTTGCTGAGCACCTACTATGTGCCAGGCTCTGGGCTAGCCTGAGGAAGGTAGAGAAGGTAGCTGTTTCATGGAGCTCATGTTTGAGTGGAGTAGATAGTAATCAAATCTTCTCCTAAATAAATATCCAGTGACACAGAGATGAAGCCTATAAGGGGAGAGATCATGATGTCCTAAAGGACTCTAACAGGAGAATTTCACCTTGTTTCAGGCATTAGAGAGAAATAGACAAGTTAAAATCAATGGTTTACAGCATACTTTGAGGCCATTACCCAAAGCAGAGAGGAGGAAGTTGAGACTCACATTGGTCAAGTAACCTACCCAGGGTTGCACAGTAGTATAATCCAGATTCAGATCCAGGTACATTGACTCCCCAGTCCATGTTGGTGCAGCTCTTCTGCCAAAGGGGTTCCCTAAGGGTCTCCAGGGATTCTGGGCAAAGGGCCTCTGTCCAGCTGTTCAACTTGCCACACTATTTCCACTGTGACACTGCAGGGCTCTGCTAAGTAACAGCACAGAGGAAATGACTTTCTGATAGATCCAAACATTCTCTAAATCAGTTTTGTGTTTGTTTTTGTTTTAGGACTAAAGCCAGGAACACTTAAAAACCTGAGTATTACAATAAGGGGAGTAGATTCATGCCTGCCACTCAACATCAGAGATCTATAATTGTGCACCAGCCCATGAGTTAAGCATAGAAGGGAGGCTGAGAGTCACCCACATGGGTCCAAGAGCTATGCTCTTAACCACAACACTGGGCTACCTCCCTGGGGTTACCCAACTTCTGTGTGTCTAAGAGGGTGCAGTCTCAGCCCTCAGAGCAGCCAGGCAAATTCCAGGCGGGAGAAAGGATGCCCTTGCCTGTCCCACTGCTCAAGACATCACACATCAAGGTGGGGGCAGCTCAAGTTCATGACCGCACAGGGCTGCATGCCTGCATGGACATCCCCAGCCTCCAGGTCTCCTTTGGCTGGCCTTGGCCAGTCCTGGCTTGATACCTGATCCCTGTGGAACCTGACACCCCGGCATGAGAGGGATCAACACAGACACAGCTGCCGCCACCTGAGCCAGAGCTGACTTCAGGGAGAGACGCTGAGGACACTGGCCTGAGAGCTGCCCCTCCTGCCCCCGTACCCTCTTCTAGCTCCGCACCCAGAAAGAAGTATACATGAATTCATGTATAGAACAGTAATGACAAGAAAAGAAAAAATTTCAACTTAACTGAATTGGCTATGTTTTCCCAGCTGGGAAACTGGACTCAAAATCCCAGTTATCCATCTTCAGAGCTTATACCTTTAACCTCTTCTTCAATGAACAGTCTCCTGAGATTAACCAGGCATAATATACACATATCCAATACCTGGCTTAGAGTAAGTTTCCCAAGGTATGTGTTTGGTGCCTGGGTGCATGTGTTTGTGTGTGACTAAACATGCTTATGCATGTGAGTACATGCAGGCTGGCCTATAACACACATACCGTGAGTTTTAAGTTATTGCAGACAGTTCAGTAAGATCAGTACTAAAAATGCATGTTTACTTCCTACACATCAGCTCTTGTTTTGTCTCACACTTTTCCTTCTGGGGACAAGGAAAAAGCATAAACATGGTTCCAATCAGTTTAGGACAAGGGGGTGATAGCCAAAAACCGACTGACAGCAGGGCAGTTTGGGTCCATTCTCCTACTTCATGCACCTCAATGAAGCTTAAAGCACAGGCTTTGGAGCCAGAAAGACCTGCCTCATCTGACCCCACCACTTCCCTGGGTTTAGGCAACCTTGGCAAGTCACTG
Source organism: Manis javanica (assembly GCF_040802235.1). Taxonomy (NCBI): domain Eukaryota; kingdom Metazoa; phylum Chordata; class Mammalia; order Pholidota; family Manidae; genus Manis; species Manis javanica. The sequence continues at coordinate 17,334,129 of NC_133160.1, read as the reverse complement.
CTCCTCTGAGCTGCTGATTCCTCACCTGGAAATGGGATGATGATACTTACCTTGACATTGTTATGAAGTTTCAGTATAAGGCAAGTTTCCAGTGCCATGTCTGATACACAGTAGGTGCTCAGCATATGTTAGGACCCTATGATGCAGAGAGCAGCATAGCAGTGTTCATAGAATCCTTCTCAGTGGAGAGAAGGTCTATGGTTCTCAACCTTAGCTATACACTGATGGTCCTGGAAGCTTAAAAAATTCCTGAAGCCTGGACCCCACTCCCAGAGATTCTGATTCAAGTGGCCTAGAGGTTGGCTTGAGAATCATGGCTTTTAAAAGCTTGCCCGGGTGATCCTAATGAGCAGCTAAGGTTTAGAACCTCTTGTTCATAGGCTCTGCCTTCTATTCATTGAGCTCACCCATGGGACCAGGGCTTGGACAGCCGCTCTGCTTTGCAGCCACCTCTGCCTGGTGTCTGTGTTGTCAGCTTAAGCCAAGGCAGAGAGGAGAAGGGGGAAGTTCATCCCATCTAATGTTAAAACCCTTCTCCCTTGAATTGGAGCCTACATTTCCAAATCAAAACTCAAGACTTAGCCTGACAAAAAAAATTTTTCTATCTGTGGCTATATTGATATGAAGTTGTTTTAAGCTATAAATATGACATCTTAGATACACATTTAACATACTGCTTTAAAAAAAACATTAGACCACATAATAGTTAGCATGTGCTATGTTCCAGACCCTTAACCTCCCATATTCTCTCAATAATCACTGTTCACACACCCTCTGAGTGTGCCGCAGCCTGTAGGGATAGTTACGTAGAATATGGAAGTATTCCCACCTCATAGGCTTAAATTCCTTCTCCTCTATACCTAGGACTCTTCACAGATTTCTGAGTCATTTTGGAATTTGCATGTAAAATAAAAGCTTCCCTCATAATTGAAATTATGGCCAATTGACCGTGAAATGGAAGTGCCCGTGACCAATGAGGTGTTGGGTTGGGGGGAGCTGGTATACTCGGAAATGGGGCCTCCAAAGCCCCAGGGCTGGTTCTCTGGCTCTGGCAGAGAAATCCTCCTGGGATCCTTGTGCTCACAGCCAGTTCACCGGGCTTACATTGGTCCCTCTCTCAGTAAGAAGGAGTTTGGTGTAGTTCCAAAGGAAGACATTCTGTGATGATCTTTTCTCTCTTGGTTGAGAATCTTTCTAGGGGAGGGAAGTGGGAAGTCTTTCTAAGAAGGCCCATGTAGAAATGTCTCCTCTTTTAGGCCATGGCTTGCCAAGCTAAGCATTTTCTGAGCCAGACCGAAGTGTGGGAGGCCAGAGAGTGGCAGTGGGAGATGATGTTAGAAAGAAAGACATGATCCAACTAAAGGTAAAACATTTGAACTTTTGGGAGTGTGTGGGGAGCCATCTCTACGACCTGTGTTTCACGAAGATTGCTCTGCAAAGATGATTGGAGGAGGAGCAGATGGAAGCAGGGAGTCCAACCAGTCACCTTCAACAACAGCCCAGCAAGGACATCCTGTTGGAATGAATAGTGGCTACGGAATGAAGGGGGAAAGATGGTAGGAGGCTTAGGACATGACTAACTGGGATACAGAAAGAGGAGAACACATGTTATGTATTACTATCTCAGCACTGTGAGGAAGCACTCTCACCCCATCTTGCTGGAGGGAAACTGAGGCTCAAAGAGGCATGTGTCTTGCTAATAAATGGTAGAACCAGGAATGAAATGCAGGTCCATTTATATTCCAGGAATGTTAATGAATTGGTAAGTAAAATATTAAGATGAGGGAGGGGATCTTATAGATTCTAGATCTCACTCTTCAAAGAGAAAGATTTTGGCTAATGGAATATATACAGAGATAAATGATGGGGTGGCCAAGGGACTGAAAACTATGTTACATAAAATGAAATTTCTGGGGGTGTGCAGGCTAGAGAAGAGCAGAACTGGATGGCATGTGATGCTGTATTCAAATACCCTGGGTCCTCCTGGAGCCCAGAGAGTGCGCAGGAGCAAACCTCTGCGTGTGTCAGCAAGGGCCAGAGTGAGCATGTTATAGAGTCAGATTTGATCTTGAAGGCAAGGGAAAGGAAGGCATTGACAGTGTTAAGCAATCAGTAACATGTTTTCAGTTTGAAAAGGTCACTGGAGGTAGGTCCAAGAGCACCTTCAATAAAATTGTGTTTTCTTCATATGTATCCCAGTACATATCTTGGTGAGTTTATTACTCAAGATTTTCTATTATTGTTGCTATTATTGCTAACTGGTAGTTAGAATTTTTGATAGTTTTTTTTTGTACATTTATTCTATATCTGGCCACCTTACTGAACTCTTTATTACTCCCAATATTCTTATTCATTCTCTTAAATCCAGCATGATAAACACATCTGCAAGTAATAACAATTCTCTCTCACTAGTCACAATTTGTGATTTAAAAAATTACCTTGTCTCATTGCATTTACTAGAACTTCTAAAACAATGCTTGATATGATAATTCTTTCCATGGTGGGTTTTTTTTTTTCTTACCTTATTGCACTTACTAGGACTTCTAGAACAAAGATTCTCAACTAGAGATGATTTTTCCCCCTAGGGGGATATTTGGCAATGTCTGACATTTTTGGTTATCACAATTAGGGAGATTAGGTATTGTTTATCTTCCCATTAATTAAATATATTCCTTCTAATCTTTACTTTTCTTATTGTTTCCTACTTTTATTATACTGTTTTCAGAAAATTTGACTTATGAAACTTTTATTCCAAAGAAAATATTAATGATTTTCCTTCTGGTTACTATAATGATCAATTTGTCTTACTACACCATGAGTTCTTAAAAAGAAGCAGTTACTCTAGAACATAGTCCCCACTTTGGGATGTGCGTCACAGAGGGGAACATATGATTATCTAATAAAGTACAGGAAGAAAATATTAGAGCACATATTTGATATTTATTTTTTATCTTGTCCCTTTTAATCTCTATTGGTTGTGTTTCATATGTCATATTAGTCTTGTAAAAGATTAATATCACTAATATATGTACATATTGCAAGTATATAATTGAAAGATTTTAAACATAGAGCTATATAGTAAGGATAAAGTATTCATCTAGAGAGCACAGAGTTCAATATTTTAGTACAGTGGTATGTCTACATAATTTTTAAAACATTTATATTGAAGCTGCATGCTCAAAAGTATTTTACATAGAGGAATTCATATTCAAAACATTTGGAGATAATTACATTATCAATTGTAATAATTTTCTAAAGAGGGAAAGATTTTGCTTACCAGAATTCTAAGAAAGGTAGGGAAGGCTATTTGGATTCAAAAGGGCTATTATTCTGAACAGAACCCACCAAAACAGGGGGACCAGATCTATTTCTCAGCACCATATCATCTATGGGGAGTTAGGGCTTGCAGAAAGGAAAATGAAAATAGCAGGTAGAGGATGGGCAGGATACTGAGCAATGAGCTATGTGATCTTTCCATATGGTACATCCAAACCCTTCTATAGAGTTACTAAATCCAGAAATACTTGGCTTCAGTAAATTTTTCATGGCAACCTGTGTAAAACTCAGACTTAGGAAAGGAAGCCAAGAGGATCAGGAAGAAATGAGCTTGGTAGATTTAGGGAGCATCTGACAGCCCTAAGACATGGAAGTGGGAACTGGAAAATGTTTATTTAAATCTCTAAGACCAAGGAAGTCTTGATGTTATAGATATAGGCAAAAAATATATATATTCTCAACTCATCAATATTCTTATTTATTTGATCTACATGCTCTGTCAAGACAGAGGTATATTAAATGCCTCAGCCACTAGTGTGTTTCATCATTTTCCTTTGTATTGCCAACTGTGTTCATTTATGAATTTTAGTGTTATGTTATTTGGCACATCAAGATTCATGACTACTATTTTTCATATTATGGATTGCTTCCTTATTAAAATAAAATTATTTTAGTTTAATGCTTTTTATTTGAACTCTATCTTGTCTTTCTGTGTCATTTTGACTTAGATTCAATCTTGTACAAAATTTGTAGTTGATTTCTGTTGTTTACTTGCTTGCTTTAATCCAATCTAAAAGCCTTTATATTTTGTATTAAAGTTTATTCTATTTAAAGACCCAGAATTCTTTTTTGTTGTTGTTATCATTAATCTACAATTACATGAAGAACATTATGTTTACTAGGCTCCGCCCTTCACCAAGTCCCCCCCACACACCCCATTACAGTCACTGTCCATCATCATAGTAAGATGCTGTAGAATCACTACTTGTCTTCACTGTGTTGCACAGACCTCCCCATGCCCCCCCATATTATACATGCTGATCATAATACCCCCTTTCTTTTTCCCCACCCTTATCCCTCCCTTCCCACCCATCCTCACTAGTTCCTTTCCCTTTGGTAACTGTTAGTCCATTCTTGGGTTCTGTGATTCTGCTGCTGTTTTGTTCCTTTAGTTTTTCTTTGTTCTTATACTCCACATATGAGTGAAATCATTTGACACTTGTCTTTCTCCACCTGGCTTATTTCACTGAGTATAATACCCTCTTGCTCCATCCATGTTGTTGCAAATGGTAGGATTTGTTTTCTTCTTATGACTGAATAATATTCCATTGTGTATATGCACCACATCTTCTTTATTCAGTCATCTACTAATGGACACTTAGGTTGCTTCCATTTCTTGGCTATTGTAAATAGTGCTGAGATAAACACAGGGGTGCATCTGTCTTTTTCAAACTGGGCTGCTGCATTCTTAGGGTAAATTCCTAGAAGTGGAATTCCTGGGTCAAATGGTATGTCTATTTTGAGCTATTTGAGGAACCTCCTACTGCTTTCCACAATGGTTGAACTAATTTACATTCCCACCAGCAGTGTAGGAGGGTTCCCCTTTCTCCACAACCTCGCCAACATGTGCTGTTGTTTGTCTTTTGGATGGTGGTGATCCTTACTGGTGTGAGGTGATATCTCATTGTAGTTTTAATTTGCATTTCTCTGATGACTAGTGATGTGGAGCACCTTTTCATGTGTCTGTTGGCCATCTGAATTTCTTCTTTGGAGAACTGTCTGTTCAGCTCCTCTGCCCATATTTTAATTGGATTATTTGCTTTTTGTTTGTTGAGGTGCATGAGCTCTTTGTATATTTTGGATGTCAACCCTTTATCAGATCTGTCATTTATGAATATATTCTCCCATACTGTAGGATGCCTCTTTGTTCTATTGATGGTGTCCTTTGCTGTACAGAAGCTTTTCAGCCTGATATAGTCCCACTTGTTCATTTTTCCTGTTGTTTCCCTTGCCCGGGGAGATATGTTCATGAAGAAGTTGCTCATGTTTATGTCCAAGAGATTTTTGCCTGTGTTTTTTTCTAGGAGTTTAATGGTTTCATGACTTACATTCAGGTCTTTGATCCATTTCGAATTTACTTTTGTGTATGGGGTTAGACAGTGATCCAGTTTCATTCTCCTACATGTAGCTGTCCAGTTTTGCCAGCACCATCTGTTGAAGAGACTGTCATTTCCCCATTGTATGTCCATGGCTCCTTTATCATATATTAATTGACCATATATGTTTGGTTTAATGAAAGACCCAGAATTCTAAGTCTAAGTCTTACTGCATTGTTATTTTATCCTTTCTGCTCTTCGTGCTTTTTTCCCCACTAGTTATGTTTTCCATCAGCATTGTGCCTTATTTCTAAACTTTGAAAAACATTTAAAATGTAGAAAATATGCTGTACTAGTAATAATATGCAAAAATACTTCTGTAAACTGTCCTTTTTTTCCTCCTCTGGTTAATTGAAGAGTATATCACTTGTCTTTATAAAAACTATACTTGAACCAGTATTTCCTCATCAGTGTAATGAATTAAATCATTTTGTTGACTCCTTTATAAGAGGAGTAAACAAGCATTTTAAAATTTATCCCCAATTCTTTCATAACCCACTTTCATGTTTTCATTCATGTAAATCTTGACTTTTTAAACCCAGATTATTATTTAATTTTATTTATATTATATTCATCTTTTTCAATTGTTTTTAGATAATTATACTGCTAAGGAGCCATATTTATGGTTATTAAAATAAAATAATAGATTCAGTTCTATGTTTAACTAGTTTTAATATTTAAAACTCTCACTTTGTATCTTGACTTACCCGCTCCTGCATCTCCAACTCTGATTCATCTCATTCATGTGGGTACCTTCAAGGATTTTATTTGCTTTGTTTTTGTATTTTAGGATGGGCTCCTAAATGGTATGCTTTGTATATATATCTTCCTCTTGTCTTCACAAACAACTTGGCTGAGAATAGTGTATTTTTGAGCCTTAACCTTTTCCTCTCAAAATTCTATAAATATTGTCCATTGTCTTGTAGTTTTCAGAATTGGGGCAAAGTCTGAAAACAGTCTGATCTTTGTCTGAAAACAGTCTGATCTTTGTCCTTTATAGGAAACCTCTTCCCTTCCTGTATACCTGTAAGATTCATATGTTTGTTAATTCATGTTAAAACAAATATTGGTTGAGAACCTACTGTGCGTGAAGTACTGATCTTGACACAGAAGTGAATGAAACACACAGAAATCTCTACTCTCTTGGAGATGACATTTTATGGGGGGAGACAAGTGAGAAAATGAACAAATGAAAAACATAGATGGTGACACATGCTAGAGGGAGGATGAAGCTGAGGAAGGGCAGAGGGATTTGGACACATGACAATTTCAATAGAGTCATAGAGAACCCATTAGTAGATATTCAAGTAAAACCTGAAGGAAGGGAAGGAGCTAGTCATGTGGCTGTCTGGTAAAAAGCATTCCAGATGGAGAGATCAACTTATGGAGAGACCCCAAACTGACAGCATGCCTATTATATCGAAGGAATAATAAGGACACTGTGACTGTAGTAGAATGAGCAAGGGAGAGAGCAGAAGCCAAAGAGATTCGAGCTGCACTGACTGGAGGGCCACATCATATGGCATCTAGTTAACCTGGTTATATACAGATCAGCCTTTGTACCACACTGGAGTTCCAGGGAACCATGCATTGGGTATTGCTGCTCTCTCTCCAAGAGGGAGATACCGTAAGCAATGTTCCCAAATTAAATTGTCTGTTGAATCCCATTAAAATACTTAGTTTCTTCTGAAGACTGAGAAAGTTTTCTTCAGTTAACCTTCAACTGTTACTTTATTTGTTGTTGTGATCTCTTTTTAAATGTTGTTCTTATTTTGAAAAGTTTTTGGAAATATTTTGAAGTACTTTTTACATATGAAAGAACATACCCAATGGTCTCTTCTTTGGGAAAAGCAATGATCTCTATTTTCTGTCTTCTATATATTTAATTTCTTTCCTTTTTTTCCCTCTTATTTTTGCCAGAGTTTCTCAAGTTTATCAAGATTCCAAGCCTAATGTCTGCCTCACATATTATTAATTAAAATGCACAATGGAAATAAATTTAAAACCATTTCTTTTGTGATCATATTAGTATTTTTATATTAGGATTTTAAGTGTAAAAATAATGACTAATATTTATTAAAGGCATGCAAGATATTCTGCTAAGAGCTTTATATGCTTTATTTCATTTACTGCTCAAATCAATGCCTTTAGGCAGGCACTAATGTTATCTCCACTGAACAGATAATGACACTAAGGCATATGAAGACTGAGTGATTATTGACTCTATTTTTTGCATTGTCAATTCAGCTCTGTGCTGCACCTAATGTTGATGTTATTTTCATTTCTTTATATTTAGTCTTTTTGAATTTCACTCATTTATTTCATTTGTAACTCCTCTCAACTTGCTCCCTTCATATCTTAAATTGGTATAGCATCAGCTTGTTTTTCATTTCTTGTATCATAAACTGCATGTTTCCCTGAATTTTGCTGAAAAGACAAATTTAGATGTGCTCTAAAATGTTCCTCAGTTTACTATAATCAGTCTTTTTCAAAAGTAAGTTCTTTCCATGCATTGTATGTACTATGTTCTCTGTTTTATGGTGAAGATTTTCTCAGAGGCCTCATGGACTTGTATTTCCCTATTTTCTTGTCCCTGGTGAAAGAAAAAGAAAGAAAGAGAGAAAGGAAAAGAAGGAAGGAAGGAAGAAAGGAAGGAGGGAGGGAGGGAGGGAGGGAGGGAGGGAGGGAGGGAGGGAGGGAGGAATATCTGTCCCAACAAGATTTGTCTCATAAATAAAATGAGATTTTCCTTTGGTTTCTCTCAATAGTCCACCTGGCTGCCATAAGTATCCTTGCACTCAGAAGGTATTGCAGAGACCTGGCTTAAATGATCTCCAGTCCTCTCTCCAACTGTCCAGTGTCTTTCAGTCTCATATTTACTGTGAATCTGATGGCTCATGAGGGGCAAGGCTATCTCATGAACTGGCCAGCTGGCTCCTATTACTATAAGAAGATCCCATATTCCTGAAAAATCTGTATAAAGTGTAAATTCAAACTCCAACCCCTGAACTTTCATGTGTGCCCCAGGGTCAACCCCTTCCCAAAGTGAACATCACCTCCCAGGCGCCCATAGTGTTCCATCACGCATTTCCACCACAGAGGCATGGCACTGATGGTAGCTGTATAGTGGAGAAGCCTTGCGAGGCAGCGGTGAGGAAACTGAGAACTCTGACCTCCTTAGGACACAGTTCCGAAGGATGGGAATGGAGAGACTGAGGCTGCTTCCCACCTTTTGCCCAAGTTGTCTCACTTTCTATCTTAAGACTTTATCTGAGTTTTGGTTAGTGAGAATTGTATACATATCACTGATTAATATCTCAGGGTCTGGCGCTGCCAACATAGGATATTTGGGTGTTTTCATAAGCATTTCAGTGGAAAGGTGGGGAAGATGAAATAGGTTTCATCAACTTGGAAACAGAGACGAAAGCTCAGCATGGGGAATGGGCAGCTCTCTGCCTCAGCCTCCCCCAGACCTCTGGCCTTGTCTTATCCACACATCAATCCTGGGCAGAGCAAGGAGTCTCTTATCCCAGTCAGGGAGCGGAACAGTAAAATGCAAACAGCTGAGAGTGTGGAGTCTGGCCCCAGATTGCATGGGTTCAAATCCCAGCTCCACAACTTACTAAATGAATGACACTGGACAAGTTACTAAAAAACAATCTTCTATGCCTCACTTTCCCCACCAATAAAATGGAGGTAATGATAGAAACTCTCTCTCTCATAGGACTAGTGTGAACAGTAAATAACATAATATTTGAAATTGTTTACAAAGGCACCTGGCAAATAACAAAATGCTGTATACATGTTTGATTGACTGATTGATTTAAAGTGGACAGCAGTGATAACCTGTGAGCCCCTGCTGGGTATGCACAGTCTGACCTCATGAGCTGCATCCTTAATTTCCTTTACTTGGACTGGAGCTCTGCTCAGTCGGCTTGGGACCTTCTCTGCCCGGCCCAGAACCCCTGGCCAGGCTCTGTATGCAGCCAAGGGCTCCCTGTATGCAGACCTTCAGCACGTCACCTGCATACATCATTTAATCTTCACAAGAGCCCAGTGCGGTTGGTGCTATATCATCCCCACTGGACAGATGATACTAGCAAAGGAGCTGGGATTCAAACCTGAAAAGCCTGAAGGACAGGAGTCAACCACCTCTCTGTTTAAAGAGGAGAGAGACTTTGGAAGTCTGGACTTTGGAATTGGCCACTTCTTTACTAAGAAAGGTCCAGAGCAACTCAAAGGGCCTCGAACTCAGCACAGATCTGGTGCCCTGTGACTCTTTGCTCAATGTTCATAGGGTGGAAATCCTGCCCTAGATCAGTGATCCTCAACTGAGGACGATTTTGCCTCCCAGGAGACCTTTGGCAGTGTCTAGAGACATCTGTGGTTCTCAAAACTGGTGGGGGATCCTCCTGGCAATCAGTGGGGAGAGGGATATGGCTGAACCTCCTACGGTACACAAGACAGCCCCCACAACAAAGAACTATCTGCCCCACATGTCAATAGTGCTGAGACAGACACACAAAGCTTTGGAGTCAAAGGAAACTAGGACCCCCAAATGCCATAACCCCCCAGAAGGGCTCTGTGCCTTGTTATTTACCTCTGTAGATAGGGTCCCCTCTGTGCCTATCATCTCAGAGTTCAGTTCATCTCATTGTTCTGTGTCTTTGGGACAGTCCCAGAACTGCACTCAAAGACAAGAAATTGCGAATTTCAGGGAGAGAAGGGGAGAATTTTGTCCGTTGGAAAAAGTGAGTTGCCGAATTGAAACCTCAGCTGGCAAGCCCCTCAGAATAAAGCCTAGAATATTCTGGACTTCAGAAGATGCCAGAGAGAGATGACTCTCTGCTCCTTCCGTTCAAGAGCTTTTGTTTTGCATTTAAATGACAAGGGAGCGGCTGGGGAGAAGCCCGTGGCTGGCCTAGTCCTCTGTCGGAGGAAGTTGGCGCCCCTCTGAAGTGGCTGCGTTAATGTCATGTCATTACACCATATTGCTGCACAGGTTAATATAATTGGGTGACTATGTGTGAGCAATGATCCGTGCCGTGTTACAGCTCTGAAACAAATGACATTTAACCAGCCGGTCTGTAAGGCTCCTTGTTATCTACATGGTGAGCAATTGGAACGGAGAAGCAGACCTCTCCACGAGCAACTGATGGATTAGTTGTTGGGTTTCCTCGACAGCCTGGATTTATAAGAGCACAATTCTAACATAATTTATTAGATCCATAAACAGACAGATCTAATGTTTTTACTGAGATTACATCTTGTCACCCTCAGATATTGTGTCGCTGACAGCCCTGTTATAATTTAATTTCATTATTCTGATAAGGTGTTGTTTCTAGGGACCTTTTTTTTTTTTTAATTTTTTCCCTGAAAAGACAATTTCATAGCTGGGAAGGAATCAGAAACTTTCATGCTGGCTGGTATGTAGCGGCTGCCCAGCTTTCCCAGGCTGTGACTGTGAGCAAATTCAGAGCAAGAATGAAGTTTCCCTATAGTTTAGTGTATGGCCCTGGCCTGGGGTGTAGCAGGAAGGAGACTAAGGGAGCATCTTTGGAGGAGTCTCCCATTCACAGAAACATCAGCTAGTGACTGACCTTCTTCCCTAGGACTCCTCACCTCAGCAGGCTGCCTGTCCCTCTCCAGGCACCCATCAGCCTAGGTCCAGTCACCACTTACCTGACATTGAGGCTGGGGGGACCTCTGGCGATATGGCCAAGGGGTCCTGCAAAGCTATTTAATCTAAGCCCACTCCCTCCTGCCGGCCACCTATAAGGCGAGGGATGCATGCCCACTCACTCTAAAAGAACCTTCTAGAAAAATGGTCACAGCTCTGAGTGACCATGACCGGCTAGTAAAGACACAGTGGCTATCTCAGCAACTACAAGGGGAAAGGATCTGACAGTTGGGTGTCCAGTCCCAACAGCATAAGATGGAGGGAAAACACCCTATGTAGAGTCGATCAGATTGGGGTTTATGTCCCTCCAGGTGGCTGTGACCCTGGGCTGTCCACTTCTCCTTTATGCACCATTGTCCCAGCTCAAACATAGGAGTAGTGATACCTGCCCCAAAGTCCCCAGGAAAATAAGACGAGATAATGAACATAGGTGTTTTGGAAGTTAAAGAGCCGCAAAAATGTAGAGCACATTTATTAGCAATAACGTCGCTAAATTCTATTTTTATTTTTTTCTCATCTGGAAGGGATGTATATTTTTATTATTGTTATTATTTTGTAATAATAATTTACAAGCAGCTTTAAATTTTAGCAGGTGCTTACGTATGACATAATGTAACATGAGCTTATTTCAATACTCCTAATATGGTGAGGTAGGGGTAACTTTTTTTTCTCCATCTTACCGATGAAGAAACTGGGGCTCATGGAAGTTACCTAGAGTTACTCAAGTAGTTCCAGGATTTTAACTCACAACTGAGCAAGCCCATGTCCATGACTTTGCACTTCTGATAAAATCAGGGCTTTCTCTGTTCTGAAAGCCTTCACATTCAGGCTTCGGATGGAGCAAATCGTGGCTCTGAAGACACTCAGAAGGAAAGTTTGACACCAGCCCGTTCCGTTCAGCTACAGCTGGCTCATTGACAAGATCTGGGTCGATTCACCAGAAGCCTGGTGTGGGGGTGACTCTGCGGTTTTAGCTCCATTTGCTTTCAGGGCCAGCTTCCATCCCCAAGGCCAGAGGCAATTCCTGCAGTCATTTGTTAAGCCCTCCATGCCTCATGGGGAGAAAAGAAATTAATATCAGCACTGGCAGCATCTGAGTGGCAGCTTCATAACAGGCTTGAACCCCAACCTCTTGGCTACAGCTGGGAACGGCTCAGTCAAGCACATCATTGACTCCCAGAGTCCTGGAACCTGAGATGTGTGCGTGGGCTTGGAGGTCATGCAGTCCAGCCTCCTCATTTTACAGATGAGGAGGCTACATTCCAGAGAGGGCGAGGGGCTCACCCAAGGTCACACAATGGGTCAGGGGGCAAAATCAGGGCTGGAACCAGGTCTCCTGGTTCGGGACTCTTTCCAACATGGGGTCCCCATCAGGCACACATGGTCATCATTGATGCTTTTCTGAGATCTAATAAAATGCAAGGCCCATCAAAAAACCAAGTATGCAGCACATGACCTGCGCAGATCCATCATTTCATCGCTGTGCAGTTGCAAGAGTCCTAACATAGGAGGGAGACCCACCATCTGTCACCCTGCACACCTTAGCCTTGAACTTCTAACCTGGCCCCTCAGTGAGTTCAAGCCCATTCTCCCTCTCACACTTGCAGCTGAGTCTTACTCTTAAAACTCAATGCCAGGAGATGCTGATTTATGGATTGCTTCTCTATAGTCTCAGTAGAACTTTCCTTCCAGACAGTTCTGCCTCTGGCCTTACAAGGTTAAAGTTTTCCAGGCTCACCTGATCCTCAGGACCCTCTCTCAGGAGTTTTACCAGTCCTTTGACAGCAGCTGGATGGGGACAAATGCAAAGCTTTCGAAGTACCGCGACTTCCGCTCAAACATCCCATCTTCAGAGCAGCCTTCCCCCTCCCCAGCCACCTCCACCAAAGAGCAGATTGGTTTCTGACATCCTTTGCCAAGTAACTCTCATAGTTTGTAATGAGATGTTCGTGTAATTTCTTGATTAGCAGGTGTCTCTAAGGCAGAGAGTGAGCTCTGAGAGGCCAAGGAATGCCAGGTATCACCAGTGCACAAGGCAGATGCTCAGTGCTAGAGAAACACACATGGGCACACCCTCACCAGTCCCTAAGACAGAGAGCCCACCATGGAGGATGGGGTACTCTGGCTGCCCTTGGGAGGTCCAAAGGATGTACTTCTGAGCAAAGGGATAAGAATCCATCTTCAGGGTGGACTTGGCTGAGACACAGAGCAAAGAACACTGTAGGGAAAATGAAAGTTCCCAAGGGCAGGATTCTCACCTGACCCTAATCTACTTGCCCACTGCACGGTGTGCAGTGATGTAACTGGCCTACTGCATAGGCTCATGCTTACCCACCTGTTGGCAATGAGCCATTATTGTCCATGTTGCTATATAAAGAGCTCCCCCCAGTGCTCTCCCCTGGCTCCCAGAGGCAAAGGCAGAGACGGATTGCAGACTTTCCAGATGCAGGTGTGATTCTAGCACTTGACCTGCCACTGTGAGAACAAAGCTTGGTATAAACCTTTTTACCCCCAGTGTTCCGTTGTCATTATTCAGTCTCATCAAATCCAGAGTGAATTTGCCTGAAGCTGGAAACCTCCAATAAGACAAGCACCCAATTCTTAAGGATGAGTGTCTCCTATTGCCCCCAGCTGAAAGAGCACCCCATGTGAGGGTAGGAGTGGGGGTGACCCTAGAAGGAGGGGGCCCACAGCAAGACTCCCCTTCCTCCCTGCTTCCCAAGCTCAGTCCTGCTTGCCGGGGCTCCTGTGAGGATCCTGAAAGCCTGTCGGGTAGAGAAGGCACGTGCAGGAGAGGCTCTGTAGCTTAGAACTTGTGGGTCAGCCAGAAACAAGCCCAACCACCATGAGGAGCAGAAGGCCACTAGGTGCCCACAATAGGCCCTTCTGGACCTTGTTTCTGGGTCCAAAGGGGAAAACCATGAGAGCTGGAGCCTAGCACAGGGGCTGTGTCTACCTGTTAGGGGCAACAGATCAGCAGAAACTGCTTGGAGTAACCAGAACAGTATCTGTAGCCACTGCTCTTCAGAGACAGCTGGCCTGAGTCCCAGAGGACCCAACTGGACTCACAGTCTGGTCAAAAGAGGCAGGGATGGCTCATGCCTCCAAGACCGGGCAGTCCTCAGAAATAAGGGTTACAGGGCAAGTTTTACTGGGGATGCAGGCCCACTGTCATTGAGAATGTTGCTGCAGGTCTGCCCTCTTGGACAGGACTGTCCAAAACAGATAGAATGCAAGCCCTGTATGTCATTTTCATTTGCTAGTAGCCATATCTCTTTTAAAAAGTGAAAAGAAACAGGTGAAATGAGCTTTAATAATACATCCTACTTAGCCCAGTATATCCAAAATATTATCATTTCAACATGTAAGCAATATAAAAAACATTACTGAAAGGCAATGAATATTTTTTAATCTTCTTTGAAATGCAGTGAATATTTCACACTTACAGGACGTCTCAGTTAGGTCTAGCCACATTTTAGGTGCTCAATAGCCACATCTGACTTGTGGGTACTCTACATGGGACGGCACAGCTCAAGAAGGTCAAGCCAGCCTTCAGCTTGACAGTACCATCTGTCAAGTGGGCATATCTCAAGGTTATCAGGTCTGAAGGCACAGAAGGTAAAAATGCAGAGCTGCAAGCATAATAAACATAGTACTCTTCATGTAAGTGTAGATTAAAGATTAAAAAAAAAAAAGAAAGAAAGAAAAGGGGGATTACTCCTTGATAGGATAAAACAATTGGTAAATCAAAGATTAACGCATGCTTTAAATATCCTTAATGTTGATCACTTAAAGGGTGTCAGATGATCAGCTATGGGGGTACTCTTTTCTGATAATATTCCTTTCTCTTAATAAAAATAAAAATAAAAAATAAAAAAATCAGTTCCTGTGTGCTGACCTCCAATGAGTTCTGCACAGTGGTATAGAGGGCATGTCAAAGTGTGGGCAAAGGGTCTGTTTGTTTCTATGCAGAAGATCAAGGCCTAGCTTGGCTACCCAGAAAATGAACTAAGATATGATATGAGGAGGAGCTTCCGGCATCAGCACTCTCTGGAGGACTCGTGCCGGGGGATGACCATCAAAAAGCCTCCACAGGGATCCGGGCGATGCTGCGGTTGTGGCTGCGTCCACCCCACCGTTTCCTGGACTTGCCATTGGAATGAGGAGGGAGATGTCTAGGCTGGCATGTGCATACAGTGAGACAACGAATTTGACCGGATCTGTACTGTTGGAACTCAACCAGGAGTTGGGAGGGGTGCAAGTTGTAGCACTCCAAAATCTCATGACTATAGACTATCTATGGTTAAAAGAACATATGGGATGTGAACAGATCTCAGAAATGGGCTGCTTTAATTTGTCTGACTTCTCTCAGACTGTTCCAGTACAGTTGGACAATATCCATCATATCATAGACTAATTTTCACAGATGCCTAGGGTGCCTAAATGGTTTTCTTGGCTTCACTGGAGATGGCTGGTAATTATAGATTTGCTTTGTTTATGTCACTGTATTCCTATTATGTTAATATGTGTGCGCAAGTTAGTTAGTAGTTTAAAACCTATACATACTTAAGGTACTCTACAAGAAGATATGTCAAAGAAATAATCAATCCTCCCATGTTTTCTTCCATATGCTACCTCTATAGCTTTTCTTCTTCCTTCCTAATTACAACCCTTAAATAGAATTCGTGCCTCATATCGAATTTACCGAGTATCATAATTCCTCCAGGTGGTAAAGATACCTCGAGACAAGTGCTGGGCATAGAAGCCACAGGGCATAAATCTGCAAAGAAGTAAAAAGCTAACCTTTTCAAACAATATGGCTTCTCTCTCAGTTACCAACTTTACATTTCCCTGTATGGCCCTGGAAGATGACTGGTTAGCCAGAGACGGGTAAGATTCCTCAAGGGAGGAACAACCTAAGACAGGCACAGTCGCAGGGGGGCCATCAGGTGAGAAATTGGGGAACAACAGTGGTGAAGCTTAGAACCTCACCACCCCCCTGTGTGGAGAGAAAGCTTCTGCATCCATGGATGTTTTATTGCCCTTGTCTAGCTCGGATTAGCACATAGTCTACAGGCACACACCTGATCATCTACAATTGCTCTCTTACAACACTAAACTATGTTTTCTACCTTTATCTTGCATCTACCTACCACTTCAGCAGTTTATTAAAAATAAAAATAATAATAATAATAAAGGGAGAAATGTGGGATCCACATATAAATCAAGTATAAAAATCAAACGAATATTCATATTTGACCTGATTGTTTACAGTTCATAATGCGTGATCAAAACCGGAAGTTTCTGTGATGACTGCCCTTGTACTGTTCACCATGTAACTTGTTCACTATGTAAGAATTCATTCACCATGTAAGAACTTGTTCGTTATGCCTCAGAAGATTGGAGACTGAAGAGAACTAGGCTTGGGGTGGATTAATGACTGTGCATTGAGCATTGACCTCCCTATACAGAATTTTATTGTTGTTAACAACCATTTGATCAATAAATATGAGAGATGCCCTCTCAAAAAAAAAATGAAGAGTTGCAAGAGCAGGTATAGAAATAGGGATTCCACAGACCAGACAATGTTCACTTGGACCCACAATTCCCTGAGCCAACAAAACCAGGGTTTGTGCAGGGTTGTGGTGGAACTTTCTCTGGCTGGGGGCACCCTGGAGCTGCTGGCTCTGTGGCCACTCTCAGGAAATGCTGCTTTCAGCCTGGGAAATGGAGCTGTTTGAAACTGATCCAGGTTTTCAGCTGCCTGGTCCCCACGCCCCATCTGCCATGCACCAGGAGCGAGGCAGATGCTGGAAACACATCTGTCAACATGCCCTGATGGTTTCTGGCACTTCCCTGAGTCTTTCAGAGCCTCTGCCCCCAACCCTGGAAGAAACCGCACTCTCCAGGTTTAACAGTTCCTGGCCCCCCACTGGAGGGTGCCCTGGGGGACCCCTAGAAGGGGCTGCCCCAGAGGGTGGTCTCCCACTCTCAGGGGCTGATTGCTCAGTCTGCTCCCCTGCTTTGCTGACACCCACCACTCTGTCAAGTCCCCCTCTGAGATGGCAAGTGGGGTACAGACCCCTGAAGTTCCCACAGACACAGCCAACAGCTGTCAGAGCAGCCGCACAGGCTACAGTCAGGCAAATCCCAACGTGGAACAGGGCCAGTGCCTGTATGACCAGCGCCCACACCTGCTCTGCCTCCCTTTTCTCTTCCAATATACAAGCTGTTTTGAGGATGAGATGAGAATACTCAAATAAAGTCCCTATAGTGAGTATTCATCTGTTTCTGGGTAGAACAAGTCAGAGCCTGACCAGGGAAAACAGAGGGTCCATCAGTCCTGGTGGGATCAGGGCTGCACTCCAGGTGGAGGGTGGGACCCCCTCTCCTGGCCAGTACAAGTCACTACCACTGGAAATGCCTAAGTGATTTCAGCATCATATACATTAAGGGTAAAAAGTTGCTCACACTGGTTGTGCATGTCTGGTTATATTTTAGACACCTAAAAATACCCCACAGATGTGACAACCTTCCAGGGTCCGATTCTCCTCTGCCGTGCCAACCCCAAGCCCGGGACCAACCTGGTGTAGGGGCTCAGGTAATATGCTTCATCCCACAGGTGAAGGAAAGGCAGGGGGCAAGGGTGCACTACAAGGGCATTGGAAGGGGAAGGGCAGTTACCCCCTGTCCTGGCCCTGGGTCCATACATCTGCTCAGCCTCCTTCTCTCCGCAGTTCTGGGAGGTTGGCTCAGTGCGCTGGGCACCCTGGCTTGAGCTGAAAAGCCTTTTGCCACCCCTCTGTTTTTTCTTCTGGAACCACCAAAGACTCCCAACGTCAGCTAAACACGGACACCATATGTAGGAATAAATACTCATTCTGTTATCGATGTTTTCCTTATAAAAGCACATTGTTTTATGTGTGGGCAGAACTCACTGTAAACTGTTAAATATGATGTAAACACTAATTTCTCTGCACCATCCTGTAAAGGACCACCCTGCGCAGTGCATCCTGTGGAAGGCCATAAAAGAAAATGGTCAAAATAAATTGGGGAGAGACGCGGGTGGTAGCATACGGTGTCTGTTTTGCCAACACCAGCCGTGAGTCCTCTCCACACTCTGGTCCCAACAAGAGAGGATTTGCATAACTGCCGTGACAGATGCCACCACTTCCCAGCGGCCACCCGGCCTTGACAACTTTCAGGAGACAGTCTGCCAGGATGGGCTTTAAACAAAAAAAAAAATTTTTTTTAATTACCAAACATGTCTCCCTTTTGCAATTCTTAATCCAATTCTTCTTCTTCTTTTTTTTTTTTTTTAGATCTTTGGATTTTAGTCCTGAAAATAAGAGGCACAAATGAAAGAATGGTACAGATGTGCCTTAAAAACTACCTCAGGTTTTGAGCTGCCCACATAAGCTTGCACTTCGCTCTATAGCCTTCTCTAAAAACCTCCAGGGCATTTCGGACACCTTCAAAGGACAGAACATGGTATAATGCATGGCAGGCATCTAGCAAATACGAGCCTCTTTCACTCAGTAGCCTTGCCTATCCTGGCACTTTGTTAACCAAAGCCAGTTCTGGATTTTAACCACAACCCGGATTCGGTCACACAAAAAAATTAAGAATCCTGGGGTCACGCGGCTATTTGTGCAATGAACATTAGTACATTCTTTGCAAATGCATGATGTATGAACTGTACATTTTTATTTGATAAATTGTTTTTAAATATTTCCTCTTTTTTATTAATTGAAGAGAAGCCTCATGTATCAATGCCATTTTTTCCTGTTTTTCACATAAATTATTTTCTTGCAATGTTCGTTTGTATTATTATTACCGATATTAAGGCAAAGTCTTTTTTTGCCTTGTAAACAAGATTTTGCTTACAGCTAAATGAAAAGAAGTGAAGTTAATCACATTGAAATAATAGGTTTAAAAAGGTAATTCAGTGGTATTGGAATGAAGTTTAATCTTCAGCAATAGAAGCCATGCTGAGAGAAATGGCAGAAAAGCTTGTTCTGTAATTAAATGGTATTTATCATTGGCAGGTCAGTGCTGCTGGGTGAGGGGCTCCAGGACTCCAGAGGGAAAAGGAAGCAGAGCAGACAAAAAGGGCCCAGAGCAGAGCCTGGCGTTGGCAGGGTGGGATGCAAGGAAGATCTGGGTGCAGGCGGCGCCTCCTGGAAGCAGGCACTCCCACCCTGCGTCATGCGCATCTCTGCCCACAGCAACGAGTCTGACGATTTGCCGAGAGCACCCTCCACACTCCTCCCGAACGGACTCAAAGTGTCCCTGGTCAGCACTGACCACATGACCTTGGAATTTAGACAGACCTGGGATCAAATCGCTCCCTTCATCTCTAAAATGAGAACAATGATACGCTATCCCCTGGAATTGTCACTGCTAGTCACAGGATGCCAGGTGCCATGTAGCACACATAGCAATAATCAGTACTAACTATAACCACACTAAAGAGCATACAGACCTCAGGCAAAGCTAGTACAGGTGAGAATCTCCAGCCTGACAAGTGGGAGGCTGAGTTTCTCAAACACATGGTTCTCATGCAGCTTTCTGCAAATGTGGGCAAACCCATCAGTGAAGCATCGGCTCCATCGTAAACTGAGGGCATCCAGCCTGCCGCAGGGAAGGCTGGGGGCTGATCTCAAGATGGTTCTCAAGCAGCTCTCAAGAAACATGGTCAAGTCCAGGATGGAAGCAAGTTACTAGGTTGGACTTTGGCCCAGATTTCTCTTCCTAGAACCCTGATTCCCTCCTGAGGCTGGCGGACCAGAGCCCCAGGTGGCTTGGCTAGGCTAACAACAGGCCATCCACATCTTTGGCCTGGGTTCCAATCCTGAATCTGTCACTTACAAGGGTGCATTTATGGACAAGTGAACTTCCAAAAATGGGAGAAAGTAACAGAGTCTGGTGGTGATGAGGAGGAAATTAGATAATTCAGAAAGAATCCTTCATCTTCTAGAGGCTGAGGCTACCACTTCTCAACCTACAGCTTCTTGCTGGTTGGTGGCTCTTTCCTTGAGGCCTTTTGGCTTTTGACTCAAACTCAAGCTCATCAATGAGATTCTCGCACCTGTGCCTTGTGTAGTGACAGGAAGTTCTGATGAAGGATGGTCTGGTTGGGGAAGGACCCTCTAGTTTTTTAACTCAGGCCTGTATGTTTATCAAAACATTTGATGGCAGGAAATTCAAGCATTCCTGAAACTCTCTTCAATGACCCCATTTCAGTATTTGTTTCCATATTTGCAGGACCCTGGGACTCATGTGCTGTTAGAACATGCCTTAAAATCAACCGAGTTGCAATTGGCCTGCGTGCAAAAACATACCAGGATGTTCTTCAGCATCAGGGCAGCTGCGCCTGGCACGAGTCCAGCCTTCATCTCCAAGAAGCTCAAATCAGGCCCTTTATTAGCTCTCCCATCTTTATTAGTGTTCCGGAGCAAAGTGTCTGCAGCTAAAGTTATTGAATTTTCACTAAAACCTAAATACATGCACGACCCTTTTGTACTTTCATGTTCAAAAAGGTACAGACTTCCAACTGCCATCTCCTGCCTCTATCCGTATCTTTCCTCATTACAGGCTGTGGTCCAAAACCAATACGAATTAAATAAATACCCCACTGAGAACTGCACTTTGGAGAATTGTCTCATTACGGTACAGATGTGGGCTATCTTCAAACAGCACCAACATCTTGTATTTTATTTTATATTAAAAAAAACAAGAAGAAATTAAAATCCGAATCGTATCCAAGAAGGAAACGTTTGCACGGGGGAACGTTTGATTTCATTTTTCCCCCAGCACGCCCCCTTCTCTTATCTCATAATGGCTCTTCTCAGTTAATCTGTCTTGAAAACCCACAGGTAGAGATGTTTATTGATACAAGCCCTACATGCAACTTGGTTTACAGAGACCAATGAAAGTGCACAAATAGTAAATTTCGCTTGATGTCTACTTATTAATGCAATTCCATGCTGAACATTTTGACAGAAAGAGGTTTAGCCAGATGGGGGACAAGTCTTATGTTATGGATATATAAGGGAAAAAACATTTGGTTTCCATTCTAAATGACTGATACAGGCTGTCCCAGTGATTGCATTTTTTCAGAGCAAATCACCAAAAAATTCAACACCAATTACTTTGCCTTTTATGCAGAGTTTAAGAAAAAAAATTGGCTTTTTTTTTTCTAAGATCACTGAAATTTCGTAGAAACATTTCAGCCTTCCATTTCATACAAACACAACAAGTTACCTCAATGGTTTTACAAAAGCAATTTTCACCACAGTTCGCACGGAAACATCCTGTGGTCTGAAACCACAAATCTGACTTCCCAGCAGCTGGTAAGTTTAAATCCCTAACATAATGCCCACAGATTTTTGTTCCCTTAGACCCACAGGGCGGAGGAACTTACATTTCCTTTATGCAGATCGTGGAGAAATACAGCAGGGGAGATGTGCACTCTACCAGGTCGGTAGGGCCCATCTGTGGAACTGGAATAGGAAATCAATGGCTAAGTCCAGACTGGGGCGCTGAATTCTTCCAAGTAATCGCTTTTTCCTTCCTCCAGTCCCCAGCCCCTCCTCTGTTAAAGACTTAACCTTGCCTTGCTCATTTAGAGCATAACTGAGACTCCACTTTTATTTCATCATCCTTCCCCTTTCATTGATCACTGCTAATTTTCTGGCTCAGTGCCATCTGGAGAATGGGTTTGCCTAACCCCCACAGAGGTGCCCTCCGAGTCCCTGGGATAAAAATGGTTTTCTCTCATGGACCAACAGCCTGTGTGAGGAGTTGACCGGGACTCAGGGATATCTCCTACCCTCAACCTTTCTACCTCTCTGCCAGCCCTCCCAGATTTAAAAAAAATATATCTGCCTCACTCCCAGAGTCTGCCTGGCATTTCCAAGAATCTGACCTAAGCATCCTGCCCTATGCAGGTAGAAACACCAGCCCAATAAAGGAATTGATCCCTTCCCCCACAAGTGCAAAAAGAGTGGGTGGCCAAATGCGGCTGTACCTCCAAGTAGCCAGATGTGAGAACGGCACATCTGTCTGCAGTTTCTGTGCTCAACCTGAATCACTGATTCATTCATGCCTGAGAACATGTACCAAGGAGAGATTCAGAATCACAAAGTCCCATCGTCTCCCCTTCCAGACGCACCAGGCTGCGGGCAGGGAAAACATCCAAGGTGCATGCGGCGAGGCCTTGACTTAGACATGTGCCCACCCACAAGGAGGAAGGTCACCTGACAGGGTCAGAGGGCAACAGTCAACACAGTATCCCAACATGACATTCCTCTGTCCCAGGACAGAAAAAAATAGTAACTGTGAGAAATGTGATAGAACCGGCAAAAGTATAGGAAATCAGCTTCATGGATTGTGAACCACAAGTCACACTTCCATTTGTTCTATAACAAAGTAGAAATGGCAATATTTTCATCAAGATATGAAACAGAAGTAGTGCTATCACAGGAAAAGATCCAGCAATGAGACCTCCAAGTTATCTGCACACTCCCACCCACCATTTATTTCATCATACACCCATGACAGTGGAAGCTAGCTCCAAGGTTTAATAATCCAAATCTAGCAAAGTATTTGAAGAGCATGCTGATCAAGTGTACCAGCTCACAGGGCCAAATGTTCAATTTTCAGGAAATTTGCAAGTTGGTTAATATCATGTTTGTAACTTGAAAATGGCCATGATAGGAACATTTATACCATGAAGATGGGCAAAGACTACAAATCAGAGGTTTTTACACATTTCTTCTTCAGACGGCAGGTTGTTAACCATTTACTAGCACCCTTGGTTGGAGGACTAGCCCTCGTTCTCGGAGATCACTTAGCATAGTGATTAGATTTAGCTCAATCAAATGTTCTTTCCATGCTCCCAAACTATTTAAGCCCCTGGTTTGCTAACTGTCATCAGCAAATAACTAGCATTCTCAAAAGTGCCCAGGGTGAGGTGGGAAAGGGAACAAGGGGAAAAATGGATCTTGATTCACCCCTGATTCAATAGATCATCTTGGCTTTGAGCTGGTAGAGTAGGTCCAAACTTCAGGTTCCCTTTTGTCAAAAAATTCCACTGTTCTAAAAGCCTAGCTTAATGCTGAAACTGCTTCTATGGATATCCACCTATTTCATTCTTAAGAGAAGATTCCTTATGCAAGGCCATACGGTGAGTCCAACCCTCTGGAACAAGGACCCTGGTCTTGCATCCAGCTTGCTGTGGCCTCATTGTATAACCTCAGACAAGTCCATTTCTCCTCTGTGGTGAAGGGGTTAGACTTGGTAGTCTGTCTCTGACATTCTGACATTCTGACATTCAACACTGAATCCGTGGTCTACATGGAATTTAGGAAACTGCATGGCAAGAGATGGGCAAGTGCCATTGAATTTTACAATTGAAATCATGGAACCATAATCATTGATCCTAGACTCCTGCTAAGTCTGAAGACCTGCTTATTTTCTGAATGATCTATGAGACCTTGGAAAAGGAGCACCAGAAGTCCCCATGAGTTCTGTAGGGACAGCCCAGCCAGACCACGAGTTGGGGCATCTGAGTTAGATCTAGATTCAAGTCCCAGCTCCTCCATCTACATGCTAAATAACAGTGGGAAATTTATTTAACCTTTATGACCTTTTGTTTCCTCATCTGTAAAATGGGTCATAATAACCCCCACTCTATAAGACTTTTATAAAAATTAAATGATGTGAACCAGGTTAAGCAATTAGCATCCAGCCCAGACTAAGCATTTAACAAACACCAGCTATTATTATTATTATTTCCTAAGATGGTGGGGCTAAATAAGAGGACAGGGAAAGGAAGCAGATTAGAATTTGCAGTCCCAGTTTGACTTAAGTTGAGTTCACACCTGGGGTTGAGTTGGTCCTGAGTTTCTAAGACAGGCTGCTGAGTAGACTGGGCTCATAAAGCACATTTTTGTATCGATCAGCCAGTGGTTGATTTGTACAAGTCATTCTGGGTTGGATTTAGTTAAGTCTTTTTGCTTTGGGATGAAAGGAGTGAAACAACATACTAGAGAGGTCATCATCGGCTGTTCAGGTCCCGGACCTGGGCCAGGACCTCAGATCCAGGTCTGCTAGGGAGAGGCTGGAAGGTGAACTCAAAAGACTTGTTGATACCTAGGGCACCAGCAGTCCTACTGTGGGGGTCACCCACATGACAAAGTGTGACCCCCAAGAGAAGAAATCTAGACTTCTCCCCACTTGTGCACTAGACCCGATGCAGCTTAAACAATGGTGATGCCAAGGAATCGTACCAGTGTCTGGGCTAGTACACACTGGATGTGGGCATTTGCAGTCTTGCAGGGAGTGGCAGAGGTAGAAGCAGTGAGTGCCCGCCCACAGTTCTTGGGCAGCAGGTGTCAGCAAGAAAGGAAGAGCAGGACAAACTCCATTATGTGAAAAACAAGACTTATTCCTAAATACATAGGAATAAACACATATTCCTAAACACATGAAATTGGAAAGACTTTTCAGAGGCCCATTCAAGTGGGACCATAGCTTGTAAATGCTGGGTGAGTCTCATTAGTGTGGTCCCAGCTTCAACCTCAACCTGGTTTGACCTAGATAAATTCAAATTGCATATCTTGTATCTAGAACGAAGCAGGCATCCATTTGACGGATGCTTTGGCGATGTCCTTGTGGACAAGTGGAAAATGCGAGCTGATGCTAGTGCTCCGAGGTGGATCTGTGACTGCCTGGGCGTACCTAAAAGGAGACTCCCACCTGGTCGCATAAATGGAATCATCTGTAGAACTTTAATAACCACACTGGTGCCCTGCCTCTACCCTTGATGACTTTCATTTAATAAATCTAGGATGAGGCCTGAGTCTTGAGCAGGTTGTGCTATCTCCCCAAGTGATTCTCAAAAGCAGCCAAGACAGCGAACCAGTGGCCTAAAAGGAAGCCCCCAGCAGGAGCCATAGGCTTCTCTCTCCTTGATTCTTTCTTGGGTAATATTAAGTCAGTGGCTTTGATGAGGCTCTCAAGGTTTGAGGTTCATATGTTAGAGGACCTGAAGATGGAAGAGCTCAGCATGGGCTGGCTAATGGCATCCAGAACAAACCAGAGCTCAACACTCTACCTTTCAGAGAAGTGGATTCCTCATCACTGGACCTGTTCAAGTAGAGCAGGTAAGCAGTCCTTATACAGTCCCTGTCTACAAAGCACTTATCACATCTTCACTATAATATGTGTACACATGTGTACAAATAAAGTTCAGACAAGACAAATTCCACCCAAATACGTAGCATCCCAAAAGGCCAGCCCTCCAAGAAATGCTAGGTCTTAACCCAGATCTCTGACTTTTAGAGCATTTCTCCTGACTCCACAGCCTCCCCTGGGTCTAAGGATACTCTAGAGGGGATACTTTCAGTGGAAAGTGGGCCTCAGGACCTTGAAGGGCGCTGCCAGCTCTGACTACCTGTCAGCAGCTCTGACGCTGAGGCTGAGACTGCCCCAGTAACACACCCCACCCACAGCCTGACTCCTGCCAGGGCACGCCTACTTCCTGAGACCCTCTCTCAGGAAGGAAATCCCAGTCATCATAAAAGGAAAATAAGGAAATAAAATCTTAATAGGATTTCATAGATGATATAAAATCTCCACAACTCTGGGTGACAGATACTAAAAAAGATCATTTAGAGAGGAAAAGCTTTCTAAGACTTCCTGTGGAATTGGTTGCCTCAAAAAGCTTGGATGGTGGTCACATAGAATACCCTCAGTTTAGCTCTCAATGGGAGGCAGTGCCAGCAGAGCCTTGGCTGAATGGGGTGAGGGATACAAGGAGAGGAACTCGGAACCTCACAACTAAAAAGCTCACAGAGTAGAGATAACCCCACAACATATAGTCTTGTCTGCCTGATCACTTCCTCCACATCCTTCAAGCCACTGCCACTTTTGAAGCCTTTCTTGAATCCTAACCCACTTAGGCTCCACACGTCTCCCCCATACCTGTGACACATTTCCCTTACACAGCAGTGTTTCTCAGAATGCATCCGTGGAACATCAGCACTGGTACCAATTGTGGGTATCCTTTTAGAAACGGACTCCTAAAACCCACCCCTAAACCTGCCATTTCGTAATCTCTGGCAGGGGAACCTAAGCATCTGCACCTTTAACAAGCGCCACAGTTTTAGGTAACATTTCATCTGAGACCTGATGGCAAGAAGGAGCCAGGCATGTGAAGACCTGGGAGGAGTGTGTTCCAGACAGAAAGCGACACATGCAAAGATCCTGAGGTGGAAAAAGAGTTTGGAAGTTTGAGGAAGAGCCAAGAAAGTGGGATGGCTAGAGAGAATTGGGTGAGGAGAAAAAAATGACAGAAGTTGAAGGTGGAGATATCTCAGGGCCAGAGCTTAGAACTTGTTCTAAGTTTAATGGTAAGCCATTAAAAATCTCTGTTCAAGATTAATTATTGACCCCAATTCTTTAGTCCACAATTACATATCTACACCTCTCCCTCGGCCTCATGGTGCTGGAGTGTACTTCTCTTCTTCTCGACCTCGGACTTGGCCACATGACTTACTTTAAGCAATGGGATGGTGTTGCTTGTGCTGGGAATGAGGCTTGAAATATTCTTGCATGGATGGGCCTGCCCTCTAGTGCCCCTGTTTTTCACCATGAGAACAAGCCTTGAGGAGCCACTGGTCCAAAGAGGATGAGAGACATACAGAATAGACCTGGACCCAGGCTACAGTCTGCAGCCAAACTCAGCCAAGATCAGCCAAGTTTCCACCAACCCTCAGATATATGAGCAAGAAATAGATGCTTATTGGTGTGTAACACTGAGTTTTAGGGTGAATTGTGCCGAATTGCTGTGAAAATAGCTGTCTGGTAAAGGCTTTAAGCAGCAGAGTGTTTTGATTTTATTCCTATTTAGTAAAGATCACTCTGGTATCTATGAGGAGACTGTGGAAGATAGATGTGGAAACAGGAAAACAAATGAGCTGCCTGTTGCAATTTCCTGAGTGAGACTCCACAGTAGGTTAGTGGTGGAGATGGAGAGAATTAAATGCGTTCTGGATGTACTTGGGACCTCAGAACTGACAGGACTTGCTAATGGACTGAATTTGGGGATGTGAGGTCAAGACCACATTGCAGGAGGAACCACATGTATGAAATGGTATGACATGATATCACTGGATATATTGAGGGAAATAGATAAATGCAACTGAGTGGACAATGGTGTCATTTACCGAGATGGGGAAGACCTAGGAAGAAGAAAGGTAATGTGGGTAGAAGGGGGCAGGTGGAGGACCAGTAGCTCTGTTTTGGCCACACTAAGTGTAAGAAGTCCATTAGACATCCAAACAGACATGTAAGCAGGCAGTTGGATATACAGGCTGGAGCTCAGTGGATTAATCAGGGCTGGAGTTGTAAATGAATGAACCAACATTGGACCTTAGAGTGGCATGCCTTTGCTCAAGCTGTTCCCTTTGCCACCTCTTCTCTGGCCCCTGAGTTCCCATGTCTCCTTGAAGGCCCATCCCAAATTTTATCTCTGGGCAGTCAGTTGTTCATGCCTCTGTGCTTCCAGAGGTGTAACTACCTCACATGATACAAAATAGTCCGCCTCCCCCACTAGACTGCAAACAGAATCTTTGTATGTCCAGCATCTAACTGAATGCTCGGCAGGCGGAAGATACTCAATAGCAGCTATCTTCCTTCAAGGCACTGGGTTGGGTACTTTTAGAAGCAATAGGCTATTTAAACTTCTCAATAGAGCAGAAGGCATGAGTGCCATTCCATTTTAAAGCTGAAGAAATAGAGCTCTTGAGTGGTTAGGGTCCTGGCCAGAGTTTCTGCAGGTGAGAGAATGCAGACATGTCTGATTTCACTGTCAGGCCTCTTCCCACGTTGCCTGTGCCCCATGCCTGCCTCCCATCTTCTCCCTCCTCCCTGGCAGGGCTCCCACACTGCCTGCGCCTCCACACAGGATGTGTTTCCTGAAGTTCCTGGTCCAGATGGCCTGAGGAAGCTGCTCCTCATAAATCACCAGGCCTCATAGAGCTGTGCTCAGCCACTTTCTCCTCTCAATCTCCTGAGGCCCAGTGCGTGGGCCCCATCTGCCCAGTCAGCAGAACCGGCTTCTCCAGCACAGGGAGCCCGTCTGTGGTCCCCTCCCCACCAAGGCCAGGAGCCACACAGCAGATCCCTGTGAGCTGTTGAGGGGACTCACAGAGCATCTTGTTAGGGACTGGGAGGTGACTCAACGGGATGCACAGGGGACAAAGGAGCAATGTTTGAAGCTTTGCCTCCAGAGAAATTAAAGGTACAAAGGGCTGTCTAATCCACCTGCCAGGCAGGCCCCATCATCAGTCTGGGTACACAGACCCCTTCACCCTCTAAGCAAGAAGACACCATGTCACAGGGTAAAGCCGGCTGGACTGTAGAGTCCCTGAAAAACTTCCAGATCAATAGATTCAGTGACAACCCACTGAAGGGACAACATACCACTTCCATGAACTTCCATTTTCTTACTTTAAAGTTGCAGATAATAGTAACTGCCTCATGGCATTGCTCAGCTTTCAATAGACACTATTTCTATAAGGAACCCGAGGAGCCCTCAGTTCATAGTAGGAATATAAAAGTGAGGCACCTCAGCATAATGTAGCATGCAAACCTGGGCCAGCAGTGGGCACACAGGGACCTACCTGACTCCTTCAGATTCACAAACCTTCCTTTCCAGTCCATCATCACCATCTCCTCCAAGATATGTCCCTCTGCTACCTAAAACCTTTCTGTGGTCCCACGGTCACCTTTGGCCGTAATTCCCAACATTGTTTCAGTCTGTAAATTTAAAATCTACAATTTGGGGCAGCGTATGTGGTGGGTGTGGCAAGGCTGACTAGCTGCCCAACAAAGATAAGTCGTCCTGTCCCACCGGATGGAGTTGCTGGCTGAGGCTGCCCAACCCGGATGCTGTTTTCCAAGTCCTCTCCCACCCCGATGGAAGCATTGACTACTTCTCACCAGTGGAACGTGAATGGACATGATGGGCATCTTCCCTCCAGGCAGAGGTGTTAAGAACCCAGCGCTCCACTCCACCTTCTCTTCTCCTACCTGCTAGCTGGAAGAAAAGAGTAAGACGTAAGGAGATGGTGGAGCCACAAAACAGAAGGTGCTACCATCCCAGAATGACGCTGTGGAACAGAGCCCCAGCACCTCCAATCAATAATTCACATTTTGAGCTTCACACGAGGGGAAAATTGTTTTAAGCCAATAATACTGTATCATTTCTCTGTTTTAGCAACTAGCATTACCCTAACTAATACAAGGGGGTTAAAAAGATTCAAAATAGCATGAAATAAATCAATAATAATGACAATGTGATCATGGCCACAGTGTAACAATAACTCATAAAATCTATAAAGGTTTACGCCACTGTCTGACTATTCAGTGGGAGGTCTTTCAGTATCACATATCAGCTTGAATAGATTGGAAGAGAGCATACACTTAGGCAGTGACATTCTTGACTATTCTACTACATATGCCCCTTCTCGTCTTGCCACATGACCCATCCACATACTGGCGGCATCAGCCCCTGATTTCCTTCTGAGCAGCCACCCTTCCCTGATTCTCAGTCTGATGGGTCCTGACAGGCATGGCACCTAAGCCTGGCCAGTCAAAGTTCTATGTCCACTTGTGGGGGTGATTGCCTAGGAGTGGACAGATGACCCACATGAACTGATTCACCTGCCAATAAATATCAAGACTTTGAGTATGCTGGGACAAACACAAGTACTCTTTTCTGCTAGATTTAGCTTTAGAAAGAGGCAGGCAACCATCCTGCAGCCACAAAAGGAGAGCCCAGGGGAGGATGTTGCCAACATGGCAGAATACAGGACAGAAGACAGCGAGCAAATGGGTCTTGATGACATCAGACCATGGTCTTTTTAAGTCACGTAAACCAATCAATTCCCTTTTTTCCTAGCTCCCACTTGGAATGGATATTATGTCCCTTACAACCAGAATAATCCTAACTGGGACTCAGAAGGGCCACCATTTGGAGCCCACTTCTGAAGAATCGGCAGCTCTTCAGAGGGAGAACATCTAGCCTGTAGGATGCAATTTTGCCTCAGAGTCCTGCGCACCCAACTCCCTTTCCAGGGCCCTGCCCCAACCGCTCTCCTCCCCTGCCCCCAAGCCCTCTCCCCAGTCTCCACACCAGCTATGCCAAATTCCCAGAAAGCAGCGAGCCTCCTCATGCACCTCATCCCCACTGCTTCTGTTTCCAGGGCCTTTACCCCCAATCCTCACCCAGCTACTCTTAACCATCTTTTCAGCCTCCTTCAAATATCACCTCTTCTATGAACTCCTCTCTGAACAACAGCTTGCTTTTAATTAATCAAATTCCTTTTCTCTCACTTTTTTATTTTGTTCTAATCTGTGTTGTTCATTCTTTACCAAAATAAACGGACCTTTTAAAAAAAAATGCCCCAAGAAGCCTTGGCCCCCGTTCAGCCTGAGGTCTCACTGAAACCACTTCAGGAAGGATGACACCACCACAGACTTCCTGGGGAGATGAGATTTAAATCCATCTCCGAAGACCAGAGGAGTAAAGAAAATGAGCATCACAAACTTGTTCCCAAGGTCTGGGCCTGAGAAACACTCAGGAGAGGCCAATTGCTAAAACAATAATAATAATAATACCCACAGAGAGGAAGCCCTTCCTTCAGGAGGAAGACTGACTCAGACCCTCTTCCCTCATCTCTTCCTGTCCTCCTTCCATGCATCCTTCAACCACATCGCCTCTTGGTGGCCCCTCAGGCCACTGAACGTGCTTGCACCTCAAGACCTGCCATGGATATTTATTGCTATAGAGCACATTACCTGATTTGTAGCTGCTTTAAATAATAAACTTTTTTTTTTTAATCTCACAAAGCTCCTGTGGGTCAGGAATCTGGGAATGGCTTAGCTAGGTGACACTGCGTCGAAGTCTCTCGTGAGATTGTTGTCAAGGTGTTAACAGGGCCACAGTCTTCTGAAGCCTGGAGCATCTGTTTCCGAGGTGAACTACTCACAGCCTAGCAAGCTAGTGCTGGCCGTTGGCAGGGGGCCTCAGCTCCTCCCCACGTGCGCCACTCCATGAGGCTGCTTGCGTGTCTCCACCACATGGTGGCTGGCTTCCCATAGGATGAAAATCCAAGAGAGAGTAAGGCCCAAACTGTGACCTCTTTTATGACGTATTTTCTCCAGCTGGTGCATTCTTTTCCCAGACATCCCCATGGCCCATGGCTTGCTCTTTTCCCTCTTTCAAATCTTTGCTCAAATGTCACTTTTCCAAAAAGACCAGACTTTTGAAAACTACAATTCCTCCCACCTCAGAGCATTCTGAATTTCTTATTTCCTTTCCTGCCTGAGTTTTCTTCATAGCACTTATCACCAAATATACCTACCTATCTAAATAGATAAGTAGATATAGATATTGGTTGTTGTTGTTGTTGTTTTTAGTTTTAATTTTAGATTTATAAAACTATGAAGACAGTACATGGAGTTCCCATATACACTTAATCCAGTTTCCCCTAATGTTTGTTCTGGTTGATTTTTGGGGTTTTTGGGTTTTTTCTCTCTTCCCCTCAACATGTCATCTCCATGAGAACAGGAACTTTTGTCCATTTTTTTCATTGATATATCTCCAGGGTCCAAAACATCACCTCACTTGCAGTAAACCTTCAATAAATATTTGTTAGATGAATGAAAGAACTATCCCAGCAGCTCAAAGAAGAGCCAGTGCTAGACTTTTGACCTTGAGGTTCTTATCAGAACCACAGAGGGTATTGAGCACTGGCCAATCCATGATATCAACCCAGATGGGAAAGGCTATGGGTGAGAAAGTAAAATCTAAGTTGTTATAAAACAGTGAAGTAAAACAATAAAGCCCATTTATTCATTCATTTTCCCTCTTTGCTCTTTTGGCATGGTTTGCTTTATTTTTGATAAAGTAAATTAGCTTTATATTTGTGTCAGTAATCTAGCTCCATGTATCCGCAACATTGATGTAGCATTTCTCTGGAAGAGGCTTAGTTGGACTAAGCAGGGATCCCCCAGGAGAGGGGATGACTTCCAAAGAGTCCACAAGAATCACCCACCCTGAGTGTCCCCATGCCAGTGGAGTCATCCCAGCTCTCTGTAGACCCTTCCTGTGCAGGGATCCCGGCCTGGAAGGCTCCTCCACTGTCTCTTCGCTCTCAGATAATTACCCCAACAAAACCAGCACAACTGCATGCCTTGCTCCCATCTCCAGATTCACCCCCACCTGTGTTAGTAAGACTTGATGAATTCTCACTGATGAACTGATGTCCACCCCTGGGCTTAACCTCTCCAGGCCTGACAAGCCCCATTCCCAGATCTTCAACAGCCTGTATCCCACCCAATGCTGGGGCAAAGGGCTGGGGCAGGGACAGTGAGTATCTATCAACCGCCTGCTACAAGCCCAGTATTATGCTCGATCATCTACAGATATTTAGCTTCACTACAACTCAGCATCACAATTAAATACAGAGGGAGAAGGTGGTCTGGGGTGAGGCTCCCAGAGTTAGAAAATAAGAATTCCTACCTTGAGGACTGCTGTGAAGACCGAACAAGGAGTTGCAAAGGGTTAGCTTTAAAGCCTGGCATTTGGAAGATCTGGTGATTTAAGGCAAAGACATTTGCAGATGGGAAAAGTGGAGCCCAGCAAGGTTAAGGACACAGCCGAGGTCACACAACTGGTATGACAGAATTTGGGCCCAGGTCTGCCTAGCATTAAGGCCTGGCCATGTCCACAACATTAGTGTCCCTTAAAGTATGGTACACAGACATGCATCCAAGTCACCTGGGGAGCTGGTTTAAGAAGCAGAATTCCAACTCCATCCCAGATGTTCAACAGGAGCCTCTGAGGGGTGAGGCCCAGGCGTCTGCACCTTCTACCAGCTCCCTGGTGAGCCAACTGCATGAGGCCAGCCTGCCTCTCCTGTACCTGGCAGAAGCCAGGAACTGGTGCTTTTGCCTCTTGGTTAGTTCAAAGGCACGTCATGGGCAGCATTTTCTGGAGCCTTCCGGGGCCTGGCAAAAGCAGTTAGACATGCCTAGTTGTGCCTCTTTGTGAAACAGTGGGCCTCTATGCCAGAGAAAACATTTTGTCAACACAAAAGAGATTGCTTTGATATGTCTGTCAACAGAATGACAGGCAGAGCTGAGCATGGGACACATGTCCATCAAACAGACCAGCCTTGGTTGGTACCTGCAGAATACCTGGGGCGCTTTGCCGGGAGTCCTGGGATGGCAGGCCGGGTGAAGGCTGCCCACCTCCCTGCACTGGATGTCCACCCAGACCTCAGCTTCCCCTCTGAGTCAGGAACTATCCTGGGTGCTTCACAGGTAGGGCCTCACCTGACCCACACCAGCTCTAATGGACACTAGAAAGCCCATTACACAGGTTGAGACATTTTGACTCAGAGAGATGAGCCTTGTCATTCATTCACACAGCAGAGGTGGCAGCACCAGGACCCAAATCCAGGTCTTAAGTAGCACCTTCCCTACAGAGGCAGCTGGAGTCCTGGACCTGGGGAGGAAGAGATGTTGCTCAGGTACCCTGCAGCGTGCCCATTCCACAGAGCAGAAAGCTGCACCTTCCTCCAGCAGGCAGCTGGCTGTTTTATCTTTGGACTCCACGTTTGAAGAGGGGTATTTGAGGGTCCCTTTAAAGGGAGATCCCTATGTATTGGTTTTCTATGGCTGATGTAAAAATCGTGACTGAACTCGGTGATTTAAAGCAATGTAAATTTATTATTTTATAGTTCTGGAGGTCAGAAGTCCAAAATGGATTGCACTAGGCTAAAATGAAGGTGCCAGTGAGACTAGGATCCTTTCTGGAGGTTCCAGAGAAGAATCCATTTCCTGGCCTTTTCCATCTTTTTAGAGGCCGCCTTCATGCCTGGGATCCCCTTCCATCTTCAAAGCTAGAAACGGTAGGCTGAGTCCTCACATCAAATCCCTCTGACACTGACTTTTCTTCTGCCTTCCTCTTCCATCTTTTAAAGACCTTCCACCTTTTTAAAGACCCAATGATTACACTGGGCACACCCACATAATTCAGGATGAATTGCCTATGTTAAGGTCACTTCATTAGCAACTTTAATTCCATCTGCAATGTGAATTTCCCTTTGCCATGTAACCTAACATTCACAGGTTCTGGAGATGAGAGGGTGGACATGTTGGGGAGCAGTGTTATTCTACCCACCACACCCAGAAATCCCCATTCGCCTCCTCATCATGTTGGAAGGAGGAATAACCCAGCCATAGGTCACTGTCTTTGGGGCCACTAGATGGATCCTCTGCCACCCCAGGCTTGGCCCTGCGCTCTTGCCCCCCAGGCTCACTGTTCAGGCTCGGCATCTGGCTGCTGATCCACCCTCAATCCCCCCGGTTGGACTAGCCCCGCAGGCATCGCCTCACCCACTCAGCACTTGACTATGCAAGGTCTTTCCATATTTTTAAAAAACATTGTTATTGCTGTTTCTGACCTTGTTATTATTGTTCATAGAAGTTAACAGTACAGATTAAGAAAAAGGTTCTCTAAGTACTCTAAGGATTGTTTTGTATTTTCATGAAATTGAGATAACACTATAAGCTTTGTTTTCTAGTTGTTTATTTTCTACTTAATCTGCTGTGGCACCATTCACCTGTCGAGAAGACCAGGTCTCCCTTGCTCTTAACAGCTGCATGGGGTCCGGGGAATGGGTGACTTACTCAACCACACGCTTTTTGATGGGCATGTGGATTGTTCTGGATGATTTACACTTTCAGGTTCTCGAGGAGAGAGAAGTTCCCACACCCTCAATCCAGGCCTGCGGGGTCACCATGGGCTAGCAGGCAAGCACCCACCTCCTCTTCTGGCATGGGGAGCACAGAGCACAAAAGCTAAGGGAAGCACAGGGGCAGAGGGGGTCTCCAGGAGGAGAAAGTAGTGTGGATGCTGCGGAGACATCAAGTAAGATGAAGGCTGGCCAATGCCCGTCAGATCCAGTGACCCAGAGTCACTCTAGGGCCCTCCCCTCCTCAGGGCTGTGGTCCAGCCTCTGGGGGCAGAGGCGACCACATGAAAACCCAAGAGCCATCTGAGCTGGCGTGACTGCTAGTCCTGATGCCTCACACGAGCTCAGTCCCCCGAAAACGTGGCCGGGAAGTCACAAAGCCAGAGTCGAGCCCAGCGCTGGGTCAACGGCCCGACTCGAGGGGCGGCCCAGCCAGCACCCTGTGGGCTCAGTGGCTCCCCTGCCGCTTGTGAGCAGCTGACTCCCACCAGCCAGGGTCCACCAAGCCAGCCCCAGCTTCCGCACTGGGGTCAGTGCTGATTTTTTTCCATAATGAATAAACAATACAGGCTTATGGTTTAAAACTGATTCAAACTGCAAAATAAAGTAGAAACCCTCATATCTACTCTCTAGATGTAACTTTTGGGGTTATTATGGACCCTGTATACATATTTCTTGTGTGTGTGTACCCACATTACCACTCTGTCTGCCCCCTTTATAACCATCCTTGATTTCCAGATGTTTGCAGGAACATTGTTCCATGCTGTCCTTCTAATATCCTGAGACCTGGACACATTCTTACCATCCGCATTTTATAGATGAGGAAATTGAGGCTCAGAGAGGCTAAGCCACTTGCTCAGGCTCACACAGCTAGGAAAGGGCAGGACTGGAATTTGAGTCCCTGCCAGAGGGTTTCAGAGGCTGTGCTTCCTCACAGCATGCTCCCACCTACAAAGAGAGGTGACTATGAAGAATTGCTCTACGTCCTTGAAACAAAAGTCCCAGGAGGACTGGGGGCTGGGAAGACAAAGAACCTATTGTGTGCCAGGCAGTGTATCCTCTGCACCTGAGAGCTCTCATAATAACAGCCCCAAGAAAGGCCATCCTGGTCAAGAGTCACCCCTGGGGCCTCCCCTTTGACCCAGAAGGGTGACTTGAATGTTGGTGGCAGAAGCAGTGAGAAGGGAGGGAAGTCTGTGGCAGCCCCAGAGGTCATAAGTGAGCAGAGCTTCCTTATGGGGGTAGATAGGACCCAAGGGACACGACCCAAATGGTGGCACCCCTTACGTTATTTCTTCCTTTCAAGCTCTCGATAAAGTGCTCACAGCAGATCTATCTGGGTCACAGGACTGAAATAAACATTATTTGAATAATCTCAGGCTGACAGCCTCAGAGGACGGGCAGGAAAATTACCCCCTGGAAAAGGTAAATCTGAGCATGTCTCTGGGTGCACCCAGAGAGTGTGTCAGTCACCTCACTGCCACCTGAGAGCACCTGCTCTCACCAAACCCTTGAAAGGGAGATAGCAAAATGCAAAAACTCAGAGGAGTGGGGCTGACATGCCGGCACCTTCACTATGGCCACCAAAAGACGCAGGACTTGAATCCAGGTCTTTCCAGCCTCATTCCTCCTTCCCTCCTTAGAGAGCCATGTGGGTTGGGTGGCCCAGCTCTGAGGGAGCTGGATGGCTCACTTGAGGTCTCCATGGCAGCCAGTGACTCCTATACCCAGTAGCAGGATGGTTGAGCCAGCCACACCCTCTAGCTGATGCCTTGCTTGGCTGGCATCAAAGGTGAGGGTGCTTCCCAGATAACAGGTCACAGCAGTGGCAGTCAGTGGGCATGAAGCAGTGTAGTGTTGGGGAGGAGGCAACTCTAGACATCTGGACTGGAGTCCCAGCCCTGCCACTTGGTAGCCAAAAGCCCTTATCATGTCTATTATCATTCCATGAGCACTTTGCCATAGATAACCACTAGATTATATTGTTACTGGAGAAATGAGCCAGCAGCTCACAGCAGGAAGCCCAAGTTCCACTTCCGGAAGCCCAACCCCGCCCGAAACCCAAGCCTCCTCTTCTGTCCACCTGGGCAAACAACCAGATGTCTCTGAGCCTCAGTTTCCCTACCTGTAAAATGGGTCAGGATCATGGCCATGAGGGTCAGATAAGGTGGACCCAAACAAGATGACCCCAATAGTCAGACCTCCCCAAACCTGCTAGTCCCAAGCGGGGAGCCTCTGCCCCTCACTGCTTCTCTTCCTGATCTCCGCACTGGTTGGGCCAGAGGTTGTGCTGACTGAGTGGACCAGACGTGGGCATTTTTCCCTCTTGCTGAGCATTGCGGATTGCACCATGCATCCCCTCTTTTGTGTGTGAATTTCATGACCTGCTGCCAACAGCTTTTTGCTGGGCGGCTGCCACCATTTACCCAGCACAAGAAAACTGCCTTTCTTCCCCCATTTAGGGTCTGGTTTTAATTTCTACAGTATTCTCTTTAATAACAATGCCTAATTAAAACATCTGTTAAAAAGTCTGTAACATTAACTTTACAGGGAGAATTTAATAGAATTATATTGGAATTGCTGGCATTTAACGGGCTTCCTAATTAGGCTTTTCTTAAAAAAAAAAAAGAAGAAGGAAGAAAAAAGAAACATTCCACAAATTAAAATCCAGCCTCTTTTTTATGATGATGTAGGCTGATGGTCCGGTGGCTGGAGAGGACAGACAGAAGCTGGGAAAGAGAGGGAATCCAGTCAACCCAGGGTAATGAAATCTTCAGGATGGGGGAAGAAGATGGAGAAGGAGCCTACACTTAATGGCAGCATTGCGTAGGACCTCATTTATAATCTCAATTATGTCCTGACACCAACCATGAAAGTATCATTAGCTCCCCTTTATTGATGAAGAAACTGAGGCAGAGAGGGAAATGATTTGCTGAAAGTTACACACATGCACGCCGCAGAACCTGGCCGAGCCTTGAAAGTATGTGCCTTTCCACTGCTCCACAGAGCCTCCCATCTCAGCATCAGAAGGGTTTTCCAAGGCTGTAGGGCCCCATCTCTGATTCCATCACTTCTCGGTGATGCCCATCCTGGCTGCCCCCTTGAGCCCTTGGACTCTGCCCTAAGGTTCTTTCTGCAAAGTCCTCATCAGCTTGATGCCCAGCCTGCGATGCCCTGGCCCTGGCAGTCACTCTGCACCCCTTTAATAGTGAGCTAGGGGCAAGGCAGGTAGGAGCCCAGTCCAGTGCCCCAGGAGCACCCCTAAGTGGAGGAGTCAGAGAAGAAATGTCCAAAACCATCGTCCTGGGCAAAGCAAAAAGTCTGATTCCTGATCCAGCATTATCAACATCACCTGGGAGCCTGTTAGAAAAGTTAATTCCTGCCCCCGCCCCGCTCCAACCAAGACCACCTGAATGAGAACCTATAAGGGTAGAGCCCTATCATTTCTGGTTAAATAAGCTTCCCAGGTGACTCTAATGCCATTAAAGTTTGAGAACCACTGATCTAAAGACATCGGGGAGCCCTTCAGTCCCCTGATACGTACCCAGATCCCTCCTGAGCCAGATCCAAGAGTTTCGGCACTTCACTTGCCCTATGCCATTGACCCTAACAACTCCAGTCCCTGCCTTGTGTGGGACGATTAGCCCTATAGAGGGCCACTGGACTGAAGCTGGACTGCTAGTCACAGGAAACAGAAGTGGGGTTATGGGCTTTCCTTCTCTAAGTAATGGCAAAGACCAAACCCAGTGACTTCCCAGGAGCAAGCCCCCGCCTTTCTACCGAGGCAAATCCACTCAGCCGCCACAGCACTGACCTCAGCTGGGGTGCCCAAAAGCAGCCAGAAGGTGGAGGCCAGTCCAGGCCACAAAGGGGCCTGAGCTCCTCCAGTAGGGATTAAGCAGAAATCCGCAAGTTCAAGGAGAGGGAGATGTCTCCAGTGATGGTTTTCAGATTCTAGCACATCTCTGTTTTCAACTTCCCATCCTACTGACCCACCAACAGACATTTACTCAAAGGTGCCAGTGGGCCAAGCCCTGGAGTGGATTTAAATTAATTCAGACCCAGCTGGGACCCTCACAGAGCCCCCAGTCAAATGGGGGCACCAGCCAAACAGACAGCTCCCAAAGCAGGTCAGCAAGGAGCTCACAGATGGTGCCTTGGGGCCCATTCCCCACCGCGTGTGAATGGCTTTTGTCCTGATGGACAGGCAGCGGGGTGCACTGGATAGAGCAGGGGCTGGGGAATCAAACAGAGCCAACTTTGAAGCCTGACTCAGCCACACACATTGGTCACATGATCTTGGGTACATGGTGCTTCCTTGTTAAGCTTTGGTTCCCTCATGTGCCAATGTCCAAGGCATGGAGCTGTTGCCACACTGAGCTGGCTCTACATCTACAGAGGACCTGAATCTAGGATGGCAGGGATCGTTCTGCATCCTTCCTCCTCCCTGCAAGCCCAGAGCACCTGCTGAAGGGATGGGGCAACCAGGTATGGCACAGGGTGACACAGCCCCCTCTGCTCAAAACAGAACCTAACTGTACACTGGGGGTGTGGACACAGAGCCTCTGGGAGGAGCGGGGAGGGGCCTCTCGGCCCTGGCTCTGCCCCTGGCATCTCTCCCCCTCCTGAGGGATTTCCCTTGGATTCCTCCCACCTCCAACCGGGCACCCAGGCTCCATGACCCACTCTCCTTTGTCACTCCAGGTTAGAAATGGCCAGACCCTCCCTTCAGCACCCCAACGTACTTAGGAATTCTTATAACTTTTCTAAACACTAAGGGAAAACACCCCAAGAGAATAAATGGTGTTTACAACTCATCCTCCTCCCGCTAATCAAAACATTACTCTAGGAAGAAGGGAGAGACTCTTAGTGCAAAACCGGGTGGCAGAATTCCCACGGAGCAGGTAGTTTGTCTGCCAACATGGCTGCCAACCCCCCTTACACGCCTGCAGCTCCTCCCATCAAGATGGGGAGTCCACTTTCCCTTCCCCTGGATCTGGGCTGGTGTTGGGACCTGTTCTGATCAACAGAATGTGGTAGAAGTGACAATGTGCCAGTTCCAGATTAGAAACCCTATTACCAGAAAAGGAACTCGGGACCACTGCTCGGCCAGTTACTGACTGTGTGACCTTGGGTAATTTAGTTAATCTCTCTGAGCCCCAGTTGCCTCATCCATCAAATGGGTATAATAATAATAATATGCCTGACTCTGGAGTTGCTATGAGGATTAAGGAAGCTAATATTTGTGATACACTTAGAATAGTAGCCAGCCAACAGTAACTGCTATACAAGTGTTTGTTCAATAAATAATAAATGAAGGCATGAATCCAGTCTGGCTCTCAGCTCTGAAACATCAGAGGTTGCAGGTTCCCAGACCTTGAGAGCCCCTCTGCCCTATCTCCACGCAGACCCCAGGGGCTGGCTGTCCCTTAGCTGGTGGCCTCTCCCACCACCCTCCCACGCACTCACAGGGGCCTGGGCAAGATCGCTGTGGGAGGGACGCGGGCAGCCTGCATGGCCGCGTGGGGAGGGCTGGAATTCACAGTTCAGTGCCTGGGTAGATTCAATTGGACAATCTCCTGTTTGATGGCTTCCTCTGTTCAATTACTACTAAAATTCGTCAGATGGAACTGAGAGGTTTTAACGTCAGTAATTGTGATGCAAAACACTCTGTAATTGGTCTCTCACATGACAGTGGGGAGAACGCCATTGACAGGGAAGCTGCCTTGCCCCTGAACAGTTCAAGAGTGATGGCTCAGACGTGCTCCGCAGAAACCAGTTGTCTCCCCACCACCACGCCTGAGATTTCCAGCCTGGCTTTCCCTGCAGGTAGAGGCTCGCGCCTCAGTCTCTCAGGTCTCCCAGCCTGTGCAGCCGTGAGATGGGTATGCCCACACACTCCTGTAGGCCCCCCTCCACGTGATCAGCCTTGGGACCTCAGCTCAGCAGACGCCGGGAAGCCAGCGGTCCTCCTAAAGGTGGCCTTTTCATTCCTTTAGATGCAGATAATGTCACACCTCCAGGCCTTTGCTCTTACAGGTCCTTCTGCCTAGATTCTGTGCCCCACTTCCCACGCACATTCACTTCTGATTTTACATATGCCAGGTGTCCTTCCTTACTTTCTCCAGGAGGCATTAGCAATTTCTGCCTTCTCTTACAGCCCACTCTGTCATGGCCCAGACATTACAATTCACCCTTCTCCTGCTAATCACAACAGTTACTCTAGGAAGAAGAGACTTCTAGTGGGAAAGCGGGTGGCAGAATTCCCATAGAGCAGGTAGTTTGTCTGCCAACATGGCTACTAAGCCTCCTCACACACCTACGGCTCCTCCCATCAAGACAGGGAGTCCACCTTCCTTCCCCCTGGATTTGGGCTGGTGTTGGGACCTGTTCTGATCAACAAAATGTGGCAGAAGTGGCAATGTGCCAGTTCCAGGTTAGAAACCCCATTACCAACTGCTGTCCGGGTGTGGGCACTCTCGGTGCCTGGATGGCTCCACTAGTTGTCACAAAAGCCCCATATCACAGATGGGCAAAAAAAAGGGTCAGAGGAGTTATCCGTCTAAAATCACCCAGTTAGAAAAGGCAGAGACTGGATTGGAACCCAGGATGCCCGGCTCCAGGCCCTGAACGTCATTCCTGGGATCTCTGCTGTGTGAGAGGTGGGGACTCAGCCCTTCTTATTTAAATATCAGAATAAATCCAGGCCAGACAACCAGAGAGATCAGCAGCTACGACCGGTCACGGTCATTCTGGCTGGGTGCCTCCTGGGTGCCCGGCATGTACTCGTGGGACACATCAACTTATTTAATTACCACATCGACATGAGGAGGCAAATTTTATTGTTCCCTTCATTTTACAGATAAGGAAATCAAGACCCAGTGAAATTGATCGATTTGTCCAAAGTCACCTAGCTGGTAAGTAGTGGAGCCAGGCTGAACCTAGGGCCAGAACTAGCTTCCCAGACCAGCACTTGAATGTGCATTTGAATCACCCATAGTGTCAATGCAGTTTCTGGTTCAGTAGATCTGGGGGTGAAGCCTGAGATTCTGCATTTTCTATTGTTATTGTTCTATGATGATTTCTGTCATTGTTGTGTTATACTAACTGAGATCACCTCGCAGACAGCGATGCACAGTTCCCCCGTGTTGCACACATCAGGGGCAGGCCTGGCACCCTGGAGGCTCTCAGTCATGATTTGATGGGGGAAAGGAGGGAAGCAGAGCCAGGCGGGCAGTGGCAGGCTGCCCTTCCTGCAGAGGCACCTACACCCTGCATCTCACAGCACACCCAAAACGACCCACATTTCCAGGATCTTTGCTACTATTGTTCCAGCCCAGGGCAGGAGCTTCAAAGAGGTGAAGTAACTAGCCGGAGGACACCGAGCCAGGGCACCCATCCAACACCACGTCCTGCTGCCCTGCCTGTGGAGGAGCGTGGGTTCGCTGATTCGCATCCCCTCCCTGAGTCCCGGGCCAAGCTGGGAGCCCGGAAAGGACACTCCAGGAAGTGCATGGTTTTCTGCTGAGGACCACAGTCCCCCTGTTCCCTCAGACTTTTCTTCCCCACGTGAGGCAACCCAGGTGGTCTGTGGCTGGGGAAGCTGAGCCAGCAGAGGGGCCCACGCAAGGTGGAGGCTGTGTCACCACAGGCTGAGAACATATGCATGCACATGCACACGCACACACACAAACACATACACACACACACACACACACACACACACACACACACACACACACACAGTTTCCCGTGGGAATCCAGCCGGGTTACTGCCCAACCCACCAGCCGGGATCACCCCAGCACCAACTTTCTCAGGAAACCTGGACAGGCCAGGGGTTCAGGAATTGGCATAAAACATGACAAGAGGCCCCTGGGGGAGCAGCGGGGAGGAACCACAGCTGGTGTTTTGTGGACAGAATACGAAGCTTTTGCTGATCCCAGCAGACCAAGTGCCTTCTGTGCCTCCAGAGAACCTGAGCAGAGGAGCTGCAGGAACCAGCAGCTGGAGGGAGGGTACGGACGGGCTGACGCAGACACAGCAAAGGGCGGAGAGCCAGAGTCAGGGAGACATCAGGAGGGGAGAGACGCTGGAGCTGAGCAAGGCTTCATGGAGAAGAGTGGTCCGGATGAAGCATCACTGGCACGAGGGGGCGGGGGCAGAGGGACGCGTCAGGCTGGCCATTCTAGTCCCTGCCAAGCCCCAGCTCAGCAGGTGCAGAAGCCCTGGCCTGCACACCCTCAAGTAATCAATACCTTCTGCTGACTGAAGCCACACTGGCAAGAGACTAACGACAAGCTGCATGTCAGTTTGGTGATGATACTTGTAGATCCTGGGACACAGTGCCTACTAAATACTTGCCAGATGCCTACTAAGTGCCTGCTAAGCCCTCAAGCAAGTGAGCTGTGGCTTTCACTTTTGTCGTTGTTGTAGGGAGAGGCAGGTGCCTACAGCCAAGGGAATGAGGACATGCCCGGAAAGCCTGCAGGGATGGAGAGCCAGTCCAGAGCATGGTGGTCATCTCTGAAGGGATGCGTGGGAGTCCAGCAGACCCTGGAGTCCAGGGATGTCCTTTCCTCCTCCCTGCAGGGCCCCTCCCAGCCCCTTCTTTCTGTCTTGTCCACACCACCTAGGTGCGGGGGTCTGGTGGCTGCTCTGGTGGGAGGCAGAGCTTGGGGGTGCTCCCTCAGGACATGAGGCCCCAGGGAAAAGGCATGTCAGGAATGCTGGCTCTGTGGCCCCAGGGGCTCTTTTTCTCTGCCACTTACAACACTTCAGAATCCAAAGCGCTCTGAATGCTTCCCCAGATGTCAGCTCAGATCTGCTCTTCATGTCAAGCAGGCAGAAGAATTCACTACTGAGCCTATTCCTTCCCTTTTGGCTCTGTGACATCCCAGTTGTCCCAGCCTGCAGCCATGCTGGGGGCTGTGTGTCTGTCCCGGAAGGCAGAGTGACCCATCGCAGGGCCCCAGTGCAGGTCACTGGCTCAGCCTGCACCGTGACCCTGCAAGGGAATCCAGGCAAGCAGGTCCCCCAGGGGCATGCTCTTCCCCCTACTCCCAGCTGGGCCTGACGAGCTCCCCCATCACATGGGCTCAGACTTGGCCTCCACTTCACAGTGAACCATCCAGCCTTCAGAGACAGACAAAGGCCAAAGACTCAAGGAGGAGATTTGGAACCATTAAGGGCCATTCACCATGAATAAAACGATGTCTACATCTACACACCCACCTGTGTCACCCCCACCCCTGCCATCATCATCATCATTTATTAAGCACTTACTACAATTAGCCTATGAATTAGGAACTATTATTATATCTCTACTATGCAAATGAGAAATGGAGGCACAGAGAGGTTATGTCACTTGCACATAGTTACACAGCAGACTGGTGGTGAAACTAGGATTTGACTCAGGAAGTCTGCCTCCAGAG
Source organism: Manis javanica (assembly GCF_040802235.1). NCBI lineage: Eukaryota > Metazoa > Chordata > Mammalia > Pholidota > Manidae > Manis > Manis javanica. The sequence goes on along the minus strand of NC_133160.1, from coordinate 17,289,748 downwards.
CTGCCCTGTTCTGTTCTGCCACATCACCATAATTACACTCCCTCATGTGTACACAGCCCTTTACTGTTTACTCCCAAAAGTTCACATCCATGACCCTGTGAGATAGATGTGGGGTGACTCCCTCTTTACAGAAGAACTCGTTGAGACTCAAGGACCAGTAGGGGTCAAAGCTGGGCCTCAACACCGGCCTGCAGATCCCAGAACCAGAGCTCATGCCCAAGCCTTGCTGCCCCATAGCCTCAGATGTGTAGAGTCCGGGCAGATCAGTCCCCCAGTTTGAGGAGGCAGCTGGCAGCCATGGAGCCCAACCACATCCTAATCTCTTAACACTTGAGTCACCTGGCCCAAGAGTCCACCACCAAGGCCTTTGGTTTTTCATGCACCCATCACCAGGCCAGCACCCAGTATGCTGCGTCCTTGGTCTCCCGGAGCAGGTTTCTGCTTGGTTCAGCATCCGGCAAATTAGAGGCAGAGCTGAGAGCATTGCCGCTCCAGGGGCCTCACCCTGCCGCCATGCCTGAGGAGACTGCAGGAGGAGGGCGTCCAGGGCTGGTGGGACACAGGCTATGCGGGGTGCCCACCCCACAGAGCTTCCAACTAAGGGGCTCTTTTGCAACATGCCCAAGGCCCCAAATACAGGTACCAAAGGGAACACAGGGGCTTAGCGTGGCCTGCTTCCAGGGCCCAGCCACCCGGGAGGAAAGGGGCCAGGGAGACAGCAGTGCAGGAGGAGGCAGCAAAGCATGTGGAGCCTGCAGGACATTTCACAGTGGTCCAGGCTTCTGACTGCGATGTGGTTTGGGGCCAAGTCCCCCCTGCCCCTCACTGCCCACTGCTAACAGCAGCAACACGGACATTCGGGGAGATACAGCCCCCTGGAGACCTATAGGGAAGCATATAGTGGGGAGATTGGGGAAAGAGGCAGGTAGCAGAAACCAGGATCCCTTATATTGACAACTGGTCCGAGCCCAACCCTCACCAAGGTGTCCATATGTCAGAAGAGTTTGTCTAACAAAACCCAAAGTATGTTATAATTCACTCATTTCTGGTTTTAGCTAGTCATAACTATCCAGAGCTCTCTGGCCAGCAGGATGACCCTACCAAACTGGTACAATTTCCACCAAGGGCAAATTTGCGCATTTTAGATAACTTGGGTGGCCTGAGGGCAGCTTGTTGAAATATTAAATACAGTTTGAGAACATTTCCTGGCTGGTCTGTGACTGGACCTGCCTTGTTCCGGGATATTCCTCACAGGCACCTGGCCCATGGAGGTCCTCAATAAGTATTTGTGGAGTGGATGAATGGATGGTCACCATGACAATCTTCCTCGTTGTCTCTGTGTCTGGAGACTCCAGGTTCTTTACTCCTGCCATGGCAAGCTCCTCCTTACATTTAAGGGCATCCCCACTCCCCACCCAGGAGTTTTCAGCAAAATCTGATATGAGTTTGCACTGTCATTAACCCTGCTATGGCCACAAAGAAGCAACAACACACCACACACACACACACACACACACACACACACACACACACACACACACACACACACACACACACCAGGAACGGCTCCAAAGGCTGCAAGAGCAATAGCAGCTGAGTCGTTGTTCCCAATTAAAATCAGAGTATAAAGGGAAGAGAATTTATCTGCAAAAGCGCAAAACCACAGAAAGGTCACTGAAAAAGCCTCTGAACTTGTGTACAAAAATATGCAATTATGTGTTAACTGTTGCGTGATAACTGCACTAAGCATTTGACTTTGATCTCCTCACTGTTAACCACTGAGAATAAGAGAGGAAGCTATGCAGACCAGAAAGAGAGCAGGGTGTGGAGGACCAGGGCATGGATTAATCTCAGCTCATTGCTGTTGGTGTGATCACGCCTCAGTCTCATCTGCTGAGAAATGGGGATAGGAAGGCCCACCGCTCAGATGATAATGAGGTCGTCTAAGCTAAGGCTCCTAGCACAGTGCCTGGCGTGGAACTAATGGGCTCTAATGGAAATCCTAACTCCTCTCCATGAGCTGTATGCCTCTTAGATGCCTTTACATCAAGGCTCACAGGACCAAGCAACTATTCTTCAGGCCAACTGTGGGTGCATCTACCACCTAAAGCCCCCAAGGGCCCCAGGAGAAGACGTTCCCAAAGGTGACAGGAGGAATCTGAGAAAAAGTCCCTCCAAAATAAGAGATTTATTTACCTAACTGGGTCTGGCAGTGTGTCAGTTCTTTAAAAAGAAAAATAAATACAGTAACTTCCTCCCTAAGATGAAGTTATTTTATTTTTCTCTATTTGTATTTCCTGGCTACTTTCCTGATTCTGCCTGTTTTGGGGGGTCCTTAGTAAGTACTAACTCACAGACCAGGAAGGAGCAAGAAATAAAATTTTTTTTTATTTTCTCCTATTTTCCAGTTATATAGCATATCACAGCTAAGATCTAGCTCCTAAGTCTGCTCCCTCAAGTAAATTTCTCATAGGAAAGTTATGAAGATTCACTGAGATCATGCACGTAAAGCCTTTAATGCAGCACCCAACACTTAATAATTGCTCAATAAATGTTTACTGTACTTATTACACAATTCTCATAACAAAAATAATATGTAAGGGCTCAGAGAGGTTAAGTAACTAGTCCAAGGACACACTGCTGGTAAGCAGCAAAGGCAAGGTGAACCCAGGCAGCCAGAATGCCACCACCCTGTGCTGCTTCCACCTGATAAATGTTCATTTATCAACTTCTATTACATCCAAGAGACCTGAGCCCAGGCAAGAGGTTTGAGAACAGTGGCTTGGGATTCTTCCGTGGTAGGTGACAGATATCGTACAAATACTCACAAGCATGAGGTGATCAGAACCAGCAGGATCTTAAGGACCATGTTTTATAAATAGAGAAATGTGGCCTAAGGAGGAGCAGAGACTTTGCAAAGCCAAATGATAAATCTGGACTCAAACCTCAGTCTGCTTTCTCCCAAGGAGACCCCACCTCTAAACTCCGAGAATGAAATCATCGTTGCTCCACGGAGGGTGGGCAGCGTCAGGTCAGGAGCTGTCTTGCACTGGATGAGTGATCTTGAAAGGCTTACCTGGCTTTCTGTGCCTCAGTTTCCCCATCTGTAGAGTGGTGATGAAAAGTAACTCACCAGGTTACGATGAGAAATAACATACTGTATCTAAAAAAACATCCTAGGGGCTCCTTAAAATTCAGTTTAATCTTGTTTAGCCTTAGAAGCATGACTTTTGTTTTATTTCCAATCAGGTGACAGAAACCCACTCCTTGCTGGATAACCTACCACATCAATATGATTGATTTTTGCCTTAAAATAGACACCTTCCCTTGGCAGAGTATCCACAGGATTCTAGAAAGCGTGTTGGGGCTGTGCCTCACCCCCTCCCAGCCTGCCCTTTCCAGCCTTCCGTCTTTGCTTCCTCTTTCCCATCTTGCACCCCCATTTTTCTCACAAGCAAAGACCTTTTCTCTCCAGGCCCACGGCACAAACCCTGCACTTCCAAAGGAAGCAAGCGCTGAATAGATTTAGCAGGTTCTGATAAATGTCACGTTTATTTTGGTGCCAATGGAGTCACTGCATTTTAATGAAGACCCCGCCCCGCCCCCACCCCTGCCCCAGATGTTGGTGCTGGTGGGAACACCACACGTTCCGCTGCCACCTTGCAAAGGAGGGTTCCAATAAGCAGGCGCTGAAAGGTGATGCTGGGTTTGGCCTGCGGCCTCCCCCTGGCTCAAGGATACTGTTTCTGGGGCTTTGGCATTGCCAGCCCAGATCTCTCAAGCCTCTTTTCCAAACTCAGTTTCCTCATCTGAAGATGGTGCGAGCCACTGCTTCTGGCTGTGGGCTGGGCACCATGGAGACGGTTAGGGCCTGTTTGCTGATTCTAATTGATTCCTAAGATCCAGACCCAGGGACCAGGCCAGGAGCAGTTGGCTGGGAGAACCGGCTGCATGGAAGGAGCTGAAGTTGGGGGCTGTGCCGGCAATTTTCCCCTGCCAGAGAGTGAGAGCCACAGACTGGACCCCTTCTCCTGAAGGCCCATCCAGGAGGTGACCCTGGCCTGGTGGAGATGGGTGCTGGGAAGGGCAGCACCGGAAGCACAGACCTCCCTTTCATCCCAGCCGGAAGCGATTGGGGGAAATGACAGAAGACCCACAGAACTGGCTCTTCTTATATGCCCCACCCTCCCGCCCAACCCCCATCGCAGCCAACTTCCACACTTCTTGACTGGAGTCCCCACACAGTGACAGACTGGTGTTAGGTGGCAGCCCCTTGAGGATTGCTCCCACTCACACTGTACAATAAAATCCCCCCTTTCTCTGTGTTTTGCCGAGCCTAGGTGTTGTCTGGGCTCCTATTGTCTATGGGTTTCATGCTCCAGAAGCTTTTTTGTCATTACCATGAGCTAAAGCCTGCATGAACACACGGTAGGGTTGGAGGAAGAGGGAGGAAGTGTAAGAGGGGCAGGAGATGTCAGGGGTGACACTGGGGAGCAAAGCCTCCCGTCTCCACAGGAAACTGGATGTTAGGACTGGGTCCCCTAGGAGCAGACCCTGAGACAAGGATGCATGGGCAGATAGTGGATTTAGGAGGCGGTCCCAGGAAGCACCAGTGGGGAGGAGAAAGGGAGACAGGGAAAGGTACATGGTGGAGGAAGTTACCACCTAGGAACTCTAGGGCCAGTGGAGAACACACACCTCTAAGTTATTCCACCTAAGGAACAAGGGCCTGGAGACTTACACCCCAATTCCCATCCATTAAACAGCTGCATGTCCCTCCGAGGGCACTAACTTCACAGCACTCTGACCCACCCTCAGGCAACCTGTAAAATGGCCTGGAGAGGTGGCCGGGACACCAATTTTTATGTTTATCATAGCAAGAAGGTCACTGCAGCTCAGAGAGGCAGAACTCGGCCCACTATCAGCTAGGCAGCTGTTTAAAATGAAAGTTATTTATCTTCTAAGAGACAACTTGAACTGACTTTCACCCTACCACTTTCCACTGCTTACCCCATCCCAGCAGAGATTACTGTCCCTATAACATCTTGTCTACACTTCAGTTACAACATTTGCCATGCAGCACCATAATGACCCTTTACCTGTCTGTCTCCTCTGACAACCCAAGAGCCATATTTAAAGTGCCCAGCATATTGCAGGAATTTAGCAAATGTTTGTTCCCTCCCCTCCACGCTTCCTTCAGCCTCATAGCGCTACAAACTAGCACTGAGCATAAGACGCATAAATGCTTTATTGAGTTGCACTGAACAGTTACTCTAGAAATAAACTGGTCTTCGGTGTTCATAATAAAGAAAGAAAGAGTTGAGTTGGTCTAGATCTTAATGCATAAGAAGGAAAGAGGTAGTCAATCAAAGCAGAAAGAGCATTCCAGGTAGAGGGAACCAGCTGTGCAAAGACACGAAGGTAGGTTTTGAGGGAACCCCAAATAATCATGCACATGGAAGTGGGGAGCGGTGAGTGATGAAGCTGGAGAAGTGAGCAGGGGCCAGACCTGTGAGGTTTCCAGGCTGAGGGATGGCATTGCCATAATGCACATAGAGAAGGTCTTTTCCAAAAGCTTCAACAGTCCCAACTGAGCCATTAGGACTTGGCATAGGAGAGGATGCTCTGGCCAGAACAAGTTACCGAAGCTCAGAAGAAGAGACACAGTGCGGGAATCCTGAGTAGATACGACAAGATGGAAGCCAGAAAGACGCTTGTGTGATCACTCACCACTGCAGGGGCTCTGGGGTGGACAAAGTGCCCAGAGCACCACATCCCAGGAGGGGAGGAATGAAAACCACCGCATGGTCACCCAATGCTCAAGAAAGGAACTAGGACAATGGAATATAAGAACAATGAAACAAAATCTCTTAAAAGACTCGGCATCAGCCAAGAGAGGGCTTTAAATCCCTGAAAATGGGGGCCAAGGGCCCAAATCAGCTTTGATCCCAAATTCTGTATCTATAAATGGCAAAATTAAATCAGAAGTACAGGAAGAAACTAATTTTTTTAAAGAATACATTCACTTTATTTTTCTGATAATTATTTGATACACACTGTAGATTTAGAATACATCTACAATTAAAACACATCAACGAAAATAAAATAACATGTAATACCATCATATTTTCTTGCATTCTTTTTTAATCACTATATATTTTCCTGCAAATTGGGATTATGGTACAGACACAGTTTATTGGCTTCTTTTGCCATTTAATTATATGGCACATACATTTTACCCATGTCAATTATAAATCTATATTAATTTAATAGTTACATAGTTTCCATCACATGAGTACCGTATTTGATTTGTTTGATCCCTTATTTGCTGAACATTTAGATTAGTTCCAATTTTTCACTGTTGTCTGTAAGAGTACAGTGAACATTCTTATCCAAATAACTATTCCTTTGGATAAATTTCTGAAAATGAGATTACTGGGTCAAAGGGTACAAATATTTCTAGGGCTTTTGACACATGCTTTGAAATTGCCCTTCAGAAGATTCTGCCCTCTTGAGACACATAGTCTAAACTTGTACCATTCAGTATGGCAGCCACTGGTCATAAGTGACGCATTTAAATTAATTAAACTTAAACCCAATTCAAAATTCAGTTCCTCAGTACAATTAGCTACATATCAAGTGCTCAATAACCACATGTGCTAGTGGCAACCATACTGGACATTGCAGATATAGAACGCATTCCCATCACTGCAGAAAGTTCTATTGGACAGCACTGCTCTTGACTATAGAGAGAACAAAAAGACGATCCACGAAATAAATCAGTCAACTGCGCAATACGTCAGAGGGTGACACAAGCCATAGAAAAAGATAAAGCAGAAAGAGAGGGCTAGGAGACTCAGGTCAGGAGGGTCTGCACTTGGAGAAGGCAGTAGGGGGAGGTACCTCTGATAAAATGACTTTTTAATTGTGAGCCACATGAAGAAAGTAGCGAATGATGTGGTTCACCTAAGAGAAGACATTCTATGTAAAGGGGACAGCAAGCAAAGGTCCTGAGGTAAGACTGTACCTGGCATGTTCAAGGAAGAGCAAGGAGACCAATATGCCTGGAACAGAGTGGGAATGGGAAGGACATAGATGAGATCATAGAGGTGACTCTGCAAGATCACAGAGGGCCTTACAAAAGCATTTAATGGACTTTGGCTTTTACTCTGAGTGAGATAGGGAACCGCTGGGAGGTCGTAAGTAGAAGGAAGATACCACCTGACATTTCTAAAAAGCACCTTGTCTGCTGAATTGAGGATAGACTGGGAAGGGGAGGAGAGCAGAAGCTAGGAGACAGGGGAGAGGTGTTGGTGGCTGAAGCTGGGTGTTGGAGCACGGGTGGTGGCATGATTGCATCCTGGGTAGAGTGGAGGCTGGAGCCCACAGGATCTGTGGGTATGGTGGCAAGCTATTCTAAACACTACAAAGACAAAGCTCATGGACAGTGGGTAGCACTGGTAAAGCTGGAGAGGCAGCCTCTGTAAGAAAGGGAACTTGGAGCCCTGATTTGAAATCTGAGTAGGAGGTAATTTGGTGAAGATATTACAAATTCCTTGTCCAGTCATCCACAGCCTCCTGACCACCAGGAGAGGGAAGGGAAGTGAGCAGGGACTGTTTCCTCCTGGGAAACACAGAAACTTTGCTGCAAAGAGCTGTAAAGAGCCCAAAGAGCCGTGTTTTGTTGCATATGTACCTGCAACCCCCACAGCTTTGCTGTTCTGGCCCTGTTTGTCATAGATCAGTTAGTGGGTAGATTGCTTCGGCTGAAATGGAGATTTAGACAATGCCAGAGCAGATAATGGTGCCCGAATGCTGCCAAGCACTAATCAGGAATAGGCAATGACTCTGCTGTGCTGACTGAAGTGCGAGCATTTGGAGTTATTACTCAAGGCTTGTCTCTGCAATTAGATGATTGCATAACCTTAATATGATCAATCTTGCCGGATGTGAATTGTGCAGCTGTAACCACAAAATAAGGTGGCATTTTTGTTTTCTTGTTGAACGCAAACATTATATATGCGCAAGTCATAATTTTATAACGGCAGCTTTTGGCAAGAAAGAGCTTTGTCAGTCAGAAGACGCAGTTGAGAAAATGTGGGGGGGGGCGTGCACGCATGCATGCGCATACTCACAGTACAAATGCTTAAGAGACAGTCATAATGTCAGGCTTCGCCTTGGGAAATGTTGCTTAGCTGGTTTTGCTTCTTCTCTTTTTCCTTTTGTATACATCAATTTTGAGGCCAGGAAGTTGGGAAACTTGGAGCCCCTCTGGAGCCCTCCAGGGACAACACAGCTTTGCTGTCACACATGCGCCACATTGAGAGTTGTAGGGAATCAGCTTGATATTCATCAGCAATTGCACATCACACCCCGTTCATCAAGCCTCATTGTTCGGTGGGGACATGAGCAACAGCTTAGGCTCTTCCAATTGGAGATCCTTGCAGAAATCTTAGCCCAGCCCCCGAGGCCTGGCTCAAGGGACTACAGGGACACAGCCCTCAAATGCCCCCTCAACCTCGCTGGCTTGGGGATCCTCAAAGGAGCTCTGACAAGTGAGGCCATCAATGTCTCCTCTGTTTGGGGGCCCAATTTCAGGGGCACAGAACTCTGAGGAAGGGAAAAGCCCAGAGCTCAGCTGTTGTTTGGCTGTGGGTCAGGGGTGACTCACGGGGAAGGAAGGACAGAGAGAAGGAGGCGGGGGAAGGGAGGCCCAAGAAGATGTATTCAAGAGCAAGGCAGTATGATGGGGTATCAGGAGGCGAGACCTGGTGGCCAAATACATGAATGCCTAAGACTCTGTGTGTGTGTGTGTGTGTGAGAGAGAGAGAGAGAGAGAGAGAGAGAGAGAGAGAGAGAGAGAGAGACTGCACAATAATATCTGACTGAAGCTGTGATTTCATGGCTGGCACTAACTACAAAGCCAAACATAGCAGGCTGAGTTCCCCAGGAGGCAGACCCTGAGGTGGAGATCAGCAGGCAGAGATGCACCAGAGATGCAGAGAGTCCTCTTGGGGCCCGTGCACACGGGGCAGGGGAGGCAGCAGGTGTGGGCAAGGGAGAAATGGGCTGCAGTGTGGTCCCACGGCAGAGTCAGCTGACCCGATGGGAGCCCTGAAGCTCCAACAACCCTTCAGAGCTGTTCCAAGCTGGGGCGAAGGGGCCATGCCTGACACCTTCCGCTGACCAGTCACTGGATGAGGGCTGCCCCAGGAAGGAGGATGCGACCTTGAATGATGCCAGGGTACTTCCTGAAAAGGGCTGCCAGCTGAGAGCTGCCAGCGGACAACCTCTGTGGGGCAGAAGGAATCGGTCCTGAAGAGGGGCCTGGGCAGTGCAGCAGAGCATCACCAACAACAAGTAAAGAATTTGGGATCTGAACTAAAATTGGATGGGAGTCAGAGAAGGTCCTAGGGTGAGAAAGAAGCAGGCATGGGCCAGGGGACGAGGGTTAATAAGGGGCAAGCCAATAAGCCACTGGTGCCAACACAGAGGCAGGCTCAGCTTGGGTCCCTCAGAAGAGGCTGAGCCCCAGTTCCCTCAGAAGAGCCGCTTGCCCTAGACCTCTGCTAAGTGACGAGACTGGATGGAAACAAAAGTCCAGGAGGCAGGCACCTAAGCAGCAGGGACCCCGCACTGCCGGCACGATCATCTGACAGCTTCCACCGGCAGGGCACCCGGCATGTGCAGGCTCCATGCCAGACACTGTGAGCCTGCTGTCCTGACCAATCTTCAAGACAGGCTTAGAAGTCAGAAATCCCAAAAGATCCCCCAGAGGCAGAGGAAGGGTTGGGCTCCCTCATAACAGCAAGCCTCCAGCGTCCACCTCCAGCCTACGCCTCCCCCTGAGCACTAGGTCCATATGTTCATTACCCTGACGGCCATCCCTTCCTGGACAGCCCCAGGATTCTCACTCATCTTTCCTAACTGCCCTTCTCTTCCACCCTCAAACCTGGCTGCTCCTTCTGGCCTACATTTCAGTCAATGGCACAACATCCACCGACCTGGACAGGGCGGAGCATGTCATCCTTGACTCCTGGTTTCCCCTCCCACCGCTGCATCCAACAAGTCCCGCGGGTTCCACCTGCTTCCTAAGCCCAGAGTCCCTCCACCTCACTCCATGCCCCCTGCTCCACCTTAATTTAGGGCCCCTCATCTCCAGCAAGCAATTCTCCTCGTTAAGTCTTACTGCCTCGTAACTGACTTACCCCCTCCAATACACTCTTTTTGTACATCCACAGGTTCTTTCTACAATGGGAATCTGGTCACAACTCTCCTCCACTTAAAACGCTCCTGCGTGTGCCCCATTTTCTTCAAAATGAAATCTGCATGCCTTCCCACTGCAAAAACTTTTCTTGATCTGGTTCCTGTATCTCTCTGAAGCCTCATCTCTAGATACCCTCTCTCCCTTTCTCTTGTGCCTTCACATAATGGCTCCTACACTACACATGCATTTACACTCCACATTTGTGCTGTGCAGTGTAGGAGCCATTAGTGACATGCAGTTATTGAGCACTTTGGAAGGAGCTGAATCCAAATTGTGATGTTCTCTAAGTATAAAATAGACACCAGATTTTTCATACGTAGTATGAAAAGAAAGAATAAGTGTGTATTGATTGTATGTTCAAATGATAATATTTCAGTTAATTAATGTTAATAGTGGGTTAATCAATTAGTTTCACCTGTTTCTCTTCACTTTTTAAAGGCAGCTAGAAATTTTGAATGATACCTGTGGCCCGCATGCTGCTCCCATTCAATGGTGCTGCCCCAGCCCCTTGGGGATGGAATGAACACTCTCCCCCGCAACACCAACACTTAGAAGATTTTTCAGCTCCAGGATCAGAGAACATGATCTGTCTAAGGACTTCAACTGACTTAAAGTAAAGAAAATTATCCTTTCAGAGCTTTAGCGTCTGTCTTTTGGAAGTAGTTAAGAGGTAGCCACCAGTGGGCCCTCCATTTTTTAGGTACTGGTGAGCCACGGACAGACTTAACACAGAAGAACCAAGAGAGGCTCCAAAGCTTCTGCCGGAAAGCACCAAGGACTGTCTGCATGAGCCAGAGGGCTCTGCAGAGCATGCTATAGTGAGGGAAACGAGCCAGTTCTGTTCTGTCCCTGAGAACTATTTGTTCAGATGAATGATGTTATGACAGTGTGGGTTCAGACTGCCCTGGGGGCCATCAGTCCCCATGGGCCAGAGAGATGAGGTTGTCCCAGCATGGGGAGGAGCTGACACTGGGCTCCAGAAACGATTGAAGAGAATGGCTCTTTCTCCAAGCTAGATGGAAGAATAGCCCTTTCAAAGGAGCAAGGCTCAGAAACCCCTCAAGAGTATCTTTTTATTGATACTTTCTGGGACTCCCAAAGCAGTCATATATTACAGAGTTTTGAATATTGCCCCTTGCACATGTCAGGGACCATCAACACAGCCGTAACGTCTGCCATACTCCAACAGCCTGTGCAGTGGGAACAGGGAGGTGGAGGCAGGAAGGGGAAGTATGGTCTACCCATCACAATACTTCTGAGGAGCAGCCTCACAACGATGGCGCCAGGCCTCCCAGGATGCTGGGATGAGTAGGGTCCATAGTGGCACTGCAGGCCACCAGGAGCACCGGGCAGGAGCTGCAAACTGATGACAGCAGCAGCTGCAAGACACACCCCACTTTCCAGTCCACCCTAGAGAGTCAGTCCTGGAAGGAGACTCACTCTAACCCCATCCTGCTGCCCCTTACTCCTGGCCACTTCCTTCCCTGGCCACTGCCTCCCTCACTTATATTCAGGACTGAGTTTAGGCACCACCTCCTCCTGGAAGTCTTCCCTGATGCCCTGGTGTCTTTCCTCGATGCTCCTATAATACCCATTCCTGACTCCATTGTCTCCGGTTGTCTGTTTGACTCAGTTCCTCAACAGTGGGCATCCACATGTCAGGAAGCTGAAGTGATTTTTCTTTGCCATCGCAGTGCCAGCTCAGGCTCTAATACACAGTCTCTGCTCCGTGAACATTTGCTGAATAAATGGATAGGAGTAGACAGATCTCAGATACAAGAGAAACACCCTACGCTCACCCACTCTTCAAGCCCCATCTGAAGTTCGACTCATTTTTGGCTCCAAGAAAATTCTGATATTCAGCTTGACCATCTCAAGTTTCAAAAAATAACTCCTATTGTCTTCAAAGCTCTAGGACAAGAGGGCATGACAAGCACCTGTTTGGAGGCCCTGTGATGAGAGCTTTTTCTAATCCTCCCATCATTTAAACAAACTGAGATCCTGATTGATAGAAGAGCCATTTGTACAAAGACTGGGAAAAATGGCTTTTAATATCAGTTTTTAAGAAAGAAAGTATGGCTCCTATAAACTGTTAAACTTCACTTTATTGACCATAAATCTGTATTTTGCTCAATGCAAAAGTTTTTCATCTTGTACAGAAAAAATGCTGAAACAGCGACAACCACCGAAAACAAGAAGTTTTCTCTTACGGACAATTTATATGAAAAAGTTATTGAATTTCTGGTTAGGGAGGCCAGGCCAGGCATCTCAGAGCTTCCCCCAGGGCCAGGCCAGCGGGTGCCAGACACGACCCGTTGCTGATCAATGTCAAAAGAAAATTAACCAATTGTAAGTCTATTAAGTTGTGGGCGCCAGGGATTTCAAAGCCCAGAGCAAAGTTGTGTTTCTCCCTGAGGACATTAAACAGAGGCTTTCTTTGCTATACACGCAGCCATTCTGCCAAAGGAAGGGGAGGAAGAGCTGAGATATGATTTGGGGAACATTTACTAGAAACTAGGTGCTTCTGCAATTTTTGTCTCCTATAATCCTGGAAACACCAGGAGGATGGCCACATTTTACGAATGAGCAAATGAAAAATCAGAGGGCTTATAATTAACTCATTCAAAGCCTCACAGCTTGGAAGTTACTAATTAATTTCTCCAAACCTCAGTTTCCCCAGCTGTAAAATTAATCGAAAAGTAATTAGCCCAGGACTGGCACACAGTCAATGCTCAGGAAATGTTCACTGGCCTCTTAAAGTCAGAGACTTTGGAGCCAGCTGGCTGGCTCTGAGACCCATACTTACTCCCCTGCAGAAATCACCTCCTTATCAGTCTCTCTGAAACCAATTTCCTTAAGGAAGTAGGATGGTTGGACCTCCCGTGTATACATGGGGCAAAGGAGCAATATTTTTCACAAAGAAAGATGATACACCATTTAAAAAGAGTGCATTTCGACAAGAAGCTGACAAGATCCTTCAAAGGACCCCCTCTCACTGCTTCAAGTGCCAGAAATTTTACTATTAGAGCTGCACATTCTTGAATTAAGGCACTATCCTATCCCATGTCACAATGAAAATACCCCTGGGTGAGTTAACATATTTTTGAAGTCCATGATATCAGAGCTAGAAAGAGTCTCCAGAACTGTCTAGTCAGAGAAGAGCATGGGGTAGGTACATCTGGTGAACCAAGTCCTACTGACTGGCTGTACCTACTGGCAGACTGTGTTGAGGAGGAATCTGAGGTAGGACCTATGCTTGGTGGGAAAGAGTACAGTAGTCTATTAAGAAGGTCTGCTTGAGGCAGGAAAGCAGCTTGGCAAACAAGCTCTTCAACCATTTCCTAACCTCCAATCTTTCCTTTCCTCTTGCCACCTTCAACTTACCTCCCTCAATAAAGCTGCCAAGGTAATCTCCCCAACACAGAGATATGATCACATTAATCCCCCAATTCAATACCCTTTAATGTACGAGTGGGACAAAATGCAATGCCTTTCTGAGCTGTTTCCGCTTCTCTCTTTAGCTTCACTTCCTGTCACTCCCCTCACATGTTACACCCTGGAAGTACTGAACTACTTTTATTTCCCCCAAGTACTCCGTGTTTTCTTACACCATCACACTGTTCCTGCCAATTTACACAGAATACCCTCTCTTAACCTGCCCTAATAACAAACTCTTATTCATCCCTCAAAACCTAACCTAAGAGTGAATTCTTGAAGCCTTCCTTGACTCCCATTCTCCACTGCTCCTTCTCCACTGCTACCACTGCCCCTTTCACATTCCTCCATTAAGCCTTTCTTGCATTGCTGTGAGCCTCTTAAGGACAGAAGCAAGATATCTAATCTTCCTCTGTACCCTGAGCACACAGCTTAAACCCTAGTACAATAACAGGCTGTAAATATTTGAAATATACACATCCTCCCATTGACAAACATTTGAGATACAGCTAGGAGCAAGGAGGAATGGAAGAAAACAGCCTCTGCCCTCGTGGACCTTACAACCTGGTGGGAAAGACAATTAATATAAGGGAGACAGAAAAATATATGTATAATTATAAAATGAGAAAGATGTGATGAGATTGAACACAGCACTGTGATGGAAGGAAGGGGTGGACCTCTTTGTTGGAGTTTTGAAGATAATAGAATCAAACCTGCAGGATGCAAATGAGCCAGATGAAACTGAGGGAAGGGGTCCCAAGCACACAGAACCCTAGGCATGCAGACAAGACCTGCAAAGTTTTCAAGGCAGTAAAGAGTGTGGTGTATCTGGAGCTGAAAAGAAACCAGAGAGGTTGGAGTGGAGTGAAGGAAAAGAAGAGGAGGCTGAGATACAGCTGGAGGGGGAGGCAGAAGCCAGAGCATGCAAGGCTCTATCAAAATTAAGTGATTGGATTTTGTGCTGATGGCAATAGGGAGCCATGGGAGGAATTTGAGCAGAAGAGTGACAAGATCTGATATGCTTTTTTAAATGAGCACTCTGGCTTTCTGTGTAGTGAATGGCTCGTTGAGAGACTACAGCAGTCACCAAGACAAGAGACAATATTGACTTGGTTATGGGTGGTGGAAAGAACTTGATAGATTTGGAGTCTGTTTTAGAAGGAAAGGCAATAGGACATGACATATGCTTCACACCCACCTGGCTCCCTTTCAAACTGGATCAACACAAAAGCCCCAAACACAGTCCTTCCTCACATGGCACTACCCCCCAGTTGCTCCTCTGGTCCTCTGACTTCAGTTGAGACAATTGGCTTTATCACTCTATCGTGGGCTGGCAGCACCCAACACACTCAGCCTGACATCTAAGAACACAGGGATGAAGGTCACTTTGTTGGCTGGCACCCCTGTCCACCCTGTGCCACTTCAGTCACCAAGGTAGAGCTGGCACAAATCCAGAGAGGGCCCAGGTAGCAAGCTTCTGTATACAAAACAGAATATGTCCCCCTACCAGACCATGCTTTGCTGTGGTTTAACTCAAACACCAAAAATGGTGATATTGGGGGGGAGTGTGGGCTTTGAAGATCTGAAGAAGGAAAGAATTATGGGGCAAAAGAAACTGACCACATTTGGGTAGGCCTGCTCCTCTCTCACGTTGCTAAGAGAGGAAACAAGATGCAGAAAGATCTTCAGGTCTAGTTTTTAAGTTGGGGGGTGAGTTCACAGGTGTTCATTTTATCATTATATTTTATAACTTGGATATAATATATGCTCATTTGTATATATCATATGTTATATTGAAGAAAGGATGGAAGATAGCTCCTAAGGGGAAAAAGTGAAACTACTGCACTTCCCTCTGCTAGATATCTAATGAGCAAATAAGGTAAAAGCTGGAGCAAAATTGTTAGCAGCCTTGAGTTAATGAGCTGAGCCCTCGTACGCAGGTCAGAACAAAGATTTAGCTTCAAATTCCTGGTTCATTTATTCATTCAGTAAACACTGGCTGATGTATGTTCTCTGCTAGACACTCAAGCTGCCCTGGAAGAGCTCAGGGCAGAGCTCTTTACTCAAGGCATAAAGAGCTTGGTGCATCTGGAGCTGAAAAGAAACCAGAGGGGTTGGAGTGGAGTGGAGGAAAAGAAGAGGAGGCTGAGATGTGGCTGGAGAAAGAGGCAGAGGCCAGGTCATGCGAGGCTTTATCAAAATAAGATGTTTGCATTTTGTGCTGGGGACAATAGGGAACCTCAGTTTCCTCTTCAGTGATGAAACTCCAACAAGGAATTACATGTACAGTGCTTAGCACTGCACCTGACATGTGGCAAATGCTCACTATGGATTACCTATTATTAGGCTATACATTTTGATTTAGTGTTTCAAGGATAAGAAAGTAAATATTGGCAATGATAAAGTGAGAATTTTCTCATTTAATCTGCCCATGCATGCATGCAGACTGGTGAAAAGGCAGCTTCTCTGAAGAGAAGTGATTTCCCAAACACTCAAAAGTCGAATTTTTTTTCAAACCCTCAAAATTGAAACCCTCGTGTGAAAGAGCAAGAGGTGGCATTCAATTAGATATGTATAAGTAAATTTCTCAGCTCACTTGCTGATACACAGTAAGGCTTTAATAAATCACAGTCATTTTAGTCCTTCTTTTGAGAAGAGCAGAGCCCTCCCAAAGGCACCACCACATCTGAGTTCTTCACTCGTCTGCCCTGTGTGATAGGAACTCTCCACAATGGCAAGTGGCAGCAACTCCCAGCCTCAGAGGAACCCTAAGGATTATCACACCTCTTCTTTTCCAGCAGTTCTTGCCCAGCCACAGATAGTTTTCTGGTAAACTCTGTCTTCTCAATTCAGTGAGACAGCTGGCATCTGCTTGGGCTTGTCTCTGTCCGTGAGCTGGGAACTCTCTCCAAGAAATGAGATGGAGCAATCCTGAGGCTCACCTCATTTGCTTCCCTTCTCCATGGGATTCTGCCCTGAACCCTCTCATATATGAAATCTGTACACTTTTCATTTATTTGGATGTTTAATTATTTAAGGCAAGGAGGTAAATCTAGTCAGATCTTGACCAGGAGCAAAAATCTCCAGGATTGGAGATATGAACTCAGGCAGGGCCAGTGGGGTAAATCAGAGTGAACAGATTCAAGAGAGTTCCTAGCTTAAGAAGATAAGTGGCTGGCAGTACTATTGGCTCTGAGAAGAAGTAGCAGAAGCAGGCTTAGAGGGGAAGATGACACAGCTTTGAGGCATATGTAAGACGTAGGCAGCTGCATAGAGGGTAAAAGGTCAGGAAAGAGGGTGGAACTGAAATCACTACCTAGGACAAGACCCCTGGGGACATTTGAGTGGTGCACTCCAGCACCCTGCTTATAAATGCCCTGCCACAGAGTAACAAGTGGCACCCCCCAGTCTGCTCCCACCACACTTCTCTCATTCTTCCAGATGGCCCATGAAGAATGGAGTACATTCACTGAAGCCCCCATGTCTAATTAATAAAGAAGAAACCCAGAATCCTAGAGGCCATGTCTGTGGAGCCTTCATGTCCTTGCATCCTCTCACACATGTCTAGTCATTTTTTAATCAGAAAAAATAAATTTAGGGGAATTTACATGGTCTCAGCTATTATCATATGTAGGGAACCACCCTGGGCACTTTATGTAAGTTAATTTACTTGGTCCTTATAAGCCATGCAGTTATCTTTTCTCCATCTTGTGTGTAAGATCTTTAAGGCTTGAACAGGTCACTTGGCTTCCCTAGAACCACAGAGCAAATGAATTGCTCAGGTTTTGAACCCAAATCTTCCAAATGCCAAAGCCTTAGCTCCAATGTCGTGGCTTCCAAATGCCTGCCACAAACTGCTGATGATGTATAATGACAGTTTCACTGCTGCACCATGAGATAGGCCAAATATTTCATACCCTTGCCCAATTGTCAACTGCCTTTTCTTAGGGTGGACGGTTCTTTCTTTTGAAATCATGCCATTCCTAGGGACAGGGGAGTTCAAATGACTCTGCAGGAAGATGGTTGTTGTTTGCTTTATTATTCTATGTCCTTACTTGGCAAAATAAAAAGTTGCCAGGCTTGTGTAGGTTCTCAAACTTCCTTCTAACATTTCCTGGTCCATGAAATCCGAAACACTGGGAATGAGTGTAGGACCCCATGCTGACACCTTAATATTTTAAAAGGCAGGGGCAGGGCAGAGGTAATTCAGGCCATCATCTGCAACACCATTACTTTGTGGTGGGTAAAGCAGAGACGTGTGGAGGTCCTAGCCTTCCTCCAGCAGCCACATCACACCTGCCATTCCAGGGATCACACAAGAGTAAACAGGCAAACCTCTCTATACAGACAGTGGCTCACTCTGAATCCCAAATGGAGAGAGAAGAGAGCTTATTTTACAAAGATACATTCTGAAATTCCACTCTTAGCTGTTGAAACCAGATTGTGGGAATTAAGAGATGAATACTAACAATGGACTCTAACAATGTACCTCTTCTATCCTCTCTTGCCCAGACAGGTGCTCTACCCAGATCCCAGGGAAGAGGGCGTGTTTTTCTAAAATCTTTGAGGTCAACGGCAGGACTACTTAGGGACTCCAGGCCTGCAAGCTACTTGTCCATTTGCCCAGCCGTCAGGCAGGAGCCCCACAGCACCCCAGTGTCTTCCTCCCTCTGTCTGGCTGTGGCTTTCTGAGCTCAGAGGGAAGTTCTTCTCATCCTCTTCCTCCCTGAAGAAAATAATAATCTGTATCTACAAAGAAAAAAGTGTTAAATCCTACTACATTCCCAGATACTGGGCTAGGCAATTCCAAGCATACTTTTTCATTTACTCTTACGTGATCACTATGGAGAACAGCATGGCAGCTCCTCAAAAATGAAAACCAGAACCTCCACATGACCCAGCAACATCACTTCTGTCTTTGTGTGATGACAGATAGTAACAACACTGACTGTGGTGAGCATTTGCTAATGTATATAATTGTTGAATCCCTAGGTTGTTTACCTGAAGCAAATATAAGACTGTATATCAACTATACTTCACTAAAAAAAAATTCCACTTGTGGGTATCCACCTAAAGAAAATAACTGTCTTGAAGAGATATCTAGACCCCCATGTTCTAGCAGCATTATTTACAATAGTCAAGACATGAAAACAACTTAAGTGTCCATTGATAACTGAGTGGATAAAGAAGATGTGGTACCTATAGACAATGGAATATTATTCAGCCATGACAAAGAAGGAAATCCTGCTATATGCAACAACATGGATGTACCTTGAGGTCATTATGTGAAGTGAAATAAGTTAAACAAAGAAAGACAAATATTGTACGATCTCACTTACAAGTGGAATCTAAAAAAAGCCAAACTCAGAAACAGGAGTAGAGTGGTGGTTGCCAGAGGCTGAGGGTGGGAGAAAGGAGGAGATGTCCATCAAAGGGCTTGGAAGTTAGTAGAGTAAAATTCAAATGCAAGTCTATCTGCCTTCAAAGTTTGTTATTTATGTACTCCATCTTCCCTGCAGAACCCTCCTCCCTAACCTCCAAGGAATATGGAAGAACACAGGACATTCTAGAAATCCAGAGCATGGTTGCTGGCTATCTCCAGGAGGAGTTAGATTCTGAGAACTGTTCACAAGAGAGCAGGTTACTTGTTTGGGGAAGTTTTACTGACGTATTTCTCTGTTTTCCAGCAGCCTGTCTGTCTCACCCCTGCCCAGTCTCCTGCCTCCCCTGGGATGCGGGAGCTCAGAGATTACCTCTGCACACCTAACGGAGGAGAGGGGAATGCCACACATGAATGAACACCAAAGCGACAACAGGCCTCCTAACAGGTCCCGCATCTCTGCCCCCCTCGCCACAATGTTTCTTCCAAGAGTGACCAAGGGGCCTTGCAAAAATGCAGATCTGAGCATCTTGTCCCTATGCCTACATTTTCAGTAGCATCGCATCGCCATTCAGAATAAAAGCCAAACTCTTCACCAAGCCCTCCAAGGCTCCTTCCCATTTCCCCAAGGCCCAACCCCTGCCTCCTCCCTCCCTCCGGCCCAATTTACAAGCACACACCTGAGGGCAAGGACTGTGGTAGCCCAGAGAAGGCATTTGGCTACGTCGGATGGTTACAAGGAGAGAACAATCAGATGAGTCCTAACAAGAGGGATGTGAGGGTTGCTGGTTTAACCGTTGTCCTGGTAGTGACTCAGGCCTGAGAGCCCTTCCCGGTGTGTCCCTGGCCTTCACGTCCTCTCCACCCAGCCAGCAGACGAAGAGAGCAAGGAGGGCCCATGGGAGGCCTCAGGGCCCGAGCAGCCTGCAGCACAGCCACCACGTGCCATCAGCCAGAATCACACAAAGGCCCACCTGACCGCCAGGAGGGGTGCTCCCGGGAGGGAAAGGAAGTGGGATCGGGATGGCACAGGGTGGGTGCTGGCCAGGCCCTAAGGTTTCCCATCACACCTAACTCTCCAAAGTTTGCCAAAAGCCACCTCAACGGGTTGCCTGAGTGGACTCCTCTCCTCTCCCCTGCCCCCTTCCTTCTCTTCCAGCCTCTAGCAGTTTTCTCTGCATCTTGCCCTTCTGCATGTAAAACTGGTCTCACCCTTAGAATAACAGTGGGAGGGTGGGGAGAAGGCAGTGGAGGACACTGGAACTGGACTCTGCCCCTCTGGCCCCCCAGCATGCTGCCAAGCCAGCGGCCAGGCACTCTAGGAAGCTGGCTGCAGCCTCCCTCACACCACTGTCCAGATGTGTCTAGAACTTATCACCAGAATGGCCAAGTCAGCAGAGATATGGGTTTTGCCTCCGCAAGGATGTTCATTTCTCCTAAGAGGCCAGGGAGGTTGGCTGACTCCTTTTCCACATGCCCCAACAGCCAGGCCGGTAAGAGGGGAGATGAGACTGAAATTTCACTTTCTCAGAAACAGCAGATTCAGCAACTGTGGCTGCTACAGGAGACACAGATCTGTACCGGCTTGATTTCTCTCAGCCTTTATCACCATACAGAGAGCAAGAGCTATTACGCCCTGTCCAGCGGCCAAGGACTCACCTCGTCTGGCATTGGGAAAATGATACCCTGGCCTACCAGGGTCGCCAGAGGCCTCCTCCCCCAGCACTCACATTGCCGGGCTCCTTGCCGCCCCAGCCCAGGAGAGCCGTTTCCAACCAGGGCAGACCCCATCCTTGCCACCCTGGACACCAGAAAGCCAACTCCCTTCCAGAAACTGGGCAAGATTGGGACCCCACAAGGAAGGCCGTAACAGAGGTCAGTGCATGTCCAGGAGACAGGACCCCCACCGCCACATTTGCCTGAGGCTTGAGAATGGGAGGGGATCCATGCCTGGCTCCTTTCTCTCCTCCCGGGAGCCCCTGGGGAGTGAGCAACTGCCAAGGCAGAGGCGGCTGGCTGCCTTAGGAAAGGAGGTCCCTTCTCCAAACTTGGAATTCTTATGCCAATGTTAAAAATGCAAGGCTCCAGTCAGCTGATGCAGAACCTCCCAGATCCTCCTAGCTGGTTGGGACCCTACAGCTAGGTGAAACACGGTGGGAAACAGGGAGATGAAGAGCCACAGGGTCTGTCTGTTCAAACCATGACCAAACCCGGATGTTTTTCCTTCCTTCATCTCTTTGACAAACCCTCCCTAAACACCTAATCTGTGCACAGCCCGTGCTCAGCTCTGTAGGTTAGGAATGACCAGCATCCTTTCTCTGCCTTCCCCAAGCTGTTCAACTCATAGAAAAAGGAACTCAGTAGAGAAATCATGACAATGATGAGACAGTGCTCAACATTTATTGAGCACCTACGACAAGCCAGATGCTATAAAATATGCACTACAATAAAGGAAAAAAATGACCCAGTCCCTGGAAGAGAGAAAGAAATATCAACACACACTTGGTCACTCTGCTGTGAGTTCATTCCTAGACTGTGGAAAGCAAAGGACCCCCCACCCCAGGTCAAACCCTTGAGGGGTTTATCTGGTAGATGAATCAGGGACACGTTTTCTGATGGTTGGGAGCTTGTAGCAGGCATTGGTGGCACACGCCCCACGTCAGATATCGAAGACTTCTTACCCCAAGTACTGGGATGCTCTTCCAGAGCATTTTCTCTGGCCCGAGGAGCTACCTGAGGTCCCCTGTCCCCAGGGCCTGCTGAGGCCTTGCTAGAAGCACCAGGGAACCCATGTCCCCCCACCCATGGCAGCCCTGAGGAGGAGGAGAGTTGGCAGCCAAGTTCCCTGCCTCCTCCGTCCCCGTGGTGGTGGGGTCAATATGGAGGTGTGTTCCACGTGGTCTCCCAGAGGCCTCCGGCAGGGTCCTGCCCCAGTTGGAAAGCAACCCATCATTAACGCACCCTGCACTGGCTTCCTTCCCTTCTCTCGCTCACCCCCAGCTCCAGCCAGTGCCTCCTGGGATCAACTCCCAGGTAACCACTTGTGCCCAAATACCTTTCTGCCAGGGCTGCTTTGCAAAGAGCCCAGCCTAAAGCAGCGTTCAAAGCCTTCCCCACAGCTTGGTCTCTGCCCACAGGCTCCTGCTTGACATGCCAGGAGCCCTCTACCCAAGCTGGCTACGGCCTTCTCCCCTACCACACCACGGCTCTGCCCTGCCCTTGACCCGCACCAGGACTCACCTCGGAATCTCCACCCCCACCCCTCCCCCTGCCACTGCCCAAAGCTGCTCAAGAGAATTCTTTGTTTCTTCCAGGACAAATTTGAGTTCCGTCTCTTCTACAAGGCCACCCCGGCCACCCGGGTCCCGGAGCAGGAACGGGTGTGAGTGGAGGGGCTAGGGGCTGGGTATTAGTATGTGCACACCCACGTCTCTCCCTCTTGCTTGCCTGCCGAGGGGACCTCTGCCTGGACCTCTGCCTGTTTCGTCAGGGTGAATCCTCATTACGTAAACTAAGAAAAGGCATAGGGGCAGGGGATCAAAAATGCTGAGAAACCTGATTTCTTTACTTTTGAAATCCTTTCTCGAGAAAGAGTAAAAGATTCAGGAGGAGAGCCAGCAAGGGCTTGTTTAAGAGGCATTTGGGAGGTGGTGCGGAGAGAAAGAGAAAGAGGAGGAGAAACTAGAAGAGGGAAGAAAGGAGAAACTAGGAGCCACTTTCAGCCCAAAATGATTGCCTGTTGGGGATAAAATGAGTAATTTTTTTTTTCAGTTCTGCCTCCTGTGAAGCAAACTTTTGTAACTTTTTCAGGTTTCCATAGAAAGATTGACTAGTTTGTGGATATTGGCAACGCCACAGCCACAAAATGGGCCAGATTTATGCTACATCACATCTTAAACTCTTAAAATGGTGGTTAAAAATCTCTAAAATCTCCATTTTAACCCAGAAACAGAGACCCACCCCCCTCAGGTCCTTTTCTTAGCCCTTAGTGACTCAATTGTCCAGCTGTTGGAAACAGACCGGACAGTGGCCACCCTAGGCCCACATCCCTCCTCAGTCTGGAGCTGGTGACGGCCCTGCCCTCCCGGCCCCAGTCCCAACCCTCTCCCACCTCGGCCCAAGTCTGACAAGCCACCCTAATAGATGGACTGTGGCCTCTGCTGGAGGGGCTAAATATAAAACTTTCCTGCACTCCTCTTGTCAAAGTTAAAAGCTTTTCATGTCTGTGTTAATGTTTTTTTCTGTCCACTGGCTCCAGTGACAGATGCGGCATCTTGTGCTGAATAACTGGAGAGTGAGTGGCTGGCAGGGGCCAGGGAGGTAGGGGTAATTTATCTCGGAGAGTTTAAGCAGGATGACATGGCTGGGAACAGGAGGGGGGCGAGACTGTCACCTGATTACTAATTCCAAGATTTCTCCTCCGAGAAGGAGGAGTGAGCTAGGACGAAGGGAACAAAAAGCAAATCGATAAACAGGTTAGCGTCTGCGTCATTATTAACTCTTGGCCTGTCAGCACCCCATTGAAGCGATCGCTCGAGGCGGCCTCGGATTTAATGGTCAGTGCAATAGATTTACTGTAAATGTTATCAGAGGCAGGGGCAGGGGCAGGGGGCGCAAGGAAGCCTTCATTGACAAATCATTGGATTGTGCCTGGATGCATGGAGCCGTTTCTGGGTGTGCATAAATAACCCAGAGCATGAGTCCTAGGTGGCAGTTCCTCCCTCCCTGCATCCTTCACTTCTAGAATGTTCTAGCAGCCAGGTTTCCCCTAATCTTTCCACAGGCCTCCTGGTCTGGCCCTTGGCAAATCTAAAAAAGGTCAGACAGCAGGTCTACACCAGGAGCCTCCAGGATCAAGACAAGTCAGAGAGCCAAGAATGAGCCCAGACCCCAGAAAGAGGACCAAGGGTCTGAGGACTTGGGCTGAAGAAAGGCCACCGTGAGGTCTCTGAAAGGTCAGTGCTAAAGGAAGCATTGCCTAGGTTCAGGGTCTAGGAACTGGAGTTGCCTTCTTGGCATCCCTCTTGATCACTTACCCGTCACTGCTTCCTCTGGTCCTCCCACCTCCAGTACTCACTAACAGCAGATGCTTTAGACCCCAAGCCCAGTGGGAGGGCTTCTGACCAAGTCCATTCATCAGAATGTAGATTGCTGTCCTACTCTATTGCCAGGAGTTGCGGCAGAACAGGAATCTAGGAGAAGGTAGAGACAGTAGCCAGAGAGCAGTCAGGCAGCCTGCTGAAAGCAGAACTGCCATGTACAGTAGTTCAGACTGCATACTGTACAAGTCTGGGGGACGTCGTTCACATCATAATCTGTGTGTACAGTGCCCTCTGGAACTGTGCGGCGTGCAAACTTCACAGATACATGCAGCGGTCTTGACAAAGAAGTAACACTACCTGTGGATGGTAGCAGCCTCCCACAGAAGTGAACCCTGAGAGCCTGTCCAGTAGATTCCAAATGGAATCAGAGGGGATAACCAGGCAGCAAGGCATAGGCTGTCTAAACAGTTGGGAGGGTTTTTAAGGACCCTGGGAATCCAGACCCTAGAGAAGAGGAGTGTTTCTGCTAACACTTGGATGAGGGAAAGTCTATAAGAACAGACACCTCAGGGAATGAGGACTGTGTGTTAGCTTCACTGACTGTATTCCTTCAAACAAAGCATGTAGACTCAAGGTCTAGCAAGAGGTTTTGTTCTACTTGGATGCAAAAATGTTCTACTCTCTCAGGCATTGAGATTGTTTCTGAGATCAGAAGGAAAACACTTGGCATCTGGACTTATAAAAATAACACAGAGAGATGGCATCAAAGAGGGACTGGCTCAAGATGCTCTCTCTCCTCCCCTCAGATCTGGAGCAGATAAGACCTGTCTTAGGTCGGGCTTCCCTAAACGGAGTCCCTAAGACAAGGACTTGGAAAGAGGTCACTTATCAAGGAGGTTAACTTAGAAAGTAAAAGTGAGGGAGAAAAACCAGTCACTGGAGTGTCACTGAGCAGGCTGCCGCTGCGGGCAGCTGGGGTGCGGTTGCACTGGGGACTGTAGAAACCATGTGGAACACGCCTCAGAGTCGCTCTGCCAGGAGAAGGACAGGCTGAGGGGCTGTGCCAAGGGCATTAGCTCCCCCATCCTTGGAAGCAGCGCCTGTTGGAAGCTGAGCAGATTCATGTGTTTCCAGAGAGAGCTCTCAAGGGTGGAAAAAGACATGAGGCACAGGAGATGAAGGGAAGTGTCTGCAGCCACAGGTGAGTTCTGGAAGGCCTGGGCCGGGTGGGGCAGGATACCAAGAACATCTCCTACAGGCTTTCACCTCAGCGTCCACCACACCAGTCTATCTGCCCCTATTCTTCTCCTGTAGGAGAACCAACTGCCTCAAAAAAAAACCACTGCTCGTTTCAGGTGTACCAGCTGCCATCTCCCGTGGAAAGAGCCAGATGAACCCAGAACTAGAACTGAGTATTCCTTGAGCACTTTCCACCAAGATTAATGCCAAGGAAGACTTTTTGTCCAGGGCTGTCTCATAGTGGCAGGTTTGGGGGCATTTTGAGGCTAGAATACCTGCCCTACTTAAAAGGGAGAACCCTGAAGCTGGATTTTTATTTTATTGCGGTACACCATAGATAGCTGGCTGAGAGGACAAATCCCTAATTACGTATGCAGAGCTTTACCCCCATGGGGCCATTTATGGCTCACAAGCATCTTGAGCGGTTAGCACCATAACCCACATTTTCCTAATGAAGACACTGAGGTAATATTTGGCAGGGCACATCCCAGAGGCCTTTGTCAGAAGCTGGTGGCACCCTAAATCTTCCCCAAGACGAAAGTCACCTGCAGAGCTGGCCCAACGAAAGCCGCCCCTAGGAATGGTTATCACCCACAATGTACCCCTTCAGGCCTGGGTGATGGCAGTTTCCCTCTGTAGCTAATCTCTGGGTGGCCTCCCGTTCCCTGTGAGGGTCTCATCTTTTCCTTCAGTGCAGCCAGTTCCCAAGTTAAATTCGCCCCAGAGTGTTAGAAATTCCTAATGGGATTTTTATTCTCCTGTCTGGCCCCTAGGCGATCCAGATCCATTTCCTATCCCTCCCCGGCTGTACTTTTTCTCTTGAGAGTGAGCACTGTCTATCATACTCTGTATAGTTCTCTCGTTCATTGTCACTAACACAGGGGCCCGAGATTCTTTTTCCTCACTGCTGTAGCTCTGACACCTAGAACAGTCCCTGGCTCTTAGAAGGCTCTCAAAAAATTTACGTGTCAGATAAAGGAATCCAGAACCTGCTAGCCACTCCAGTGTGGACTCAGACGGGGGCCTGGGGGCCTCTCAGCAAAGTCCTGGCTGCCCAGCCCAGCTGCCCCTCCACCTGCCTGAATCCGATGCCCAGCCCCGCTGTCCTCCATTAGTCCCCTGACGTGGCCATCTGTGTGGTGTGCCAGTGAGGTGGCTGAGCAGGCACAAACCAGGTACTCACAGGGGGACACGCAGTCCTGAAGGAGACAGAAAGAGCGGCTGGTCAGGCAAGACCTGAGAGAGGCCACCTGGGGCCCCTGAGCTGCCCCCACACCTGAGGGGCCAGCCCAGACACACAGGCACACCTGCTCACACACAGGCACATTTGCTCATACAGGCACACATCTTGCACACACACAGGCACACCTGCATACACACAGGTACACCTGCTCATACACACGGGCACACCTGTACACACACGGACACACCTGCATACACACAGGTATATCTGCTCATACACACAGGCACACCTGCTCGCACACACAGGCACACCGGCTCACACATAGGCACACCTGCATACACACAGGTACACCTGCTCATACACACAGGCACCCCTGTTCACACACAGGCACACCTACACACACAGGCACACCTGCTCACACACACACACACTCACAGACCATCAGGTGCCTTTCTCTCTACTCACCTGCATCCCACTGCATTATCAGCTGAGCTGAGTTCCACACAACATGCTGGTTTTGTTTCTGTCTGGAAGCCCATGGCCTCCTTCTCCCTGGTCTAAGAGAGCAAGTGCTGCCCAGGTCCTTCCCAAAGCAGTGGCCCCCGCACTTGACCTTGTCTGCTCCAGGAAGTTAAGAAGCAGAGGCCCCAGCAACCAGCCCATCCTCACTCCCAGCAGACTAAGAGGTTAGGCGGGGCAGGGACAAAGGGCAAGCGGGAAGCCCCTGTATGGTCTGGTGATCCTCGCGGGTGGTAAAGACCAGCCCTTCCTCCCGTAGACATCAGTGTCCATCTCAGGATTAATGCAGCCCTGGGAGAGGGGAGGGAGGACATGCACTTGTGTGGATGGGAAGGTGTTCAGGTGTATGTGGTGTTCGCACGTGCATGTGTGGTGAGTGTGGACGTGTGCTGTGTGTGTGTTATTGTGTGACGTGTGTATATATACATGTTTACATGGTGGTATATTTGTGGGTGTGGTGTATCTTGTGTGTTTGTGAGGTTTGTGTGTATTTGTGTAACGTGTGTGTGGTGTTTATGTCTGTGCATTGTATGGTCTGTGTGATGTTTGGTGTCATATATGTCTGCTGTGTGTATCTGTGCCGTGTGTGTGTATTTGATGCATGTGGTGTGTATACACATGTGTCTGTACCTATGTGTTTTTGTGTGTCTGGTATGTGGGCTGAGTGTGGTGTGTGTGGCATGTGTACATGTGTTTGGTCCAATATACCAAAGGACCTGCAATTCATAAAGAAAATCACATAGGGGACTCTACTAGGAAAGCCCACCTGCTTTCCTGGGGTCCCAAGTCACCCCAATTGTTCAGTGAGGGGAACATCCAAGGCCGTCACTGGGGGCAGAAGCCACCGGGGAGCTGTTCCCTGAAACTCAGGGGGAAACAGCCTCCAGGAAGGGGGTGGTCCCACGGATGGAGGTGGTGGGGGGCTCGAAAGGCAGTTTGTGGGGGCTCACACAGGAGACCTAGAGGAAGACAGCTCTCTGGAAGAGGGGCGAGCCCAAGGGGACCCACAGGAGACCCCGACCCTGAGGCTCCTCTCCGGGGCTTCCTAGCCTTGGCACCCAGCCGTGCTTGGTTCCAGCTGGGACTGCTTAACCGCCTCTGGGTCCCCTCCTCTTCTTAATTCCTCTGCGGAGCCCAGCCCCACAACACAGAAAGCTGGCAGCACCACCAGGCCTGCACTGGCAGGGAGGCAAAGGAGGGCTGGCAATGGGGCAGTGAGGCCTGCCCGCAGCCCCCTCTGCTGGCACCTGGGCCAGGGCATCTTTTGGAGGGGATGGTAGCCAGTGGGCACCAACATCAGAAGAAAGGGGCCCTCACAGAGCATGGGAGCAGATAAGGAGCCGGTGGGTGGTTGACCAGGGGACAACATGGGGAACAGGACAATATGACCACATCGTGGCTGGCATATGGAGGCAGGCAGTGGCCTCCCAGGGGACTGCGAGCTGGGCAGGAGTGCCAGAAGTGTTGAAGAAGGTGACCTCCCCCAGCTGGCACTGGGTTCCTTATGGGCCGATAATACCCACCAGCCTCCCGGCCTGAGTGGGACGGCGGCTGAGCCAGGCCATCCGTGGGGGATGTGCCAAACAATTACTTTCCTTATTGAATATCTGATTAATTATTCAGGAACTGAATCAATTATTCATATCTCATTTAAGCAAGGGGGGAAAAGCCACTGCCCCTTGACAGAAGCTTCTCAGTGGCTCCCAAGGCCCTGGGGACTGAGTCATGAGCAGGAGAAATTGTCACAGCAGGGATGCAGCCCTGCCCGGCTCCTGCCACGACTGCGGCCCTCCTGCATGCCTCACTGGTGTGCACACACCCCTGATCGCACTCACACACACACTGAGCACCCAGTGGGTGCCGGCCAGGTAAGGCAGAAGAGACAGTGAAGGGAGAGCCACATAAATGCAGATAATACCTGATGCCTTAAAAGGAAAGAAGTGTGTGACCACACAGGGGAGGAAGCCAGGTCCCTGGTTCCTCAGGGAAGGTCCCAGGAAGGAAATGGTGTTAGTTAAGATCTGATGAGGACAATGCAGGGAAAGTAGAGAAGGATATTCCGGGCCAAGGGAACTGCAGGAGCAGAAGTGGGTGGTGGGAGAGCACGCGATGCCCCGGGAACAGTCGGTGGCGGCGGGTGTGGGAATCGGAGGCTTGTGGGGAGTGTGGAGCAGTGAGCAGAGCAGGTGGTCCCAGAGCCCAGGGCTTGCCCCGTGGGCAAGCCGCTGAGAGTGTGAGGCCGCCCAAAAGGATGTCATTTGGAGGGCTTAGAGCCCCCCACCACCACCAAGACAAGGGGGTCCCGTTGCAGATGCTGGTTTACTAGACCTCCCTGCCCCCATCCTGTCCAGGGTGTCCCTGGGCAAGGGATGCTTCCATGCACCATCTCAGCTGAGTCATAAGCCAGGAGGCTTTTGTGAGCCACAGAACCTCTGCCACTCTCCCCTCCAGGGTTTCTTAGTCAAAGTGGGGGGTGGGGACCCCAGAGATGCTTAGATTTCCAGTGCAGCAGGTGGGGCTTACAGACCACTGTACAGATGGAGAAAGTGAGGCCCAGAGGCCGGACCTGCCTGACGCTGGGTCACACAGAGCCAGGACCAGGCCTCAGGCCTGCCGCACTCAAGCTCAGCAGTAGCAGTGCAGACTGCAGGGCGGGGGTCTGGGGCCATATGACCCACCTCAGTCCAGGCTCTCTCTGAGCCCCAGGGGCCAGCTGTGCCCAGGGATCTCTGCAGGTCTGAGCAGAGGACAGTCACTGACTGCCTCTCCTGTCAGTCCTTGCCCCTCCACATCATCTCCCCTCTCTCTTTTGTCTGTTATCACTCGTGTACTCTGTGTGTGTGTTCGTATATGTGTGTGCTTCTCACTCCCTCTCTCTGTGTATACCCCAACCCTGTCACCTCTGTGTTTCTCTCCCCTCTCCCCTCCCTCTCTGTCCCCTTGTGCTCTCTCTCCATTACTCTCCGTCCCACTCTCCATCACCACCACCCGCCCTGCCTCTTCCTTCCTTCCGTCTTGTCTCTCTCCTGCTCTCTGCTTGTCTCTCCTCTCTGTCATTGTTCCTCTCTCCCCTCCTCTGGCTTGCTTCTTTCTCCTCTCCCCATCCCAAGGCCCATCCACGGCTGGGACCCAGCCCCTTAGCCTGACCAGACCCCAGCACCCCACACCCACTAATCAAATCGCGACCTGATTCAATTACACCCAGCAAAACTGCAGACGTGTAACCTTGTTAATATCACGTTTATTAGAAGGAGGGGAGGAGAAAATTAAGATAGACTTCGTGTTGCTGCTAATTAGAAAAATTGAGACTTTACATCTGCGTAGCGCTGAGCAACATGTGGTGGTAACAGATGTGGGCTCATTACACAGCTGCACAGGGCGGGTGGGGCGTGTGGAAAACGTTCCCAAGCCAGCCTTGTTCCTGAGCAGCAGCCCCCTCCATGCAGCAACCCCCTCAGAGGCAAGAAGGCCAGTACCTGGACAAGGAGACAGTACGGCCCAGTGCTGAGAGCCCAGCCCTGGAGTCAGACCAGAATTCAAATCCCACTCTATCACGTGTGAGCTGTGTGACCTTGAGCCAGCCCATAACCTCTCTGAGTCTTGGTTTCCTCATTTACACCAAGACACTATCAGGCACCAGCCTCCCAGATCTCTGGGAGGAGAAAGTGAAATAAGGCAAGTTTGCAGACCCTGTAGTGCTGGTGGGGGGGTGGCGGGTCATCTGTGCGGTCATAGCTGCGTAGCTGTGTCCACCCGCATCCCACACCCCTCTACCACCCCCAGCCCTGACAAAGGCCAGTAGGAGCCAGGGCTTGGTGCACCAGCCCCTGGGGGCTTTGTGGGCCTAAAACAGCCCCATTTCAGAGCTCCTGAAGCTTGGATCCTGGACTTCACTTGTTAGGGATTGTCTTGTCAATGGTTTTCAGCCCCGGACAAGTTCACTATGGATTCAGATGGAAAAAATGATAATGGAATGTTCTTGGGGTGAAAGGGTTTATACCCAATTTACTCCCACAGTGGCAGGTCAAGCACAAGAATCCTGTCACCTTAGAGCAAGTCTGCATGTAGCAAGGTGGTCTCTGCCTCTGGGCCTCTCACCCACCACAGCCGTCTCAGTCTCTGTCCTCGCACTGCCACCACTCCAGTCTCTGCTCTCCTGCAGCCCTGCAGCCCAGAGTGCTGGGCGGAGCTCTTCATATAGAGTCAATAACAACGTATTGCCCACATGTGTGTAGGGAGTAAGCTGACTGGGGCCAGGTCACACCTGCAGGTCTGAGCACAAGGGAATCACAAAAGCAAAGGAAAATCTTTTCAGTGCTTCATGAAAATTCCAGAGCTGAGGGGACCCTGAGGGCAGGACAGAGGCTGGGCCACCCTCTCCACAGACAGAGCTTTGAGGCCTCCCGGCTTCCGGCCCACTCGCAGGGCCAGAGCCAAAGGGAACCAGGGAAGGCAGGAGAGATGGAGCAGGTTTGCAGAACACATGGTGAGCTGTGTCAGGCAGGGGCAGAGAGGCCCAGGGTGAGCCTTCACCCATGTGTCTGGGAGGTGGGAGTGGGTGCCCACCTGGGCTAACGTCTCCCCAGGGGCGCCTCAGCACAGCCAGTGCAGGCTGGTCCTCACTCTTCCGGAAGGGGCCCTGGGATGGGCTGCCGAGGGTCCTCTGATGTGTGTTTACCCCAGGGACTAGCACAGGGCTTCCATTAACAAACACCCTCTGTGCTGTTCTAAGTGCTCTACAAATACCCACTCGCTCATTTTCCTAACTGCATGGGTTGCTCCCCACTCTCTCCCACTGCCACGATCTAATCCCCAATCTTCTTGGACCCAGTGCCCCAGGAAGTGACCTCCACCTGATGCATCCTCCCAGCAACCCTGCCCTCCAGCTGTGGGTGGTTTCTGGCAATGGGAAACACCTAGAAGAGGAGAGAGAGCCGTGGAATTCTAGCCATGGATGCACTTCTGTATGCTGCAGGTCCAGATGGGGAGCGGAGTGGTTCCAGGACCAGGACTCTCCTAGGTCTCTGCAAACACCTTTCCCTCCAACGCCCCTAACCTGGTGAGCAGGAGCAGCAATAGCTCTTGGTAGCCCATGTGGCTTCGCCGTCCCTTACTGGTTCCTTATTCCTGCCCACACCAGGCAGGTAGTCCCTTCAGTATGTCCTTTTAAGGAGTCCTTTTCAGTGTGTCATTTGTGTCCTTCCAGGACCTTGGTTGATCTAAGCATCCTCTGACAGGGGAGAGGTGAGCATCACCACCCGCATTGTGAAGATGAGAAAACAGGGACACAAAATGCTTAGTGACTTGCCCAGGGCGACTCCTGTCTCTGAAGGCCCAGTTCCCTCCCCCACACCCCTTGGGACCCTCCATGAACAGCCCACACCTCTCCCTCTCTCACCCTGCAGGGCTGGGCTTCCAGCTGTCCGGTTCAAACCCTACCTGATCATTGACTAAATGAGGCCTCAGTCCTGGCAGGGGAAAGGGGTGGAGGACAGGCTTCCACTGCCTCCTGAAGCGAGGATGATGCAGACCCCACCCGACACCTCCGAAGGAGGATTATGAGACCTGTGACTAAGTCCAAGCCTGCTCTGCTCACTAGCACTGTCCTGGAAGAACCCCTGGCCAGGCACAAGATGAGCTTCAGTTAAACCAGTGGTTCTCGGCCAGGGCAATTTTGGCCCCTCGGAGACACTTGGCAAGATCCAGAGACATTTTTGATTATCAGAATTAGGGGTAGCATGCTCTGGCCTCTGGTGGGTAGAGACTGGCCATGCCGCTAAACATCCCACAACTCCACAGGATGGCCCCACAACCAAGAATTATTGAGCAATTGTGCCAACGCTGAGAAGCCCGGGTTTCCCCACTCACAGAACCACAAAATCTCAGGACTCTCAGAGGATATTGCTCCTAGTACAGCTAAAGATACTGAGGCCCTACTGCCAAGTTAGAAGCAGCCAGTACCCAAGTCCAAGTCAGCATTTTATCTCTCGTATCTAGTGCAGCACCTGGTATAGCTTGGGATGGAATCTGTTGACCTGACCCAGCCTGTCACTGCACCAGCAGCTTCTCGGCTTGTCCTGAGCTGCCTCCCACTTCTAGAAAGGTGAGATCTGGGACGGCGAATCCTAGGGACTTCCTTCTCCTAGAAGATGAGTCCAGAGAGCTTTCCTCTGGTGTGGTCTCCCCTCCTGACAAAGGCTTGTCAAGAACATATACACACGCACACACGCACAGGCACATGTGCACACAACCCACAGCCTGAGCTGCAGCTGCTCAGTGAATAGCCACCAGCTCATCTGTGTCCCCATGTGGGCCTCAAAGGGAATCCCTTGGGAAGCCCTGCACTCTCTCCAACCGTGTTGCCAGTGGTCTTCAGAGCTTTACATAAAACCTTGTGCCCAGTCCATCAGTAGATGAATGGCTGAAGAAGATGTCCATATACACAATGGAATACTATTCAGCCTTAAGAAAGAAACAAATCATACCATTTGCAACATGGATGGAGCTAGAGGGTATTATGCTCAGTGAAATAAGCAGGTGGAGAAAGACAAGTGCCAAATGATTTCCCTCATTTGTGGAGTATAACAAAGAAGCAAAACTGAAGGAACAAAACAGCAGCAGACTCACAGACTCCAAGAAGGGACTAGCGGTTACCAAAGGGGAGGGGTGGGGGAGCGCAGGTGGGGAGGGAGGGAGAAGGGGGTTGTGGGGTATCATGATTGGTGCACATGGTGTTGGGGGGCGGCACGGAGAAGACAAGTAGTGACTCTGTGGCATCTTACTACACTGATGGGCAGTGACTGTAATGGGGTGTGAGGGGGACATGATAACATGGGTGAATGTACTAACCACATTGTTTTTCATGTGAGACCTTTGTAAGAGTGTATATCAATAATACCTTAATTTAAAAAGTCATTTTTTTCTCAAATATGTAAATCACAGCAGATATGTTCCTTTTGTAGACTGTCATACTTTAAAAAAAGCCTTGTGCCCAGTGGGAGAACAGACTGGATCAGGCCATCTCAGCGGGTCCTAAGCAGGAGCCACACAAGGAGGCAAAAGTGGTTCTGGAGGTGAGTTATGGGGAGCCAAGAGCTCCCAGCAGGGACCAGTGGCAGGCAATACTGGGGACAAACCCAATGGGAAGCCTGAGAGTGAGTCCAGAGGTCAGCCTTTTGGGGCCCAGAGGAGGGCAGAGAAAGGAACTGGGGAGGCAGGGTGGGGAATAGCCAGCACACCTGTCCTCTTCAACCTAAAGGTGGTCACTAACCCCAGGCTAGGCTAACCAAACCTTGACCTCCCAGGACATTAAATCCCAACCAGAAAGAAGAGTGGGGGAAAACCCACTCATTCCCATGTGCCTGCAGCACAGTCACACCCAGACCCTACAGAGGGGCCGTAGTGAAGCAGTGAAGCGGCGTCAGTCAAAGAGCCCTCATCCGTCCCCCCCATCCTCCGCCGTCAGGACTGGGCAGAGCTAACCAGTGAGCGAAGTGCATCTCCAAAGAGCTCCCACAGATGGCTTTATAACAGGGTCACCTGGACCTTCAATGAACCACAAGGGTGCTGGCAGGAGACCACACCATTGCAATGGCCAGAGGGGAGACCTTTTTATTTCTTTTCCCCAGAAACTACTCGATAAATGCTTTTAGTATCTTTTTTAAATAAAAAAAGGAATGAGATGTAAAGGGCATATTAACATTGCTCCCATTTTCAATTAGTCCCAATGATCGTGTTAAAAGCTATTAATAAAGCACCGTGAGGAGAGGCCCCTGGTAGAGGGGTTCATCAGGGAGCCTTGGCAGCTCACGGAGGAGTCCGAGGACCCCTTCCTTGCCTTGCCTCTAAAGCCTCAGGGACGCACTGTGTCCCATGACGCAGGAAACGGCGGATGGTAAAGGACTGTGCTGCAGGCACATGCCTGCTCAAACCTGGGAAGCAATGAGAACCTGGTCTGCAGTTAAACAAGCAATTGGCCAGTTCTGTCCATTCCTAGCAGGAAAAATGACCACATGGCCAAGGCCTGGTCTGCCAGGGCTACACAGATTAGACAAGATTGTCTCCAGCTCAACAGTCGATCCAAAATTCCCCCGTGCCAACTTCAGTCCATCAGTGGTGTCCGTCTTGGTGCACTGTGCTGAAAAGGGTCCTAGGGCTTCCGTCCCTCACTGGGAAAAGTGGCTCCACTGTGTAGTGATGCCTGCCGAGGTGATGACATGGTGGTGTGCGTGCTGTCCATGCCCCACGCCGGCTGAGAGAGTGACTGTCCCCTGTGGCCCACTCCCCCGCTGGAGGCAGCTTCCATTCCAACCACACCCAAGGGCGCCAAACCCCTCCTTCCTGCGTCCTCTCACCCCGAGCCTTACTTCTGGACAGAGAGAGCCCGCGGGACAGGGATCCAGGCTCAGCATGTCTTCCCAGGGCCCAGCTGAGCACAAGGACTCAGTTTCGTCTCCAGCCATGTCAGAACTAAGAAGGTGGATGGACCTTTCCTCCCTTGTCCCACAGACTTTCAGTCCAGAATAGGGACTCATCCTTCTGGTCCCCGCTGGTGTCACAGCCCCAGCGCCATGTCCCCTGGACTCGTGCAAGGCTTCCCCAGGTTTCCCTCCCTCCAACCTCACCCCACTGAGAGCTACTGTCACAATGCCTCAGAATGGTTTCCACAAAACACAGGCCTGACCACGTTCCCCTCCTGCTGAAAATCCCTCCGTGGTTCCCCCTGGCCTGCACATAAAGCCCCCTCCCCTGTCCGCTCCCCATGAGCTCACCATGCTCTCCAGCTATCCTGAATGCCCCACTCTTCCCTGACAAGCTTGTGTATGGTGACATCTCCGAACAGTGTGCTTGAAACACCCCTTCCCCCTCCACTCTACCTGATAACTCCTGTTGATGCCTGCAGGTCCACCTCAGAGGTTACCCGCTCCCCAGGGCCCACCACGATCCCCTCAGGCAGCATAAGCTGCCATCTTAGTTTCTAAAGCCCCTCATACCTGGATCGTCATTGTCTGTTTCCAGGTCTGCCCTCCCCACATGACTGTGGCCAATAACGCAGACCACCATCCACTGGAAAAAGCCCAGGAAATGCCCCAGCCAGTCCCCAGAGGCAGGGCCTGCACTGAACCTCACCCCTGCCATCTCACGGCCTGTCTTCCCCATCCCAGACTGCCCACGCCATCCAGGCAGGGCCCCCAACATGAAGCGATGCCAAAAGGACCCAAAAGGTCCAAAGGGAGATTCCAGAGATTTCCCTTACCAGGATCACAGGGGCATTTCACATGTTCTCTCTGGCTACAGCACTAAGAGAGGGAGTAGCTCTGCATTCTGGACTCTGAACCCCCCAGTTCCTGCACTCCATTCTCCATCCCTCCCTGCACTCCTTAGACCAGATTCCAGGGCTGGAAAAAGGGCCACCAGCCCAGGTCCAGGGACTCAGATGGAAATAGTCAACCCAACCTCAGAAGGCCACAGCCCCGGACAGACTGGAGTCCCTTCCCTGGTTTTTAACAACTCTCCCCCCTCCACCCCATGACTGATGGTGGGCAGATGCATCATGCCCCCACTTCTTCTCCTGCAGAGGACTTTTTTGTTAGGTTTTGCTAAAGCAACCTGCAAATTAATTTAATATCCTCCTTTGGTTGGGAGCTGTGAAACTGGTCTTGAGGCTGATGATGCATGAACTATCGGTGGCAAGTATTTAATCTCTGGACAATGGATAGAGATGTTAGTGCACGCCACACTAAATTCTATTTACGCTGCCTATTAAGGGCAGTCAAGCTGAAGGGAATCGGTGCACATTACAGGCCCTAATGGGAGAGGAAGCTCCACAACAGTACATTAAAGGCGTAAAATGAATTAGGAGGGGACCATGGAGGAGAAAGCAGGCAGGCTGAGGGGCTGTCTGGAGATAATTCTTCCTGACAGCCCAGCGCACACACCCAGCCCCTCTGGTCAGATATGCCAAGGAGAGAAACCCTAATGAAGCCCCCAGAGACCTTAACTGTGGGTACCACCCTGCCCAGAGTCCAGGGACATGAGAGCTACTGTCCTGTGGGTGAAGAAGGTGGTTGGAATCTTCTCAGACCACCAACACAGCCTCCCTGCCCACTCCAGGCAGGTCCATCTGAAGGTCTGGGACATTCTCCACCACCCTGGGCTCACTGATGCTTCCAGTGCTTCCACAGGCAGGAGGAAGCAGGCAGTGACTGTGGAGAGCAGGTCCGTGAGTTGCTGCTTTGCTAGACATTTTTGGGCAGCCCATGGGGACCATTTGAGGTGGACTAGTGGCTATTGTCCAGGAGAACAGAGCTACAGAGGCTTTGGGTGTCACATGGCCTTTTCAAGCCCCTATTTCCTCAACCATAGAGTCATGGAACAGCTCACTTTCTAAAGTAAGGTAAGGGGTCGAACCTTTCTGGGCTCACTCAGCACCTAGTCCTCCTCTTCTGTCTGTCTCCCCAGCAATGTTTTGTCTCCCCAGAACCCTGCATAGGGTTATGCTCAGAGGGTGCATCTGCCACTGTTTGCTCATTAAAGAAAGAACTTCCTCAAGGATACCCAGCAGGTTAGCATCTCAGCCAGAATTAGCATCAGATCTGCCCAATTCCCATCACATCTCCTCAATACCCAGTTTATAAGCAGGCAACTCCTGCGGTACTTGTGCAAGTCTGAGCAGCATTGTCTCCTCAAAGCCAGGCAGCCGAGACTGGGGTCTGCAGGAGGGTCCCAGTCTCCTGCTTCTTGCAAGGTAAGTATGGAGAGCAACTTAGCAGGGGCAGATGTGGAGGGCTCAGAGAGATGATGCCAGCAGAAGGATAATGCTTCTGGGCTGTCTAGTTAAAGAGGAAGGCGAAGCAAGGTGGCACAGACTTCATCAAACAGGGTGAAATGTTAGGACAGCACCATCATGAGAAAATGTCCACAGTCAGCCAAGCTCTGCACCTGGGGTCCTGGGGAGGGGGATAATGACAGCCTCAGGGAACTGTGCAAACTGAGAACAGGCCCCCAACTCCTTAACATATCCAGCTCTTGGGGTCAGCTCTGCCCATCTCTCACCCCATTCCTCGCACTCTGTTCCCTAGTGACACTGAACGGCTCAGAGCTTCCAGAATGCATTCTGACATTCCACACCATGCCTCTTCACATGTTGTTCCCTCTGTCTGAAACACTATTCCCTGCATCTCCTGGACTATTTTCACTGTCATTTAAGACTCACCCTCTCTTCCAAGAAGTCTTCCATGAACCCCAGGCACTTAGGTACCTAGTATTTATTCTGTAACAGGGCCCTGTGCTACCTTCATCAAAGCACTTACTGTACCATGTTATCATGGTCAGGATGCATTTCTTGTGTTTATTCTCTATCCCCAGTTCCTAACATGAGACAGGCATGTGGTACAGCACAATGAATGTTCATTGAACTGAACTGAACCGTCATTGAAATGACACACTGGTCCTGGTCAGCCATTCTGTGAAGATGTAGCCCCAGTTATGAAGATTACATTTATATAACACCATAAGCAGACATAAAAGCAGTGGATTATATAGGCTTACACACCACTGTCACTAACTGAGTGTATTTGTCATAAACTGAAAAGACTAAATATTATTAACCATTGCAAGGGAGTGGGGGATGAAGCCAAGACAGTATGCAGAGGGAAATTTGTAATCCTGATTGCATTTATGAGAGAAGAAAGGGGACTGAAAATAAATTATCCTGTAGGATTTCTGGGTTAATATGATAGATCTACAACGTACATCCAGCTCCCCAAACTGTGTTGCTTTTGCCTTTCCTCTTCTCTCCGTCCTTGTGGGTTATGCCTTTTAAGAAAGTCCCTTGGATATTGTTTTATCTTCAGAGAGATAAGAAAAGGGATTGCATCAAACAAATGTAGAATCATATAAAAAGGAATATTCAGAACATACTTAAAACGGGTCTTAGAAATTTAAAACACAGCAGAATTTAAATAAAAGATTCCAAAGAAGAGTTCTAATGAAGAGTTCTAATACATAGGAGGATTCCCTCCAGAAAATAGAGTAAAAAAACAACGTGGAAAACTGGAGAGAAAAGATGAGAAATTAGAGAATCAGTCAAAGATGTCCAGAATCTAAATTATAAGAATTCTAGAAAGAGAGATAAGAAAGAAAGTTACTCAAATTATTCAAGAATATATCCAAGAACTGAATTATATGAGTTTCCATTGAAAGGGTTTATAAAGAAGCTGAAAATAGCCTCACACCAGACATGTTATAATGAAATGTTAGGAAAATGTCATGACCCTGGATAAAAAGAAAAGATGCTCTACCTTTCAGAGAGGAAATAAAACAAGACAGATCAAATAAAGGACCAGAAACCGGAAATGCTTCAGATGTCTCGACAACTAGAAAACAACAGACCAGTATGTATTAGTTAACTATTGTGCAAAACAAATCAACCCAAAACTTAGCAGCTTAAAACATCAGTAAACATTTATATCTGACACAGTTTCTACAGATCGGGAATTCAGAAGAGAATTAGCTGTGTGGTTCTGGCTCAGGGTATTTTATAAGGTCATAGTCAAAATGTTGGCCAAAATTGCAGTCATCTGAAGGCTTGGCTGGGGCTGGTGGTATCACTTCCACGATGCCTCACCCACGTAGCTGGCAAGTTGATATCGGCTGGTAGTGAGAGGTCTCAGTTTCTCATCATGTGAGCCTCTCCAAGAGGCTGCTTGAGTGACCGCATTACATAGCAGCTGGCTTCCCCAAGAAAGAGTGATCCTAAGAGAACAAGGCAGAAGCCACATGTCTTTTATGACCATCATTATTATAATAGCCCATGGTTACACAGGCCGTCCTATTAAATGTGGGATGGGACAATATCAAGGGGTAGGGAATGGATATCAAGATACGAGAATTATTGGGGCCTATTTTGGAAATGAGATACCAAAGACTGGCTTCAAAGTCATAAAGGAAAATGAATCTAAACAACAAATTTACTCCCAGCCAAGTATTCAAGTGTGAGAATAAAACAAGGGTATTTCAGACATGAGAGGTCTCTCATGTATCTCTTTTTAAGACATCACTAGAGAAGGTGCTTCACCAAAATGAATATATAAACCAAGAAAGAGGAAGACAAGATTCAGAAACAGGAAATTCAACCCACGAGTGGGTGACAAGAAATCCCCAAATGGATGGAGAAGGGTGAGCCCAGGATGGTAGCTGTGCATCAGACTTAGAAGAGACAGAGACAGACAGAGACAGAGAATACAAATATCTACAGAGAAAGGAACAAATGAGTAACATACCAAAGTGCCTAGCATACAATATGTCTATAAATACTAGTTCCTGTTCTTTTTCTTTATGTAGCTGGGAGAAATAATGATGATGCTAATGGTGAGGACAGTGATGACGGTGTTGGGGGTGAAGGTAATAATGATGACAAGCATAGATTTTTACCATATTATCTCTTTTCATCCTATGGAA
Source organism: Manis javanica (assembly GCF_040802235.1). Lineage (NCBI taxonomy): Eukaryota > Metazoa > Chordata > Mammalia > Pholidota > Manidae > Manis > Manis javanica. The sequence continues at coordinate 17,249,222 of NC_133160.1, read as the reverse complement.
ACCCTATGAGGCAGGTGCTCTTACACCCATTTTGCAGATGAAGAACCAGAGGCACAGAGGCTAAGCGAGCCATCCAAGGGCACAAAGGTCATCACAGAGTCGAGACTGAACCCAAACAAACAAATCTCAGACCGAGGGACATGATCACTTTACTGCCAGAGTTTCTGGAGCATGTTATCTTAGGTATATTTTACAGGTGATGCTCCGAAGTGCGGAAGAGTCATGGCCACTAGGGTAACAATTAAGTGACTGACTGAGCAATAAACTGATTAGACAAGTGAACAGATCGGTAGGGACAGGGCTCCACTCCAAGGATGGTGTATTCCCACAACCAGTCTGCTCTGGACTGAATTATATCCCCTCAGAATTCATACCCAGAAGCCCTAACCCCAAAGTGACTGTATTTGGAGATGAGGCCTTTAGGAGGTTATTAAGGTTAAATGAGGTCATAAGGGTGGAGCCCTGACTGGATAGGATTAGTATCCTTATAAGAAGAGACACCACAAGACTTGTTCTGTCTCTCTCCGCATGTACGCACCAAGAAAAGGCCATGTGAGAACGCAGCAAGAACACGGCCTCCTGGCAGCTGGGAAGAGGACAAGCAGCAGAACCTGCATGCACTGCACCCTGACCTCGGGCCTCCAGCCTCCAGAACGGGGAGTACCTAAGCATCTGCTGTGTAAGCCCCACGGTGTTAGGGCAGCCTGCACTAATCCACAGCCATTATCATCAACCGGGCAGTGAGGGACAAGGGAAAGAACATCAAACCCCATGAGAAGCTATCAGGGCTCTAGACTTATGAGGTATGTGGTCCAGTAAGTTTAATGTCTCTGGGCCACCATTGCCTCTATAAAACAGGAGATCCTAGAGACTGAAGAAATCTGGAGTCTTCCCTTCCCACATGTTCAGTGTGAGAAAGCAATGGTAAGACTAACACGCACTGAGACTATGAGACTATTCTGTGCACTTTGCATACATTTTCTCACTTACTGCTCACCAACCAGTGAGATCGTCACTATCATTATCCCCATTTCATAGGTGAGGAACTGGGGCCCTAGAAGATATTAAGTAATTTGCCTAAGGTCATGCGGTAAGTCAGTGACAGGGAAGGAATTAATCCAGAATTATAGGGCCAAGAGGAGCAGCAAGGAGCCCCACGAGATGGTGATCGAGGTCTTCTGGGAGAAAGGTGGTGGCCGGCGAAGTGGAGCTGCTAGAGGAGATGGAGAGCCAGGGCCAAGGCAGGGCTCAGGTGCCTCAGAGCCAAACCATCCGTGCCGTAGGGGTGGGAGGGATGACTGAAATGCAGCCCAGGAGGAGGTGAAGTCAAGGAAGACGAAAAAAATGATGGAGGTTTCCAGCTGGGGCTTTTTGGGGGTGCTCTCCCTGAAATTCCCTGCAAATGAATTATCTTTTTGCCAAACTGAGGGTGTTCCCATGGGCAAGGCCTTACCTAGAGGGATAACAAAGGGACAAAAGGAAGAGGAAGAAAAGGATACACCCCGACTGTTTCCTGCCTCTGAACCCCCTCCCTGCCCTCTCAGCCTCCCAGCCGTCCATGGCCTTCAAGGACAGCCTCTGTTGCAGCTGCCGGCAGCTTCCACCTACCAGCTGCAGCCCCACTGCTGGAAATTGAGCTGCAGTGTTTACGGGACTTAATTAACAAAATCACTCATCATCCCAGGAACTCACTGACTATCTTGACATGACGGCATTTGCAATAAATTATCTTAGTCCCTGGTGAGGTCATCCTCATTCCTGTCTGGGGTCATTCTGTGCCCCAAATCCCCTGGCCTACCTCTGGAGCCTCCCCTGTACCTCCAGTCCCCACAAGCCCTTGCAATTAATAGCTAATTAACAAACAAAACAAACCTACCAGGTGGAACAGCAGAAAGACATTCTCAGCCCACAAAAGCAAGTAATTATTCAGTATGGGCAGGTCTGAAAAAAAAATCACTTATGAAATAAATCAATGGCTCTCCCCCATCCTGAGGGTCTGTTAGGATGAAGAAAGGCTTCTCAATATCAGGAAACTGATTTAAAGGAAAAATTAAGCCTCACTCATTTCCTCTAGGCTAATCACAAACCAAGACATTCCAAAGTCTTCATTTTTCCTGACTTGCTCTAGTCACATTGGTGAAGAAGGTGAAGTGATTACTTAAAAAATATTTATTGTGCACTTACCATGAACTGGGAGATAGAGAATAGAGCAAGACGGACACAACTCCTGCTCTCAGGCATCTTCATTTCTTAGTGGGTTGGAGACAAGAAAATAAACAAGAAAGCAAGCAAGATCTTTCAGGTAATAATAAGGACCATGAAGATATCAATAGGTGACGTGATAATGTGATGAGGAATATTAGGCTAAGGGCTACTTTACAGGTAGGATGATCAAAGAAGTGTCTCTGAAGAGATGACACTTGAAAAAGCCAGTCATGCTGAGAGCAGAGAGAAGAATGTGTGTGGCAGGGGCTAGAATTGTTAGTGCAAAGGCCCTGGGGCAGGAAAGACATCAGCAATTCAAGAAGCAGGAGGAAGACTACTGTGGCTGGAGCATAGAGTGCAGAGGAAAGTGGGAAGTAGATAAGTTTGGAAATCAGGCAGAGACAAGATCTTTATGGCCAGAAAAAACAGTGTCTTTTTATTCTAAATGAACTGGGATGCTGTTAGAAGGGTTCAATCAGCTGTTAGAAGAGTTTAACATGATAGATACAAATATAAGTGGAGGGTGCAGCAGACACTGAGGGCCTTTCACATTCCCCACATGGTGTGTTAACTCCTATCTACCCTCTGGTCTCCTAGAATGACCCAGGAATTGGCCTTAGTGTACTAGGACAGAGCGTTCACTTCCAGAAGACATCACTGTCACTTTCTACCCAAAATCTACTTATTCCACAGACGGAGAAACTGCGACACGGTATCCTGGTGAGTGCCTTGCTGATATGAGCCAGGGCTTGGCATGCATAGTCTCACAGAAAGCTTACAACTGCCCAACGAGGTGGGTAACATTATTTTAATTTAACACATGAAGAAACTGAGGTACAGAGAAGTTATTTTGCCTAAGAAATTTGGCACTGGAGGTAGGGTTCAAACACAGGCAGTCGGAGTCAGAGTCTAGTTCTGATACTGCACCTTACTGCCTTCATGGTATATGCAATCATTTCTGAGATTTCACAGCCCATGCAAACCTGGAACTCAAGTCTCTGCGTGGCCAGCAGCACACACCTGTCTGAGAAGAGGTTTCCATGTGTCAGGAAATCACCTCTGAATGCCGTATGGTGCCTGTGAGGGTTAAATAAACACATAGGCAAAGTACCCAGCACGGTGCCCAGCACAATGCCTAACACTTAGCAAGAACTCAATACATTGTTTTAAGAAAAGAAAGGCACTTCTACTTATGGTAAAGTGACACCCCTTCTCTCTGAAGTGAGGTGAGGGGACTGGTATGGAAGGAAGGGGTGTCTTCCTGCACTGTTCCCTAGTGAGCACTATACCCACTCCCAACACCTGCACCGTTAAAAGTACTGTTAAAACATTTTTTAAGAGATCTTTTTAAACAGATATACTTAATTTCATCTAAATATGAGTCAGCTGGAAACTGATATTTGTTTAAACCTTTAAACAGGGGCTCTCACAGTATCTTAAAGTTTCAGCAAGCCAAGCACCATGGTGCAGCCAAGACACTATCATCTGGGCCCAGCCGTAGGGTGTCCAGGGCAGGCCCCTGAACAGAGCGCAAGCATCCTCCCACCTCCACCTTAGAGGCACTGCTGGTCCATAACCTTCGAGAGGCAGGGAGCAGCCCCTGGGGAGCAGAGCGAGGGGCTCCCTGCTGTGCTGGAAGTGTCCTGACACAGAGCCTAATGGCCTGGTGAGATCTGTACTCCAAGCAGTCCCCTGCAGCCAAGAGTCAGAGAGAAGGTGGGAAGCCAGGCCTCCAGCGTTCATGCCTGAGAGCAGAGAAAAGGGCAGACGTGGGATGGGTCTCATGTGCCTGGCTCACTGACTGGCAGAAAAGCCAAGCATCTTCCCTGCCAACCTGGTAAGATGAAGAGGTGTTTCCTCCCATTGGAAGGCTCTTGCTCATATGATAAGATCCCAGTTAACTTAACATTCCCCACCCTTCCTCCTCTCCACCCCCTCACCCCCTTCACCCCCATCTCTGAGCTCCACTCCCTCCCAAACCTTGCCATATGTCCCTGCCTCAACATCTCCTTAAAAGGTCCTTCAGGGGCTGAACCAGCAGTGCCTGGGTCAGTGCCGGGAGGCACAAGAGGCCACCAACCCAATTCCCCTACCTCGAGGACACTCAGGGACTGTCCCCATATGCAAAACAGCAGGCCTCTGAATTCATAATTGGATGTTCCAAAATGTAATTATGAAAGATGAAATGCTCCTCTCAATGAGAAGGCTGTAAATAGAATAATTAATTTTGTGTTTGCTTGAACAATTCTGTATTATGGACCTTACAGTGGAACTGAAATTAATTAAGTGCACCAGGATTTATGGAGGAGGTGAAGAGAGAGGGAAAAAAAAAAGAATTAATCCGAAGTAAAAGATAGATGAGTTTGGGAGTGTAATGATATGTTAGCCTGGGGTATTCTTTAACAAATTTACCAGGCACGTTCTGGGTACAAAAGACATGCGTTGACAGAATTATCTCAACTCATACAGCTGCTGGTCAAAAAAGCCCGTGAGCAGAAGGTGGATGGATTGGACCGAGAGATGCCCTGCAAGGGAGTAGAGGGGCTTTTTTTGAGCTGGGCAGGAAGGGTTGCTACCAGAGGGAAAGAGGGCAGAAGCCACCATCTCCACAATGCAGGTGACAGCAGAAAGGTCCTAGGGGTCCCAGAGAAGGAAGTCAGGAGGGCCAGGATTAAGGAGCTAAAGGGAAGGTGCTCAGCATTCCCGGGGGCCTCCAGGTATGCTCACCGAATGGGTGTATTGAGCGGGTGCCCATAAGCTAGTCAGATATTGCTTAGATGGGGTTGTTTGCATATGTGTCTCTTCCACCTCTTCACAAGTTCCCTAAAGGCTGTAACTTGGTGTCCACCTTGGTATACGAATGAAGAATGAACTGCCCAGTGGGTTTAGTGGTAAGGCTGGATTCTGCGTCAACAGGGGCCTGGCAAGTTAACAACAGAAGAAGTGAGTTGACTGTTGATTAATAAATGCATTGGGCTTCAACATATTATCTGTGTATCAGGCTACAAGTTACGAGGCAGTTTCTAATAATTCTTTGGTCCTGAGGGGTTGCTAAAGACATAGGGACGGAGGAAGGGGGCCAACAGCTTCTGGTTCAGGCTCTGTGGCAGGCGGTATTTTCCAAAAACATCCCCAGAGATACTTTCATTCCTGCCTGTTCTCCTCCATTTTGACCTGGACAGAAGAGGAGGCTGCATGACTTCCTGGGCTAGGTCATACAAGGCAGTGCAGCAGCTCCTGCCTGCCTCTCACCCTCTGTGGGGTCTGACATTTGAACCCAACATCCACACCGTGAGGAAGCCCAAACTAGCTCGTGCACAGAGACTACACAGGGAGGAACTGAGGCCCCCAACCAAAAGCCAGCACCAGCTGTCGGACAAGAGAGGCAATGACCTCTCAGAGACCAGCCTCGGCCTTCATGGCTTCCAACAGACATCGTGAAGCAGAGGCAACCCATCCCCCTGTGCCCTGCCTGAAGTCCTGGCACACAGAAACTATTAGAGATAACAAATGATCATTGTGTTTGAAGCCACTAAGTGTTGGGATGATTTGCTATGCAGCAGTATGTAACTGGAACAGGCCCCCACTTACCAGAGTGGCACCCTCTTTCATCTGCTCTTTCTCTCAGATCCTGCATCAGATTTCTCTTAGAAAAAGAAGAATCTGTGGCTTCAAAGGTTTGAAAACATGGGTCTGATGGAAAAAAAAAAATACACTGGTTTGTCACCACACAGACCTGGTTGAATCTCAGCTCTGAGCCTCCTGGCTGAGCCACCTTACCCAGCTCATGTCACCTCTCTGAACTTCCTTCTCTTTATAAAGTTGGGAGGAGAACTCGGAGTCACAGAGTTGTTGGGAAGAACCAGGAAAGCACCCAGCCCAGGAGCCAACAGCATGTTGTGGTTAAGAAAGAGGCTCCAGAGCCGAATGGACCTGGGTTCAAATGCTGGCTCTGTTCTTTCTGGCTGTCTGTACTCAACTCTCTCTTCTGGACCTCAGTTTGCCATATGCACAAGGGGGATAATAGATGCATCTAGTCCCTGGTATGCTGAGGTAGACCGCACACAGGAGGTGCTCAGTAAGCAAGAGCCTGTCCTTCGATTGATGTTTATCAGCTCAAGTTCCCACACCTTCCCTCCAAGGACCCAGACTTTTGAAACTCCCACAGGCATCAGAGCCACCACTGGTGCCTCTCAAGTGCCTGTCTCTGAACAGCCCTGTTCCCAGGAAGCCTGCACATCCCTGATCCTGTGTCAGAAGGAGATGTGTGGGGCGGAGCAGCAAGGGCAGTACTGAGTAGCAGACACCTGTCCCCACTCCATTTGTCCTCTGCAAGCTGTAAAATGGCCAACAGGACCTTCAGTTGTCCACTCCAAGTGTACCCGGATGCCATTTGCCAGATCATAGCCTCATGGCCCAAGAGCTGAGTGATCTCCTGGAGGCCCAAGCCAGCCAGGCAGAGGGAGGTCCTGGGCTGGGTGTGCATCTGGGATGCAGCAAGGTTCCAAACCACCAGGGGGTTTCCTCCCATCCTGGCACCATCGCCAGGTGAGCATCCCTGTCGCAAGCAGGATCCTGCTCTCCAGGACAGTATTAAGCAGGCATTTAGATACCTCGTGTGGAGAAGGGTGATCGATGGCTTTATTAACCCACCGAGGCGAAGCTGTGACAGTGAAGGAGTCCCCTGTCAGGGAAAGCATCCCTCGCCCACAGGCCCCCTCCACGGCCTGCCTGACAGCCTGAGTCCCTGACAGATGGTAGCTCCTAGAGAATGGGACAGCAGTGTGGGAACAGGCCAGCATCCCTCCAAATACCAAGCCCCCTTCCAGACTCCACCCCTGTAAGTCACCTGGCCCTGAATACCAACAGCTGTCATTATCTCCCAGCCTTACGGTCTATTGCATTATTCAGAAGGCAGCATGCACCTTGTTTTCCATGTAAAAGATGTCCCAGAGCTGTGCAATGCAGCCACGCTGCTGGCATTTCTAGATGGCATCCATGGGCCTAAACTGTGTGCCAAGCATCCCATGTGGACGATCCCATTGACCTCTCCCACAACTTTTGAATAGTGGAAATACCATTTTGAGTACCCACTTTGTAGACGAGGAGACTCAGGTTCAGAGAGGTGAACTGACTGGCCCAAGGTCATACAGTGGGATGTGAACCCAGGTCCACTCAACTCCTCAAGGCCCTCCATATCACTGACACCTACTAGGTGCCAAATCCTAGGGATACAATACTATGTGAGAAAGACATGGGCCATCAAGAAGCATATAATCCAGTGGAAGAGGCTGGCAATAAGCAAACAAGTAAATAAAAAAAGAAAACATCAGATAATAAAAGAATTACATTGAAATAAGGGGACATAATAGAGAGTGACTGAATGGAAAAATAAAATCCAGATAGGCTGCAGAAAGAGCAGCAAATCTTTAGCCCACTAGAAAGGTCTGTTTGGCAGAATTTTTATCTCCATAAGCCAAAGGGAGAGCAGAATTTGTCAGTGATCCAAGAAGGAAATTATTTATTCACTCAACATATATTTACAGAGCACCTGCCATGCTTCTGGCTCCTATAAAGTCACCATCTTAAAACCTGACCTAATATCTCCTGGCTCCAAATAAGGAAGGAAGGGAGTAAAGAAAACCTAGCATTTACTGAGGATTTACTTTGTGCTAGACATGAGAGGTGCGATTTTGTGCATATTTTTTCGCGCAATCTTCATAACATGGCAGGGGGGTAGTTACGAAGGTAATTCCCATTTCCCACAGCTACGGGAGTCATCCCCACATATCTAGAAAGTGGTATGTCTGGGTACAGCTGGGTGTGGCTATGCATGTATGGCTCTAATCCCCATATTATCATCCTCTTCCTCAACCTCCTTTGACCTGAATCACATCATCAGAGGTAAAATCTTGATCATTACAAGAACACGAGAACTTGATTCCAAGAAGAATTTATTGACAGTAATAAGAAGTAATTGCTCTTAAGAGTTTAAGGAGCTCTCCATGCTGCCTCCATCACATCCAAAACCCCCTCCATGCAACTGTCTCTTCCCCTCATAATATCTAGTCCTCAGGTAAGATCAGTCTAGGCTCCTTGCCAAGGGTTCCTCACCAAGAAACCAAGGTACATCTTCTCTATAGCACCTGCCTGAGTCTTTGGGGTAGATATTTTTTATGCAATAATTCTTGCCATAGGGAAAACATGATTAAAATATCTTTTACAAATACATTAAATCTCAGGCAAAGATAAAAATTCCATTTGACTCAAATAGATTTTCCATGGTGAGTTAGCACTGCATTGAGAGTAATGGATGGGGGAAGGGTAGGCCCCCAGCTCATAAATCAAAGGGAAGATGGGAAGGGGTAAAGGAGTTGATGGAGAGGGGAAGAGATGCTGGTGAAATCTCAACCTGTGAGAGTGATGTTTCCACCCCTTCCCCCCATTCTTAATGATCTCATCAGGGGTCCAAGATCGATTCCCAGCCTTGTTCATCTATCCCCTTCTGCATTCATTATTTTAATAGCATCCACATAGGATCATTTGGCATTTGCATCAGGCAAGCATTAATGGGAAGTTTGTTTGGGAAGCTCAGGAATCAAGTAGAAGTAGGCATCTGTGGTCAGCACCAAGAGAGTTGAAAAGGGAGCAAATGTGCAGATTGGGGAAATATGAGAGGAGGAAAATGATAACTAATGGTTCTGTCCAAATCAGAACAATGTGACTGAGTTTCCCCTTCTCCTTCCAGTCCCCAGACCTCTTTGCAAACCAATGAGCATAAAACATAGGCATGTGGGTTTGAATAAAAGGAGCTCAGGACTTCGAGCTGGACCAAAAAGATTGTCGTTCTAGTTCATCCCACAAACATTCTCCAGGTGCTCACCTGAGCCAAACACTGTGCTGGGCTTGAGGGATACAGTGTGAATGAGACCAGGTTGCCCTTAAGGAGCTCCAGTCTAGATAAATGAGGAAGCAGTTTCCATTCAGGGCAGTAAGTGTTATGCTAGAAATAAGCAGAGGAGGACATGGTCAGGGGCTGCCAAGTGGCAGTGAAGCTTGAGATGAAACTTGACTATCAACAGCAATTTTCTGAGCCTACCAGGGTAGATGCACTTCCCTGGCAGAGGGAATAGCACATGGAAAGACATGGCACATGAGAAAGGCTAATGTCTTTAGGTACTGCAGGAACTTGGGAGTCCTGGAAGACACAGAACCAGCAAAGAGGTAGGAGAGACTGAAGAAGTTGACCAGGACAGTCTTCTTGCGAGATGACGAGGCCTGAGCTAGGGCAGTGGCTGCAAGGTTAGAGAGGAAGGGTCAAGTCCAGCAGTATTCTGGAGGGAGATCTGAGGGTCAGGCTCCACCTGGGGTATGACACTCCTCTTTGGCCACCAAACAGCCAAAGGATGAGGAAAGACAGAAGGAAACCATCCCAAATCTAGAGAAAGCAGAGGCCATGTCAAATGCCACCAACACAATGCACTGTGCTCTACGACAAGACAGCCCTATGCCGTTAATAGAAAAGCTACAGTTCATTGCATGTGTGCTGGCTGCCAGGTGCAGGGTTAAACACTTTCCACACATCATCTCATTTAATTCTGAAACAATCTTAAAAGGATGATCCCATTACCATTTCTATTCTAAAGAGGAAGAAACAAAAACTTGGGGTGGACTATTATGCAAGGATCCCAGACTAAAAAAGCAAGAAGCCAGAATTGGAACCAGGTCCCCTTAACCCCAGCCCCGGCCCTGTGCTCCTTCTTCAAGGGTACTTTATCCACATCACTGGAAAACTGGGGAGCTTTGGACAAGTTTTGTAGGTTAGATGAAGTACTGTATGAATGCTGAATTAGTGCTTTTGAAAATTCTACTGGGATTATGGTTAAGTAAAAATTTCCTGTATTTTAGGTAATGCACTCTGATATATCCAAAGCAAAGGGAGATTATGTCCACAATTTACTGTCAAACAATTCATGAAAAAATGTTTTATGTATGTACACACACAAAAAATGATAAGATAAATGTGGTAAACTGTTAACTTTGAGGAAATCTCAGTAAAGAGTATACAGCAATTATTTGCATTACTTCTATAACTTTCCTGTCCATCTGAGATCATTGAAAATTCTTCAGGTTTTTAGAAGTCACCTAATGCCATGGAGACTAATCTGCCTTTTATTTCAAAAGAATGATTAAAAAACAAATTTCAGTCCATTGCAAAGGGCAACAATGAAAGGGTTACCACTAGCACAGGAAATGCCTTTGAGGAGCTTATCAGGAAAGGATCTTGGCCCTGAAGGATTTTGGGGATATTTGAATATTTTCTCCTCTTCAGGAACTAAAATTCCTTTGTTAACTGAGCCTTGGGAATGAATGCCCAATGTCTTGTCCCTGCAGGAGCAAGAAACAGAGCTGTCAGGCATACGGGTCTCTCCCTGGGCCACTGAGGGAATGGAATTTCAACCCACCATTTTCTGCCTGTCCTATGCATGGACAATTCACCTCTTGGACTTTTCTCTTGTGTGGTGTATGTCAAGGCTGAATTTGGCCTCAAGATTCCCCAGGTACGGTTCAAGGGGATGCTAATGCTGAAAACTGGTGGAATGCCAATGGTTTGGAAAAGGGACAGAAGGAGAGTTATTGCTAGAGATCATTGGAGGTCAAGACCTGGGTTCCAGGCATGACTCCATTCCCATTGTCCACTTGGACAGTTCCCTCAGAGTCTCTCGGCCTCATTTCCCCACCAGGCAGGGGATGGGTCCCCTACACCCCCCTGCCACCAGGGACCTCTTACCCTCTATACCTGCACACACAGGAGCTGTGCAAGAATTCAGAGAGAAAATTGAGGTACTCCCTTACCAAATGGTCGTGAGATGCTGCCAGTTCCCAGTGGGGAGGTGACACAGGGGGAGGATGCCAAGCAAACTGCCTTTATCTGAGCCCTTCTCATGCCACAGGCAGGGGCACCACTCTGAAATGTCCCTCAAAGGGAATGGCAGGAATTGTGTTGGAAAAATACCCCAGCTTCCTCACTCTTTGGGTGGAATAACTGAGGTGCATTCTACACTGGCTCTCAGAGATCCCTAGGGGAACCAAACCCCTTACCCAGCCCATGAACATTTCCTGTATTAACTCCCTTCCCTCCCATGTGTCACCTCCCCACTCCCCACTCTCCACTGTTTGTTGGGATTGACTCCCAAATAAACAATCTGCATTCACGTTCTTGTCTGAGGGTCCACCTTGGAGGGAAACCAACATAATAAGCCTGCACTCAATGATTTTTTTAGTAATCTAAATAGGATTATGAGCTACTAAACTTGCGAGCTCCTTAAAGGCTGGAGCAGCCTGTCCTTTAGCTCAGTGTTGTATCCCCAACATCTCACACAAGGCCTGGGGCAAAGATGATGCTCCATGAATGCTGAATGAGAGATTGAGCTCATAAACTAGGCAAGTTCCTGCAAAGGCAGACATTGGACCCAGCCCTTCTTAGGAGAGCCCTACAGGATGTTTGGCCCCCTGGGGCCTCAGACACCTGTGCCAGACATGAAGAAGGCTGCATAAAGTAGACCAGAGTGAGGGGCCCTGCCAACAATCAGAAGAAGGAAGTGGAGAATGGACAGCAGAGCTTGCCAGGCTGATGCAGCCCCCATTCTGTTCGGCTGCAGAGAAGCCCAGACCCACTGGGCATGACTCACCATAGTGGGTGTGCAAGCAGCCACAACACAGGGGCCAATTCAGTTAGTTCAGGAAAGGTACAAAGCATGACAAATATATGTAATTTGAAAATTGGCCAGTCTTTTGCAATAATTTAGAGGCACTAGTTAGGAGCAATAGAAACCCCCCAATTACTGATGTTTAAGGCTGGCACTGTTGCTGGCTGAATATTTCATGCATAAATGAACTTCCACTAGGCCACCCGCTGCTTCTGATGAGGCTCTTGCGGGCTTTATTGCCCGGCGCCCAGCAGGGTCCCGCCAATGGGCCCCATGACGGATGATGCATTGTTTTGCTGCTTAAATAATGCAGTGCGGGACAGGCTCAGTGCTAGTGCTCTTTATTTACATATCAATTGAGTGGCCACTCTGAATATGAAGAAATATTAGAGGGAAAGTCGCTGGCACTGAATATTTCATGGCAGCAAGCCTCACAGGAAGTGAATGTCCCCAGCCTAGAGCTAGGCCTGGCCACGTGTACTACAGAGAGCTGGCATTAATAGTCTGGGAGATGAGGCAAGAACAATCTCAGAGCCAGGAGGAGAGCCACTAGCTGGAACTGATGAACCCCACTACCCTCTGGACATCCCACTGCTACTTTTTCAAGTCAACAAAATACCTGCTTCCTGCTTCTATTTTCTGGTTCCTAGAAACTTATGCAGAGAAGGGAGTTTGCTCAAGCCATCTCACACTGACTTCTCAAGCCACGTGGATGCAGCAGAAGTAAACAGAGGGTGGAAATGGCATGGTCTGCCCAGGCAGGACCTCACTCTTTCTGAGGACTTTCTGGAAGATAAACCAAGAGACCCAGCCCAGTACCTTCCCCTCTGAAATGCCTCTGGGAGCAGCCACCCCACAATCATTCTCCTACCAGTTATCTCACAATTCTCTGCCGTGCGCCAGACTCCTTGATAAGTGCTGAGGATCCAACTGTGAGAAAGATGGTCTCTGTCCCCATGGAGCTCACAGTCGGTGTGAAAGACAGAAAACAAAGTGGGAAATTATACTGATCATATGTATTTATTAGCTAACAATTACTGCTGAACAAATTACCCCCAAAACTTAATGGCCAGAGACAATAAGCATTTATTTTCAGTCACAGTCTCTGTAAGGTCAAGAGTTTGGAAGTGGTTTAGCTAGGTGTTTTTTGCTCATAATTTCTCAAGAGTTTGCATTCAAGATGTTGGCCATGGCTGCAGTCATCCAAAGATTTGATAAAGCTAAAGGATCTGCTTCCAAGGTGACTCACTCATACGTATGGAAAGGTGATGCTGGCTGTTGGCAGGAGGCCTCAGTTCTTCCCCATACTGACCTCTTCATAAGGCTGCTTGAGTGTCCTCACAGCATGGCAGCTGGCTTTTCCCAGAGTGTGTGGTCTGAGAGAGAAAGATGCAAGCAGCAATGCCTTTTATGACCCACCCTCAGAAGTTGCAAACCATCATTCCGCCTTATTCTATTGGTCACACAGATAAACCCTGATACAATGTGGAAGGGCACTACACAAAAGCATGGACAGCAGCAGGCAGAGTAACCAAATCAGAGGATGGTTACCACTTGTGACAAGGGGAAGTACAAAGACACACAGCTAGTCTGGTATACAGGAATTTAGTAAGGCTTCCTAGAAGACATGACTTGTGATTGGAGACTTAAAAGACCAAGTTATCTCAGCAAAGAGGAAGATGGAACAATCTGCGCAATGGCCCAGAGCCAGGGGCATGGGGAACCCAGGAAACCAAAACACAAAGTTCAGCTTGGCTGGAGCTCCAAGAGGGCATTGAATGCCAGGCTTCATCCTGGAAAGACTTTGAGGGTTTTAAGATTCCCCTGCAGATGTGGGGGGCCCCAAGTCTGCTGCACACCCTATGGTGGGTACATTTGGGTGGGTTTGAGAAGATGCTCTGGAGAGATGGAGGTGGAGCCCTGAATCAGCCCCAGAATATAGCATATTCTAGAGCTTCCAATTTAAGGTTGGTTTCCAGTACCAGCCACCTCCCACTCTTGCTGGCTATGTGATCCTGGACAAGTCATTTACCCTTAGTGGGACTCAGTTTTCTCATCTGTGAACTGGGGATAATAGTAACGCCTGCTTCATAAGATTGTTGTGGATGTTGATTGAGATGAGGCATCTGTCACATAGTATCCACTCTGAAAAGTCTTGTGGAGTGAATGAGAACTTCACCTGTGTCAAAGGTCTTCTCTCTGGGACACAGACCTCTCACCCTGTCCACCACCAACCTCCTCCCCAGCTTTCAAACATCACTTAATATTCTGCTCCTGAGAGTCTTATGGCTTGGCTTCCCCACCAGATTAGAAGTCCTCAGGAGGAAGCAAACCCACACTAAATGCCCTCCTTTTGACTGACTCCAAAGGCACTGTGCTTGGCCAGGTGAGTTTTCTGACTCCATCATTCTCTTCATTCTGTCGTTTGCCTTTGCAACAATTATCACGACTCTTGGATCTGTAGTCAAGTATTTGTATGGGCTTTGTTGTTACTTGGTATTGTTTCATATTTTGATCTTGCTCTTAGTCTGTTCACCAGAACGAAAGCTCCATGAGGTCAGGGACTGTTGGCAGGAGGCCTCTGCACCTGACAAGAGCCAAGCAGATGAAAGCGAGAGTCTGGGTCAGACTGCCTGGGTTTGAATTCCAGAACAGGTGTGTCTACCTGTATAACTTCGGGCAGAAGAGGGCCTCGGTTTTCCCTCTGTAAAGTGGGGCTAATAATAGAACCTATCTCATTACAAGGATTAAATGACAGCATATGTAAAGCACTTAAGAACATAGTGTTATACAACAGCTTGTCTCACAGAGAAAGAGAGATTTAAGATTAGATGCTCGGTCAGTATTTGATGAACTAATAATGCATTGAGTTTAAGAAAGGGACAAAGTCCTAATTGGGTCATGGACTGAGGTAGGGACGAAGACCCTCATAAGGGCAAGTTCCTTGATCTGAACAAACAAATCTTGAACTTGGAAACTGTAGGTGCTGGTGGTAGTGGGGAAGGGCAGCTGCAAGAAAAGGCCTGGTGGGATGGGACAGGGTCCAAAACAGACCCTCTGTGGAACTGCCACCTGGGATTGCCCGCCCACATACAGCTAAATCATACATTATTGATTTGTCAAACGTATTTGCATATAAATAAGCATGATCATTCATGGAGGCCCAGCCGCGCTGCCTCCCCTCAGTGCCGCGAATACAGATGGATGGGCCGAGTTAGACACAGCCAGGGACACTGCGGCCCGTGCCTCAGAGTCAGCGGCTGATTTAAAACTACATTTAACGGAGCATGTAAGTGTGACAGCCTAGCGGTGAGTTTGGGCTAATTAGTCTGAAAGACAAGATAAACGACTCCTAAAACTGGTGTTGTGACGAAGATGCCGCTCTCCCAACCCCCACTTCCCACCCACTCAGGCCCGATACCCAAACTACAGCCGGTGATGATTAACTGGGAAACATTAACAGGCAGGACTATGTTCCAATTGTGTTTTCCAAAGGACTTTAGAATTTCACACCTAAGTGGATTGTGTTCCTCTCCCTGCTGGGGATTAGACTGGAGAGGGGGATTCACAGCTAGAAACAGAAGCTGGTGTGGGGGGTGGGTCAGACAGGCCCAGACAGGGACTCCAAGGCCAGGCAAGCAGGTGGCTGCAGTCATCCTTCCCAGAGCTTGAACGGAGACAGATCTATTGGGTGAAATACGTTGACCGGGGAAATTATTTCTGCCATGTTAATTCATTCCGCATGGGAGATAGGCCGTGAGCTTGCAGGTTGGCATCAGCCACCTCTAATGGATCAAGGGACCCAGCTGCTCTGCTATATACAACACTAGACACTCATCATCAAGGGGAAACCCACTGTAGTAAATTGAACTAACACTTCAATTTAATTGTCCTAAATTACGCTTGAAGACTTATAGCCCAGCAGAGCCAGCCAGCAAATATCAGACGTTACCTTGAAGATCAGCTGGGCCTAGAGAGGAACCAGTGGTCCCAGGGCCAGGACCTCAGTGCTGTGCTGATGCTGAAAAAGGGGCTAGTGGCTTTGGTTTCTGCCACCAGCTTCCTGCTCCCACGGAAGGGGGGAGCACTGCCCTGTGATCTCTAATCCATCCAACCCACAGGTTTGAGAACGTCTTTTCTGAGATTTAAGCCTTATGGACCCAGCCAGAGAGGGATGGCCCTTTGGGGTTTCTTTGAGGCCCTTAAGGCTACAAAAGGGAAGCAACACAGCAGAGTCTGTGGTCAGCAGAATAATGGGCCCCCCCAAAGAAGTCCGCATCCTCATGGCCAAAACGAACCTTACAGGACAAAAGGGACTCGGCAGATATGATTAAGGGGCTCGAGTTAAGGAGATTGCCCTGTGTAATCACAATGTCCTTATAAGGTGGGGCAGGAGGGTCAGAGAGAGAGAAAGATTTGAAGATGTTCTACGGTTGGCTGTGAAGGTGGCGGAGGGACCCACCAGGCAAAGAGCACAGGCAGCCTCTGAAAGCTGGAAAAGGCAGAGAAATAGATTCTCCCCGAGTGCCTCCAGATGGAGCACAGCCCTCATGGCACCTTGATAGCAGCCCAGTAAAACCCATTTCAGACCTCTGACCTCCAGAACTGTAGAATAATTAATCTGTGTTGTTTTAAGATGCTAAATAATCTGTTATAGCTGCAATAGGCAATGAAGACAGAGTCCCAAGTGTTCTCAGCCTGACCCCACCACATCCTGCTGTGTGACTTTGGGTAAGTGACTGGACTTCTCTAAGCCTCAACGTCTTCTTCTCTAAAGTAGGGATAATGGAACCTTCTCTCTGGCGCTGCTGTGAATATTAAATGAGCAAATGCCTGGGAAGGGTCTTCTCAGTGCCCAGTGCAGAGTAAGAGCTCATTGAACAGCACTTACCATTGTGGCCGTGGTTACCATTCTTGTCTCCTGATGCTCATCCTGAGGCCTTGTCTGTGAGGACAACATTGATAAGAAGACATATTCCACTGAGCAGGCTGACTTGCTTATCAAATATCTATCGATCACCTCTGCATGCAAACTACTATGCCACGTACTGGGACTGAAATAGCAAAAAGAGGCCCAGTCCCTACCCTCATGGAGTTGATAATACAGCAGGCGGGATGGACCAGATTGTGTAATCAGATTCTATTATGTATCATAATACTACAATTGCATGTTATGTTATATTTATATTAAATAATCTCCCAAACAGGTGCTGAAAAGGACAGAATGGAGAGAGGTTCCCACCATGGAGGACAGGGAAGACTTTCTGGAAGAAGCTGACCTCAGAAGTTTGAGCATATTTGGTCCTGTGGGACCCCAGGAGCATGGACCCTTTTGACCTGTGGGAGGAAGGACTTTGCCTATACCTCCAGGGACACGCTCAAGGCTCTGGGGTATCTAGGACCAGCTCAGTTCAAATAGAAGGCCCACCCTTGGTAGGTCCTAGGAAAGCAGAAGAAGGAGGGAGGGAAGAAGGAAATATTTGCTTTATCACCATGTAATTCATCATATAACTTAAGACTCTTCCTGGACATAATAGAGCACTCCTCTCTCCTCAGGATAGAAAGGAAGGTATAGGGCCCTCCCTTCACTCCATGAATGAGTCTAGACCTTAGACCTCCTTTCTGTGTAAACATTCACCCTTCTGCACACCACCTGATTCCCAGGATAACTCAAGGTGGCCATGCACCAAAGCCCATGGTCCGTACTTGTTTCCAGGCTTAAATAGTCACTACATAAAATCCTAGGCTTGATCTGGGCTTCTGTGCACATTGTAGATGTGCAAGAATCATTTATTGAATGAATGAATGAATTCCAGGCCCAATTCTTGGACACCACTCATTGGCCTATTGGATGACCTGTACCTAAGCTCAACCCCACCTCCATTCCTGTTGTACACACAGCTTGGCCAGGTATATGGTAGCATAGCCCAGAGCCCACTCACCCAGACAGTGTACAAGCTCCAGACTCCCTCCTTCTAGGCTTCCACAGTACTGGCCATGCTGTTGGCAGTGTTTCCGAAACAGTCTACAAAATGTGGATGTGGGAGACCACATCCCTAGAATGTTTCACAAAAAGCAAATATTGTGACAAACAATTGGAAATGTGGTGCATTTATCTGCACTTCCAGTAGCTGCTCATATGTTGTTCACATTAAAACAGTTGAAAATGTATAATTAAAAATCTGTTTCAAAATGCAGAGGACATGTAAAAGTAATTTATCGGTTCAGAGATGGAAAACAAAAACAAGTGAGTGTGAGCCAAGAGGAAAACACATAAATAAAAGAAAGCAAACTCTTTCAGGATGGAGGCCCCATTGGATGGTGAGCAGTAGTGTCACAGGACACACGGGCCCCACATCCTCCAGTGTGGAATCCAAAGGGTCTGGACTGAGCCTGCAGCCTTTTCAATTTGCCCAGTTTGATCCTTCAGTTTTTCCATATGAGAAGAATTGTGGGAGCCAAGCATTGAGTGAGTATTTGCTGAAGGCCGTCTACATGGGCCTCTAGACCCAGATGAAGGGGATGCAGACCCAGCCTTGAAGTTTAGCAATAAAGACAAGCAAGCACCAGGGGGAAAAGATACATTAAATTATAAGACATACAAATTTCAAGTGTTTGCAACCTCCCCACCTCCCAGATGGCTAAAGAGAAGCTTATCTGTGGCCAGTGTGACCCTATTTCTCACCTGCTGTCTCAGAGAGATTCTGACACTGCCAATAATTTCCCGGGGATTTTTTTTTCCACTTGGGAAACATATATGAGAAAACCACTTAAGAGAAAAGGACTTGAGAGAGAAAGAGGAGTAACCAGGAAGCCAAGAGCCACGAGTGGTTTGACTTAGAGAGAATTTCAGTTGGGAATTTTAATTCGGATGGCAACTGTGGAGGGAGGGAGGAGTTAAAAGCCAGAAGAATAAGGAAAAGAAAACTTTAAGTGTTGCTGTGACTTATGGTTTGGGTCCTCTCTGACATTCTTTGAGAGGCACCAATAAAGTATTTAAATTGCTTGAAATTTCTTTGGTGTATGTAATTCTTTGAATATGACTCCATGCTGTGACTAGACCACGTGGAGCCTTGGTTTTATTTGGATTATAGGAGTAAATATGCATTTAGTATACAGTGTGAAACATGCTCCAAAAGAGGTGTGGACATAGTACCTTGAAATATAGAGATGGGGCATCCCAGGAGAGAAAACAGGGCTTCCTAGGGGAGGTAATGCTTGAAGTGGATCCAAAGGATAGGTTCACCTTTTAGGGATGAATTGCAAGGGCATTATGGGTAGTGGAAATAATATCTGCAAAAATACAGAGCATTCAGAGAAATGTGAAAAGTCTAGCAGGGTGAAGAAGCCAAAAAGCTCAATGGGTAGACAGGAGCCGCATGGAGAGAGGCCTCAGTGCATGAGAAGTTGGCCTTTAGCCTGTGGTCAGCAGACAGCCACGGGACTGACATCTCCCTAGTGTCACATTCACTCAATCTCCTTCCCAGGGAGGCTGCAGCCCCTAAAGCAATCTGCCCTCCTCTGGATTCTGTCCCCGGGAAAGTGACCAGAGGAATCAGAATCAGGCCCCAAGCTGACTCCAGAGGTTACAAGGGCACTTGCAAGAAGTTCCCAGTTCCCAGTGCAGAGAAAGATGCATTCCAGAAAATAAAAAACCCATTTGTCATCATCTGAATTCATGTGCAGGGAACACATTTGTTTCTAGTGAGCGTGCTTCACAAACTTGTTTAATGGAAATGGACTTGATTTCAACGGCAATGCAGTCTTGGTGGCAATCTGATGTTTTATTTTATTGTTTGTAATTAGTGACAAGTGAGGGAAAAAATCCAAATCATGCCGCATCGTACAGGGTGCGTGTTATTCGTGCAAGTACTTCACTCTGATGGGATGATGGGGGTTGGAAGATGCAGCCATGAAGAACCTGGACCCCCAGATAGGGGATTAAAGGACATGGCATCTTCAAGCTCTGAACAAGAACAGAGCCGCTGTTTAAAGTCAGGAAGGACAGCTGACTGCTGAGCTGAAGAGGCTACCACTGAAGGAAAATCTCTCCAAGGGCAGGACAAGTTAAGGGTCTCAGGAGCCCAGGCCAGCCACAGAGGAGCAGCCTTGGGGAGAAATCTTCTGTGGCTGGCAAAAGACAAGCCTCTGACTTCCCCACTCACCAGCTGTGAAGGTAAAAGGGCCAGTGGCCACTGCTCAGTTGCCCAAGACAGAATTTCCCAACCTGGACACTAGAGATATTCTGAGCTGGATTATACTGGGGTTGGATAACACACTGTTCGGCACTGAAGGCTGTTCAGCAGCCTCCTTGGCCTCTACTCACCAGACGCCAGTGGCATTCCCTCCAGTCATAACAATCCGAACGTCTCCACACATTACCAAATGTTCTCATGGGGACAAACAGCCCCCTATCAGAGCCTTCTGGCCAGGACTTTGATTACCAGTTCTGAACCTCACTGAAGCTGCAACAGGAGTCCAGGATTTGAGAGGAAAGGTTTGACGGTTTAGCTGTGCTCCATTCTGCAGAATCCAAAGATCATCAGCTTACCTCGGTTAAGCTCACTACTGCCTTCCCATTGTGGGCCCAGGAGGCAAGGGGCAGAGTACCTTAGCTTCCATCTGTCTAGGACTTGAAAAAAAAAAAAAAACTGGAAAAGAACAGATCAGACAGCAAGAGGAATGGAATGTGAATGGAGTTCCAGTTCTCTGGACCCGGGTTTGAGCCCACGTGCCCCACCCTGCCGTGTGCGATCTGGCCTCCACTAGCCCAGACACTCCCTTCCTCACTAGGGGTAAGCCACATTGGTCTCTCCTCACACTGGCAGCTCCTCACACATCTCACACTAAATGCAGGGCCTTGGCACATGCTGTTACCTCTGCACACTCTCCTCCTCCACCCACACACGTGCCCATAAACACAAACACTCACACACTCACGCGCACACATACACACGCGCACATGCACACACAGCCAGTTCACTCACCCTGCCGGTTCCCTCGGTCTCAGATTAAATGCTGCCTTCTCACAGATATTTTCCCTGATGTCCTGAATTGTTAGCTCCCCCATGGCACACACTGTACTGCGTCCTGTACTATCCACATGGGGAAGAAAAGGGCTGAGACAAGGTGGAAAAGGAGACAAGGAGGTAAGCCCAAGAAAACACAAGGGAGACACAAGGCGATAGGAAAAGGGGGAGAGAAAGAATTCTGGGGTAAATAAAAGCCATGGGAATTAAAAGACAATTCAATTCAACAGTAGCTTTTCTTCACCGTCTGATATCTCTGTATGTTCCCGATTGCTTTCTTTCTCGTATGGGACTCGATTTACACGAAAACCGTGGGTAAGCATCTGCATCATCTCATTTCATGTTTCTATCAACCCCAAGTGATTGGAGGCAGCCTATTCCTGGTTTGTAAGTGGGGAAACTGAGGCTCATAAAATGAGTATAACTCACCCCGAGTGAGGGATGGAAGCAGAGGTACCTCAGGTTCCAGAACCTATGCCCTGGATGCCCTTGATGTGAGCCAGATGAGCTCAGCAACCAGCAGGGAACTGGTCCAACGCGGGGCCGGGATACAAAGTTGATGTTCAGTAAATATTTACTGAATGAGTGGAACCAGAGGTGAGATACACTTCGGGGAAATTTTAATCCAGTCCTGTGCACATCGGAGCTCAATCCCACCTACCGCATCCCACCCTGCCACCCTGCCCCCGCTCACTTATCACCATGTAATTGAAATAATGCCTATCGACAGAGACTCACAAACAACTCCTCAATTTTCCTCAAAATTCAATTAAACTTCGTTTATTCTGGGGATCGATCCAATTAAAAGAAGGAAAATTTCAGATGGTCTGAGCAACACCATCCATCTTCAAACATAGTGTCTACCCCAGTGATGTAATAATTCGCCCAATCAATGCTTTAAAAGCATTTAGCAGTCTTGATAATGAACTTTTGTCAAAACAGCCTTGCAGAGCAATAAGTGCCTGCAGATTAATATGAAGTCATAAAGGGCTAATGCTTTGGGTGGGGAGCGGGGGAGACATGAATCAGTGGGAGCAATGGCCCGGAGCTTCCACACCTCAGCAGTAGGCCTAGACAATGTTTTCAGGACCCAGAAAATGCCAAATGCAACTCCTCTTTCCACTTCCTGCGGGTTCTTTTCCCTTCCATGGCCTCAGGTTGCCTGAGTCCACCAGCCGGGGATGAGGACTCCCCAGACCAGATCACCACACTTATGGCATGGGGGCGTCCCACCCTATTGGAGAAAATGCCCAGGGGAGTGGGGCTTTTCTTGGAAGGGCTTCTGCCTGACAATCTCTGAAATACCACAGATCTCTTTTTTGTGGGGAGTGGGGGCAGTATTAAACTTATTAGCTGTGTATCCTTCGGCAAGGTACTTATGGTCTCTGAGCTTTATTTTCTTCATCCCTAATATGGGGGTGATAGCATTTATTGATGCTTGGGGGAAGAAAACTGGGCTGACTGTCTAGGTGATAAGGATGCAAAGAGTAGTAAAACCCAGCTTCTACCTTTAAGAAGTTCAGAGGCACCAGCGAGAGACAGGTACAAGCAGCCACAATCCAAGAAGCTAAGGCTGCTAGAGATGTCTGAACCCAGCACTGGAAACATACTGCCTGAAGGATCGGAGGGGGTTTCACCAGGGCAGTGACCCTTGAGCTGGGTCTTGACCAACGAGCAGACAGTCGTCAGGCAGAGGAGAAGGGGAGGGTGTCTGGGACGAGAGGACTGCCAGTGCAGAGGCATCGAGGCATAGCGAGAGGGCCACATGCCAGGTGCACAGCGTGCCAGGAAATGAACAGGGCAGAGCTGGCTCAGCCAGATCTTCAGCGGTCTCATTTGCCACGCCAAGGAGATTGTTCTTTATCCTAAGAGAAATGGGGAGCCGTGGAAGGTCTTAAGCAGGGGGCTGACATAAGGGGAGTTGCTCTCAGCAAAGTTCCATCAGGGAAGCCATGTGAGGGATGGGTTGGAGGGGATGGGACAGTTGGAATGGTTTAGGTGAGATGTGATGGTGGCCAGGGTGGTCTCATCACACCGCCCTGCTCCCCTGGCAATGCCCCCACTGCCCTCTCCCGACACTGAACACACCTACCCAAACCTGTCTGTTCTGAGAAATAGTGTCCCCATGCCACCAGCCGGGAAAACTTGGAGTCCTTCTACATGCTATCCCTAGGATTCCTCAGAAACCTGAATGCTGGGTCCTGAACACTGGAAGAACATGACATCACATCCCGAAAAGGTAGCTTGCTTTAGTCCAACCAGATCCCCTTTCCACTCTCAGAGGGAGGCCAGGATGCAAAGTGTCCCCTGCAACCACACTTGGACATGCCCAGAGGTGTCTGTGGTCCTGGCCCAGGAGGGGACAGGAAAGATGGCCCCACAGGCCAGGGGAGCTCCCCTCTAGCACCAAGTCTTGGTGAGTCTGTCCCTGGGGAGCTGGGCCAGTCTGAGCTGGGGGAGCCCGGATGGGCTGAGCTGGGTGATCCCCAGGCCCTGGGGTGGTCCGGGGTCCATCAGAGCCTGGTTCTCCATCTCCCACGCCAGCCCAAGGCTGGAGGCCAGCTTAGGTGGTCGCTGCTCTTGCCATGGGGAGCAGGCTGTGGCTCCAGCTTCCGGCACTGGCAATTCCTTCAGCAACTCCTCTCCAAGCCTAAACGATCCCTTTAAAAGTCGGAAGAAAATCTCAAGCTTTGGCTAGTCCTTTAAAAGCTGGGGGATCTGGAGGGTCAAAGAAATGAAACTCTTGCTCCATTTGCCAGAAGTCAGTACACCCTGAGGGGACGCCAGGCCCTGACCTGCCATCACAGAGGCCCAGGATTTGGGAAAAGGAGGGTTAAGAATTAAAGAGTGTGCGTGAGGCGGGGGGCAGGGGAAGCTTGTGCTGCTAGATCAGGGGGAGTATTAAATGATCCCAAGTCCCGAAATGCCTTTTCAAAGCCTTCTGCCATTAGGACTTAATATTAAATTTACTCCTTCTGTGCCTTAAAAAATAGTTTTTTTTTTTCAAAAGGTGCTTTTGAAGCCAAAGGTATGGCTTAGGCTGAAAGGCGCCAGCACATCAAACATCATTTGGGGGATTTCAAAGGGCTGTTTCAGCAGGACCCTGTTCTCCTCATCACCCTCCTCGGCTGATGAAGTTTCTGAGCTCCCTGAAGTCAGCTCTTGTGTTCTTGGCTATCAAAGGCCCCAGCAACATCCAGTCTGTCTGTCCATCCCAATACAACTTTCTCATAGAAAGCCTCCCTTTTACCCAGAGATCTGAAGGGAGAATAAAAAGGATGCTGATTTGCCAGGAAACAGGAGGGAAGCCCTGCTGAGCTGATAGGAATCTTCTGACCAGATTTGAATACATTTGGGCCAGACAACGGGGGTGAGGGGAAAAAAAATCCATTACTTTGGAGAAAAGCCTCA
Organism: Manis javanica; assembly: GCF_040802235.1. Classification (NCBI taxonomy): domain Eukaryota; kingdom Metazoa; phylum Chordata; class Mammalia; order Pholidota; family Manidae; genus Manis; species Manis javanica. The sequence continues at coordinate 17,224,867 of NC_133160.1, read as the reverse complement.
CAGGGTTTCAAAAGGAAATATGTTAATGTTGGGAGAAATCATTTGTGTGTGTGTTGTGTGTTTCAGCTGCCCCCAAATTTTACATCGTCCACCAAAAGCAGAAAAGCAAAAGCAGTAAAATTAATCTGATGCTGTTCAGAGGAGGCCAGAGGGGGCTGGAGGGCTTTGGGGGCTCTGCAGCCTGCCTGGCCTTGCCCTGGTGCTCTTCAGCCAGCTGGGTCTGGCGCCTGAGACTCAGACAGCTGGGCAACCCCACCCAGCCTGGATCCTGCAGGCACAATGTGAGAAGGACCTTTCTTTCCTGAAGGCCCCCCTCAGAAGGCTACAGGCTGATGCTCACAAAAGTCTCCCAGATAGTGTCCAGATGGGGAGACTGAGGCATGAAAGGAGCAGGGCTCTGCCAAAAGGACCATGTTGGTCAGGCCTCTTGACGCATACCCTCTCTCTTTCCTCTGGACCTTGGCTGGGTCCTGCCCACAGGCCCCATAGCCCCTGCACACCCAAGCACCTGCTCTGCTCTCTGAGGATTGCACCTGGGCAACTGCTCATCCCTCTTCCCACAGCCTCTGGATACACCCTAAAGATGAGGTGCCTGACATACCTAGCCCTGAGGACAGGCATCTCTGTGGCCTGGCCTTGTCCCAAGTTCCGTGGGGACTAAACAATTGTGCCCAGATAATTAGTACGAAATCTCCCACTGTGGCTTCAAGAGGCAGTGTGCCTGGATTCAGGAGTCCCAGGTCCTGGGCTCAACTTGGTCTTTTTCTTTGGACCTCACTTCCATCGTCTGTAAAATGAGGCCAATTCCATCAGCCCTATCTCTGCTCCTAGGCTTGCTGTGAAATTCCAGTTAAGTCAAGAATGAAAGCTGTGGACAGAGAGCCTGCAGAACAGGGCAGCAGGAGGCCTTCTCACCCTTCCAGCAGCTTCAGGCGCAGGCAAGAGGAAGGGAGGAGGCTGGTTTGTAGGCTGTGCTGTGTGGTTGTTGCAAATGCACCCAAGGCCCTCAGAGGCCCTGCACCCCCCACATCACCCCTGGACTTCTCACGGCAGTTGGGCCTCTCATTAGGACACTACCTGGTCGAACTTAGAGGAAAAAAGAACCCTGAGGACTTGTTTCTTGAGATGAGGAATAGGGTGGGAGTTAGGGGTGGATTTGATATGGACTCGCATCCTGAGCTGATTACACAAGGAACTGGGGACCAGCAAAACTCAGCATGTGAATCTGAGCAGTGTCTTCCTGCTGAGAGAGAGAGAGGAGAGTGAGAAGAGAGACAATAGCTCATCATTAATGGTCTTAAATTAATATAAATTAGTGGAGCATATCTTGGCTGCTCCCAGTCGGCAGAACCTGGGGCTGCTGGGGAGCAGCCCGAGATCCCTTTCACCTCACATGCACACAGCCATTGATAAAGCCACTGCTGACAGCACACACGGCCCTCCTTCCCGCTCCCTCCCTCCCTGCCCCCACTAGCAGCTCCAGGCTTTGAGGTGAGAAATAGACTGGTGCTGGCACCCCTGGGACAAGGGGCAGCCCCCAGAGCCTGCAACCTTTGGAACAACCTTTGGATCATTGCTGTCCAGAGAATCACTGCCATTACAAGCAAGCATGCCTCCTGAGCTCAGCTGCGGGCCAGAGGGAGGAGGCCAGAGGCCTGCCTTTCCGTCCCACACTTTTGCCCCGGACCACAGATGCAGCAGCCTTGTGTGTCTCTGAGCAGAGCTGGGCGACAAGCAGAACAATGCCTGGCAACACAGTGTCCAAGCACAGCAGCCCTGGCCCACCCAGAGCCCCCAGAATGTTGTTAGGGACCTTGGGCTGGCCAGGGAGCCAGCATGTTCACTGGTGAATTCTCTCTCGCTGCAAGGAGGCAGAGTCAGGCTGCCCCTTCCTCAACCACATCAGTTCAGTTATAACTCAAGGGACACAAACTGGCTGTCGGGTGGCACTGGGCAGTTTGGTAGCAGCAAATGGGCATAGGACTAAGAATCTGCAGGGCACCATGGGTCTCCTAACTCAGGATGGCACACTTACACACACTGGGACCACCTGACCCAGGTCTGACAAACCGAGGCATGCTGGAACATTCCCAGGACCAAGCAGAACATTGGCTGGTAAGCCCAAGTCTCAGAGGTCAAAAGGCATTCCCAGCATCCTTGAGAGATAAGAATTTTAATGCCACTTACAGTGAAGGAAAATGACACTCAGAGAGATCAAGTCATTGCCATAAGGTCACACAGCCAATAAATGACAGAATTGGATTCAAGCAGTGACAACAGCTAACTTGTATCAATGGGGTGATGAAAGCTTTATATGTGATTCTTCACACAATTCTCACAACTTGGCTAAAACGGGATGAGCATTGCCTCAGTTTTATACACACAGCAACTGAAGCTCAGAGAGGCTGAGCCACAGTGCCCATGGGCACACCACTGGCCACCAGCAGAGCCGGGATCCCCATGCTCAGCCGTCTGGCTCCAGAGCCCCAGCCGCATGACATAGACTCAGGAGCCTGCATGCCTGGCTTCAAATCCTGCCTTTTCTATTTCCCAACAGTGTGCTTTTGAATGAGTTGTTTGGCAGAGTCTCCATGCCTCAGTTTCCCTACCTATGAAATGGGAATAATAATTATAACACAGTGCAATGAGGACTAAGCAGTTGATATCCACGGAACTCCTACAACAGGGCCTGGCACATACCAAGTGTCCTGTATTCTTTTAGGTGACTCTTTCCTCTAATTCCTGTAGGAATTAGAGTAAAACCTGGCAACCTGGAGGACTCTCTTCCCCAGGCTGTCTCCTGCCCTCCCGGGTCTGAGGCCCCAGGGAAGCACGCACCCAGAACACGCCACGGACCCGGCATCCGTAACGCTTCTGTCAGAGCAAACGAGGCTATTAACTGACGAGCTCTGTGATGGAATTGTCCCATGAGGTATTTATTATAGGGTCCTTTCCCTGACACCTCCCAGGGAGAGAATATTAAATATTTAATGCACAGGAGGCTGCTCGTTTTTCATCCCCACTTCAGCACTCAAGTCAGCCTCCTGTCTGGGGGAGAGCCAAAGCCCGCCAGCCTGGCACCCTCATGCCTCCCTCCTCCCTGCCGTGGCCCCTTTCTCCAGGGCTGTGACCACACATGGTCTGGGGAGGGAAAGTGCCAAGGTCCTATGTCAGGGACTCTGGAGCCGAGGCCCAGGTCTTCCATCAGCCCCCTCGGCAGGGGCCTGAGGAGAGTCAGGCAGAATCAGTACCTGTGTTCAAAGACATGTGAGCCATGGACCAGTGGAGCCTGGGATTCTTCATAGCGCCCGCCCATCTCTCTTCCCATGCTCTTCCTCTGCCCACCTACAGCTGCTCCCCAGCCCACCTGCACCTCTGCCAAGGCTTCCTCTGGCTGTAGGAGCCTGCTCAGCTGGCACATGGTGAGCTGGAAGTGCCAGGGAGCAAATGCCCCTGAAGTGTCCTTGATCGATAATGGACCATGAGTTGGTACCGAGAAGCCCCAGCTTCTGTGCCTCTTGGGCTGGGTCCTCAGTAGGACTGGGCTCCTGCTGCCCAGAGCAGTAACCTGTCCAGTCACACAGCCTTTAGGGGCTTCCTTTTCCTCTCAGCTCTGAGGCCCCCTCTCAAGTGCAAGTGCATCCTGGGGTTGCCTCCCAAACCAGTTGCCTACATCCACATCCTGTCTCAGGGACTGACTGCATCTGGAGAGACCTGTCATAGAATACAGGATGGAAGTTTCTGGTGTTTGTTTATTCTCCCATTAAGCACCTACCTGCTCAGGGCCAGGGCTTGTGCTAAGGGTTGGGGATGCAGCAAGGCCCCTCGGCATCTCGCTCTTGGACCCTCAAGAACTCCCAGGCTGGGTGGGGGCACAGTCATGAGACGCTAACCACAGTGCAATGTGACCAGCCCTCACTACCATCACCCCCAGCCCAGCAAAAGACACCACCCAGAAGAAAAAGCCACTCTTGCGTCTCAGCTCACTCCTTCCCAGAACTCCAGGCTCCACACTGAATGTGGTCTAACCACTGAAAGAGATCTTATCAATCATGTTTGAGCTGATTTTCCAACGCTTACCTTCTTCCTTTTTTCTTTTCTGGTGACTTCTAGCCATCATCTGTGCCACACTTAGATATTGGCAGCTGGAACCCTGTGATCCCAGGAGAGAGCAGAGGTCCCAGAAATGAAAGGCATTTTACAAACATCGAGGCATGAGGGTGGGCCTGGCACCCAGATTTCCATACCGAGAACACTGACCCAAGGTGTGCTCCCAGGTGTCAGGCCTTCTGCCTTCTGCTTTTGGCTGCAATACCCATTCATTGCACGGTGGCTGAGGCGGTCCCAGGCCTGGGGGGGAGAGGCCTGAGCAGGGGTTGGGGGTGGAAACCTGGTAGAGAACCCATTAAATGCCAGGCTCAACATTTTATCTCCACGATCTCCTTTAATCCTCACAATTCTTATGCAGCAGCTATGGTTTCCTTCCATTTTACAGATGAGGAAACTGAGTCTCAAAGGGATTAAGTGACTCCCCTAAGGCTACCCAGCTGGACGTGACTCTTGGGAGCCCATCACACTCCTGCCTCCCACCTCTGCAGGTCAGGGAAGAGGAAAAGAAGCCCCTTTGGGATTTTGTCCTGAGGGCAATGGAGAGCCATGAAAGTGTAGAAAGCAGGGAGGGGCAAGGTTGGAGTTGCATGTTGGAGTCGCTGTGATAGTTACAGCAGGTCTACCAAGACGCACCCCTCCTAGTCCCTACCCTGGTCAGGCCAGGCCCTGGGTTGAGACGCTGAGGCCCACAGTGGCTGCCACAGGATGCACAGCGCTGCTCTGCTCTTCCTGCTGTGGGCTCAGCTCCTGCAGGGACTCCAGCCTGAGCAGTCTGCCTCCACTCAGCCTCCTTTTCCTGTGGCTGGCCCCATCTCGAGTTGCAGTATCAGCTTAACAATCATCTCCCCAGAAAGTGCTTCCCTGACTGCCAGGTTGAATTACATCCCCCAAAAAAGAGGCTCAGGTCCTAACGCCCTGTCCCTGGGAATGTGGCCTTTTTTACACATAAGGTCTTTGCAAATGTGATCAAGTTACCCTGGGTCACACTGGATTCAGGGGAGCCCCCACCTGATTGACGACTTCTCATAATAAGAAGAGGGAGATGTGGACATGGGTGCAGGCCATGGGAAGAGGGAGACAGAGGTTTGAGGGATGAGGCTACAGGCCGAGGAGGGCTGGGGCCACCAGAAGCTGGGAGGGGCCTGGAAGATTCTTCCCTAGAACCTTCGGAGAGAGCACGCAACACCTCGGAATTTTAGCTTCTAAAACCATGGGAGAATAAGTGTCTAAAGTCATGCAGTTTCTGGTACTTTGTCACAGCAGCTCTAGGAAATTAATACACCCTGGAATTAAGGTAGGGCCTCCATGAATTCTCCATCACACACCTTCCTTCCAACAGTAATTACCATCGATAATGTTCTTTATGTACTATGTTTATCGCCCATCTCAATCACCAGACTGTGAGGCCTGCGAAGCCTTGCTTTCTGCTATATTCTGGGTGCATAGCCCAGGGCTTATGTGCCTGGTATAAAGTAGGTGCTAAATAAAAGTTCACTTACTGACAAAGATTTCACTGATTTATATGATGTGTTGGTACTGTTCTAAGAGAGCAAAATAAAGAATCCTCTCGTTGTGGAGCTCACATTCTGCATTCAACAGGGAACATAATATAAATAAGTAAACAGGATGCCAGAAAATGATAAGTACTATGAGGAAAAGGGAGAGACAAGACAGGGGCAGGGTGACTGAGCAGTTGGAAGAGTTTAAACTACAAAATTAAATTAGGTGGTCAGAAGGCCTTGCTGACAGGTGACATAAAAGCAAAGTTTGGAGGAGGTGGGGAAGTGGCCATGTGAGATTCTGGGGAAGAACATTCCAGGCAGAGAGAACAGTCCAGTACAAAGGCCTGAAAGCAGAAATATGTTTGGCAGTTCAAGAACAGGAAAGAAGTCAGTGTAGACAAAATGGAATGAGGAAAGGGGAGAGAAGCAGGAGAGAATATCAAATATTTATTGGATGAGTGGATTATAGATGGATAGAGGGAAGGAGAGAAGGGAAAAAAGAAGGGAGAAATGGGTCGTGTCTAGGAATCAAAGGCAGGTACTAACTCTGTCCTCTGACCATGTTTGGTTAATAATCGAGAATAAAGGGAACCCTACCATTCAAGAAATGCGGCCAGTTACAGACCAAATGAAGTCAGCCCTCCACACCCTTTTCAGCCACAACACAGCATCACCAGACAAGGATGCCCCAGGGTCCCCAAGTGAGGACCCTTCCAGGATCTGGGATCCCACCCACCCAGCTGGCCAGCCCCCCATATACAAGGCTGCAGGCCCTCCATTAGAGCCGCAGACCATGAGGCTGAGCTGGTCCCAGCTCCTGATAGCTCCAAGTAGGTCTATCCCGGAGGAAGTGCTAGTGAGGCTGCTTCAGAATCCAAGTATCTGAAGGACACCCAAAAAATTCATTAGAAACCACAGATATGAAAGGAAGTCAAGTCAGGTCAGTCTATTAACATTAGGAATTCCCTCTTCCTCTGGCCCAGCTCCCACTGGATCGGATCAGCATCCGCAAGGGGCCAGCAGAGAAGGAACTCCACTGCTGGGAAACTCCTGGATGAGGGTATGACCCCGAACCCAAGTCAAGGTGCCCTTTGTCCCCAGAATCTGCTCCTTATCTTCCCTCTTCTGGCTCCATTCCTTCTGCTCAGGCAGAGATTTCCAGCCATCCTGACAGGATACATTACATGTGTGCGGAGCTGAACACTCATAGTGGCTGTTTCCCCACCTGTCTTGTCTGCTGCTGCAGGAACAGTCGGGCTCTGTCACTTGCTCTCTCGCAGCATGCAGCCCAGCTGGCCGCTCCACCTGGCAGCATCTTCTTTTCTTGCCTTCCTGGACGTCCCACACCCCATTCCCTTCCTGCCCCTCTAAGCTGCACCTTCTCTTTCTTTGCAAGCTCCCTGTCGTCCACTGCACTCCCGAGTGTTGGGGCTCCCCAGGGCTGCATCCTGGGCTCTCTCTCTTGCTCTCTCCCTTCAGTTCTCTCCCCAGATTATCTCTTTCATTCCCAGGGTTCAAATATCATTGATAAAGTGACAACTCCTAATATGTTCATGTCTAAGTCCAGGGTCCCTCCTGAACTTCCAGGCTCCACTCCAAAGAGGCATCCCAAACATGTGGCCAGAATAGAATTCGATCATACACATGCTTCCTATCTCAGTCGGGGGCACCACGCCATCCACCAGTCGCTAGAACCGAACACAGAGGACCCCTCCACGATTCCTCTTCCGCTTTGACCTTCATGCCCCACACGCGCCAGTCCTTCCTGCTCTCACTCCAGTCCCTACCTTGCATCTGGCTTCTTCTCTTCCTGTCCTCTCCATCCTAGGCCAGGCTTCCATCCTCACTCATCATCCAGCCTCCATTCCAGCTGCAGGCACCTCAGTCTCTTCCCACCAGCCAGAGGGGTCATCTAGAAACATAGGCTCTGCTGCCAGCAGGAGAAACAGCTGCCACAATGCACGTGCACAGCCCCAGGCACCCTGTGGGTGGAGGCCGGATGCAGCCCCTCCAGGAACAGAGCCGCACAGCAATCCTGGGGACAACCTGCCTCCTGCACGCTACCTGCTGGAGGGCGGAGCCAGAGCTGCACAGAGCCCAGCACACCCTAACTGCTGCTTACCAATCATTTGCATTGTCACGAATAATAACAATAACAACATAACTCTTTGCCTTTGTAGCTCCCTTCACAGTTCACAAGGAGTTTACCGAGGCATTACCATCATGACTGCACCAAACCCGTGGGACCGGCGTGATACCCCAACCACAGGGGAGGGCCCCACAGGGGCAGAACAACGACTCCTGAGACCACACACCCCAAAACTGATTCTGTTGGCCTGTAGTGGGGCCAGGATTTGATATTTTCTGATTTCTGGTAATAGCAGGTGATTCTAAAAGACAGCCATAGTTGAGTGCCATGTTTGATTCACACATACATATGGAGACCTGGTTGAGGACCAGGAATATGCCTTCTGGAAGCTTCTACCTAATATGGGAAATAGACAAGTAAAGAGATAATTGAAGGTATTTGTTTTTGTTAATATTTTAACAAATATTTCCATTACCTACTAGTTACTAGGCAATGTTCTAAGTACTATACAAATTGGGCTTATTTAAATCTCAGAAGAACAGTGAAAAAGGTACTATTATTAGCCCCATTTTCCAGATGAAGAAACTAAAACCCAAACAGCTTAAGTAACTCATATAAAGTCACAATATCTAATAAGTAGCCGAGCTAGGATTCTAACCCAGATAATTGGACTTCATGCTTCTAACCACTATTCTCTGAAGGCTGTGGTTCCCAAACTTTAGGGGGATTTGTACAGAACCACTGATTCTTGGCCATATTCTCCTCCCCCGACTCCCTACCACCCTCAGATTCCAGTTACAGCAGCTGCGGTGAGACTAGGGCTCCTCCATGTTTTACGTGTCGCAGATGATTCAGAGGCAGGTGTCCTGTGAACTGTCCTCTGAGGAGCTCTCTGATGAAACCAGGTGCAGTCGTTTTTAGAGATGCCCACAAGTTCAGCACTATGCTACCCTTTAAAAGGTGGAGGCCAAATTTCCTGTCCTTGAGAATGGGCTGCATGCTTCCAAAAAATAAAAATAAGGCAGAAATGATGGTGTGTGTTGTGTGACTTCCAAGAGGGAAGAGCAGGACAAAGGCTAGTCCTGTAGGCAGGTGAGATGGAAGAAGCTATCGGGCACCCTGAACGTCCTAGGAGTCCTGCAGCTTCTTCCTTATTTTCTTTCAGGCTGCTCATTGTGGGGAAAGCCAACAGCTGTGCCACGAGGACGCTCAAGCACCGCTATGAGGGGAACTGAGGCCTCCTAACAGCCAGCACCATCATAGGAGCAAGCTGTCTTGAAATCGGACTCTCCAGCCCCAGCCAACATCTTCACACCACCTCCTAAGAGATCCTCAGCCACAACCACCTGGCTAAGCTGCTCCCAAATTCCTGATCTACAAAAACTGTCAGATAATAAGTGGTTGTTGTTTTAAGCTGCTATTTTGGGGTATTCATTATGCAGCAATAGATGACTAATACACAAGAAAACAGCTTTTGCTATTGATGGGAGTCAGTAAAAGCTGCAGACATGACGTCCAAGCCAGGGCTTGAAGAACACTGGCCAAAATGGAGAGAGAAGGCATTTGTTCCAGGTAGAGGGAACAGCATATGCTAAGACATGGGTGAGTGGAGTGAGCTGGTATTTGAGGGCTTTGCTGGAAGTGCAGGAGGCACCACAATGAAGGGCTAGAGATAGATCAGGGGCCAGGTCATGCTGGACAGAGGGACCATTTATCCCAGTTTTCCTAGGACAGTCTTGATTTATTTCTGTTAACCGGGAATCTCATGTAATTTACTGTTTGTTCTGGATAAATCTGTCCCAGTTTAGATGATGATAAATTAGATATGGTTATCCTGTTCATGAGCCCAGTGTGCAGCTACAGCATGTGGACTTTACCTTAGAGGCAGTGGGGTGCCATGAAAGGGCATTAAGCTGGGGAGTGAAATGATCCAGGTTGTATTTTGCAGAAAATGCACCAGTGTGCAGGGTGACCTGGTGCAGAGGGCGGACTGGTTTGAAGTGAGTGTAGAAGACTAGGGTGGAACAGGAGGAGAGGCCGGGGAAGAGAGGACAGCCCCTTGGTCAGTGACTTTGACAGTGTGGATTGCAGCCAGAACAGCAGTAATGGGGTCAAGGGAAGTTTAGAAAAATTTAGAAGATAATAAAGAGACTCAACTGCAGTAAGAGAAGAACCTGGAGGGTGATTCTGAGGCTATCAGGGGTGCAGCCCCCACATTTCAGCAACCAGAGTTCTGTCTAAAAATAAGTCTCAAATGAGTCACCTCAATCGCAGCCAACAAGGATTTGGCTTGTTTGTTACCGAATTGCAGGCGATTGGGCTAAAGGGACTGAAACCACGTGTAGCCTTGGCTCGAGCAGCCCCCGTTGGACTGTCGCCTGCTGAGGGCAGGGCCCTGGCTCTGACGCAGGCATCATCTCACTTCCCCTTCACCACAAGTTGGCAAATATGCTGTGATTATATTTTTCATCTTCTGGTGAAGCCATCAGACCTGGGAGAAGCTGCCAGAGACTTCCAGGATACAGACTGTAGGCAGCACAGACAGAATTCAAACCCAAGCCTTCCCGGATATCCCTTACGCCGGCTAGTAAGAGGCTTTGGGTGAGGTCCCTAGAAACACCCCCTGCCTCCTCCCAGCTGGGATACCTTGACTGAACTTAAGTCAGCCTCCTAATAAAAATTCCATGTTCCATCAGCAGAATGCTTCCAGCCCAATTAGATCAATTTTCTCTAAGTAGCAATAAATGTGTTTTCCTTTCAGAGGCCAGCCCGACACATTAAGCAGGTTTGGGGCAGCCATTCCCCAGGCCGCTGGCTCCATGCGTGGGGTCAGGGGTCATGGTGCCTCCGCCTCCGGCTCATTAGTGGGGCCCATTCATCTTTGCTGGGGACACCAGCACTCAACATGGTGGTAAGGGCTCAGGGTGGGGGTGTGCAGGCAATTCATCAGGGACTCCAGTCCGCCAGAGACAAGAGCAGAAAGCCAGCAGGAGCCCCCGGCCCAGCAGCTGAGGCCCAGAGCCGCCTGGTTAAAGATTAACCTGGTCCAGGATGTCTGTCTGTGGGGACTGCAGACACCATGCAGGGAAGGAAGGGCCTCAGGCGGGCCCCTTTCAGATGCACCTGGCTCCTGTCTGCTGGCAGAGCTTCCCTTCTGGCCACCAACCCCACCACCAAAATCCATCCCAACAAGGCCTGCAGGGGCCTGGAGAGTAGTGCTGTCACTTGGGACCCCTATGGCCCAGGGATTTCGCCTGAAATAGGCCCTTTGATTTGTAAATGCAGACTCTAGGAATGAGGGAGTCCTAAAGCCCTTCCTTATCCTGCCCTAGCCAGGCCGTGAGACCTGATGGAAGTTTAGCAGAAGGAATGTGGCCTCTCCACTTCCCCAGTTCTTGAGCTCTGCCTCCCTCACACATTCAGCCCCTGCCACCTGAGCCAGGCAGAGGCCAGAGCCCTGGATGCAGGTTTCCCAGAGGAGCATCGTATGGGTTTACCAGGGCTGCCGTAACAAAGTACCACAAACTGGGTGGCTTAAGCAACAGATCATTACTGCCCCGCAGTTCTGGAGGCCAGAGTCCGTGATCGGGGTGTCAGCAGGGCGGGGGCCCTCTGAAGGTCCAAGGGGAAGATCTGCTCTAGGCCTCCTTCTAACCTCCCGTAGTTCCTGGCTGTGGCAGCGTAATTCTAATCTTCACATGGCATCTGTGTGTGTCTGTGTCTGTGTCCAGATGTTCCCTTTCTATAAGGACGCCAGTCATACTGGATTAGGGCCTGCTCTACTCACTTCCTTTTAACTGAATCACCTCTTTGAACACATTATCTCCAAAACAGTCACAGTCTGAGGCATGGGGGTTAGGATTTCAACATATAAACTGGCAGCAGGGGGATATTATTCCACTTTGAGCCACAGGGAAGGCAGGCCCTGGTGATCCCAATTCACTTGGCGGATGTGTGTGGCGTACACACCAGGCCCAGCACAGGCACTGGGGCTCAGTGAAGACCTGCAGTCTGCCCCCTGACTTCATAAGTGGCAGGGGAGGCAGGCATTCATCAGTCACACTAGCTAATGTACACATTGCGGTGGGTGCTTTGAAGCACAATGGGAGCCACTAGAATAGGAGTCACCAGGTCACATGGCAGGTAGAAATAGAGCTGGGACTGGCATAACGATGGCATGACTGTTCCTGGCTTTCCTGGGCTCTTCTCAGTCCAGCCGACCCCCACCCCACATCCTCCTGGCCTCGCAGCCCCTCAGCCCCCACTCAGCCTGATGCCTTTCCTGGAAGCCAGATTAATGGCATCTGAGCAAGCCTGGCCAGGAACCACAGCTCAGGGTAACCTTTCCACAGAGCTCAGGGGGCCTGGCAGAAGGCTCCTTGATTTATACCAACCCAGCCCTGCAGCCCTCCTTGGCAGGAGCCCCCCACTCAGTGTTCTAGGCACCCGCAGTTCAAGCTGCTGCTCGGTCCAGACAGTGACCAGCAGATCCTGGGACCAAACGTCACCCCCTTGGGGAACCTTTGCTGACCTGACTCCCACAGCAACCCCACCCTGGAACATCTCCTCAGCACCCTAACCACAACTGAAATGAAGTAATGATCACAAAATCTGCTGCTCCGTGTCTGTCTCCCCTTGAGGCTGTGCACTTTATGATAACTGAGACAATGTTCTCACCCACTTCCATATGCCCCAAATCCAGTCCCATGCCTTTGAGGTAGTATTGTTCTGTAAACACTGGCTGAGTAAATAAACAAAATAATTGCTTCTCCCAAAGCTACAAGCTGACCGGAGGGCCTGATGCATCTATGGCCCTCCTGAGGGGGCCAGGAGAATATAAATGAGGAGCAGAGGCAGGTGTTCAGGGCAGAGGGTAGGGCTGTGGCAAAGACAGGAGACTGAGGACGCACAGAGTGGGTTTGGAGAAGAGGGAGCCCCTCGGTTTGGCCACAGCGGGGCCTGAATGCTGGGCTTAGGCAATGGTCAGAGATGCCACTGAAAGTTCTGAATGGTGGCGTGGTCAGAGCTGGGCTGTGCTGATTGGAACAGCAGGTAAGTCCGCATGACAGTCCGGAATGTGGGACAGGAGCTCAGGAAAAGGGTTTCTGCTAAAACAAAGGTTCAAGAACTAACCCATGGGAGGCTAATTGAGGTCACTGAGGAAGAGCAAAAAGAGGGGGAATTACACTGAATCTGGAGAGAGCTGCAATGTAGGGAGGAGGGGTTTAGTAGAGCAGCATGACCAGGAAGAGGAGAAGGAGTGATCATAGAGGGAAGAAGAAAGCTGGGCAGGGCCAATTTTGGGTAGTGTGCAACCTGGACAACCACACATGGCAGCCCTGCTCCTTCTCTGAGATCCTACAGGTCCCTGTGCGTAACTGTGACTATTTCCTTTTGCTGCTGTAACAAAGTTCCACAAACTAAGTGGCTTAAAATAACACCAGCTTATTCTCTGACAGTCCTGGAGGTCAGAACTTCTGTGAGAGAGATGACCCCTAAGCTCATGTATCCTTCAATCTGCCCACTATGCAGATCAGGAGGACCTGATTTCAAAATCTGACTTCATCGGGACTAGCTGCAAAAGCTGAGCAAGCTGCTGTACCTCCAGTGGTCTATTTTCTCACCTGCAAATTGGAGTTGGATAAATTCAACCTGTTGGGGAATAAGGTATGTGACATACTGAGATATCCAGTGTAGGTCGAAGCACACAGTGGCCTGCTGGGTTCCCCAGCCTCTCAGTCCTGGGGTAAAGCAGGATTTCCCAACCTCAACACCATAGGCGTGGGGGACTGCAGAAGCCTTTAATGCTCACAGACATCGGATGCTCTTTAGCATCATCTCTGGGAACCAAAAAGGCTCCCAGACATGACCAAGTGTCTCCTGCAGGGCAAAACTGTCCCCGTAGAGCAAATCATGCAGGTCTGGAACCAACTCTTTGAGGCAAGCTATGTGCAAGTGTCTTCTGCCTCTGTCCCCCAGAGGAGGTCTGTGTGCCCCTGCCCTCATGTATTTGATCAACAAATGTTCTTTGAACACTCGTTCTATGCCAGACTTGTGCTGGGAGCCCTAGAGAGATCATTGATAGAACAGTGATTCTGCTCTCAGGGACTTTGCAGCCAGTGGAGGAAACAATTTTGATATATTAAACCACACAGTATGACAGGCAGGATAATGGCCCCCAAAGACACCCATGTCCTAATCCCTGGAACCTGCACATGTGTGAACCTCATGTAGCAAAAAGGATTTAGCAAATGTGATTAAGTTAAGGACCTTGAGATTGGGAGATTTTCCTGGATTATCAGAGTCAGCCTAGTGTAATCACAAAGCTTCTTATAAATGAGAGAGAGGCGGGATGGTCAGAGCCAAAAAAGGAGATGTGATGACAGAAGCAGAGATCAGAGCCAGAAAGAGAGATGCAGATGCTCCCCTGCTGCTCAGAAGACAGAGGAGGGGCCATGAGCCAGGGAATGCAGGTGGCATCCGGAAGCTGGAAAAGTCCAGGAAACCGATTCTCCCCTACCTCCTTCAGAAAGAGCACGTCCTCACCAACACCTTGATTTTAGCCCACTAAGATCTATTTCACCTCTGACCTCTGGAGCTATAAGAGAATAAACTTGAGTTATTTTAAACTACTTAGTTTGTAGTAATTTGTTATAGCAGCAATAGGAAACTAACCCACAGTTAGTTGTTATACACAAGAGTATGAGGGACCTCAGAGAAAGGGGCAGGGCGGCCTGGTGAGGATGTCCAGGATGCACACTACCCAAAAATGGACAGCGAAGAAGGTCACTGGGGCTGAAATTTAGCCCACACTCCTCTACCAAGCCATGAGCCCTGTGAGGACTATGACTGTTGGGAGTAAAACATGGGCACCTTTTTCTATTTCACACATAGGCACTTGCCGTATGCCAAAAGATGCAACCCCAGGAGGGGAAGGGAGGGTCCTTAATTTGCACAAAGGGGCAGCATACATAACTGGGGCCGTGGCAGGACACTATGACTCTTCCTGAGATAGGAAGGCCTCACAGTGTATGTGGAAGGAGGGGGGAACCATCCAAGGAAAGGACAGCCCAGGAGTCTTGAAGGCCCGATGCACTTGGAGGAAGGAAGGAGAAGATGCTGCCGCTGGCTGGAGCATCAGGGATGTGAGGGCGCCAGGTTGGGACCTGAGGGGCCTGATGGACATTCCTGGGGACAGGTGTCTGCGAGTTCTGACCAGAGAGCTGAGCTGTTCCACACCAGCCCCCTGATGCCATTCCAGGAGCCCTGCCTGGAGCAGGCTGCGGCCCCCCTCCCACCAGTCCAGCCCCGAGACGTCTGCCCCAGGGCTCTGAGGGACTTCTGGCTGTTCGACAACTGGCTTTTAGGATCTCGGAGTGAGTCTGTCCCTGCTGTGGCCCCCCTCACCAGCACTTAACTCCAAGACAGGTATTGATGGTGCCTTGACCTTCCCTAATATATGGCCACAGGGTGACGTGGGCCAGTCCTGCAGTCCCCGTCAGGCCACAGCCCCTCCTCGGCTCTGAGCAAAGAACAAGGAAAAACCATCAAGCTGGCTGCAAGTTTTGCGATACAAATGACCGTAAGTAAGCTGTTTTCAGGAGGCAACTGAGCCCCCACAGACTAATGACTGTCTGTGGCTTCCTCCCCTGCTCCCCAGCCTTCCCTCTCCCGAGCTGGCCCAGCTGGGAAGCTGCAGTTGCTCCAGCACCCCCACCCGCCGCCCCCAAGCCCTTTTGCTGACAGTATAACCTTCAGGAACCTGAAATTCCTGAGTGGTCCCCAGAGCTCAATGCATCTTGAAAGAAAATTTGTGTAATGTCATTTCAGGCTGTCCCTAATCCAGAATTATTGGGGGGGGCGGGAACCTGGGAATTGCCTCTGACACTTGACAAATACTTGGCTTTGTGTAAATGGACAGGCTCCTGAAATAACTGCCTTTGGATGTCACATGAAGAGAAATTAATTCTTTATTAACTTCCGCAATGATAATCTAATAAACCCATCGGGCCTCCGGGCCCCAGCATTTAAAGAGCTTGGTGGTTTGGATGCAAACGTCTCCCGATCCCATTTTGTGGAGAATATGCTCATGGAGAGGAGAAATAATCAGCTTGAGAGGTCAGATGTCAGCTCAGGGTCAAAACGGGGGACTTTCAAGGCTCCATACAGACCTGAGATTCAGGAGACTCAGCCCTGTCTGTGACAACCAGCTGTTGTGGATTTTTCTGGGATGGACCTCAATTCTACATATTCTGTCCCTTTGTTCCCAAAAGAACATTTTTTCTGGCCAGAGGACTGTCTCTCACTTGCGCTTGGATAATGAAGTCACCAAAGCCTTCGCACTCCATAGAACCATCGTCCGTTCTCTCTTAGGTACCTGCCATGTGCCAGACATGGGAATACAAGGTCTCTGTCCTTAGGGGTTTACAGTCTAGGGGAGAGGCAAACAATGAAATTGGTTCTAATTATAAACTGGGTGAAATGCTATGAGGATAGAGAATATCTGGGAAAGTGGACAAGCCCCACTTCTCCTCAGGGTCGAGTCTCGATGCCAGTCACCCTGTGGGTCCACAGTGTGGGCAGCAGGCAGCCCAGCTGAGGGCCCTTGAGTCCTCCAGGCCAGGTCTCTCCAGGAAGGTCCAAGCTGCACACATCCTTGCCATGAACACTACCAAGATCAGGAAAGTCTGAAGGCCCTTTCCAGAAGCAGGAAGAGCAGGAGAAGGAAGGGAAATTGTCATTGCTTCCCAGAGCAGATTGGGGGGAACACACAGGCCTTCCAGGGTAGGGCAGTCAGAAACCTCCAGAATTCCAGGCCAGAAGAACCCAGTCTAATCTCATACTTGACCAGTCCCTGCTTGCACACCTCCCATAACGGGGCACTCACCACCACTCACATCCCCAAAAAACTAGTGAATGCATGAGTTCTTGAAGGATCAATGTGTGTGTGTGTGTGTGTGTATGTGTGTGTGTGTGTGTGTGTGTGTGTGCATAAATGAAATTAGAGCAGATAAAGGCATCTAGTGAAGAAAGGAAGGATTATTCAATCCATAGTACTAAATCAACACTCTAACTACATGAAATCTCAGATGGATTTTAAAGTTCAGTAAAAATCAAACAAGAAAACTAGAAAAAAATGTAGGTAGATGGAATTTGGGGGTAGGTAAAGGATTTTCTAAGCATAAAAGCAATGGAAGAATTCACAGAAGAAAAGATAATGAATGTGACTGCATAAAAATTTTTAATTTCTCTGTCACAGACTCAGGCATGATAATCAATACCACTTTTTAAAAGGGGCAAAGGTCAAAGGAGTTAATTTGCAAAAAAAGAAATACAAACAGCTAATATGCATATAGAAAAAATTGTTTGACCATATTATTCATACTCATAGAAATGCAAGTTAAAGGAGCTGTAAGTTGTCATCTTTCACCTGCCAAATTGATTTTTAAATTTTTTAATGATATTCAATGCTGAGGATGAGATGTACACTCTCTCACATCACTGGCAGAGGCCCAAATTGTTACAACCCGTCTGGAAATCGGTTTTCTAACATGTATCGAGAACTATAAAATTCTTTATACCAGATTCTTCAGTACATGAAGAACGTGGTTTCAAAAGAAGGGAGAGGTGGTACAGATGAAGGGAGGTAATAAAACATATCAACCAAATGCAAAATGTGCACTTTTGGGGGGATCCTATTTCAGACAAGTTGTCTGTGAGAAGACATTTTTGAGATAATTGGAGAAAATTGGGCCAATACAGATATCAGGTGATATTGAGGAATTACTGTTCATTATTTTAAGTGTGCAAATGGCATTCTGGTTATGCTTTCAGAAGCACATGCTCTCAGAAATTGTTCCTATTTGAGAACTAAAATTTAGTTTTCACAGGGGGAATGATACATCTGGGACTTGCTTTAAAATATGCCAACAAAAATAAAATGGGTAAATAGATACATAAAGATTGTCAGAATGCTAAGTAATGATGGAAGCTGAATGATTGCATAGAGGTGTCCAGCATACTATTCTCTCTTGTGTATATTTGAAATTTTTCCATAATAGAAGGTGTTTTTAATATATTATTTGATCCAGTCATCTTTCTTCGAGATTTTATCCTGAGGAAATTATCAAAGATGTGCATAAAGATTTACCTACAAAGATAGCAACAAGAAAACTGGTTATTAAAGAAAAAAAATCAGTTAAAGCAAAATATCCCACAGCAAGTTATGATATAGCCAAAGAACTCAATATTAGGCCGCTGTGGTAAAAAGGTATTTTTAAGAACACATATTGGCCTTTGGAAATTGTTCGTATGTTAAGTGATGGGGGAGGAAAAGCAAGATACAAAATTATATATTCACTATGATCCCAATTACCTTAAAAGTGAATATATTTGCACAGGAAAAAAAAAGGCCAAAATGCTAACAGTGATCATTTTTGGGAGGTATAATTACACATGATTTTTATTTGCTTCTTTGAACTTTTCTGCATGCAACAAGGTGGGGAAAAAATGTAATTACCTTAAGAGCTGGTGCCAAAATTCCTCTTTGGAAAGAATCTGTCCTTGGAGAAACATCTGGATATGCACGTGGGCTAGAAGCTGATCGCTTAAGGGCCTGGCCCGAGGGTCAAACCGATGCCAGAGCAAAGAGCATTTCAGGGCAATGTGGGTAGGCTCCAAGAAGCAGGGGAGACTCAGAGAACAGAAGCAAGAGGGGAGGGCACAGAACCCCTGGCAAACGCTTTGAGTGTTCTCCCTGTACGGCATGGAAGGGTCCAGCTCATTTCACCCAGACCTCAGAGATAATGTTTCTCCCTACGCCTGTACGTTCCAAGTGTCCCGCAATAACAGGTATCCTACAATCCGAAGGAAAAATTATTTTTCTTTGTAAAAGAAAACAAAGTCTTCTTTATCTCAGGCTAGAACCTGCCTGTCTGGAGCCATCCGCTAGGATTACCCACCTGGAACCAGCCAGACCAGCTTGGCTCTGGCACCTGCCTCCGAGGGGTGTGAGGATGGCACTTACCTCCCCTGCTAACCTCAGTTCTTGGTCCCCTGTTATTGCCCCAGCACACACCACTGCACCCTGGCTACAGCCCATCGCCCAGTAGCAGAAACTGAATCCAGCTTGTAGTTCTTTTCAACACTGGCAAAACCAGCCTCACGAGGTGCCACAGAGTCACCAGCACTTGCCAGCTGACAATTCTTCCTCAGAGGACTGCATCCCAGCTCCCTGGAGCTCTTCCTTGCAGTCTCTAACTTCTAAGACATCCTGCATGATGCCTGAGGTTGACTTTTTACCTTCTTGGTTTCTGGATGACTAACTGTTTTTTATATGAAGTACTTCCTGTCAAAACATCTCCTGTGGTTTCTGCCTCCCAATTAGACCCCAACTCACAGGCTGCTCCTGAGTCTCATCTTCCCCATCACATGGGGAATTTTCATGGGTGATCTTCTAGATGCACTTGGCAGATTACCTCCTATTCGTTTTGAACATAGCTCCCACCTGTCTAGAGATTGTCAGATCCTAACTATCTTCCACCCCATTTACTATCCCTCCCAGTTTCACATCATCTACCAATGTGATCAGCCAACCTAGAGCCCTCATCCAAGTCACTAATCAAAACACCAACCAGGACAGGGGCCTCAATGTACCACTGAAGACATCCCACCCTGTCCCCTGAAACACCTCTCAAGAGCACTTCCTCACCCCTGGGTACTCGAGAATCGCAGGAAGCTGAGATGTAGAAAGTAGTATGGTAATCCTCCTGCACGAGAGGGGCCTAGCCATTGTCAGCTGGCACCCTCTGGACTGCCTCTGGAGAGAATGGGCAGCCACAAAGAGAACCTGGTGGATCACCTGGAGAGCCACACCCCAGATCTGGACCCACTGGGCCTGCTTCCCTTGGAGCACAGTCACCCACATCCAGTGTTTATGCTGTTTAATAATTTCACAGCAAAGCAGCAGCACAAATACTATCAAAGGCCTATTTTGTAAATTGCATGTAAATTATATAATTTTCCCAGGAATGATTTTTACATCTAATTAGCACAAATTGTCTTACCCTCAAAAAAAAAAGTTGCATCCAAAAATAGCACTTAGGTTTTGGTTACCTTCATTAGAAATGCTTCCCTTAAAATGGAAATAAGCAATCTTGCAAATCAGATAGTCTCCAAGGTCAAGCTTGGGGACCCCAGCTCCTCTGGAGGAATCCAGAAGGTGCTTGGAGGAGGGATCTCATTGAAAAGAGGATTCTTATTTGAAAAAAAAAGGGTCACTCAAGGCAACCTCACCTCTGGGGATGGGGAGCTGGGCCCAGAAGAAAAAGAAATATAAATAGTAACCAGGCATGTCCTTTATGCCAAGCACCATGCACTGGGCTAGACTCCTCCATATGGCTAATGTAGTGTTCTTCAGGGTCTTCTGCTTGGCAGGTATCCTCCAGGCAAGGACTTCAGGACCCAGACACCTTTCATGCTAAGGCACCATCCTCTGAGGCCCCGCTTTCAGGCAGCTGACAGGAAGGGAGATGACGTGTGGACAGGGCACACTCCCTCTTAACTCGCTTGGCCCAAGAGGTGGTTCCCATCACTTCTGCTACAATCTGTTGGCAACAACTAGTTAAAGTCAAGAGGTGGAGGGAAGGGACCCAGAACAATCCTAGGGAACCTTGGTAAGCTCCTGATAAGCACAAGAGATTAGAGGCTGGTGAGGCTAGACATCTCTGCCCCAAAGCCTGCCCCAGGTCCCAACATCCTCTCCCCCTGTAGACTGGAGTGCCTCTCCCTCTCCCCTCATCGACTGGCTGAATTCCTGGCCCAGACTCAAAGAGAACCCCTCAGGTGGCCACCTGCCAGGGAAGGCATGTCATTCCTACTTAGGGACTTGGACTGGCACCAGACCCCATTCACTTATCCACAAAGATGGCTGCCAGAATGGCTCCCACCAGGCTGTCCTTACCCCCTGGACACATGGCAGAGCAAGGCTCCTGGTTGCTATGTGGGCAGCTCTCCCACTGTCAGTGCCCCACCTGCATCCCACCATTGAGTTCTGCATTCATTCCCTAGAATGACTGCAGGTGAAGTAGCTTAAGCAACTGAAATGTATTTCTTCACGGTTCTCAAGCCCACAGCCGAGAAAGGAGGGCTGGTTCCTACCGAGGCTGCGAGGGAGAATCCATTGTATGCCTCTCCCCTAACTGCTGGGGGTTTGCTGGCTTTCTTTGGTGCTCCTTGGCTCATGCATCACCCCTATCTCTGCCTTGGCTTCTTGGTGTTCTCCCTGGGTCTCTTCCCATCACCTTCCCCCTGTGCAGGGCTGTTTCTGTGTCTCAGTTTCCCCTTTTATGAGCACACAGTCATATTGCTTTAGGGCCCACCCTAATGATCTCATTTTAACTTGATTATCCACAAAGACCTTATTTCCAAGGTCACATTCATAGGCACTGGGATTAGGACATCAACATATTTTGGGGGGATACAATTTAACCCATACCAAGATCCCAGCATGCTTTGAGGTCTTGGCTGAAAATGCCTTGACAGCTCTGGACAGCCCCACCTGCCTGGTAGCCAGAGGGGAGGAGGAAGGGCTCCTCTGGTGGGAACACCCCCACCCCCTACCCCCAGCCTGGAATCTGAGAAGCTATGGGTGGCAAGCATGGGAGAAGAGGAATGGAGGCAGCCAAACTCAGAGCCCTGCAACATCAGTAGCCTCATGATGATGAATAATTATTAGTAAGTTATTTTAAAAGATTAATCCGGACCTTTCCTAGGAGCTGCAGAGGGAGCTGGATCCTAGCATGAAACACACTGATGAGAGTAACTCAGAGGAAATCTGCTCAGTAGCCTGGGGACCAAGTGGCTCCCCATCACCTGCTGGGGCGTGTGGCCTCTAGCAGACCTGGGTGTAAATGCCTCTCTGCCATTTTTGGCCGAGCCACCTTGAGCAAGTCCATCCCTTCCTCCCAGCACTGAGTGAGCATGTGTAAGAGGCATTTGCCAAGTGCCCACGCAGAATGGGTGCTCTGTAAGGGTTTGTCGAATCTTACAGGGAAGGCGTGAGGCTGGAGCCTGGCTGAAGCCTGAGCCCTGAGTCATGACCACACAACCTGAGGAATGGTAGCATCTTAGCACATAATTTGGCATAGAGGATGGACAAGACCTTCCTGCTCACTGACGGCTGCCAAGTCCTGTGCCAGTTACAGACACACACTCACACACACACACACACACACACACACACACACACTGCCTGGGGTTCAGAACCCATTTAGGGCCGAGGACCACACTCCCACTGTGCCCTATTTTACTTTTCTCCTGATGCTCTCAGAACCTCCCCTTTTGAGGTTCTCAGCAAATTTACATTTGGGAATGACTGTAACGTAATTTGATACATAATTAGGGCAGAATAGAAGACTGCGTTTTTAACTACTCATACATCCCCATCTCATTTAAATAATTCCTAATATATCCAAGCAGGCTGCCTTGTGTGGCGCTGATGTGTATTGAACTGAGGATAATGAAATAAGGGATGGGAGAGAGAAAATGCTATTTCAGAGTCTGAAGATCACCAATTAATGACATGAAAAACCGAGAGGGATTCTGTTCATTTAATGTCCCCTGTGCAAGGCACAAAGGCAAACCCCTCGCAGGCTCCCTGTTCCTCTCCTCCAAGGCAATTAAGACAAGTCAGGGGGACAAGGAGGGAGGGGCGTGGCAGGGGCAGTTCTGAGGGAACCAAGCTGGTGCAAGGGTACTTCTGACCCCCTCCACCACCAAGACGGCCTTTATTGCACCCGCTGTCCCTCAGTTCTGATCCAACTCCCCGTAATGCCTTCACTCATTCTCCAACACGGCTATTGAGCACCTACTGTATTATGCTAACACTGAGATGTAGTAAAAGTCTCACAGGCCTCATTCTAGTAAAATATCCCACCCACTCAACCCACCTGCCCATCACAGCCCTGGGGCCCTGAAGAACCTGGTCTCCATCTGCACTTCATCGTGGGCTATGTGCCACTCACTGGGCAGTAACATCACAGGCTGTCTTTTAGCTCTTCGATGCACGCTTGAGGGCTTTGCACATGATGTTCCCCCTGCTGGACACTGCCCCCACTCCTCCTTGGCCGCCTCTTCTTACATGTCACTGCCTTAGAGAGGCCTTCTCTGTCACTCACTATCTCGGTTTGTTGTGTATCTACTTCACAGTACTAACCACAATGCATAGCTGCCTCGATTCATGTCTGTCTCCTGTCTGGAAATATAAGCTGCATAGGGCAGGGACCATGTCCTATTTTCTCCTGTATTCTCTGAACCTAACACAGACTGGGCACACAGCAGGTGTCCGTGAATATGTGTTGCATGTGTCGAATGGATGGCCCTGTAGGAGAGACAGGAGCTGTAAGCAACACTCATGCCTCCCTCTCCAGCCTCCACCAGGTTTCTCTGAATGACACAGTGCTGGGTGTGGACTTGACATCCAGAAAATACTTAATGGAAGTCTCCATCAGCACAGTCTGCAGGACAGAGATTTCCAGTCTCCATTTGGGAGCACGTGGGGGGATTTCACTTTTCTCCCAGATGGCCTCTCAGCAGCAGATTTGACTCACAGGGTCTGAACTAGCATCCTCTGTCTGGGAGGAGCCAGGCACAGGGATGACCAGGCTGTCCCACAGCTCAAGGTGGAAAGCAGACCAAAGTGGTTCCCTCCCAAGAACACTACCTTACCCCCTGTTCTCACCTGCCTGCTGTCACCCAGGGGCCTGCTCAGGGCTGGGTGCAGGGCCTCTTGGCAAAGCACCCCAGGCTGTGAGTTCCAGCACATGCATCCTCCCTGACCCCCAGTCCAGTCTCACTGGCCTGGGAGTTTGGGAAAGGACCTTAGGGGTCATGAGATATGTTCCTAGACAAAGCCCAGGGCCCCACACCCTCAAAGTACTGCACACCTGAACGGCGTCCCTCTGTGGGCCAGACAAACCAAGAAATCTGGGACGGGCCTCATCTCAAACCCTGGGTCCTGAAGACCAGTGAGCCCATCAGACTTCATCATCCTGGTTCTTGGGTCAGAAAACCTGCTCACCTACTGGTATTACTTCCAGGTCCCCAGGCAGCAAAGTGGAGGGGTTGGGAGTTCAGAATGAGTTCCAAGCTCAGACTTGGAAACCAAACTTCTTACTTAGCTCCAGATCCAGGCTCTCTCCTGGCGTGGTGACCTGAGGCACATTACTTCACTCTCCCTGCCTGTTTCCTTACTTGTAAATGGAGGTCAATGCAGTGTCTCCTTCCAAGAGCTGCTGTGAGATCAAAAGAATTAATATTCGGGTGACCAACTATCCTGTTTTGCCCAGGACTATCCCAGATTTAGCACTGAGAGTCCCACATCACAAGAAATCCCTCAGTTAAAGAACAGCAAACAGGGATTGTCACCTTCATTAAATATACATATATATGCATAGTGCCTGACACACAGTAAGTACTAATGTCTTTTTTAAAAACTTGAGCTGGGCACCAGTGACATCAGTTGCCAAAACGTGCCCCCTCTATGTACCCATCCCACACCCCCTGGCAGGCTCACAAGATTGATTTTGGGGACAGACCCCTAATCCCGTCCCCGCAGCAGGCCTTTCCAGGGCCCCGTGTGAGGCAGCTCCCTTCCCCCACTGGCCTGGGGATGCCACACCCGGAATCATCCTGTCCCACGGCCCCTCCTCTGGTGTCAATCTTTCTGCCCCAAACAGATGGGCCCCCGGGGGTCGCCCCCGCAGCCTAGGAAGGCCGCCCTTGGCCAGGCCCCAGCCCCTTTCACACTCAGGTAAAACTTTAACCAGAGGCGTTTGGTGGCAGCTCTGGGCCCTGCACTCCATTCAGGGCATGATAAATGACTGCTGTCACGGCGACATGAATGCTCATATTGAAAAGCCCTGCTTTCTGTCTCCCTCCCTTTCAGGCTGCCAACTTCTTCTCTCTTAAGTCACCGGCGTCACTCATGTGTCGCCCTGTCCTGAATGCCCCCAGCCAGGGACCCCTGCGCCCTCTGTCCCTTGCCTCCCACTTACTCTGCCCCGCCCCCCTTCCCTCCTCCATCCTCTCCATCCTCCCTCCCACCTCCTTCTCCCTCCTCCAGCCCCCGTTTGTTCCATCCCAATCTGTGGCCCCAGGAGGCTCATACTCTTGCCCCTGTCATCCAGCTGCCAGCTACCATCCATCCACCCTGGCGACCAGCACAGCTGATGACACACAGGAACTCAGCATCACTGCATCTCAACGTCGCTGTCCGTGCGGAGTCTCCCTGACGCCGGCACCACACGTGCAGTCCTCAGGGGACTTGAGACGATCTGCATGTTATGAGCCCCTGAGCATTGTGGGAGAACGCGAGAGCACACGGGAGGTATTGCCCAGTCTACTGTTTCCCAGAATTCACACTGCACAGGAGGCAGGGAGGGGCTCTGCTCACTCTGCATAGGGTCTTCCCTCCACCTCAAATAGGGGAGCCCCCTAAGGCTAAGAAGTACCAGCTTTGGGCCTACCACAGGACATGGGTAGCCACAGGTGGCTTCTGAAATGCAGAGCTGAGCCCCATGAAATGCCCTCTAAAGTAGGATTCTACGGTCAGATATGCTAAGGACACAGAGCTTGCTAATATGCCCTGCGTAGATGGTCGCAGTGAGAATTAGCTTACTCAGGGCTCTGAGGACCCCTAAGCAAACAAACGTGATTAACCCCAGGCTTCCCAAGCTTACTTGACAGACAGCTGAGCCCTTTTTTGTGCAGAATAACCATCAATGTTCCTAGAAATATTGTCTTCTCCAAGGCACATAACCTACAATCTTGCTCCATGCTGATAGTAACTCTAGGAGGTGAGTATAATTATTATCCCATTAGGCAGATCAAGGTCATGAGATTCTAGAAGTTTAAGTAAATTGTCTAAATTTACACAGCCTGTACTAGCAGAGCTGGGATTTATTTGATTACTAAGCTAGTCACCTGACCACCTGACTCTTGAAGCATGTGAGGGTGAATGTATGAAATCCAGACACCATCCCGTTAGAAGCAAGGACAGAGAGTAGCATTTGCTGGACGTAGTGGCCTCCACAGTGAAAGACATGCTCTGTATCAGTGAAGAAAAGAAGAGGCAGCTCCACCAGTGGGTTGTGAATGATCTGTGATGCCATAACTTTCCCCAAAGAGCCTTGATTGTGAATAGTCCCTATCAACAATATCTACTTCTGAGCATCTTTCCTGGTGGCAAGAATCTGGAGATTTGCCTGAATTGTAACCTATTTTGTGCACTAAGTTATTTTACTTCCTGATCAGGCCTGAAAGCATCCAAATATAGACCAGCCTCTCTCACTCAGTTCAAAAGAAGCAGCAGATAAGATATGAGGAGGTCAGAAGCGGAAAGAACTAGAGGTCACCATCAAGGGGCAGGAGGGCTGGCCTGGCCCCAATCTCTGAGACCCTACAGCAATCAACTCTCAAGGTTTCCACCCATCACAAGCTCCAGAAAGAGAGGCTGATACACAGCATTCTACTGTCAGCTCTTACAGGTCCAGGGATGATGGGCACGTGCAAGGATCACCCGGTCCCCTCCTGCTCTGTATTAGGTATCTAATGCCATGTACTGAATTACCCCAAAACTTAGTGGCTTAAAACAGCAGTAATCATCGTCTCTCGAGAGTACTCTGGGTCAGGAATTCAGAAGTGGCCTGATTGGGACATTCTAGCTCAGGATGTCTTACGAGGTTGAAGTTCCGATGGCAACTGAGGCTAGGGTCATCTGAAAACTCAGTTTCCACGGTGGCTCACCGACATGCCTGGCGAGTTGGTGCAGGCTGTTGGTGGAAAGCTCAGCTCCTTCCCACACGGGCCCCTCCACACCGCTGTCTGTCCTCACAGCATGGCCTTCGCCTTCCCAAAATGAGCAAACTGAGAAACCAAGGAGCAGGTGTGACGCCCCCTACAATCCCACCGTGGCAGTCACACCACCACTTCCACTGCATTCTAATTGTTAGGAACAAGTCACCAAGTCCAACTCTCATTCAAGATGAGAGAGCTAGACTCTACCTCTTGAAGAGAGGAGTGCCAGAGGATTTCCATTCATATTTTAAAACCACTACATGCTCTCTCTCCCTTGACGGCAGCACTCAGCCTCATAGACAGAATCCAGCCCCTTTAGGCCTGTTTGTTCCTTGACATAATTAATTTCTCCACTGACTAAGCCAGTTTGGATTTGATTATGTGTTACTTGCAGCTGAAGGCATTCCGACAGACACAGATTTTTTTTAAGCAGATTATTATGACGCAGTGTGGCGAGTGCCATAATTATTCACAGAGTTTTCCATTGAGACGGCAGAAAAACAAAAAGAAATCACCTAATTCGGCTTGTGGAGGACCAAGAGAGGTGATCCCTAAACAGAATCTCCAAAGCTTTGTTCACCAGGCAGCAAGGGGGGAAGTATGAACAAAGATGGGAGCAAAACACTGTGCCCCGACTCAGTGAAACCTTCAAGCACATTCCATCCTGTGGAAACAGGCAGAGAGGTGTTGCATGCCTGCCCAAGGGGTCCTCACGATTAATTGGCTGAACCAGAATTTGAACCTGGGTCTGTTTTATTTTGAAGCCCCTCTTCTTATCACCATAGCATGTCATCTCATTGCCAAAAATCAACAGCCAAGGGGACATCTGCTGCTTCTGTGACTGGAAGCCCTTTTAATGCCCTCAAGCTGCTGACATGTCCTGGGGGAGTAAGTGGGTCACAGGCTATGACTGCTGGAGGAAAGGGCTTTAGAACCTTCTGGGAGCTCTGCAATTGAGCCCAGCAGGTGTTTTCCAGAGGCACAAATTCCGTGGGTTCCTACATACTTTGAGATCTTCCGTTCTAACTATTACTCAAAGAACTGTGATTTTTATTACATTTTCAATACCCAGTTTCACCCTGCTCCCCACCCCCACCCCCCATAGAATTTTACTGCATAATTTCATAATTTCGGTGTCTTCATTTAACTCTTTGTGCTGGAAATAACAAGGAAATTTGGTAAAACCAGACCTAGGGTGTCACTCTGTTCCACCACTTGAGAGCCTGGGTGACCTCCCTCCGTCACTTGGTCATTTGATTCTTCACAAATGATTTTAACAGCTCTTGGTTTCCTCAGGGAGACCTTGAAACAAGGCTCTGGGTACCAGGGATTTTTTTTTTTAATGAAGGACTTCCAGGAGAAACCAGGAAAGGACTGAGAGAAGCAGGTCAGAGAAGGGGAAGAAGCCCCACAAGGGTGTCATTTCAGACAAGCGTCCCACCAAAGGAGCCTGATTCTGGAGGGGCAGTTACCTCTCAGGCTGGTACCAACACAAGGCAGAAGGGTTCCACCAGGACAGTCGGTGAAGGTGAGGATGGAAACTGTAGATTCTCAGGAAAGTTCTGGCTCTGTTCAGGGGAAGCAAAGTGACTCCAGTAGCCTAAAGGTTAATTCTCCAGAGAAGAGAGAAGACCCAAGTGCTGGCCACTGAAAATACACCCGAAGTGGGAACAAGCAGTCAAAGAGTAAAAAGGGTGCCAAAGGGGTCTGGGGCAGAGCGTCGACATTGCTAAGGTGGACACTCTTCTCAGGCTGAGGATAGACATGGCTGTGTTGAAGTCCGTCTGCTATCCGACCGCGTTGACCTGGAGCTGCGACGGGAGCAGTGAGCTGGGAAATGGCTCCAGCTGCCTGTCACCAAGGACGGTGGTTCTTGCTGGGCCGGGCAAGAGAACATTTCCTCCTCCTGAGAAAAGAGGAACTTAACCAAAACAGCAAATGGGTCTCCTCAGACTGTGACTAGTGCGGAAGGGCAAGCCAACACCTGGACTGATGGTGTGGGTCCCCTATAGGTACTGCAAGTCACCCTATGACTGCAGACATGATGGGGTGCTGGTGTTTCTGATTTGGGTTTTATTTTACAAGGAGAACTGTCATCTATTTCTCAACTACAGCCTTAAGTCTAACAGGGCCTCTCTTGATGCCGTCATCTGCCTTAATGAGTAGTTCTGGATTCCTATTACAAAAAAAAAAAAAAACTTTCATTATTAAAAAAAAAGTCTTCATCATTCTGCTATGGTGATTTTAATATCATGATTCTATACATTAGGGATCTCAATTCTTATGAAAATCAAGTATAAAAGGGGGGCTCTTTACAGACTCGAACTTAACATGAAAATTGCCTCATTATTATTAGTGAAAAATCACCCTCACATTAGTGAATTAACTTTAAAATATCAAGCTCATCCACTAATGAGCCTTTAATCAATGCTTTAAATAAATTTTATTATAGTTATGTTCCAAAGTAAAAATGTCATTAATAACATAATATATTCAATGTTATATATATTTCATATACTGTGACTAATCAAAAGTATTTTTTAATTTCCAGACTTGCGGTCTCTTAAATGATATTAAAGCTGGGGAAGGTGGGGTGAGCAGAAGTCAGATCATGAATGTCCAGCCAGGTCACACTGAGACTGGGCAGTGTCCTGAGGGCTGGGCCTGGTTGGCACACAGCTGCTACCCTGCTTGTCCAACAGAAAAATGTGGCTGGGATATGCAGGGACCAAATACGCATCACTGAGTTCTTCCCAGTACCTGCCCAGCAGGTCACACAGGAATAGGCAGAGCTCCAAATCCACACCGAACGGAACCAGGCACTCAGCTCATGTCCTGGTTTCCTCTTGGTAAGCAATCCAGTGTTTGGGTGCTAGCACACCGTTCTGCATCCCAGCCATCCCCCTGGGACCTGAGGAGCTGTGGACGTCATCGTGGGAGAGTGACCATATGCCAGAGCCTCTGAGAAATACTTTCCAGGCATTATTTTATTCCATCTTGGTAATGACCCTGTGAGGTAGGTATGGCAGGGACTGTCACTCAGTGCTCGTATCCACGTGCCCCTCTACACTTCCCAGCCACCTCTGCAGCTAGTGTGGGGTCGTTAGACTGAGTTGTAGCCAGTGGCCTGTAGGGAGATGTGACGGATGCCACTGCCAGGCCTGAGCCCTAAAACCAAGGTCAGCAAATGCTTTCTGCAAAGAACCAGCTAGTCAATATGATAGACTTTGCAGGCCATGTGGTCTCTGTCACAACTACTCAACTCTGCCACTGTAGAGCAAAAGCAGCCATAGATAATAAGCAACCAAATGGATGTGCCTGTTTCAATAAAACTTTATTTACCAAAACTGACCAGAAACTACATTTGGCTTGTAAGTATAGTTTGTTGACCTCTGTCCTAAAACATCCCACTAAATCCTCATTCTTGGCGGGCTTCATACATAGGATCCAGCAGAGAACACTGAGCAGGCCGTAGGGGATAAACAGGGCCACGAAATGGAAAGGCGGCCTGGCTCCCTGATTTCTTGTGTGAGGGGCCACCTGGCCCAGACTGCACTGTGGTGGAAGCACTGCCTGAAGCCCCAGAGGTTTGGTGGTTTGTTACATCCTCTTGCATTAGTTAACCTAACAAAGTAGATTTAATTGCTCATATACGTATATGAAATGAACTGTCTCCCCCCTTCCAGCCCAGGTTACTGGCTCTGTCCACTTTTGGAGGAGGCAATGGTTCAGTGACAGCTCGCCAAGCAGGCCCCAACTGTACATTGTACCTGCTCTGGACAATAGCAGTTCCTTACGCACGACCCTCTGGCTTGCTCCACACCACCGCCTTGGATGATGGTCCCTTTTCAACAGGTAAGAAAAATGAGGTTCAGAAAGGCACTTGATCCTCCCAAGTTTACAAAGCGAAGGAACAGCCCGGCCAGGTCTAGGATGACCCGCTCATCCTGGTTCACCAGGACGTCCCTGGTTTTAACACCAAAAGTCCCACATCCTGGGAAACACCTCTGTGCTGGGCAAACAGAGCCAGCCAGTCACCCAGGCGGAACTTGTGCACAGGTCTGTCTAACTCCCAAGCCCCTACTTAGGTAAGAGGTCAGGGCAGCCCAGCCTGGTCCCTCCTGGGAGGCCCCACCCACCAGTGCCCACTCCCAGCATTTTAGACCCAGCAGGTGAGTGTGGAGCCATGTCCTCTCCCCGCCAGGTCTCCATCCACTCCAGGTGTGCTGGACCCGGCAGGTGGGCATGGAGCTGTGTCCTCTCCTCCCTCCAGGTCTCAGGCCTCCTCCCCGAAGGCAGTGAGTCAGGCATGAATTTTAAATATACACTAGCTTGAGTGTGGAAGTCAGCCCTGACATCTATAAAATGGCACTAAATCCCACTTTTATGAGCTCTTGCTGCATTCTGCTGAGTGTTTTATCACACTCACTGGAAGTTTACTGAGGAGAGTTAATAACCCCAAAACACTGGGACTGCCTGTCTCTGGATTGAGTGGAGGTGGAATGGCCAGCGGTGATTTCAGAGGAGCTGTTAGCACATGGGTTAAAGATGCTGCATCTCCACTCCCCTACCACCGCACCTGCTCTGCTCTGCCCACGGCCTGCCCATGCCTGCATCCTTCTTCTCCACCAGTCCCACCAGCTGCCCAGTGCTCAGCCTCAGGATGGAACTCAGGAGGTCAGGGAAGGACCTCGGAGAGGTGAAACCTGAGGTTTAAAGAAAAAGCTGGTCATGCCAGAAGGGAGGGAGGGAGGGAGCGTCCCAGAGAGAGGGAACAGCATAAGCAAAGGTCCTGATCTCAGGACATTTAACCCAGGCAGAGAAGGCTTTCCAGAAGAGGAGAGAAGGCCAGGAGAAGGCCAGGACCTTGGAACAACCATGAACTAGAAAGAGACAAACAGAGGAGGGCATGTCCAAAAAGGACCAAAGCAGAATGACGGGAGAGGTGAGAGGGGACACCAGACAGGAGGGAACCATAGGTGGTAAAGAAGGGCATCTCAGGAAGAGAGCTCAGTGGTGTCAGATACACAGAAATGTGAGTAAGAAAGCAAAGACAGGGGACTCTTGGACAATATGAAAGGCACAAATATTTACTGCGTGCCTACTGGGTGCTGGGTTCAGTGCTAAGCTCCAAGGAAGCAAAAAAAATAAATAAAACACACTGGGGGGACAGACAAATACACAAATAATTACAATGGCCTGTATTCAGTGCTGTGGGACTCTAGAAGAGGGGCAGAGTAACTCCACCTGGGGAGTGGGGGAGGTTCTTGTTCAAGGAGTGGTACATCTGATTTGGGTTGTGAGGCATGAATAAGAGTTTGCTGGATAGGTAGGAAGATCAATGAAACATCATGGGCAAAGCCATCACAGTGGTATGTTCAGGAATGCAGGAGGTCCTGGAAGCTGGGAGAGCTGGGAGACGGGGCCAAGGTGAAGGGGAGGGGAGGCCTCCTCCGGGCCCTGCCAAGGCATCTGGGTCTATTCTCCAGGCAACAGTGAGTCATGGAGGGAGACAGCATCAGATTTGCATTTTAGAACATAGTCTCTGACTATGAGTCCCACCTGCCATGAACCTACTGAGTGACCTTATAAGTCCCTTCCATGTTTTGGGCCCCAGATTTACCCCCTTTGAAGTGGGGAGACCAGACCACTCCCCCCACCATTCTTACAATCTGAGGTTCTGTGTTTATTGTAAGAGTCAGCTGTTCTGAGACTACATTTGCTTGCATGCATCTAATACAAATAAATGTATCATGCAGATGCTGATTTTCAGAGTCATCATTTGCCTTGAGACTTTGAGAAGGGCTGAAAGACTGGTGGGGTCAGGCATGCCACCAGCACATCTAAGAGGCTGTTTTCCCATTCCCTGGTGAGGAGAGAAGCAAGGACTCCATGGTAGCCCAGGGGAAGGGTTGACATTTGGTGAGGTATCTGTATTTAACTCCCACCATTTGACATCTGTTTCCAATTAATCTGCCTGTATTAAGAGGGATGCTGCCCGGAGCATTCAATTCAGGCTCAGTTCTGGAGAGGCAGCCAGAAAGGGTTAGTGCAAACCCTAGTCCACCCACTGTCCCCACCCCTCTCCCATGTACCCCTGGGATGAACTGACCTGCAAGGTGCCTGAGGCCGTACTCCACTGCCCCCTTCCAATTTACACTTCAGCAGTACCAAGCATGACGGGTTTGAAGAACTCAAAGAAAGCCAAGGTCACTGGATATAATGAGCAGAGGAGAGAGTGACATGAGGTGGGTGGGCAGGTTGGCAAGGGCCAGATCACGCAAGGCCTTGTAGGCTGAAACAAGCAGTTGCATTTTTATGCTAGGTCTGTAGGGAAATGTCATGGCCCAGTTTGCATACTTAAGAGAGCTCTCTGGCTGCTCCATGGAGGCAGGAAAAATGATCAGTGCTTGTCAGGGGCTGTGGGGAGGAAGGGATGAATGAGAGGTGTACAGGGGGTTTTTAGGACTGCAAAACTATTCTGAATAATACTGTAATGGTGGATACATGTCATTAGACATTTGCCAAAACTCATAGAATGTACAACCAAGAGGGACCCTAACATAAACTATGGACTTTGGTGATGGTGTGTCACTGTAGGTTCATCAGTTGTAACCAATATACCACTTATGGGGATGTCACCAGCTGGGGAGGTTATGCATGTATGGGGCCAGGGGGCATATGCCAGATCACTGTACTTTGCATTCAGTATTGTTATGAACCTAAAACTGTGCTAAAGCCTAAAGTTCATTAATCTAAAAAAATTAAATTCACCTGTTTCTGTTCACCTGTTTGAATGTGGCTACAGAAACATGTACACTTTCTTGTGTGGCTCTCATTATGCTTCACAGGCTAGTTCTGAGTTAACCAAGGGATGGTGGTTATTCGGACTTGGGGAGTGGTGGCAAATGTGTAGAAGAGAAGAGATCTCCAAGATCTGTTCCAGAGGCAGCACTGGCACAGCTTGCTGATAAACTGAATGTCGGGAATGAGTAGGGAAAAGGAAATATCTGAGATGGTGCTCTGGTTCTGTCTTGAAGACTTGGATGGATGACAGTGTCATTTCCTTAAACAGGAAGACTTAGGGAGGGAAAAGATTGGGAAGAGAAGCTCCGAGTTCCTTTGGGACAAAGTGAGTTTGAGATCCATTTAAGATGCCAAGTGGAGATGTCAAACAGACAATTGGATACACAAGTCTAGTACTCAGAAGTAAAGTCTGTAGAGAAGATCTAAATTTGGAAGCAATCCCTTGGAAAAACCAGGTCCATCCCCTGGGTAGGAATGTCACCACAGACCGACAGACAGGCAGATGGACAGAGATGTTAATGCACACTCCTGCTCTTTCAGTTACAGCAAAATCTTCTAAATGTGCAATATTCTCTCCAAGCTTTAAGTTTTCTCTTATGTTACCAGTTGTCTTCTCTCACCACCCCCCACACAGATAAGCCCCCTTTCTTGGCTTGCCCACCCCTCAAACTTGCTGGGCAAAAACTGTGATGGAGGCACCCTGTGCACACAGTCTTCGTCAGTGAGCTGTGGGTCAGGATGTTTGCACAAATGCTTCACGGCATCATTTATCTTGAGGGACGTCAACTCGAAAAATGTTAGTTCATGTCACTGTCGGTGTAAATGCCAAAAATTAGCTTTCTTTCATCAGAAAACGGAATAATTAACTTGGCAACTGTTTCCAAAACTGCTAATTAATGGATTTTACCCACTTGATTTGTCAGGCTACATTGCAAGCTGATAGCAGCCTGAGCCCCGGGAGGATTCCCATCCTCCCCTTTCTCTCTGTCCCTGGCAGTTCACGTTGGAAGAAGTTACAGGTAAACCAGTGGAGAAAAGCAAAGCTCGGAGGACAACACTGCTATTTTGGAGTCAAGAGGTTTCTTTTGCTTTCGAAATCGGTCTCCCACCCCTTCTTCCTCCCACAGTACTGTCCTCATTGATCTCAAAATTGTGGTGCTGAGCCTTAGTTGATGGCGCCACTATCCACCTGTCACCCAAACCTGGAGGTGAAAGCAGATGCCTCTCTCCTCCCCCGGGGGTGGGGGGGCATTCGTGGTGGTTAAAGACTAAGGCGCTGGAGGCAGACAGATGTGGCTTTGAATGCCAGTTTGTGTTCCTACCAGCTGTGCATCTTTAAGCAAGACAATTCCTCTCGCTGTCTCCCTTGGTTTCCTCATCTGAAAACTGGGATTCACAGTAGACCTATACCATTGGGGTTGTTGCAAGCTGAAAGGAGATGACAGATATAAAGCCTTGTGCATGTTATTTCAGATACACACTGTCCTCAACACACAGGGCTATTACATCTTTCCTCATCTCCATCCACACTGCCCACCCTGGCTAAGGGCTCTGCCTCTCTCACCTGGATTGTTGCCTCTTGGCTGAAGGCCAGCCCATCCCCCACTGTGACTGCCAGAGGAATTTTCCCACCATGAACATTGGAGCATGTGGTGAATTGGATTATTGGTCCCAATTCTTACTCCGCTGTATCAGGATGATGCCACCACACCCTTGCCTTGTGACTTTGCAGGGCCTCCCACTGCAGATGGAGTGTGCTTCACCACCCCACTGATTTTTTAAGTTCTTTTTTTTTAATTGCAGTTAAATACACAAAATTTTAGCATCTTCTCCTTCACCAGGCTGCTATCAATATTGGCTAATAGCTTTCACCTTCACCCTTCTCTGAAAATTTGCCATTGGCTAAGCAGGATCTGTCAGCCTACAGTCAGTGATTGATTGACAAGGGAGGGGTACATCAAAGGACCTCAGAGTGGGACCAATCTGGAGGTACACTTCTTGGTCCACAGCTCTCCATTGAGCCAGGCTGAAGCTTAAAGCAAGCTAACCACACATCCTGACTAAACTTTCTTCCTCTGCTTTATCACGTTTCCTTAACTTCCCTTCTCTTGAGAGAAGTCCCAGGAAAACATTTTCACAAAATGCTCATAAGCAGTAATAAATGGTTGTTGTCTCAACCCCTGAGGTTTGAGGTGTGTTGTTATACGGCATTATGAGCTGCTGCAATTAGAGCACACAAAACATGGAATACCATCCAGTCATTTCATATGATGATGGGGGCTCTATGCTCTGACTCCACAACAAGTCGACAAAGCAGTGTTGCTTGAAAAAAGTTGGTCACAATAGAGAATGTAAAGCAGCATTCTTTCTGTTAAAGAAAATTAATAAATGCTTCCATGGGATATTCAGGTACATAGAAATGTCTGTCAGACACTTAAGTGGTTAACAGTGTCTACCCTTCTGTGGTAGGATTAGGGGCAATATATTATTTTTGTCTTTGCACTTATTTTATACCATTTGATGTTTAAGTTGAAATTTCTTTTTTATTTGATTAAAGTTCAACAACAACAAAATTTACCAACTTAGCAATTTTTAACTGTACAGTTTAGTAGTATTAATTACATTCACATTGCTGTGAAACAAGACCCCAGACCCTTTTTATCTTGTAAAACTTGTAAAACTGCAACTCCATATCAGTTAATCAACCTCTCCCCATCCTCCCCTCCCCCCAGGCCCTGGTAACCACCATTACTTTCTGTCTTTATGATTTTGACTATTCTAAGTACTTCACATCAGTGGAAACAGACAGTGCTTATCCTTTTGCAACTAGCTTATTTCACTTAGCATAATGACCTCAGGGTTCATCATGTCAGAGCATGTGTCAGAATCTCTTTCCTTTTCAAGGCTGACTAATATTCCTGTTAATTAGCCATGTGACTTGTTTTGGCCAATGAAATGTCAAGAGAAGGATGTGGAGCATGCAAGAGCTTTAAACGTGCTTGCATAGCTTGGTTTGGCTTCATGTGCTCCATTGAAATGCCATGAGAAGACCATTGCCCAGATAGCTGCTGACCCTTTAGCCTGGATCCCAAAATGAAGGCACATGGAGCAGACCTGAGCCCACCCGGAAGTCTGGAGTCCAGCCTGGCCTAGTTTAACCCAATCAAGGTTATCTAAAACATAAAAATAAATGTTTGAGATTATTTGTTATGCAGCAAAAACTAGCTATTGCAAAGCATGGTACTCCCTCTTCCTGTCTCATGCTAGTCATATTCTCCAAGACCTCCCCACCTCCGACACATGGAGTTTACATCATAACCTGGGTCTGTGTTTTAGAATAATCCCAGTGGGTGGAGGGTGGGCTGAAAAGGACAGGCTATAAGCAGAAAGATGGGCTGCAGGCAGCGACAGTGGTCTAAGCAAGTGTGGAGGAGGCACAAAACAGGGAGGATCTGGTTGGCCAATATTGATCTTAGACTTGTTTCAAGATATTACAGACCCACAGAGCCAAGGCAGAGGTCCCTGCTGACTACTCGCCATAACCTGCCCCTGCCCAGAGTCCTTCCTGGGGGCCCTAGATGTGTACTTCCAAATAATGATGGAGGCTCTTAGCTTAAGACAGCTCTCGATAACCCAACTTGTCTCTGCCAAAGTCTGCCTTCTCCCATCACAAGACCACCAGAAAACTAACTCATGGTCCACAGAACAGGACATTGAGACACTCAAATCATGCCATTTATTAAAGTGATTAAGACACAAAGAAAAAAAAAAACCAAGGAAAAATACATGAGGTTGGTTAGCACATTTAAGATGGGTGGAAGGACCAAAACGATCCTAAAACCCTGGGATATGCAATGTTCTTATGTGCTGTCTCTCTCTGTCACATCAGGCTGTCCTGCTGCTGTGTGGCTCAGAAGGGCAGAGTTGAGGTTTGAGCAAGGGGGTCCAACAGATGGAAGGTGCTTAGGGTCCATCACACACATGCTCTGTTGAAGAGACAAAGGCAAGTGTGTAAGCCTGGCCACTGCTGCAGCGTGACCACTCACCTCTAAGCAGCCATGGGTTTTATCTCATTTTTTGACAGAGCACAGGTGGAGACAGAACAAGACCAGGATTGGTAAAACCAGTGGGTGGCCTATTTAAGGATGACCTAGCTGTCAGACCGGCAGAGGCACAATCACAACTTGGTCTTTCCACCATTTCTAGTTATAGTACATGTTTGTTTTACCACATACGCCATTGAATCTATCTATGATTAGCAGGTTACAAACATTCTCACTATCTATATTTAACATGTCTTATGAATTCTGCCTGTGTCTCACAAGCTTACTCATTGCGTATACTTAGCACATCCCCTAAGTTTTGCCTCTGTTGCCTAAGCTACCTGCTTATATACTGTCTATGCCAAATACTTCTTAGGAGGTCCATCCATCCTATTTGTTTTTCTTGCCCTTTACAGCAGAATTACATTTTCTCAAGTAATATGGTAAACACACAGTGCACTCCCCATCCATCCACTTCCCCGCAAGTCTGCCACGCCCACCTTGCTCCAAGCCGCCACCACCTTTCACCCAGCCAACCTCTCTTCTGGTCTCCCTGCTGTCACACAGACACCCACACAGTGATCCAAGGGTGGCTTCTGAAGGGAAACCTTTTCCTGCTCAGCCTGGCCATAAAGTCTAAACTCCCAAGTGGTACTAGGGCTATTGTGATATGACCACAGATACCTCCCCTCTCACTTCGTGTGACTGAGGCTGCCATTCCCCACTCCACACACTCTCCACTCCATCCCTGCCCGGAACAAGCTCCTTCCATGTGCCTGTTCACCTCCTCCTCTTCAGCCCAGTCTCAGCTCAGGTATCACCTCCTGTGATGGTGTTTGAGGTGTCAGCTTGACTGGGCTAAGGGATGCCCGAGAGCCGGCAAAACACTGTGGCATGTGTCTGTGAGGGTGTTTCTGGAAGAGATTAATATTTGACTCAGTGGACAGAGTAAAGAGATCTGCCCTCCCCAACATGAGCAGGCCCCAGCCAACACAATGGGGCCCAAATGAAACAAAAAGGTGCAGGAAGGGAGAATTCTCACGCGCACTCTTTGTGAGCTTGCACATCCATCGTTTCCTGCCCTCAGACTTTGGAGCTTCTGGTTCTCGGGCCACAGGACTCTAGGACTTAGACCAGCAGCCACTCGGTTCCCAGGGACTTAATCCACCAGCTTTCCTGATTCTCAAGCTCGTAGGTGGCGTACTGGGGGATTTCTCAGCCTTCATAACCACATGAGCCAATTCCTTCAATAAGTGTGTGTGTGTACACACACATGCATATAAATGTGTATATATGTGTGTATATTCCACATATATAATATATATTCAATAAATGTGTGTGTGTGTGTGTGTGTGTCATTTCGTGGTCATCTGTTACATGGCAAAGCTTACAAATATATACACTTTCTGTCCAAGACCTGGTCCTGGGTAGAAGGAAACCAGAGACTGAGCTGTGATGTGTTTCAGGACAAGGAACTTGAAGAATTTAAGGTCATCAGACCAGATCTTCAAAATCTGCCATCTCCAGGACATTTCTCATTCATGAACTCTCTCAACACATATCTAGGCATACCTACCATGTGCCGTGCAGGAAGCAAAGTACTGGAGACAGAAGGATGCATAAAAAACAGACATGGTCCTCCAAACACGAATTCTGGGCTCTGTCCTGCTCTGAAACCTGGAAGGTTCACCTCCAAAGTGGTTACTGCCAGATGAAAATGGGTCCCATGCACCTTTGACTGTGCACAGCCTTTGCTAGGCCCATCTTGCATTCTGCTCTTCCTTCTGCATCTTGGCTTCTGGCCCCTGTGTTTATTTCCTGGCATTGGCCCTCTACCCTGTTGCTTGGACCTAGCTTTCTGACTTTTGGCTTCCCTCCTAAGTTCAAGCCCTAAAGCAGACCCAGATAGGTAGCCAGGTCACTGGCACCAGCACTGTGATGAGCCAGCCCCAGGAGTCCAGGCCACCCATCCAGAAGTTGCTCAGGCCTCATTCTTCCCTGTGCCTCCATGGGCCATTTTCCGTCTCTAAGGAACTGAACACTGAGTTATCCCTGGGCTGGGCTGCCTCTTTGCTTCCCCTCGGGCCAGTGAGCCATTGTCCCCGGCCAGCGAGGCGCATCTCGGAAGCACCTCCTCGGGCTCTTTTTCCTGCTCTGTCTGGACTGGGCTCATTTACTAAAAATTAGTTGGGAATGAAAAAAGCTCCTAGTTTATTAGCGTGCTATTATTCCCCTCCCGCCATCCCCCTGCAGCATGATGGATTGCCTGGTGAGGGGACGCAGCCCCAGCCCGGGAGTGAGCGAGCTCTGCGCGGTCCCCAGCACAGACAGATGGGGAGGCCGAGTCCTGACCATGATTGATTAGCTCCACAAAGCCTGTTGAGCGGAGTTCCATCAAGATTGATGCTTTCTCCTCATAACAGCATTTCCAAAAAGTTTCTATTACATTTTGATTATGTTTATAGAATCTCGCTGGTCCGGGGGAAGATGCAATCTCGTTCCCAGCATGTGTCTGCGTGGGCCGTGGCACTGCCTCGCACAGCCCTGCCTGCTTGGCCTCGGTTGAGGGCCCCTTACTTTCTGGGCAACAGGAAAAACCTTAGTTGCCTCCCAAGATCAGGTTGGAGGAGGCCAATGTCCACTCTCCTGGTGCCCAAAGTCCAGGCTCCCAGCAGCTCTGGTTTCAAGAGCTGACCTTCACAGGTGTTCTAAGGCCTAGGCCTGAAGATAAAGAGAAAACCAGAGAGCAGAGGCATTTCCTGAGACCTGTAGGATATGAGGATATTGGGAAGGAACTGGGCCACCCTCATTTTTCTACCTGGTTCCCACAGGCACAGTATAGGACCTTGTCAAATGTTTGTGTTTAAATATTTATATGAATGTATATGTGTGTGTGTATCATACCTCATCCCACAAGAGATTTGAGTGATTTATAAAAAATGGTGAAAAATGAATAAAGAATTAGGACCAGGAAAATGTAAATCACCCCTAAATGTCAAGAACAAAGGGGAAAAAAATAAAATATATACGCAGTAAGTAAGATCCCACACAGGCTTTGTGCTTGGGCCTTTAACTGGGTCTGAGTTTCCTGATAGTCAAAGAGAAAAAGGAAATAAAATCAGTTACTTAGGTCTTACTGTTATTAATAAAAGAATGAAAAAAAACAGTTTCTCAGGGAGCTCTTAGAGTTTTCTTAATTGATTTTAACGGAAATTTCATACTGGAGAGTTCTTCATTAGAGACTCTGAGAAATGTGTTAAACCAGCTAAAATGTTTCTCAACCTTGACACTATAGACCTTTGTCAGATAATTTTTTGTGGGGGGAGGGGCAGTCTATCCCGTACATCGCAGGATATTTAGCAGTATCCCTGGCCTTTACCAACAAGATGCCCTTAATACCCACTCCTCATTTAGGACAACCAAATATGTCTCCAGATATTGTCAAATATCCCCTGGGATAAGGTTGCTAGATTTAACAAATAGAAATTCAGATGCCCAGTAAAATCTGAACTTCAGATAAACAATGAGTAATTGTTTATAATTATTTATAATTATATGTAATATTTGGGACATATTTATACTAAAAAAAATATTCATTTGTTTATCCGAAATTCAAATATAACTGAATCCTGTATTTCATCTAGTAACCCCTCTTGAGGGGCAACATCCTTTGGTGGGAGCAAGAGCCTCAGAAAACTTTCAAATGTACACTGTAAAGTGCTCTTATGGTATAAGAGCAAAATTGTGTTTTTCTTCAGTGGGTCTATTTAATTAGGCTTAACCAACACTTGGTCTTTTTTAAATATCTTTTTTTAACTAAAAAAAAAGACTTCCTGGGTCACCTTCTGGACACAAGATCCGTGAAATATCTCGCCAGTAAGTCAGGCCAATTTTTTTTAAAACAAACAAAGAAAATCCACCTCTAATTGAGAACCACTGTATTAATACCCTCAAAATGGTCTTTAAACTATTGCAGCCGGAGGGTTCCAGAAGGCTTTCTTGTAGCATCCACAGACGGAGTCAACAAAGGAACTCTATAACTTTCAAAAAGGAATTCTTTCAAGTTCTAAGCAGTATCATCCTTCCATACCATTTCCTGCTTGATGTAAGCTTAAAACCTAGAGACACTTCGTTGCCACCAGCCCTTTCCTAGCCTACCGGCCCAGAATCCCTCTGTAATAAGGCTACAGGTGAGTCTAGCCTGCTGGCCCTGAAAGACCGCAGGCTGGCTTTCTGCAGCTCCTGAGATCACTAAATAACTCCAACCAACCTTTAGTAATAATCCACTCTTGGGTTAGTTCATTGTAAATCTGCTAGGCATTTGAAACATAGCAAATTGAATGCTTTCCTCACTCTTTATTCCAAAATAAAACCCAGGTGCATCAAAAATCCTAAGCATAAACATGAAATCAAAATAGTACCAGAAAAAAAAACTATGGAATAGTTTTTGGAATTTCAGAATGGGAAAGGCTTCCTGGGTCACCTTCTAGACACAACATCCAGGAGCCACGGAATAAAAGAAAAGAATGAACAATTTAATTACATTTAAAAAAATCAACTCTCTGCGTGACAAACAGAAAAAAGAATAGTGACAGTTTGGGGGGGAAAACAGAAGGAATGTAAAATAGAGAATTAACTTCCCCATTATATCAAAATGCTTTCACACATCAATAAAGGGAAAAAATGGAATACTGGGTTTTAGAAAAAATGGACTGAGTTCCCAGAAAAAGAAATATAAATGGCTCGTAAGCACATGAAACTGTGGTCAACCTCACTCACCTGCAAATCGAAACCACAATTTTAAACCTCTTTTACCTATCAGAGGGGCAGAGATCAAAGTGTTTACTAATATGCTGTCCTTAAGGGTAAGAGGGAGCAGACGCTGACAGTGTCTTTCGGAAAATGTGCGTTGGTATTCACCCCTGGGAGGCATGTTAGCAATATATTCAAATTTTAAGAATCTAAGTCCACTTTTGGTTTTTACTCCACAGCTCTTCTCAGATACGGGTGCAAAGACAGATTACAAGGTTATTAATTAAAGCATGCTTTTTGTAGCAAAAGTTTGTGAATAAATTAAATGTCTATCACTAC
This sequence comes from Manis javanica, assembly GCF_040802235.1. Taxonomy (NCBI): domain Eukaryota; kingdom Metazoa; phylum Chordata; class Mammalia; order Pholidota; family Manidae; genus Manis; species Manis javanica. Next base: position 17,182,370 of record NC_133160.1, on the reverse strand, counting down.
AAATTTCTTAAATTATGATATATCCATGGAAAGAAATGCTATGCAGCAATTTAAAAATATAGGACAGCTGTAGAACATGTAGTGATAAGAAATGATCTCCAAGATATTGTTAAGTGAAATAAAGAAGGTGCCAGGGATGTGTAGAAATTAGTAAGAAAACAGAGATGTATGGACAAATTTGCGTTTCATATCCTTACCCATGTTCTTAGAAGCTATGCACAAGAAACTGGTTGTTGATGTTCTCTGGGGAGTGAATGTAGAGCCCTGGAATGAAAGATGAAAACAAAACTTACTTTTCAATAAATACTCATGTGAACTGTTTGAGTACTTTTATCATGTATATGTATTAACTTTTCAAAATGAACATACTTTAAAAATGTTTAATAAAAAGTGCCCAATTGCCCTCAAAGAAATTTATCTTATGGAATTAACCAGAGACAGGTGCTAAATGTATACTCCAAGATATTTATTATAATATTATTCATAATAGTGAAAAATTTAAACAACCTCAATGTCCAATAATAAAAGATTGGTTTAAATGAATCATGGTATATCCATACAGTAGATGATTTCACAACCATTAAAAATCACATTCATAAAGTATGACTTAGGACATGAGAAAGTGATTGTGATATATTATCAAGTGAAGAAATCAGATACAAAATAGTATTGTTGGGTGATCCTGATTTTTTCAAACATGCATACATTTACACAGAAAAACATTTATGAGACAGGAAGGCTATTTCCGAAAAGTTAGCAGCCATGTTCTCTGGGTGGACTTGCAGGTTTGTATTTTCTTCCTCATGCTTTCTATACATCCCACATTTTCTATGAAGAAATATTAATTTTACAATAAAAAAGCATTAAACGTTACATGAAAAAGAGATCAATTCCCACTGGCTCACTGATGTTATATGAAAGAGAAATAAATTTCTACAAAATGGATACCAACTTCTCTAAACCCTCCATGGAGATTTATTAAACAGAAAGGCTGGGTTCTAGGGGGGGATTATTAGGAGGCCAGACTAATTTTGGGTGAAAGACCCAGTCAACCTCAACCTGACCGAAATAAAAGTCAGATTCTCCAGACTAGAAAGTAAAATTATCTCTATTTACAGATGACATGATCTTATAGAAAATCTTAAGGCACCTAAAAGATCAATATATAAAAATCAATTGTATGATGCAATGAACACTTGCAATGAACAATCCAAAAATGAAATTAAGAAAACAGTTCCATTTACAATAAAGAATAAAATACTTGAGAATAAATTTAACAAAAGAAGTATAAAATTCATATGCTGAAAACTATAAAATATTGAAGAAAGTTAAAGATTTAAATAAATAGAAAGGTATCTGATGTTCATGTATTATAAGACTTAATATTAAGATGGCAGTACTCCTCAAATTGATCAATAGTATTCTTACCAAAAATCTCAGCTGCCTTTTTGCAGAAATTGGCCTAATCCTAAAAACACATATGGAAATGCATGAGACAAAAACAAAATAGACTAATAAAAAAAAAAAGAACAGATCAAATCATCTTGAAAAAAAAGAAAATGGAAGGACTCACACTTCCAAATTTCAAAATATAGGATACAGCCACAGTAATCAGGACACTGTGGTACTGGCATAAGGATAGAAATATAGATCAATGGAATCAAATTCAAAATCCCAAAGTAAATCCTTATATTTATGGTTTATTTATTCTCAAGAGGAGTACCAAGACAATAGAAATACAGAGAAAGAAAATTCTCTTCAGAAAGTGGTGCTGGGACAGTTGGATATCACACAGAAAAGAATGAACTTGGGCCCCTACCTCACACCATATAAAAATAAACTCAAAATGTATCAGAGGCCTAAATTAACACACAAATCCATAAAAGTCTCAGAGGAAAACATAGGAGTAAATCTTTGAGTCCTTGGATTAGGCAATGGTTTCTTAGCTATAACACTAAAAGCACAAACAACAAAAGAGAAAAAAATAGACTGGATTTCATCAAAAGTTAAAACATTTGTATATCAAAGGGCCTTACCAAAAAAGTAAAAAGACAATTTGTAGAATGGGAGAAAATTTTTTCAAATCATATAGCTGATAAGGCATTTGCATCTAGAATATATAAAAAAAAAACTCTTGACAACTTGACAACAAAAAATACAACCCAATTTAAAAATGAGCAAATATTTGGAATAGACATTTCTCCAAGTAACATATAGAAATGGCCAAGAAGCATATGAAAATGCCCTACATTGTTAGTCATTAGGGAAATGGAAATCAAAACTACTCTGAAGTATCACTCCATGCCTACTAGGATGGCTATCATCAAAACAATGAAATAACAAATGTTAATGAAGCTGTGGAGAAACTGGAGCCCTCATACTTTGCTAGTGGAAACATGAAATGATGCAGCCACTCTGGAAAACATTTGGCGTTTGTTCGACATTTCCTCAAGCCATAGAGTTACCATAAAACCCAGCAATTCCATTCCTATGTATATACACAAGTGAGTTGAAAACATCTCACACAAAAATTTGTACACAAATGTTCATAGCAGCATTACACACCATAACTAAAAAAATGGAAACAATGCAAAAGTCTGTCTACTGTTAAACAGAAAAACAAAATGTGCCTCCACATAGTAGCATACAATTCACCCATAAAAAGGGATGAAATGGTGAAATACACTACAACATGGATAAAACTTGAAAACATTATACTAAATGAAAGAAGTCAGACACAGAAGGTCATACGGTGTATGATTCCATTTCTGTGAAATATCCAGAACAGGCAAATCCATAGAGACAGAAAACACATTAGCGTTTAACAGGGACTAAGGAAAGAGGGAAATAGGAAGGGACTGTTAGTGGGTATGGGGTTTCATTTAGGGGTGATGGCAAGTTCTGAAATTAGGTAGTGATGTTCAATATTCAACTTTGTGATTGTACCAAAACCCACTCAATTTTATTCTTTAAAAGGGTGAGCTTTATGGTATGAAAATTAAATCTCAATAGAACTGTTATTTTTTTTAAAAGACAGCTCAAAAAAAATCTCAATGGTTACAAAAAACAAATATTCCAAAATTGGGCAAAAGATACAAAAAGACATTTCACAGAAAAGAACATACAGATGGCAAATAAGGACATGAAAAGATGTTCAACATGATTAGCCATTAAGAAAATGCAAATTAAAATCACAGTGGAACCTGTAAGAATGACTAAACTAAAAAATAGTGACAACACCAAATTCTGTCAAGGATGTGGAGAAACTGGACCACTCACACATTGCTCGTGGGAATGTAAAATGGTACAGCCACCTTGAAAAACAGTTTAAGAGTTTATTATAAATGCTAAACATACAATTACCATATGATGCAGCAAGTGCACTCTTGATATTTATCCCAGAGAAATGAAAATTTATGTTCACACATAACTGAAACTCTATAGAAACCTGTACATGAATGTTCATAGCAACTTTATTAGTAATAGCCAAAAACTAGAAAACAACCCAGATGTCCTTCAGTGGATAAGTGGTTAAACAATATCTGGTATATCCATACCATGGAATACTACTTAGCAATGAAAAGGAATGAATTATTGATATGCACAACCTTGATGCATCTCCAGGTGAAAAAGCCAATCCCAAAAGGTTTCATACTGTATGATTCCATTTATATAAGATTTTTGAAAAGACAAAGCATAGAGATGAAGAACAAGTTAATGGTTGCCAGGAGTTGGCAACTGGGGGTTAGGGGATGGCTGGGTGTGGTTATTTAAGGGCAACATGAGGGAAATTTGTGGCAAAAAAAACTGTTATCTATCTTGACTTTAGTGGTGAATACATGAACCTACACATAAGATAAAATTGTATGTAACTAAATACATACACACACACAAGTATAAGTGGGGAAATGTTAGTAATATCTGTGGATTGTGTCAATGTCAATATCCTGGTTGTGATATTATACTACAGTTTTACAAGATGTTACCACTGTAGGAATACGGGTAAAGGGTACACAGAATCTATTATTTCTTACAACTGCAAATGAATGTACAATTATCTCAAGAAGCTTAATTTTAAAACCTGCTACCTGATATGATTGAAGGAAGGAAGGAGGGAGGGAAGGAAAACAAGTAACATTTACTATGGATTTACCATTTTCCAGAATCCAGTCTGTTTAACACCTAATTGGAGATAAATATTATTTTTAACCCCATTTTATAGATGAGGAAACTGAGGCTCAGAAAATAACTATACTGTTCTCAAAGACACACTTTGAGGAGTTAGGAATCAAGTCCTGCTGTCCAACTCTCTGCCTGCCTCCATCCTTAGGCAAACACAGCCATCAATCAAATGTAGGCAATGACTTCATTACTCAAGAGGAAATTGAAGCCAGACTGTAAGATGCAGTCCACAAAATTCATGATTTCTTCCCCCACCCTCGCTCCTTCTACTTGGTTCTTTTCTCATATGGATAGGTTTTTTATTTCTGCATTTATTGCACACGCAAATTACAGATGAGAGCGTCGACTACACAAGCCATTACTCAGAGTAGCATCTCCCCAACTGCCATCGGATGAGGACCGAACAGCTTGTGGTTAATCTGCTATATAATCACTGCCTGTGACGGGGAGCAGGGCTGTGCCTGTACTAATATTAGGAAAGGGGAAGCTGAGCAGAGAGGACTCCTGGGGCATGGGGAGGGAGCCAACGTTTAACCAGGAAGAAAAGGAAAACGGTGGGGAGCAGAGCTCTGTCCCAGTAGTAGGCTTCTGGGAGGGTCTGCTCCTCTGTGGAGGAGTAGAATTGCTCCATCCCATTAGTCACGTCTCCATGGAAAGACTAACCGGAATCCCCATTCTCCTTCCCTCTGTCATTCCTGGCCACTGCACTGCCGCCTCAGCTTAGAGAAGGGATGTTTGTATGCAACCACTAGGACTGGTCATGAGCTGGAGGAAATTTGCAAAAGGCAAGAGCTATACACTACGCTAGTGTTCTAATAATTCCATAAGAAAAAGGTCCAACAATCCAATAAAAAATGGGCAAAGGATGTGAACAAGCAGTTCACAGGTTAGGAAACTTAAATGGCCTCTAAACATACAAAAAGATGCTCAGTCTTAGTTTTAAAAAAAGGAAATGCAAATTAAAACCACAATGAGATACTATTTTTTTACCTCTTGGATTGACAAGGATCAAAATGTTTGACTACCCACTGAACTGGCAAGGCTGTGGAGAAGCCATCACTCTAATAGGCTGGTGAGAGTGTAAACTGGCACAGTCTCCACGGATGGCAATTCGGCACTCTATCAAAATGTTTGATGCACACATCCATTGACCCATAAATTCTGCCCTAGAAGTATTCCACAGCCATACTTGCATATATGTATGCAAAGTTGGGTGTACAAAGCTATTCACTGCAGCCTGGTTTATAATAACACAAGATTGGAGGCAGCCTGAATGTCCATCAACAGGGGACTGCTTAAATAAATTGCCACACATCCATACAATGGAAATTTTTACGGCTGTTAAAAAAGAATGAGGCAGCTCTTTATGTACGGATATGAGACAATCTTCAAGATATATTGTTAAGTGAAAAAAGCGAAGTGCTGAACAGTGTGATTAGAATGCTGCTGTTGGTTAGGGCTTTTTAAGCATATAGACACATATACATCCATGCTTATAGATGCAGAGAATCCCTCTGGAAGAATGACAGTCTGTAATATTTGGTTCTGTAGAGGGGAAAAAGGTTCTGGGAGCTGGGAACAACGAGGGAGGGAGGCTTATTGTTCACTGTTTATCAAGTGCATGTATAACCCTTTCTAATTGATTAGTAATAATTTCTTTTAAGGCCTCTGTTGATTCCTCTTGCTCAGGAATCAATCCTCTTGGCCTAATATCCCAAGGTTCTTCATGGTTTGACTTAAACGCAGTCCCTTTGGTCTTGTAACGCGCCTTCCCTAAACACTCCTCTCTAAGGACGCTGAATTTCTCACTTCTCCCAAATGCACCATGATTTTTCCCAGAGTGTGACCTTCCCTGACTTCCCCAAGGACAGCTAGTCTGCCTCCTCTGTGCTCTCATGGCACCCTGGATGTGACTCCATCCTAGTGTAACTGAGGTTGCACCTGGGCAAGGAGGAGCCTGCCTCTGGTCCATTTTCAAAAGAGGATTGCTGATTTAGTCTGTCCCTACCAGGCACCAACATGTGCCAGCAGGGGTCCACCCAATGCGAATGTCCACCTCCCCAAAGAATGGACAACAGAACAGAGTCCCACACCATGGTTCCGGAAGAAAGATCCAATCCCGTGGGCCCATAACAGAGACCTCAATGCACATTCACATGTTGAAGGCTCTGAGCAGTCCTGCAAAGAAAAACCTGATCCAATCTATTTAGCCAGCATGTCCCTCCCTTTTTAACCACAGAACACCTATTAACATCCCACAGATCTTCTGGAGTGTTTTGCCTCTGTTTCTATGGGAAAGAAAACGTTGTGAAATCTTGATCTATTGCAATGCCTAGAGGGATTCTTTAATTCAGAATTTTAATGGACAATGAAGGGATTTGGAATGTTGGGACTCATCCTCCATGCAGATCCCACACAGTCCGCCAACAAGTTAACTTAAATTATAAATCCTACAACGTGAATAAACAGTCAGAGCATTTCTGGTTGATTGCCCAGTTGCTCCTTGCTAACGAACTGGCAGCTTTACAAGAAGTAAAGGAGACAGAAAGTTTTCTCCATGGTTCAGGGGCATCACCAACTCTTGTTTGCCATCCATCGTGGGTGCCCCTAATGGGGTCGTATGTTCTGTGGTAAGTGTCCCAGCCCACCTGTTGCATGGAACAGTCTCTACCTCATATCAGGGCTTTGAATTCCAATTATAAAAACTTCTCAGATGCAACATCAATTGCTTATTGTTTCTACTCTTAGCAGAGCTTTCACCACTATCTCTGAGGCTACGGCTACTTCTACTGTCAAGGGCAAAACACTCCAGAAGAAGCTTCTCTTGCAGCAGTTGCTGAACAGGATCTGCCTCCAGTTACTTCCACCCAAGAGGTGAGGTCTCTCTCCCTCCTTCCCTCTGATCTGTTCCATGTGTCTGTTTGCTGAGACGTCCCAAGGGAAGGTGCTTGGTGCTCCAGTCTTTTAGTGGGAATAAACCTCCAAACTGGATCCAATTTGAAGAGGATACCCCCTGTGAAGAAGGCAGGGACCTTTGGTGCTTTGAGGGTATCATTCATTGTGTACACACCTCTGGCCTCACCCTCTGTTGTGAACCATTCACTGTCAGCACACACAGTCCACTTCCCACTGCCACCACTTCTCTCTGGACTCACTCTCCTGGTTTTGGTCTTGTGCTCCTTAGAGCTAATGTATGACCTTTCTTTCCAACTCCCTGATTGAGCCACCTTTTTGCTTCCTCAAAGAGAAATGTCCCACCTGGCCCAGTCACCCAGAAACTCTGCCCCTTGGTGCAGACTCATGGCCAGTATCCTTAGAAGATTCACGCCAGCACGGCAAGGCAGACTCAGACACGTGGGGCAATCAAATCTCCTCTCCTTCTCCACCACCATGGCTGGGTCCAGGGCACCAGCACCTCATACAGCACATGGCAGCATTTTCCTAACTCTCTCCTGGATTGCATCCCTGGCCCCTTCCACGCAGCCACCAGAGTGCTTTAAAATATAGTAAGATCAATGCCTTTCCTCTGCTTAAATCCATTAAATGGGGTTTTCCTTTACTGTTTTATTTTGTGTTGTTTTTAACAGCTTTATGAGATATAAATCCCATGCCATACCAATCACCCATTCAATGGCTTTTAGTATATTCACAGAGTCACACAACCATCAGCACACTTTTTAAACATTTTCATCACCCTGAAAAGAAACCCTTCACCCCTTAGCTGTCCTTCTCCCATCCCTTCACCCACACGCCCAGCCTGAGTACTCATTTACTTTCTGTCTCTATAGATTTGCCCATTACATACATTTCATACAAATGGAATCGTACAATATGTGGTCTTTTATGACTGGATGCTTTCACTTGTGATAATGTTTTCAAGGTCCATCAGTACTTCATTCTTCTTTATCGCTGAATAACATTCCATGGGACAAACTGCATTTTGTTTGTTCTCCAGTTGATGAACTTCTGGGCAACTTCTATTTGGGGCTACTGTGAATAATGCTGAGAAGAATATTTGTATACAAGTTTATGTGAAGATGTTTTCATTTCTCTTGGGTATAGACCTAGGATTAGGATTGCTGAATCATACAGCAACTCTATGTTTAACCATTTGAGGAACTGCCGGACTGTTTTCCAATGTGGATCACCATTTTCCATTCCCACCAGCAGTGCATGAGGCCCCTTTACTCTGTGATAAAGACAAATCTCCTTTCCCTGGCCTTCAAGGACCGAAACAGTCTGGCTCCCACAACCTGGCAATCTCACCTCCCCTCACTCTGCCTCCTGTCCTTTGTTCTCCAGCCACACTGTCCTCTCACTTCCTCTAAAAATCTCATCTTCCCTCCAACTTCCAGGCCTTTGCTAAAATTGTTGCTCCCACTTCCAGTTCCCTCTCTGATCCCATTATCTGTCACCCCTGACCTACCTGCACTTCTCCTTTATGGACCATCCCACAATCTCAATTCATAATTATGCTAAAATGTAAAGAACTGACAACACTAAGTGCTGACAAGAATATGAACAACTGGAATCCCCACATATGGCTGGTGACAGTGTAAAGTGGACCATGTGGCCTAGCAAACCTCTCCCTGGGCATTTATCCATGAGAAATGAGCTCATACGTCCATATAGACATGTACAAAAATGTGCATAATGGATTTATTCATAATACCAACCACTGAAGCCAACCAAACACCCATCAATAAGAAAATTAAAGAACAACTTGTGATATATCCATACAATGAAACATTACACAGCAATAAAAAAAAACATCTACTGATATGTGTACAACAAGGCAGATAGAGCTCAAAAACATTACACTGTCTGACAGAAGTTAGACATAAGACATATGTATTTTATGATTCTATTTACATGAAATTCAAGAACAGGTAAAACTAATCTGTGGTGGTAGAACTCAGAATGTTTGGTGGGGAAGGGGGTATATTATCTAGAAAAAGACATAAGGGAACGTTCTGAGATAATGGAAATATTCTGTATGTTGATATATACAGGCATACCTATGTAAAAATTCATCAATCTGGATAGATACATGATAAGGCAAATAGACAAAATGTTAATTGTAGAATCTAAGGGTAAGTGGTGGGTACATCTATATTATGGCCACTGTACACTCTTTCTTCCACATTTTCATGATTTAACACAATAAATGTTTATTGTCACTCATGTAATAGTCCAGTGCAAGTTCCCCTGGTCAATGGGCAGCTTCCCTCCTCATGAGTTCCAGACCCAAATTCCTTCCGTCTTGTGGCTCCATCATCCTCTAGTCCAGCGGTTCTCAATTTGAAGTGATTTCATTTCCCCTCCCCGACCCTCGGGGACATTGTCAATGCCTGGAGAGAATTTTTTACTGTCATGACTGAGGAAGAGGGGGCTACTGGCATCTAGTGGGTGGAGTTCAGGGATGCTGCTCACCTCCTGGATGCCTCCCCCCAAAAAAATATATCCAGTCCAAAATGTCAGTATTGGTGCTGCAGAGAAACCCTACTCTAGCAGATCTTGACTTGGGGTCCACAAACCCTAAGGAGTTCTTAAAAGAGCTCTGTTTCAATATAATTAGTTTCTTCTGTAATACTACATATTTCACCTCATTCAGTCATGATCATATATTCTGAGTAGGGGCCCATAAGCATCACTAGCCTGCCAACTGGCCCATGACACACTCAAATGCCCTCTCCTTCTAGCCAGGAGGTAGAGGAAGAGGTTGGAGAAGGCAGACACGCTTCTTTACCCCATGGGCCCGAAACGGACACAGAGTATTTCTGCTCACAGGGCACTAATGAGAACTAATCTTATAGCCCCACGGAGATATGAGGGAGTCTAGGAAATGTAGTTCCTGTCTGCACAGCCGTCCCTAAGCACCAGCTCTGTTCTGTGAAAGAGGAAGCATGGAGCTTCAGAGGCCAGCTAGCCCTCTCTCCCTCACCTTGCCACCCCTAATAATGATGAGGATAGTAAAAGCATGAATAATAGCCAGCATTCAGGATAATAACGACCAGCACTCATTCCGCAATGCCTCTGATGCTGGAACTCTGGGGCTGGATCTTTCCAAGTATCATTCCATTCAGTCCTCCATCCAACTTATGAAGTTAGACTTCTGCTCTGTGGCCAGATCCTGTTCCGCTCCGGCCCTCTGTAGACATCCTCACTGCCATGGTAAACTGGCAGTCATGGTACCTGGCCCCCAGACCCTAAGGAAGGAACAAAGCAGTAACTCCTTTCGGGTTCCTACACCTGATTCCAGTTGTGAGGGTGAAGGGGAGGATGGGGTAGGGGTGGCAGTTCCCACACAACACCAACAATTCTCAAACACCAGCAGGGTGTCCAAGCACTCAACTCAATTCTGACACTATCTGCTCAGAGAAAGCACCAGATGCCCCAGATGAAGGGCCCCATCCTACAAGACTGTCCTCCACCCCTCACTCCAGATGGGTGCAAGCCCCAAGCAGTTACCTGTGCGTCTGACCAACCGGCTACAGATTGGAGGTTACAACAACCTCCCCCTTAGGTTCGATTAATTTGCTAGAGCAGCTCACAGAACTCAGGAATAACACTTAACGTTTACCAGTGTAATAAAGGATAATGTAAAGGATACAAGTTAACAGCCAGATAAAGAGACATAGGGCAAGGTCCCAAATAAAGGAGCTTCTGTCCTCGCGGAGCCTGGGGCCTGGCTCAGTGGCATGTGAAAGCTTTCTGGTACTTCAAGTGTAAAGGCTCTCTCCCACAGAGAAATGGGATGCAAGAGAGAGAGAAGCTCTTCTGGTTTTTGTGAGGGCTTCACTGGATAGTCCTGATTGACTAAATCATCAGCTATTGGCTGATTCAACCGCCAGCCCCCACCTTGGGTGGGGTCCAAAAGTCTCATTAACATGACAAGACACCCATTTCACCTTTAAGGCTCTGCAGTGTTTTCAGGAACTGTGGATGAAGACCAAATACACCTGGGAAATAATAATATGTGTTTCTTATAAGTCATTATATCGCGTTTGAGCTCACTATAATCGTATGTCACAGAGACTAAGACCCCAGCAGGCTGACAGGCTGGGCCTCGGTTCTGATCTCTTGAAAGCCCCCAAATCAAAAGCTTCTTTGCAGCCTGCTTGAGCTCACCCACTGCGTGAATTTCTGTAACTGAGCCTCCATCAAGAAACCCCTCCAACAGAGGAGATCCAGCCAGGAAACATGATCACCAGACTCACTGTCTATGGCCTACTCTTCCTACAGCAGGAAGCCCCCAAATGGTGGTTGCAAAAAAATATCTCCCCTCTTTCTGTAGCTTACATTAGGGGAATGAATGATTGACCCTGTGCAGCCCAGAGACATAAAGGCAGATAGAGATTTTGCTTTATAATGAAAAGCAAGACCTGGTCCCCGTGTCTGAGTTCAATGTGCAAATATTATCCCATTTTAAAGATGGAGGAGCTAAGGTTTAACTACATAATGTCAACAGCGTGCAGTTATGGAGCCGGGAGAGATGGCCGAGAAGAGGGCCAGGCTCAGGATGGAGGTCCTCAGAATGCTTTGCATGGGTCCTTGGGCTTCCTGTTCAGGAGGGGACTTGGGCCTGGAGCCATCCCCAGTCTAATCAGGAGAAGTGGGGGGTGGTCTGCAACCTAGGAACATCTGCATACGCAGCAGATGGTAACGGCTGCCTCTCAGATGGTTTTTTTTATCACATTGCATTTTTTTTTCACATTAGGAATTTTTTTCTAAAATACTCTAAAAACATGAGTTTTATAGCAACAGAGGTGGCTGAGTGTTTCTGAGAGATCCAGAGCCCAGACTCAGTCTGTCAGCCTGCCGGTGTCTTAGCACCCGTGACATATGAAGAAAGTAAGTTCAAGTTCCCTGTCTGAAAACAGTCCCTGGGAGTGGGCTGCCTCCTCTTCCCCTGTAGCTAGAGAAGCCCTGGGATTCTGGAAAAGCATGCCCAGGACCATCTTGTCCCAAGCCCTGAGGGTAGTGGGCAGCAAGCCCAGGAGAATAAGGATTCAGGGGAGCCAGCCCCTAGTGCAGGTGAGGATTCTGGGCTCCAAACATGTGTAAGTCTCTGTGGGAAGGGACCAAAATTGGCATGACCTCAACAAGTGACTGAACCTCCTTGAACCCCAATTTCCTCATCTATAAAATGGAGAAAATAATGTTGCCTACCTCCTACAGTTGTTGGAAAGATTGAATCAGGCTTGTAAAAGGGTGTAGCATAGAGCCTGGATCCAAGCACATTCCCAGTGAAAGTTAGCTTTGATGACTATTTTCAAGTAACGTGAAAGAGAAAAGACCATTTATGGTGTAAAGGCCAGAGAAGATGAGACTCTGGAGCCCAGATGGAGAGGTCATGAATGGGCTGGCTGGGTCCCTTGACCTTACCCAGCAGGAAGAAGGGGCTGCTCCCAGGTAAGCCTGGACTAGAGGAAGGCTTTGGGAAAGTAAGCCCCCAAACCCAGCTTGGCCCCCACTCAGCTCTCACTGCCACAGCAGAGAAGTCTTTTGTGCAGCCCACTAGGTTGTACTATCAATAGGGGAAATATTGGAAGACCACCCTATAGGTGTGACATTTCCTGTCCTGTAAAGATGCCCTCTGCTCAGACAGATGCAGATGGTACAGAGACGCACATCCTTCACACTCCCACCCAGCATGTCTGCAGAGGGAGCAGGGCAGGAGCCACTGAGATGTGGTAGTTGGCTGCTGAGCAGATACTCCTGTTGGGGTAGGGGGTGGTCAAGGCATCAGTCTTGCAGGGGTACCTGGGAGTGCTCAGACTGGGGACAGTGACTTCCAGGAGCCTAGCTGCAATTCACTGAGCTGCAGAAGCACAAAGAATTCCTCCTGGTGAATGGGGATGGAGGATGTGCTGCACCCTTAAAGGGTAAGTTTCCCTGGGTCAGGATGGGACCCTCAGCTTGAGCTGGACCTTGATTTACCAAATCCTAAGGTCGTTCCAGATGACAGGACCTCGCTTAATGGAATCCTTCCAACAGCTCAGTGATCTAAAGATAATGATCACCATTTTACAGATAAGTAAAAGTCGTTGAGAGAAATGAAGTTATCTCATTCACTTCTTCATTCATGCAACCAATTACTTCAATATTGCTCACCTAATATGTGCCAGGTACAGTGGCAGGCACTGAGGAATACAGACATAAATGTGCCAGGCAGTGCCCTGCTCACACAGAGTATATAGTCTAGGGGCAGACAATTAACAAATAATTAAATAAAGAAATAAATCATTACTAATTACTCAGTGTGATCAAGCAAAGGATATGGTGTAGACTGAATGACTGAATCTAATTCTCCACCCATCTCTATATCAAGACTTTATCGTACAACACTGCCTTTCCTCTCACCCATGGATTTGGCCGATCTGGGCATGACTTCCACCAATGGTATGCAAGTGTTGTGACATAGGCAGAAATTTGTGTTGCACATTGAGGCTTGTCCTCTTACGTTTTAGCCATAGCCATGAGAACATACCCTACTTAGCCTGCCGATCCCTAGAGATGAGTGAGAAGTAGATGAGAGCTGAGCCACCAACCAATGAATGAAATAAATATTTACTCTTGAATGCCACTGAGATTCTGTGCTTTTTTTTGTTACATAACAATAATTGACCAATATAGAGAGTGATGATAGAAAATTAGATAGGAAGATAGACAATAAAGAAGGATTGGATTCAGATGGAAGGGGAGGAGAGTCAAACTCTCTGGAAAAGTAATATTTAAACAGAAAAATTAAGAATTTCCAGACATACGAGCACACAAAAGTGCGGGGAATAGCATATGTGAGGGCACTGAGGTGAAAAGGAGCAGAATACACTCCAAGAATTCAAAAAAGGCCAGGAAGCAAGGGAAAAGGTAGTCGCAAGTGGTGAGATCAGAAAGGAGGCTGAGGAAAAGATTGCACAGATCTGTGGGCCGTGGAAGAATGTTTTCATTTTACTCAAGGGCAATGGGAATCTGTTGAAGGGTGTGGCACATGGCAGACCTTCTGGGTGACTGAGTGGGTCATGGATTATAGGGGCAGGAATGGGGAGCGGGGAGCCAGGAAGAAGGTCATTGCAGTTATCCAGGTGGCAAGTGGTGGTCTGGATTAGAGAAGTGACTAGCAATAGAAAGAAGGGGCCAAATCTGAGAAGTGTTTTGAAGGTACAGTTAATAAGACTTGCTCAAATATAGACTGACACATACATGTCAGCTGATTTTTGATAAAGATGCCAAGGCAAGTCAATGGAGAAAGAATTCAAAAAAAAAATAATAGTAAGATTTCAAAATCTTGATCCATATCTTGTATCATGATCAAAAATTATCTCAAATGGGTTAGACTGGACTTCATCTTAGGACTTTTTTGTTTCAAAAAATACTCGATCAAGGTGTAATGATAACCCAGACGATGGAGAAAATATTTGAAAATCATATATCTCATAGTGGTCTGGTATAGAGAATATATAAATAACTCCTATAAATCAACAATCAAAAGACAACCTGATTTTAAAATGGGCAAAGTATTTGAATAGACATTATCCAAAGAATATATGCAATGGCTAGTAAGCACATGGAAAGATGCTCAATTTTATTAGTCATTAAGGAAATGCAAAGCAAAACCACAGTGAAATACCATTTCACACCCACTGGGGAGGCTATAATCAAAAAGATGAACAATAACAATTGTTGGTGAGGATCTAAAGCAACTGTAACTTTATACATTGTTGGTGAAGCTGCTTTGGAAAACAGTTTGGCAGTTCCTCAAAAAGCTGGATATGGAGTTACCACATGATCCAGCAATTCCATTCTTTAGTATATATACACAATAAACCAAAAACAAGTACTCACAAAAACATGTATGCAGATGTTTATAACAGCAGTATTATAGCCAAAACATGGAAACATCGAAATGTCCACCATATGATGAATGTATAAACAAAGTGTGGTATATCAATGCAATCGAATATTATTCAGCAATAAAAAAGAATTAACTACTTATACATGCTGTTGCATGGATTGATCTTGAAAACATTATGCTAAGTGCAGAAGCCGATCACAAAAGACCACATATCACATGATTCCATTTATATGAAATGTCCAGGAGGGGCAAATCTATAAAGACAGAAGGTACATCAGTGGCTTCCAAGGACTGGGGAAAGAGTGGAATGGAAAGTGACTGCTAGCGAATATGAGGTTTCTACTGGAGGTGATGAAAAGGTTCTGGAATTGCAGAATGGTGATGACTGCACAACTTGCGTTTACTAAAATCCACAAAATTGTTAAACACTTAAAATGGGTGCATCACATAGGTGTGTGAATTTCATTTCAATAAAGCTGTCAATAACAACAAAAAATCCTGGAACTGAATATAAAATCTTAAAGTATAAAAATGCAGAAGAAAATAGAGGAGAAAAATCTTCCTATCTTTGAGTTAGATAAATATTTCTTATATATGACACAAAAAACATAGCTCATACAAGAAAAACAATTGATAAATTGGACCTCATTGAAATTAAGAATTTTGCTCTTTGAAAGACCCTGCTAAGGGGATGAAAAGACAAGTCACAAACTAGGGGAAAAAACATTTGCAAATGACATACTTGAAAAAGAATTTATATTCCGAATATATAAAAACTACCAAAATTCAGTAATAAGAAAATAAACAACACAATTTTCTTGTGGGCAGAAATTGTGAACAGACATTACACCAAAGAAGTTACGCAGATGGCAAATAAACACATGCTAAAATGCTTGACATCGTTACTCATTAGGGGAATGTAAATGAGTATCATGATGAGACACCACTATACTCCTATCGGAATGGCTAAAATTTAAGACTCATATCAAATGTTGGTGAGGATGTGGAGCAACTGGAACTCTCATACAGTGCTAGTGATGTAAAGTAGTATTGCCACTTCTGAAAAAGTTTAGCAGTTTCTTAAAAAGTGAAACATATAACAACATACAATCCAGACCTTTCACTCCTACCTAGTGACCCAAGAGAAATGAGAACATATGCTCTATGCAAACACTTCTGCAGGAATGTGCTTAGCAGTGTTAGTTGTAATCACCAAAAACTAGAAATAATCCAAAAGTCCATCAACCAGTGAGTGGATAAACAAATAGTGACACAGTCATACAATGGGATACTTGTCAGTAAAAAAAAAAAAGTGAATAAATTAGTGATGGATGCAACAACATGGATGAATCTCAAAAATAATTGTGCTGAGTGTAGAAGTCAGGAAAAAAAGAACACATGCTGTATGTCACCATTTGTATAAAATTTTAGGAAAAAAAAAACAAACTAATCTATAGGGACAGAAAGCAGATCAGTGGTTGGCTGGGGGAGCAAGGGAGGAGAGAAGTAGAGAGGGGCCAGGGGAAGGACTTCAAAGAAGCAGGGGGAAACCTTTGGGAGTGAAGGATATGTTCATGGTCTTGAGTGGAATGATGGTTTTCCGGGTGTATACATATGTGAAAACTTTTCAAAGTATACACTTTGTATATTTTGTAGTACTTTGTAGTTTAAATATGTAGTTTATTGTATATTAATTATACCTCAATAAAGCTCTTTACAAAACTAACAGGACTTGTTGATGGAGTGAAAGTGGCAGGTGAGGACGAGAGAAGTGTCAGGTGTAACCCCCAAGTTTCTAGCTGGAGACACTGATGGGTGAAGGGGCCATTTCCTGGCATGGGAATACTCAAGAGAGAAAACAACTGGGAGTGGGGCTGCGGACAGGGGGGGGAGATCAAGAGCTCGATTTTTGACATGTTAAAGGTGATGTCCCACTGGAAATGTGGAGAGGATGGTTGTATATATAAGTCTGTAACTGAACAAAGAGGTCACAGTTGGAGATGGGGAGAGGACACTCTGTACGGAACCGCAGTGAGCCAAGGTGTGCAGGATGGGAACAGGGAGAGGGACTCGCCCCCCGGTGGGAGAGGACAGGGTGGGCAGGGCAGGTGACCCAGGAGAAGGACCTCGAAGGCAGATGCAGAAATGGGTGTTCAGGGTGGAGAGGGAGAGAAGGTGGAAGCCACCTGAGGAGAGGATTTCTGCAGGGCGAGTGGGTGGGTGAGCAGACCGAGAGGCACCCAAGGGCCTCTGGGACCACTGGATCCACAGTCAAGATGAGGGGGAGCTACAGAAAGGGAACCGATTTGGGGTGTTGGGACAGGAAAAAGTGAGGAGGTCGGCTTTGAAGTTGCTGCATCCTGGTGGAGACATTCACGGGCAGCCGGACCCTTGGGTCTGGATGACCAAGGACAGATTTGGGCTGGAGAGAGGAACGTAGAGCTCCCTTATGAGTGAGTACCTCAGACTGAGAGGGGGTGACCAGGGGAGAGAGAGAAAAGTAAAAGGCTTCAAAGAAGCCCCCGAAGAGCAAGTGAAGATGGAGACAGGGTCAAGGTAAGGATGCAGTGGGGTGAGAACTGGACCCACAGGTCCCCGGGGGCCTTACAGGAGCACCTCAGGCCAGGGGTCCAGAGCAGGGAGTGCTCAGGGCTGGCCACCAGACCTAAAAAGGGAGACAGGCTTGGAAGGACACTGGGGGAGGGGGTGTCCTGCTCCTCCCCAGGACCTGGGGCATAAAGCTATGAACCGAATGCTTATGAGGTCTTCATGAGATCAGCATAATTATCCCCATTGGACAGGCAAGAAAACTGAGGGCCAGAGAGGTTAGGAGACACCTCCCAAGGTCATAGAGCTTGTATCTAACACATGTCTGTGTGCTCAAGCACTCCACAGGGGCACAAAGGTGCCCAGATAACATTCATGGGGAGCAGGCTTAAACCAAGGACACACTAATGTCCCCCAGGGCACAAGCATGTCTGAGGCAGTTAGCATGAAGGCGGAAGAGCAGCTAATTGCCTGTACAAATTAACTCTAATGTGGTCAGCATCGAAGTACTTATCTTTCTTTAATTACATTAATCAATTAATGAGGAAGATGGCTTCCTATTATTATGATTTCCAAGGCCCATATGTTCTCGGGAGTCCAGCTGGGGCTTGGGTTTTCCCTTTGCCCCTGGCTTCAGTAGACAACAGGGCAGGCATCATAGGAGAAACTGCCCCCTCAAGTCTTCACCCTGAAGCTGAGCTCCAAGCAGGAAGAGGGGAGAACTCAGAAGCAACATCCCAGAAGAGGAAACCAGTGGATGAAGTCCCAACTCCTGACCTTGGCGTTCAAGGCCCCTCTCCCACATTGTCCGCTGCTGGACTGATTGATTTTCCATGAACAGGTTTCAGCCTCCCCTGCCCCCATAAGTGCCATTTCCTCCACCAGGAAGGCCAACTCCCATTAGTCAGCGGTCCAGCAGTTTCCAGTCCCCTCCTTCCCAGCAGCCTATAGAAGGCTTGCCTACAATAGCCTCTATTCATTCATTTTTGATTCAACAAATATTTACAGTCCCTGCCATCATGTAGCTTCCAGCCCTCTGGGACAGACAGGCACTAAACAGATCTGTGATTACACAGAGCGGTGTTTCTCAGTGCATTAAAATCACCAGGAGAGCTTTTAAAAATATGATAGCCAGGCCCCACCCCAGACACAGCAAAGCAGAATCCCTGAGGGCGGCACCAGGCATCAGCATGTTAATTCCCCAGGAGATATTAAAGGGCAGGCAGGGCTGAGACCATTCCTGCAAAGTCGCCAACAGGGACTGCTTTCCCCCGAGATTCTTACAAGTGAGATTAGCCGATTGTGCTTTTTGTAACTCTTTGTTTAAATGAGATGAACTGACATTAGCTACTCTGTGTTCCATGTATAAATAAGTGACACTTTGTTGAGAGCAGAGCTTCCCAAACTTTAGCACATATCAGAATCACACAACTGGAGGGCTTGTGAAAACACAGATTGCTGGGCCCCACAAATTTTAATTCCTCACAAGTTCCCAGGCGATGCTGATGCTGCTCATCTGGGGATCCCACTTTGAGAACCACTGAATGGGAGCAAGGTTTGAAGGAATTCCAGAGGTTGCATAGTCCCTCCCTCATTGAATGTCAGCTGTTCACAGACTTTCTCTAATCAACCTCTGCTTCTTCCTCCCAGACTGAAGAAGACAACAGCCATCAGCTGTCCCTTCGTAGGGACAGAAGCCTGTGAAAGATCGTACCTCCCCATCAGATGGCTCCTGTTTTAACAGCAGCTTCTTTCAGGACCAAGGTACTTCTGAATGAGACAACTTCTTTGCCTTCTTTAACCACCAATTCTATCACAGAGCAGTGGCTCTCAGAACTTGCTCATCCCCTGGGAACTTAGAAATGCAATTCCAGGCCCACTGCAGGCCTCCTGAATCAGAAATTCTGGGGATGGAACCCAGCCAACAAGCCACCCTGGTAACCCTAATGAACTTCCAAATTTGTGAACAGAACAGCTGGCTTAGAGAAAACGTGTTAATGGACCACTGAGTTCTTCAGGTTCCTATTCACTCTGTTCATTTGTATTATATTCTTCATAAAAATAAAAAGAGTTTTCACTCATCAAGCTTTACCATGGGCCAGGAACTGTACTTTCCCTTACCGGTCTTGTTTACTCCTCAGCACAACCTGACACTCGTTATTTCTATTTTATAGATGAGGAAACTAAAGCTTGGAAAGGTGGAGGGCTGTTGCCCACCTGCTAAGTGGAAAACCCAGGTAGGTAGTGCCTTTTCCAAACAGTAACACTGCAGACACCCGTCACGTTCATGTGGCCGTAGCTGATACCTCCATGTTATTGTTCTCCTTCAGTTATAAATTTTCTAAACACCTCATCCCTTTTTCCTACCCACATATCTGCTTCCTAATGCAAGTGTTCATTAAAAAATAATAAAACTAAAAAAAAAATTTGCTCAGGTTTGAACTGTTCAAAATTATCTATTAACTGCCCTAATATAATCATGCATTTTTCTTTTATGGGAACTGTGGAACTCAGTTGAAGAAATGCAAAGAGCAGACACACAAGTTTTCTCAACAGGAATGATATTTAGAAAGTGTAGTTCACAGGTACAACAAGCTTAAGTCCATATTGCTTGAAAAAAGTAGAGCTCAAATGGGAAAGTGTGTGACCTCAAGTTCAAATAGCAATTCTCCAATACATTGGGAAGCCTGTTGCTCATATCCACAGGTGTTTGTTTCATCAGCCAATGACCCCAGTCATCCTAGGTGCCAAACTGGCCCACTTGGATCCCTGGAAGTGTGACACAGGATGGAGATTATTCGAAGACAATGTGATAACTAGCTGGTGTCCTTCACAGGAGAAACGACCAACTACTCTGTGTTACAGTCACACACAGACAGCCTAGGATGACCAGCCAGCCCAGTTTGCCCAGGACTGTCCTGATGTTAGCACAGGCTGTACTGTGTCGCAGGAAACCACTGGTCGCCCTCATGACGCCATGCTGGGCTCTCCTCAGGGACATGGGGAAGAGTTGCTGCTTCCCTTCGGCTCCAGGGCTCTGAGAAGTGGTCCATGGCTCCCTGGGGGCAGGACATCCTGGTCAGGACCAGTGCTGAACAGCTATCTAGCAAATAGGATGTATCTTAGTTCAGGCTGCCACAACAGAACACCAGCCTGGGTGGATAGACAGCAAACATCCATTTCCCACAGCGATAGAGGCTAAAGTCCGAGATCAGGTGCCACCGGGGTGAGGGCCCTCTTCCCGGTTTAGAGATGGCCGTTTTCTCAGCGAAGCCTCACCTGACAGGGCAAGCTCTGGTCTCTTCTTGCCCTTACAGGGGCACTGAATCCCCCCCACCCCCACACCAGAGGGCTCGGCCCTCATGACCTAAGCACCTCCTGAGGCCGCACCTCCTAATACCATCACACTGGGGATTCGGGCTCCGGCATGTGAATGTGCACACGTGGCACAAGCCTTCAGTACACTGCAGGGACCCTGGACACGGAAAGGAAACAGCCTGCACGGTGCCCAGGTCTCCCCTCTGCCAGGGGAGATTTTGCTCAGATGACTCTGGGGCAGGAACTGCACCCCAGACACCCACCTCTTCCTCAGACAGACACAAAGCCCAGCGGGGCTGGGATGACAGCAAGAGAGGACAGGGACACCTGAATACTGACCCTCCAGTTCTGGCTTCCTCTTGGTGCTCCTGTGCCAGGGAGAACGGGGACTCTTGAGGGAGTGTCCCAGCCCTAAAAGCCCCTAAGCTGGCTGGGCCACCCCAAAGCAGTGGGACAGCAGGCCCGACACAGACCAAGGTCCCCACAAGAGCAGAGGCACAGAGGCCCAGACAGGGAGCTGATTAGTTCACCCCAGGGGGTGCTCAGGGAAGTCCACACAGGGTGTAAATGCTAGCTGTTTGCAGGCAGCTACTGCCTGCTGTGACCCAGGCCCCTCCAGAGCTGGCTTCTCCCCCTTCCCCTTCCCCTCTCCCAGCCCATTGCAGCCCCACCCTCCTCCACTGTTGGGCAGCCTTGCCCAAGTCTCTCTCTAAGCATCTAAGTTTTCTTATCTACTAAGTGGGGAGCATAATCATCTCAGTCCCAAAGAAGTGTGGTAAGCAGTACATGAGTAAAATACTTTGGACATACTGAGTGCTCAGTAAGTGGCAGTCATTGTCATTCCTATTATCCTCTAGGGAACCCAGGCAGTGTCGAGGGGCTGAAGGAGAAAGAGAGGGGAAGGGTCCCACATCCTCCTTTAGCCACAAAGGAGGAGACCCCAGTTCCAAATCCCACCTGTTCTTCCTCAAAACCAGCACCAACTTCTCCATTAGGGTCAGGAGCACTGCTACTGGAGGCCAAGGATATTTTAGGGATACCCAAAAATGTTAATTTCTTTTTACCTTATTTTATTGTCATACAAACACTTGACATGAGATCTACCCTCAACAAATTTTTAAGTGTACAATATAGTATTGTTGACTATAGGCACAATGTACAGCAGATCTTTAGAGCATATTCATCTTAACTGAAACATTTTTTATTGAAATATATTTGACATATAACATTGTGCAAATTTAAGATGTCCTTAATTGGAACTTTATGCCAGTTGATCAATAAGGCCTTGTCTCCCTTCTCCCAGTCCCTGGCAGCCACCATTCCATTCTTTGATTCTATGAATTTGACTATTTTAAATGCCTCCTGTAAGTGGAATCATACTGTATTTGTCTTCCTGTGACTGGCTTATTTCACTTGTCCTCAGAGTTCATCCATGTTGTTGCATATTGCAGAATTTCCTTCTTTTTTAAAGCTGAATATTATTCCATTGTATGTACAGACTATATTTCTTTTAAAAATCAGGAAAAAAATTAACCTTTAGAGTAGATAAAGATGTTTCACTTTTTTCTCTCATCAGAAACAAATATTCAATACCTGCAAAAATCTATTCTTGCAGGAACAGCCCACCGAGGCAGAGGCATCTAGGGTCCGTGGAAGTCATAAGGCAGCCCTACTTGAAGCCTCACCTGTACCCACCTTTTTATCTGTTTGCATCCTCCAGTCCCTGTCTTAATTCATGCCATGTTTGCCTCCCAGCAACTTTCCCAGCCTGTTCTCTCAGATCCCTAAACACAGCCTCCACAGAGAAGCCACCTCAATCTGTCAACATGGCAAATCTGACCATGTCTCCTCCCTGCTGACAACATTCAGTGGCTCCCCACTGCCCTCAGGACAAATCCAAACTCCCTAACATGGCTCACAAGGCGCAGGCGGACAGTAACATTCACTCCTGCCTCTCCCCTTCACATACCCAACCTTCTCATCTTCACACCTCCAGACCTTTGCATTTGCAGTGCCCTCTACCCAGAAAGCCCTTTGCCCTGCAAACCCCTAGCCATCCTTCAGTGCCCAGTTCCTCTACGAGAAATACCATGCATCCATCATGTGATGATTTCGAATGAATGTCTCCTAGAAGTCAGGGGCTATGTTTTCTTTGTCTCATCCCTCCAACCATCACCCCAATGCCTAGCTTAGAGCCGTTGTCCAATAGGGTTTGTGGAGGCAGGGGTGACTCCCCCAAGGCCACTGCCAGCATCTGTGCCCACCCCCAGGCCCCTGCAGCCCCTGTGGTTTCCAAGTGCCAAGGGACACCCTGTGGTCCTGCCCACCCCTGCCTCATCTGGCATGCTGGGGAGCATCTCCGGGAGGCCCAGGGCAGAGGTGCTCTAGGTGAGGAGAGCTGCAACCTTTTCATCATCAACATTCCCTCCAGAGGAAGCCATCAACCAGCCAGGATAGGAGGGGAGGCATCCCAGGCCAAGAAAATCCCAGGGGCTGTATTAAGAGACCTGGCCAGGGACCAAGAGAACTCGTTCAGCCTGTCTTCGTGTGACTGGGCATACCTCTGTGCCTCAGTTTCCCCATCTGTTAAGAATGAATCGTGCTAATGCCTCTAAAGAAAGGGTTCTTCCAACTCTGTGAAAGCTCTTCCAGGGCCTTCCATCAGCCCAGGCCAATTTGCCAACACAAAGGGAAGAGTGCCACCTACTGACTCACAGACTCTCTGCAGAACACGAACCACCAAAGGAATCGTCAAAATATGCAACCTTCAAGAAGAGCAACTGCCTGTACTCTCCTTTGCATAGCCACACCCCCGCCCTTGCTTGGGGCCAAGGGGCAGCCCCTCCAGCCTGGCCGAGGGGGTGCACTATCCCCACACAATCTCCAGCACCAAAACCCCAGGGAAGCCAGGAGCCCTTGCGTCACCCTGCGCTGTGTCAAGCCCAGTAGGGCAGCCCTGGGCTGCCAGCCTCCCTGGCACACTGGGCCGCGGCTGGAGGTGGAGAACAATGATCTCTATTGTGACTAAATTTCCCCCTGAAGATCTCATTCAAGATGTTAGAGTGAGCGATCATAAAAGGAATTAATAGTTGATTCGCTGTATAATTTCCTAGTTCAATATACTTTAGTGCAGGGCTAAATGAGCCGTCCCAGCCGTTCGGTGGGACCAGATAGCGACTTTATCACTGGGATCTCAGGCTGAGGAATAAAAGCAATTCTTCTGAAGTAATTGCGTCTAATTAAAAGAAACATTTAAAAAGTGTAACCAAAAGGAATTCATTTCAAATGGAAAATTAATGCTGAAAAATAGCCCTGAGCTCTCTTGTCGCAGCTAATAGCCAGGCAGCCGCAGAATAATTAAACTGTTTTGAAATGTCGATACCATCCTCCTCAAGAGAAGATGGGCACCGCTGAGCACGTCTCGGGCATCGTCAAAGGGGGTGGCTTCCAAAGAGGCGGCCAGCAGTGGGACTCGGGGTCAGCCACAGGCTTCCAGCAGGGTGAGAGTGAGGCCACATTGGACAAGGCTGGAGGTGGTTGGTACTGTGACACTTAATTGGACAACACTACTAATCTGGGCTGCTTGAGTGACTAGGTATCCCATTGGATCCTTGGAACAACCCTGCAAGCCAAGTTTCATTCAGTATTATTATGAATATTATCAACATCAGTTCAAAAACAGAACCACCAGTGACACGAAGTCTTGACCAAAATTGCAGCTAATATATAGCAGAGCCAAGATTTGAACCCAGGTCCACCTGGCTCTGGTGTCCATGTCGATTCCACTACACTGGATGTTAGGACTAGGCATTAGAAAAGGGGCTCTATGTTCTCCAATTCTGTGGGTTCTCAGCTGACTCCCCACCTAGGAGCTTTGAAAAACTCACCCCACTCCGCAGGCTTCTTCTCTCCCAGATACACTGACTTCATTGTCTGAGGGCAGCCTGGGCATCAGTACTTTTTTAAAGTTGCTCAGGTTGACTCTACTATGCATCCAGGGTTGAGAACCAGGAGTCTAACCTGGTTACTCACCCGGCACCTTCACAAGGTGGCATTCCCTGAAATCTTCCCACTCGCCTCCCCTGGGGGTTGGCCTTGTAAATGGCAGTGCAGATTCCTCCCTTGCAAGGTTGCAGCCAGGATGAAATGGGCTAAGAGAGACTAATTTAGAGCAGGGCATTTAATAGCTGCTAAATAAATATTAGTTTTCAAATGGAGGTCAACGAGAAGTAAGACCCCAAATGAAATATCTAGCGAGCCTTAACTATAGCTTTGACTCCTTTAAAACCTGAAGTTTTCTTGGAAAACCTTAAAAATCCAAGAAAACCAAATCTGAACAATTTAACCATAAAGATGATCTGATCAAAAGCACTATATTCCAACTTGAATTCAGAATGGGGAGGTCATGCTGGCTTTAGAATCAAACCTTCTTTAGTGAATATACACAAAAACCCACATTTTTTTCTAGTGCTTACAGTTCTCAAACTAAGCTAAGGGTTGCTTGTGATCAGTGATTAGGGGGCAAGCTTTAATAAAATAGAAGAATAATTTGGAATCCATGAGTTTGGGAACACTGGCAAATAGGTTTAAAGATGCACCTAAACCTTATTTACACCATTAAGATTCTTAGAAAACACCTTCTTTATACATAAGCAAAGATCCCAGCCCCCACCCCCTTTCCGAATTGCAAATAGATTCCAGTTTTCTAAGATCATCAGCAAAGCACCCATCTGCTTTGGTAAGAGCTAAACCCCTTAAAAGGCAACTGTGGGTGGGGGGCGGAGTAAGGATGATGGAGAACTTTGGAACCAGGAGAAGAAAAGCACCATCTGACCTTCCCATGAAACAGGGCTGATGACGATCCCAGGATCTTGGCAAGCATGAGGGACTTCCACAATGTTCTGTTTCTGCCAAATGCCACTTCGTTGCCTGAGGACTTGTCTTGGGCCATTGAGTCTACTTTGTCCAGCAGTGCCACACCCTCCGAGTAGCTCTCAACCAAGGTGAGAGTCAGTGGGTACATATCCCAGCTCCCTCACTGAATGGAATAGCCCTGTGGTGTTCTTTGCAGGCTCCCACAGTCCCACGGCAGGATTAAGCCTCATTCGCTGATCATGAGCCCTTTCCTGGCTGTCTTCCCCTCCTTATCTCACTTACGCACTCACTGTATTGTCTTTACCTCCCAAATAAACTACTTGCATTTGAAGCCATGTCTACTGAGACAGAGGGCAAGAACTACATCTGCTGAGTCACTGAGTTAGCGGCTGCAGTGGAGATCCACCCCAAACTGGCCCCTGAGCGCGCTGCGCAGCAAGAGGGTGGGCTCCAAATCCGACCCAGACAGTTACCAGCTGTGTGATTTAGGAGAAGTAGGTTAGCCCTTCTGAGCCTCACCTTCCTTTACTGTAAAATGGGAATAATAATGAGCTCACTACACATGATTGTTGAGAAGACTCACTGAAATCATACACTTTAAGCCCTTGGCACAAACAGCTGTTTGTGTTGGTGGAAGCCGTTCCATGACGGGTTCAGGGTGTGACATCGTGGGGCATGCCAAGCTGCCTGCAAGGAGATGTAAGAGGATGGCTCAGTCATGAGGTGCCATTCGCTGTGCTTGGCGCCCCCTGGGCTGGGGGCAGCTACGGGGTGACCCCAAGACCTCCTAGGGCCTAAAGCTATGCAGTCCAATGGTTACCAGTAACCACATGTAGCTATTTAAATTTAAATCGATTAAAATTAAATGCAATTAAAATTCAGTTCCTCAGTCTCACTAGTCACATTTCAAATGTTCAGTGGCCACATGTGGTTCCTGACTACCTGCCGTGGACTGAATGTTTGTATCCCCCACCAAAAAATTCCCATGTCAAAACCTTATCCCTAGTGTGATGGTATGTGAGGTGGGCTATTGATTAGGTCAAGAGGGTGGAGCCCTCATGAATGGACTTAATGCCCTTATGAAAGTGACCCCAGAGCGCTCCCTGGCCCCTTCTGCCATGTGAGGACATGTCGCGCGCCCCGTCCTCGTCGGCAAGAACAGCACGCAACAACAGCAGGATTCTTCTGCAGAAAGCTTTATTCTTCAGCTCTTTGTGAAACAAATGAGTTGGGCAGCACCCAGAGGGGAAGGAGAGGCTTGCTTATATAGTTCTCATGCTCTGACCTGGTTGGTGCGGCTCCATATGCCTTATTAGCATAACCATTTGGTGGGTCTCATTGGTCCTTATGCCAAGGCGCAATTAGCATGTAGTTTAGTGGTGTGGGATGATTTGTCATTAGGAAGTTCGGGGCCTTCCGGCTGCCCTGCATTGGGCGCTATTTTCTGAGTGCGGCTGCCAACAAGGACAAGGGAGAAAAACCAGGGAGCAAGCTGCCATCACACATGGCTAGAGCCTTGATCTTGGACTTCCCAACCTCCAGAAATATTAAAAATAGATTTCTGTTGTTTATAAGTCACCCAACCCATGCTTTTTTGCTGTAACAGCTCAACTAGACTAAGACACTGGCATACTGGGCAGCACAGAGAGAGGCCATGCCGGCTGTCACAGGACGTTCTGCACTGGTCTGGGTTCAGAGCCACCATTGCCCTTGCTCTATGACATGTGGACGAGGCACTGACTTCTCCTGTAAAATGGGTTGAATTCATCATCTCACGGTGGGCAGCAGGGTCACCCTACTGCCAGGTTAAAAGTTACACCAGGCCAGCACCTTGCCCGGTAGACCCTAATCTACCTGAGCATTTAGCTTCCCCATCTTAGATCTTTGGGCCCCAGCTGCTGCTCCCTCCTCTGTGATCTCTGTCTCTCTTGCACTTTCAAGCAATCTCTGAGGCCTTCACAGACAGAAGCAAAGGCTGGAACACACGGTGGTGGGTGGGGGGATGTTAGGGAGAATGGCTCTCCTGGGCTCTGAGAGGGGAGCCGGAAAAAGGAATGACCTTCAATGCACATTGCAAAGTGCAAGAAGCCAATCTGCAGTGAAAATATACTGCATGACTCCAACTATATGACATTCTACAAGAGGCAAAACTATGGAGAGAGTAAATAGATCAGTGGTTGCCAGGGCTTTGGAGGTAGGGATGGGAGGGACAGATGGACATGGGATTTTTAGGGTAGTGAAAAATTATTTTTTATGACATTAGAATGGTGGATACATGTCATTATACATTTGTTCAAACCTATAAAATGCAGAATACAGAGAGTAAGCCCTGATGTAAATTATGGACTTTGGATGTAACGACATATCCATGGTATGTGCTGATTACAGCAAATGTACCACTCGGGAGGGAAGCTCCTGTTGGCAGGAGAAGTGGGAACTCTGTACTTTCCTCTCAGTTTTTCTGTGAACCTAAAACTGCTCTAAAAAATAAAGTCTATTTTTTTTTGTAAAGGGTGGGAGGGTGGGATAGTCTTTTAGTACCTTGGTGCAGAGCCGATGCCAAGAGCAGTAAACAGGTTAGAAGAAAACCTGTCATGTGTGGAGCGGGCATTGGCCAGGGGGAATGAAAAAGACACATTCTGGGGCATAATTGCAAAAATGAGGACGCAAAGGGAGAGGTGCAGCCAGAAGGCAAAGGAAGCAGCCTTAATCTGGGATCCTTGGGTCCAGCCTGCCCCAGGCCCTAGCGCCCTTAGCCAGAGCCGGCAGTGGTTCAGCAAAGTTGCCTTTCGGGAGGGGATGTTCCTTATCTCCTGGCCCTCACAGGGCCCGGCACTTTCCTTTCTCTTTATTTGTTCTTTCTTCCTTCCACCAAG
Organism: Manis javanica; assembly: GCF_040802235.1. NCBI lineage: Eukaryota > Metazoa > Chordata > Mammalia > Pholidota > Manidae > Manis > Manis javanica. The sequence goes on along the minus strand of NC_133160.1, from coordinate 17,153,714 downwards.
ATATACTCAAATCATCCAAAACTTCCCCTTTATCACTGAGCCTCCCTAATTAAGCTAACATTATTAGAAGGTTGAGGGGGGAAAAAACACCCTCCCAAATTCTCTTTGCGTTTCAGTAGCTCTTTAATATGCGAGGCAACGAGAGATGAGCTGCTTCTAATTGCCAGTCCCTGGAGTAGCTAGTCAGAAAATGAATTGATGCATTTTTTCCTTATGAACAATGCATGTAGCACAAATTGCAGTGGCCGTCACCAGAGATTTAATTACAAAATATCATTACTTTCACACATCATTTCAGATTTGGCCTGATCAAATCAAAGTTAGGGCAAGAGGGAGAAAAAACTGCACTCTTAGCAGGGTCATTCATTGAGGGGTGGCTGGAAAGCCGGTGGGAATTGGCATTGTTGAAATGTCCTCAGGGCCATTGCAGAGAAAGCAGCTGCCAGAGACAGTGGTGGAAAAGGAGATTCCTGGGGCTCAGGGCTTCAGCAAAGTGGAGGTTGTGGGCTGTGGGAGGGTCCCCAGGGCATGAAAAGGACCCCTCAAGGGAGGGATCAGGGTGCAGAGAGCATCACCACCCTGCAACTTGAAGGGGCTGCAGAAATTCCCTTCATCTGTGGCTTTAAGCAACGACGTCTCCAGCTCATTCATTGCACAGATGTTCCTTGAGCACCTAGTGTGTACCAGACACTATGCAGACCCCAAGGCTGTAAGATAATGAGCAAAAAAAAATGCAGTCCCTGCCTTCATCGGCTCACACCCTAGTTGGGGAAAGAGACTGGAATCAGATAATCACAGTGAAATGAGAGAGACAGGAGGGGTATTGGAGACAGACTTCCTGAGTTTGAATTCCTGCAGCACCACTAAGTCACTCGACCTCTTGCTGCCTCAGCTTCCCCATCTGTAACATGGGGAGAGTACAGTATTTTCCTTAGGGTTGTGTTGAGGATGAGATGATTTATTCCTCAGGAACAGTGCCTAGTACATGGTAAGCACCATGGAAGTGTTTGTTAAATAAGTGCAAATACAAAAAATTGCAGGTATAAGAATCAGAGTGTGGAGTATCCTGAGAGCCTATAATATGAGGATTTAACCTAGTTAAGAAAGTCAGAAAGGACTTGAGCTGAAATGCAAAGGAAGGAGAGACATTACTTAGTGAAAACACTAAGTAAGAGTGGTCTTAGAAGAGAAAGCAGCATATGCAAAAGCCCTTTGTCTGGGTGACGCACTTCAAAGGCAAGGTACTGAACAAAAGACCAATGTGGCTGGAGGATGGTGCGAGCTGAGGATGAAGAAGCTGGCAGTACCAGTCCACGTAGGGCCTTATAGGCTGTGGACAAGAATCTGGATTGAAAAATTACCCACGTGCCCTGAAGTTTTAGAATCATTCATCTCTCAACAAATTTGTTCCAATGTGGCCCCAAATTTTTGTTGGTTTATCTTGTGCATGTTTGTATAAAAGATATTTTACCTCAATTATGACACCTAGGGTGCTAGTGAATAATAGTAATATGTAATGTAAGTTCCATACAGTGGTACTACTTCTCCATATCATGGAGGGACTGTTTTACAATGCTGAGAACAAATTTTGTATGGCTAACTAAGTTGTCACAGATTCATTGTAAATGAGGTCCCAGTTTTTCTCCTCTTTGTATTACACCCCTTGCAGTGTGACTTCACAATCCCTCCCACTAAGAGATGAAATCCATTTCTCCAACCGTTGAATCCAGGCTGGACTTGTTACTTGCTTTGCCCAACAGCATGTGCGAGAAGTGACCCTGTGCCGTTCTGAGCCCAAGCCTCAAGCAGCCTTACATGCTTCTGCTTGCTGTCTTGGAACCCTGCTGAGCCACCACCTGGCCTAGCCTGCTGGAGGATGAGGGAGCACAGAGAGCACAAATGAGTCATCCCTGCCAAGGCCATACTAGGTCTGCTAGCAACCAGCCAAGAGGAGTAGAACTGCTCAGCCAAGCCAAGCCAGGACCAGCAGATCCGTCAGCTGACCTGCAGAATTATGAATTAAATAAATAATTGTTGTTTTAGACCACTACATTGTGGAATGCATTGTTACACAGCAGGAGCTAACTGATACACACACTGGAGCTGAGGGGGAGGGATTATGAGAAACAAGAGAGAAAGCAATGTAACAAAGTGTGACGCTGACACATTTAGGAGGGAGAACTTAGCTCTGCAGGGAAGAAACAGGAGCCGCAATCAGAGGAGGCTTTCTGGAAGAGGAAAAAAATGAACACACGTTTGTCAGGAAGAGTAGGCAGAAGGAGCCCACCAGACAGAAGAAAGAACATGGGCAATGTCATTAAGTCATTAAAATAGAAGGAGTTTGGTCAAGAGCAGGAAAATTCAGGCTCCTCTAGGATATGCAAGGAGACAGAGCTAAAGGCGGAGCATCAACTGAGGGGCTCCCAGCTGGGCGGAGGGGGAGGCTACAGCAGGTGAAGCGAGGGGCCTTGACGGGGGCTCTAGGACAGATACAGTCCGGGCTGGAGGGCCTCTACTAGACCCACCCAACTCCTGGAATTGATGTAGGTCACAAGGGTGCCCTGGAATAACCATGAGACAAGACCATTTCCCCACTGTGTAGCCTTAGGCAGATCTTTCCTGTCTGAACCTGGTTCTTGCCAAGTGGGTGTAAGATTCTCACCTAGCTTCTCAGAGGTTCTACCAAGGAGCTCATGAACTGAAGCCCAGGAAGGCACTTTATACATTGGAAAGCCCACACATTTGGATGGGATGGAATCTTTCTCATTCCTCATTCTGTGTATTTGTATCAGTTTTATTCAGAAAAGAAAGTAGTCCCAGAAAACTGTGCATCAGGTGGAATCCCACAGGAAACAGACAGTAATTGAGGATGGTATCATTTTTTTAAGTGAGCAGAATGCAAAAAAACTAACCAGGATGGTGACATATGCCAGGAATAGCAGCAGTGGGAAGTCCTGAAGGGACAAGAGAAGGGACGCAGTTACTAGGATAGGAAGGCAGAAGGGGCTGCTGACAGCAGCTGTGGCTCCTGTCATCCACCTGGTAGGAAAGTGATTGGAGAAATAAATGCCCCAAACCTCACTTTCCTCCCTCCTCCAGTCTCCAGCCAGCACTGCAATGGGTTGAGCCCATCCAGAAGGCAAAAGGCAAGAAAGTCCATAATACAATCCTTATGGGACAGCCACCCAGGGCCAGAGCAGGGGAGAAGGTGGGCAGTGGACGTGGGGTGGGGGTACGTGGAAGATTTCTAGCACCACCTCGGTAGAGCCTATGTGGGGCTTCAGAGGGAGAGAAAGGCAGACTGTCCAAGACCTGACGTGACTCAGGCCAGGGACAGGACAACATGCACCCCCACGTGCAACCCCTTCTCCATTCAGTTTTCATGCCAGTGGTTCTCAAAGGGTGGTCTGGGAACCCCTATAGGGTCCCTCGGATCCTTGCAGGCGTCCACAATACAAAACAATGTTAATAATACTAAGATGTTTTTTGCCTTCTTACTTGCCTTCTCTCACAAATGTACAGTGGGATTTTCCAGAGATAGCCAAGGTTACCCAAAAAGACTATTAAAATACTCCTTTTCCAAGTGCATATTCCCATGAGGCCAGATTTTCTTCACATGTTTGAGTCAAACAACTTAGCACAACAGATCTAGTGCAGAAGCAGATTTGAGAACCTCGCAGTCTCATCTTAAGCCAGAAATGTAAAAGATTTGCAAAAATACAAAATGATGCCACTCTTCTCATTTTTCTTGCTTTAGGAGATAGATATTTTTTGTTACAAATGTGATCTACACTGACATGTAATCATTTGATGGTTATTATAAATGCACTAATAAATGTTTTTTAACTTTCTGTTTTAATTTCTAACACAGTAAATATTGACAGACATAGCCACATAAATAAAGGCTCTTTGGGATCCTCAATAATTTTTAGGCATGTGAAGGGGTCCTAAAACCAAGAAATTTGGCACCCACTGGCTCTATCAAGTGCCCAGAACAACTATATTAACTATAGCTGCTGCTGCTGCCCACCTCCTGTGAGGGAGGAAGATGCTAGTTCAGAGACAGGGCAGTAGCCACCCAGGCTCCCAGCTGGGACTCGAACCTGGGCTGCCTGGCACCAAGGTACACACCCTCTCCCCCCACCCACCCATGCAGCCGAGGGAATGGTGGATGATGGAACAGCACCTGGCTTCTGCCACTTTCTCCACAGAAAGAGAATGACAGGGATTGATTGATCTCAATGATCAGCTATAAGTGGTCCCTACACGTGGCCATGTTAATCAGCTTCTACCAGCCAGGATCTGACCGGTTTGAAAGGTTTATAGCAACAATGTGGTGCTGATTTATTTCTCCTTAATAAAAAAGTGATCAAGTGAAACCCACATCTATCATTCTATTTATCACTCAGGGTGATTTATTAACTAATTACACTTACAGTGGCCACTGGCTCTTAAGAATAGATGGCAGGGGGAGGTGGGGTCAGTGTGGCCATGTGCTGCCCTGGACACGCCCATCATCCTCTGCTTCCTGCCTCACCACTCACCCACAAGCAAGCCTGAGCCCTCAAGTGTGGGTGTTGAGGCATTGAGAGAAGAGGGAGAGAAAAGAAGGGGAGAAGGCAGAAGGGGGGTGCTGCCAGTCCCCACCATTTACTCCTCCCTGTCCTTGTCCTTGGAGAAAGTAGTGCAGCAAGAAGCCCTGCTTGCCTCATCTTCCTCTCAGTTCCTTGCAGGAAAGGGGGCCCCAAGGCAAGATCCACAGGGTTTTGATGGTTTCAGCAGAGGGAAGATGAAAAGCCCAGAGCCTCGGACAGAAAAAAAGATGGTGGAGTAGGAAGGCAAAGCCGAAACCTCCTCCCAAAATCGCAGAGAACGTGGAAATCAGCAAGTACAGCTAGACCTTAAATCAACCTGAAGACTGCAGAACTGACCACCTACATCTGGGGAAGAAGAGAAGACCCTACAGAAAAGCCCACAGCCAAAGAGGAGGTCCCAGGCTCGTGAGAGCCTCCCGGAGGGACTCCTTCCCCTTCCTTGCTGCCCCACAGAGGGTTGCAGGAAAAACACAGGACACCCAGTTAAGTTCGAATCTCAGATAAACAATGAGTAAGTTTTTATTGCAAGAATGTCCCAAATATTGTACGGGTGTCCCGTAAAACCTGGCAGACGCGGCCCTAGGGCTGTGAGGGATCTGGTAGGGTGTTCAGCTGACAAGACCTGGGAGAACTCCCAGTGTCCATGACCACGGCCAGCCTCACGTTTGCCTGACACACCTGCCTGGGTCCTGTGAGCTTATGCCTGGGCACTCTGGGAGGATGTGATTTCTCTGGGCAAGTCGCTCAACCTTGCTGAGCCTTATCTGTAAAGTGCGGTACCCATCCTGCACCTGTCATCCCCCCACAGGCCACACAGAGCTCTTGGCAGTGAATGGGTCTGTCCCAGCCACACAACAAAGGTCCATGGCAGGGGCTGTCACAGGTCTGTCATGCGGCCCCCACACACTCTTAGAAGGTCAGATTCCCTTTAGTCCTCTCGGAAACATAACAGCTGTAACTACAAACTTATTTTTAATCATCTTTCCTGAAAGCTAGGTTTTGTGGTAGGAAAAATCAGAAGAAAAGTTGGCATAGCTTTTGTGGAAGAGCATGGCATAGTATCTATTAAAATTTAAAATAAAAGTACGCCATGCTTAAAATAGTGCCTGGCACACAGAAGCACTATATGAACGCTTGGTAAATGACCTACCACCACCCCTTGAAGCCCTGTCCCCTGACCAGGCACCCAAAGGAGGGAGCTGCTGCACGCTGTGTGTGCTGCAGGGAGAAGGGCCGTCAGGCAGCGCCATTCCCATTCATCCAAAAAAATCAGAAGCAGCCTGAAATCTATCAAGCGGGAATCAGATAAGTAGACAATGATGCCGTCAAACTACACTGAAGAGAATGAGGGAAAGATATTTACCAGCCTGCCACGATTCCCAAGATACATTGATTTAGGAAAAAAGCAAGTCAAGGAACATTCTAGAGCTAGGTTCCTCCACCTTGGCACTGTTAACATTTGGGGTCCGGTAAGTCTTTGCAATGGGGGCTGCCCTGTGCACGGTAGAATGTTTAGAGGCACCCCTGACCTCTACCTACTGGAGGCCAGTAGCAGCCTCCCGGCCAGTAGTGAACATCAAGAGTGTCTCTAGATCTTGCCGCATGTCACCTTGGGGTAAAGTCACCCCTGAGTGAGAACCACTGGTCCAGACAACATCAGGAATGTGTATCTGAACAAAAGCAAACACCAAAACTGGCATTTCTGTAGGAACTTGGGAAAGAGTCAGGATGGCAAGTCTCTAGACTAAGAGCTGGGGTTACCTCTGGGGAGGGGGATGGGAGTTTGGGGGGAGGGAAGAGGAGGACTAAGGGAGACTGTCCCCTGAGGTGTATTACCTGCTTGTTTGCAAAGAGATGAGAAGAAGCGGAGAGAAGGGGAGCGATGCGGGGGGGCAGGAGCGAAGGAAGCTGTGAAAGGGAAGAAGGGAGGAAGGGAGGGTCGCAGAGCAGGCGTGCTGCTGAGGTGCTGGGGAACGTCCCGAGCCGCCTCCCCTCTCTGGTCCTCAGAGTCCTCCAAGTGAAACAAGAGGGCTGCACAGACCCTCCGCACCCTGCCTGCCGCCGAGGGGGGCCCCAAGGTGACCTGGCCCTCTCCCCCATTCCCCCCCGCACAGCCCAGCTGCTACACAAAAGCAGCACCCGGGTCTGGGCTGCCTGATTGCACCCCCGGGGGAGGAGGGGAGGACGGGGTCTGGTCAGTCGCCCAGCGCCACGCTGAGGACTTGGTTGGGGCTTGATTAAATAATTACACAGAGCCTACTGAGCAATCACGCCGTCTCAAGAAGCAAGGAGCACCTTCAGAGGGAGGCTCCATTAGTGATTTGGGGGCGTGTGAGCGTGTCTGTCTCCTGACGATGATAAAATTATCATCCTAAGGCCTCATTTGCAAAACGCATCCATCTCCCTATCTCATTCGATGGCCTCCCAAACCCTCCTGCTCAAAAGCTGAGGAAACAGAGGCTCAGAGAGGTTTGAGGCTGGAGGAAGGGCCCTCAGGAGCAGGGGCAGGTCCGGTTCTGTCAGACCCAAGGGTACCCAGGGTCATCATGGCAGGACGTCAACACAGCCGGGATGAGGTTCAGGACTGAGAGGCCCTAAGTGAGATCTTGTTTGTTTTGTTTTGCCACCAGGATTATTTCTCACCTTTCAATTTTGGAAAGTAAACCTACCAAGAAAACAGCCCAGTGTGAGGGGTGAGAGTGGAACCCCACAGCAGCTGCCCATGCTCCCTCACACTAAGAGGGCACTGCTGGGTGCTGTGGACACCCAGGCACTTCTGGGGGGCTCTGTCTCAGGCTGGGACCACCTGTCTCTAGTGAGCTACCCCGCTTCCAGGCTAAGGGCCACCAGAGGACACACAGGCATTAAGACTCCAGCACCCTCTTTTTTTTTTTTGTATCATTAATCTGCAGTTACATGAGCAACATTATGGTTACTAGACTCCCCCCATAATCAAGTCCCTACCACATACCCCATTACAGTCACTGTCCATCAGCATAGTAAGATGCTGTAGAATCACTACTTGTCTTCTCCGTGTTGTACGGCCCTCCCTGTGTCCCCCCACATTATACATGCTAATCGTAAGGCCCCTTTCTCCCCCTCCAGCACCCTCTTCAGTCCAGTATCTGGTTTAAACGGGAAGAGAAATAAATGGCTAACAAGAGGCTACTTTGTAGGGTTCTCTGTGGCCCGAAGGAGGTGCCCAGTGCCTGCTCCTTGCTTGGCCAACCTCATTGGCTCATTTAGGCTGGAGCAGCCCAAATTCATTAATAATGATTAGTCTTTCCTGGAGAAAAGGAGTGCAATCAAAGGGCCATTAAAATTAAGTGCTGGAGGAGCTGGCGGCAGGGGAGGGGGCGGGAAAGGCCAAGGAGTGTGGAGGATGGGCAGGCAGAGCAGGGTGCTGGTCTCCTCTGGGCTGGGACACCTCTTTGCCGCAGGACCTTGGGTCAGTCTCGTCCCATCCTGCTGCTGAGGCCATTTCCCCATCTCTGAAATGGAGAGGCAGTTGGGACTAGTGTCAGTGATAATGGGCATGGAGGCACCCAGAAGGGAAGAATAAGGGCTGGGTGGCCCTAATGTGATGTTCCCAGCAGCACCACATCCCTGGGGGCAATCAGTGGGACTGGAGGGGTGAGTGCTGACCCCCAGGCCTGATCCCTGAGCAGCCGCCTCCCTCTGCCATGCCATCCTCACCCTGGTTCCTGGACACACGGGCCCTGGTCCACACACCCCAGGCTGGATGTAGCTCCGGTCCCTCTTCTGGTCTCTGGACAGGAGCTGCAGGGCCATCGGAAGCAGCATGGGTGGGCATCAACTGAGCCAGGACACCCCTGGGCCAAAGCCAAACCAGGCTTCCACTCATTAGCAGCCATTCGGTCCTCAGCACACCCCCTACCCTCTGGTTTCTGGGGAGGCCTCAGGGCACAGAGAAGGCTCTGGGATCCCACAGCCTCCACCCGACTTGCTGACTGTCCTAGGCGACAAGAGACCAAGACGCAGCAGGATGGCTCTGCAGCAGGATGTCCAACTCAGAGCCCTCTGGCAGCTGCTGTGAAACACCCCTCTTTCTCAAGGAACAAATTCAAACAGGAACAAAGAAGGAAGCAGAAGAGGAAAATAGAATCCTGCAGCCTGTCAGGTCCAGGCCTTCCTTGGGAGAAGGGGAGAGGCCAAGTCCCCAGATGTGCTGATCCCTGGGATGTATGTGGACTGCTGATTCCTCTGAGGACAGGAAATGAAATGTGACAAAGGTCAAGCGCTCAACCTTATTATTTCATGCAACCTCCACAAGGTTGGTATTAGTCATTCCTGCTTCACAGAAGAAAAGCTTAGACTCAGAAGGGCTTGTCCGAAATTCCGTGTGTGGGACAGTCACAGGGCCAAAGCCAGGATTCAAGGCCTGGAGCAGCAGGCTGGGAGTCACCACCTCACCCACTCGCCCACGTGGCCAGGCACCTGGCCCCTGGAGATGCAGCAGGCAGGCTGGAAGGAGCTTCTCGGAGATGACGCCTGTGATACCAGGCTGCAGGCTCGAGGAGGCCGGGACTGTCATTCCCACTTCATGAAGACAACACTGAGGTACCACAAAGTTCAATGATGTGTGCAAGGTCACAGGATAAGGACAAGGTTACAGGACTCAACCTGACGGTCAGCGAACTCCACGTGGGCCAGGCAGGGCCCCACTGGCACAATGCTTAGAACAGAGCAACTGATTCCCTAAGTAAACGTTGGACCATAGTGGAGATCAGTAGTAGCGGGAGGGAAGGACAACAGATTCGCACAGCAGCAGAAGGTAACAGCTAAGAGGTGCCCGGAGCCAAAATGTCGGGGTTCGGATCCCAGTTTTGCCACTTTTTACATGCAAGCTTCTTGGGTTGCCTCTGTGTCAGTTTGCTTATCTGAAAATGGTGATAACAGCTCTTACCAGCTAGGGCTCTTTAGGGAAACGGGAGTTACTATGCTGCCTTGCACCTGGTGCGTGCTCTGTACACTGTGGATAAATGGAGGGCACACAGCAGTAAAGCCCTGGACTGGCCCACAGCCTGGTTGCCCAGTGTCCTTATAGGGCCACCGGGGGTGCACAAGCCTGAGAGGGAGCACCTCCTTAAATTTTGCACCCTGGGCTCCTAGTTTGCCTCACCTAGTCCCAACCCTCATCTGCCCACTACTTTGCAGCTGGGCTCCCCCAGTGCCCTAGGGTCCAGTGTCCCCACCCAGAGGACAGCGCTCTCAGACCAACCCTGCAAGGGTCCCCCTCGTGGGAACAGTGAGCTCCCCATCAATGAGAGGGTACAGCAAAGGCCGAATGACCACTCAGAGACCCACAGACAGGATTCCTGCTGGGCGGGAGGCTGGAACCCTCTCTGAAGCTGTGAGCTGATGGGCTGACCGTGGCCCATGTAAATGATCACAGTGCCACCTGGTGGCAATATGGGAGATGGCCCAGCTGGCCCTGGAGGGCAGAACAGAGATACCCTCTAGGCCGGGCTTAGGTACTTCTCGCAACAGGGCCATTTAGACACTCAAACAAACATTAATTGAGGTCCTAATACCAAGCACTTTGATGAGTTGTTTCCATATCACTGAAGTCGAACAACACTCTAAGGAAGGAATTGTTATTCTTTTAACAGATGAGGACATTGAGGCTCAGAGAAGCAAAGTTACTTGCTCAAGGTCACACAGCAAGCAAATGGCAGAGCCAGGATTTGAGCTCTGATGCCACAGCTTCCCTCCTAATCACTAAGCCTCAGGGGACTCAATGAGAAAGAAAACAGTCACCCCGGTCTCATGGAGCTTGCAGACTAGTTGGGCAACAGAAACCACAAATTCATGTCTTAGATGCCCTCTGTGCATTAGGTGCTAAGCTGGGTGCTGGGGATGCCATGGTGATGCAGGTGACCAAGGACGCTGCCTGAATGAAGCTTGGGGGGAAGATAGACATTAATCAAATAATCACACAAATAAATACAGCACTGACACACAAATAAACCTACAGACAGAAAGAAAAGATGTGAGTTTTGAGACTGGATATCAAGGTGCCTACCTGGCCTGGGGATCAGGGGAGTCTTCTGGGAAAGAGACCTGTTGAGCTGAGATCTGAAAGATGACCCGGCCTTACCCAGGCAGAGGCATTCATGAGTTCATTAGCAAATGAAAGCAGTGTAGTATGGGTCCCTGTTTTCATTTTTTTGCACATATATAAATCCATAAACAGTATAATGGATATATGTTTTTGTAACTTTCTAACTCCACATTATTCTTCAGATCTTTGCATGAATTTACATAGAACCATTTGTTTTAACTGAGACGTCATTCCATTGACTTCGGCCATATGCATCGCTATTTATCCACGCCCCTGCTGATGACACGGGTCATTTCCAGTTTTTCACTTTTACACACACTGCTGCAGCCAACATCCTGCAAGCGCCTGGCATCTCACAGTGCAGGCATGCTTGAATTCCCCTGTCATATGTGCCCGTATTCTTGTAAATACTTTTCACCATCACTTTGGCAGGGGGTTTCTATTTTTATTAATAGGAAACAAGATTCTATTCATAAAAAATTGATACCAAACCAAATTCATTTACTAGTTCATTCAGCCAAATTAAGGTTCTAAAAAATATTTGCCAAAACATTTCCCATGTTTCTATAGATACTGTTCTCTCTTCACTTTTCTTTTATACTTTTTCCAAGACAGATGATTTGTTAGGAAACATACTTAAAGGGTTTTTAATGACTTAAAAGAAAAAAAAGCATTTGTTTCATAAATGGGACTGCCTTCACAAGCCTGGTATGAGGATTTCAGCTGAGTACTCTGACCTTCAGGCTGGTTGGTCCTGGAGTTGTTAGCATCCCTATAGGCACACCACATGACCTGCAGATGTATAATACCTAGAGACAGGCGGTGCCTGGGAGGTGGGGGTTTACGTATCTATTCAGGCATTCGTATGTTGGACCAGTTCGTGCATCGCCCAGTCTGCGAGGAGCTACACAGGAAAACCCGAGTTAGCCACACAATGCTTCCTGGTGATCCCATCATGTGTGGTGGCCCCTATGGCTCCAAGTGCATGTGTAAACTCTAGACTCGAGGTGTCTAGAGTGTCGGGTCTGGGTCTGAGGCCCATGGTGTGTGTGTGTGTGTGTGTGTGTGTGTGTGTGTGTGTGTGTGTGTGGTGAGGGGTGTGTGTATGTGTGTGTGTGTGTGTGTGTGGTGAGGGGTGTGTGTGTGTGTGTGTGTGTGTGTGTGTGTGTGTGTGTGTGTGTGTGGTGAGGGGTGACTGCCTCGTCTCTCAACAGCCCCTTTTCTGGAATTGCCTCTGATTCTCAAACCATGGTGTTAGGATAGTGGAGGGTGAAAAAGACTCTCCGGTCAGGATGCACCACCTTCTCTACCAGCTCCATTCGCTGGGCACTGTCTGTAGTCCACTTTGTCAAGAGCGGAGCGGAGCAGGGCTGAACAAAAAGCCTCATCTGATAAAGTCGCAACTGGTGAGACAGGACAGCCAATCCAAAAGCAGTTCCCAGGTCTGCCACCAGGTGGTAGCACAGCTCCAGCTCCGTCCCTGTTTTCTCACTGGATTGGGGTTCCACTGAGACTCTCAGATTCACGTCTAGACCCTTCCTTTATATTCTTCCCCCTGTCTCAGCTGTGTGATTCATTCTGGGTCCCCCTATCCCCATAAGAAAATTCCTCCAGCTGGACAACTGCAGGCACAGAGACTGCCGTGTGCTCCACCCACCCCATGCCCCAATGTCTCTTTCCAAAGAAGCCCATTCTGTTCTTTCACACTGAAGACATAGGGTGGGGCTACCAAACAGCCCCTGGGAAACTCAGTGGCCGACAGGAGGGGTCTCAAACCAGTGTGCAGCAGAGAGGACTTGCACAACCGAACACAGCCCAGCAAACTGCCCCAGTTTCTGGCCCTACACCTGGGGCCGTAAGGCCTTGAACCCGGCTCAGCTTCACTTCCTGAAGTCATCTTGCTCTAGAGCCCATAGTTCAAGGTCCAGGGGTCAGTGCTCTGAGCCTCATTCCAAGCCCTGCCTTCTTCTGTGTCTGCTGTCAATTAAGAAAAGAGACAGAACTGAAATAGAACAAAAATATTTATTTGGGATTTCAGAACTGCAATGCAGGGAGCACGGATTCAGGGAGCAACCCAAATTTCTTCCCTTTAGGGAACAAAAGTTAGGGGGTATTTTTGAGACAAAAGGGAATGGTTGCATACATTGTTTACAAAGAATTTGGATTGGTGCTGGACACAGAAAACTAATCTTGACTGGATATAACTGGTTGCTAAGGCACCGTCTCTTACTGTAGCAAGTTGCAGGTGTTTGGGCTGAGTCCAGAATAGCTGTGGTTAGACCCATTCAAAAGTTCATGACTCCACCAGTGAGGCCTGCCACCTTAGTGGACTCCCAGCTCCATGTTAAAACTGCTTGACATAGTGACTCCATTTTCATTTCACCTTTCATACCACTATTCTAGGCAGCCCTGACCTCACTGGCCTCAGACCCCTAGACCCTATGTATCAGCAAAGGGGGTTCCTGTGTGAGGCCCCAAATCTCTGAACCAGCACAAATCCATCCATGGCTGCACCTGGGATGCTGTCTTTGGCCTGGCTTCCAGGCCTCGGCACCCCATACCCTGGTCAGGGCAGACCAGCCTATATGGGAAGGTGACCAAGGGCAAGCCGTGACCCAGAGAGCATGCCTGAAGGCTGAGATCCAAAGGCCGACGTCTGGCAGGTTCCCAGATCCACACCTATGGCTCCCCAGTCCCTTCATTGCACGCTTGATTACAACTCCATGATGTGTGCTTGCGTGAACTTTTAGTGTCCTGTTATCCCCTAACCATAAATCCCATAAAAGCAGAGGCCATGCTCACCCCTGTATCCCAGTGCCTGGTTCACAGTAGATACTCGGAAAGTAACTGTGGAATAAGTAAAAGAATAGGTTCTTCCCAGAAGAGAACAGAAACACTTGTACCTTGTTCTCCCACAGTGATCTCATTTCATTCTCCCTACTAAGGTCCCTTATTACCCACGTGTTACAGTGTATTCATTCCCTATCCTGCAGGAACAAATTACCACAAACTTAGTGCCTCAAACAACACAACTTTATTATCTTGCAGTTCTGGGGATCAGAAGACCAACACAGGCCCCAAGAGCTAAAGTCGAGGTGTTGGCAGGGGTTGTGCTTCTTCTGGAAGCTCAAAGGGAGAATCCATTTCCTGGCCTTTTCCAGTTTCGAGAGGCTTCCCACATTCCTTGGCTCGTGGCCCACTTCTTCCTTCCTCAAAGCCAGCAATGTCCTATGGCTCTGACTGAAGCCAGGAAAGATTCCCTGCTTTTAAGGACTTGTGATTAGATTGGGCCCACCTGGATAATCTAAAAATACCTCTCCCATCTCAAGGTCTCTAACCTTAATCACATCTGCAAAGTCCTCTTTTCCAACAGGGATTAAGACATGGACGTCTCTTGCAGGAGTGGGGAGAGGGGCATTATGCCCCTGGCACACCCATATTCAAAATCAGAGGTGAATTAAGTTGCCCAACCCTCTCAGTTTGTGACCGGTGAAGAGGGTTTCAAACCCAAGTCTTGCAGGCTGCAGACCCTGAACTCCTTCTCTCCTTATTGCACTTGTATGTAAACACCCAGGGTCTCTGGGCCCCTTTTCAGGAACTGGAAAGGGTAGCACACGTGGGTCCCTTAGAGTAAACATCACTTTAGGTATTTTTTAAGTCGGGCTTGTCTAGGCAGTGGGAGCATGTGGGAAAAAAACTTTCTTTTAATTTCCCTTTATTGTCATTGTTTGAACAGAAATACACAGTTTTCAACTGGGGGAGAAAGGATTAACCCACTTCATTGGCTGGAGTAGTGGACATGACGTTCCTGCCTTCAGACTTACTGCGACTCTTTTCTGCAATTAAACAAATGACCGACAGATGGCGAGGCAGGCTCACAGCAGGCTTCTCAGCCTGCCCCCCACCCCATCCACCTGATCTCTTTCATGGAGATGGCAGGGGAACCAGGTACACAGGTATACAGATGTTTCCCTCCTCCAAAACCCACTCTAGGTGGAAATGCCCATAAGGGTCCCATCATGGCATGGCGAGGGCATAAAATCCAGGTCACCCAGCCTCAGAGTAGCCAGTTTGGGGGCCTCCACTACCTCCTGCCAGACACAAGAACCAGAGGTCAAGCCTATACAAATTGAATGAGAGGGTCCAGGCTTGCTTGCAGGGCAGCTGTACGGAGGAGCAGGCAGTTTAGAGGACACTTGAGATGGCGGGTCCCTCACGTAGTTCCACACACCTAATTATTTCATCTCATCTTCCCTGTGGCCCAATATGGGACCTGGCATTAAAAATAGTGACCTGTCTGGAGAGATTGTGACAAAGCTAACATCATGTTTTAATCTCTCCAGATTCTCACATAAAATTAAGCAAAAAAGTTAGCAAAAGCAAAACCCAGAGAACCTCTGCCTCAAAATGAGGCCACAAAGGGATCCTTGTGAACACCAAAATGTGACCGGGGAGCACAGCCGCCTGCATCCTGCATGTTACCAGAGGCTCTGGGATTCCTGCCCGGCCTATTCCTGGCTAGGCCCTGGGCCTGCAAAGGGAAGCAAAGGGGTGTCTGATGGACCTGAGAAGAAGAGAGCCCCCAAACAGCCAACAGATATTCCCTGGAAAGCACAGAGGGGCAATTTGAGAAGAGTGACTGGAACTAGAAGGGGTTTTCCTCAGCCCTCGGGAAGGATGAGGGGTTGGAGCACTCCAGCCATACAAATTCTCAATGCGGAGCTGCCTGGGTTCCCTTCCAGAACAGGGTCCTGTACTGAGGGCAAATTGCTTGCAGCAGGATCAGAATGGAAGAGGATTGATCAAGACAATCAGAAGGAAGAAAGGGGGAAGATCCAGAAACTTGAGAACACAGGCCACCATATTTATGTTCACCGAGTGAAAAAAGAGGAAAGGGGGCTTGCAAGGTTAGAAATGCCATCTGACCATCGCCCTCAAGTACAGGAAAACTCATGTCACATAAAAACAAGCAACCAAAAAGTTTTGAAATGAAATACCAAAGTTCATTTATGCAAAAGAAAAATCAGGAGCAAAACAGCCTCCACACAAAGAGGAAAAAAACATGCCAATGAGACGTTTCTTCAGAACAGATCAAAACAGTAACCTTCTATTTCAAAATGACCTAAAAGAAAATTTTAAATTATGAAAGATATGAAAGAAAAACATAAATCAGAATTAGGAAATTTCATAAAGTGACAGAATTCAGGAAAGAATCAGAAATACAAGAAAATAAATCATTTTAGAAATGAAGGCTGAAATAGAAGGGACACAAGAGAAAATTAACTCCAAGATGAGACAAAGGGGAAAAAGGAGAAATAGTTTAAATTAAAAGATGAAGAAGGATATTTTAAGAGAGTGACAAATATTGAAATTAGGCATAGAAGTTCCAACACACAAATAATGACTCGCTGGAAACACACAAATAATGACTCGCTGGAAAAAAAAAAAAAAAAGCGAAAGAACACCAATACTAAAAACTACCATTCAAGAAAATTTACAGCCATTTTAAAAACTGAAGTTCCATATTAAAAGAGCATATATGCCTCATAACTGAGAATATCAACCCAGAATAATCAGACATATTTAAGACATTCTAATAAAATTAGTGGACTTCAAGAGAAAAAATTCTTCAGTCATCCAAGTAAAAATACTACTATTAATAATAATACCTGACTTATAAGGAAAAATGTATTAGACTATTATCAGGTTTTTTTCAAAGTTTGATGCGAAAAAAGTTAATGTACTTAATATATTCAAGAAAGGAAAATGTAAGTTAATGATTTTATGTCCAGCAAAACTGTCCTGTAGGTATAATGGACTGAAACAAATTATTAACATAAAATAATTCAGGGAATATTGTTCTCATGGGCTTATCCTGAAGAACCTGCAAGAGAACAAGCTTCAGACAACCAAAATGACTTGAAAGATCAAAAAATAAAATAACAGGACTGGTAGCAAACAGGAAATACATAGTTACTGGTACAACGGAGATAAACAGAGATTGAAAGGAGGTAATACAGCATGCAGTAGCTATGTGCTCTGACAATGTGTCTACAAGACCATTGTTAAAACATGGAGAATGGGAAGGGCATGTATCAAGAAAAATGTTTTAACTATTTCTAGTAACTATGGTAGTGGTGGTATTACTGTTGTAATTTTGAGATGATTGTGTATGTAATGTGAGATAAAGCAAAGAATTAGGAGATGTTCTAATTCTATCATCCCTTATAGCCTCGAGAACCCAATTCTCAATATGGAAGAAAGGACAAATTAAGAAGATTAAGAAGAGAATGTACTACAGAAGAGACAAGGGGAAGATACAATACAAAAGAGATTAAGTAAAAATCCTAATGTGAACTGGAATTATCAGTATGAACACAGGGTTCCAACCTTTTGGTTTCTGGCTGAAGGGTGTATGTGATAAAATATATTTATTCATTACCAAACCAGTAACAATGTGCATCCTAGCACCCATGTAGTGGTCATAAAATACCCATGTTCCATTTTTAAAACATAAAAAAGGCCTTCCTAGAGTAAAGGCTGATTCCAGGTCTGGATCAGAAAATGCACAAAATATAGTATATCTCACCATCCAGAAAGCTTCCAGAAACGACTAGAGTTATATGGAAAGGACTCAAGAGGCAACCTGAAGAGGCTCTCACTGGCATGGGACAATGGAATGGGATAATGTGAGCCTCAAAAGAATACTTGAGAAGAAAAAGAGTACTTGTAATTGATTGTAACCCATCAAGTGTGTTTAAATCCTGGAGTCCATAATATATTGAAAAGAAATTAATTGGTCTCCCTTGGAGGATGCCAACCAACTCATTCCCTTAAAAACTGGCAAATAAAAGGAAGAATCAAGCATTGCCCTGCCTTTCCTGTATGAACTGAACCATGAAATAACAAAGAGTAAATGAAAGAAAGTGTCTCTTTCTAAAAGTCTCTTTCCACATTTATAAACAAAGAAAGGATAAGACTGGAACGTTGCCACTTGCAGCTTCCACTGAGGTAAATAGACTCACTGACGTGAGGAGCATCAACAACTCCGAAGACAGAAGGGACCACCCAATACTATGTGCCTTTTGGGTAAAAACACACAATGCCACCAAGAAACTAGCCAAAGGGATTGAACCCAGGTCTGACCAAGCCCCTGGATCCAGCTGCCAGTTTGCAGGAAATGCAGAGAACAAAGGAATACATTCAACTGCACCGCGAGGATGAAGCCCACAAATTCCAGACTGGGAAACTCTACTGGCCAACTGGCAGTCGTCCAACAAATAGCTCCTAAGGAAAATAAAGGATAGAAGGTGAAGGGCCCCCACCTGTAAGATGGCGAACTTCCGGCTTCTCTTCCAGGTCCTTGGTTCCCGACAGTGCCACCTGAAGCCCAATCACCTCTCGCCCCCCTCCCAATCCCAGCACCTAGCCAATAGCCACCAGCCCCGTAGAAGTAACACCACAATCACCCCATGCCCCTTCCTATATAACCCAGCACCTTTCCCTAATAAAGCGGAATTCTCCGGTGAATTGCTGCTGTGTGTCGCTCCTTCCTTTCACTTGTGCCAAAATCCGGGAGACAGGACACCCCAACTGGGCCCCGTCTTCCCCCCGACACCAGCAGCAGCTTGCCCTCGTCCTCTTTTTCCAGCACTGGCTCATCACACTCACCACTCCTCTCTGGCCTTTAGGTAAGTTTTCCCCCCAGAGTGGGCCACTCTTCCCTGAGCTATTGCAGTGCCATTGACCGTGATCCTCCAGCGAGGCCCTGATGCTCAGGGACGAGGAGGGAACGCTCCCCGCCTCAGGCCTTCACGGCTGCGGCAGACCCTCAGGCCCCTCCTCCAACAGTCATAAATGCACTCACCACTCCTTCCATTAGTGCTGAAACTTTTTAAGCAAAATTTCCCCGGGGTGGGCCACTCTCCCCCGAGCTATCGCAGTGCCATTGACCATGATCGTTTGGCAAGGCCCTGATGCTCGGGGACGAGGAGGGAACTCTCCCCGCCTCAGGCCTTCACGGCTGTGGCAGACCCTCAGGCCGCCCCCCCAACAGCCATAAACGAGGTGACTCCTTTGCAGATGAGAACGCTCCCTTTTTCCCCCCTCCTCCTTCCGTTCCATCTGCCGAAAATTCCTAGTACTAGGTTCCTCGTGACTCCGGCACTCTGCCTTCTTAGGGAAGTCTGGGTGACAACCCACACTTCCTAAGAAATTCCGACTCGTATACGAGTTTCTGCAGGCCACCAAGGATCATCGGGGACGCCCTTTGTCTCCTTGCGGTCTGCTCTCAATCTGAGGATCTCCGTTCATCTTCCCCTGTTTGTCTCATTCTCTGTCCTTTAGCCATGGGAGCCTCCTCATCCCTCCCTGAAAGTTCACCTCTTGAATGCCTTCTCAAGCATCTGGCTACCCTCTCCCTGACACCTGATATAAAACCAAAACTTCTCCATAAATACTGCTCCCAAGATTGGCTGACATACCCCCTGGACAATAACAACCAATGGCCCACAGGGGGAACTCTTGATCCTAACATCACTCGCGATCTTTTTAACTACTGCCAGTGCCTGAAAAAATGGAAGATTCCCTATATCAAAGCTTTTCGCCTCCTAGCTCAAAATCCCAACCTCTGCACCACCTGTTCCCCACCCCAAGTTCTCCTAGCCTGTAAGCCATCTCCCTCCCCTCCCCACACTCTCAGTCCCTCTTCGATTACCTTTGACCCAGCTAACGAGCCTCTGCATACAGGCTTCCCCCTTCAGCCCCTCCCCCTTCCTCTACCACTGCTGTCACCACTGCCTCCACCTCCTCCCCCACAGAAGCCTCCCATCCTCTCCCTTCCCCCTCCTCTCCTACAACAGCCCCTCTCCCTTCCTCTACTACCACCATTGCAGCAGCCTCCACCTCCTCCCCTGCAGAAGCCTCCCATCCTCTCCCTTCCCCCTCCTCTCCTTCCTCCACCACCATCTCCCCCACCTCACCCCCTCTGCCTCCATCCCCCTCACCTTCCCCGCTCCTGCAGATAGAGCCTGAGCCTTTCAGCCCCCCTCTAACTAAGTCCCAGGAGCCTCCTCCATCTTTGCCCCCTCAGACTCAGTCCTAAGGGCCTCCCAAAATTATCGCGTCTTTGCCCCCATCACCTGTTTCCCCACCACAGACTGAGCCAGAACCCTTCAGTCCCCCTCAGACTCCATCCTGAGGGCCTCCCAAAATTATCGCCCCCCTCCGGGAGGTAGCAGGATCCAAAGGCATCATGCGCGTTCACGTCCCTTTCTCCTTAGGAGATTTAGCCCAACTTGAGAAACGCCTAGGTTCCTTTCCCACTGAGCCCACGACATACATCAGGGAGTTTCAATGGACCCTCCAGTCTTAACAGCCTCACACATCATGACATTTTCATGCTCCTGGCCAATACCCTCCTCCCTGAAGAGCATAGACGAGTTTGGGAGTTTGCCCAAACGCACGCTACCGAAACCCACAGGACTGACCCCACCTATCCCCCTGGCCCCACCGCTGTCCCTGAACAAGACCCACACTGGGATTATAACACCACCGTGGGTCTCCACTCTCAAGATATTTCACCTCCTGCTTAATAGCAGGTCTGAAAAAGGCAGCTTGTAAAGTAGTCAGTTTTCAAAAGCTCCAAGACATAATTCAAAGGAGGGAGGAAACTCCCTCTGAGTTCTTAAACAGACTCACTCAAGCCCTATTACAGTATACCAGCCTGGACCCAGAAACGCCTGACGGAAGACATGTCCTTATGACATACTTCCTAGCTCAAAGCTACCCTGACATTAAAGCTAAACTCAAAAAGTTAGAACAGGGCCCCGCTACCCCACAGACTGAGATCCTAACAGTGGCCTTTAAAGTCTTCCATAACTGGGAGGAGAAAGAACGCCGTAAACAAAAGGCTGATCAGGCCAATTTCCAAATGTTGGCCCAGCTGATAAAACCACAACCTGGACACCCCTCCACAAATAAGCCCCCCTCCAGGAGCTTGTTTCAAGTGCAGAAAAGAAGGACATTGGTCAAGGGTGTGCCCCTCCCCCAGATCTCCTACCACCCCATGCCCCAGATGCCACAAAAAGGGCCACTGGGGGTCTGATTGCCCAACCACCTGAAGGGGAGGCTGGACGAACAACCCCCATCCTAAGCCCGCTGTAGTGGGGCTGGCAGAAGAAGATTGACGGGGCCCGGGGGCTTCTTGCCCGACCATTTCCATCACCAAACAGGAGCCCAGGGTTACTGTAACAGTAGACGGTTGCCCCATCTCCTTCCTCCTAGATAGAGGAGCCACCTTCTCAGTCTTGCGAGAATACTGGGGCCCTACCATGCCTGCCATTACTCCTATAGTCGGGGTAGGAGGTAAACAGATTTTCCCATTAAACCCCCCCCCCTTTTATGCACAATCCAAGACAATCCCATACCTTTCTCCCACTCCTTCCTGGTTATGCCCCAGTGTCCCATCCCTTTACTAGGACGGGACATCCTTTCTCTCCTCCACGTTTCCATAACTATATCCACTCCCACGCCCCCAGTACTCCCTTTCTGATGGCCCTCATAGCCGACGACCCCCCTCTACCCAATGAAAGCTCTGGTTCCACCCTCATACACCCTGTAAATCCCAAAGTTTGGGACATTACAAGCCCCTCCGTGGCTCTGTGTCCTCCTGCCTCTATCAAATTACGTGACCCCTCTCAGTATATCTGTCAGGCCCAATACCCCCTAACCACTTCAGCCTTCATAGGCCTCCAACCCATCATTCAAGATCTCTTAAACAAAAATTACCTCAGACTCACTCACTCCCCGTTTAATACCCTCATATTAGCTGTTAAAAAAACCAACGGATCTTTCCTCCTTGTCCAAGATCTTCGCCTCATCAACATGGCCGTTGTCCCTATCCATCCCTTAGTTCCAAATCCATACACCCTTTTATCGCAGATCCCTGCCTCAGCATCCCACTTCTCAGTCCTAGATCTCAAGGACGCATTTTTTTCTATCCCTCTGGACCCCTCCTCCCAAGATTTTTTCGCCTTCACCTGGACGGACCATACACAAGACATTCTGAACAACTCACTTGGACAGTTTTGCCACAAGGCTTCCGAGATAGTCCCCATATTTTTGGACAGGTCCTAGCTCAGGACCTCAAACAGTTTCATCATGATCACTCCAAGTCCACCTTATTATAATACATGGACAGTCTTCTACTCTGCAGTCCCTCGTGGGAACAGTCTCAACTTGACACTGCCTCCCTACTTAACCTTCTAGCTTCCAGAGGTTACCAGGTATCCCCCCCGTCAAAGCTCAAATCTCTTCCCCTTCAGTCACTTACCTCGGATTCCTTCTGTCTCAACAAGGAAAGTCCATTACCTTAGACAGAAAACGACTCCTCTCTGACCTGCCCATTCCCAAAACCAAGACAGAAATCCTTTCCTTTCTAGGCCTGGCTGGGTATTTTAGAGCGTGGATCCCTAACTTCTCCCTGTTAGCAAGACCCCTATACAACCTCAGCAAGGGCCCCCCTGAAGAACCATTATCATCCTCACCCCAACACTCCTTCATTAAGCTCCATCAAGGCCTTGTGGAAGCCCCAGCTCTCCATCTTCCTGATTTGTCAAAGCCCTTCTCATTATACATTCATGAGAGGTCCAGTCAAGCTCTAGGAGTCCTAGGCCAATATTATGGCCCATCCTTTGCCCCAGTAGCTTATCTCTCCAAGCAATTAGACCCCACAGCTCTGGGATGGGCCCCCTTCCTACGGGCATTAGCCGCTGGGCAGGTCTTGCAGAAAGAAGCTCATAAACTAACATTCAGGGCGCCGCTTACCATTCTGTCCCCACATCACCTAAAAGATCTCTTAACCTACAAAAGTTTACAGACTCTCCCTCCCTCCAGACTCCTGACCTTACTGTCCTCTTTCCTCCAAAATCCAGACATTTCTTTCCTCCCCTGCCCGCCCCTGAATCCGGCCACTCTTCTTCCTCTAACCTACTCTCCTCATACTCCCTCACATGATTGCCTGGAGGCCCTTCACGACTTCCTTCCGTGCCACTCCACAATCTCCGACCTCATCTGGTTTACTGATGGGTCCTCCTTTAAACATGAGGGCACCCACTATGCAGAATACGCAGTACTCTCCCTCGAAGACGTTGTTGAGGCACGAGCCCTACCCCCCGGTACAACCCATCAACAGGCCGAACTCACTGCAGCCACCAGAGCTTGCACTCTGGCCCGGGTCACGTCTCTCACACTGTACACTGACTCCAAATACATATTCCACATTGTCTTGTCTCACATGGCAGTATGGAAAGAACAAGGCCTCCTCACCACAAAAGGAAATTCCATCACTAATTCAGCCTTAATTACTAAACTTCCAGAGGCTTCACAACTCCCACACCGACTAGGCATAGTCCACTGCAAATCACATCAAAAGGATGACGCCCCCATTGCAAGAGGTAACAACAAAGCCGACAGAGTAGCCCGGTCAGTTGCCCTATCAGAAGACACACCAGACAACAATCCGTCTGCCCTTGCGGTTTTACCCTTATCACAAGACACCCTCTGTTCCCAGGACAAAGAGTCTCTCTTCCGCTTCTTACACGATCTGTTCCATCCCAGCCCCCAATCCTTGATCCATTTTTTACAATCCTTTTTTTCTCTCTCTCCTGAAGACAAAACCCTACTTAACCAAATCACCCACAGGTGCACCATCTGCCAACGCACTAACCCTAATACCCCCCTCAAGGCCCGACCCTTCCCGACTCATCAAGCAAGGGGTAATGTCCCTGCCACAGATTGGCAAATAGACTTCACTAACATGCCACCTGTACGGCATACCAGATACCTACTCGTGTTAGTAGATACATTTTCAGGATGGGTTGAAGCTTTCCCCACCACTAACAAACGAGCGTCCGCAGTTGCCACTATCCTCCTCACCCAGATCTTTCTGAGGTTCGGGATGCCCACTTTCCTCCAATCAGATAATGGCCCTGAGTTCACTGACCAAATTATCCAGAATCTCTCCAAGTCATTCTCGCTCCCCTGGCATTTACATTGTCCTTATCGACCACAGGCTTCAGGAAAAGTAGAAAGAACCAATAGGACTCTAAAGGACATCCTGACCAAACTATCTCTAGAACTACACCTTGACTGGGTTCGCTTACTTCCCTTAGCTCTACTCCACATTCGGGCCCTCCCAAAGAA
This sequence comes from Manis javanica, assembly GCF_040802235.1. Lineage (NCBI taxonomy): Eukaryota > Metazoa > Chordata > Mammalia > Pholidota > Manidae > Manis > Manis javanica. Next base: position 17,129,831 of record NC_133160.1, on the reverse strand, counting down.
AGCTTCCTTCTTGTCGCCCTTTGAGATCATGTACGGCCGCCCGATTCTACCCCCGGGGCTTCCTTCCCACAAAGGACCAATTCCTCCCAATATGGCCCTTCCGCTACTCTCTCTCCTCGGCACTGAATTGTGGAATATCAGGATTGGCTCCTTCCTGATCCATCCACCTCCCAAAATCCTCCTGTCTTACAGCCCAGCCAACTAGTGTTTTATAAGCCGCCAGAGGATCGGCCCTCTCTCACCCCAAAATGGGAAGGTCCACACCCAGTTATTCTTTGCACCCCCTCAGCCACCAAGCTCTTACTGCCTGATAACTCTGTCACCCCTTGGATTCATATCTCCAGGTTGAAACCAAATACCCAGGACCCACCTTCTCTGGACACCCAAGACCCATCAGTCACAATCCAGAGTCCTTCAGATACAGCCCAAGACGCTGTCTACTCTACCACGCCTCATCCCTCTGATCCCTTGAAACTCCGCATCTCCCGTTCACCCCCTTTGCCATCCATACCTGAATCATGACTTTTTCCTCCTTTACTGCTCTCTCGCATTTTTTCCTCATTCCTATTGTCTTCCCTGCCATCCAGCCTCCTTTGTATGGCGATTCAAAGTCAGACAGACTTACACACAGCATCAAACAAAAGTTACTGCCCTCATTGCCACATCAGACTGCCCTCTGAAAGGCTGCTCTGAGCCTTTACACCTCCACTTTCCTCCCTCCACCAAAGTGTTCACTAGCAGCTACCTTTATTCTCCCTACCTCTGCTTCCTCTAGGACCAAAAACAAGCCTATTGCAAGCGATGGCCAGACACCTACGGGGGATGTCCCTACTGGTCTTGCGCCATTCACTACATGGGTAACTCCCAGTACTCACAGTATTACTCCTCCAACCATTTCATAAAATATCTCAACAGCTCATTCTCCTTATCGATCCCAGATCCCTGGGACTCTCAATGGGCCGCCGCGGTCACAGCCTCAGTTTACTATGGGGGGTCCTCGACCCCCCACGGTACCCTTCATATCTCTCGAGAGTATGTTCCCTCTCACTCCCAGATCTCTCAAGTTGCATCAGATATCGGACATTCCGAAAAAGTCATTATCCAAACTCTTGACGGCGCCTCTTCATCTTCTTATTCCTCCTGCTCTTGGTTACAGCTCATTCAAGACACCACCATCTTTCTCAACCACACCCTCAACACCGCCAATTGTTTCTTGTGCGCATCACTACAGCGCCCACTGCTGGCCGCTGTGCCCCTTAATATTTCCAACTACTCCTTCCATGCAGGACAACCCCTCCGCCCCCTGGCAGACATACCCCTATGGGAACCAGAATACGCAGATAATCTCACCATCCACCACTGTGTAGGCCCAACTCCAACCCCCTCCAGTGCACTTCACTGCCTCTCTATCTACACCCCTACCTCCGGCTCTAAGACTTTTACGCAACTGGGACACTTCTTTTCATGTAATGGCAGTCTTTTCAACTAACTGCCTCCCAACTCCAATATACCCTGCATTCTCATCACCCTAATCCCACAGCTTACACTTTACAGCATGGCAGAATCTCTTGAACTCCAACCTCCCTTGCCCTCGTGCACAAAAAGGGCTGCTTTCCTTCCCATCATGGTCGGCATCTCTTTGACCACCTCAGCCATTGGGGCAGGGTTTTCGGGAGGAGCCTTGGGTCACTCTCTATGGGCAATTAGAGATCTCAACGCCAAACTTGAGGGAGCCCTGACATCCACTGCCGATTCCCTGGCCTCTCTCCAAAGACAGGTCACTTCGCTAGCTAAAGTCACCCTTCAAAACCGGCGGGCCTTAGATCTGCTTACAGCCGAGAAGGGCGGCACCTGCGTCTTCCTTCGGGAAGAGTGCCGCTATTACATCAACGAATCCGGCATTGTAGAAACTGACATTACCAAACTCACCGACCTTGCCTCCAGTCTCCACTCTGCTTCCAATTCCAACCCGTTCTCTTCAATACTAACAAAACCCCTCCTCCTTACCTGGCTCTGGCCCATTGCAGGCCCCATAATAATCATTCTTCTTTCCTGTCTCTTCTTACCCTATATAATAAAGTTCATCAAATCCCAAGTCGGAAAAATCTCTAATCAAACTTTCAACCAGCTTTTACTCAGGAACTATCAGCTTCTGGCCACAGAAGATCCCTCACCCTCACATAACCTCCTCACCACACGCTGAGATGGACCCCTCTCCCCACTGGAAACAGTTCCTGGAAACACTGGCCGCAGACGCCTGGCTTCTGGCACCCGTATCCTCTTGGCACCATTGGAATCAACAAGTCCTCGACCTACGGTTACAGGGAACCTTCATTGATTTCCAACCTGAAGAAGTCCACATCTACTCGTCCTTACTGTGGGGAGTCCTATCAACCCTTTCCTCCCAATCCTCAAGCCCTCACTCCCTTCTCCGCCCCCGTTCAGCAGGAAGCAGTCAGAGAGAAAGCAACGTCCACAACCCCATAGAGGAGAAAGGGGGGAATGAAGGGCCCCCACCCGTAAGATGGCGAACTTCCGGCTTCTCTTCGGGGTCCTCGGTTCCCACTGGCACCACCTGAAGATCAATCACCTCTCTCCCCCCTGCCAATCCCAGCACCTAGCCAACAGCCACCAGCCCCGTAGAATTAACACCACAATCACCCTATGCCCCTTCCTATATAACCCAGCACCTTTCCCTAATAAAGCGGAATTCTCCGGTGAATTGTTGCTGTGTGTCGCTCCTTCCTTTCAGAAGGGGTAGAAAAGGTAGAGGTAAATTAAAAGAGACTTTAAAAACTGTATCCATTTTTCTTTTTAATGGACAAGTCTAAAACAATAGTATCTAGAGATAACACCTTTAGGTGCCAAAACAAAGTATTGCCAGAAAATGATTAGAAAGTCAGACTACTAGCTGATTTCAGGGGGAAGGCACCTGGAGAGAGTTAGGGAGGAGGTGCTTGCGAAGGTAGTAGTCACAAAGGTGTGGGCCCTAAGATAACTCTTTAAACCATAGGTCTGTTTTGTATAGCTTTCTGTATTTATATTTATTTTACTATAAAAACTTTTTTTTAAAAAAAGTACTGAAATGGCAGAAAGAATAAACAACCCTCATAGGTCTCAGTGTTCTCATTTGATGAATGACAAAGGGAAAAGTCAGAGAGGAAAGCAGTTTGCCTCAGGCCACACAGCTGCTAAGCTGCCCAGCAGGGCTCGAAACCCAAGTGAGGTTCATTGGTTCATGAGAGGAACACTTGCTGACACCTGCTGAGTTGATCCAGCACTGGGCAAATAGCTGAGTTAAAACAGCCTGACTTCAGATCCACCTGTCCTTGAGGGAGTAAGGGTCGGGGTATGTGTAAGGAACATTTGCGGTCTTGGTACCCAGCTGGCTATAACCACAGCATGCTGGGACCCCACCTTATGCAGGGCCCACGTGGTGCTCTCAGATGCTGCACCCACGCCCTCTTACCCCAAACTGAACTCTGCACTTGATTGCCCTGGACCATCTGATGAAGTTTCACTTCAGTCTCTCAGCACCTCCCAGATTGTTCTGTCCCCTAGAGAGAAGAGAGGGTTTGGGAAAGGGTCCTGGCCCAAAACTAAGAGGTCAGCTTGACCCCGGCTCTTTGATGCCCCAGCTGGGAAAGGGGGGGCACCATGAGTTGGGGCAAATGGGGAAAAGATGAAACCACCATCAGCCCTATAGGCTGCAGACCCTCCCTTATCTGTCTCGATTTCAGGCATCCCTGACATTTGGCACTCAGTCTCCTAGAAACAAGGAGCACAGTACATGTTTGTTGAATGAGTGAGTGATTGAACAAATGAATGAATTTAATATGTCACTTCTGATTTATTTCACATGAGTACAAGGCTCAATTAATACTTTTAAAATTTATCATCTTTCTTTCTAAAATGGGAGCTATAATAATGCCTACCCCTAGGGTCATTGAGAAAATTGAATGTTAGTGAATGTAAAGCCCTTAGACTAGTGTCTGGCACATACCAAACCCTCAGTGAGTTGTTCCTGAAAACTGAGAGAAGTTTGTGCAGGGTTAGGATCCAGTCACTGTGGGATTAGGGGTCAGTCTAGGGCCAGGGTCAGAGGTTAGGGAACAGAGAGAATTAGTTTGGTATGAGGTTAGGATTAAAGGAGCAGTTTGTGGCCAGTCAGAAATCAGAATTTTTAATGAAACCACCTATTTGTTTATTTATCCCCACATTGTTCCAGAAGGACTTATGGCAGCTTTCAGGAATACTGGCTGCAGAAATCATGAAAGGGAGAGACAAAGTGGATATGATCCTTGCCTGGCACTCAGGGTGCTTTCCACATACAGCCATGACTGGGTGACCATATCTCTGGACTCACTGGCCACTCCAAAGTCCACACTGACAGCCCAGGGTCTGGCAGAGCAGCCTCTCGAAGTACCAGTGAGCATTCATGAGTTGACCCATGCAAAATGCCAGCACATAGTAAGTCCTCAATAAATGTTTGCTATTATCATCAGAACACAGGGCTGAAGTGGACCCAGAGGGCCTGTCTGGAGCGTGCAGTGAACAATAGGGACAAGCATTTCTTCACTGGCCAGACAGGCACATCACCCATGAGCAGCCCCCACCGCCAAGTCAGAGCCAGGAGAAGGGGCTGTGGAATGACATCAGGCTGGGACGGTCACACCCACTCTCTCAGGGCTTCCCTGACCAGTAGCTCCAGGGATACCTGAAGTCCACTGGCTCCAAGCCCCTCTCTTCCACAGGTGCCTAGATGGGCTCTGCCAGGCCAACCACAGCCCCAGATCACCCCTTTCCATTATGTTGCTGACTATATTCAGGCAGATGAGGAAAAGTCCATAAGGCATACTTCAGATGCTGTGTGTGGGGTGTGTATGTGTGTGTGTATTTGGGGTTGTAGTCTTGTGCCTGTCATAACAACTTAACCACTTAAACAGGACATTAAATCTTATGGCTCTGCAAGTCAGACTGGGTTAAACTCAAAGCGTCAGCTGCGTTCCTTCTGGAGGCTCTACTGTAAACTCCATTCTTGCCTCTTCCAGCTTCTAGTAGCAGCCCCCATGCCATGGCTCATGGCCCTCATCCATCTTTAAGCCAGCAATGGCATCACATGATTCTGCTTCCTGTTCTCACATCTCCTCTGACTTTGGCCCTACCTCCTTCTTATCAGGACCTTGTGATTACATTGAAGCAGAGGTGCGCAAGAGACCCTCCAGCCCCTAGTTTGTGGAAGCCTCCATGGCTGGGAACCAGTCAAGTGTCCCTCTTGTAAAAATGGTTCTTTTAGCTGAAAGTCATATATCTCTTCTTGTTTTAAGTGACAGGTTGATTGTTGCCTTTGGTTGCAAGAGACACATATATAAGGAGCGGTCAACCTTCACAGTCTGAAGGGGGGAACTGGTCAAATACTAAGATCAGAACCTAGTCTATTAATCACACAGGAGTGTGGTGAGCAGGCCACGCTGGGGAAGGGAGACCTCACTAGGGACCACGCAAACACAGGTTACAATTAAGTGTTGTGCTTAAAAGCTGTCCTGTCTCCTCCTGGAGCTTTTGCACTTTTCTGCTCCAAGCACAGTGGGCTGATTCTTGCGTTTAACTCTCAAAGGCAACCTTGTTACTCTCATTTCCATGTTCTCGAGGTGGCACCTCACTGTGTCTCTCAAGAACTAATAATTCAAAAGTAAGAAGGTAATAGATAGGAAGGTGAAGGAATAGGAAGAAAAGGGAAATGGGAGAAAGAAAGCTAAGAGCAACTGGGGGTGAGGTTTGTGCAGATAACACATATTACAGAATCCTAGGCACTTGGAAAGCCCTGGCCACAAATCTGATTCTGAGCTTCCTGGCAACCATTGCGAAAAGAGAAACAAGATCTATCACGTGATTCCCAAGGCCTGTCAGATAAAAGTAAAACCATTTCCTCCTGAGGAAAGTGCTTATTCCTATTATTAAATTGTGGAAGAAATGTATTCTGGAGTTCTCATGGAGAGGTCACGACAAACAGAATGAACATTGTCCCCAGCATGATCCTGATGGTAAATCCAGCACCCAGTTTCTGAGGGCTATTTTTTTGTAACTCTTCTTGATAAGGTGTAATGTGGAAACCCAGTTTAGTAGAAACGGTAACTTCCTGGTTAATCCTCCAAGATTAAGTGCTGCAAAATACCTGTTCAGATAAGTTACTAAGAATAAGCAGTTAGGCATGGTGGAAGTAGTCCTTCATGAGTTTAGGAATTTGGGAGATGCATAAATTTTTGCGTCTGTGCTTCCTGCAAGTTGGCAGCTGGATCCAGAAACTTGATCATTCTTGGTTTCAATCCTTTCAGCCAGATTCTCAGTGGACTTGTGAAACTCTAGACCCCAGTGAGTGTGAACCATCAAAAACACACAGAAATATGGATGAATTTCACCAACATAACATTAGGAAAAGAAACCATAAGTCAAAAACTATATACTGTATGATTTCAGATATATAGAAGTTTTAAAAACAGACAAAACTAATACATGCTGCTAGAAGTGGTTCACCTTAGGAGGTAACGAACAGGAGGGAGTGTGAGAGGGCTCCGTGGATGGTAACGGTGAGTGGTTAACATGGATATGTTTAGTTTGTGAAAATTCTTGTGATATGGGTACTTTTTTTTAATGTATGTTACACTTCAATACAAAGTGTTTTAAAGTGGCATCAGGTCATTATAGTACAAATTTAAAATTAGGGGTGCTGTTTTGGGGGACAGGGCCTCAGTCTGTGACCAGTGTTAGAGCTCACGCTAGGGCTGGAATCTGAGCTCAGCTGTGATAAGTTTCAGTGTGGACCCAGGCTCAAGACCCATCTGCGGCTGGATCAGGGCTCGTCCTGGCATGAGGGCCCAGTCCACTCCACGCCTTCGCTTGACCACTGCCATTCTAGAGTCTGACCACTTGATGTCTCCACTCCACAAATTGTTAAGTGAGGAGCCAGCTGGCCTGAGCTGCTGGGACCTGTAAAGGCCCAGGATGGAGGCTGCCGCTCAGGGAATGACTGGAAAATGCAAGAGAATGAATCCAAGTGGAGCACAGTTGCTTCTTCTGGGGCTGGGGTCCAGGACCCATGGAACAGTGGACAGCAGAGGGGACCACAGAGGCAAGACCAGCTCAGAAGGCCCTAGTTCATTCCTTGTCTCAGGCAGCATCCTCCCTCCCTCTCTCTCTCTTTCTTTCATTCTATTGTTACTGGACTCCTGCTCTGGGCCAGGCACCGGGGATTCAGGAGTGCATTGGCCAAAGCCCCTGTCTTCATGGAGCTGACATCATACTCATACCTTCTATCTCCTTTGCTGGCCTCTTTGAACTCTGCTCAGCATCCCCAGATCCCTCCAAGCCCAGAAGAAACTCCAATATTAGAATCCCCTACCGTCCCTTTTTTGCTGTCTGTCTTTCCTACTAGGATGGATGTCCAAAGGGCAGGGGCCTCATCTGTCTTGTAGACCTGTGTAGATCCTGGTGTTCTCAGGGTCTGGCCCAGAGTACCTGACCAATAAATACTTACTGAATGGAAGTGAGATAGCAATGAAGTGGTTGCAGCATCTCTGCAGAACCAAGCAGAAGAGAGCAGGGGGGCTTCCTTTCAGTCTGGGGGACCAGGCTCCCCAGACCTTGCAACTCTAGAGGAAGCCTCGGACAGGGTGTTTGTGGGGTGGGGGTGGGCACCTCAGGAGGACTCAGAGCTGGAGTTTTCAGAGCTGGGAGGGCTACAGGAGAATGGTGCTGTTGGCCCAGCTCATGGACCGAAGGCAGTTCCACTTCCCCCTTTTTAAAAGTAAACACCGTGGAGGAGGGAAGGAGGAGCCTTCTGCACGGCCCTTTGGTAGACCCAGGGACCTGGTTACAGGAACAGGAAACATGAGCCAGCAGATTAAAGTAGGAACCAGCTGGGGCTGCCTGGCCTGCCTCCAGCTCCAACCAGCTCACTAATTGCCTCAATCTAGCCTTGGTAGATGAGGAAGGGACAGACAGATCACCTAGCCTGGGGCCTGATAGGATCCAGGGAAAGAGACCTAGGGAATGAGGCTGGGCATGGCTTTGGGGGTAACAGGCTGGAGGAAAGGGGATGAAGAGCTGGAACTACAAGCAAGTGTTCCCTGGAGGAGGGAGGAGGGAGTGAGAGCCTGAGGCACAGACTTGGATGGCCACACAAATGCAGGCACCCACCCTGGACCTTCAGAGGACTAGTTTGAACCCATCTCCTTGGACACAGAGATGGAGGTGCTAGGATGGGGTCCTCAGCACCTGGGTCTTTGTTCTACTGTCCCATGCATGTCCAGTCTATATTTCCACGTTCGCTCTTCCGTTGGGATTGGAGTATGTCAGCACTGTCCAATAGAACTTTCTGCAGTGATGGGGATGTCCCATAGCTAGGTTTTCCAATATGATAGCCATCAGCCAATGGGCCAGTAGCTACCACATTGGACAGCATAGACCTAGACTCTTGTATAAGGTGAATAAAGCCACCTCCCAATATTTATATCCTCCTTCCCTCTCCATCCATTCTCTCAAAACCTTCCCTTCCTCTTGTGCCTCAAGCCATCAGTCAATAACTATGTTGTCTTGGGTTTGAATTTTGCAGGCCATAAACTCATGTTAAGCAAATATATAAAGTATTTTTCTATAATTGAATGTAATGTCTATGTCAAGTGCCCATCCTGCCTAGTGGCAGAAATTTACTGCAAATAAATTCAAGTGAAATGCAGTGAAGTGAGGGTTTCCTCCCTCTTTTCTCTCAGAGTACATCCAAATCTCATGGCAGAGTATGTAGGTGGCAGCCTAGCATTGGGAGGGGGTGACACTTGGAGCCTGGAGGTCCACTGTCCATGCTAGAGTTCAGCTATTAGTCCATGAACTACTCATTCAACTCTTCTTTAATCTCCAAAGCTCATCTCTGGGTTCTACTATCCTTACCACTCCTGCAGATACAGGCAAGAGGGCAGATACAGAATCCTTTCTCAGAGACTCATCCCACCATCTAACCCAACCATTTCCACCTGCCCACATTCTCCTGTACTTCCTATCCCTTGTTAACATTTATTGAACACCTCCTGTGTACCAGACGTATTCTAAGCATTTTAAAACCATTCACCCATTTAGTCTTCCCAGCAACTGAGATAAATACTGTTATTCTCATTTAGCAGTTGAGAAACTGAGACACAGAGAGGTGGTATGAAAAGAATCACAAGGGAAATATTCTTGGGTTAGGAATTCAAAACCAATATTACATATGCATTTATCCAGCAATATTATTTCTAGAAATTGATCCCAACAATATACCAACAAAAGCCTGAAAATAATTATGCACAAGACCATTTGTTACAGCATGATTTTTTATTTTTAGTAGTAAATGGCTAGAAACTATTCAAATGTTCCTCAGCAGAGGATTAAGTGAGTAAACCATGGTACATTTACATAATGGATACTATGCAGCTGTAAAAAGTAATGAGTGTTATCTCTAGAGACTAATAGAATGAACTTCAGAATATAGTTAAATGAACGAAATGTATACAGTATGCTACTGTTGATGTAAGAAAGGACATAAATATATATACATATAGGCTCATATTATTTAACATTAAGGAAAAACAAAAAAACTTTTTGAAAAATGATTATCTATGGGATGAGGAATGAATGACTGGAGAGGAGGAAACAGGTATAGAAGCTACACTTACCTGAAAATATTTTGAAGATTTGGCTATGGAATGGTGTAAATGTCCTACATAGTTACATGGGAAAGCAAAATCACATTTTAAATAAAGTAAAAATTGAAAGCAAAATGAAATAGTTGCCTTAAACTGTGAATTAAAATGATAGTACAACCACTCAGAGAATTATTTCAAATGATTTTAGACACAGTGATTTGCATACTCCCACAGGGATACACTCAAAGGACAAGAACTGCAAAAAAAATATTCTTGATCTCAAAATATTTTTAGTAATCATATTATTTATGAGAGTTGTTATTTTATACATTATAGTATAAAGGAAATCAATCTGTTACTGCCATTAGAAATCAAGATGCTTGGACTAAGAGAAAAGAAATACAAATATAAAATGGGAGAAATTTAGGAAAAACTCTGATCTAAATTGAAATAGAAAATAACAATGTGAACTCAAGATCTCTTGAAAAATGTTTTCTGTCTCCATTGGAAAGGCCTAGAAACAATTACCAATGAAGCAGCTATGAGTACCCCCTAGAGAAAAGATTGTGAAAGATCTCAATAGCATTTCCCATAAAAGAACCAGGGCTCCTTGGAAAAATGGCTGACTCAAGGTCTACAGCAAAAAAAAAAAAAAAAAATGTACAAGATGAACATCCTGTCATTCTAGAAAGCAGGGAAGCTACGGGGTTGTCAAAAGGGCTCAGATGCCAATTTGGAGAGGCAAAGCTGGCCAAAGATGAGAGAATTTGAGCATCAATAAGGCTTAAAATCAAACAGGTTTAAAGTCCTTAAGTTCATAATGATACTCAAAAAGAAAAAAAAGAAACAAGAAGCCTCATTGAATTCTTTGAGCATGTTAAAGAACTGATTCATCATTTGAAAATTGGTAAGTGAAAAGAAAGAATCAAGCATTTTTCCTACTTTTCCTATATGAACTGAATCTCACTTTAACCAAATAATTGGTTAGAGGAAGTTTTGCTTGATAGAAATGTTGCTGCTAAAAAATGAAAAATAAATTTAATAGTTAGAATTTTGCATCTTGTATTTTACAAACTTTAACAAAACAATGGATTTAGGCTATGATCACAATGACTAGGAATTTCACAGAACAGAGGCAAATCTGCATGACGTAACTCCTGGTGGAGGTGTACAGCATTACCTGTGAAGTATTCTTGCTAAAAAACATCAACCTGACTTTATCAAGATACTAGTCATATGAAATAATGGTGTTGAGGAACATGTTAATTGACAGGGGTGTAATCAGAAAACAATATAGGAAATACTATAACACTAATACCTCATTTCTTCAATAAATAATTGAAAATAGAGAGAGAATCTCTCCAAGTCCTATCTATTGCACTCCCACAGTTTAAAAAAGCAAGGGAAGTGGAGGGGGTGGGGAGGAGCTGTATAGTAAAAGAGATTTAAGAGCCATGTCAATCACTGAAATGTGTGGACCTTGCTTGGTGCTTGATTCAAGCAAATACATTATATGTTTGTAAATTAGGCAACAATTGGGATATTTGAGCACTGACTGGATATTTGATAATACTAAGGATTTGTTGTTTATTTTTTTAGGTGTGATAATGGCATCATGGTTACATGTTTAAAGTTCCTATCTTTTAGAGAGACATAGGAAATGTTCACAGATGAAATGACATGGTGTCTGATATTTGCATCAAAATAATCCAATAAAGGACAGGCATAGATGGGCATTTAAGTTTATGAGCTGGTAACTGTTGAAGATGGGTGATGGGTTCATGGAGGTTCATTATATTATTTTCTCTACTTTTGTACATACTTGAAATTTTGCATAATAAAAAGTTTTAAGGAAAAAAGCTTATTTTTATTCTTTTGGCATCTCTGCTGTAAAAACTACCTTCAAGGCCAAAGGTACCAGTCTGAATCTGAGAAAAGTGATGGGATACAAGACTTTGTACCAAAAAAAAAGAAATACATTGGTTAATACTTCAAACTATTTTTTTTAATTGAGGTGAAGTTCACATATGATAAAATGAACCACTTAGAAATACACAGTTCAGTGGCATTTAGTACACTCACAATGTTGTACAACTACCATCTCTGTCAAGTTCCAAAACATTTTCACTCCCCCAAAAGGAAACCCTGAACCTATTTATTAAGCAACGATCTGTCTGCTTTCTGTCTCTGTGGATTTACCTCCTCTGGATAGCTCATGTAAATGGAATCATACAATATGTGATCTTTTATTTCAAACTATGTCCAACCACACATTTACCGAGCTCTATTAGGGACCAGGCAGTAGCTAAGTGCTAGAAATGAGATGGTGAGGAAGACAAAAATGATCCCTGCCTTCACTGGGCTTATGAGACAGCCATTTCTCAAATAAATACAAAGAATTCACTAATTATAAATGTGCAAATGCTATGGAATGGAAGGACAGACTCCGTGGAGAAGGTAAAACCAGGGAGGCCTCTAGTTTGGGGAATGAGGGAAGGATTCTCTGAAGAAGTGGTATTTAAACTAAGCCCTAAAGAATGACTAGGGATAAGCCAGAGGAAGAAGGAGAGAGAACCCTTCTAGACCAGGACGGAGGGGCAAGCATTTGGAAGGTCTAAACAGATGAGTCAGGAAACTTGATTTGTTTGCTTTTGTTTTTGTGGGGGTTTTTATAAACTAAAGGTCATAGTTTACATTAGGGCTCACTTTTGTGTTATACAGTCCATTGGGTTTTGACAAACATAATGATATGGGTTCACCATTACAGTATCATACACAATAGTTTCCCTGTCCTAAAGATATCTGTACTTGGCCTATTCATCCTGCCCCCACCTCAGCTGATCTTCTTACTGTCCCCATAGTTTTGCCTTTTCCAGAATGTCACATAGTTGGAATCATATAGTATGTATTCTCTTCAGACTGGTTTCTTTCACTGAGCAATATGCATTTAAGGTTCTTCCATGTTTTTCATGGCTTGTTAACTCATTCTTGTGTATGTGGGTGGTAAAATATATGTAACATGAAGTTCACCATTTTAACCATTTCTAAGTGTACAATACAGTAGAATTAAGTATATTCACATTGTTGTGCAACCATCACTACCATTCATCTCCAGAATTTAGCTCATTCCTTTGTATCACTGAATGATATTCCATTGAATGGATGTACCACTGTTTGTTTATCCATTCACTTTCTGAGAGATGATTTCTTTTTAAATAAGACCACTGGCTGCCATATGGAGGACAGTTTGGAGGATGGCTAAGAATACAGGCAGGGAAGCTGGGGAAGTGGCCAGCGAGGTGGCCAGTGTGTTGTCCAAGCAAGAGATGAAAGGGGCTTCAATTGAGGTGGTCTCAGTGGAATTGGAAAGAAGTAGACAAATACGAGAGCATGAACAGGGTGGAAATGTGGAAATGGACAGATAGAGTGTAGGGGATCAGGGAGAGGGAGGAGTTAAGGATGGGGCCCAGCCTTGTAGCTTGGGTGACTGCAAAGGTGGGTGGTGGTGTCACTGACTGAGATGGGGAAATGGAAAAGGAAAAGCAGGTTTGGAAGAAGACCACAAGTTCATCTTTAGATCTGATGTTTTGAGTTTGAGTATCTGACAGACATATCAGTGGAAATGTGAAGTGCCTTGCTGAACATATGGCTGTGGAGCTCAGAACTCTTTTCCCTCCCTTACCAAGCAATCCAGTCCACTTAATTCTGCTCCTGAACAGGCCAAGTTTCCTTTAGCCTCAGGACCACGGTATGGCTGTTCCCTTTGCCCCGAACACTTCCTCTAAGATGGCCACAAAACTAGCTCCTTCATAGCATTCAGACCTTAGGTCCAAATATTACCTTATCAGGGAAGCCTTCCTCCCCACCAGGCTGAGTCAGGGTAAGGAGTGAGCCAGGGACCCACACTGATCAGGTTTTGCTGCAACAACTCCATAAAAAAACAACTTCCAGAAACTCAGTGCTTTCTTACCTAGGAGCCTGTGGCTCGGCTGGGGTTCATCCGGGCTCTCCTGGGCTGGGCTGTGGGCTGAGTTCAGGCTGCCTCCTGTGCCTCCTCATTCTGAGTCCAGGCTGAAGGAGCCCCTGCTGTCTGGGGTTCATGGTTCTCATAGCCAAGGACAACGGCTCAAGAGGGCTGAATGGAAATACTCAGTGTCTTGGAGCTCACCTCTGTCCTTCCACACATATTCTTTTAGTCAAAGCAAATCACATGGCCAAGCCCAATATCAACAGAGTGAGGAAGTATATTCCTCCCACGGTGAGGAGGGCTGGCGGAAGTAAATATTTGCTGAACAATAATACAACCTACCACAACACCCATCTCTTTTTTTTCCTAGATGGCCATGTTTACTGACTAATTCCTCATACACACAGTCTTAGGAAATAAGAATGTGTATAAATGAATGAATGAATGAATGAATGGGTGAATGTGCCTTTCAAGGCAAGGAGATGCTCCTCACTCTTCAAATAATGAACCTGAAATTCAGAGAAGGGAAGCGACTTGCCCAGGGTTCCTGTGGCAAACCAAGCCTGTCTGGCTCCTCGGCTCAGTTCCCTACAACACTGATTGTGCTATTGTCTGGACAGGGGAGCTATTTCACCCATTCTTCCTTCTCACTGAGGGTTGGTTTACAGGCACATAATCAGGGGGCGAACACACCAGAGGGGAGGGTCTCACTGATTCAATCTCAGGTCTCACTCTGAAGTCAGGTAGGACCTTGATTTGTCATTTCCGGGTCCCAGGGCCCCAAGTTAAGTGCATGCTGAGCAAGTGAGTCATCAGTACAATAGTTGCCTTAATTGCTGATTAAGTGTTTCATGAAATACTGTGTCCCGCCCCAACTGTGCCCTCAACCAACGTACAGACAGTCATCTCTACTTCTGCAGGGGCCCTGCCATGGCTAACACATAGTGGGCCACACAGTGAAACTCAAAAACTAGGTGTAGGCATAGGAAAAGCCTAGAAGGACATGCCTCAGATAAACAGTGAGTCCCTTTTTCAAAGCAGGGTTCCTTAGGACTTTAACTCTGCTTTAAATCTTTATGTAACATTTGAACAGTTCACAACTAGCACAAGTTGCTTCTACAATCACAGAGAAAAAGGCAATCTGAAAATATTTTAAAGTTCAAACTAGTGTGCAAAAAGCAATCAATTGCTGGTTGGTTGGGAAACTCCTGAAAATCATTTTCCTTCAGAATCCTGCTCCCACACGTTGCCAAAAGCCTGTTTCCAGAAACACTGAGTCAATTCCCAACCACTCCTTCAGTGAGCAAGCCCATGAGTGCCTACCGCACACCAAGGGCTCACTGAGCCACCAGGGTGATGAGTGACAGGCTAGGGAACAGGTGGTAACCAGTCAGCGAGGTCTGAATTCATGTCACCATAGCTGACATGAATGGAGCTGGCCCATGGGCCAGACACTATGATAAGTGTTCCACATGGATTATCACATCTAATCCACGCAACAAGGCCATGCGCTAGGAGCTATTATTAACTTGTTTTATTTTATAGCTGTGGACACTGAAGTGCAGGGAGGTGAAGGAACTTGCCCAAGGTCACATAACTAGCAAATGGTAGATATGACATTTGATCCCAGAGCCTGTGCTCTTAACCACTACCCCACAGTGCCTCCCACTAGGAACTTGCCAGAATTCCACAGGCAGGAAGTGGCAGGGTCAGAATTCAAACCAAGCACAGTTGGTCAGCCTCCAAAGAATATGCTCTGAACTGCTAAGACGTCCTTCTCTTTTCTACCCTTTTCCATTTCTGGATCCAGTGCCAACATGTAGGGTATCCTGGTTCATCTCCCTGAGCCTCAGTTTCCACAGCCAAAACTGTAAAGAACATTGCTTACCCCAGCGAGCTGGAGAGGCTTGGTGAGAGGACATTTCCTCTCAGGGAACATGGTAGGCATCAGTTAAGATGTATATGTTCCTCCTGCTTTTCAGGATATGGTACAGTTGGCCAAGTGATGCACAGGAGCAAGCCCGTCCCATGAGCTCTATGACTCAGGGGTGCATTAGGTGCTATAGGGCCAGAGGCTGAGCACAGAATGAAAAGTCAAGGGTTATTGTGTATCCAGAAAATTCAGCTGAGGGAAAGCTGGAATAAACAACTTCCAGAAGGAGGGGAGTTTTGTTCGTCATCTTTCCTGTTTTCCCATCCTGGCCCAGTCCCAAAGCCTCTTTTTAATCTTGTCAGGATTTTGGCCTTCTGCCCCAGGAAGGAGCCGCCAGGAGGCCCATAGTGAGCCAAATCTTCAAGGGAGTGATGTCTTCTGTGGGTCAAGAGAAGGGAAAGGCTTTTTGGGATTGAGAAGAAAGGAGGACAGAACCAGGGCAGCACCCACCTAGCAGGCATCTCTTTGAACCAGTGAAGAAACCGAAGCTTAGAACAGGGCAAGGTTTATTGCTTTGCTGGACATGCTGGCTTAGTCAGAGCAAATAGACTCCATTTCTGCCTCACAGTCCAGGGTCTTCGCCACTGCGCAGTAGCTGCTGCTCACCCACTTCCCACTCTGGGGCTACCCAAGGAGGGACGGCAGCCTTCACTCCCCACACCACAACTTTTTCTCTCCATCGCTGTACTGGAAACTGAAAACACAGATGTTAGTCCCATGGGTACTGGAGAAGGAAGTGTTAGCTGCAAAGATCTTGATGGGTTTGACATTGTAGGCAGCAGGGTGATAGACCCTGTGAAACAAAACACCAGCCCTCCCTAATCCCCTACAGTGTGCTGCACAACATCAGGCACATTCAACATGTTACATCATCTGACTGTCACACTAACTCTGGGAAGCAGATCATGACCCATTTTGCAGATGAGGATCATAGGCGAAATGTTTCCTGCCAACTCTGTCTCCACCCCAGAACTCTCTTTTGAGCTCCAGACCTGGATATCCACTCCGTTTGGGGCATTTCCATTTGCATACCCTACCTGCTTCCCAAATTGAACTTGAACATTCCAAAATCATCATCTTCCCTTCCCGTAGACTTCTGTTTCCCATCTCAGCCTCACCATTAAGAAACCAAAATATCAACCTTGACTCCATCCTCCCCCCTTGCCCCCTTGTCCCATCTCCAAGTAGCAGCCAGACCAGTGGTCCCACCTCTGACTCTATTTCCCAGACACTGAATTTCCTTAATTACAGGGTTTGTAACATAGTCCAGACTTGTTTCATCTCACTCCTGGTTGACTCTAACAGCTTTGGAATAGGCTATTCTGCCTCCAGGTCATCCCTATACCCATCTATGTCCATACAAATTATCAGGGTAATCTTTCTAAAATGCAAATCGGCCTAGTCTCACTTAACTGAAAACCTTTCAGTGGCTTCTCAGTGTCCTCAAGAGAAGCGCCTTACCAGGGCTTACCGGGTCCCCCAAAGCTTGGCTTTTGCTGTCCTCTCTGGTACCATGCTGGGTGACTCTCTACCCTCTGCCTCCCAAGCCTCAGACCTCCTGGAATATTTACAGTTCCTCTTGTGCTTCAAGGCCTCAGCACTTGTCTTTTCTCTGACTCTCCCTGGCTAACTTCTTCTCATCTTTCAGGTCTCAGCTTAGTCACCACTTTCTGACCTCCTTCCCTTAACCTTTGTGAGCTGCCCCTTGAATGAATTCCCACAGTCCCCCTGTACTTCCTCCACTGGGCTCTCTACCCCCTCCCTCTCACATGCCCTGTATAGGCCAACAAAGCCTTCACAGTGGTCCTGGTATATTGGAGAAGCACTCTCTGGAAATACAATGCCTATTGCACATATCACTAAATGTTGTCTAGTAGTCACATTTTAAAAAGTGAAGAGAAATAGATTAAATTAATTGTTATAGTACATTAATGTAATGATTCAACGTAGTTATTATTTCAGTATACAAACAATATAAAAATTATTAACATTTTTACTTGCTGTACTAAGACGGACATCTGGTGTTTTCACTCACAGCACATCTCATTTTACACACACAGCTAGTCTCAGGACTAGCCACATTTCCAGCGCTCACCCATCCCTGTGGGTCAGTGGCTGCCAGATTGGAGAATGCAGTCTTGGAGGATATTTAACCCTAACTGGCCTGTTTGGGGGGACACATAATAATTCTGAGAAATATTCATAATTATTTTGTAAGGAAAAATTCTACTCAAATAAGTCTTAAAAACACTGACAAAAGTGAGGCAAGGTGTTTATGTTTCAGGATCTCCCAGAATCTTATCTGTACTAACGTCATATGTGATATAGAAACAGACCAGACAGCATGTAGCATTTACCAAACTCATTTGAGCCCCGAGCTTTGTTTTCATAAAGCATTTCTGGGTATTAGCATCCAGTGGAATGTTCTTTGGTAAATGCTGGTTTAGTCACTTCCCTGATTCAGTAAATCCCCAGATCTCCACAGGAAGAACTTGGGGTTCAGGGAGCCCACATCATGTGCCTCTAAGCCTGGTAAAGAGAAAGCACCCAAAGCCTGATTACTGAATCGAACCTGGAGGCTGTAGAAGGCAGGACTAGAATCAATGAGCAAAAACTGCAGCATATTTGAGGTCAAACAAGAAAGTTTTTGGGTGTATGTGCGTGTGTGTTTGAACAATTTGAAGCTAACTTGCCAGATCTGTCTGCAAAATGTAATAGGTAGCTTTATGAGATCATGATTTATCCACTACTAGGAGTGATCAAGGCTGGAGTTCTGGGGGACTGGGTACTCCCTAGTGCCTCTAATTTCCCTCTTTCAAAACTAAGAAGAAAAAAAGCAGCAGTGGGCATGAGAACTTGAACTTTAGAGGAAGTGATCAGATGTGCATCCAGATATGTTACAGGCCCTTTATTAAGAACACACTTTGAGATTCTGAAAGTCTAGTGGAGGGTCAATTTACAGTCAAAGCCCCTTTGAGTCTTCAGGTCCTCAGTTCAATTCAGAAGATTTTTGACCCATTTTATACACAGTCAAGATCTGGTTAATGACTAATTGAATCAATCAATCATCAGTCAATCAACATATGTGCCTGAGAGGTGCACAAGAAGATGGTCTGTTTGTTTTAAAATTGCTTTTGTGTGACAAAAGCAGGCAAAACCAATCCATGCTGTTAGAAGTCATCAGGATAGTGATTACCTCAGGGTAATGATAGGAATGAAGCACAAGGGGGTTTTCAGGGTGCCGGCAAATTCTGTTTCTTGGTTAGGGACAGGCTACACAGATGTGCTCAGTTGGTGAAAATTCATCGACCTGCATACTTTTGGTACATGCACTTTTCTATATATTACACTTTGATAAACAGTTTTAGAATTACTTTTGTGATGATATCCTACTTTATCACACTAAGAACAGAAGTGTGATAATGGTCAACCTAACTAAAATTATCAAGCTGTTCTGAGATTTGAACTGAGGGGGATGAGATTAACCAATAGGCACATGCTTCTTGTGTAGGATCTGAGCAGGCTCAGAGGGCAGCTAATAGCTACAGAGAAGCCCTAACCATCCACAGACGTGGCAGATGGATTCAGACCAATCATCTTAGAGCTTCCAAGTGCCCATTAGTAGATTCCTGGAAGTGCCTAGAAGCTGGGGTCTTCACAGGTTGGGTTCTGTGTCCCCATGCCAGGCACCAGGCCTGCTACGAAGTGGGTGACGGACTAGTTATCACCATCCTCCCTCTTACCAGGACTTCAGGTGTGGCAGTCCCACAAGTGCCAAGGCCTTCCATCAGAAGGGGCTGTAGTGCTGCATTTAGGACCAGCAAGGATCACAGAGGCTAGCACAGCTGGGCTGAGAGTGGAAAGGGAAATGAAACCTTTGCATGGCTCACATGTGCTCAAGCAACTGCACAGAAGCCACCTGCGGTCAGTTGAAGGAGTGGACTGGGGAGAAAGAGGGAGCTTCAGAGATGTGGGGGAGGTGATGAAGGTGAATTTCAGGTGGCAGAGGGGGAGATAAAAAACAACAACAGCACTTAAGAATGATAGGCAACACATCATGGGGTGGCAGGTAGGGGGAAGGCAGGTTTCAGGTGGTGGAGAGGGGAAAGGTCAAAGAAAACAGCAGTATGTAACAGGCAACACAGTACAGAGGAAAGAAACCCTGGACTCAGAGCTATGTGGCATTGGCAAAACATGTAACCAAGCAGTTCTCTCATCTGTGAAAATGGGGCAATAATAGTTCCTTCCTCTTGGGGTTGTTGAGAGGATGAAATCAGTTGATGCATGAAAACTGTACAAATCTTGTATCTGCCATTGATAACAATACAGTGTCGGTAATAGTACAGTAGGGAGAAGCTTCTGCTACTGAAAGGAGACCATGTGGATTGATTTGGAAATCAACAACAGCCAAAAATCTAGAGGGGAAATGAGAAGAAGAGAGACTTATCTAGAGGAGGAGTCCTTAACCGGGGTGCCCTTGAATTTCTATGCAAAATACCATATTTAAGAGTATATGTGGTTTTTGGAAGGAGAGGGCCCATAGGCCATATCATTTTTTCAAGGGTGATCTATGATCCCTCCCTATCCCAGTTGTTTAAGAATTACTGATCTAGAGGAATGAAGGCCCAAGAAAGGGAAGCAGATGGGAGAAGAGACCAACAATCATCAATGATAGAAAGCATAATCTCCATGAATTTAAGACATGAGTTTAGGGGCTGGAGGAAAGTCAAGAAAAAAGAGGCAAAGGAGAAAGTTCATTTGAATGAAGGCTCAGAGAACCAAGCCAACTCACAATGGGGTTCAGAATGAGGTGAGGGTAAGGTGCAGGGCTAGTTCAGTTATCACTGCAAGAAGGCACGCAGTGGCTATTGGCTGAAGGCTGGGTGAGGGGATGGATGGAGAGACAACCCAGCAGTTGAAGTTGAGGAAACTAGTGGAGCAGACTGTAGATCAGAAGTGGGGAATAAAGAGACCTTGATATGTATCTGGGAAGCTGTAGAGGAAATGAGTGGAGAAATTCTTTCCATTTGCCTGGTGTGATGGGAAAAATAATTGTCAGCCAGTGTATAGTGTTCTCCACCTGAAATACTTCTGGCTCTGTGGGTGAGGATGTGCAGGAAGGACACTGCCAAGGGAAGGGAACCATCATTGTTCTGTGGCTGTCTTAGGGCCACCCCAGGGTGGAGTAGGGTGAGGAGAGACTTTGCTATCTAACAGTTGTGAGTTTGTATCTTCATTTGGCCATTTCATTCATTCTTTCATGCAACAAATATTTCTTAAGCACCTATTCTGTGCCTGGCTTTCTACTAGGTGCTGGAGATAGAACAGTGACTAAGAGATGGTCCTTGAGCTCAAAAGTCCTACATCTAGTTGGGGAAATGGACAATGACAATGCAGAATGATGGGTGCTGGGAACATGCAGAGGTTGCCATGGGAAGAGAGAAGAAGGGCACTCATACCTTTCTAAGCTTCAGTCTCCTTATCTGCAAAATAAGAATCATGTCACTCACTACAAGGAGTTACCTGGCACATTCCAGGTCCCTGCCTAACACATATTAGGAGCTCATTGCAGCCCATGCTTAATTAATTTATTCAGTAAATGAATGGAGCACTTCTGTAGATGTTAGAATTCAGCATTAAACTAAACAGGTAAAAATTCCTGCCTTCAGCAAGCCTATCTTCTAGCAGAAGGAAAATAAACTAGAAACAAATAAGTAAAATATTTAGTAGATTAAATGGTGACTCATGCCTTGGAGACAAAGCAGGATGAAAGGCAGGGAAGTGATGAGGGGAGGGGTTGTGACTTTAAATAGAGTAGTCAGGAAAAAGTGTCACGGAAAAGGAGATATTTTAGTAAGGGTCTGAAAGAGTTGAGAAAGTAGGCCATGGAGATATCTAGGGGAGGATGTTCCTGGCAGAACGATCCTCAAATGCAAAGGTACTGAGGCTGGAGGGTCAGTGGTATGTGATAGGCATCGTATAGTGGCCAGTATGGCTGGAGAGGGGCAATCCAGGCAGACAGCACTAGAGATGCGATCAGGAGACTAGGAAAGGGCAGGCAGGGTAGAGCCCTGGGGAATACTGTAAGGACTTGGACTTTTGCCTTGGAAAGGTTTGAGCGGTGGAGTGACAGGATCTCACATTTTGAAAGGATCGCTGTTTTAAAAGAACATTTATTCTGAGGATGTGCCATGGACAGACAAGTACGGAAGCAGGGGACACCAGTTAGGAGGCTCCTGCACTAAACCACGTGGAGATGGAGGCTTTGAAGGAGAGGGAATGTTGAGAAATGCTTTTAGCATATGCGTATTTGAAGATGGCGTCCATGAGATTTGTTGACGGATTGGACATGGGGGTTAGGAGGGTGAGAGAAAGAGTCAAGGATGGTTCTGAGACTTTGTCTAAGCCACTGACTATGATAGAGAAGACCAAGGGAGGGATAGGTTTGGGAGGAAAGACAGAAATTTGATTTGAGGTGTTAAGAAGCCCATTGGATGTTTTGAGAGAAATCTTCTGCATCCGTGGATGTTTTATTGCCCTTGTCTTGCTTGGATTAACACTTAGTCTACAGGCACACACCTGATCATCTAAATTTGCTCTCTTACAGCACTAAACTATGTTTTCTACCTTTATCTTGCATCTACCTACCACTTCAGCATTTTATTAAAATAATAATAATAATAATAATAATAATAATAATAAGGGAGAAATGTGGGATTCACATATAAATCAAGTATAAAAATCAAACAAATATTCATATTTGACCTGATTGTTTATAGTTCATAATATGTGATCAAAACTGAAAGTTTCTGTGATGACTGCCCTTGCACTGTTCACCATGTAAGAACTTATTCACTATGTAAAAACTTGTTCACCATGTAAGAACTTGTTCGTTATGCTTCAGAAGATTGGAGACTGATGAGAATAAGGCTTGGGGTGTATTAATGATTGTGCATTGAGTATTGAGTCCCCTATACAGAATTTTATTGTTGTTAACAACCATTTGATCAATAAATATGAGAGATGCCCTCTCAAAAAAAAAAAAAAAAAAGAAGCCCATTGGATAATATTGTAATATCTTTGTATGTGGACAAACAGCAACCACACTTACCATGGGGAGCACTTAATAATGTACATAATTGTTAAATCACAATGGTGTACACCTAAAGCTAATACAATATTGTATATCAAGTATATTTCAATTAAAACAAGAAAGCCCATTGGAAACCCAAAGAGTGATGCTGAGTACGCAGCTGGATATACAAGTCTAAGGCCAAGGGGCAAGGATTACAAATACGACTTAGGAATTCCAAGAATGTAATTGGTATTTAAAGCCACCAGAGAGCATGAGACAGGGAATGTAGAGAATGAAGATGTCCGATGATTGGGCCCAGGGACTCTCCAACATCCAGCAATGGTAGCTTCACTGCTTTTAATTCAGGGGTTCCAAGGTTTGACTTGGACATTCTGTAAGGTTTTGTGCAAATATTTTCTCAATGTTCTGTTTCCTAGTTCTGAATACACATGCTCACCAGAAAGGAAAAAGTCCACAAGGAGAAAAAAATCAGTTTGAAATAGATAGTGTTGCCATTTTCCCAAAAAATAATTGGAGAGCCAAACTCTGGATTGGTAGGGGGATTTAGAGTTTTTCTGCCATCAAACCCTTGAGTCTGGGCTCCCAAAGAAGAGTCCGCCTGGTTTCAGGCCCCAAGGCTCTCTTGTAAGGCTCTCAAAGGAATGTCTTGGAATAGACGCGTACTTGTCTATCTCCTCTTCTGGACTGTGGCTCCTCCAGATGGGCACCCCGTCTAATTCATCATGGCACAACTACCAGGGCTTGGCAACAAAGAGGCCTCAGGAAATGTTAGTGGAACTTGACCATATTGCAGAATCTGAGGAGGTATATCCATTCCCCGGGTTCTGGAGGTCTTTCTCCAGTTCTGCCACCAGAACTGGAATCTATTCTGCACACTCCTTCCTTGCAAACTCCACCTGCAGCTGAGCCCAGGAAAGGTAGAGACAGATCCTGCAGGGCTGGACTCTGCCCTTTGGGAGGAGACTATCCTTAGATGCCCGGATAAGCCATCTTGAAAAACTGAGTACTCCAAGTTAATTTTCAAGTTCTGGTGGGAAAGGGTCCAGAACTCTGGAGGTGAGGTTTGAAGAGAGGTGCCTCCTCCAAAGAGACCTGCCTCTTTATCGGACCCAGAATTCCTGGCAATTGTCCTAACACTTTTGGAAAAGGGACTGGGATGATCTAAAGTCCCTGAACTGGAAATCAGCAGGACTTTCTGTTAAATATGAGAGCATATCTTGTCCACCATCAAACAAACACTCTCTTACCCCCAGGTTCCTCCAATTACTGCATTGTGCTCTTCCTCCTGTTTTTAGCTAAATTTCTTGAACAATTTGTCTGAACTTGTCCTATACTTCCTCACCTTCTCTTCACTTCCTACCTCAGGCTCATCCCTAAAAATAAGGCTTTCCTTTCATGCCCTCCCTAATGATCTCATCTAGTCTAATCAGTTCAGGTACCACCTGGATGCTGACAATGTCCAGTCCCTCTCCTGAGCTCCAAACGCAGGTATCCAACTGCCCAGTAGACATCTTGACTTGGCTAACTCACAGACACTTGCAACTTGAATGAACAGAACTGAACTTACCATCTTTTCTCCAACCAGGTCATCCTCAAGTGTCCCCTGCTTCTGTGAATGACATCTCCATCCATGCTTGGTTCCTCCCTTCTCCCTTTCTGGGACATGCAGAGTGATTCACTGACACACCAGACCTCTATTGTGAATAGCCCTCAAACGCACACAGTTCTCTCTATCCTCAGGGCTTTGTTTCTGATCAGGGCCATCATTACCATCATTTTTGCCTAGATAACAACGTCAATCTTAACTGTGGACTAACAAATCCCTTTTCAAATTGTACTTAAAATGCATTTCCTACTGTAGGTAACCTTAACTAAGATGTATTCAATTATGTTCCTCCATTGATTAATACTCACCAGTGGCCACCCATTGTTCTCAGGATAGATTCCAAACTCTTGAACAGTCACAAAAGACCCTGCACACATTGGGCCTTGCTTACCCCTCCAGCCACATCTCTCACCACCTGCCACTCCATCCCTCAGCCATACTGAATTACCAGTAGCTCCCCAATTAACCAAACTCCAATTTCCAAGTATTTGCCCATCAGTTTCCCTGGCTTTTAGTACTTATCTCTCTCACTTGCCTTCTTTATCCTCTCTATTTACCTGGTTAGCTTCTGTTCCCACTTTCAGACCTCTCTTTAAATGTCATTTTCACCAAGAAGCCTTACCTGACTCCTCAATTCTAGGATGGTAACTTCTTTAAAGGGCTCCTACAGCAAACATACCATACTTTATCTCCAAAGCACTAACCATAGTAAGTGGCATAGTGTGTCCCCTTGTCTGTCCCACCTATCAGGTCCTTGAAGGGAGGAACCTTGTCTGTCTAGTTCACTGCTGAATCCCTAGCTCCGGCATGGCACCTGGTTCATAGTTGGGGTGTGTGTGATGCACGGAAGCCAGTGAAGGGACAGATGCAATGAAAACCCTGGGGAAAGAGGTATAGGTAATTACAGAAGTAGGTCTCGGCAGGCTGCCAGATGTAGTAGCCACTAAACGGGATATGGTGGACAGGATCAACTCAAACGTCTCCAAGGCTTTGAGCCTGAGTGTCTGGTAACAGGTCGAGCTTTTCTCCAAGCAAGAAGCACAGAAGGGAAAGGTAGGTTCAGGTAAAAAGTTGCACTCAGGAGCAGAGGACTGTGGGAGCCATCAAATGGACACATGTTAGAAGCAGATGGGTAGATAATTCTGTAGCTCCAAAAAGAGGTTAAGGCTAGAGACATCCATTTGAAATGCTATCTACAGAAGTCAATATAGAATCCATAAAGCTTCCAAGATGAGGATGTACAGAGAGAAGATTGGTGGTAGAAGCTTTGGGAGTGCTTACATTGTGATGGTAGAAGAGGAGGAGGTAGAAAAACGACATTTCCAGAGGTAAGAGGAAAACCAGGAGAATTCCTGGTCATTGGAGTCAAATGAAAAGGACCCAAAGAATGTGCCCATCCACATCCCTGAGTGCTGTAGGAAGGTAGAGGAGAATAAGGCTACTGTATTTGGAAACCAGGAAGGCTCTGATTAAAATGGAAATCAGACGGACCACAGTGTTTAAGGGATGGGAAAAAAGGCAGAAAAGGCAGCAAGCATGGACTGTTCTTTCTGAATATTTCAAACAAGGTGTGGGGTACAGTGACCTAAGGACAAATTGAGAAGGAGTAAAGGAATTCATAGGCTGGGCTACCTAGTCAGACTGGTTGGGCTCAGATCTTAGCCGCACCACTCAGTAGCTCTGTGACTTTGGGCAGGTTTACTTAATCTTCCTAGGCTTCAGTTTCCTGGTCTGTAAGATGGTGGAACTAGTATTACCTGCTTCATCAGGTTATTACGAGGATAAAATGAGATGATGTAGGTGAAACTCTTAGCACAGGGCAGAGCATATAGTAAGTAATCAAGTAATGTGAGATGTTATTTTTAACAAGATCAAGGTGGAAAACTGGGAGAGGGGAGGTATCCAGTGGAGAAGGTGCCATGCAGGAAGGAGAGAAGATGCTGGAATAAGCCAGACTCTGAAGGTGGAGGGGATGGGACTGAGGACCCAGAGGGATTGTTGGGGGTACAGGGAGGGAGGTAGATCTTTTCTGGCCTCAGCTAAGCAGTCACCTGCTGATTATTAAGAGAGGCTGCCACCTCTCTTCCTTTTCCTGGAGAGTCTTGCTGAGTCAGCTTGGAGTTTGTCTCACTCCCAAAATTTTTCAGTGTTTCCTGGAAATACTGCCTCTTGGCTCCTGCCTGCCCACTGGTTCTCAAGTTGGAGGCAGCTGGACCTGAGCAGAAGCAGGATGTGCCAGCAGCATCTGCTGTGAGAGGGAGATTCAGAGAGCCGCTGTCACAGCTTCTCCTTGGGCTGTACCCTGGACACAGGCCAACATCCTGCTGTCCCCTTCACAGTCTGTATCTTCACAGTCATTCCAAATGACCCACCATGGTTAACGATGCTTCTGAAACACTTGTGATGATCTCTGTGGGACTCCTGACTAATCTGTCTCCAGTGTCGGCTCTGCTGAACTGTCCCACTCCACTGCCCACGGTTGTTCTCACACCTGCTCAATCCCTGTCATAGGTCACCCTGCAGTAGCTCCTCTGTCATTGAGGAAGGTATCTCCTGCTCTCATATATCTTCACATTTACCCTCTGCTCCATCCTGACCAACGCTATCCATGCCCATGACCCTCTGCCTTTGCAGAGGTCGCTTTTCTTCCTGCAATACCTTGCCTTCTCTTCCCCAGGCCAGTCTCTCCTCATCTTTCAAGAATGGCATCCAACTGAAAACTTTCCTAATACTGGCCCTGCCACCACCTCTGGTGAGTTGGATGTGCCTCCCCCAGTGTTCCCATGGCAATGGGTGGCCAGCCACATCTTCCCTGTTATTCCTTGTACCTTATGGTAACAGTTGGGGAATATGTCTTTCTTGTTATGAGACTAGGAAATCTTCCAAAATGAAGATTAGGTCTTACTAATGTCTGTATCCTCAGGGCTTAGCAGAGTTACCTATCTACCAATCCTTCAATCCTCAGGAAATACTGGTTGAATGAATAAATGTCCTATCACAGAATGGATGTCTTCTGACAGGAAGATAAAGGACAAAAGCAGATGTTGTTCAGACAACCCCCTAAGTGTTCAGTTCTGGGAGTCAAAATTAGGCCAAGGTGACAAGAACAACCCCCAAGAAAGCAAACAATTGTGGGTTTGATCTTGGGTGACCACCTAGATCTGGTGGCCTGAGTTCCGGTCATTCCAAAGAGACTAGTCTTAAGATGTAGTGTGGAGAAAAAGGTTTCTGGGCTTACATGCATTTTGGAGATGCTGCATACCACGCCCTTCTTTTTAAGATTTACATTGATGATTCTGAGAAGTTCTGTGAGAAAAGACCTGTTTAACTTGAAATCACAACACTGTATGTATTTATGTATGGAGCACTTCTTTCAGTGGAATATTGGTAAATTGTCCACCTTTCACAATGCATACTTTGGAAACAGGCCTACAACATCAGCTGTACTCTGCTAGTTATTTTTGTTGGGGCTGGGATGGTCCATGAGTGAGCAGTTCTTGGTTTAAAGCAGTGTTTTCCAAGCTTCCTTTATTTGCCTTTGACCTTCTGGAGTTTGTCTTATATGTTCCCTCTGTGCTAGTCCTTGGTATTTTTATTTAAATTAAATGAACCAATTTTTCTAAAATCTCATCCTAAATGGCTATATCCTTTAATCATGGATTTTATGTGGTGATTAAATATTTTCTTCTCATCCACATGAAAATATATATATAATGATTAAAATAAAAATGTCTGTCTGTGAAATACATATAATTTTCTCAAGTACTAGAGGCTGATGGATGCGGATACCAGTTTGACGTATCAGGAGTCAGAGAGTGACCATGTGGGCTTGGAAAGCCAGTCAGTCCCTGAGCACTGCCAGCCACAAATGCTGGCAGAGAGGTCCAGCCTGTGACAAGACACCTGGATACCTGCATGTTGGTGCATAGGGACCATCTTGGTATGCCATTCTGGAGTCTGTACTGTTTTCATGCCTGCCTAGATCTTCCTTGGAAGGACATGGAAAGCAAATGCAGATTCTCCCCGGCCTTGTTTGGGAGCTGAGGGATGGAGTAGTGGTAGGAGACACTCTCACACTACTCCTTAAAGCAGTCCTCAAATTATGTTGGTCTAACAGCAGCATCCCGGCAGGAGCAATGTCTTACCTGGTGGCCTGGGATTGACTCTGAGATGGGAAGACTATGAGGAAAGACACCTCAAGGCAAAACTGCTTCTGTCAGTTTGCTTGAGAGAAAGAGCTTAACTTTGGAGTCAAGCAGACCTGAATTTGAATACAAAACTCAGCATTTACTAGCTGTGTGTTCTCAAGCAACTATTTGTTTTTTTGGATAGTCTATTAAAATCCCACCATTATCATCATGGCCCAGACAAGGAAACTGGGGCTCAGAGAAGTTAAGCAACTTGCTTGAGGTCACACAGCTAATAAACAGCAGAGCAGAATTCAGACCCAGATTGGTTTGACATCCATATGTGTATGCTTCTAACCACTGTATTACTGTGCTTTAATTCACTCACTGATTGCACACCTCTTCTGTAGAATCTGTTGCTGGGTGCTGGGGATCAAGTGTCAAGCAAATAGACAAGGCTCCTGCCCTCACAATCCTTGTGTTCAACAGGGGAGACAGACATAAAATCACTAATTGCCCCCCACTAGTAACAATAACAACTGTGGTTAAGTATTACAATGTTAAGTATTACAAAAGAACACTCTGAGTGGCATTTGATCTGGGTGGGGAAGGGAGATGAGACAGTGTCACTTTGAGAAAGCCTATTTAGGTAGAACTGTGAAGCATTCACAAGAATTAACCCCAAAGTATTTACCACTAAATGTGAGAGATGATTTCAATAGTGCATGAAGACTTTTCATATTTTTTTGTAAATGCTTTCATAGACATTACCATTTCATATATATTATTACTTAGGATGATGCTAAAGAATGGGATCAATTAAAATATTAAGCAGTAATACTGGAAAGGTAACAGTCATGGCAAAATTCACAAAGGTCACACTTGAGTAAGCAGGTTATTGTAGGGCCTTGGCAGTTACTTTACATACATAAAGTTCAAACAATTTTGAATTTTAGCTAAGAGTGATGGGAAGCATTGTGGGGAAGGGATACTGGTTAGATCTGTGTGTTGAAAAGGCCGCTTTGGCTACCGTTGGCAAGCAGCTTGTGAGAGGGCAGAATGCAAGCAGGGACCCCTTGTAGGGGTGTATTGTAATAATCCAAACAAGAGAGAATGCCAACTTGGACAGGTGTGTGGGTAGGGGAAAGGGGTAAATGGATTGAAGAGAGGTAATCAGCTGGACTGAGAAATCAAGGAGAGGAAGATAGCTGGGGTGGAGCTTTTCTAGCTGGATGGAGAAGGATGTTGAATTGAGCCCTGGAGAAGCTTGTGAGGTAACCAAGTGTATATGTCAAGTATGAGGTTGTAAGTCACCTGTGACAGAGGTTAACTTTAGTAGCAGGCAACCTCACAGAGCTATTGTGTGACTTGAGAGTGGAGTACAGTACATGCTCCATAAACAGCAGTTCTTTCTGCATTTCCTCTCTCCTCTGCCCTGTAGTGGGCTAGGGATACAGTGGTGGACAGAGCCAGGTCATCCTTTAGCCTCCTATGGCATCTCCTTTCTCTGCACAATTCCTGGCGCACAGTAGATGCTCAAAAATGTTTGTAGAATGAATGAATGAAATTAGACTTCTTGTGACCCAGGGCTACATGAACCTAGCGAATCCAGATCTTTGGTTGGCTGAAAAAATAAAATAAATTTTAAGATGTGGGTGTGAAATCATCAAGTTGGAAAGCCTGGACAAAGCCTGGAGTAGGAGCTCCTTTGGCCAAGCAGACTCAGGGTCCGCGTGGCGAGGGAAGACCTGGTGAAAGCTCTGGGTTCCTGCCCGCCAAAGTATTAGCAGCTCTGGGGAGATGCTGAGATGGGAGACCAGCTCGACCCCGGGCGGGCGCGGTCCCGCCGCGGCCTTTAAAGGCCCACCACGTGGCCATGCTGCCAGCTTGCGTCCCGAGGCGGGGTCGGAGCTGCGCCTGCGCACCGCCCAACAGAGCGGTCCGGGGTTTCCGAGAAAAGCCTCCCAGAGGGGAAAGGAAGGTTGGGAGGCCGTGGGAGGAGTTAGTCCCTTATGCAAATCACAGCGGCGCTCGCGGGCTACGGGCGGGGATTGTGACGCAAAGCCGGGTCCTCCTTCGGAAACGAGGGGGGGGCTCGCTCCACAACCCTCGGCCTCTTGTTCACGAGCCTCTGACGTAGTCGACGTCGCATTTAAAAGCGGCCGCGCACGCGCAGTTAGCGGAAATGCGAACTTAGATTGTTACACAACTGCCTGGGGACGCTCTCGGCGCCCGCCAGGCAGACAGCGTCGCCGCCGGTGTCGCCGCCTAAGCCGTTCCGGGAGTCTCAGGCCCGTCGCCGCCGCTGCTTAGCCGCGCTTTCGGGAGCCTCCGGGAGCCCCAATCCATCCGCTCAGGCCGGACCCCGCCGTCTACGTCTCCTCGGCGCCACTCGCCGCCCGCCGCGCTCGCCGCACTCGCCGCTCCGGCAGACATGAGCGGGGACCATCTCCACAACGATTCCCAGGTACGGCCCGGCCCTCCCGGTTCCCCAGCCCCCGCGGCCCTCCGCGACCTCCAGCGCAGGCCCCGGCCCCGGCCGCTTTGACAGGCCGGGGTTCCCGGCCCGGGGCAGCCGGCCTGTGGAGGTTGGCTCCCTAGGCCCCGGGCGAAAGCCGCCAAGTTACTGTTTGGGCGGATGGCTGCCACTTCAGGCCGTTCCGGAGCCCCTCTTCCCCGGGAGCGCAGGGTGGGTTAGGCCCCCGGTCGTGCGCGCCCTCCGCCTGCGGGGGTAACGATGCCTGTTGTCTCATATTCTCTCCTTTTCTCTCTCCAGATCGAAGCGGATTTCCGACCGAATGGTGAGTTGTGCTCCCTGCCCCGACCTCGGGGCCCCCCAGCCGCCGGCCACCTACCCCGCGCCGGGCTGGAGCCGGGCAGAGGACAGACATGGCGTCCCAGAGACTAAGTCCCGGCTCCTCGCTCACCGGCCCCATTGTTCCCATCGGGCCGCCCCTGGACCCCCTTTCTCGGGACCCCAGCCTCCCCAGATCACGGCCCTCCCAAGAGGGGGCAACGGAGACCCAGAGTCGCCCGCCGACGGGCCTCGGGCTGCTTTTCCCGGCCCGGATTCCACCCGCGAAAGTCGCCTTGTCGACGGTCGGGACTTAGTCTCTGCGCCATTTTCTTTTTTTCTCTCCTCTCCTTTCTGTGCCTGTGTCTCCTTCTCTCCCTCCCTCGGCTCCTTCCCCGAGCTGCCCAGGAAGAGCTTTCTGCAGAGCAAAGCTTTGTAAATAACATACCTCTCCAGAGAGGGAAAGGTGGGAGACGGAATTGTTACTGTTTCCAAAGAGAACTTTATTTTGGGGTTATTGCCTTTCTGCTTACTTCTTTCCTTTTCTGCTCTCAGAATGAAAGATACCCTCTGGCAGCTTTTGATTTTTTTTTTCTTATTTGGTAAGATGTTTATGATAGGAATTAGGTTTCTAAAACTGAAGCCACCCTTTGTGGAGTTCTTCATATTTTGAGATTGTTTTTTCCAAGTTGTGCGCTTTGCAGAGGTGGTAGTACCTCCCTTCAGAAAGTTCTCAAGTTCTCTATGAGCCATCCAATGTAAATCTTGAGCTTCGGAGTACTTTTTAGTACTTTTTTTTTTAAATTAATGTATTACTGACTAAAACTTTTCATTCTGGCTGAGATTCCTAAGGCGGTGTTATTTTAGAAACCCAGTTTAGTGTACTTTTTGGGAGGAAGGGTTGAGCATCTCATCTGGACCTGGTGTACAGCTTTTTCTTTTGGGCTGTGAGGAAGGAAAAAATTTTTATTTATTGATACAAAGAGTGGCCAGCACGCACCCCTGCTTACTGTTCATTCTTTTTCAGAGGCCACTGTTTTTCAGAAATCAAGAGCTAGCTTGCTTTTCCCAGATCTATAGGTTTTTTATCCCTTTTCAGCCAAATCAAGGCATTTATTCTTTGAGTATTTTCACTTCAGTTATTCAGTGAAGATTGCCAAATAAAAAGCTCACCCTGTGGACCCACTTCAACAACCCCTTGAAGGAGAAAGTGTCCTCTGTAGTGTGCTGGGGATTCCCACTGATTCTGATTGTACATATTCCTGCTCAATAGAGTTTTGGTTCCAGGAACTTCTCTAATGGGAGAAGCTGATGAGTAGGTTTTCTGATGTTGTAATCAGCAGTCCATCGTGTTACCCTGCTCTGTAAGAGCAGCCTCATGTTCAGATTTTGAAGTGGGACATCTAGCAAGTGAAGGCACTCTGAGAAGAGAAAGTCTGGTTAAAGTGTAGCATTTCTTGAGCACCTTATGTGGACCAAGCTCTGTGGTGAGTGGTAGAGCTGAACCATGTGCCACAATGCTGCTCTTGCCCTCAGTCCAGTCTATTGGGGGAGACATAAATTTTAAGGTAGGTGGTACTGGAGCAT
This sequence comes from Manis javanica, assembly GCF_040802235.1. NCBI lineage: Eukaryota > Metazoa > Chordata > Mammalia > Pholidota > Manidae > Manis > Manis javanica. The sequence goes on along the minus strand of NC_133160.1, from coordinate 17,097,047 downwards.
ATGTATACCCAAAATGCTTTGGGAGATTAGAGGACTTAATTTTGTCTGGGGATGGGGAGGTGCTTTCTCATAGGAGGTGACTTCTGAGCTGGGTATTGTGCAAGACTAGGTGCTGAGTGTCAGGGGTTGGAATATTTCTTAACTATGTTTAGCCAACCTGTAGTAATTTTAAAAGAGGGGAGATGAGGGTCCCTGTTGTTCACAAAACTACAGTATAGATAGGTTTCTCTGTGATGTGGAAGCAAAGAAGGGATGTGGCAGATGAGGATGCAAGAAGTCCTTTTGAGCCCTCTCAGAGGAAGGGTAGGATCTTAATACAAGAAAAGTGTTCCTTTGACTTTTAGACTGGGCTGAGTAGGTAATTGTATTTAGTAATGAAACGAAGTTTAGTCCTTTCTCCTCAAAGTTCACCTCCATGGTTCTCATCTAAATTTTACAAAGGAACTATTGAATATGTGAATGATTGTGGGCTGGGTAGGTTGTTGATCTTTAGTGCCATTGTTATAGACTGAGTAAGCTGGCTATATTGACTTTTAGGATGTGTGCATTCCCTTTTAATAATAATGGCTAACATTTATTGAATGCTTACTGTCTCTAGGCACAAATCTCAGCTCTTCCCATAGATCATGCAATTTACTTTAATCCTTGGAATGACCCTTACAAGTTAGGTACTATTACCTCCATTCTATAGATGAGAAAACTGAGGCTTGGTCAATTTAAAAGCTTGCCTAAGGGCAGTAAATTGGGCATTCTCGAAGCTCACAGGCTTAGCCACTATGCTATATATATGATTCTAGTATGAAGAAATTAAGAGCTGTACATCTATTACAGAGTGAAAAGGGTGGGAGGGAAGGATTTGATAGTTTATTTGCTTGCTTTTTATCTAAACCTGCTCCTTTAAGAGAAAAAGCACTTTAACTGTCTCCCCACCACCCTAAGGGTCTGACACGGGAGTAGTTATCTTTGTAAATACTATCTAGAAGAAAGTTGTAATGTTAGTAACTGCTTGCTCTATTCAGTGTAACCAATGATTGATTTATATAACTGTGAAAAAACAGCTTAAAAAAATCAGTGTTGATGCTCAGACATATTATTGATCTTTGTATTAAAGAAGAGTTTGTGTAAGCTTGAAGTGGACCTAACTAGCCTGTCTTACAGATTAACTGCAGGTTCATATATGAAAGTAAACATTCCCTCACTTTGCTTGCTCTCTTCTCCTAAGATCTAAAAGATTATACGCCCTTTGGAGCTCTTCATCATAGTTAAAACTGTTGCTGTTCATATAGAATTTCGAACTTCTGGTCTATACTCAACTGCTTGGGATATCTGTTATTTGTGAAATATATTTATATTTAAAACATTGACAGTGAGCTGGGAGTTTCTGGAGCAGAAACCATAATCTCTTTTACTTAACTGAAAAGACTGAAAGTGTTGGTTGCACTGACTATAGTGGGCTGAGTCACTGTTAACAGTAGTGTGCAGGCTGTGGAGTTGATGATGTTAGCATCAGTTTGGGGGTTAGTGAACCTTTTGCTTTTTCAAAGACTTGAAGTTTTTGCTTATCTCTTATGGAGTTGTGGGGTTCCTTGGCATCAGCAAAGTATGCTTGTTTCTGTCAGTCGTTTTTCTAAGAAATATTATATGGGATCACAGTTTGACATTTGTGTTGAGTCTGGGTTAGCTTTATGGATTCAAATTGTATGGGGTAATTAAATATAAATTGTTTCTGAGGCTAACAGATAGTTGTGCTTCTGTGCTGCTGGGCATGGGTTAGGGTGGGAGATGGGAAGGCTGATGATGTGGCATTCTGAAAATTCCCATCACATTTTTAAAACTGCAAACTGATGGCACCTTCAAATGAAATCTGGCACACCTTCCTGTTCAGTCTAGAAACACTTAAGCACTGGGCTTCTGTGTTGTCTGTCTGTTCACTACAACCAGACTCTGTAGGGAACCTTTTTAAAATTAGCTGCTGTAGAATCTTTTTACCACACTTAGATGAGAAACAAATATAGCTTGTCAACAAGTGCTTTTTAGAGTACCACCCAATAAGAACTCAAACAAATTCCAGTATTCCTGGTAAAACAAAATCCTCATGGTTTGAAAGGTGAAAACAAGATAATATTGCTAACTGTTCCCAACTCACACTTTTCTTTGTTAAGTGGATAAAGTAAAATTGGAAAATAGGAACCCAGGGTTTGTCCCTAAATCTAACTTTAGCCAGTAATAGCACAAAGAGAATTGAGTCTGAGTTTTTTCTTTAACATCAGCATAAAAATGGGGAATTGCGAGTTTGAAAGCTTCATTAATTTGTTCTGGGTCGTTAGTGAATTAGTATCCATTTCTGTATTAGACAAGTATGAGAGATTCTTAACATGTTTTAAAAGCTTATATTCCAAAATTAAGCTGTCAGGTTTTTTTGGTTTCCATGTGTGAGGTGTGCAAAATCTCTGCCTTTTGAGTCTGTAAATATGTTAGGGAAAGCTTTGTGTTGTATATTAATTATAGTAAGTTATCCTCTGCTGCTAATGGTGTGGGAAATGATTCTATTGTATTTTCTGGATGTATTTCACTTTAGATATATCCTTCAAATAATACTGAAATCATGTATACCATATATTAGTTGGGTGTGAATCCATATGTATGTTATGGATCTTTATATTTTACATGCAGAATAAAACTGATTTTCTTCAAGCCCAAAGTTGTTTCCCTAGAAGTGTGTTTTGTGAGGAATTGGATCTTTCCCATATGAAACTATGTTGAACTCAGAGTTCTGGGTTCATCTGGAAAAATGGATTAAAATGTAATTTATTTACTTTTGAATGAGACTGTGGAAGTGCTTGAAATGAATATTTGATGTGGGACCCTGAGGTTTAAAAAAAAAATCCTCTTGAAAGAATGGTCACATAAATTCAGTTCTTTCCATTTGGAGGTGGGAAGGAGTCAACTGAGTAACTTTTCTGTGTCCTGTGGTTTAGATTATCTGACTATCCCTTAATTATTTTCAAACAGTTAACTTCACGTAAGGGCATTTGGGCAAACAGTTGAGAAATCAATTTCTTAAGCTAAAAAGTTTGGAATGGGAGAAGTTCCTAACTGACCCTTAAGTGAATAAGGTATTGTGTTTAAAGGAAGGTTGTGTTTAAACTTTGAGTAGTAATACTTGGAACAAGTCTTTCCTATTTCCATGCCTTGTAAATCTGAAGTTTGAGAAGCAGTTTTCCATCCCTGTGGCTCCAAGCCAATAGCTGAAGTAGAAAATCTAAAATAGAGACCATTCGCATGGTGGAATAATTAGCATTTTGTCAACCTCCGCCATCCTTCCCCCACAGCCTGCCTATCTAGGTGTGCACGGTGTGCTCTATGTTGATAACATAGGGCCTGGGTACCATGGGAGAGGGATAAAGACTCTGGTTGGGGTGGAGGTGGGAGGCCTTAGTTTGATAGCCTCAGCTTTATTAAATAGGAAAAGGTTACAGTGGAGTATCTGTTAGATATTGACATTATTTTTGGTTGTGCTAATAGGCAATGACTGATAGTTTGCTGAAATGATTTAACAGCAAAATAGATACTGTTTAACATGATTTTTATTTATGTTAAAGATTCTAAATATTTTTCATACTGGGAGAGAAGTGACTTTGCTGATTATCTCAGATTTCTGGGGTATATGAATTTTAATATCACCAATCTAGACCATATGTTATCATTGTATCAAGTGTTCTGATCTGTCATTTATGTCTCTAAATTTTAGTAAAGAAAGAAACTTACAAGAAAGGCAACTTATGTTTTAAGTTTCTTTTTGGTAGGTATTCATTTTTAACTTGTCTTAAGTTTTTAGGTCCACTCAGTGATCTGCCTGCCACCTTTCCCTTTATGTACTGGTCTTTTTGAGACTTTGTCTGAAATGTATAGTAAATACATTTATTTACATCTCCCTCCTGCCCTCACTCCTCCACCCCTTGGTGATTTGGGGCAAAAGTGCATCTCTACCAGGGGGATAATTCTGCTCTGAGCCTTTGAAGTCAACTTTGCTTTTGTGGATTTAAGGAACCAAAAAACTCAGTTCATTAGCATTCCTGAGATACACTTAGATAAGCTCCAACAAAGGGTGGGAAGGCAATCAACATTATTGGGGATTTTAATTCTCTCATCTTTGTTGTTAATGTTGAGAACAGGTTTAATAGATACCTGGTATTCTAACATTTTCCTATATTCTAAGAATAAAAGTAAGCCATGGCTTAGTCACAGTATTCTTTGCATTTTCTTAGCACTACCCAGCAAAGATAGATGCCTGGGACCTCTCTTTGAGGAGACATGCTTGGCTGTTTGGAGTCTACAAAAATGTTTTAAGTTGAGCGTTAGTCCTACACTGGAATAGCACCCTTTTGCCACTTACTTAAAGGCCAGATTTTAATCTTGCCAGCAAATATGAATGCCCAGGTTTTAAAAGCTGCATGGGCAAAATACTAGTTGGGCAGACTTAGCAGGTTTCAGGATCTGTGGAGTTGGGGAATCTCATTGGCTAAGTTCTCTTACTTTACCCAGCTCCTAAAAGGTAGTCTCTCTATTTCTTAGTCAGCTATTGGAGCTCTTCTGTACAAGTGGGAGGAAGGAAACTGATTTTGAGAGCTTAGTAGACACCACATTTTTGTATTCATTAAATCTTAATTTAATGGGTAAAGTGCAGATTTCTATAGACTTGTAGGAGAACCAGAAGCCAAGAAAGGAAATTTTTTCTTTTTTTTACATCTTCTCACTTCCCCTTCTTGATAGCATACTGCCTTGATCCAGATTCCAGAAATCCCACTCAGGCTGTAATTGGTAAGCTTTTAGTTCAGATGTCACTGCCTATCTGCTGGTAGAGATAGCGTAGACCCTTTGTACTAGAATGTTAGGTCTTCAAGAGATGCTTTGGTGTTAAGGCTGGAACCAGATTGATACTGAAGCATACTGTCCTCTTGAACAGATGTGATAAGATAGAAAATTGGAGTAGAAATTAGTAAAATCTAGTTAAGTCCCTGTTCTTACTAAGAAAGTTGCCCTGGCCACTGTGCCCTATTTTCTCATCTATCAACAAGGATGATATTTCTATGCTTCACAGGCTACTAAGAATTAAATGAGTATATGAAGTTCCTCTCTGTCCACATTTTAGAATTTGAACTTAAGCCCTTTAATAGAAGTATGGATTTTCTATTAAAGATCTGCAGAGCTTATATGTCTATTACATCTCAGTAAAAAGAAAAAAGATTCTCAGAGTTTCACCTTTCAAATGCATTAAAAAAGTAAATGCCAAGTTCAGTTATTTTTGTGATTTTTTTTTAAACCACAAAATGCAGTGTATCTTGTGTTAGCATGTTTTCTCAAAGACTGCTCTGTACTCCCCCAAAACATTTTTAAACTGAAAAGACTCAAATCATCTGAAAGATACCTGAACTTTTCACTTATTTAAATGGTTGCTTAAAGTGACCAACTTCCTGTGAAATAGTAATTCTTGGAAATGCCTTAAATAATAAAGCGTAGGTATGAGAATTTAAATAGCAAACTTTATGTTAACAGTTTTTCACGAGTATAGGCATCTGGGAGATACCATGAAAAAAACAATCTGGTCAGCAGAAATTTCAGCCAATGCTGATTGAATTGCCTTGAATTTGTTACTTTGGAAATGCTACTGAAAGTAAAACACTAACATCCATTAGATTAGGCCAAATGGAACTTAGTAGGGATCTTATACCATCGCTCAAAAGGATTATCAGAGAAGCATCAACAACAGGAATGGACTTCAGAATTAATATTCAGTTAAAGGTAGACCAGAGAAAATAATTTTGTAGGATAGATATAGAATAGGGTCTAATTTTAAAGAGTCTTCAGAGAGAGTCTTCCAAAGGTAAATATCTCAGGAACATATGATCCTTAAAATACATGGAAAAAAACTATGTGAAAGTGAGTATTTATTAATACTGCATGGTTATATTGCCCTCAGTATGGGAGAGTGTCCAAAGTAGGATTGGATTTAAAAGTTTTCAAAGCTTGGGCCTTTTAGATAATTTTTCTCTGATTCCGAGTGTGAATAGCTTTTGGAGGGGTTGGGGAGGAGTCTGTCATTTCCTCCCACTCCACAACCAAGCAACCATGATATAATGATATAGTGGGAAAGACAAAGACTCTTGAGTCATGTGGATTTGAATTTGAGTTCTGGTGCCTCTGCTCAGTAGTGAGGTCTTTGAATAGGTTAATGTCTGAGCCTTAGATCTTCACCTGTAGTCTAGGTCTGGTATTTATCTCACAAGATTGAGGATTAAAGAGCATGTGAGGATCACTTTAGGAAGGGTAAAGCTTAGAACAAAATTTTTAGGTCCTTGCCTATTCGTTTAAAAAAAAAAAACTTTTTTTCAGAAATGGCTTCTTTTGTCTTTTATACAAAAGGAACATACTTACTTCTTTAAATCTGGGTTTTGTGAGATATTACCCACGGATGAGGGTCACTAGGAAGCCTGGAATACGATACTGTTGCTGTGAATCTGAGACAGGCCTGTGTGACTTGATTCTGTGGCTGTATATAACCACTTTGTTTCTCATAAGTTTATTACCATTTAAAAATCTTTGACAGCTAAAAACTCTTCCGCCTTTGTACTTGGGCAGGTGCAATATTTAGAGATCTACTTAGGAAGCTAAAATTTCATGTTTAATTGCAAATAGAAAATTAAGTTGCCATATTCATTCATTCAGACACTCAGAGTAAATACCAGTAACAACTAGACACAAATGACTAAGACAAACCCAAATGACTCTCAGAACAAACACTCCAAAGTTAGTACCTTTTAGGTCTGCACACTCCTTCCTCTCTTGAGATTTTTTATTTTGCACTGGGTCTCAGTACAAAGGCTTCTGTCATACCGTGGTGAATGGCATGGAAGGTACTTTCTGGTGGTTATTGCTTCACTATCAGTGAGAGAGAGAGATCTCCATTCCCAATCCAAGGAGGTTTTTTTTTCTTTTCTTTATTAAAAAACTTGGAGACCTAGGACCTTCCATTTCCAAAGATGTTCACACTCAAAGCTGTTTTGGAATGTGCTTTTGTTTTGTTTTTTTTGAATGCTTCAAGCTTATTAAACCTTTTCGCCTGGAATAAAGAAGGTTTAGTTTTAAATGATATTTATTTCCCATTACCTTTTTTGGATCAGACACCTGTATTGCATGAGTTTAAGAAAACTTTTCAGGTTTCCCTGAATAGGTAGACTTATCAGAGTGACTAGAAATAGTCACGTTCTGTACAAGTGGTTCATGTGACAATAGCTAATTCAGGTATTTGCTTGAAATAGTTTAAATCTTTAAGCTGAATTGCCTGAAATAGAGTGTAAAATCACCATCTTCATAAATTTGAAGAACTAAAATCTTAGAGATGATGCTTATTAAGGTCCTGGGAAGCTAATTTTATGAAACAGTTTAAATATATTATTATTATTACTCCTTAATCCATGGAGTGCCTTGCTATGGGCAGTACATGAAAGCAGTTAAACTCCTCAGAGGTAGGTTCAGAGTACATAGTGGTATTACTTACGATTTGAACACTAGAAAAGTGATGGAGACTAAGTGTTAGACTTACTGTGCCTTATTCTTAAAAATTAGTGCATTTTCATGAGAATGGGTGCATTGTCAGTAGTTCTTGCTATTTAACATCAGAAATAAGGAAATGAGCCTCTTGAGGAATTGCCCGTACTTCAGGATCTATTTTTTAATTTTTCATGGTTCCATTAAGCCGTGAAAAGAAACAAAAGGGAAGGAGAGGAGCACACATTGGCTGGTCTTTGTAATTGCTGCCTTATTACGGTGACTTCTAAACCCACAGCTCCCCAAGGCCAGACACCTCAACTCTTGAGAAGTCTCCCTGTTAGTTGCCTTAGCAGTGCAGAAGTCAGTGGCAGATAGGGTGGGCTCAGTTCAGTTTCAGTTGGAGATGGTTTGACCATAATTACTGTTTTTTCCCCCTTAGAAATCAAATCACCTTCCTCTTCTCTTGAATGCAGTTATGATATGAAAATAGTCACCAGTAGAACTTTATAGTCCTTTGTAGATGTTAGCGCCACCCTAATCTCAGAATGTCAGGAAAGATGTCTATTAGCAGAAGTATGCTTGGTTTTTTTTCCCCCCCTTTGGGGATATTGATTCTGTTTGTATAAAAAAGAAGCTAAACTTTCTTTTCCCTGTAATCCTAAAAATACTATAGAACTTCCTTAGGACTGGAGCTAACCTGTAGGATTTAGATGTCAGAGAGTGAGTGACTGTGTTGAGGTCAAATTTTTAGAGGAATAGTTTATAGTTATACTACAGTGTGATGCAGTGTGTCTGTGAGAACACACTTAGCAGAGTATCAAACAGAACCCATACTATCGTACATACGTAACTATGAACATCAGTAGATGCAGTTGTACAAAAATGAAGATAACTTTACTAAGTACATTTACTGAGAACTTGATTTTTTTTTTAAAAAGGCCTCTGTAGCAATCCTATTTTCCAGAAATGAAATTCGCTGTGCATTCTTCTCTCACAACTCCCTTGGTCATGTTTTGATCTGTTGAAGTATTCCTTTACCCTGGAATGCCTCTTAGTCTTTAGGATTCGGTATGCTTTACTAGGCTTCATTTTACTACTGATGTTTGTGAAGACGCTAAGAATTGTAAACTCCCTGAGAATTAGAAACATCAAAGAGCCTGTTTGAGTATTGAAGGCATAGTGGGGGGATGCTCCATTTCCTTTCTAGTGAAGTCTGTCTGCAATCACCACTTAACCCCAAGGCAGAAGTAGCCACTTTTCTTTGGCTCTCGGTGAGCCATCTTGTCCTCTTCCAAGTTTTCATTCTAGTCTGGAGAAATTTACGTTTTGCTTCCTTAACTAGGAAGCAGGCAAGAGCACTGTCTCACTCTAAATGGTCAATACAGATGCTTTCAACAAATAAAGTTGTGAAATTGGAACTCCACTCTTGCCTAGCTCACCAGCTGTTGAAAATCAAATTAGAAACACTGAGAGCTTTAAGTTTTCATTGTTCTCAAGCTAATGTGCCTAAGAGTCACCTGGGAGTGATTGGTAAAAAAAAAAATCCTATGCCTCAAAAGTTGATTCTGTAGTGGAGCAGACTGAGAAATTGCATGTTTAAATATATCTTTAAGAATCCCAAATGATGCTGATTAATACAGGTGACCCAGAAAACATCTTTGAAGAAACTGATTTCTGTGGACTTTACTATATTATTTGGCTAAGATCTGTGTTTTGCTACTATTTATTAAGGTACTCCGTTGGTCCCTGTTAAGCTTACAGGATTTTTTAAAAAGGACCAGAACAGAGTTTTCCAATGTATGTTTATAAAAAAGGTTGATACTTTTCCCACACTAATTTGAATAAATATCTTCTAGCTTTCAATAAGCATTTACCTAAATAGCAGAGATAGTTAACTGCCTTTACAGCTGTTTTCCAAGCCATTATTTGATTCTGATGTTATCTTTTAGTATTGGGTGACTAAGTGGATCACAAAGAGGAAAGGGTTGTTTCCATATCCATACTCATATTCCTAGGTTAAGGCAGGACTATAGAAGGTAAGTGGGGAGGTATCAGCATAGTTCAGTGGAATGCAGAAGATCTAACCTATGAAGGTCTCTACCTTTAGATTAAATGAGGGGTCTTTAGCTTCTGATGCCACTGATTGAAATGGGCAGCATCAACATCATCTGAGAATTTGTTGAAAATAAAAGTTCTTGGGCCTCATCCAGACCTATTGGCTCAAAGTTTGGGAGTGGAGGCTTGGACATCTGTGTTTTAACAAGTCAGTCAGGTAGTCTTATGCACGCTGAAGTTTCAGAATCAATGAAATAGAATAAGACTGAAGATCATTTTCTCCTGTTAAGCATCACAATTTTAGGAATGAAAGACAGTTGACAAAGTCCTTGTACTCACCTGTACTCACCAGTGAAATATGGACTTGGGAGTTAGATAAACTTGGGTACAACTCTTGTTAGCTAGATGGTCTTGAGCAAGTTATAACTCTGATCTTAGTTTTCTCATCTGTAGAAGGGATGTGACCTCAGAGTCATTCATATTAACAAACACCTAATACTACCTGGCATAGCTATATCCCCAAAGTCAAATAATTGATAAGAATAAGATAAGTTGATCAAAGTAAATTTCTGGTCAGATGCATAAGTCCTGACATTCATATGATGCCTACAATTAGTTTTGTAGTAATTCAGCCTCTTAAGCAGAGTTTCTGTATATTCACAAGGCTTATGGCTGGGCCTCAATACTTATAGTTATGGAGTAATTCATAGGGAGGAGAGTCCTTTGAAGCATAAAAAGGAGCCAGTTACATGATTAGCACCAGAAAGCCTTCTAAAGAACATGTATGTGTTTAGACTTAAGGCTTTCTACATTACAGCTGGTCACCCAGTGGCCCATGCATTTTAAGCACAGTAAGTAATGATACTCCAAACATAGGAGGGCCCCTTGGTTGAGTTAGTAACAGGATGCATGAAGCAACCCATCCACACACTTGACACCTGTATGGCCGTAAAAGACTTGGGGGCATTTTGAGGCCAATGCCTGTAGAAAGGCTGCTCAGGCTAAACTGTGGATTCCTACCTACCATAGGCAGGAGGTTTGTAGTCACTTTGACTACTTCACAAGCATGAAGCACTCATTTAATAAAAGCAAAGGAGGACAAGCCTGCAGGAATGAGCCTGTCCTAATTGAGCTGGCCTGAGAAGGTACATTTTCAGGTTAGACAAGTCCTTTTTCCCTTTTAAGTTCTGCCTCTTGGGAGAGAAGAAGCATTTTCTGTGCAGGGATGTTCTTGTGAAACGTGACTTGCTACAGAGAATATGAAATGCAAGTGCCTGTATTAAGGGTATTGCACTGGTTTATAAATACTTTTGGAGGCAAGAATGAAAAATTCCAACTATGTCCTGTATTTAGACAACAAAGATGAGTTAGTAAAATTGGATTTGTTTGCTATACTCTTGCAACTTAAAATAACTGCTCTATCTAGGTTTGACTTCGGTCCCAATGGACAAATACTGCAGTTGAAGTGTTCTCTGGGAGGCACTTATTGAGGCTCTCCAGGTGCTCTGGCCCGCTTTTGAGATGGCTAGTTTAAGCCAGGCAAATGTCTGGCTGGCCCAAAGAAACTACACAGCATAGTGTCTTGCCGTGCAGGGGAAAGACTCCTGATGGATCCAGCAGGTAGTTGGTGGTAGAGAATGCTAGGCAAGAGTCAGGACAAAGGAAGTCTCAATCGTGGCCAGTTGTGACAAGAGCAAATCATACAGTGTGGTACATCATGCTCCCTACTAGTAAAAAGAGGGTGTTGTCCAAGCTTCTCAGTCAGCACTGTCCAATAGAACTTTCATGATGGAAATGTTCTGTGTCTGTGCTATCCCATATGGTAGCTGCTAATCATGTGAGACGAGCCTTTGAAATGTGGCCAGTGTGGCTGAAGGACTTAATTTTTAAATTTTACTTTATTTAAATTTAAAATAGCTACATGTCACTAGTGGCTATCATATTGGACAGCACAACTCTAGATAAAATTTAGATAGGAGCAGAGATTCAGGTTTAGATTTTGCTTGGAATGTGAGTGGTTGGGGGGCCCTGGGAACTTAAAAATCCAAAACAGGTGTGAATTTGGTGTGTTAGGAGTTAGTCATCCTTTTTGTCTGCTTTGCCTTATCCTGGTGACATGCTAAAAGAACTTATGACTGGTAAGTAACGTTGTATTTACCCAAGCAGTTGGGAGTTCAAACAGAGCACTGTTTAAGGACTTTTGAATTGCATAAATTCTCATTTATTTCACCAATCCTAAGAGGGAGGTCACATCTATTTTGTAGTTGACAAAACAAATGAATTTACATTTATATACACCTTTATGGATCATTATCCTTTAAAATGGTTGGTACTAGCTCACAACATTTGAAATTGCAAGTTTTTAACATGTTGCTATAACATGAATTAATTTGTCTGACTATAAGTGGTAGAGAATCTGAAATTGTACAGGCAAGTGAACAACACTCAAGAGGTTAACTCACCCAAGGTGTTGCTTAGTAAAAGCAAATCAGAACTCAGCTTCTGCACCCTGTCTGAGGTCTTCCTCTCATTTGCGTGGTCATAGTGTGTGTAGACAGCATTTTACATACAAGTAATCTGGCCAACAGTTAGACAAATATTTGTCTGATGGAGCAAAATGGGATTGTAGTCTTGGCCACTTATGAGGACCACTGACATATAGTGGACATACGATATCTCAGAGAACAACTTGAGTAAAATTAATTAAAGACCAAGGCCAGATCCCGTTTTCTCCAGCTTTAGCTTCAAATCATGATCAGTTACTTTTGGGGTAGAAATAGGAAATGGAATGAAAGATAAAATAAACAGTTGATATTTGAACATTTACTGTCTCCACTTTTGAGGAAACGGGCTCAAAGCTGTATAGCGTAAGTAGACCACACAGTTGGGAGACTCACCTAGGCCTGCCTGCTACCATACCCTGAGTTTTTAAGTGTGACATAAAATGAGGTAAAGGGGAGACTGGGTGACTCAGTCATGCCCTGGCAATTCTGGGCTATAGTGGAGGGCCCATATAGTATCAGACAAGGGCTCTCATTTCTTAGAGCACTCACCTTCATTTACAATAGATCCTTACTGGACTGATTATGACTAGGAGGCTCTGTTGCACTTTATTGTGTAATCCCTTCCTTATTAAGGAAAGCTTGCCTGCCTGTGCAGCAAAGACCCCTGGATAATTTATTTTTTAGCAGTTCAACTTGTGCCTGAAGCCTCTTATTCCAGAAATCATTAAAACCTCTATCTGAGTACTCAAGAAAAAGTATCTTTTTGTTACCCAAGGATTAACTGGAAACCCTACTCCACAACCCCCCAGTTTTAGAAGGATCCTGAAGTCTGCTTATTTATGAAAGAATTTCATCAGAGGTGGTCAGTGGTATGTGAACAAGTATGATGTCCCCACTTTAAGGCATATAAATAACATGTAACTAGCTTGCTGCTTAAGTAGAAGTAGAACTGGGCTCAGCATTCATCTCCCTTTCAGAATTCTCATGCATGTGACTGTCTTAATTTTGCAGAGCAGTAGTAGATTTTAAATACTTTTTAAATCAGATTAATTAATGGTAATTCATGAGCTGTTTTAAAAGGAGAAAGGTGGGAGCCAGGCTTAACATGGTTATGGTAAGGTTTAGGAGAAAACTTAGGAGTCACAGGTAAAGCAGGTCATTCACACACTGACCTTGAGAAAGGCACCTCTTTCCACAGAGGGCATGGAGTGTAATATCTAGTCACTATTAGTGCAAGGTACTGCAAATCATGCCCTTTTTTATATGACCCATAAACTAAAAGTGATTTTTATAGTTTTTACTGGTTGGGGAAGAAATAAAAAAGAATATTAAGTACACGTGAAGCTAATGTAATGTGATCTGTCAATTCAGATTTTGAAACATTATGACACGGGAAAATTATATGAAATTCAAATTCCAGTGTTGATAAAAAAATTTTATTGGAATTCAGATATGCTCATTCATTTACAGATAACCTGGCTGTTTGTGCCACAGTGGCAGAGTTGAGTACCTGCAACAGAGATCAAATAGGCTGCAATGCCTGAACTATTTACTACCTGTTCCTTTGCAGAAATATTTCACTGATCGCTGGATTGGTGAGTGGTGCTAGTTGCTTACCTGACTGGACAGTGGTTGTGTGTATCACAGGAACCTCATGAAGCTTTTCGTATTTAGTAGTCTCTAGCTCCCAAGAGAATCTGCATAAGCCAAGTGTCAGAAGTTTGCTGTGAGCTTGCAGCTTCATTAAGTCTTAATCCACTTTTTTTCTAGTCATTCACTTTCCCAGTTGAGCCCACTAGCAGGACTCAAGTTACCTCAAGTCTTTCTCTAAAACATGGTTGTACCCACTGATGTCCATACACAAAGACAATTTCTATTCTTAGGAGCCTAACTACCTTACTCTCCTTATCTAAGCTGGGGTAGCTGTGTCACCCCATTTTGTAGCTCTTCTTCCTCTCCAGTGGAGGGTGGGTGGGGGCACAGTGGGTGAAAACCTCTTCTTCAATTGTAGAGACTCAATATTAGCTGTTTAAAAAAAAAAAAAAAAAGTCCCCAGGGACTGACTCAGCACCTTGTGCCTGCTTTTTAAAGGGACAGAGAGACCCAATTGAAATAGAAACTGGTAATAAAATCAGTAGCTTGTCCATTACTGCAAGTGGTTGATATTTGGTATTAATCATTTTAAGTCCCAGGTCTCATACACAGGAAAGTTTGAGAACCACTTCTCTCAAGTGTTAAAAATTGTTCTTTTTATCTTAATTTGTTTAAACTAAAACAGTTCTTTAAAGTCACAGAATTCTTGTTGTTGGAACTGTAAGGGGTCAGTAGATAAATTTACAGATTAAAAAAACTGAGACCAGAGCAGAGAAATGAATTACCTAGGACTCCATCAGGACATTGCATAAAAGACTCAGTTGCTCTTAGGATGTTTTCTTACTGTTAGGAAGTGGAATTGACTTTTAATGTATGTCATTTAGCTCTTGGCATAATAATATAATTGCAGCCTGTTTTGGCTCCTAATTGTCTACAAACTCCACTCAGAAGACCTTATAGTTAATTAGGCACTGTGTACTTTCTTCAAAGACAGTTTTGTGGTCCCACTACTTAACTTTGAGTTCTTTTTTTATTTTTATTTTTTATTTTTTCAGTGTAATGAATTGGTCCCTGGGAATGAGAAGAGGGTGAGAGGAAGATGAACTTGAATTTAAGGAGAATAGAAGGAGTAGGATGGGAGAGAAGGTTGTAAAACAAGTTAAAATAGGTTGCATAGACAGGAAGGGGCTCAAAAGACAGATTAAAGTAATTATACTGTTATAAATGTATAAAAGGAGTCAAATTTAAATGTGGAAGTGGACTGGAAGAGAGAACATCCTCTGACCATTTAATTTTTTTGTGTGGGATTGAGACCTAAAGCAAGCCAATTGGCTGCTTTATGTTGTGTCTTTTCCATGGCAAGGAAGGCCTTTAAGGACAAGGTCTTCTGGCTACTAATCTTAAAGTTGCTAATGTTTAAAGAGTCAAGGCAGGTTCTTCTAAGTACTTTTAAGTCCGTTTGTGGTATTTCTTTTGAATATGTAGACAATGGAAAATGTCGTGACAGGTTTTAGAAACTTGAAGTTGTGTTGCAGAGCTTATAGAAACAAGATTGAAAATGCTGGGCTTCTGTCTTTGAGCAACTCTGAATCTTTTAATGCGATGTACTTAATAAGTTTTTGGTGATGAAATTGTACCAAGTATTGAATATTGAGGGGAAAGACTTAATAAGCAACTTTCAAAATAACTGGCAATCTTCATTTGATTAAGTTTGACTCTTTCTTTGACTTAGCCTCCATACCTTCTTATGAAGGTCTTTTCTAGCTGCAACATTAAAATCTAATTCTGGAACTTCATGGGGCCAAGTCCAGGGCAACTTGGGGCAGTTATGGAGACCTTTTTCTTCCCTCCCTTTTCAAAGTTACTGATTTAACAGCTGCGGCTATTGGGAAGGGTCGGGTCAGGTATTAATGCTTATTATGGAACTGCAGGAGAGCAGAAACGTGGTATTGTTTCCTGCTGTATTCTCACACCTAGGGCAATGCCTGACACAGTATTGGCACTCAATAAATATTTAAATGAATGAAAATATTGTGAACTCCAGCTCCTTAAGAGAATAAGAAATATTTATACTTGCTCTGTCACCTTCTCTGCTGGGGTTTTTTGTTTTATTAGTTTGAGAGTAACTACTAGGTTCCTAATAGGGTAAACCCCATTAGTTTCAATAATGAACAAGTCTGGCCATGACAAAAGGTCTTGTATTGTATATAGTACACATTGGGGAGAACAAATGATAGGACTTTAAAAATTGTTAATGTTAACAGTTCCCTTCTCATTCTTTAGAGCTGAATCCTCCTGACATCCCCCCCTCCCCCACCCCCCCGCTTCCAGAGCTCTTTGAGGTTTTAGCCAGAAGAGCCTCTGTCCTGCTTACTTTGAAAGGCTATTAACTGCGCCCTGGAATTTTGGAAATGTTCGCATTGAGAATTGCTGTAAAACAGTGATAAGAACTCTTCTGTGGACAGCAAGTTGAAATCAGCCACCATTGGGTTTCCTGGATTGAAACTCGACCAATATTGAAGTCTGAATTTAGACAGCTGTGTTGGGAGAGAGGGAAGGGTAGAATTTTTCACTCTCCTTCCATCCAATTTCCAACGATAGGCTTCGTGACAACTTTGAGTCTGGCATTAAATTCCTGGGGAGATTTGCACATGCCTGATACTAACCACACTCCCGGATGCCAGTCTTTATCATCAAGACCAGCTTGTTATCAGTCCTAGACCAGAACAGTCTTCTTTTAAAGTGTTAGAGCATACAGGGTGTAAAGTGTTAAGTTGAAATATTGATTTAGTTTAAACTCCAGCTTCTGGGGATGTGGTATCCATGGTTTTGAAGGTCAGGAAGGAAGAAGATGCTAGGATTTATCCCACCGTAAGTGATTTGATAAATGAGCACGGGATAAATATCTTCCTAGAAAATTTTTCACCCAGTGTTTCATCCAAATGGATCCACTGTTCACTTTCCTAATGCACTGGTTGTTGTATATTTGTGTGTCAGAGATGAGCAGAAGTTACCCTTGGCAAAGTTGTTTTGTGAGTACCTCTTTGGGGAAGGCAGCTTTTTAGTTGAATAATCCTATTCCTCACTCCCATCTTCCTCATGCTTGACTTGATGGCTACTATTGAAGGAGGAGCCCACCATATTAAACAGCTGATTTAAGCCTCAAAACCTGTCATTAAAAGTCAGTGTAAAGAGGTCTGGCTCAAAACATGGTAAAGAGCCCTTCTGTACTCCTGGAAAGTTTCAGTCTTTGTTTATAAGGAAGCAAAGGACTCTTCTCTCCTCCCCTGATCTGATTACCCTGATAGTTCAGAAGAATGGTGGAGTAGCAGAATGCTTTAAGGTCATGAAATAGTTGATAAAATGATGAGTAGTCTTTGCTGATTCCTAGCCTTTTCTCTCTTAATGAAGTGTAAATGTTTATGCTGGAGTTGAATTATGATTGCATTAGAGACCCTGGGTGGAATAAGCTTGGCAGCACAGTTAGCCACCTACTATTGGCAACTAAACTAATGCAGATGTGTTTCTACTTGGCGAGTGTTAACTGGTGTTGTCAGTGCATCCCTTAAAACCTGTAGGTCGCTTAGGTTCCAGGGTACAAGATTGTTAGAGCAGGTCAAAGTTCTACATCTTTCCTAGGTCTGTGTACACGAAAAAAATCGGACAGCCTTTATCTGTGGTTGACGGTGAGGCGAGGTGACTGGGCATGGTTGCTGACTTCAGTCCATCTGTAGAACCTCAACCTTAAGTTACAGGGAATGATTGGGTGGACTCAATTTGGTTCTATGTAAATTAATCATGAAGAAGGTTCAGTAATAATTGTATTTTATTAACAGTTGTCAACGTGTTTGTAATTTTGTAGAGATTAGCCAGGGATCCTATTACAACCATACACAAAGAATATGTTTGACTTTAAAAGTAAAATTCTTTAAGGTCACTTAAGTTTTGGGGATCCCAGTTTCTTCATGTATAGTAGAGATGAGTTTATCAAAGTCATAGGTATCAAGTTGATAAGCAGAGATTTGAAGCTCTTAATCACGGACCTTTGCTGCTTTCTTACTAGACCCAGTAGTTTCATGACTTTTACCCAAGGTCATATAATAACTGGTAAAAAAGGACACTAAAGCTACAAGAAGTAGGAGTGTATATTTTTTCTTAGGAAACTACTTTTGACACACATGGCTTTAAAGAGGCAAAAAATATAATTCTAGGATTTTATTTTTAATATGCCCCTCACAAGAATCAACTATACTATTTCCTTGCTGTCAGGAAGTATATTTCATTTAATTTTGCTCAATTATGAGAAGAAGAATTTTTCAGCAATAGATAGTTGAGTTTAATGGCTCATATGCCAAGAATACTTTTGCCTTCCTCTACTTTGCTAACTCCCTCTTGTTCTTCAGTAAAATTTAGCTTAAACACTGCCTCTTCCAGGAAGCCTATGTTGACTCCTCATTGCCTTCTTTGATTCAGGCTCTTTCTTTTGTTCTCTGGTTGCATCAGGCTGTTTCTGCTCATTATATTACTTTTCACCTGGAAACAAAGGGACAGTAAGCCCAGATTGAATATTTTTACTCTTCAGACTTTGTTCAAAGTGCCCATAAATTAAGTAATTCTACTGCCTTAATACCCTTACTGAAAAATAGCAGGACACAAAAGTAGAAAATTCTGCCATCTTGTAAGAGATAGAGGTAGTGACACCCACTTGTATCACGTGTAGACATTTGGGAAAATGTCTGTTACCATTAAAGGTCACATAGTTTCTAAGTACAGGAGCATTATGATACACTAAAAACATTGCTACTTTAATTTCAGACATTTAACATTTGAGATTTTGAGGGTAGAAAAGGAGTTTTCATCCATTTAAGCAAATCTAATATTAACAAAGGTTTCTTTTCTGCTAAGTTAATTGTCTCTGTCTTGACATGTACACAGACCAGCATTAATTTCCTGCCTTGGAAGTGTATATTCAAGCTGAATTCCTAGATATGTATTGCTGGGTCAGAAGAGAGTGTGTAAGTTAGTTTTGTTATATAAATACTGTCAGATGTCCCTTCCATAGGTGTTATACATGTATCTTTTCAGAGATGTTAAAAGAGGCAAAATGTGTCTTAGATTTGATGAATTAGTACCACCCAGAGTTGTGAAAATTAGAAGTGATAAGCATACTATCTTGTGCAAGGAACACACATAGTAAGGGAAATAGCTATTACTCTTCTTTTGTGAAATGGGGATAATATTTTCTTATAAGAGGGTAAGAAAATTAAAGGAGACATGTTTCTAAGCATGGTTCTGGAAGCTATATTAGTGCCCTTTTCCTCTTGGGTGCCTTGGGCTGTGTCTAATTTGGATTCACGTGTTAGTTACCTTACTGAATTGTAAACTCCTTGAGGGCCAAGTTTATGTCTGATGAGTCTTGATAGTAGGGTGCTTTGGATTTAAGAATATACTGAAAGTGGTTGCAAACTGAATTAGCCCTCAAAATATAATTCTAATTACAGTGGTAAAAGGTTTCGTTTTTCTTTTGCATATTAATTATCAAGTCCTTGTGTAATGCTAGTCAGCAACTATTCCTGCAATAAAGGACCCTGTTACTTTTCCTCTTCTGTCATTTGGAAGTCTCTTAAAATCTTTGTTAACCTTAAGGAACAACTTAGATAACAATAACACAAGATACTGATTCCTATTCTGTCACTTACCTTTCCTTCTGGAGTAACTTGAGTTAAGTTAGAGTGAAAAGAATTATTTGTTACGTATCTTCTCAAGACTGTCAGTTTTCAGTCTTCCTTGTGTCTCCATCTCATATTTTTTAATCCTAGGATTTGAAACCATTGTTATCAGGAAGTTATTATGTGACCTGAATAAATGAGGCTTTGAATGAATGAATATGCAGTCGTTTGCATCTTTCATTTCTAATCAGTCAAGTTTAGCATTTATCTTGCATTAACAGATTAACTTGATCTTGCATTTAACAGATGTTTGAAGTAGCAAGATCCTTTCTCTAATACATGTTAACAGAATCTGTTTTTTTAATTTTGGTATCACTAATATACAGTTACACGAGCAACTTTGTGGTTACTAGATTCCTCCCATTATCAAGTCCCTACCACATACCCCATTACAGTCACTGTCCATCAGCATAGTAAGATGCTATAGAATCAGTACTTGTCTTCTCTGTGCTATACTGCCTTCCCTGTGCACCCCCACCCGCACATTACGCGTGCTAATTTTGATGCCCCTTTTTTCCCTTCCCACCCATCCTCCCCAGTCCCTTTCCCTTTGGTAACTGTTAGTCCGTTCTTGGGTTCTGTGAGTCTGCTGCTGTTTTGTTCCTTCAGTTTTTTCTTTGTTCTTATACTCCACAGATTAGTGAAATCATTTGATACTTGTCTTTCTCTGCCTGGCTTTTTTCACTGATCATAATATCATCTAGCTCCATCCATGTTGTTGCAAATGGTAGGATTTGTTTTCTTATGGCTGAATAATATTCCATTGTGTATATGTACCACCTCTTCATCCATTCATCTACTGATGGACACTTAGGTTGCTTCCATTTCTTGGCCATTGTAAATAGTGCTGAGATAAACATAGGGGTGCATATCTCTTTTCAGAATCTATTCTTAGATGAATTTCAGTTAAGGGGAAAGGATATGTACTTAAAGTAATCTTCAAGGCCAGAAGTATGTTGTGTACAAATATTTTCACATGAAGGATATAGACCAGTATGCCCTTATTGGCTTTACTTTCTCATTTACTGGCTTCTCTTCTGACAAATCTTAGGTGGCCCATTGTTACCTTAAGCACATTATGACTTCAATTGTTTCATCATTTCTCCAGTCTCACCATTTCTCCACCTCTGTTCTGCACAGCTTTCCTGGGTCAGTGAAGGCACCTTATTTTCCTAGTCACCTGGACCCAAAGGCTTTGAGTCTTGACTCCTCCCCTGCATTTATTTATTATGCATATGAGTTCCTGGAACTGGGTTCTGTTTCCATTTTCCTCTACATACTTTTATATTTTTTCCTTCCTTCTCAGCTCCTTTGCTGTCACTTTTTTTTTCTAGACTGCTTCAAAACCCACTAGCTACTTATTTTGTTTTTACCTTTCTATCCACATTGCTCTTCAATTAATCATTCTTAAGCATGGCTTCTATTTTGTTCCTTTTCTGCTTGAAGTGGCTCCCTGTCTTAGAGTAAAACACCCTGACTTTTGGGTTAATTTTCTCTATCAAACGCTCTCTTCTCACTGCTCCCTAACATAATCCTCTTTTGGGCTAGGCTAGTCTTTTCCTTGCATTACCCTTATATATTAAGAAAAAATTAAGGGATTGGAAAGGGAACTTGCTTAAAGATGATAGTATTTAACTTTTCTTATGAAAAGTTTCAAGTATATACTTCAGTAGAGATTAGTATAACGAATTTCCGTGTAGCTTATTCACCCATTTCAGTAACTATCAACCTTTTGCCAATCTTGTTTTATATACTCATGTCCCCCCAATTTTTTTTGCCTGAGGGTCTTTTAGAGCAAATTCCAGACATCATTCACCCAGAAGTACTTCTATTTGCATCTTTAGAGGTAATTATCTGACAGTTTACTTAGTGCGTATCATCTCTGCAGTTTCCCTGTCAGTTGGCAATCCAGTTTGATTGTACTTTTTGGGTTCAGAAGGTTCCCCCACTATGTTTGGCCTCCATGTCATTTCTTCTCAAGGCCTACCCTACCATGGAGAGCTATACTATAGCCATTCAGATATTTGAAGAAGTTGGTGTCTATTAGACTTTCTGGTATACCTGTCACAGCAAACATAGCACAATTTGAGCAGAGTACATGTGTAATAATTTCTTTTTAAATTAGGACACTTGGGGTTCAGAACTTTGACCTAGATCTAATTTGTATCAGTGGAATAATTTAGCTACAGCTCTAAGTTTCTTACCAGACATTTTGGTTTTGCATTTTACATTAGCCATTGCTTTAAAAAACTTGGGGACTTCGAAGTTTTGTGCCTTAAAAAGGCAATGTTATTGGCAGACTGATTATGTGAAACTTAACCTGAAATTTTAATTTATGTTTTACTTAGTTTACTTTTTCTCTAAATTTAATGCTTCTAGTGAAATAAAACTACTTTTCTTTTTTTTAGATAATTATTTTTTATTGAAGGGTAGTTGACACACAGTATTACATTAGTTTCAGGTGTACAACACAGTGATTGAATATTTATATACATGATAATTCTAGGTACCAGCTATCACCATACCAAGTTGTTACAATATTTTGACTATATTCCTTATGCTATACATTACATCCCGGTTACTTACTTATTTTACAATTGGAAGTGTGTACTTTTTTTTTTTTTTTTTTTTTGTGAGGGCATCTCTCCTGTTTATTGATCAAATGGTTGTTGACAACAATAAAATTCTGTATAGGGGACTCAATGCTCAATATATAATCATTAATCCACCCCAAGCCTAATTTTCATCAGTCTCCAATCTTCTGAAGCATAACGAACAAGGAAATAAAACTACTTTTTCCTTGTTTACACCAGTACTTGTCATTACTTAGTTTTTAAAGGCTGGCAATTTTTTTAAAAAGTGATTGGAAAACAATGAAATATACACACAAAACTCAAGTTGCTCATAAATTTACCACCCAAAGATAACTAGTTTTAACATGTTGCTGTCTTCTAGTCTTGTTTGCACATATTTGTTTATGTGTTTGTTGAATTATACACAGAATAATTTTTTTAATGTTATGTTCCTGCCATACCCTTGGGCCACAGTAGCAGATCCTAGTGTTTTGTTACTTGTTTGTTAAGTCCGGCCTATAAACAAAATCAAACAAACTTCAGTCCAAATTGTAGTGCTAGTGGCATGTTTTATCATTGTTTTGGTTTCAACTATAAGTGCTTAGTTTAGGGCAAAAGTAATGGGAGTACTTATTACTGTCAAGTAAATAAGGGCCAACTTTGTATATCAGATTGACTATTGACTTAGCGTTTAAAAATTTTAGACTTGAGACTTCAGAAAGTTGGAGGGTTCTCTGTATGCTACATGGAAGATAGGGTTCAAGTTTCGCTTTTGACCCCATTTTGATTTTTCCCCTCATCTCTGGGGTATGGTCATGCAAATTCCTGTTTCCCTAGGGCTTGACATAGAATAGATGCTTAGTGTATTATGCCAAATATGGCTGCTTTTGCTGTGAGCCAGGTATGGTTTGAACACACACGTTGCCTATACATTATTATTAGTAATCTATTGCTATGGAACATGTTACCTCAAAATTTAGCAGCTTAAAAAAAAAAGCACATTTATTCAAATAGTTTCTGTGATCCAGGAATACAGGAGCAACTTAGCTGGGTAGTTTTGGCTCAAGGTCCATCCTAAGATTGTAGTCATTGAAGGCTTAATTGAGACTGGAGGACCTACTTCCAGGATGATTCACTCATATGGCTGTTGTCAGGAAGTTTCAGTTCCTCGCCGCATGGGCCGCTCCGTAGAGCTGTTTGAGTGCCCTAATAATATGGCACCTGGCCTCCTCCAGAGCAAGGAGAGAGATCCAGTGCCTTTTATGACCTAGTGTAGGAAGTCACAGACTGACAGTTCTACTTTATCCTGTTTTTTAGGAGTGAGTCACTAAGTCCAGTCCATATTCAAGAAAAATTAGACCACACCTCTTGAAAGGAGTATCAAAGAATCTGTTTCACACATTTTAAAACCACATAGCATGTGTTGGGTACATAAACTTCCAATTGATTCATATGCACTGTTGGGGTGACTTTACCCAAGTGAGCCACATTTTTAATAGGCCTTTGTGTTAATTCTGATACACAGTAAAATTTGGGAGTTTTAGTCATAAGTAGAGAATACCATGTTCATGGATCAAAAGAGACAATAGTGTTTTGATGTTTTCTTCTCTCCAAATGGTCTTAATGAACACAAACGCTCAGTTGGCTTTTTTTCTTCTTCTTCTTCCTTTTTTTTAAGAAATTGATAAACTGAATCTAAAACTTCTATGGAAATTCAGAAGACATAGACAAGCCAAAACAATTTTGAAAAAGAACATAGCCAAAGTATTTATATTACCTGATTTCAAAACTTACTATGAAAAAAAAAAACCCTTACTGTGAAGCTGTAGTAATAAAGATGTTTGTGTAAGAATAGAGCCAGAAATAGATCTACAATATATAGTCACTTCATTTTCAGTAAAAAGGCCAAGGCAATTCAATGAAGAAAGGGCCATCTTTTCAAAAAATGGTGTCAGAACAACTAGACATTGTTATAGAGATCTGTAAAACTCCTAGAAAAAAATATTCATAATACATACATCTAACAAAAAAAATATAATCCAGAATGTATAAAGAACTCTTAGAACTCAGTAATAAGAAAACACACGTGTTTTTTTAAGAGAGAAGGTTTGAAGATATTTTACCAAAGAAAGTGTGAATGGCCAATAAGCACTTGAAAGACGCATATCATTTAATCAGGAAACTGGATTAAAACTATAGTGAGATACCACTACACACCTGCTTGAATGATCAGAATTAAAGACTGATAATACTAGGTGTTGGTGAGAATTTTTAGCAGTTAGAACTCTAATGCATTATTAGTAGAAATATGTAATGGTACAACCACTTTGGAAGCAGTTTGACACTTGCTATAAAGTTAAACTTACTCTTACCATATGAACCGTAATTTTACTAAGTATGTACTCAAGAGAAATGAAAATGTGTCTACACAGACTTGCATATGAATGGTCATAGAATTTTTCATAATAACCAATGTCTGGAAACAAGTATCCATCAACAGATGAATGGATAAATAAATTGTAGTTTACCTATCCAGTGGAATACCATTCAGTCATAAAATCTAACCAACTACTGATACATCCAGCAATATGAATGGATGTCAGAAATATGCTGAGTGAAAGAAGTTGGACATGAGAGTAAATCCTATATATGATTTCATATGAAACTCTAGAAATATGTAATCCAGAGTGCTAGCAGAGCAGTAGTTGCTTCAGATGGAGAGGTGGAAGATGGGGATTGACTGGGAACAGGCGTAAGGGAAATTTTGAGATGATGGAATTGTTCTAAACCTTGAATGTTGTGGAAAATACACCTGTAGGGATGTTTTTAAGACTTACTACACTTTATCTTTGAAATTTTTATATCTTACTATGTAGAAATTATACTTCATTAAAGTTGATTTAAAAACATATCTCTCGAGGTTTGACTTTTCCATAAGTTGCATAGGTAACCATCTCACCTGGAGAGTCAGTGTTCAAGATTTATGCCTTGGTATCATTTACAGCCTAGTCTTATAGTACCAGGTTTAGGGAAGAAAATGCCAAACAAACTGTTGCTCCCTTTTAAAATAGATTGAGTCACTCTCCCTCTGCATGTTTTTAATACACATCTTGGTTTTACAGGCAGGGTAATGGAATGCCTTGTTTGGGCTGCTTTGAGAAATCTTCCCTTCCGATGGAATGTGTTATTGTGGCTACCAGGCCATTTGAATCCTGTCATTGTGCTTCTTGAACAGCTTGCCGAGGCAGGTGGGCAGGCGATAGCTCATGACTCCTCTTAACTGACTAATTTCTTATGATTGCAGATTCTCATAAACACAAAGATAAACATAAAGATCGAGAACACCGCCACAAAGAGCATAAGAAGGACAAGGAGAAGGACCGAGAAAAGTCCAAGCATAGCAACAGGTAAGGGTTGAACTAGCAAGTCCCTCAGTATTTATCAATATGTGGGCTGTGGCTTGGCTCACTTGGAATAGGCCTTAACTTGAGCCACAGGTAAATAGCATGAATATCAAAGAAAGCCAGAGTATTTAATTCCAGAATTGTAGAAGGATAGCCTTGATAATTCAGGTCTTAACTGGGGATGCCATTGTTCAGATCATGATGTACAGAGAAAGTATGGTGAATTTTCTTTCAATATATACCTCATTAAAAATATAATTTTTAACTAAATCAGCTGTCAAGTCATTGTAACACATTGTGGCATTTGATCAAGAGAGCTTGCCTTGATAAAAGGTGACTGGATTGGAGATTAATACATATTTTTTCTTCTATACTTTAAAGGATTAAACCAAAAATTCTTAACTTGGGCTTCCATGGTCTGTTAACACCTGAAATCATATGCCAAAGGTTGTGTATATGAGATTTTCTTGGAGAAGAGAGCATTCCTAGCTTTCAGCAGGTTTTCAAGAGTTCAGGTTTCACAAAAGCCAATGACCAATGTAAATGAAACTCAGTAGCTCTGTTTTCTGGGATCCAAGCCTGAGAAAGATGAGTTCTTACTAATTTTGCCATTTTTTGGTGTTGGAGGCAAGTGATTAAGCCCAAAGACTACGGCATCTTTCGATGTAGGACCACTTGTTGAAAGTAAGGACTTAAATTTCCATTTTGAGTTACAGGCAGTTGTCAGTGAGAAAGCCATTTGGTATTCCCAGAGTAGCCTAAGTTTTGTTAGAAGGGAATGTAAAGATCAATCATTCATTGGAACAAGTGCCTCTAGCCTCCAGTGTCTTGGAAATACTTCATTAGCTTGGCTTATTGTCTGTAGACAAGTTAAAAGTAAGAATTGCTTTCTAAGTCTTTTCTTTTAATGTATCATTAAAATTTCAAAAAATTTTTTAGTGAATTCTTTTTGTGAATAAGTCTTTATGAATCATTAAAATAACCAGATCAGTTTTCTCTAGGGGAGATGGGACATTTCTTTGTGAATCTACTACTCCTGTGGTCTTTCTTTCACTCATTACTTGCTACTTTATCATCTAGCTTCCACGTTCATTACTCTAGTGTATTTAATCTCTGGTTGAATCTGGTCTTGGTTTACTGGCATCTTTTCTTCTCCATATGTCAAGCCCAATAATAATTACCAAAGTAGGTTTAAGAGCAAAGAATATTGCCAAGAATAAAACTCATTTTCTAATGATAAAAAGATACCAGTTAATCAGGACACAACAATTATAAATGTTTATACACTAATATCAGAGTTTCAAACATATGAAGTAAAAATTGATAAAACTGCAAAGAGAAATTACACAATTCATAATTATAGTCAGATTTTACTACCTCTTTCTCAATTGAGTGTAATATAAGCAGAGAAAATCATTAAGGATGTAGAAGACTTGAACATGATCAACCAGCTTCATTTAGTTGGCATTTATAGATTGTTCCACTTAACAACAGCAGAATACACATTCTTCTCAAAAGCACATGAAACATGTGCCAAGATATATCATACTCTGGACCCAGCCCTCCTCCTTAAAATTGAAACTTCAAGACTGAGAGTGCTTGGCTTTCATGTCTCCATTCTCGTCCACCTTTCTGACCACGTTTTTCATCTCTGCTAATGTGCACAGTGATTCTCTGACAGTCTTTGGCTCTCTTCCTCTGCTACCTTGCTTACCATTTACCCTACTCTCGTGTTCTATATCCAGTCTCCCTGAACTTTTCAGTTCCTCAAACACAGTGTATTTTCTGG
The DNA here is from genome assembly GCF_040802235.1 of Manis javanica. Classification (NCBI taxonomy): domain Eukaryota; kingdom Metazoa; phylum Chordata; class Mammalia; order Pholidota; family Manidae; genus Manis; species Manis javanica. The sequence goes on along the minus strand of NC_133160.1, from coordinate 17,069,849 downwards.
TACCTCTAGAACTTAAAACATGTTGTTACTGGTTCTGGATACTCTGTTGCCCTCTTAATATCATTGTTTGAGTTGCAGCTTAGTCTTTACTTCTTCTAGCTATCCTTTCTGCCACTCCCTCATATTAAGTGCCATGCCTGTGTGCTCTCTGGCACAGTGAATATATCCTTACCATAGTAATTGCCAAGTTGTGTTCATGTTGTAATTGTCCCTTTACTTTTCTATAGTTCCCACTAGACTCTTAAGGCCCCTGGGAGCAGAGCTGGAGTCTGTTGTATTCATTTACATCAAAGTTTAGTATAGTATAGTACTTGGCAGATAGCTGGTACTTAGTATATATTTATTGAATCAATGAGTGGATAACCTATGGATACACCAGATACTATCATCTCTCTTCACATATATTGTTCCGTTTGTCCACCCCACTTTCAAACAAATGTTTTTGTGTGTTTATGGTAAAATATGCATGACATAAAGTTTGCTGTTTTAAGGCATTAAGTACATCACAGTTGTTGTACAGCCATCTCCAGAACTTTTTCATCATCCCAAATGATCTCTGAACCCACTAAACAGTACCTCTGCATTCTCCCTTTCTCCATCCCATGGCAACTTCTACTTTGTATCTCTATGAATTTGCCTATTCTAGCTACCTCAGTGGAATCATAAAATATTTGTCCTTTCTGTATCTGGCTTATTTTTTTAGTAAACTGTTTTCAAGGTTCATCCATGTTACCCATGTTGTTGCTTATCTGAAGTCCATTCCTTTTTATGGCTGAATAATACTCCATTACATGTCTCTACCACTTAAAAAAAAAATCTATTCCTCTGTTGATGGACACTTCAGTTGTTATGGGTGAACAAATATCTTTTTGAGTCCCTGCTTTCAATTTGCCCTACTCTCATGTTCCATATCCAGTCTCCCTGAACTTCTTTTCAGTTCCTCAAACACAGTGTAGTTTCTGGTACCTCTAGAACTGATGTAGAAGTAGAATTGATGGATCATGTCAGACAGGTACTTTTATCATTTGCCATATTTATGCTATTCTAGTTGACTGGAGATGCCAGATAAAAAGGAGGTAATCTTCGAGCATGAAGAAGTTTATCATCTGAGGAAAATGGTTATAAATCAGATGAAGAAGTGGCTTATTTTTATGTTAGCAGATATCTATCCTAAAAGACTTTAAAAAGAGGCTAATATTTAAAATGTAGTCTTTTTAAAGTTGATCCATTCTTCGGCACAATTTACTTTACCAACCATAATTTACAGTTGTGGTAGGTGAAAAGATTAGAAGTGGCATTAAAGGGTTAAGGACGTAAGTTTGGCCCTGCCCTGTTTTACCAAAATCTCCTTTTTAAAAATAAAAGATGTGACTTCTGGGTCCTTTTTGTTGAGAAGTCCACAGTAGCTTAATCACCTCTGTTTCGTAGAAGGCCTCATCCTGGTCCATTGGTTTAGGTATTGTGTGATCTCAGCAGGATTACCTAATCTTCCTCAACTCAGCTTCCTCATATTAATACCTGCTTCAGAGGGGACCCATAGGAATCGATAAGTATAAAAGCTCTTTAGCTGTGAACTGCTCTACAAATGAAGTGATCTTTGGTACATATACTAAAAGCATACTTTCCAAAGATTACAGCATAGGCAAATTCGGCAATATATTCTACACAGTTTTCTGTCATTTAACATTTTGTTTCTCATCAAAATATTTAAGAAAATAGCCTTTTTTGCCAAGAGGCATTGGCAAAACTTGGCCTAAGTCTGTTTTCATATGACTAACTCTAGCCTTGGGTCTATAACTCATGTGTAGATGAGTTTCAGACACTTTAACCAGGTGATGTATTGTAAGCAGCCTCTATAAACTTCCTGTTCTGACCTTTGCTGACATATTACCTTTTGCAGCAGAACAACTGTATTGGTTATTTTCCAGTAAAATCTTGTATATCATGTTACCTAATGTCTTGATATTTCTGGTAGTTTTGGGTTTCTTCACTTTTCTTCTGTAGCAGATTAAGGGAACCTTGAGGGTTGTTTAATAATCTCTGAAGCCCAGAGATTGGCATGTTCTGTTAGAAAATGCTTAACTTTATTCCAACACTTTGCTCACGAATCCTGCCTAATTTTGTGGCTATTAGGAGGAAACAAATTTTATAGTAATGTATTTCTATGTTCTGTCCTTCTGTGCTAGATATTAGCATCAATTATATCTCATTAGACTATACTTGGACACACTTAGCAGGCATCTTTCTCCTGTCTGGTAACATGTACCCCATATTTGGAGTGTCAGAGAATGGGAAACCAATCTGTCTTCTGAGACAGAATGGGATGTAGACTCACCCCTCAGGAGATCCCATCTCATTCATTTGCTTTTTCCTTCATTATTCTCACTAAAGGTACAAAACAAAAGAGAGGATATTAAAGATCATTCTATGTTCCCCTTGTGTGAACAGGAATCCAAGATGACATGTCCAAAGTCACATAGCAACAAGGTGGCAGAGCAAGGATGAGAGACCCAGGGCTTCTGATTCCCGGCATATTTTTCTCCGACTACATTATTCCTTTCAGGGGGTGTAAAAGTCCCACTCCCTAAGGAATGTTAGTTGTATAGCTAAAAACCAACAGTTTTTAAATACAAGCACCTCCTTTACATAAGCAAGTGGTAGGAGCTCAGATTTTAAAATGCCAGATATTTCAGGTACCACCTCTTCCTGTTTGGGCCCCAAATCCCTCAAGTTATTGGCACTAGAATTATTAATCTCATTAAGGTCTGATCCAAAGAAAATTCCATCTCTGACAATCTCCCGCTTGATTTGTAACATCATAGGTAGAGTTTATATACCAAAGTCAAATAAAAACAATTTGTTCTTTTCTTTTTCTCTGACTGCTGCTTTCTGTTAGCATTGATATTTAGCACTTTAGGTTCTTTTAAAATACATACATAAATCCTCTCAAAAGAACAAGGGAGAAACAAGATGTTGGTGTGAGAAGTGAGGCAGAAACCTCCTCCCCAAACCACAAGTAACATGAAAATACAGCAAATAGAACTAATCCTGAAAGAGCAACCAGGAAAAAAAAAACTGCAAGAGGTGGCCTACATCTCAGGAAAAGAGGAAAAGGACAAGTAACAAAGTCATGATCTGGTGGGACCCAAGCTCTCCTTCCACCCCAGCACACCAGCGGGAGGAAGAAAAACAGAGCGGGGAGGGAGTAGAAGCCCAGGACTGCTAAATACCCACCCCTGAGGATCTGCTCTGGGAGCACAAACCCACATTACGTGGTGCTGTGGAGATTAGAGGGGCTGGAAAGCAAAGACAGGTGGGATACTTGGAGAGACTAAGATTCTAGCAACTTGGGGAAAAACAGGTATTCACAACTGGCCACTTTGGGACAAAAGAAAGGTGGGCACTTTGAAAGACTTACCAACAGCGAAAGGGCTACTAAATGGTCAAGAATTACACAGAGCTTGCTGCTCAGGAGAAAGGACAGGTGGACAAAATCATCCTGGCACACTCAGCCCAGCAGGTTGGGAACTTTCAGGAGCTTCATGGGCTCCATCCCCCGGGCTGGCAATGCAGACTGAGGCCCCCACTGCAATAAGCAGCCTGCAGCTCCTTCCTCCCAGCCAGCACCACTTCACAAAACTGTTACCCCCACCATTGTGCCAGGCCAGCTGGAGGGCAGCCCTGCCTGTGGCAGCTATAAGGGTATAGCATAGAGGCTCCTCCATGCCACTGGCCCTCACAGTAGAGGCAGACACTGCAGTCAGGAAGCAGGAAAGAGCTCTTTCCTTCCAGCAGGCACTGACATCACGTGCCTGCAACCCCTGCTGTTGCTCCAGAAACTGGGCAGCTACAGAGAGTAGAGCTTCTGGGCAATAGAGGATGCTGACAATACAAAGTTCTTATTCCATGGTAATCATTAAGAATATGAAACAGCAAAAGAACCTGGTACAAACCCAGATCCCTCAAACACCAGAAAGAGGGCTCAGTGAAACTGAAATCACCAATCTTCCTGATAAAGATTTCAAAATAAAAATCATAAAACATGCTCAAGGAGCTACAAAAAAATATTCAAGACCTCAGGGAGGACTTCAGGAAAGAGATAAAAACTTAGAAAAATACAGTCTCTGAAATGAAATATACAATGGAGAGATTTAAAAGATTAGATGAGGTAGAGGAGATGGTAAATGAAATAGAAATTAGAGAACAGAAATACAAAGAAGCTGAGGCACAGAGAAAAAAGGATCTCTGAGTGAAAGAACATTAAGAGAATTGTGTGACCAATACAAATGGAACAATATTTGCATTATAGGGGTATCAGAAGAAGAGACAGAAAAAGGAAAAGTGACTTTGAGAAGGTGATTGCTGAGAACTTCCCCAGTCTGGGGAAGGAAATAGTTTCTCAGGCCATGGAAGTGCACAGATTTCCCAACATAAGAGACCTGAGGAAGACAGCACCAAGACATGTAATAATTAAAATGGCAAAGATGAAGGATAAGGACAGAATATTAAAAGCAGCCAGAGAGAGAAAAAAGATCACATACAAAGGAAAACCCATCAGGCTATCATAAGACTTCTCAGCAGAAACCTTACAGGCCAGAGGGAATGGCATGAGGTATTTAATACAATGAAGCAGAAGGGCCTTGAACCAAGAATACTCTACTTGACAAGATTATCATTTAAACTTGAAGGAAGGATTAAACAATTTTCAGATACACAAAAGCTGAGAGAATTTACCTCCCACAAATCTTCTCGACAGTGTACTTTTGGAGGGACTGCTATAAATGGAAGTACCCCTAAGACTAAATAGCTTTTACCAGAGAAAATAAAACCACAATAAAGGAAGTAGACTAATTAATTATTAAGCAAATGCAAAATTAAATCAAGTACCCACAAAGTAAGCCAACGGATACACAGAGAGTACAGAATATGACACCTAATTATATAAAGAGTGGAGGACTAAGAAAAATAAAGGAGAAAGAAAAAAAAAAACCTTTAGACTCTGTTTGAAATAGGGTAACAAGTGAGTTAAGTTAGACTGTTAGATAGTAAAGAAGCTGTTCTCGAATCTTTAGTAACCATGAATCTAAAGCCTGCAATGGCAATAAGTACGTATCTATCAATAATCACCCTAAATGTAAATGCACTGAACACACCAATCAAAAGACACAGAATTATAGAATGGATAAAAAAGTAAGACCCATCTACACGCTGCCTACAAGAGACTCACTTCCAACCCAAAGACATATACATACTAAAAGTGAAGGGATGCAAAAAGATATTTCATGCAAATAATAGGGAGAAAAATGCAGGAGTTACAGTATTGTATCAGATGAAATAGACTTCAAAACAAAGAAAGTAACAAGAGACAGAGAAGGACATTACATAATGAAAAAGGGATCAGGCCAACAAGACAATATAACCATCATAAATATCTATGCACCCAACATAGGAGCACCCAAATATTGAAACAAATACTAACAGAATTAAAGGGGGGAAGTAGAATGCAATGCATTCATTTTAGGAGACTTCAACACACCAGTCACTCCAAAGAAGAGATCAACCACACAGAAAATAAGTAAGGACACAGAGACACTGAACAACACATTAGAACAGATGGACCTAACACACATCTACCGAACACTGTGCCCAAAAGCAGCAGGACACACATTATTTTCATGTGTACATGCAACATTTTCATGAATAGATCATATACTAGGCCACAAAAAAAGCCTCAGTAAATTCAGAAGGATTGAAATTGTGCCAGCCAGCTTCTCAGACCACAAAGGTATAAAACTAGAAATAAATTAAGGGAAAAAAACAAAAAGCCCACAAACACCTGGAAATTGAACAACATGCTCCTAAATAATCAGTGGATCATGATAAAATCAGAAATCAAGCAATATATGGAGACAAATGAAGACAACACCCCAAAGTCTGTGGGATACAGCAAAGGCAGTTCTAAGAGGCAAGTATAGCAATATAGGCTTACCTCAAGAAAGAAAAACAATCCCAAATGAACAGTCTACAATTACAATTAATGAAAGTAGAAAAAGAAGAACAAAAGGAGCCCAAAGTCAGTAGGAGGAACATAATAAAGATCAGAGCAGAAATAAAATTGGGAAGAATTAAACTATAGAAAGAATCAAAGAAACCAGGAACCGGTTCTTTAAGAAATAATCAGATAAACCCCTAGCCAGGCTTACCAAGAAAAAGAGTGTACACACATAAACAGAATCAGAAATGAGAAAGCAAAAATCACTATGGACACCACAGAAATACAAAGAATTATTAGAGAATACTATGAAAAATTATATGCTAACAAAGTGGATAATCTTCAAGAAATGGACAAATTTCTAGAAAAATACGATCTTCCAAGACTGATTCAGGGAGAAACAAAATTTGAACAGACCAATTACCAGCAGTGAAATTGAATTGGTAATCAAAAAACTACCTAAGAACAAAACCCCTGGACCAAATTGCTTCACCATTGAAGACCTAATACCCATCCTCCTCAAAGTTTTCCAAGAAGTAGAAGAGGAGGGAATGCTTCAAAACTCATTCTATGAGGCCAGCATCACTCTAATACCAAAAGCAGCCAAAGACACCACAAAAAAAAATTACAAATCAGTATCCCTGATGAACATAGATGCAAAAATACTCAACAAAGTATTAGCAAACCAAATCCAAAAATACATAAAAAATATCATCCATCATGATAAAGTAGGATTTATTCCAGGGATGGTTCAATATTAAAAAAATCCATCAACCATCATACACCACATCAACAAAAAGGACAAAAATCACATGATCATCTTTGTAGATGCTGAAAAGGCATTTGACAAAATTCAACATCCATTCATGATAAAAACTCTCAACAAAATGGGTAAAGGGGGCTAGTACCTCATAATAAAGGCCATATATGACAAACCCACAGCCAACATCACACTTAACAGTGGAAAGCTGAAAGCTTTTCCTCTTAAGATCAGGAATAAGACAAGGATATCCACTCTCCCCACTTTTATTCAGAGTAATACTGTAAAGTCCTAGCCATGGCAATGAGACAACACAAAGAAATAAAAGGCATCCAAATTGGTAAGGAAGAAGTTAAACTGCCACTGTTTGCAGATAACATGATGTTGTACATTAAAAAACCCTTAAGAATCCACCCCAAAACCACTAGAACTAATGAATTCAGTGAAGTTGCAGGATACAAAATTAACACACAGAAATCTGTTGCATACCTACATACTAATGATAAACTAGCAGAAAGAGAATTCAGGAAAATAATTCCATTCACAATTGCATCTAAAAGAATAAAATACCTAGGAATAAACCTAACCAGAGAGGTGAAAGACCTATACCCTGAAAACTATAAGACCTATACCCTGAAAACTACCCCGAAATTAACAAAGACACCAATAAATGGAAATACGTCCTGTGCTCATGGATAGGAAATATTAGTATTGTCAAAACAGCCATGCTGCCTAAAGCAATCTACAGATTCAGTGCAATCCCTATCAAAATACCAACGGCATTCTTCAATGAACTAGAACAAATAGTTCTAAAATTCATATGGAACCACAAAAGCCCCGTGAGAAGGAAGAATAAAGCTGTGGGGATTACGCTCCCCTACTTCAATATCTACTAAAAAGCCACAGTAATCAAGACAATTTGGTACTGGCACAAGAACAGACCCAAAGATCAATGGAATAGAATATAGACAGCCCAGATATATACCCAAGCATATGTGGTCAATTAAAGTAAACGAAGTGGATCAAAAACCTGAATGTAAGTCATGAAAGCATAAAACTCTTAGAAGAAAACATGAGCAACTTTTTCCTGAACACTTCTCCTCAGGCAAGGGAAACAAAAGTAAAACTGAGCAAATGAAACTACATCAAACTAAAAAGCTTCTGTACAGCAAAGGACACCATCAGCAGAACAAAAAGGTATCCTACAGTGTGGGAGAATATATTTGTAAATGACATATCCAACAAGAGGTTAACATGCAAAATGTATAAAGAACTCACATGCCTCAACACCCAAAAACCAAATAACCTGATTAAAAAATGGGCAGAGGATCTGAAGAGATACTTCTTCAAAGAAGAAACTCAGATAGCCAACAGGCACATGAAAAGATGCTCCACATCGTTAATCATCAGGGAAATGCAGTGAGATACTACCTCACACCAGTTAGGGTAGCTAACATCCAAAAGACAAGCAACAACAAATGCTAGTGAGGATGCGGAGAAAGGGGATCCCTGCTACATTGCTGGTGGGAATGTAGGCTAGTTCAACCATTGTAGAAAGCAATATAGACATTTCTCAAAAAACTACAAATAGAAATATACCATTTGACCTAGGAATTCCACTCCTAGGAATTTACGCAAAGAAAACAAGATCCCAGATTCAAAAAGACATATGCACCCGTATGTTTACTGCAGCACTATTTATAATAGCCAAGATATGGAAGCAACCTAAGTGAATGAATAAAGAAGATGTGGTACATATACACAACAAAGTATTCAGCTATAAAAAGAATACAAATCCTACCATTTGCAACAACATGGATGGAGCTGGAGGGTATTATGCTTAGTAAAATAAGCCAGGCGGAGAAAGACAAGTACCAAATGATTTCCCTCATTTGTGGAGTGTAACAGTGAAGCAAAACTGAAGGAACAAAACAACAGCAGACTCAGACTCCAAGAAGGGACTAGTGGTTACCAAAGGGTAAGAGTTGAGAGGGTGGGTAGGGAGGGAGGGAGAAGGGGATTAAGGGGTGTTATGATTAACACACATAATGTAGGGGGGTGCACAGGGAAGGCAGTATAGCACAGAGAAGACAAGTAGTGACTCTAGCATCTTACTACAGCTGATGGACAGTGACTGCAGTGGGATGTGGGGAGGGACTTGATAATATGGATGTACGTAATAACCACAATGTTGCTCATATGAAACCTTTGTAAGATTGTATATCAAAGAAACAAGGAATACTCTCAAGTAGATGCTAAGGATCACTGGGTTTTTAATATCTTGCCAAATGCTTCTCTTGAAAGGTTAGATTTTTAGCTAAAAATTGTCTTTAATACTATGCCTCTTATATTATTGAAAGTGGTTGTTCCCGGGGCAGGGGCTTCATTTTAAAGAATAAATAATTGTCACACGTGAAAAACAAGATTCCTCCAGCTAGTTTTTGACTCTCTGCATCTCTTGCCAGTTTTAAACCTGGCACTCAAGACTGGAGTCACAAGTTTGTGGAAAGCCTGGGAAGACGGAAAAGCACTGCTGGAATGTAGTAAGGGAAGTGCTTTTCCAGGCATGCTTGGCAGTGCCAATTTAGTCAGTCATTGTGAGAAACATCTGAGAATAAGTGTGCTATTGGTTTCTGCTTTCTTTTCAGTTCCAAATCCTTCCTGAATTAGAATCAAGAGAATGTAGGGTCTTAGGAAAATACACTGGAATAAACAATAGTTATGGACTCACCTCTCAGGACATCTATTTTCAGATAAGGGGAAATTTTTCCTTAAAGTCACCAAGTTTAAAAGATGTGATTACAGTGAGTGTGTGTGTGTATGTGTGTGGGAGAAAGCAGCGCATGAGTGAGTGAGTGCTGTGTGTGAGAGAGAGAAAGCTGTTTGCTGAAGCCCCTGCATTCATCTACACATCTCTATATCAACCTTTCTAGTGGAATTGGACAGAGTAACAGGTGGAGAAGGTGGGTAGTGTAGAAATGAGACTGAATACTGCCACCATTCACATGGAAGTCAATGTGATGTAGTGAAAAACATGCTAAAATTGAACACGAGAGACCAGTTCTGTCATTTACTAGCTGTGTGCCGTAATTGAAGAAACTTAACTTCTGGGTCTCATTTCCATTTTGGCCAAGTATTGATAGCAATATTGGCCTGGTTGAACTTTCAAGTTTATTGGGGGGATTTCAATGCAGTTATGCAGATGAAAGCTCTTTGGAAATTGTAACAAACTAAATAATTGAGATGACGACGATGATGGGTGGTGGTGATGATGATGATGATTAATGCAAAGCCTGATAGAATGTCATTCAGATAAATTGTGGCTGTCAATTCTGGTAGTTGAATCTAATTTAGTAGTTATTTATGATTTGTAATTTGGAGTCCTAGTTTGCATTTTTATCTTGCCCATTATATTTGCATTTCTGTCTAGCTCATTATAATGAACTATGGTAATTTTTTTACAGATTTCATGGTGAAAGGGTGTTTGAGCTAATCATTGAAAAGATGGCTTAAGATCTTAACAAGGAAAGGTAATAGCTAGAAAGGGGCATTCCAGACAGTGAGTAAAGCATCAGCAAAACACTGAAGCATTGTAATATACTTGGCTCTGAGAAGAATCCAGGTGGATTCTTGGATGATGCCTAGATTAACAGAGGATAGGATAGAAATTAAGCCAAAAATGTGGCTTGAGGCCAAAGTATTGAATGCTATTTCAAGAAGTTGGGACTTGGTCTTAAAGGGAACAAGAAGCTATTGAAAATAGTTGAGAAGGGGAGCTATAGGTCTTAGACCCAGGTGGCATGAGGGACCTAAGAAAAAGGGTTCCTAGCTTGATTATTGGGGGGCTATTTACTCTATTAATAAAGAACTTAGGTAGAAGGAGGAATGGGCGCTCAGAGTATGTATTGGCTTTGGCATCTTTGGGCACTCCCCTTTATACTCTCTGACCTACAAACAAAAGATTAAATGATTTCGAAGACTCCATTCAACTGAAAGTTTCAATAATTTTTGTGATTTTGTTTAGTAACCTGTAGTGGTGTTTACCATTAAGATATCTTCATTTCTTAAAATCTTTCAGAAACTGACTACTGCCCAGAGGCAAGTTTTGAATTTACCTATGATTTTTTTTTACTTAACAAACATTGTTAAAGCTCTAATTGCTTTCCTTTAAGGGACCACGGATTTCCTCCCACAGCTTTGAAAATCTCTCTAGGGTTTCCCATAGGAATCCCTATGATTCCATTGGCTATAACCCACAGGGGTCTGCTGCCTTGAGAAGCGAGTGGGCAGGTAGCAGGTTGTTGTTTTAGCAGTTAGTGGTTAAATCCTAGTCTCAGAAGATGAAGAGTTGCGTTCTGTCCCAGCAGTGTTTCTTTATTGTCTGGTGTGGGAAGTAATGTAACAGAGCTGTCAAGCGTGTGACTCGAGCCAGACTGCCTGAGTTTAAATCCTAGTTATCTCTCATTAGATGTGTTTCCTTGGGTGAGTTACTTGACCTTTCTATGTCTCAGGTTCCACATCTGTAAAATGGAGATGCTAATACTTATCTCAGAGTTCATATTAAATTGCTTAGAAGAGAGCCTGGCACTGAGTGCTGTTCAAGTATATGTTAAATATTTTTACTGGTGATAGAGGACAGACTGTTGTTTAGCTTCTTTCTTTAACGAATTTAAATGGTTTCCCATAGCCAGCTTCCCAGAATATCATACATAGGGATTTTTTATCCTAATGAGGCTGCAAATGCCTTTCTAGGGAAGAAGGAAAGTACTTTTCCCTCCTGTGCCATCTCCCTCTTTCCACCCTTTTCCTCACCCTTCTGCCTAAGTGCCTTAGAATAACCTTGGCCAACCTTATCTGTTGTCTGCCCAGCTCCAGCAAGAGTCATAGACCAAAGGGTTTGCCATTACCACTTTAAAAATACTATAGGTTACTATTGCCCATAGTGGAATTTAGCTATATGAAGCATAAGACAGGCAGGAAAGCCCTGTAGATGTGGCTTCGAGTCTTTCTGTTTGTTCTCTTTGGCATTGACTTTTGCTTGTCCAGGATCTAGTGTGGTGGATCCTTTCCCCAGACAGACATGAGCCCTGAGCAAGGGAGTCAGCTTCTAGATATAACCAGTAATTGGGTGTTTTCTCTCACTGAGTTCTTGATGATGACATTCATATTTCATCCAGAAGTGTGACTGTTACAGAGGTTCTAGGAATGCCAGCTACTGTTTGTATTTTGGCCCTTCAGTATATCCCAGAAATATAAATATTTTTCTTATTTAGCCCCACTGAAGTTTCTTCAGTATTCAATCATGTGTTGTACTACCTCTAAACTGACCAGTATTATAGCCTGCAGTTGACTTTAAGACCCATTTTGTGATTTTGATTATGTCTGTTGTGTATGGAAAAGTAGCAGGATCGGTATGAAGACAAGGGTACAATCTCTTAAAACAGGCAGTCAACATGTGAACTCTGTGCTGGTCAGAATTTGCATCATCTCATTATCAGCATAAAAGGTGTTGTTCTTTAAGCCACCTTGTAAGTCAAACTAGTTTTAAGCCTTTTGCAAAGAGGTACATGTTAGGAAATTCTGAATGATGATCAGTCAGCCTAACTGATCCCAGATTGGCTCCATTTTCTACCACTGGCTAAATCCTGCTTCTAACTTCCATGGCACAGACTTAGACTTCTTCTGTATCACGACACTTTGTCCCCCAAGTTCATTTGCTACTTACCTTAGGTAGATTCCTAGGAAAGACTGACACTGGGACTTAGCAGCACTCTTGCCACTGTGGGGGTTACGGGTGGAGTGGGTAGGTACTCTACTCTCTGTTTGTGGATTCAGGGACAGGAGCCAGGACCTGACAAGGAGGTAAGATGTTAGTATGATGGGCAGTCTTCGTTGAGAGTCGCTGCAGTTTCCTGCTTCAACAGTGCTTGGACAGAACCCGGCGTTTGTCCTCCACCCCGGCTGGCCAGAGCCAGCCCAGCCCTCCGCCACCTCCTCACAGAGCCCTCTGACCCCCCAAAACTGCCGCTGCCGCTCCAGTGCAGTGCAGCCTCCGCCACCATCTCTCAGCTGCCCGCCATTATGACCGTCACCCCCTCTCAGGTGCGGCAGAACTACCACCAGGACTTGGAAGTGGCCATCAACCGCCAGATCAACCTGGAGCTTTATGCCTTCTGTGTCTACCTGTCTGTGTCTTACTACTTTGATAGCGATAATGTGGCTTTGAAGAACTTCGCAAAGTATTTTATTCACTGATCTCAGGAGGAGAGGGAACATGCTGAGGAACTGATGAACCTGTAGAACCAGCAAGGTGGTCGAATCTTCCTTGAGGATATCAAGAAACCAGATCGTGACTACTGGGAGAATGGGCTGAACACAATGGAGTGTGCTTTGCACTTGGAAAAAAGTGTGAATCGGTCATTACTGGAACTGCACAAACTGGCCACTGATAAAAATGACCCTCATTTGTGTGACTTCATTGAGACTCATTACCTGAATGAACAGGTGAAATCTATCAAAGAATTGGGTGACCACGTAACCAACTTGCACAAGATGGGGGCCCCCGAATCTGGCATGGCAGAGTATCTTTGACAAGCACACTCTGGGAGACAGTGATAACCAGAGCTAAGCCTTAGCCTGGCTTCCCAGAGCCACAGGGTGACTTCTCCGGTCCCTAAGGCAGTGCATGCATTCTGGGGTTACCTGTACCTTTTCTATAAGTTATACCAAAACATCTACTTAGGTCCTTTCATTTGTACCATTCCTTCAAATAAAGAAATTTGGTACCAAAAAAAAAGATGTGAGTATTATGTTCAGAGGCCTAACATAACCCAAGTTTCTACAGTCCTAAATGGAATGCTTTGTATCATAAGATGTCCTTAACCCTAAATCATTTGAGCTCACTTAGTGTAAAAATCCAAAGCTGCTTTCATAAATCTGAACAGTTGGGAATAGAGCAGAGTGAGTTTCCTTTGGAAAATCAGTCATTCTGGACTTTGTGATAAATGATTACCTAAAAGGGGTTGCTACTCTAACAGGAACTTTGAATTCCTGATTTCCCTCTGGTTGGCAGGCAGAGGAAGTATCTTTTTTTCACTTTCCTGGGGTGGCCTGGGTACTGTCTCATTGCCTTGTCATTTGTTGACTTCTTTTCCCTAATCTGTATTTGGTATGATTCTGAACAGCAAAGCTGAAAACACTGAACAGGTGCCCATGAAGTAATTTCCAAAAGGTCAGAAAGCCAGTTTTCTAGTGAAATAAACTAATGTTCTAAGAATTACTTTTCATCAAGAAAGAGAAGGGGGAAGGATAAAAGAAGGAAGTGTTCCTAAACTTAGATTCCTGAATCAGCCATTTATAGTTTCATGGGAAGACAAAATGAAGAGCAGTTATCCCAAAGGCTTTTAGCATTTCAGATATCTAAGGTATCAATTATAGAAAGTTTCTACTTGATGGTGAAATAAAATTTTGCTCTTACATATCAAATCCCAGACTGGTCATGCATTTGTCTCTTATACCTGTCTTACCTTAAGTGGTAGGTATCAATTTCATGGAAATGTAATGGTATTAATTTAGTGGCAGGTGCTTTGAGCTTAGAGATGGAAATACTAAGTTTAAATCCCAGCTTCCCTCCTTTCTAACATTGTAACTTTGAATAAGACTTTGAAGCACTGGCTCCTGTTTCTAAGTCAGTCTAAAGGAATAATAAAACCTCCCTCATAGGTGTGTTATTAGGAATGAATGAAATAATGTATGTGAAAACACTAAGCACAATGCTTGCTTAGAAAGTAGGGTTTCTTTTTCTTGAGATGGGAAAGTATAGCATCCATCATTGTTATGGAACTATCAGATTATTTGCTTTTATGAAACTAGATGACCATTAACTTCTTTTAAGTTTAAGAAGCCCAACAATTAAAACTACAGTGGTTATTTATGGAATAGTAAGAATAGTAAACTCCATCATTTTGCTGGTAATATCAAAACCATGTGCCTTTTGTTTCTCCATCTAAACTCCTGAAGACCCCATCGCAATCTTGGCAACTTTGCTATCTCACCACTTGAATGCTGGAGGAACGAATGAAATAAAAGAGTGTTACTGCAATTCGCAGCCATTTTGTACAAAAGAAAGGATAAATTTTTTGATAAAACATTGAATTTTGTTAAAAACAGAGGTTATGATAACACATTTAGTGGAGAGTAACATAATGATGCTGCAAATAAAAAGTGTGGTGGGAGTCACCATGTCTCCAGGCACACTGGAACCAAGCCCAGCCTGCATGAGGTAAAAAAGTTACTCATGTGGAAACTTGCTATTTCATTATGTGGCACATCAAAGTAACCTAATGAGAGCAACATAGAGGGAAGAGTATGTAAACAAGGGAAAATGGGCATTGTTTTTTCCATTTGTGAACAGTTCCTGGATATTCCCTGAACCTGTAGTCCTGTTTTTTCTAGTTCCCTTGCCCTCCTGACTACATTTCAGAGAGCTCCTGCTTAACTAGTACCCAATTCCTATCTTTAAGTTGAAGCTCCTTTTGTGCAGAGAGACATGTGTGACAGTAGATGCTCTCCTGATCCAGGTTCTATGGCTTTCACCTAACTGTTCGCCATCATTGTTTTCTCCTTTTTGGACTTCGATGTGTGCTGGCTAAATCGCTTTCGAACAAACTTCATGGGATGGACATAGCCTAATGAGCTCATTGCTGATAAAATCTATTTTTTCTGGGCTGAAGGTGCTAAGTGTGATGGTTGGGAAATACTGTCAGTGGTAGGAAAGGCATGAGTCAATGCTCTCTATAGGCCTGACTCCCTGTCAGCTTGGGTTGCTGTCAGGTTCCTGTATCTAGAGTAGATCCCCAGTTCATAGCATTAGAATCCAAGCTCCCTTTTGTTAACTTGTGTAATATATTGGTTGGTGCAGTGAGCAGGGTCCCTAAACTGCCTGTCCAGTGCACTGAAAAAAATAGTTACCCATTGTTCTGCTACTTTAAACTACAGCTGGTGATTTTTGCTCTTGTCTCTTTGTCTTTGTCCACATGCATGTTTCTATATAGTTGCAGTTATTTTATCTATTCTGTTCTCCATTTGTGTCATAAACATTTCCCATGTATATTTTGTATAACTCAAAACTTATAATGTAATAGCTACATAATTTGGTATGTTACAGGTTCCCCCTATTGTTACTCACTAGGGTTGTATCTAGTTTCTTGGTAGTTTTTGTTTGTTCTTATTTTCTTATTATGGGAAATACCAAAATGAACGTCTTTAGTATCACTTCCCAAAGTTTTCAGTAGCTAGATCCCAGAGTATGAACGTTTTATGGCCTCTGCTTTGTAATGTTATATTTTGTTTTCCAGAGCAGCAGTGCTTTTCTGTAGTGCTAACCAGCATGTTTCAAAATTCCCTTTAAAGTAATGCTTTTAAACATTTTAGCACATGCCCTTGCTTTTAGATGAATCTTTTATTATTGCGCAGAAAGTTCCAAGCAGCATTTACAAATAAGCCCTATTCCTGATGACTAGCTTTTTCTAGTTAAAGCTAGCAGCAAACATCTACCATGTTGGGCTACTCACTGCACAAAGCTCTGGCTTGACTACATATGTGATATGTTCCTAGTCTGGCACAGAGCCACAAAGTACATTTTTGGTGAATTGTTTTTACCCCTCACATCTGATGTGAATTCTCAAATTAGAGCTTTCATTACAGTTTTTTGCTAATACCATGTGGAAATACAGTGGTCTTGCTACATATTGTTAGTCACTTAAAAAAATGTCCTAGTATGTTGAGAATGACTGTATTTCTCTATTTGGTTCTTTGGCTCTTTGAAAAAATTAAAACATCAAATAAGATAAAGTCCTATGTAGCCGAAAGCCTCTATTTCAACCTTCTATCAGGGCTGTTTATTTAATGCATTATGAGTTTCCATGGTTCATGTTATCTTAGGGTATCTTGTGAGTTGATCTTGTGAAGAGAATCCTTGTGGTCCCTACTCTGGGCTAATTCTGTGTCTTAATTTTCACAGTGAACATAAAGATTCTGAGAAGAAACACAAAGAGAAGGAGAAAACCAGACACAAAGATGGAAGTTCAGAAAAGCATAAAGACAAACACAAAGACAGAAATAAGGAAAAAAGGAAGGAGGAAAAGGTATAGAATTTTCCAGGGGGGAAGGAGATGTGGGATGTGCTTTTCATTTTGTTTACCTCTAAAAGCAGGTAATGAAACCACTTGTATTTCATAGTAAGATCCGTTGGCCTTTGAATAAAAGGGTCTCTGTCAGAGGACTTTAGAGCCAACTATACACTTAAACTATGGAACTAAAGCCCTTTACAGCTGTATTTCGTAGTACCAAATCTGTCCATATTGTTACCTTACTTTTATATGGCAAATGGATAAATTGAGAATACAGGGTTTCTGGAAATGTCAGTTTTCCCTCATGATGCCATGTGGTCCTTCCTGAGTGAAAACAGTGCGCTGATTATGTCCTTTGTGACTGGAGTCCCAGCATAAGCAGTGCAAACCTTCTCAAGATGATAAGCTAATCTGGCTGCAGATGAATACTGTTGTGCATAGGTTTTTCTGAGGAGTTGTTTTTATTTTAGTTTCTGAAAATGTTTGTACTTGGTAAATTCAGATAATATGAAATAGGGAACATAGTGAAAAGTACATCTCCCTTTCACCCCTGTCTCATTGTCTCCATCATTCCTTTTCTGGATGTAGCCACTATATCAATTATTTGTATTCTTCCAGAGATAATCTCTGTGTATTTGGGTATGTGTGCATGCGTGCGTGTGTGTGTGTGATTTCTGAAAGACCCAGAGTGTTTGGGAAGTTGAAGGAAGGGAATGTGAATGTACTTTGCCTAAATCAGAGATGGCAGGAAATACACTATTCCTTTTTGTTTTGTTTTTTATTTCCTTTCTGTACTGCCAAGGGCATGTCCTTGAGAGGTGGAATATATTTATTGAGGGAGGGGGACCTGCCATCATTTAAAGGTAAAAGGCCCCTATTTTGAAGGAAACACTTTTCAGTAAATGGGATAATTCACCCTGATGAACTGTGAAAAATGAGTCTTAAAAAAATTTCAAGACCTTTAGTTCACCTGTTAAATTTTGCTAACAAGGGTCAATCTTGAATCAGGTTGCCCCAAGAGTTGAGGCCAGATATTCTCAAATAAGAGAGAGGCTTCTTCAGATTTAGTCCTTTTGGTACTAATAAGATACTACTATTTTCCTTTCAGGTTAGAGCCTCTGGGGATACAAAAATAAAAAAGGAGAAGGAAAATGGCTTCTCTAGGTAAGACCCCTCTGCCGCCTTGGTGTTCCTTTCTCTGGGTGCCCAGCAGGCCAGCTGCCCATGCTGTAGTGCTGTGTGGGCTTACCTGAAATACACTGACCTGACCATCTCCACATTTCCAAGGAGGGTTGGCAGTGAGGTATCTTGGTCTAAGCCAGTTTGAGCATTTCTAGAGTGCCATTTAGTGAAACTGACCAGCACGTTTTCCAGAAGACAGTGAGTGGAGAACATTGACAGGATGAAATTTTTAAAAATTGACATGTAATTTACATGCATAAAACTCACTTTATTAAAGTGTATAGTTTATTTGTTTCTGGTATATTCACAAGTTTGTTCAACCACCCTACCACCCCACTGTCTAATTACAGAACACTTTTATCACTTGAAAAAAACTCCATACTCCTCAGTAATAATTATGGGGTTTCCTTAGATTCCCTACTCTGAGTTCTACCTTAGTAATACAGTAGTCTCCCCTTATTTGGGGTGGTTTTGCTTTTTGAGAGTTCAGTTTCTTGTGGTCTGAAAGCAGATGGTCCTCCTGATGAATCATCAGGTCAGTAGCAGCTTAACTGCATCGCAGTGTTCTCATCGTTCACCTCACTTCATCTCATCACACATGCATTTTATCATCTCACCACATCACAAGAAGTGTGAGTACAGGACAGTAGGATACTTTTAAGTGAGAGAGAAACTACATTCACATAATTTTTCTTCAGTATATTGTTATAATTGGTCTATTTTACTATTATTATTAAATCTTACTGTGTAATTTATAAGATAAAGTTTATCATAGGTTTATATGTATATGTATATGTATGGGAAAAAAATAGTATATAGAGAGCTCAGTACTATATAAAGTTTTAGGCATCTACTAGAAGTTTTGGAACGTATCCCCCACAGTCAAGAGGGGGCTACTTTATTCTGAAGCTAATATGTGGAAATTTACTTGATACACATTTTAGTGGTAGGTGTAGATTTAAGTAGAAATATATTTTATTTTTTCTAGAAGAGGAGGAAAATGCAATGCACACTATCTAGAGGTCACTTTTCCTGTATTACATTGCCATGTTGATTCTGTTTTCCTCATCACTGTCAACTCCCTAAAATAAGCCTGAAGATCTCCTCTATTTCAAAAACTAGAAGTCTATGATTATGTATTCTGACCTACTTTGCTGAATAGCAGAATGGATTTACTAGGAGTGTTTGCATACATTTTCTAGGACATTTTGTTCGAGAGTTTTGCTTCCTTGAAACTTTGAACTTTCAATTTTGTTTGAGAACTTTTTTGAAAATTGTACCGTACGGTGTACTCTGGGTCCCTTAGACTAAGAGAAGCAGGTGCCCTCTTCAGGCTTGTTTTGTAACTGTTCTAGGAATCCAGAATAGTAAAATTCAAGTGTACCTTAGGTGTTCTGATTTCTCAAGTAAAGTGAGTATAGGATAGCTATTTTCTGCCAAGAGACTACCTAGAATTTTTATTAAATTAATACTAAGATGTGAATAAACTCTCTGAACTTAATGTGTAGTCCTAGGTTGGGTTCTACTTTAGACTTTATGGGTTAGAAGATGAGGAACACACCCTGTGAGGCCGTGGTCTTTACTTTCATATTGCTGGACTGCTTGCTAGCTTGCATGTGTGTTTTGTAGAAAATCCAGATGCTTCGCTGGATGGAGTACAGTTTTCTGGTAAATTGTTTCAAAAATTCTTCCTTCAGGCTAGTAATCGTTCCCACGTGTTTTTAACTTCACCCATGACAGTGCTAGGACTTAGCATTTACCTAACTAGGTAGGTAAATGGCAGTGTTCCTTTCCTTTCTGTGCAAAACTTTTGGAGATTTTAGGCTCTTGGGGCTAAGTCAGTGATTTCTGTAGTAGAATAACAGCTATGTAGGTTGGCATTTGGGGAGTGTGCAGAAATAAGGAAGAAAGCTAATCTCTTCAAACTTTCAAATTCTGTTGCAAGCAAGGGGGATCCAGTATGCCTGGGGGGTGGTGTTGAAAACCCTGTGAATATCCTGACTCCTTTGGTAGCTGAAGGTGCCAAAGGTGCCAGAGCACTTCTGGGTGCTTATCCCTTGGACTCATTAAAAATACAGGTGGTTTTATGTCCTTAAGAGATATGGGTGGTTTTACGTACTGAGTGAGTAAGCTTTGCAGGTGCTTCTGGCTGTGAGCAATGAGGTTCTGATGAGATGTGCCAGGCCAGGGAACATCCCAAGGCTCTGGTGATTGCTGGTCCCATGGCTTTTTTTACTTGTTCCTTCTTATTTTTGGTTCAAGATAGTTGTCTAACAGAACCATCTTTTTTATATTCAGGAGGCAAAATCTTAAAAATAGAGCAAGGCAGTCTTGTTTAAAGTAAGTAAATCAAGAGAGGAAGTAGAACAGTGAATAGATGCGGCTTAGAATGACTTGTTTGTTCTGGACCTGCCATTTAGTATGTGCCCCCCTTTTGTTGTAATTTCACTTCATTATTTCCCTTAGAACTTTAGGGTACTAAATTTGAGAGATAAATTTTTATTCTTCATATGTAAAGCTGTATTTTAGCTTTTGGAGTCCTAGAACAATTAGTTCAGATCATTCATAGGGTCAAATACGTAGTAGATCCCTCATGCAATGTAAGGAAATAATTTAGACTTGTTCCTGTTGCAGTTTGGGTCGTGCTGGCAAAGGCAGCTAAGATGTGGTAGAAAAGAACGCTGACGTAGAATAGGAAGTCCTGATCCCAAACCCTGATATTGGCTGTACATGTAAAATGAGGACTACTACTCTCTTCTTCACGGGGTTGTGGTGAGAATTAAGTGAGGAAAAGTGCTCATGGACAATCTTTATAATACATACAAATGTATGTTGTTATCCTTCATATCAGCTGCTTCTCAGATAATTAATCCCTACTTTGGATTACTTTATATAATATTGACATTCCAAAACTCATTAACTAGTATTTTTTTTTCTCTTTAGTCCACCACGAATTAAAGATGAACCTGAAGATGATGGCTATTTTGCTCCTCCTAAAGAGGATATAAAGCTATTAAAGAGATCTCGAGATGAGGATAAGTGAGTATTTGCTAATATTTTGATTTTTTTTAAACCAAAAAGTTGTTTAAATGTGATGTATGTCTCTATAACACACAAGAAACTGCATGAATTGACTTTTACTCATTTGGAATTTGTGATTTAATGGTCTAGGCAACTGATTTCTCTTCAAATTATGAAAAGTAGGATTTGCTAAGCCAATAAGAAGTGTGTACCTGGGGCTTAAACGGAGAATACATATTTAAATTTTTCTTATTAAAGAGGTAATTCATGTTTATTGTAGGAATTCCAAATAATACAGAATTCTTAATATTTAAATTATTAAAGTTACTTTAAGTTTATCATTACCTACCACAGGTAAGTTTTCACTATTAAATTTTTCCTAGGATCTGTGCCTGTCAGTCATTCTAAGTGAACTATTAGTATACAGAAGTAATAAAATTGCTCTTACTTAAAACAGTTATTTGAGACTTATATGTGCATCTTTCTCAGATTCAGTTAGCAAAGTTAAAATTCTGTTCATTATTTTCAGTCTTGTATAGCTTATTATGCTCTAGGAATCTACAAAGGATTTATGATAGAAAGTGGTGGAAAGGGAGGAGGGAGATACTTGGTGAACTCATTTGCATTCCTTCAGAATTCATTTAGAATTTCTTTCCTCCCCTTTCTAGCCAGTTATTACTTTGTGGTAGTGATTGTTGCACCCTGCATTTGGTTTCAAGATTTCCCTCTTCTAGTGGCATCTATTTCTGTATATATCCCTCAACTCCACTTCCCTTCCAGGCCTGCATGTAGTATAAAGTTATTTGTGTCGTTTTGTATAGGTCTATAACTATTGGTGCTTGGTCTGGCCTTCTTTACTCTCCGTTCCTGTTCTTGACTGTAGAATGCCCAGCCAAAAATAATAGCAGCCATGCATGTATTGGAGGCCTATCAGAAGAGTTTGGAGGTCCTGATCCATTGGTGAGAACTACTGAGTCACAGTTGTGTTAACTACATATTCATGTTCCCCTTTCTAGTGCTGATTATAAACCTAAGAAAATTAAAACAGAAGATATCAAGAAAGAGAAGAAACGAAAACTAGAGGAAGAAGAGGTTAGTAAAGAGACAACTTAGGCCCTTTAGTGCTTGAGTTTGAAATAGGGAGTTTTCCATAAAACAACTTTTGAAGGCAAATGGATTTTAGGAATTTACTGGTCTGTTATACATTTAAACACTGGAAAAAACTCAAGCCATGTAACAGTGGTCATGGCACTGTTAGTTTTAAGATCTCTCTTAGCCTTCCTGGGTGTCCTCCCACAGCTGGGCTGCTAACTAACATTTTTGGAGAAACTCCACCATCTTCATACATACAGAGGAAGTGTTAACAAGAAATTATATTTTGGCTTTTCCCTAAGAATGTGTTTTGGTGCCCTCTCATATCTTAGCAAAGCTTGCTTGTCTGTCACTTTGGGTAACTAACTATCCCTATTGAAAGCCCTTAAATGTGTGCCCCTTGGACAAAGGATGAAATCTAAGCTCTTTACCACAGCTCCCCTGATCTTGTCCCTTCATCTTGTGCCTCTTCTCTAATTTACCTTGTTCCATGCACACTGACCTTTGTTTCTTTTCCACGCCAGGTTCTTTGTGCTTCAGAGCCGTACATAGCACATGTTCCTCTGTCTAGGAAACACATGCTCTTCCCTACTTCTGGCTTTGTAAACTTCCTAAAAGTCTCAGTTCAATTCAAGTACTTTTCTGAGGGTTCTATTTGATGCTTGTGTTAGACATAGAATACAATAATAGTACGGTTCCTTCTTTTGGCACTTTGCATTTCTTGTACTAAAGAGTCTTAGCAAGTAATTCAAGAGAAAGATGTCAGAAATTCAGGTGTCTTAATCTTGCAGTCTCCTGAGAGAATTTGTTGAGTGAGTTCCTAGCTCTTAGACTGCATCTGAGATGAGTCACTATCTTAGTCAAAATGGATTCATAGGTGTAAAGTTCATAGCTTGAAGTGTGAACAGTAAAGATAGTGATAGGGCCAGTGAGTCTTAAGAGTGTAATTGGTCATGGTAGTAATGAGAATGCTATTAAGAATTAAAATTAAATGAAATAGGTGCTTACTGTGTGCCAGGCACTATTCTTCATGCCTTATGTGTATCATTTCATTCAATGCTTATACCAACCCTTAGAAATAAATACTGCTACTGTTAATCTCCATTTTACAGATGCAGAAACTGAGGATAGGGAGGTTGAATCATTTGCCTGAGGTAACACAGCTACTAAGTAGTAAAGCTAGGATTTGATCCCTTGCATTCTGATTTCAGAGCCAGCACACTAGCTGCTATGTTATCCTGCCTCCTGTGGGACTTTGTTGATCCTTCAACTTCACAAGCAGGGAGAAGAGGGTCTTTAATGAAATCATATTAAGAATATTAATGAGTGGGTGAGCTATCAGAGGGATGTTAAGGTTCTGGATTTATAGAATTGTAGTTTCTCTGACAACCAGTCTGTTTGTGGGAGAAGTTCAGGTTGAAGTGAGCCAACTGAAGGAATTTAGTGTGAAATGCTGAGTTAGAGATATAGTAGTCAGTTACTCTATTTCCGTAATATCATCAGTCCAGACTAATGAATTAAAAATGTAAACCTTCAGCTCTGCGTGCTTTCTGTATCACAGTTTTGCTTATGTTGCATTTGTGTAAAATAATACCTTTCTCTGAGTTTGGTAGAGGTTAGTAATAACTCATTTGGAAAAAAGAATGGTTGACTTCATTTTTTTATTATTTTGTTTAACAACACTTTCCCTACAGGTGGAGGAAAAAAATGCAGGCTGAAAGGCCGAATTAATACAGTCTTACCTTGGCAGAGACCCCAGATGGCAGGATCACTCATTAAACCTCACTAGCTAGCTATATTTTTTTCATTTCTGGAAATTGTTCTGAAGTGTGTCAGTGACTGATTATCCCATTTTGAGGCTTGAAAGCATACAGTATACCAGCAGTTTCCTGATGGGACTGTCTGCATGTCTGTTCAGAAGCTGTTCAGAGAATGTCTTTTTTAAGTGAAAAACATTTCCCTTTCCTGTGTTTCAGGCTTAAATAGTAAACATTATCTGAATTAATGTGATCCTCTAATACTTTCTCCTCCTAAAACATACTTAAACATTTATATTGTCCATCCCTCTATTAAAATTTGTGTATTAGAGTCTTGCCTCTCCGTCTACCCCAAAGGTCATTTGCTTTAAGACCCCAAGTTTATCTTGATTGCTATACTATCATTGTAGTCCTAAATGTTTATATATTACAGTCATTTCCATGAGTCATTTTGTTTTTTTTCTGGTTAACTTGGGTTCCTGTCATAGTAGCTATATGACCTTGAGCAAGCGACAAAACCTCCGTTTCAGAGTTTTCCTTGATTATAATTGGAAGAGGTCAAACAAAACTGTCTATTCAAGCTCTACCATTCTATAATTGATACTAAAATGATTGAAACTACTTTGCAGAGCTATATAAAACACTGAATAAAGACTTAAGTTATCTTTGAATAGTTAGAAAAAAGGAAAATATTCTTCAAAAGAGTTTAGTTCTGTTGAGCACATTTTTGTCTGGGTGTGTTTGTTTTGAGATTTATCTCCTGTATTGGTGAATTGTCCTTGTGATGTTGGGTGCTCCTACCATTGTAGGATTGGTAATCATTTCAGGACCCCCCCCTCCCACCGCAAATACTTGCTTACTGCTTCATGTCTTTCTGTATGTAAAGAGTGGTGATAGGAAGTATATATACCCCACTAGACTAAATCAGGAATTTCCTTTCAAATTGTATATTAAGTGTCTAATACAAGGTCTCCTATAGTCATTATTTTGATGGTATTAGAAGAGATTTAAAGATGAAGTAGATTTGAAAGTAAGTGAGGACAATGTGCTGGGATTACTCTCTGTGGCAGTCCTTTCTCAAACTCCCCTGAGCCTAAAAATAAAATAAAATTTCCCAGACTCCTCCCCTGCAAACTGAGTGTTTTTACCTGCTTTCTCAGGTAGTCACTTGTTAGGGAGTTTGGGGAAATACTGCTCTGGAGAAAGTACCAGTTAATTTCTAATCATCTATCCAATTGAGAGGATTGGATTTAAGAGCTTCTCTAGTTGTGATATTCTGTGATTTCCACTTTTTCTTCCTAATGGCCCCCCGAAACTACTTCTAGAAATGTGATTTGTCCTTATTTAAGTGCTTTCTCACCATGTTTCTTTGTAGGACGGTAAATTGAAAAAACCCAAGAATAAAGATAAAGATAAAAAAGTTCCTGAGCCAGATAGCAAAAAAAAGAAGCTGAAGAAAGAAGAGGAGCAAAAATGGAAATGGTAACATCTCAGCACTGGGTTAAAATGTCAGCTCGTTGATTCTACAACCTAATTAAACAAGATTGTTGAATTACTAAAATTAATAGCCTAGTATTTGGGGGAGGAGCGAAATACTTAAAAGAGTCTAGAATAACATTCTGAAGTGTTTTCCAGGTCCTAGTGAAAGCATTAACTAGCTGTCAACCTATTGGATCTCAAAACTAGGTCCCACCTATTAAAAAGAATGAACTTGTAGAAGTAGACCTATGTATACATGGGAATTTAGCATATGAAGAAAGTGGCATTTAAGATGATAGGGCAAAGATGGATTATTCTATAAATCAGGTTGGGGAAACTTTGTTTAATAGACAACCTCCACAAAAAAACCTAGATGTATGCTTTCATAATTGTACAATAGTGAAGACCTTTTAAAGCAAGACATAGAATCAGAGTCATAGGGAAAATATTTGTATATTTGATATATCAAAATTAAAATCTTATATGTGGCCAGCAAACAAAATCATGCCATGAAAAAAAAAATGAAGGGAAAATATTTGCAATGCAAAGGGATAACATTCCTAATGTGAAGAAAGGTCTTATAAAACTTGAAAAGACCAGTCTGTAAGTGAGGAACAGGCAGTTCATTAAAGAAAGTAAGTGATTAGTAAACGTATTAAAATATGGTGAACCTCACAAGTAGCAGAGAAGGATGCAAAGAATAATAAATGATACATTTTTGTTTAATGGTTCTCAAATTGGGAACCATGAATAAGTAACAAAATACGGAGGGTTGTTAGTATGAGAAAACAATTTTCTAAACAGTGGGAGTGAAAATTCAGTCTTGACGGAGGCCAGTTTAGCCAGTAACAGGTTACCTTTAGGAAATGTGTTTAGGTGGGAAATTTTATTTTCTATTTAGTAAGTTTGGGCATATTAGAATTTTTAAACACACGTGTGTTTTAAATGCTGATTTTCCTTAAAACTTACATTATTGACTATACCGGTAATACATGATTCTATTTATATTGAAAAAATATCAAATGATCCAGAAGTGTAAAGGAAGAAACAACAGTTGTCTTTCCCTTTTTTCCCATTCCCATTTTTCCTTTTTAGCTTTGAAGTAACCACTATTTGTAGTTTGGTGTGTAGAGTTCCAGACCTATTTGTGTGCATTTACTTGATGGCTTTTATTTAGAACAAGAATCTCCCCAGCATCTGTGGGGAGAGGAGAAAGATCAGTAACCAGGGAGGTGGCCGAGATGAGCAGAGCTGCAGTGGCAGAAATGCTCTCAGCACAGCTGTGTAATTGACATTGTTTGTGTGAACATACGTAGGGCTCAAGGGGCTCAAAAGAAGGTGCAGGAAAGGGAAATCACAGAGCAACGGAATCCTGGGCCTTGCCAGAGGTCAGAGTCAGAAAACAAAAGATCATGTGTTTTTTTTGAACTCAGTTTTTCAGTGACAGAGTATTAAAAGGTTTTTATGACCTTTAATAAAATGATTTTTTTAAGACAAAATAAAGTGATTGTATAAATCGGGTTATTTGGGAGTCATGAGACTGGTGAGTTAGTAATTCATCAGTCTGTTGTCTCTCATGCTTCTGTGGTGGGTGCTCACGAAGTATTTATTGAATGAACAAATTCGTTCTCTTGTCATCACTAGTTCCTTGCTGTCTGCCCCTTTTTTCTGGAGCCTTGGCTCTTACTGGGTCCTGAAGCAGATGTCCTCTTATCCTGGTTCAGCCGTTGTGTGTGTGGAATTAGGTACCCTTGAAGTGTCCAATAGCCTAATTAGGCTTCTGTGGTTGAAATCCTTATCAGTGTTATCACACGTTAATTCTGTTACCACACATTGGTTCTTGTTTTGGTTTAAGTGGGACTAGTTAGTCTTTAACTGAAGATGCTTAAACTGAAGATGCTTAGTTTCGGGGTTAGAGGAGTCTTTGCTACAGTCTCCATTGCATGCTTTTCTTAGGCCTTGTTAAATTTTGTGCATTCTTAAGCACAATACTTGATGGCACAACTTAAGTTTTTAGAAGTAGAGAACAGGAATGATTGACTACTTAAGTGATGATGGCTTGCCCTTTCCTTTCCTCACTACCTGACAGAAACAAACAAACATTGATCCTTATCTCCCTTCCCTCTCTTTGGTAATTGTGGGGATGGGAAAATGGTTCAGATCCCCCTGGGTTTCTTTACTGCATCACATTTTCCCCATAGAAACAATGTTATAAGTTGTGGCAGTCTGGTCAACTTGTCCATGAAAACTTACTTAACCCAGATCCGGTTTTTAACTGCTAACCATTGTACCTGCATAAGGTTTCATCTCTTTCTTGAGTTAAGTATACTTTTTTGCATCAGGGCTGTCCTGTTGGAACAAATCCCATGTTTATTTTAAGCAGAGGATCTTCACAAAAGGACCTAGAAACTGGGGGAGTGTTGCTGGTGTTAAGGTGTGACTTTAAATGAGGTTTTGTGTCTCAGCAAAGGTGTAAAATGCTGTAAGGATTTCAGATCATAATGTAAGGAATTAAGTGTTGAAATACGAGGACTCACTAATAATACAATCAGTAATAGTGATAAATGTATGGAATATGGGTGGTTGACATTTTCCTCAAAGCAGAGAAATTCCTTGATTCCAGAGATTAGTTTCTAGCAAGCTGTAGTGTGTGACATTTGTTTCTGAAATTCTAAAAGTTATGTGCATTTTATAGTATATCATGAGGTGCTTGTTAGCTGCGAGAGAACTGATTTCAAACAGCATGAGTGTTTTTTCCATCTTACATTTCTAGCACTTTTCCACTTTCCTCTTTTCAAGCACGTTTTATTTTCAGATTGATACCTAATTTATGAATTCACAAGTCAAGCCTGCCATAAAGAAGTCATTTTGATATCTAAGTACATTTTCCTTAATTTTGTTGGTGAACCATTGATGGGACCTAAAAAGCGAACACTACTGTTTTTATTTGTACAGTAGTAGTTGTTGGTTCAGTGCTGTCAGCCTGTTGGAAGATAAGTTCTTTCTCTTTAAAGTGAGGTTTTAGAGTTGAGTGTTTAATTTTTTTGTTTTGTTTAAATGGTGAAAAAGTTTTATTTTGTTGGTGAAAAATTTTTGTTGGTTTAATTTTTTGTTGGAAAAATTTTGTTTGTTGGTTTAATTTTTTTGTTTTGTTTAAATGGTGAAAATGTTATTATGAGTCCTCAGGATGAACATGTTGGAATAGGAGAAATTATAAAAGCAGTTTGGAGTCTTAATTTAAAACACTGGAGCTGATGAAAAGAGGTGAACCAAGGCCCCGGGATAAGGGAAGACCTGGTGTTCTGAATGCCCTCATGGTTACTCTGACTGCCGCAGATAGGCCTCTTGCAGTTGACCTCACATACATGCCTACATACAGCACATGCAGTACATATATGTGCTCTAGGATTTGGAGAGTAGTAAGTAGACTCTAGATTTGAGTGGGTTCCTGCATCCAGACCTCCTCCTGCCATGTCTAATTAGGAGATATCGCCAGTTTCATCCCTATAAAGTGGTAGGTTGTTTATAGAGGATCACTAATGCTCTTTCTGGGTCTAAGATTTTACCTTTTGACTTTGAGGAGTTTTAAAAATTATTTTGAATTGTAAAATCCAAAAACGTAAAATTTACCATCTCAACCATTTTTAAGTGCTTACTTAAGTGATTAAATACATTCACATTGTGTGCAGCCATTACCACCACCATCCACCTTCAGAACTCTCTTTATCTTACAAAAATGAAACTCTGTTAAACAAGAACTCTCCCTCATCTCCCTTTTTCCCCAGGCCCTGGTAACTACCATTCTACTTTCTGTTTCTGAATTTGATTACTCTAGGTACCTCATATAAGTGGTAACATAATTTCTTTCCTTTTGTTACTGGCTTATTTCACTCAAGACTCATCCTTGAGTGAATGCTGTGACATTTGTCAGAAGTTTCCTTCTTTTTAAAGGCTGAATGATACTCCATTGTATGTATAGACCACATTTTGTTTATCTATTTCTCTGTTGATTGATACTTACATTATTTCCACATTTCAGCAATTGTGAATAGAGTTGCTGTGAACATTTGTGTACAGGTATCTGTTTAAATACCTCCTTTAAATTCTTTGGGGTGTATTCTTGTAAGTGAAATTGATCATCTATGTTTAACTTTTGAGGAGCCGCTGTACTGTTTGCCATAGAGGCTGTACCATTTTACATTCCCACCAGCAGTGCACAAGGGTTTCAAGTTTTCCACATTCTAGTCAACACTTTTTTTTTTCTGATTTGTTGTTGCTTTTGTTTTTGTAATAGTCATCATAATGGGTGTGAGTGGTATCTCTTAGTTTTGATTTATATTTCACTGACAAGGGTGTTCAGTATTTTTTTTTTTTTTGAGAGGGCATCTCTCATATTTATTGATCAAATGGTTGTTAACAACAATAAAATTCTGTATAGGGGAGTCAATGCTCAATGCACAATCATTAATCCACCCCAAGCCTAATTCTCGTCAGTCTCCAATCTTCTGAAGCATAACGAACAAGTTCTTACATGGTGAACGAATTCTTACATAGTGAATAAGTTCTTAGATGGTGAACAGTACAAGGGAAGTCATCACAGAAACTTTTGGTTCTGATCACGCATTATGAACTATAGTATTTTTTAAGATGCCTAATGGCCATTTCTATAGCTTCTTTGAAGAAATGTCTAAGTTTTCTGCCTATTTTTTGATTGAGTTGTCTTTTTCTTGAGTTGTAGTTCTTTATATATTCTGGATATTAATCCCTTATCAAAGTTACGTGCTTTACAAATACTTTCTCTCATTCCATGGGTTACCTTTTTACTCTATTATATCCTTTGATATACAGTTTTAAATTTTGTAGTCCAATTTATCCTAATTTTCTTTTGTTGCCTGTGCTTTTAGTATCGTGTCTAAGAAATCATTGCTAAATCCAGTGTCATGAAGCTTTTGCCCTGTGTTTTCTTCTAAAAATTTTATAGTGTTAGCTTTTATGCTCGGATTTTTAATCCATTTTGTGTTTATTTTTGTATGTAAGCATATAAGCTTAACTTCATTGTTTTGCATGTGAATACCCAGTTTTCCCAACACCATTTATCAAGAAGACTGTTCCTTCTCCATTGAATGGTCTTGGCATCCTTGTCAAAAATCATTTGACCATATATGTTGACTTTAGTTTTACAGTAATAAATACTATTGTTACAGCACAGTTTGATACATATAATTTTATTTGATATTTGAACTTTGAATATGTATAATTGGCCTTCAGAAGGATTCTGAACAACTATAGGGCTTTTCATTTTAAGTTAAGAGATAATGAACATTAAAATCTGTGAAGTTTAAAAATAATTCTGTTATAAGACAACTGACTCACTCCTAAAAATCAAAATGGTTGTGATGAGTAGGTCTGTCTAATTCCATAGAAAGACTGAACATGTCAGCCAGTTGCAGTGCATGATCTTTAATTGGCTCCTGGTATATAAAGTACATTTTGGATATAATTGGGAAGTTTTTGTATGATCTGGGTATTAGAATGAGACTAGGGAATTATTAATTTTCTTAGTTATGTTACTATTATAGTTATGTGAGAGAAAAATATCTTTTTTTATATAGATGTTGACATAAATGTTTAGAGGTGAGGTATCGTATCTACAGTTTACTTTGGTTCAGCAAAAAAATAGGAAATTTAGCATAGTGTGAACAATGGTATCTAGGTGGTGGGTATACGATTAGTCATTGTATTATTCTCTGTCTTTATGTTTGATCATTTTTAAAATAAAAGCGTTGTCAAAAAGGTGTTTCCACTGAGCTTTACATTCACTTACCAGTGTCTGCAACATAGCGCTAGATGGCCTGTAAGTATCTTAAACTTAGTGTACCCCAACTGAACTGTTACTTCCCAGCTTTATGTTTCATTATGTACTTTATGTCGTTTTCCTTGGATGTCTGCTCTGCCAGCAGACCTTTTCCTTTGTACCAACAACATAATATCATCTCTGTCGTGTATACCACTGTGTTTTACTGTTACACCATTGTGGTAAAACAGCTGTTTCCATCAGCTCCTTGAATGATGATCTCTTGTATCCAGTATCTGTTCAAAAGTATTTTCCCTCTTCTCCTGAGTATTCCACCTTACTTGTGAGTGCTGGCTTTTCCAAAGTGAGGGATACTGGCTATTTTCATCTAGGCTTTGAACATGTAGCCAAGAGTCATTCCAGAGCACTGATCAGTTGAACAGATAATTATTTGGACATTGTAATAAGGGATAATCTTTATATTAGGTAAAGTAATCACTAAGTGGGGTTTTTTTTTTTTTTACTTTGTCTTTTAAAGGTGGGAAGAAGAGCGCTATCCTGAAGGCATCAAGTGGAAATTCCTAGAACATAAAGGCCCTGTATTTGCTCCACTATATGAGCCTCTTCCAGAGAGTGTCAAGTTTTACTATGATGGTGAGTTGTTCCAAAGTTGTCCAATGGTTAGCCAAGAAAAGAGTCTCCTGTTTAGGAATAGAAAATGAGGAAGGATCTTGTGGTGTGTAATCCTTTTTATTTATTTCATTTTATTTTGTCATGTTGTGGTTTGGGGAAAGGGTTATCAAGTGTTGACTTAATTCTTAAAAAGCCCATGTAATGCTGAAGAAGTGCCTTGAGAAAGGGGTTATTAATGTCTTAACTACATGGTCCCCAAAAGGTCCATCTACATAGCTCACAGCACTTGGTTTACAAACTGAATGTTTTTATCTGAAGTTCATTTCTAAGGAGCTACTCTGCAAGATTACAAAACCTTATTTGAATTGTAGTATTTTATTTTACTGATATAATGTAAACTGACTCGCTATTTATCACTAGAAATAGTACTAGTATTTGGTTGAGGACTAATCAGTCTGCCAGTAACCTCTGGGCAGGGCTGGTGGGTGTCTGTCATAGACTACATAGCACAACACTATGCCTTTGCTATATGTGCAGCCAAGTCTGATGAACTTGGTGGAAAAATGCCCTGCCTCGTTCTCTTAGAACACTCAGAATTGCCCATTAACTACCATCAGTAATTCTGTCCTTAGGTTGAAGACTGGAGAGTAGTCCTACACTCCTCTCATTGGCAGTGTAGCAACATATAGATGGTAACGCTCCACTGATTCTTACTCCAAGAGTTACCTTCAGAAATAGCTGTGGCATTTTTACTCAAACCCTTTTGTGCCTAAGATTCACCAGGTGGATCTGGGGCCATTTAATAGGTGTGGAGTAGTAGTGAGTGCTTCTAATCCAAGTGGTTTGCCAACCAAACTTTGCAAAACACTGGGCAGGAGACCTGCTGAAAAGATTAGTGGTGAACATTCAGAGTTCTGGTGCATCTCTGTCCAACCACAGTAGCCTCAGGGCCATGGATACTTAGAAGTCAAGGTAGTAGTTTATATTGAAAGGCTGGGTCTTAGTAGAAGTGAAAGAAGTGTCAAACTTGGCGAGCTCAAATTCATTTTTTAAAACTATGTTTAGTCAGTGTGCCTGTGTAGACACCAAGACACTGCAGTGGACAGGACTGACTAATCCCTCGTGGAATGGCATTTGCAGTCTAGCAAGACCTCATAGCCTGCATCAATAAACATGGCAGTGCTTGCATCAGGTAAACATTCTGATCTGTGTTCACTAGAGAGCACAGGACAGAGTTCTCCTGTCAGCCCTCAGTCAGTCTTTCCTGGAAACTCCTAAATATGACTCAAAACTCCAATGGAGAGAAAGCATAGAACCTTAAAAAAGACAGTCATGAAAGTGCAGGTATTTTATAGCCCTAGTCTGGGCTTACCAAGTGGTTTAGAAAGCTCAAGTGGTAAAGCCTCACTGTGAAGTTCAAAGTAATTTGGAGGAAAGCTAGATTTCCTAGTCTTTGAGTTTCTCTTAACTTTTCAAGATGGGAACCTGGCACCTGAACCAGTCAACACTGGATGCTGTGGTCCCTTCCCCTATTCTTGCCCAGTCCTTGATGATTATAGAGCTCTAGCATTTTCTCAGTTGGATTTCGCTCTGGATTTTCGTCTCTTTGATTGTGTAAACTCCCACTCTACAGTAAGTCAAGAAGTTGTGTTTGACTTATTAGTGTAAATTGATAATATAAGCCCCATCTACTGGCTTACGGAAGAGAATTTGCAGAGTCCTTTTAAACCTGCTGGGAGGGGTTTGGGGGGGGGCATGGGGGCAGGGGTTGGCTGGAGCAGTGAACTGCCTCTGCTGTGGGCCTCCAGTTTTCAGCTGACTCAGCAGTTCCCTCTTCCTGGAGCTCAGCCTTTCCCATGCAGCACTACCATTGCTAGGACCTTCAAGTCATCCTCCCACTGCTCTGCTACTGGGAGCTGTCATTTCATCTTTTGACAGCTCATCTTAAAAAAAAAAATGGTGGCATCAAAATTGCTTCCTCTGTATAGGGACAGAATTCAGTAAAATTGCTCAAAGGGTCTCCATTTTATACCAAACAGACCAGACAATTTGTACTTGGCATTTTGTTTTTAGTGACTTAATGTTTTAGTGACATTGGAAGCATATTACAAGTTCGCTAGCAACTCTGATTTGGACCCGAGTGGGGGAGTTCTGAAGCCTTCTGGAGGCCCTTGAGAGCCAGCCTATCCTCCCCAGTGTCTTCTTCCAACTGCAGGGGCTGGGAAGGGGTTGGATGGGGGAATAGCGCCACCTGTTGACCTTTTAATAGATTCCAAGCAAATTATTTCTGTCTACCCTGACAGTTCCAGTTTTGTGCTATAATTCCCTATAATCAGGAATGATAACTTGCTAACAATCATGAGATGAAGTGTCGTTCTCTGTCGTTCTCTGGGTTTTGAAATGAATGGGTTTCTGGTGAAGTTTTAGTTTCTATAATGAATGTGAAAATCCTTGGTGAATGACTAGTACTTATGTAATAGTAAGGCAGTGGAATAGCTTTTAAGTATAGCCAAATTATTATGCCATAGATTAGTTCCAGATGGCACTATAAACTTGGATTTTCAAGAAAAAATGGAAATTAGCCCTGAGAAGACTGTTAAAAGTAACTCTGTTTGAAAACTATATTAAACTCCCAAGTAGTATTCCTTTATTGCTTTATGAACTAACTAAAGCACACAAAACCCCTAGGCCCCATTCACATTTTCTTTACCAGTTAGCAATTTCCATTATGTAACATCAAGATTCCTTCAGAACAACAGCTTTTACTAAACATGTGCATAATACCAAGAACTCCAATCTTCCCTTGTGGTCTGGATGAGTCTTGTTTCCCCGAAAGAAGCCACCTCTTAGTGCTTGTTCCAGAGGAGTATGTCTGGAACTTCAGTGTGCACACAAGCTACCTGTGGGTCTCATTAAAGTTCATGTTCTTATTCCTCAAAGTCTGAGATTCTGCATTTCTAAAAAACTCCCACATGATGCCAATACTGCTGGTCTGTGAACTACCCTTACAGTAGTAAAGTTGTAGACGAATATCTTATTCAGACTTTTCATATGGGATATCTGGACTTGCCTGCTGTGGAGATATATATATAAAAACTCATATTCCACCCACCTGACTTTAAAGAAGAAAGATACCTATTTCTTTTCCCCACAATTCCTTTCTTCTGTTCCCTGCCCTATCCCTTCCTCCCTTCTTGAACAGAGGCTGCTTAGCTTAGCAGTGGCAGGAGTCCCTCTGAGGATTTGAGTTTTAAAAACCATTGAAGAGATGTAAAGGACCCTACTTGCTGAAAGGAAAAGGAAGAGTGACTGGGCATCCCCTAGGTCATCCCTGTCCTGAGCAGGCACCTGGGAACAGTTCACTTGCATAGTCTCCAGAGAATGACCCAGGTAAATATCTGCTAAAGAGGAGGAGAATCTATACAAGTAGAAATCAATTGGTATGATGCCTTTGTTATTGTTGTTACCATGTGTCACCAGACCTTTTTTATATGTTGGCAAGGTGTAAAAACCATTAGTAAGAAGGTGTCTCCAGAGCTCAGTCTTTATACTCAGAATATGAATGGTACACCTCAATTTTTGGAACCACTTTTTCCTCTAGGTAAAGTCATGAAGCTGAGCCCCAAAGCAGAAGAAGTAGCTACGTTCTTTGCAAAAATGCTCGACCATGAATATACTACTAAGGAAATATTTAGGAAAAATTTCTTTAAAGACTGGAGAAAGGTATTGTAGTCCATGTATTAATATCCTAGCATCTTGAAAAAATAATCAGTCAATTACTAAATAGTAAACTATAACTTTACAAAAAATTCCCTGATGTAAAATCTGAGTTTCATGAATTTTGCTAAAGAATTTTTTTTCTGTTCATTTACTGTATTATGTAGGGTTTCTCTTCAACAAGAATATTTACATTTCTTTCCTCCCAGCTCACATATGGCTGAAGGAACGAGTTTATCAATTAGGCCAAACAAAATCTCAACTCCGGTTGAGCAAGGGAAAGTTTGTCTCTGCAGGACTGCCCTCTTGTCTGCTGTTACAAGGAGAGATACTAATGTGATGTTTTATTTCTTCTTATTCTTGCTTATTTGCTTTAGGTACTTTCTGCTCTTGAAACCACATATCCTATATCTGCCTAAGTGATTTTAAACAATCTCATTGTTCTCAATTTGGATAATGTGGACAGAGGCTAAGCTGAAGTTTACCTACTGAAAAGCTTGGAAATAAGATTTAATAAGTGAATAGAGCAGAGATGTTTCTAAGGGAAATTTTCACTCATTACTAAAACAAATGATACATATTTCTGTTTCTCCAACTGTGGTATACATATGTCTAGAGGATTATGGCAATTTGCCAAGGAATCTAAGAAACTATATAAGGGTTACATAACCTTTTCAGTGAGAGGTCATTTAAATATGGTCATTCTGTTGAATACTTTATAATTGAACAAAGTAATAAATTACATATTTTTTTGTAACTCACTAATTGAGATTGGCTACCCCATCAGACACCTTTGACTGAAAAAATGTTTTGTAACTGCAAGAAACCGGAGGGCTAATATAGTGGGTTTACCTTCTACTTCTGTCCTTTTCTTTTGACTAGGAAATGACTAATGAAGAGAAGAACATTATCACCAACCTAAGCAAATGTGATTTTACCCAGATGAGCCAGTATTTCAAAGCCCAGTCAGAAGCTCGGAAACAGATGAGCAAGGAAGAGAAGCTGGTACAGTGCGATTTCTTAAACTCCTCAAGAATTTTGGAATAGTGATTGGTTCATCTAATTTTCTTCTTGGTTCTTACATTACAGCTTTGACTTCAATCTAATTTCTCATGACTGTATACCAAAGATTTAGGGGTCTTGGCCTTACTAAAGTCTGAATTTTCTTAAGGGTTTTATATAGATAGAAAATTATAAGTAAGCACTTGGTTTAATGGCTCAATATGAGAACCTTGGTGATTTTTTGACCTAAAAAGCAGTAACTCCAATAATAAAGTTTTTAAGGATGGTCAGACTTGCACAGTGGCTTCTAAATGTTAGGGATTTAAGACAGATAAAATAATAATGACCATACATATGTCCCTATTCTTTGACCTATTTTACCATGTAATTTCCATCTCCATCTTTTAGCTCTGGCCAACCTCATTCTTGAAGTATCTAATATCCAGCCGGGATGTCATTTTCTTCCAGAATACCAGTAGGCAAACTATAGGCCGCTTGTTTTTATAAAAAAATTTTTTTTTACTGGAACACAGCTACATCTACTTGTTCACATATTATCTTTGACTGCTTTCATGTGATAATGGCAGAGTTGAGTGGTTGTGATAAAGACCATTTGGCCCTCAATTCTAAGATACTTTCTATCTAGAAAAAGTTTGCCAACCCCTAATCTAGAGGAATCCAGGCTAAAATTTCGTTTTTCAAATTTGAGATCCGGAAGTTAAGGATTTTAAGGAATTCTTTGCACTTCAACCCTGTGTGTGTTCAGTATTTGAAAGTACTTAGCATGTTTATATAGTTTAGGCCATTGTATTTATATAATTGATTGTTTGATGGTACCTATTTGATCTTTAGTTTAAAAATTACAAGACACTGTGAGAGTAATAACTGCATCAGACTTTTCAGTCTCATCTTAGTCTTCTCTCCAATATTCCAGATAGTGAAATTTCGTATATTCTTCACTTCAGTAATGTTTTAAAACTTAAGACCACTTTGGAGCTTTGTTTTTAGAATAGTGATTGAAAAATAGGGAAATTTCAGAAATATCAACTTGTCAGAGCTTCTGCCAAGGACACTGGTTGCCAACACGGAATCTCTTTCCACCCACAAGGCAGCAGGACTTAGATTGAATTACTAATGTGAATTAGAGAGCAGAGGGTAAGGAGGCTCCAAATTCACACACATCCTTTTCAAGCAAGGAGCATAAAGTTAGAATATATGTACTCATTTCTGTTGAGCTTTCTTTATATGGAATGATGTTCAATTAAATGTTTCTGGAATGTCTTAGAAAAACATGGAGATGTTCTTTATGAGGCCTGTCAGGAGGCTCTTCCCCATCCCCCCTTTTGACATTACATAGTAAAATAGTGTTAATTTTTACAGTTAAGGTTTAAAATACTTAGGTGACATATTTGTACATGTAAATTCTTTACGATGAAGAATTTTTAATCTGTAGTTGAAGTTAATCCTTATAAGTAGATATTTTAGGGATTTTTTTTGTATTTAAGTTCAAAAAAATCTGTTTTAAAAGGTTTTCCCTTATTTGTATTCATTTCTTAAAGAAGTTTAGACTTTTTTCTACCTTGACCTGTTCTTGCACTTAAGATAAGAACATACGAGTGAAGAACAGTAATTTGAGTTGATTTTGAATACTTCTTTGCTGTCTTCCAGAAAATCAAAGAAGAGAATGAAAAATTGCTGAAAGAATATGGCTTCTGTGTTATGGATAACCACAGAGAAAGGATTGCCAACTTTAAGATAGAACCTCCGGGGCTTTTCCGTGGCCGTGGCAACCACCCCAAGATGGGCATGCTAAAGAGACGGATCATGCCTGAAGATATAATTATCAACTGTAGCAAGTGAGCACAATTCATCCTTTGGGCCAGAAATGAAGTGGGGGGCTTCCTTTTTTCTTGGTAGTTGGGAATATTTCCCATGTTACAGAATGCTGTTTGGGAATACCACACAGTATTTTCATGTATAGATCTCCCAAGCATTTTTCAGTAATTCACTGGTGAGGATGAAACTTGGAAATACATGCTCAGCAGATTTTATCCATTTCAGCTCTTGAAAGGTGAAATGGTTCCTCACTTCTCCTCATTTCACTGCCCTCCTGCTTTGCTATTTCCACAGAGATGCCAAGGTTCCTTCTCCTCCTACAGGACATAAATGGAAAGAGGTCCGACATGATAACAAGGTTACTTGGCTAGTATCCTGGACAGAAAACATCCAAGGTTCTATTAAATACATCATGTTGAACCCCAGTTCACGAATCAAGGTAAGAGGTAGCTAAGACCTGCACCAACTGGTGTGGCTATTAATCTTTGTCTTTTTTTGAAATATAATATTCTCAGCCTCTAAAATCACTATGACAAATTAAAAACCCTCCCCACAAAATAAGGCAAGGGCCTGCATAATTAGCATTATCTGGTAACCCCACCCCCTTAAGGTGTACCTGTTTTTTGTGACATTATAATCTTATTCATTTATTAATTCAAGAATTTATTGAAATCCCAATATGTGCATGGCACAGTGTGTGCCTGGTGCTAGGAATTGTGTTCTAGGAATCAAGGAAGACAGATGCAGTCCCTGCCTTCACAATGCTTACTGTCTAGTAGTCAGAATGTAATGAAGAATGGATGGTAAATGTATATTGGCTTCTGTAGCTCCCCTCCTCTTCTTCACTTTTCTTGGCTCTGAGAAAGGGAATGTAATTGCACTGAATACAGAAAGAAGTTGTAGAATTTAGCATCTTACATAAGGTTTTACCTAGATAGGTTTCACCAGGACCAAATGGGATAATGTTTGTGCAAGCACATCATAAACTGTTGTATACCCTTGTATTAGTTATTGAGAATGAATTTAAAGGGGAAAACTGTCTTGGAAAAAGGCAGTCAACTTTTATTAGCCTGGTAGGCACACCGTGTTTGGGAGAGTCCCATGAACTTCCTCAGATGTACTCTGGAAATGTGAACAGCAACCTAAAAAAGAGATATGGAACAGGGAATTAGTTCTATATAGACTGTGATTGTCTACATGTGGGGGACTGGGGCTCTAAGACCTTAATCTTGGTTTTCAGGCAATTAAATATCTGTTAAGGTATGAAAGCCACAGCTCAAAAGGCTATGTATCTTGTCAAGACTAAACTGTACATTCTTTTATAGTCCCTTGTTCAGTTGAAAAATGTCACTTTTCCTAGTTGTAAGTACAGAATCAAAAAAAGAACCTTCTTGATGAACAAAATGAGCTATTTAAAGAAACAGATTGTATTCCTCTTCTTAAATAGACAAAAATGGAGAGCTGTAAAGGTGGGTAAACAGTCGTTTTAGCCATCAAAGACTGGTGGGCAAATTGGGCAAGGATTCAGCTGTATTAAAAGGTAAACATTAAGTACTTCAGATAAATAGAACAGTTATTCCCAGCAGTTAGAGATCAAGAACAACTTTATGAAGGAGATTAGGTCCCAGTTAGCTCTTAAAAGACAGTTTTCTAAACAGAATTGTGTCATTAGGGACAGAGACGAGGGGTGTGGAAAAGAGTGTCAGTCAGGTGGTGTTTTGCACAACCTGTGACTGTGCTAAGTGTCACTCATGGTAAAGTTTATGTTAGGTACATTTTACCCCAATAAAAAAATGTATCAAAATAATGCACATTGGGTTACTGTTAAAAAGTTTCTTCACATAAGTTGACATTTGATTCTTTTAACAACCTTACCAGACATGCACTAATGCCACCATTTTATAGATAAATAAATTTAGTCTCTGGGAGGTCCAATAGTAAATCATCAGCCTCCTGTTGTCAGATCCTTTCTCCAGCATCCTGCCGCCAAACTGGCCAGCCTTAAATGCTGTGCTTAAGGGACGGGACCATGTCTTACATCTAATGGACAGCCATTCTCTGATGAAGAGCAGTTAAAGGACGTTTGAACAGAGGAGTGTCTTGAACATACTCTTCTTCAGCAAGAAGTATAGGCATTACATGTAATCATACCAATAAACAAAACTGTTGTAAATGCTGCAAAGGAAAAGTACAGGATACCATTTTTGAGAGTATGTCAGGCACCTGACCTGGCCTCTGGGGTTCAGGAGGCTTTTCTTGAAGAAGTAACATTTCAGATTAGATTTATAGGATGAATAGGATTTATCCATAGAAAGGAAAGAGGAATGGGTGTTCCAGACAAAGAAAATAGTCTTTTGAAATCTCTGAGGTGAGAAAGCTTGGCAGTCTTGAAGACTGAAAGGAGGTCAGTGTATTGGGATAGGCTAAGCAAGAAAGAGGCATGAAGAGGAAGGTAGAGAGAGATGTAGCCAGATCTTCAGAACCTTCCTTAAAATTTTTTATATTATTCTAAATCCAGTAGGAAGCAGCTGGGTTTTCAAGAGGAGAATAAGACCAAATTTGTGTTATAGAAACGTGTGACATAATTGGTCATCCTGACTGCTGCTCTGTGGATACTGGACTGGACACAAGAAGTAGGGAGACCAGTAGGAGGCTGTTGTAGTACTCCAGGCAAGAAATGGTGGTGATCTAGACAAGGTGATGGCTGTGGGGATTGAGAAAGGGAACAGACTCCAAATATATGTGTACTATTTACCCCTACAGGCAGGATTAGAGTTGATTATAGGAGATCACTGAGGGTTGAGGTCCTTGTTAGATAGGCCAGGTGGAGTACCTCAGCGGCTGAGAGCCAGAAGTTAGTCCAGACAATATCCAGATCACTCCTATACACCACAGGCATTGGTGCAGGTTTCTGGATGATGGTTCTGATCGTAAACCTAGAAGTCACTGAGACCTAGACCCTGCCTCCAACCTTATACCCAGGACATGGGTGACTGTCGTTACCTGGATTGGAATCCTAAGAGTCACTAACACAGTTAAAGGCTTGGCAAGTAGTCCTGTTGAGAGAAAAATAAATGAGATTTCTTCAGCCTTCTGTCAGTCTTTATTAGCTATTTCCCACTCAGCAGAACAAGTGAGAACTTCAGAGGCTGGAGTTTGACGGTGCTTTGAATAGCTTTCTGCCAGCAAAGAAGAAGCATTCTCTTTTTAAATAAAAATATTAAGGCACAAATATACAAAGGGTATT
The DNA here is from genome assembly GCF_040802235.1 of Manis javanica. Lineage (NCBI taxonomy): Eukaryota > Metazoa > Chordata > Mammalia > Pholidota > Manidae > Manis > Manis javanica. The sequence goes on along the minus strand of NC_133160.1, from coordinate 17,028,207 downwards.
GTTTCCCTTTTTATTTCACTGATTGTACTTAAATTCTTTTTTTTAATCAAGGTATCATTGATATACAATCTTATGAAGGTTTCACATGAGCAACATTGTGGTTACTACATTCACCCATATTATCAGGTCACCCATACACACCCCATCACTGTCCATCAGCACAGTAAGATGCTATAGAGTCACTACTTGTCTTCTCTGTGCTATACTTCTTCCCTGTGACCCCCCACTACATTCTGTGTGCTAATCATACTACCCCTTAATTCCCTCCTTCCTCCCTCCCCAATCGCTTTTCCTTTGGTAACCGCTAGTCCCTTCTTGGAGTCTGGGAGTCTGCTGCTGTTTTGTTCCTTCCGTTTGTTTTGTTGTTACACTCTCTGCCTGGCTTATTTCACTGAGCATAACACCCTCTAGCTCCATTCATGTTGTTGCAAATGGTGGAATTTGTTTTCTTCTAATGGCTGAATAATACTCCATTTGGTATATGTACGACATCTTTATCCATTCATCCACTGATGGACACTTAGGTTGCTTCTGTATCTTGGCTATTGTAAATAGTGCTGCAATGAACATACGGGTGCATATGTCTTTTTTGAATCTGGGATCTTGTTTTCTTTGGGTAAATTCCTAGGAGTGGAATTCCTGGGTCAAATGGTATTTCTATTTTTAGTTTTTTGAGGAACCCCCATATTGCTTTCCACAATAGTTGAATTAGCTTACATTCCCACCAACAATGTAGGAGGGTTCCCCTTTCTCTGCATCCTCGCCAGCATTTGTTGTTGCTTGTCTTTTGTATGTTAGCTCTCCTAACTGGTGTGAGGTGATATCTCATTGTGGTTTTAGTTTGCATTTCCCTGATGATTAGAGATGTGGAATGTCTTTTCATGTGCCTTTTGGCCATCTGAATTTCTTCTTTGGAGAAGTGTCTGTTCAGATCCTCTGCCCATTTTTAATTGGGTTATTTGCTTTTCAGGTGTTGAGCCATGTGAGCTCTTTATGTATGTTGGATGTTAACCCTTTATCGGATAAGTCATTTACAAATATATTCTCCCATACTCTAGGATGCCTTTTTGTTCTGCTGATGGTGTCCTTTGCTGGACAGAAGCTTTTTAGTTTGATGTAGTCCCATTTGTTCATTTTTGCTTTTGTTTCCCTTGCCTGGAGATGTGTTCAGGAAGAAGTTGCTCATATTTATATTCAAGAGACTTTTGCCTATGTTTTCTTCTAAGAGTTACATGGTTTCATGACTTACATTCAGGTCTTTGATCCATTTTGAGTTTACTTTTATGTATGGAGTTATACAATAATCCAGTTTCATTCTCTTACATGTAGCTGTCCAGTTTGCCAACACCAGTTTTTGAAGAGGCCATCATTTCCCCACTGACTCCTTTATCATAAATTAATTGACCATATATGCTTGGGTTTATATCTGGGTTCTCTGTTTTGTTCCATTGATCTATGGGTCTGTTCTTGTGCCAGTACCAAATTGTCTTGATTACTGTGGCTTTGTAGCAGAGCTTGAAGTTGGGGAGTGTAATCCCCCCTGCTTTATTTTTCCTTCTCAGGATTGCTTTGGCTATTCAGGGTCTTCTGTTGTTCCATATGAATTTTAGAACTATTTGTTCTAGTTTGTTGAAGAATGCTGTCAGTATTTTGATAGGGATTGCATTGAATCTGTAGATCACTTTAGGCAGGATGGCCATTTTGACAATATTAATTCTTCCTATCCATGAGCACGGGACATATTTCCATTTATTGATGTCCTCTTTAATTTCTCTCATGAGTGTCTTGTAGTTTTCAGGGTATAGGTCTTTTTTTTCTTTCTTTCCTTTTTTTTATTAAGGTATCATTGATATACATTCCTATGAAGGTTTCACAAGAAAAACAATTTGGTTGCTACATTCATCTATATTATTGAGTCCCCTCCATACCCCATTGCAGTCACTGTCCGTCAGTGTAGTAAGATGCCACAGAGTCACTACTTGTCTTCTCTGTGCTACACTGTCTTCCCCATGACCACCCCCTGCTACCCCACCAGGGTATAGGTCTTTCACCTCCTTGGTTAGGTTTATTCCTAGGTATTTTATTCTTTCTGATGCAATTGTGAATGGAGTTGTTTTCCTGATTTCTCTTTTTGCTAGTTCATCATTGGTATATAAGAATCCAACAGATTTCTGTGTATTGGTTTTGTATCCTGCAACTTTGCTGAATTCAACTACTAGTTCTAGTAATTTTTGGGTGGATTCTTTAGGGTTTTTATGCACAATATCATGTCATCTGCAAACAGTGGCAGTTTAACTTCTTCCTTACCAATCTGGATGCCTTTTATTTCTTTGTATTGTCTGATTGCTGTGGCTAGGACCTCCAGTACAATGCTGAATAAAAGTGGGGAGAGTGGGCATCCTTGTCTTGTTCCTGATCTTAGAGGAAAAGCTTTTCAGCTTTTCACTGTTAAGCATGATATCGGCTGTGGGATTGTCATATATGGCCTTTATTATGTTGAGGCACTAGCCCTCTACACCCATTTTGTTGAGTTTTTATCCATTCTGAATAGATGTTGAGTTTTGTCAAATGCTTTTTCAGCATCTATGAAAGATGTTCATGTGACTTTTGTCCTTTTTGTTGATGTGGTTTATAATGGTTGATGGATTTTTGAATATTGTACCATGCTTGCACTCCTGGAATAAATCCTACTTGATCATGATGTATGCTTTTTTTGATGTATTTTTGAATTCAGTTTGCTAATATTTTGTTGAGTGTTTTTGCATCTATGTTCATCAGGGATATTGATCTGTAATTTTCTTTTTTTGGTGGTGTCTTTGCCTGGTTTTGGTATTAGAGTGATGCTGGCCTCATAGAATGAGTTTGGAAGTATTCCCTCCTCTTCTACTTTTTGGAAAACTTTAAGCAGTATGGGTATTAGGTATTCTCTAAATGTCTGATAAAAATTCAGTGGTGAAGCCATCTGGTCCAGGAGTTTTGTTCTTAGGTATTTCTTTGATCACGAATCCATTTCATTTCTGGTAATTGGTCTGTTCATACTTTCTGTTTCTTCCTGAGTCAGTCTTGGAAGCTTGTATTTTTCTAGAAAGTTGTCCATCTCTTCTAGATTATCCAATTTGTTAGCATATAATTTTTCATAGTATTCTAAATTCTTTGTATTTCTGTGGTGTCCATCATGATTTTTGCTTTCTCATTTCTGATTCTGTTTATGTGTGTACACTCTCTTTTTTTCTTGGTAAGCCTGGCTAGAGGGTTTATATATTTTGATTATTTTCTTAAAGAACAAGCTCCTGGTTTCATTAATTCTGTTGTTTTATTCTTCTCGATTTTATTTATTTCTGCTGTGATCTTTATAATAATGTTCCTCCTTCTACTGACTTTGGGCTTCATTTGTTCTTTTTCTAGTTTCATTAATTGTGAGTTTAGACTGTTCATTTGGGATTGTTCTTCTTTCTTGAGATAAGCCTGTATTGCTATATACTTTCCTATTGCTATATACTTTCCTCTTAGAACAGCCTTTGCTACATCCGACAGAAGTTAGGGTGTTGAGTTGTTGTTTTCATTTGTCTCCATATATTGCTTGATCTCTGTTTTTATTTGGTCATTGATCCATTAATTATTTAGGAGCATGTTGATAAGCCTCCATGTGTTTGTGGGCTTTTTTGTTTTCTTTGCACAATTTATTTCTAGTTTCATACCTTTGTGGTCTGAGAAGTTGGTTGGTACAATTTCAATGCTTCTGAATTTACTGAGGCTCTTTTTGTGATGTAGTATGTGATCTATTCTGGAAAATGTTCTACGTGCACTTGAGAAGAATGTGTGTCCTGCTTTTGGGCAGTGTTTTGTAAATGTGTCTTAGGTCCATCTGTTCTAATGTGTTGTTCAGTGCCTCTGTGTCCTTACTTATTTTCTGTCTGGTTGATCTGTCCTTTGGAGTGATTGGTGTGTTGAAGTCTCCTAAAATGAATGCGCATTGCATTCTGTTTCCCCCTTTAATTCTATTAGTATTTGTTTCACATATTTGGGTGCTCCTATGTTCGGTGCGTAGATATTTATAATGGTTATATTGTCTTGTTGGCCTGATCCCTTTTTCATTATGTAATGTCCTCTGTCTCTTGTTACTTTCTTCGTTTTGAAGTCTATTTTGTCTGATACAAGTACTGGAACTCCTGCGTTTTTCTCCCTATTATTTGCATGAAATGTTTTTTCCATTCCTTCACTTTTAGTCTGTGTATGTCTTTGGGTTTGAAGTGAGTTTCTTGTAGGCAGCATATAGATGGGTCTTGCTTTTTTATCCATTTTAACTCTGTGACTTTTGATTGGTGCATTCAGTCCATTTACATTTAGGGTGATTATCGGTAGATATGTACTTAACTGCCATTGCAGGCTTAGATTCATGGTTAGCAAAGGTTCAAGGGCAGCATCTTAACTATTTAACAGTCTAACTTAACTCACTTATCACGCTATTACAGTCTGAAGGTTCTTTTTTTTTTTTTCCCCTTCCTCCTCCCCTCTTTATATGTTAGGTCTCATATTCTGTACTCCTTGTGTATCCCTTAGCTACTTTGTGGGTAGCTGATTTAATTCTGAATTTGCTTAGTAATTAATTGGTCTACTTTCTTTACTGTGGTATTTTTAAAATTTTCTCTGATGACAGCTGTTTAAGAGCACTTCCATCTATAGTGGTCCCTCCAAAATACACTGTAAAGATGGTTTGTGGGAGGTAAATTCCCTCAATGTTTACTTACCTGGAAACTGTTTACTCCGTCCTTCAAATTTAAATGATAATCTTACCAAGTAGAGTATTGTTGGTTCAAGGCCCTTCTGTTTCATTGCATTAAATATATCATGCTATTCCCTCTGGCCTGTAAGATTTCTGTTGAGAAATCTGATGATAGCCTGATAGGTTTTTCTTTGTATGTGATGTTTATTCTCTCTTTAGCTGCTTTTAAAAGTCTGTCCTTATCCTTGATCTTTGCCATTTTAATTATTATATGCCTTGGTGTTGTCTTCCTAGAGTCCTGTGTATTGGGAAATCTGTGCACTTCCAAGGCCTGAGAGACTTTCCTTCCCCCCAGATTGGGGAAGTTTTCAGCAATTATTTCCTCAAAAACATTTTCTGTTTATCCCTTTTTCTCTCTCTTCTTCTTCTGGTACCCCTATAATGAGAATGTTGTTCTTTTTGGATCAGTCACAGAGTATTTATTTCTAGAGATCCTTTTTTCTCTCTGTGCTTCAGATTCTTTGTATTCCTGTTCTCTAGTTTCTATTCCATCTACTGTCTCCTACCTCTTCTAATCTGCTTTTAAATTCCTCCATTGTATGTTTCATTTTTTAGATACCGTGTTTTTCAAAGTTTCTATCTCTTTCTTGATGTAGTCCCTGAGATCTTGAATATTTTTCTGTCGATTTTGAATATCTTTCTGTAGCTCCATGAGCATGTTAATGATTTTTATTTTAAAATATTTATCAAGAAGATTGGTGATTTCAGTTTTACTTAGCCCTCTTTCTGGAGCTTGAGGGATTTTGATTTGAACAAGGTTCTTTTGCCGTTTCATATTTTTAATGATTACTCTGGAATAATAACCTTGTGTAGGTGGCGCCCTCTAGTGCCCAGAAGCTCTACTCTCTGGAGCTGCCCAGCACCTGGAGCAATGGCAGAGGTCGCAGGCAAGTGGCGCCGGTGCCTGCAGAAGGATATTATTTTTAATGAAATGCTTAAAATATGTAAGAATAGATTAATCTGACTGTGTTAACCCTTAACATCATGTCCTGTTGGTACAATTACTTCATTTCATGAAAAATATTCTGATGAACACACCTGAAGTACCCTGCATATGTATCATTTATCATTTCACCTAGAGATTACTATAATGAACTTACTATTTCCATTTTTGGGTACTTTTGCATTTTTATAGTGTATGTGTGCACAAACATGTACTGTTTTACAAGGTTTATTAGATCATTTTGCAACTTACTTTACCCAGCTTTGGTTTTGTGATTTTATTGTCTCCATATAACACTTATAATTTATCCATTATATTTGCTGCATGTTGTTTTGTTAAATAAAAAATTGTCTGTTCTCCTACCAAGAGACATTAGGGTTGTTTACAGTCTTTTGCTATTATAAACAGTGTTACAATAGACACATTTTCCTTCCTGTATATACAGATGAAAATTTCCCTTAAAGATTCTTTGTTTCCAAATTGTTCTTCTAAGTACTTGAATCAGTTTACACCACCATCTCCCCAACAGTGCATACAAGTCTCTTTTTTTCATATTCTTGCCAACATTTCTAAAATCTTCCTTTTTGTCTTTAGATATTTGATCCATTAGACTGTATTTTTGTGTATGGTATGTGGTTATTTAATACATTTTTCAAAATGAATAACCTATTTAGTTGTTATTACCCTCTCTGTCCTATATCAGATTTCTGTGTATATGTCAGACTGTTTCTGGGCTTTCTGTTTAATTTGTCTCTTCTTTCTTTATCAATAACATACCGTCTTAACTACTGTAGCTTTCTAAATAAAGTTTTACTATTGATTAGGACAAGTTTCCTTTATCTCGTTCTTCAAAGTTGTCTTTTGGCTGTTTTTGGCTCTTTGTTTAACATTAATTTTGAAATACATTTGTCAAGTTCTAATGAAGACCATTGAGATTTTTTTTACTAGAATTGCATTGAATTCAGAGATTAATAGGTAGAAAATATTGATATGATCTTACTGAGTCTTCCAGTCCATGAACATGTTATATATCCTTCTCCACTAATTCATATCTTTGAATGTACCCTCCAATACTATTTTGTAATTTTCTTCATAGAGGTTTTACGTGTTTTTAACAACTTACCTTCTTAGAGATGTTAGTTTTTAGTACTATTAAATGAGGGTTAATTTTTACATTTCTGTTGGTTATTACTGGAGTGGTAATACTGATTTTTGCATATTGATCTTGTATCTGTCAACACTGCTGAACTCTTTTTCTAAAAGCATCTAATAAATTACCTTTGAATAAAGACAGTGTTAACTATTCATTTCCACTTCTTCTACCTCCCTAATTTCTTCTGCTTAAGTTTTCCTTTTTTTCTTTTAAAGAAACAGAATCATCCATAAAACCCTAATGCCCCCATAGTCAACAATTGTCAGAGACAAATAATTTGATTAATTTGTACTCAGTACCTTCCCACAGGGTTTACCTTTCTTGTTGAAAGAACCCTTTACTGTTTCTTAGTCAAGATCCATAGGTGGTCAGTTCTCCCTTTGTTTACCTGGAAATTTCTTTATTTTCATCCTCATAATCTTACCTTTTATCTTATAAGAACATATATTTCTGGTGATCTATGGTTTCACTATGCTGTATCGAAGTATAGATATATTTTTATAGATATTCAGACTGGACCTTCAATCTGAGAACTAATGTATTTTTATTCTGGAAAACTTTCATCCTTTATTTCTTTCACAGCTCCTAAGTCATTCATTCCATTTGTTTTAGAGTCCTATGGGATGAATGTTGGAGCTTCTCAATCTACATATATATGTTTTTTAAACTCTATTTTCATGTTCTTTAGGTAGGTCTGGTCTTAATTAGGGGGAATTCTCTAGGACTTCCGGTCTCTAATTCTCTTTATTTTATATCCAATATGAAGTTTACCCCATCTCTCATGTATATCAATTACTATTTTTTGTTTTCAGGATTTCTTAATTTGTATTTTATATCTACCTGACATTATTTCATTTCTGTTGTTTTTGTTTTTCAATTTTTTTTAGTGGATATTATGTGTATTTCTTTTTATTCATGCTGAACATATGTATTTGAAAGTCTTTGTTAGATTGTTCTTTAAAATGTTACTTGAAGTGAATTCAGGTACTATTTTTTTGTTGGCAGTTTTTCTAAGCCATTTTCTTATGTAATTTGGAATTTCTGTTTATAAGCCCTTTTGACTAGGACGCGGTTTGGATTTTGTCTGTATATATCGTTCACTTCTCTTCATCTTTGCTCTCCACCTTTCTGCTGATTGCTCCTCTCTTAGAATCTCCTAGCCCAGCACAGTCCAAGCTAACAACCTCTGGCTTCAGGTCCAGCCCTCTTACATGGAGCATTTTTACTGCTGTATATTTGAAGCAAAGCAGTGATTAAAGTATGATTTCCCTGAATTGATCTGACCTAAAAGCCTTAAAGAATAAGTTTTTGTAGTAGAGTGTGAGGGATGTGGTAATTGGTGGTTTTAGTTCATGGACAACTTTAGACCCAGTTTATGGAAGGCTACCATCACGAGGCTTCCTTCTGTACCTTTCTGCTCAGCCTCCAGAGATTTCTCCTATACTAAGATTCTTTGCTTGCTCTTTTATATTTTTATTTTACTCATTCATTTCCCCCATGTAATATTATTGTACCACTCTACGCCACTCTGCTCCATCAAGAAATTTAGCTCAAGCATGATGTGACTGACAAATTTTTAACAAGTTAAAAAATTGGGGCAAAGGTTAAAAAGAAAAGCACAGCTTAAGTATGTGTGTCTGTTTGTTGTACACTGTCCTGGCCCCCTTTCTAGAAACTTGGATTAGGCTACTTACAGTCTTAGCCCGGGTTATATTACTTCCAGCTCCACAAGTCACTGGAAGGATCAGTACTTTGGAGAACCACAATAATGCATTCCAGGTAAAGATTGTCCTGGGCTCATCCACATCTTCTAAGCTCATGTTGGTTTGTTGTCCTTTTCCTCCCAGAATTTCCATTATATAAACATCTTCTTGAAAGTGTTTCCATTCCTCTCCTCTTCAGTTCTGTACCTGTTGCCCGTAGGATCTGAAATAGCAGGGAAATGATAGTCTTCTGGAACCTGATACTCAGCCTTCAACACAGCCCTCTGATTCCACATAAACCATGGATGTAGAGGTTACAAAAGGACTGCTTATAGGTACTCACTGCTAAGTCCAACCCACTGCCAAATTTGGAAGCGTTATCTAGTCCCACAATCTGGGAAAGAAGCCCTTATAAAAGTTTAGATTCTTCAAACAGTCTTAAGTTTACAAACAAAATTTGTCATTATAATTTTTCTTTTAAATGATCTACAGCAAACTTTAGGAATCAGTGTCAACATCATCACATTGCATTCAATCCTATTAAAATATTGTCAGTGCTAAATAAACATTTCTGCTTTTCTCTCCCTAGAATCTATACATTATTCTATAGGGTTTAAAAGATGTATGTTCCTAATAACCTTTTAAATGTAAACCATCTGGGGATTAAGGGCTGGATGAAGGAAAAATGTCTTTATAAAACTTCATACATAGTCTTAGGAAACTCTGATTCTCATGACCTTTATTAGAGAAAGTAAAAGACATACTTTAAAAAAAAAAGCTATATTCTGAACCTGACTTCTTAGGCTAAAATTTTAAATTTTGAAGTGTATGAGCTAAAACATTGAAGCTTCTAGATGATATTATGGTAGAACATCTTCTTGATCTTGGGGTGGAAAACTGGTCAAGATTTTATCTTTAAGCATGGTATAAATATATAGGGCCAGTTTGTTGTATCTTTTGTATAAATGATATATGTTTGGGGTTCAGAATGCTGTTCACTCCTTGGTGCTCATTGCTGTACAGTGGCAAACTCAGGTGGGGATCACTAGCTAAGTGAGAAGTAAACAGCCTATTAAGAATATTGGCAAATGCAACAACACGGATGGAGCTGGAGGGTATTATGCTCAGTGAAATAAGCCAGGTGGAGAAAGACAAGTACCAAATGATTTCACTCATATGTGGAATATAACAAGAAAGCAAAATGGAAGGAACAAAACAGCAGCAGACTCAAGACTCCAAGAAGGGACTAGTGGTTACCAAAGGGAATGGGTTGGGGAGGGTGGGGAGGGATTAAGGGGCAATATGATTAGCACACATAATGTAGGGGGTTCATCACTGGGAAGGCAGTATAACACAGAGAAGACAAGTAGTGACTCTATAGCATCTTACTACGCTGATGGACAGTGACTGTAATGGGATGTCGGGGAGGGGAGGGCTTGATAATACCAGTGAATGTTGAAACCACATGTGAAACCTTCATAAGATTGTATATCAATGATACCTTAATAAAAAAAAAGAATATTGGCAAGTGTTACTGTTACTCAATACAAATCTCTGAAAAAGGATTGGAGAACAGGATTTAGCTCACCTTCCACTTTGCTATCCTGACTCAACTTACCCATTGTGTTTAATGGGTAAGCAGTTATATTAGAAAGAAAAAATATGGTGGGCCCACTAGTTTAAAAAAAATGTCACCAAAGAATGTTATGTATAACTAATCAAATTAGGTCTTGTATACTGCAGAGGGTTGGCTGAGTAGGGGAAGAGGTAGCAAAAGGATTACAGGAAGCTCCCCTCTAGAGAATTCTACATGTTACTGAGATGGTTGTGATGAAGACTGCCTGAAAGACCTGTGTAGATATTTTCTTGAAGTAGTCTGAGAAACTTGGTTTAAGTGTGCTTTACTTTTCTGTCAGGGAAACTAAAGAGAGCAGGGTAAGCATGCTCCCTGGAGCAGCCCTCCCCTACTAGACCTAGGCAAGGTGGCTTCTCCCCTGTCCACATCTCTGTGTCCTTATTTGAAAGAATCCTGGATCCTCATGCCAGGAACCCAGCCAGCTTGTGAAGAAAAGTTGCTCTTATGGTGTCCTCTGTGAGTGACTTACTGGGTTTTTCTAAGCGTTGTTTCAGTGGCATGACCAAGGAACTGAGCAAATGTAACCCTTGGGGTTTTTTTCCTTCCTTCCTTTCTTTTCTCATTTGACATTATTATCAGTTCTTGCTTGTAAATCTATTTCCATTCAACATGGTAGCAGAAATCTTCTATCACTGTTGATTAGATTCAGTCTTTTCACACCCTTTTTAAAACATTTCCTTGGCTTTATAATCAATGTTTAAACCTTCTACCAGAAGCTCTAATGCTAAAAAAAGGCCTTCCCAGTAACATTGTTTCTTCAACCTAACCAAGAATACCTTCAAGTACAGAAGTTAGAAATTGTGCATAATTACAGATGTTCTGGAAGTCATCGTGTTCCTTAGTAATTACATGTTGTGATCTTTGGTTCTGCTTCCTTGACAGTTCCATCAAACTGTGAATGGTTGTCTTGAATTTAGTGAAATTCAGTCTTAGCAGAAAACTGCTGCTGGGTCTCAGATTCAGCAGCAAAAGTGTGATGCTGATGTGGGAATAGGGATGTTAATATCCTTTATGTTGACACAAGTCAGTTTTTGGGACATGCCTTGTGGGCTTTTCCCAAGAATATAAACATTTTAGAGAATGAAAGCTAGTTGTCATTGACAGTGAAATGGGACCACATGGGTTCTCATCAGGTTAAATACCCTACAAATTTTCTTCATTACTCTCCTTTTTCTTTCTTTCTTAAGTTCCTTCTCTTTGGTTCAGAACTTCAAACTGGGATATTCAAAATCTGTCTTTATTCCATCATCTGTAAGCCATCCACCTTTGGGGTTGGGTCTTTGCAGGGTGAGAAAGACTGGCAGAAATATGAGACTGCTCGTCGGCTGAAGAAATGTGTAGACAAGATCCGGAACCAGTATCGAGAGGACTGGAAGTCCAAAGAGATGAAAGTCCGGCAGAGAGCTGTAGCCCTGTACTTCATCGACAAGGTGAGAGCATCTTGTTGCATCATCTGACCTGTTCTCAGCTTAACAAAGATGTAAGGGAGTGTTTACTCCTCCAGGTACTGGATAGTGACAGCCCAGACTCCAATTTCTAACCTAGCAAGGAAGGCAGAAGTGGACAGGCATTCATTATCTGGTGCTGAGTACAGTCCACCTTGTAGAATTTGCATGAATCTGAATGTGCCAGAAATACTGTGAATTTTCAAGTTCTGTCAGCCACACACAAAAAAATTGATTTTACATCACAACCCAACACACACAAATATGTTTGTAACTAAAAAGTTGCAGAAAACAGTGCTTAGCCTTTCTACAAGCATAGAATTCTGATATACTTTTTGTTGTTTCTTATTTTTTAAATGGTGGTTATGACCCTTAAAATTTGTTTTAAATGGTCTGCTAATATGTCTACAGTTTGAAAGACACTGCTCTAGAGATCAGTCTCTCTACTTTTTAGAAGAAAAAGACTTTGTTTCTTCCCTGATTTTGCACTGTACTTATATTTAGCACAAACTCTGAATTGTCTCAAAAATTAGGCAAAATTAAGAGACCAGCTCTTTGAATCTGATGGTCCAGAATAGAAACACTGCTTATTTGCTGCTCTTTTAAGAAAAAGTTCTTCCTTTCCTCGATCCCTGTTTAAGAAGAAAAAGTAAAGAGAAGTCTGGATATTTAGAAGTTTGATATCCTTGTAGATCTCTGAGGAGGAAGTTGCAATGCAGCATCCAGAATTGCCCTGGCTTTGCCGACTGATGCTCTGTCCCCAAAGAAAATTGGGAGGCTTCTGATTTTGGTTTCCTAGACATCCTGAGATTCAAGTTTCTTTTTTTCCCCCCCCTCCCTGGATAGCTTGCTCTGAGAGCAGGCAATGAGAAGGAGGAAGGAGAAACTGCAGACACTGTGGGTTGCTGCTCACTTCGTGTGGAGCACATCAATCTACACCCAGAGTTGGATGGGCAGGAATACGTGGTGGAGTTTGATTTCCTTGGAAAGGACTCAATCAGATACTATAACAAAGTCCCTGTTGAGAAACGAGTAAGTGAGATGCTTTCTTTCATTCATTCAACAAGTATTTATTGAGTGCTGCTTATGTTCTGCGCTTTGCTGGGCACTAGAGAAAATGGCTTGAAGGAGAGAGAGAGAGGTAGTTTGATGTCCTGTGTACCTCCTTTTAGTCCCTGCCCCTCAACCCCCATCCTGTACCTACCCCTTCCTGGAAGTGTAGTAATAAGCAACAGCACATGCTGTAGAGAGTTAGCCCTCACAGTCAACTCACCTAAGATGTAACTCACCACATTATTGTCATAATTTAGTCACACTTCAGTGGCACCTGGTCTTGTTGCACATTTGTCACTTTTGTAGCTTTGCTCAACTTCTCCCCAGTTCTGATTGAGCAAAAAGGTAGCCCTTCAGCCCCCAGATATCTGAACCCATAGCTGAAGACGGTGTTGCAACTCTGTGTTTCCCCCAGTGTATCGGGCTTCAACCAGAGACATACAGAGTACAAGACCCCAGTAATATAGCCCTTCAGCAGTCTGATGTTTAATCAGTAGTTAGGCTTTGCTGGCTTTGGAATGATCCCGATTAAATAAGGTTAGAGAGACATGACAAATGTAATACCTTACCTTAGATTGGATTCCATACTGGGGAGGTAGAGGACATCATAAGGTCAACTGACATCATTGAAATATGGACAGTAGATTTAGGTAAAACTGTATTGGTGTAAATTTATGAAGCTGGTAAGTATTATGTGTATGGGAATATCTCTATCCTTAGGAAATACACTGAACTATGTAAGGATAAAAGGCTGTAATATATGTTAAGTACCCACAAATGGTTCAGAACCAATCATTCTGTGCATTCACACGTGTAAGTACAGAGGAGTGAGCAGATACGCATATTGCCCAACTGGTAAATGATGTAAAATGCTAATGGTAGATGGACCTGGGTAAAGGATATGAGTGGGCCTTGGGCTTCCCACCCCCCCAAGTTTTTATAAGTCTATAATTATGTCCAAAGTAAAGGTTTTAAAATAATAATAATAATTAGGCTCTGTTTATTCTTCTAGGTTTTTAAGAATTTACAACTATTTATGGAGAACAAACAGCCCGAGGATGATCTTTTTGATAGACTCAATGTGAGTGGACAAATTGCCCTGGTTTGCAGAGGGTCCTAGCCAGATCCCCCCAAGTTCCTGAAGGAGAGGGTTGCCTCGGTGGCTTGGGCCTTCCGGTCAGTCTGTCCTGTGACGTCCTACTCACTCTTCCTCCCTTAGTACTCACAGTGAATTCATGGTCAAGGCCCTGAGGGGGGGGTAAACAAACCCTGCCTTTTATCCTCCTCTGCCTCCCTCAGAGCCTTCCCTTGGCTGGATGTCCGGCCACCTCCGCTGGAGACCCAAGACCTGTCCCTGATACCTTATCAAGGAAGATCTTAATAGGGAAGGACAAAGCTACTTGATTGGCCTGCTTAGGATTTCAGTACTTCATAGGGAGTTATCATACACCCTATATTCTGGAATTCTTTTCCCTCGTTTACTAACTTCCCACTGACAGGACAAGAAGCTTGGCAAGGTTGTGATTGCACTGGCATAAATGTCCTAGAGCTTGTCAGAAGGGGCAGGGTGGTATGGCTTTTACGTAAATCCCAGTATCTTCTCTGTGGCTTTCTTTTCCAGACTAGTATTCTAAATAAGCATCTTCAAGACCTCATGGAGGGCTTGACAGCCAAGGTGTTCCGTACATACAATGCATCCATCACGCTACAGCAGCAGCTAAAAGAACTCACAGCCCGTAAGTAGTGCTTGGCCAGACAGGGTCACACACCCTAACTGATTATGACCATGACCCTTGCTCAACTAAGTCCTAAGTCTGTTCCACTTTTTCTCCCTAACATTGTAACTGGAAACCTTTTCCTTCCATACCTCTAATAGAGAGCTAAGGCTTAGCTATATAAACATAAAATCAGTACTGTTTTCCCTCCAATCCTACCCCAACTTCAAGATTAATTTCATGGATTACTGACAGGGGCTTTCTATGTTCTCTGAAAATGACTGCATTTTGTGTTTTATATGTATATTATTTAAAAGCTCATAGGGTGAAGACATAGTGCTGTAATAATTTGGTTGAATGGAGAAAGTAAAGTTGTCTTGCTTACTAAAAAAATATAGGAACAGATCTTTTCCCTGAAGTTTCTCCCCACCTTAAGAGTAGGTAGTATTCTCCTAAAAACTAGCTGCAGAAGTTTTCACCAAGATCCACAAGCTTTTTTTCCTGCTGTCCAATCACTGCTAAATTTCCACTTCCTTTGTAAGTATGTTAAACAGCTTTAGAATATGATCCAGAAAAGCCAAAGATGGGTATATTAAGTGTCAGTATTTTATGGTGGGATAGAATGCTACATGACACAAGAAAAATTCCTTGGATACATTTACTTTCCTTTTTAAAAAATATACTGCCTTGTGGTTTTAAAATGTAAAACTTATGGCCCCTTTGTCTTATCTCCCTCTTTGTCTGTTACTATTTTTCATTTTCTTTAGGCTGCATTGGGTGGGTAAGTGGGAGAGGCAGGCTTTGAGGCAAGCAGGTGACTATTGACTCTCAGATTTTGACCTTGTGTCTTGGGGGAATTTGAATTTTCATCAGAGTGAGATGAGGGCCAGTAAAATCAGGAGGATGAAGTGCTGGGGAAAGCACACTGCGTGTTCTCCTTTGGTTCACAAACGGACTCTTTTACTATCATGTTTTTCTTTATAGCGGATGAGAACATCCCAGCAAAGATCCTGTCTTATAACCGTGCCAACCGAGCTGTTGCAATCCTTTGTAACCATCAGAGGGCACCACCAAAAACTTTTGAGAAGTCCATGATGAATTTGCAGTCTAAGGTATCTTGGATCTGGATGGTGGGGGAGTCATGTCTTCTGTGGAAAGAGAATCTGAAAATGAGAGGCCTTCTAGGCTGGGATATTAGGAGGCCAGTTCTGGGTTTGTTCAGGAAGAAAAGCGCAGCTAAAGATAAATGGAAATGTGATAGTAACGATCCTTGATCAAGATGCTGAATATCAGATACCCATTGTTTACAATGTCTTTATTCTGTGGACAAAAGTTTCACATTGGCCACTTCTTGTTTTGAAAAGCTAAGTTTGATGTACCCTCTTGGAAATACTGCTAATTTATGTCGTTATTATTCATAATGATAATGGATAGAAAGATAATCCTCACAATTTCTTGCCTCATCCCAGAAATAAAACCATTTCCAAATTGAAAAGACGATCAAACGAAGATACTTAATTTCCTCCAATCCTAACACAACTATTCCTGTTTTTACACATTCCACATGAATCATATTTTTATATAGCTCATCATCAAATAGCTGTTGAGTCCTGGCTGTGTGCCAGAGTTGCTGCCCTAGAGAGAGACCAGCAAGCAGACAAGCAGATGCTATTCCTCTTCCACGTGCCTCTTTCCTCCCTGCAGCTCTGCCTGGTACTGAGCTTTGAAGCCAAAAGGCACTTAACATTTGATCATGAGCATTTCTGTGTTAGCAGTGATTATATAACTGATCCATTCTAGTGAACTAACCCACAGTGAGAATTTGCAGATGTTTCACTATAAAGCAGGCATATAGGGTTACAATGAACTGATTATCTTGAAATATACATATTAAATATATTTTAAAGTCTGATACAGTAAATGCATCTCTTTTAAGTTATTAAGCAAGATCTTAAGATAGGTCCAGTAACTAAATTTCAAGGGTGGTAATGATTATAAAAGACGTGTCAGGATACATGCAACAATGGTAATAGGATATGAAAATATGTGTACTGTCTATTGGTGATAAAGTCATTGGTTCTACTGATGTAACTATGGTTTGTCACCCACATTTATAATTAAGAAATGAATTTCACCCAGACATTAATGAAATCACAGGTATAACTCTTTTCCATTCACATTTACAGAATTCTCTTCTTAGACAACTAGAGTTTAAAAATGACTGCTATAGAGTGAGAGAGACTACATGCATATTTTCAGGCCCAGAGTGTTTTCCTTCTATTGAAATTTTCAAGATAAATACCCTGGAGTCTCATGCCTAGGTCAAACAACACATACAACCTACAGATTATTCATCTGTAGTTCAAGCTATAGGTGCCATCTGGCTTTCCTGTAGGGAAGTATACACCCACAGTAAATGAATATACATCCGTAGACCTCTCAGATCCTTGGGCCACGTGGTTGGCAGGCAAAGAACCCTACAGACTATCCATACTAGCAGCTCCCTTTGCTCCCGCTCTGTTAATTGGCAGTCATCTGGTATCATTTATTCTCTTCATGTTATCATTCCAAGCCAAAAGTACAAGTATAAATATTCAGGTGGTGTTTACCTAATTCAGGAGACCCCTCCCTGGAGCATGAGGAGGTCTTGTTAATTTTACTCTGGAATCATTGCGCCAGCCTCCCAGGCTGCCTGCCAGCCATGCCCTCCAAGCCCACGAACCCTCTCCAGTGTGCCCACAGAGCAAACACATGCCCCTGTTTGCCAAGCGAATCAATGGAGGCTTTGATGCTTTGAGAGAATTTGACATAGCCTGCCAATTTAGCATTCACAGAAATGGTTAAAAAATTGTGGTTTGTTGCATTTCTGGCCTAAGAAGAATCTGGCTAGTGGTGTCTGTGATGCTTTTGTGTATAGAATCAGTTCCTTCAAACTTGACTTTGGACAAAACAGATGTTGGAAGTAAGCCATTCATAGAAAATGCATTTAATGATTCTCTCACAATGGTAGCTTCTGTTTCTAATCTTTGGCTGTGTGTGTATACCTAATGGACAATTCTAGGCTGAGTGCAACTGCCCAATTTGGGTGAGTCAGACAAGTATTTACTCTGCAGAGGTTCCCTTGACCTACAGGTTAGCAAAAGAATAGCAGGTCTGAGGTTCTCTTGCCCCTAGCAGTGTGAGCTTACGCGCTTGGCCTCTCGCTCCATGGTGCTGCTTGCTGCTATCCTTCAGGAACTAAGAACTTAGGATCTTCAGAGGTGCTTTGATTGTTTTATCAAGCAGAAAAGGCTGGAATCGCCCACATCTCTTTCTTTATAGACTGGGACTCCCTGAAATTTCATTTGGAAAAAGAGCTGCACAGCTAAAATTTCCAAACCTGTTTTTGAGTGATGACTACTTGCCTTTCCATCCCTGCACTCTCTCCTTTTAAAGACAATGTCAAAGCCAGGCTATGGCATGTATTGGTTTGGAACAGACAGCTGAGCTGTTTAGCTTGCTGGGTGGGTACCTTTTAATTGCCAGTTTTTACTCCCTTGGGTATTCTCTTCAGTGCATCCTTTTTTCTTGAGAAGCTGGCAGCTTCTTCCCAGAGTGTTGGCAGAATCTGAGGAATGAAGTGGGCTCAGTAGATGCAAGGATCCTGTCTCAGCTTCATCCAGAGAATCTCCTGCAGTATTTTTAGAATGAGGGCTACCACCTGGCATAGAGTCATCTGATAAACAGCTTTGTAGCCCTCCTACTAGGTGTTTAAAGCCAAATGTTCTCTGAAAGATTAGCACCCTCACCCCCAGTTCCAATGGGTTCTTTTCCCTGAGCTAGACTAACGGGGGCTTTGGTTCACCATAGAACCCTTATCTCTTGAATGGTTACTGAAGAACATAAGTGGCCAAATAGCAGAATTCAGCAGTCACTGTGTATCTACTCTGTGCCTTCATGAAGCCACCCCTGGGTGTCTTTACCTGGTACCACTGAGACAGACAGCCTACCTGGTGGAGATAACTTCTAGGTTCTATCCTCTATGATGGAGCCTTTTCCCCCTCTGGGCTGATTTTATTCTTAAATCTGAACTGCTCTTCTTCCCCACCCAGATTGATGCCAAGAAGGAACAGCTATCAGATGCCCGGAGAGATCTGAAAAGTGCTAAGGCCGATGCAAAGGTCATGAAAGATGCAAAGACCAAGAAGTATGTGCCTGGTGTGCAAAATTGGTGGTTGGGTGAAAGAGAAAAATGGGTACAGTATTAGCCAGAGGCCCTGGGACCCCACCTTTTCTAGGGTTTCAGAGTAATGTTCTGTGGAAGTCTCTGTACTTGGAACTTTTCTCTTTTTACTGCCCCTAAGTGGCAGGTGGGGTTGCAGTGCGCTTGTCCAGAGGCCACTCCTGGTTCTTAATGACTTCCAATCTTCCAGGGTGGTAGAGTCAAAGAAGAAGGCTGTACAGAGACTGGAGGAGCAGTTGATGAAGCTCGAAGTCCAGGCCACAGACCGAGAGGAGAATAAACAAATTGCTTTGGGAACCTCCAAACTCAATTATCTGGACCCAAGGATTACAGTGGCTTGGTTAAGTATTGTGTCCCTCTTGAGCTCCTACCGCTGGCTGTTGAAAAGAGTGGTAGGGGTTCCCAGAGCGTTGTCGGCCTTCACGTGCCGCCTGTCCTACACTGCACACTTGCAGTATTCTTGGAAACCTCTGCCTTCTGCTGTACACACTACAAATGCACTGGCACATCCTGACTGGTCCCCAGATGGTCAATACTGTGAACACTGCCTTTGAGTGTGTAGATGTCTGTTTGCAAAAGGTCGTTGCAGTCTCTTTCTCCTAGGGCACATTAGGACAAGAATGAAAACTCCTAGACCTTAGGGAAAAATGTAAAAAAACCCATCTATTTATACTTGATCAAAACTTTTCAATAAAAATTTTAGATGTGAAGTCAAGGAAAGGAACAAAGAGAAGAAACAAAACTGAGAATACAGATCTTAGCAGCCTACACAGAGATACAGGGACCTTCTAACAAAGGCAGATAAATTCTGTTGTTTGCTTACTTGTCTTCTGAGAATCATAAAATAACATCCAAAATACATAGCTTTTTTCAAAGATGCTCATTCACTAACTAGAGTTGTCAAGTTCTGGGCCTAAGTGGCAGGACCATCACCTGTGGCACTTGCTCCCCTGGGTCAGAGGTTCCACCCAGCTCTTGCACCCTTTCTGCTGTCTTTGTCCTGTTTGGTACTAGAGGTTCGGTTAGCATGAGGGGCAGTTAGTGCAGTGGTTAAGAGCATGGCCCCTGGAGCCAACTGGCTTGGGTCCAGTTTTCAGTGACATGTGCACTAGCTGCATGAGAATTCCAGTTACTTCACCTCTCTCTGCCTTAGTTCAATCTGTACCTTTTTCATCTGTAGCAGCATTTACTTTAGAGGTCATTGTCATATTTGAATGAGTTGAACACATGGAGCCCTTGGAATGTGTCTGGTACACTCTTAATTCTCATTCTCACCAGACGGACATGAAGGAGAAGATGGCACATCCAAGCTGCAGCCCTAAGTCTGGGCTGTTGCCCCCTGAAACACACTAATCCCCCTTCTTTCTCCCTTTTATGCAGGTGCAAGAAGTGGGGGGTCCCCATTGAGAAAATTTACAACAAAACCCAGCGGGAGAAGTTTGCCTGGGCCATCGACATGGCTGACGAGGACTACGAGTTCTAGCCAGTCTCGAGGGGCAGGTTCTGTGAAAAGAAACAGTGTGGTTTGGGGAAGATGGATAAACTGTGAGCCTCACTTGCCCTCGCACCTGAAGAAGAGAGGCGGGAAGTCTTAACAAACCAACATCTTTGTGAAGAGAGAAACCTGGAGACATTATAAGGGAGAGCTGAGCCAGTTGTCCTATGGACAACTTATTTAAAAATATTTCAGATATCAAAATTCTAGCTGTATGATTTGTTTTGATTTTGTTTTTATTTTCAAGAGGGAAAGTGGATGGGAATTTGTCAGTGTTCTTCCAGGCAAATTCACTGTTTCACTGAAGCATTTGGATTCTCTTAGCTACTGTATACGAAGTCCGATTATATTGGTGCGTTTTTACAGTTAGGGTTTTGCAATAACTTCTATATTTTAATAGAAATGAATTCCTAAACTCCCTCCCCTCTCCCCCATTTCAGGAGTTTAAAAATAAGTAGAAAGAAAACCCCAGCGCACCTGTGAGAGTCATCACTATCTATTGCCGTGGGAATCAATTTTCATTAAACTTGAAGCAGTCCTGACATCAAGCAGTGTTTTGGTTCAGACACCTATTCACAGAAAAGCATGATGGGAAAATATTTCCTGACTTGAGTGTTCCTTTTTAAATGTGAATTTTTATTTCTTTTTAATTATTTTAAAATATTTAAACATTTTTCTTGATCTTAAAGATCATGTAGATTGGGGTTGGGGAGGGATGAGGGGTGAGTGAGTCTAAGGATTGTGAAATAATTAGTGACTGAAACCATTTTCCCATCATCCTTTGTTCTGAACATTCTCTGTACCTTTTCTAATATCGATCATTTTCATGTTAAACCCCAGTCTTTCACTTGAAAGATTATATTGTGTAAAAAGTTCCACCGGTCAAGAAATTTAGAGGAAAATGAGTATTTGGTCCAAAAAGAAAAAATAATCAAGAATTTAGGGCTTTTATTTTTTCTTTTGTAATTGTGTAAAAAATTGAGGAAAAAAAAACATAAAAAGCAGAATTTTAATGTGAAAACATTTTTTGCTATAATCATTAGTTTTAGAGGCATTGTTAGTTTAGTGTGTGTGCAGAGTCCATTTCCCACATCTTTCCTCAAGTATCTTCTATTTTTATCATGAATTCCCTTTTAATCAACTGTAGGTTATTTAAAATAAATTCCTACAACTTAACGGAAACTTAGTGTCTGCCTCTTTGTTACCCAGGGCCCCAGGCCAGAATGGGGCTCTGAGGCTGGGACCTAGTGTGGGATGTGTTCTGACTACTCTGGTCAGCAAGGGTGGCTCCCTGCCCAGGAACTGGGGCCAGGCCAGGCCTGGAAGGGGCTGCATCTGTCCTGCTGAGGGTGTGGCTCAAAGGGGAGCCAAAATCCACATCCTTAGATAAAGGCAGGCCCAGGAAGTGAGGGAGGGTGCAGAAAATCCGTAAGAACAGGTGGTGTACAAGAACCATATTTAGACACTAGGGTGGGTAATGTTTATTGAGCAACATGGAAGCAAGGGTATTTCAGAGCACTTTCCATGTGTGTGGCCAGGAACAATAAGGAGCCTCTTTGCCTTTGCTAAATTTATAGTCAGGATGGCAGGGATTAAGGGTACCAAGCCAATTAGAACACGAGATCCGAGTAGCACTCCCAGATGGAATGCAGACTTTCCCAACTTTGATTAGCAGATTGAAAGAGGGAGTGGTCTGTGGCCACTCACTGGTGCTCTGCTACCAGAGCTGGCCAGAAGCCCTACAAAAATCGCTCCTTTCCTCATCTTAGGTTACAGCTATGTCTGGAATTCAGAGTGAAGGGTGAGGTCCTCCGGGCAAATGGAGCAAGGAGCAGGGAGGTTTACTGGTCAGAACGGGTCACACAGTCCTAGGTCCTCTTGCTTGCTAGCATTTACAGGTATATTCTAGGAGAGCCATCTCCTTGATGGTGTCTCAACACCTTGGGGCTGGGGGCTGGGCTGAGCTCACTGCAGAGAATCCTGGAGGGTCCTTGGCAGTCTGCCTGTCACTGGCTAGTGAGGGAGGGAGGCAGCATTCACCCCAGGAATAAAAGAGGTTTACATAGCTGTCTTTACTCTGCAGCAAGAACTTACAGCCAGTTATTTTTAAATTCTGTGGTATGTATGATAGCTAGACCGTTGAATATGAGGAATAGCAACAAGAGACGCTCTTCTAGTACAATCCATATACTTCATGGCTGGCTGGGTGAGTGAGGAGCAAGTGGACCTCAGGTTTGGAATTGGAGCAGGACCGCCACAACTAGGGGACAAACCTTGGTTCAGAGCTAAAAGTCAGGGACCTTGTAGACAGACTTAACTGATGAACAGGAACTCGTGCCTACCTCCCCACAGGGACCTTTCTGCAAGTCTTCTGAAGACGGGCAGAGCAACTCGATGCTGCCCAAGAACAATTATGAAGGGCATCTTGGTGGCATCAGGCCTGGGAGAGCAAGTCAGGGAATGGGAAGCTGACCTGGCCATTGGGGAGGAGGGAGGAGGCTGGACAAGTAGGTGAGGGCCAGATGAAGGGCTCCGAAGGGTGCTTGAGCGTGAGTCAGAAGACCCACCCCCGTTGCCTATTCAGCCAGCAGCTCGGTTCCCTCCTCACTCCACCCATGTGCAGGAGTAGAGGCCAGGCATGTATGAAGAACTCCCTCCCTCTTGTGACACTTCAGTCCAGCAGTAGGGAAAGGGAGATGCGTTCCCTGTGCACCAAGCCAGGCATCTGGCTGCCTATTTGGCTCCTGGCTCTCCCTTGCTGCCGCCGCTCCCCTACCCACAATCTGGTCAGCAGGTCCTGCCCATTATCCCTCACAAATCTACCTCAGGCTCTGCCACATTTAAAAACTGAAAAAAGAAACCTCACAATTCAGCTTTCCAGCCACCACCCCCTCCCTCTATTTGACAAAACAAGCACCTGGAGTGAGTCATCTACACCACCTGGTCATTTGCTCACCCACTGCAACCAGCTTCTGTCGCATCTTGCCCCCATCTTCTTTTTCATTCTGACCACAATCACCAATAAATGAGTGACCAACCCAATTAATGGGCTCTGCTTTCAGCATCTGAAGCTCTTTGTGGCACTGGACACTTGGCCAGTCTTTAACAGCTCTATTGAAATACACATAAAATCTGCCCGTTTCAAGTGCACAATGATTTTAGCGACTTTATTGAGTGGTGCCATCATCACCATAAATGGGTGTTAGAACACGGTCCCCTCAGTAGGAGCCCTCAGGCCCAATTACAGTTAATCCCTATTACTTCTGCCAGCCTCCACTGATCTACATTTGTCTTTTCTGGACAGCGCACATAAATGGTACAAGATGTGGCCACTTCCTTCTTAGTGCACTTCTCTGGCTTCCACAATGCCACCCTCTCCTGGTTTCACTCCTCTGTCTCCATCATGCTCTTGCCTCTTAGTAACCTGCTCTACCAGATCCTTACCTGCTGTGGTTCTCTTCTCACCCGGCCTAGCTGATTTCACGTGCACATTAGACCCCCTTCCCAAACTCCAAACACACAGGGCCAACTATATCTGCAGGGGACGTCCACAGGCTACTCAGTCCCAAATCTCTGGAACTGAGCTCAGTACCACCTCCCCCAAGCACACTGGATACTGGAATTCACATCTCAGTGAAAGGTACCACCATCCACTCTTCCTCAACCAGAACCTAGGGCAGCCATCATCCTTTACTCCTTCCTTCCTTTCATTTCCACATCCAGTAAGTTACCAACTCTGAAATCACCTCCTAAATACATTATACACCAAATACGGGTATTTCCCCCATAGGAAACTTAGTTTTTTTCCTCTGAAAAAAGAGTTTAAAGCCTTTACAAATAGCTTGTATAATGGGATATTCTCTCAACTTGTTTTGAACCAAAAACCACTTTTTGGAGAAAACACATTACCCTGAAATGACCTCAGTCAGGTTCGTTTTGGAAGATTATAAGTAGTCCCCTGACAAAATCAGTAAACAAGGAGGCAAAGAAATTTACCACATTTTTAGTAATTATTTCTCACCACCCCAAGTAATATATATATAGACAAGCCTCTTAAAGGTCATTCAAATAGCAATTTGGTGTTGATTTTTTTAGGTTTGATAAAGGTACTGTAGCTATGTATATATTTTTTAAAGGAGTCTTTTAGAAAAACACTGAAAATATGAATAACTTTTATAAGAGTTAAGATTTGTGCCAATATGGAAAGGGTTAGTAGGTAGCATATGACATGATGAAACAAGAGGCCACCCACCAGTTCATAACTGGAGCTGGCTGCTGGGTTCATGGAAGTTCACTACACTAACCTCTCTACTTATATACATTTGAAATTTTCCATAAAAGTTTTAAAGCAAGATATTAAGTGGTTATTAGGCAGATCATTAATATATATATATATTATGGGAGAAATATATATATATATTTGGGAGATACATATATATATATGGGAGAAATGGAAAGAGACCTGTTTTAATTTACAAAAAAGGTGATGCTTAGGTTAAAATTTCCAATGATCGCATCACATACTAATTCAAAAAATACATTCTCTGCAGCAACATGAACATGGATGAATCTCAAGAGCATGCTGAGCAGGAACATGAACACAGAGGTACATACTCTGACTATCTGGAGTGACAGAAAGTAGATTAGTAGTTGCCAAATGGGGGCAGAGGAGAGTGACTGCAAAGTGGCACCCAAGAAACTTGCGGGTAATGGAAATGTTCTGTATCTTAATTGGGTGGAGGTTACATGAGGGTATACACCGGTCAAAACTCACCAAACTACACTTTAAAATGGTTGCATTTTATTATATGTAAATAACTCCTCAATAAAGCTGCTTTTTCAGAAGTGCTCTCAACTCAGAAAGCAGTGAAGTTAATGTGCTTTTAGAAATTGACTCAAAATGTGGCTTTAATAATGACAACTACATAGAAATCTGAGATTCCATTTAGAATTTGAGCATAATTTATTGTTGGAAAGGTAAGAGTGGGAAAAATCAATATTCATAGATTAATATATTGTTTTAAATGTGATTTTAAATGTGTATGTGTAATTAAATAAACTTACATGTGGATATTTGAATTGTGCATCTTTAGAATTTATATTGTAGTTGCAAAAAAAGCCACAAAACACCAGAGTGACCTTATTGTGAAAATGAGTGATTGCCTTATATTTGGAGTTGCTGTTATCTTCAGGCATATATGCTATTTCTCACTTTGCTCTGTCCCCACAGCCACCAACATGTGTCCATTTTCAGTGCTCCAGAGGCTCTTATCACATAAATTGTCATCTGTTGATAAATGTCTGTTGGCATTTGTCTACCACTGGAGTAGGAACTTGTTCTGATTTGTCTCTGCTGTCTTACTGGTATAGAGGAGACATCAGGAGTGTTTGTTGGAATAAAGGGAGAAAAAGCAGAAAAACAGCAGGCCTGCCCTGGCCTGGGCCAGTGAAGGCAAGGGCTCTCTCCTCATCTTCCTTCAATGAAGCAATTAAGTACCCCTGCCCCTCCCAGAAGAAAGCACATCTGGAGCCCAGCTCTCCTGCCTCAAAATCTGGGTTCTCCTATAGGGGTCCTTCAGCAAGGGAGAAGCAGGACCTACTGAGGGAGCAGAGTCCCTGGGAGAGGCTGGGCCAGGCCCGGTTCTGCCTTGAGTGATAGAAAGCAAGGCCCTCGGGGGCCTAAGAGTACATCCCAAGTGAGGAGGACAGCAGGAGGACACGACCTAAGAAGTGTGAGCCCCCACCAGGACCCCAACTAAGTTAGATACTGGAGCCATAGGTCAAGAACCAGAACTGCAGGTTGTGGGGGCAGCACAAGGTGCCCTGAGGTGAGTACTCAATGAAGACTGGCTGTGTGCTGAGGTGCTGACTGGCTCACAAAACCGGAAAAGGGCTGGTCAGGCATAATATTAGAAACTACTAACAAAAATGTAAAGATTTAAGTGCAGATCAAATTAGACACTGCAAGTCTTATGATTCTGCCTACCTTCGATTGTGGAGGGAGCTTCACTGAGCTATATGGTTATATTATGCCTCCTACATTCACGCAAGGTCATTGCAAGGAACAAATGAATGCTGCATCAGCACTTGCTGTTAATCTGTTGAGAATCTTCTCTGCTATTTCAATCAAGTAAGTGTCCATATGAGAAACTTTTTACATCTTAACCCCAGAAAAATTTTTCTCCCCAAGGAATCAGTTATCAAATAGAGTTTTTGCTTGGCTTCCAGGAAGCTCAGCCACATTTGATTCTCAATAGCAGCAGCCATGTTAACCTTACTAACCATATCATATTTCCCCTTTTTATAATAGCATGTTCCATTTCTATAGTATATTTTTGTCCTTTGTTTTAAGTACTCTGAACTTTTTTAAATTTTATTTTATCATTAATCTACAATTACATGAAGAACATTATGTTTACTAGGGTCCCCCCTTCACCAAGTCCCCCCCACAAATCCCATTACAGTCACTGTCCATCGGTGTAGTAAGATGTTGTAGAATCACTACTTGTCTTCTCTGTGTTGTGCAGCCCTCCCCATTCCTCCCCCCCACATTATACATGCTAATCGTAATGCCCCCTTTCTTCTTCCCTGCCCTTATCCCTCCCTTCCCTCCCATTCTCCCCAGTCCCTTTCCCTTTGGTAACTGTTAGTCCATTCTTGGGTTCTGTGATTCTGCTGCTGTTTTGTTCCTTCAGATTTTCTTTGTTCTTATACTCCACATATGAGTGAAATCATTTGATACTTGTCTTTCTCCGCTTGGCTTATTCCACTGAGCATAATACCCTCTAGCTCCATCCATGCTGTTGCAAATGGTAGGATTTGTTTTCTTCTTATGGCTGAATAATATTCCATTGTGTATATGTACCACATCTTCTTTATCCATTCATCTACTATCGGACACTTAGGTTGCTTGCATTTCTTGACTATTGTAAATAGTGCTGCGATAAACATAGGGGTGCATCTGTCTTTTTCAAACTGGGCTGCTGCATTCTTAGGGTAAATTCCTAGAAGTGGAATTCCTGGGTCAAATGGTATGTCTTATTTTGAGCATTTTGAGGAACCTCCATACTGCTTTCCACAATGGTGAAATAATTTACATTCCCACCAGCAGCATAGGAGGGTTCCCCTTTCTCCACAACCTCGCCAACATTTGTTGTTGTTTGTCTTTTGGATGTTAACCATCCTTCCTGGTGTGAGGTGATATCTCATTGTGGTTTTAATTTGCATTTCTCTGATAACTAGCGATGTGGAGCATCTTTTCATGTGTCTGTTGGCCATCTGAATTTCTTCTTTAGAGAACTGTCTGCTCATCTCCTCTGCCCATTTTTTAATTGTATTATTTATTTTTTGTTTGTTGAGGTGCATGAGCTCTTTATATATTTTGGATGTCAAGCCTTTATCGGATCTGTCATTTATGAATATATTCTCCCATACTATAGGGTACCTTTTTTTTTTTTTTTGAGAGGGCATCTCTCATATTTATTGATCATATGGTTGCTAACAACAATAAAATTCTGCATAGGGGACTCAATGCACAATCATTAATCAACCCCAAGCCTAATTCTCAACAGTCTCCAATCTTCTGAAGCATAATGAGAAAGTTCTTACATGGTGAACAAGTTCTTACATAGTGAATAAGTTCTTACATGGTGAACAGTGCAAGGGCAGTCATCACAGAAACTTTCGGTTTTGATCACGCATCATAAACTATAAACAATCAGGTCAAATATGATTATTTGTTTGATTTTTTTTTTTTTTTTTTTTTTTTTTTTTTTTTTTTGAGAGGGCATCTCTCATATTTATTGATCAAATGGTTGTTAACAACAATAAAATTCAGTATAGGGGGGTCAATGCTCAATGTACAATCATTAATCCATCTCAAGCCTAATTCTCGTCAGTCTCCAATCTTCTGAAGCATAACGAACAAGTTCTTACATGGTGAACGAATTCTTACAGAGTGAATAAATTCTTACATGGTGAACAGTACAAGGGCAGTCATCACAGAAACTTTCGGTTTTGATCATGCAATATGACCTATAAACCATCAGGTCAAATATGAATATTCATTTGATTTTTGTACTTGATTTATATGTTGATCCCACATTTCTCCTATTATTATTATTATTTTTATTTTTAATAAAATGCTGAAGTGGTAGGTAGATGCAAGATAAAGGTAGAAAACATAGTTTAGTGCTGTAAGAAGGCAAATGTAGATGATCAGATGATCAGGTGTGTGCCTATGGACTAAGTATTAATCCAGGCTAGACAAGGGCAGCAAAACATCCACGGATGCAGAAGATTTCTCTCAAAACAGGGGGGGTGAGGTTCTGAGCCTCACCTTTGTTGATCCCCAAATTCTCACCTGATGGCCCCCCTGCGACTGTGCCTGTCTTAGGTTGTTCCTCCCTTGAGGAATCTTACCCGTCTCTGGCTAACCAGTCATCTTCCGGGGCCATACAGGGAAATGTAAAGTTGGTAAGTGAGAGAGAAGCCATATTGTTTGCAAAGGTTAGCTTTTTACTTCTTTGCAGATTTATGCCCTGTGGCTTCTATGCCCAGCACTTGTCTCGAGGTATCTTTATCACCTGGAGGAATTATGATACTCGGTAAATTCGATATGAGGCACGAATTCTATTTACAGTTTGTAATTAGGAAGGAAGAAGAAAAGCTATAGATGTAGCATATGAAGGAAACTTGGGAGGATTGATTATTTCTTTGACATATCTTCTTGTATAGTACCTTAAGTATGTATAGGTTTTAAACTACTAACTAATTTGCACACACATATTGACATAATAGGAATACGGTGACATAAACAAAGCAAATCTATAATTACCAGCCATCTCCAGTGAAGCCAAGAAAACCATTTAGGCACCCTAGGCATTTGTGAAAATTTATCTATGATATGATGGATATTTTCCAACTGTACTTGAACCATCAGACAAATTAAAGCAGCCCATTTCTGGGATCTGTTCACATCCCATATGTTCTTTTAACCATAGATAGTCTATAGTCATGAGATTTTGGGGTGCTACAACTTGCACCCCTCCCAACTCCTGGTTGAGTTCCAACAGACAGATCCGGTCAAATTCGTTGTCTCACTGTATGCACATGCCAGCCTAGACATCTCCCTCCTCCTTCTCATGGCAAGTCCAGGAGATGGTGGGCTGGATGCAGCCACAACCGCAGCATCGTCCGGATCCCTGTGGAGGCTTTTTGATGATCATCCCCCGGCACGAGTCCTCCAGAGAGTGCTGATGCCGGAAGCTCCTCCTCATATCGTATCTTAGTTCATTTTCTGGGTATCCAAGCTAGGCCTTGATCTTCTGCGTAGAAACAAACAGACCCTTTGCCCACACTTTGACATGCCCTCTATACCACTGTGCAGAACTCATTGGAGGTCAGCACACAGTAACTGCTTTTTTTTTTTTTTTTAATTAAGAGAAAGGAATATTATCAGAAAAGAGTACCTCCATAGCTGATCATCTGACACCCTTTAAGTGATCAACATTAAGGATATTTAAAGCATGCGTTGATCTTTGATTTACCAATAGTTTTATCCTGTTAAGGAGTAATCCCCCTTTTCTTTCTTTCTTTCTTTTTTTTTTTTTTTAAATTTTTAATCTACACTTACCTGAAGAATACTATGTTTACTATGCTCTCCCCTATATCAGGTCCCCCCTAACAACCACATTACGGTTACTGTCCATCAGCTTAGCAAAATGTTGTAGAGTCACTACTTGTCCTCTCTGTGTTGTGCAGCCCACCCTCCCCTTTCTCCCTCCCCCCCATGCATGCTAATCTTAATACCCCCCTTCTTCTTCCCCCCCCTTATCCCTCCCTGCCCACCCATCCTCCCCAGTTCCTTTCCCTTTGGTACCTGTTAGTCCATTTTTGGGTTCTGTAATTCTGCTGCTGTTTTGTTCCTTCAGTTTTTCCTTTGTTCCTATACTCCTCAGATGAGTGAAATCATTTGGTATTTCTCTTTCTCCGCTTGGCTTATTTCACTGAGCATAATACTCTCCAGCTCCATCCATGTTGCTGCAAATGGTTGGATTTTTCCACTTCTTATGGCTGAGTAGTATTCCATTGTGTATATGTACCACATCTTCTTTATCCATTCATCTACAGATGGACATTTAGGTTGCTTCCAATTCTTGGCTATTGTAAATAGTGCTGCGATAAACATAGGAGTGCATCTGTCTTTCTCAAACTTGATTGCTGCGTTCTTAGGGTAAATTCCTAGGAGTGGAATTCCTGGGTCAAATGGTAGGTCTGTTTTGAGCATTTTGATGCACCTCCATACTGCTTTCCACAATGGTTGAACTAATTTACATTCCCACCAGCAGTGTAGGAGGGTTCCCCTTTCTCCACAGCCTCGCCAACATTTGTTGTTGTTTGTCTTTTGGATGGCAGCTATCCTTACTGGTGTGAGGTGATACCTCATTGTAGTTTTAATTTGCATTTCTCTGATAATTAGCGATGTGGAGCATCTTTTCATGTGTCTCTTGGCCATCTGTATTTCTTTTTTGGAGAACTGTCTGTTCAGTTCCTCTGCCCATTTTTTAATTGGGTTATTTGTTTTTTGTTTGTTGAGGCGTGTGAGCTCTTTATATATTCTGGACGTCAAGCCTTTATCAGATCTGTCATTTTCAAATATATTCTCCCATACTGTAGGGTTCCTTTTTGTTCTATTGATGGTGTCTTTCGCTGTACAGAAGCTTTTCAGCTTAATGTAGTCCCACTTGCTCATTTTTGCTGTTGTTTTCCTTGCCCGGGGAGATATGTTCAAGAAGAGATCACTCATGTTTATGTCTAAGAGGTTTTTGCCTATGTTTTTTTCCAAGAGTTTAATGGTTTCGTGACTTACATTCAGGTCTTTGATCCATTTTGAGTTTACCTTTGTATATGGGGTTAGACAATGGTCCAGTTTCATTCTCCTACATGTAGCTGTCCAGTTTTGCCAGCACCATCTGTTGAAGAGACTGTCATTTTGCCATTGTATGTCCATGGCTCCTTTATCAAATATTAATTGACCATATATGTTTGGGTTAATTTCTGGGGTCTCTAATCTGTTCCACTGGTCTGTGGCTCTGTTCTTGTGCCAGTACCAAATTGTCTTGATTATTATGGCTTTGTAGTAGAGCTTGAAGTTGGGGAGTGAGATCCCCCCTACTTTATTCTTCTTTTTCAGGATTGCTTTGGCTATTCGGGGTCTTTGGTGTTTCCATATGAATTTTTGAATTATTTGTTCCAATTCATTGAAGAATGTTGCTGGTAATTTGAGAGGGATTGCATCAAATTTGTATATTGCTTTTGGCAGGATGGCCATTTTGACGATATTAATTCTTCCTAGCCATGAGCATGGGATGAGTTTCCATTTATTAGTGTCCCCTTTAATTTCTCTTAAGAGTGACTTGTAGTTTTCAGAGTATAAGTCTTTCACTTCCTTGGTTAGGTTTATTCCTAGGTATTTTATTCTTTTTGATGCAATGGTGAATGGAATTGTTTTCCTGATTTCTCTTTCTATTGATTCGTTGTTAGTGTATAGGAGAGCTACAGATTTCTGTGTGTTGATTTTGTATCCTGCAACTTTGCTGTATTCCGATATCAGTTCTAGTAGTTTTGGAGTGGAGTCTTTAGGGTTTTTTATGTACAGTATCATATCATCTGCAAATAGTGACAGTTTAACTTCTTCTTTACCAATCTGGATTCCTTGTATTTCTTTGTTTTGTCTGATTGCCGTGGCTAGGACCTCCAGTACTATGTTAAATAACAGTGGGGAGAGTGGGCATCCCTGTCTGGTTCCCGATCTCAGTGGAAATGCTTTCAGCTTCTCGCTGTTCAGTATAATGCTGGCTGTGGGTTTATCATATATGGCCTTTATTATGTTGAGGTACTTGCCCTCTATTCCCATTTTGCTGAGAGTTTTTATCATGAATGGATGTTGAATTTTGTCAAATGCTTTTTCAGCATCTATGGAGATGATCATGTGGTTTTTGTCTTTCTTTTTGTTGATGTGGTGGATGATGTTGATGGATTTTCGAATGTTGTACCATCCTTGCATCCCTGGGATGAACCCCACTTGGTCATGGTGTATGATCCTTTTGATATACTGTTGAATTCTGTTTGCTAATATTTTATTGAGTATTTTTGCATCTACGTTCATCAGGGATATTGGTCTGTAATTTTCTTTTTTGGTGGGGTCTTTGCCTGGTTTTGGTATTAGGGTGATGTTGGCTTCATAGAATGAGTTTGGGAGTATTCCCTCTTCTTCTATTTTGTGGAACACTTTAAGGAGAATGGGTATTATGTCTTCTCTGTGTGTCTGATAAAATTCCGAGGTAAATCCGTCCGGCCCCGGGGTTTTGTTCTTGGGTAGTTTTTTGATTACTGTTTCAATTTCTTTGCTTGTAATTGGTTTGTTTAACTTTTGTGTTTCTTCCTTGGTCAGTCTTGGGAGGTTGTATTTTTCTAGGAAGTTGTCCATTTCTTCTAGGTTTTCCAGCTTGTTGGCATATAGGTTTTCATAGTAGTCTTTAATAATTCTTTGTATTTCTGTGGAGTCTGTCGTGATTTTTCCATTCTCATTTCTGATTATGTTGATTTGTGTTGACTCTCTTTTTCTCTTAATAAGTTGGGCTAGAGGCTTATCTATTTTGTTTATTTTCTCAAAGAACCAGCTCTTGGTTTCGTTGATTTTTGCTATTGTTTTATTCTTCTCAATTTTGTTTATTTCTTCTCTGATCTTTATTATGTCCCTCCTTCTGCTGACTTTAGGCCTCATTTGTTCTTCTTTTTCCAGTTTTAATAATTGTGATGTTAGACTATTCATTTGGGATTGTTCTTCCTTCTTCAAGTGTGCCTGGATTGCTATATACTTTCCTCTTAAGACTGCTTTCGCTGCATCCCACAGAAGTTGGGGCTTAGTGTTGTTGTTGTCATTTGTTTCTATATATTCCTTGATCTCTATTTTGATTTGTTCATTGATCCATTGATTATTTAGTAGCATGTTGTTAAGCCTCCATGTGTTTGTGAGCCTTTTTGTTTTCTTTGTAGAATTTATTTCTACTTTCATACCTTTGTGGTCTGAAAAATTGGTTGGTAGAATTTCAATATTGTGGAATTTACTGAGGCTCTTTTTGTGAGCTAGTATGTGGTCTATTCTAGAGAATGTTCCATGTGCACTTGAGAAGAATGTATATCCTGTTGCTTTTGGATGTAAAGTTCTATAGATGTCTATTAGGTCCATCTGTTCTAGTGTGTTGTTCAGTGCCTGTGTGTCTTTACTTATTTTCTGCCCGGTGGATCTATCCTTTGGGGTGAGTGGTGTGTTGAAGTCTCCTACAATGAATGCATTGCAGTCTATTTCCCTCTTTAGTTCTGTTAGTATTTGCTTCACATATGCTGGTGCTCCTGTATTGGGTGCATATATATTTAGAATGGTTATATCCTCTTGTTGGACTAAGCCCTTTATCATTATGTAGTGGCCTTCTTTATCTCTTGTTACTTTCTTTGTTTTGAAGTCTATTTTGTCTGATATTAGTACTGCAACCCCTGCTTTCTTCTCACTGTTGTTTGCCTGAAATATGTTTTTCCATCCCTTGACTTTTAGTCTATGCTTATCTTTGGGTTTAAGGTGAGTTTCTTGTAAGCAGCATATAGATGGGTCTTGCTT
The DNA here is from genome assembly GCF_040802235.1 of Manis javanica. Lineage (NCBI taxonomy): Eukaryota > Metazoa > Chordata > Mammalia > Pholidota > Manidae > Manis > Manis javanica. The sequence continues at coordinate 16,994,381 of NC_133160.1, read as the reverse complement.
TTTTATCCATTCTATTACTCTATGTCTTTTGATTGGTGCATTAAGTCCATTTACATTTAGGGTGACTATTGAAAGATATGTACTTATTGCCATTGCAGGCTTTAGATTCGTGGTTACCAAAGGTTCAAGGTTAGCTTCTTTAGTATCTTACTGCCTAACTTAGCTCGCTTATTGAGCTGTTATATACACTGTCTGGAGAGTCTTTTCTTCTCTCCCTTCTTATTCCTCCTCCTCCCTTCTTCATATGTTGTGTGTTTTGTTCTGTGCTCTTTTTAGGGGTGCTCCCATCTAGAGCAGTCCCTGTAGGATGCCCTGTAGAGGTGGTTTGTGGGAAGCAAATTCCCTCAGCTTTTGCTTGTCTGGGAATTGTTTGATCCCACCATCATATTTAAATGATAGTCGTGCTGGATACAGTATCCTTGGTTCAAGGCCCTTCTGTTTCATTGCATTAAGTATATCATGCCATTCTCTTCTGGCCTGTAGGGTTTCTGTTGAGAAGTCTGATGTTAGCCTGATTGGTTTTCCTTTATAGGTGACCTTTTTCTCTCTAGCTGCCTTTAAAACTCTTTCCTTGTCCTTGATCCTTGCCATTTTAATTATTATGTGTCTTGGTGTTGTCCTCCTTGGATCCTTTCTGTTGGGGGTTCTGTATAATTCCATGGTCTGTTCGATTATTTCCTCCCCCAGTTTGGGGAAGTTTTCAGCAATTATTTCTTCAAAGACCCTTTCTATCCCTTTTCCTCTTTCTTCCTCTTCTGGTATCCCTATAATACGAATGTTTTTCCTTTTGTATTGGTCACATATTTCTCTTAGTGTTGTTTCATTCCTGGAGATCCTTTTATCTCTCTCTATGTCAGCTTCTATACGTTCCTGTTCTCTGGCTTCTATTCCTTCAATGGCCTCTTGCATCTTATCCATTCTGCTTATAAATCCTTCCAGGGATTGTTTCACTTCTGTGATCTCTTTCCTGACATCTGTGATCTCCTTCCGGACTTCATCCCACTGCTCTTGCATTTTTCTCTGCATCTCATCCCACTGCTCTTGCATTTTTCTCTGCATCTCATCCCATTGCTCTTGCATTTTTTTCTGCATCTCTGTCAGCATGTTCATGATTTTTATTTTGAATTCTTTTTCAGGAGGACTAGTTAGGTCTGTCTCCTTCTCAGGTGTTGTCTCTGTGATCTTTGTCTGCCTGTAGTTTTGCCTTTTCATGGTGATAGAGATAGTCTGCAGAGCTGGTACAAGTGACCGCTGGAAGAGCTTCCCTTCTTGTTGGTTTGTAGCCTTTTCCTGGGAGAATAGCGACCTCTAGTGGCTTGTGCTGGGCAGCTGTGCGCAGACAGGGCTTCTGCTTCCTGCCCAGTTGCTTTGGGGTTTATCTCCACTGTTGCTGTGGGCTTGGCCTGGCTGGGGCTGTTCCTCCAAAATGGTGGAGCCCCGTTAGAGGGGGAGCAGCCAGGAGACTATTTATCTCCGTAAGGGGCCTCTGTGCTCCCTGCTGCCCAGGGGGTTAGAGTGCCCAGAGATCCCCAGATTCCCTGCTTCTGGTCTAAGTGACCTGTCCTGCCCCTTTAAGATTTCCAAAAAGCACTCTCCAAACCAAAACAACAACAGCAACAATGAGAGAGGGAACAGAAAGGAAAAAAAAAAGAAAAAACACGCGTTTTTTTTTTTTTTTTTTCCTCAGGTGCCGGTCCCAGGCACCCGCGCACTGGTCCTGCTGCCCTGTCTCCCTAGCACCAGGGTCCCTGTCCTTTCAAGGCTTCCAAAAAGCACCCACCCACCGGTCCCGCAGGGAAGGAACGCTCAATATTCTTTGTCCTCAGGCACTGGTCCCACGCACCCGCTCACCAGTCCTGCCGCCCTGCCTCCCTAGCACCGGGGTCCCTGTCCCTTCAAGGCTTCCAAAAAGCACTTGGCAAAAAGAGAGAAAAAAAAGGGGAAAAACGCGCGATTTCTTCCGTCCTCAGGTGCTGGTCTCAGGCACCCACCCACCGGTCCCACAGGGAAAAATGCGGGATATTCTTTGTCCTCAGGTGCCGGTCCCAGGCACCCGCTCACCAGTCCCGCCGCCCTGCCTCCCTAGCACCGGGGTCCCTGTCCCTTTTAGGCTTCCAAAAAGCACTCGCAGAAAAGAGAAAAAAAAAGGGGAAAAACGCGCGATTTCCTCTGTCCTCAAGTGCCGGTCTCAGGCACCCGCCCACCGGTCCCGCAGGGAAAAACGGGGGATATTCTTTGTCCTCAGGCGCCGGTCCCAGCCACCCGCTCACCAGTCCCGCCACCGTGCCTCCCTAGCACTGGGGTCCCCGTCCCTTCAAGGCTTCCAAAAAGCGCTTGCCATAAAGAGAAAAAAAAAAAGGGGAAAAACGCGCGACCTCCTCCGTCCTCAGGCACCGGTCTCAGGCACCCGCCCCCAGGTCTCGCAGGGAGAAACGCGGGATATTCTTTGTCCTCCGGCGCTGTTCCCAGGCACCTCCTCACCGGTCCCGCCACCCTGCCTCCCCAGCAACGGGGGCCCGTCCCTCTAAGGCTTCCAAAAAGCGCTCGCCAAAAAAAAAAACTGCTCCGGTTTCTCTCCACCCGCCGGGAGCCGGGGGGAGGGGCGCTCGGGTCCCGCCGGGCTGGGGCTTGTATCTTACCCCCTTCACAAGGCGCTGGGTTCTTGCAGGTGTGGATGTGGTCTGGATGTTGTCCTGTGTCCTGTGGTCTCTATTTTAGGAAGATTTTTCTTTGTTATATTTTCATAGCTCTATGTGTTTTTGGGAGGAGATTTCCACTGCTCTACTCACGCCGCCATCTTGGCTCCCTCCTCAATAAAGTCTTGTTTGATTTTTATACTTGATTTATATGTGAATCCCACATTTCTCCCTTATTATTATTATTATTTTTTAAATAAAATGCTGAAGTGGTAGGTAGATGCAAGATAAAGGTAGAAAACATAGTTTAGTGTTGTAAGAGAGCAAATGTAGATGATTAGGTGTGTGCCTATAGACTAAGTATTAATCCAAGCTAGACAAGGGCAACAAAACATCCATGGATGCAAAAGATTTCTCTCAAAATGGGGGGGATGAGGTTCTAAGCCTCACCTCTGTTGAACCCCAATTTCTCACCTGATGGCCCCCCTGCAACTGTGCCTGTCTTAGGTTGTTCCTCCCTTGAGGAATCTTACCCGTCTCTGGCTAACCAGTCATCTTCCGGGGCCATACAGGGAAATGTAAAGTTGGTAAGTGAGAGAGAGGCCATATTGTTTGAAAAGGTTAGCTTTTTACTTCTTTGCAGATTTATGCCCTGTGGCTTCTATGCTCAGCATTTGTCTTGAGGTATCTTTAACACTTGGAAGAATTATGATACTAGGTAATTTTCGATATGAGGCATGAATTCTACTAAAGGGTTGTAATTAGGAAGGAAGAAGAAAAGCTATAGAAGTAGCAGATGAAAGAAAACATGGGAAGATTGATTATTTCTTTGACATATCTTCTTGTAGTGTAACATAAGCATGTATAGGTTTTAAACTACTAATTAAATTGTGTGCACACATTAACATAATAGGAATACAGCTACATAACCAAAGCAGACCTACAATTACCAGCCATATCCAGTGAAACCAAGAAAACCAGTTAGGCACCCTAGGCATTTGTGAAAACTTATCAATGATATGATGGATATTGTCCAGTTGAATTTGAATAGTTTGAGAAAAATCAGACATATTAAAACAACACATTCCTGGGAACTGTTTATATCCCATATGTTCTTTTAACAGTAGATAGTCTATAGTCGCAAGATTTTGGAGCACTGCAACTTGCACTTCTCCTAATTCTTGGTTGAGTTCCGACAGTATAGATCCAGTCAAATTTGTTGTTTTACTGTATGCACAGGCCAGCTTAGATATCTCCTTCTTCATTCCAATGGCAAGTCCAGGAACCGGTGGGATGAATGCAGCTACAACTGCAACAGCGCCAGGATCTTTGCTGAAGTTTTTTGATGATCATCTTCTGGAATGACTCTTCCAGAGAATGTTGACGTTGGAAGTTCTTCTTCATATCGTATCTTAATGCGTTTTCTGGGTAGCCAAATTAGGCTTTGATCCTCTGTATAAACACAAACAAACCCTTTGCCCACCCTTTGATATGCCTTTTATACCATTGTGAAGAACTTATTGGAGATCACCACACAGGAACTGCTTTTCTTTTTTTTTTAAGAGAAAGGAATATTATCAGAAAAATGTACTTCCATAGCTGATCATCTGACACCCTTTAAATGATCAAAATTAAGGATATTTAAAGCATGCATTAATTGTTCATTTACAGTTAGTTTTATCCTATCAGGGAGTAATCCCCCTTTTCTTTCTTTCTTTTTTGTTATCATTAATCTACAATTACATGAATAATATTATGTTTACTAGGCTCTCCCCTATACCAGGTCTCCCCCATAAACCCCTTTACAGTCACTGTCCATCAGCATAGCAAAATGTTGTAGAATCACTACTTGTCTCCTCTGTGTTGTACAGCCCTCCCCTTTCTCCCCCCACCATTATGCATGTTAATCATAATACCCTCTTTCTTATTCCCCCCCATCCCTCCCTACCCACCCATCCTCCCCAGTCCCTCTCCCCTTGGTACCTGTTACTCCATTCTTGGGTTCTGTGATTCTGCTGCTGTTTTGTTCCTTCAGTTTTTCCTTTGTTCTTATACTCCACAGATGATTGAAATCATTTGGTATTTGTCTTTCTCCGCTTGGCTTATTCCACTGAGCATAATACCCTCTAGCTCCATCCATGCTGTTGCAAATGGTAGGATTTGTTTTCTTCTTATGGCTGAATAATATTCCATTGTGTATATGTACCACATCTTCTTTATCCATTCATCTACTAATGGACACTTAGGTTGCTTCCATTTCTTGACTATTGTAAATAGTGCTGTGATAAACATAGGGGTGCATCTGTCTTTTTCAAACTGGGCTGCTGCATTCTTAGGGTAAATTCCTAGAAGTGGAATTCCTGGGTCAAATGGCATGTCTATTTTGAGCATTTTGAGGAACCTCCATACTGCTTTCCACAATGGTTGAAATAATTTACATTCCCACCAGCAGCGTAGGAGGGTTCCCCTTTCTCCACAACCTCGCCAACATTTGTTGTTGTTTGTCTTTTGGATGTTAACCATCCTTACTGGTGTGAGGTGATATCTCATTGTGGTTTTAATTTGCATTTCTCTGATAACTAGCGATGTGGAGCATCTTTTCATGTGTCTGTTGGCCATCTGAATTTCTTCTTTAGAGAACTGTCTGCTCATCTCCTCTGCCCATTTTTTAATTGTATTATTTGTTTTTTGTTTGTTGAGGTGCGTGAGCTCTTTATATATTTTGGATGTCAAGCCTTTATCGGATCTGTCATTTATGAATATATTCTCCCATACTATAGGGTATACCTTTTTGTTCTATTGATGGTGTCCTTTGCTGTACAGAAGCTTTTCAGCTTGATGTAGTCCCACTTGTTCATTTTTGCTTTTATTTTCCTTGCCTGGGGAGATATGTTCATGAAGAAGTCGCTCATGTTTATGTCCAAGAGATTTTTGCCTATGTTTTTTTATAAGAGTTTTATGGTTATATAACTTACATTCAGGTCTTGGATCCATTTCGAATTTACTCTTGTGTATGGGGTTAGACAGTGATCCAGTTTCATTCTCCTACATGTAGCTGTCCAGTTTTGCCAGCACCATCTGTTGAAGAGACTGTCATTTCCCTATTGTATGTCCATGGCTCCTTTATTGTATATTAATTGACCATATATGTTTGGGTTAATGTCTGGAGTCTCTATTCTGTTCCACTGGTCTGTGGCTCTGTTCTTGTGCCAGTACCAAATTGTCTTGATTACTGTGGCTTTGTAGTAGAGCTTGAAGTTGGGGAGCGAGATCCCCCCCCCCATTTTATTCTTCCTTCTCAGGATTGCTTTGACTATTCAGGGCCTTTGGTATTTCCATATGAATTTTTGAACTATTTGTTCTAGTTCGTTGAAGAATGTTGTTGGTAATTTGATAGGGATTGCATCAAATCTGTATATTGCTTTGTGCAGGATGGCCATTTTGATTATGTTAATTCTTCCTAGCCAGGAGCATGGCATGAGTTTCCATTTGTTAGTGTCCTCTTTAATTTCTCTTAAGAGTGTCTTATAGTACTCTGAACTTTTTTAAAGGCCTGGTAAAGAATACATTGGTGGTGGGCATAGTGATGGGCCACCCAGATCCCTTTCAAGGAAGCACTTGCTCCAACTTCTGGGAGACCTGTCCACCCCTTAAGATCACTTCAGCTGCTGCGAGCCTTCTGGCTGAGGCTGTGCACTTGCTAGGGCAGTTCATATCCAATGGCTGGCTGAGGCGGGGCTGTGAAGGTCCAGACATATTTCAAGCCAGCACCGGACAACAGGGCTCCCTGGGGGTTGGCTAATGCTGTCATCAGGCCTGCATCACAGCTTAGCTTCTCCCTGTGCCCCCTCCTGCTTCCTTCCGCTCCCTTCCACAGGGTTGATCCCAAGGGCACATAAACATTCTGCACACTAACCTCTGTCACAGAGTCTGCTTTCCAAAGAACCAGACCTGTGACAACACTTAACCAAATACACACGTCCCCAACTTAGAAGTGTCTTAAATACATCTCTGACTTACCAATATTTTCACATCAGGTAGGTGTATTATGGAAAGGGGTGAGAATACACAATAAAATGTTCATACCTACATGGGAGGCAACATAACATTGACTCTGGAGCCAGGATGTCTGGGTTGCAATCCCATCTCGGCCACCTCTTAGCTGTGTGTCCATCAGCATGTTATCTGTGTCTCAGTTTTTTCATCTGTAAAATGGGGATAGTAAGAGTAATTACAGTGCTGTAACGAGGAGTAAATGGGCGAATGTGGGTTAAAGCAGTTACAGAGGGCTTACTATATGCCAAGTGCTATTCCAAGAGTTCAGTAAATAAACACCTGTGAGGTCAGACTGACAGGAGCATCTGTGCTGAGACTCCTCCCCGGACTCCAGGCACAGGTATGGTGTAGACCGGGGCATGTTCAAACAGGAGGGTTGACAGAAATACGCCCAAGCAGGGCTAGCCTGGGTGATGTCACGGGTATGTGCATTGTGTGGGTGCTGGGCTGCTCCCTCCCAGTCAGCACAGCTGCACACGTTGCCAGTAACCTCCACATATGCATATATATGCTGAGCTGGGGGAAGCTCAAGTCAGCCACACCCTCTGTGCCCTGCTTTTCCTGAACCTCCTTTGGTGGAGGAAGGCACCTGAGGCCTGGGATGCTGGCCAAGAAGACCCAGGAGGAATGGGGCCCTGTTTCCTGGTTAAGGGCTTGGCAGCAGACTGAAAACATGGGCTCCTGTTGGCAGACATTTCTGGGCGCCCTTGGAGGCAAAAGCAAAAGCAAGGAAGCATGGGCTGCATGTTGGGAAGCTCAGAAAATGGAGGAACAGTTTAGAAACTGCATTGCAGCAGGCCCTGGAAGCTCAACAAGGCTGTAACACTTAGGAGATGCCTGGAATAAGGGGGATAAGATCAGATATGCAGAATGCCCCATCCAGCCCTCACCCATCTTCCTGGCCTCATCACCTCCCATGCTCCCATCCCACACCCTTAGTAAACTCAGCCTTCTTTCTATTCTTAAATTCACTAAGCTCTTTCTGGCCTCAGGGCCTTTGTACAAGCTCTTATTCTGCCTGGAAAGTGCTTTCTTCCAACAAATCCCTAAGAATTCACCTGACCATCTGCTCACATACTTTAGGTCTCTGCTGAGCCCTGAGAGGTCTCCCTAATGTTTTATCTCACAGCCCTCTGTAGCTCCCATCACCATTGTCCCCACATAACAAAGTGTTTATCTGTTTAATGTCTGTGAATCCCTGAGGTTGGTGCTGGGTTTCTCTTGTTTTCCCAACCCCTGGCACCCATGCCCAGCCCAGGGAAGTTCAGGGAATGCAGACGGGCGGTACCCTTTAAGACCAAGCCAGCCCAAACCACATACATATTCTGCTGAGCTCCCTGGACCCAGGGCCAGCCATGCCCAGGGCCTTCCCTCACCCATACTTATTAGCCAACTAGCCTCTGGGCCCACTGACTACTGGCCACCAGATCCTACTTAAGGACCTACTTAAACCAGTGGCTCTCCTCTGAGACAGAAAATACATGGAATCAGACATGTATTCAAATCCCCAGTTTTATGGCCTTGGGCAAGTCGTAGAACTTCTCTGAATCTGCTTCCTCATCAACAAACTGGGGACAATAATCCCTGATTAGAGGTTAATTATGAGGATCAGCTGTGTGACCACATGTGTAAGCCATGTAGTGCTGGGCCAGGCATTGGGTCAACTTTAGTTCCCTGCCTCCCACTTATAAGATCTGTCACTAGGTGGCAGTCCATCTCAGCCACTCCACCTCCCTTAGGTGGCTGAAGTCACCAGCGCAAGCATCTCAACTTCAGGCTGAATTCTCAGCTTTACAGGGGCTGCACTTGAGGGAATCAAAATGCACACACACAGGTTACCACTACAGCCAAGGAAAGTCAAAGGCAGCCACAGACACCAGGCACCACCCAGCTGAATGGGTTGCCTGAACACACACTAATAACTCACAAATTCCAGGAAATCAGGATCTTTCTCTGGCATCAGCTGGGTGCTCTGCTGAGCCACTCACCTTTGAAATGCAGTAAGTTGTCCTGCTCTGGTTGGCTCCAAATTTGTCAGACAGGCTCCACTGTGGTCCCAAGTGTCTTCGGTTTGGTGGTGCTCTGTGACAGGGGCAGTTAGATTGCAGGGGCGAGTCAAGGGAATGGCTTCAGGAGGACAGACCATGTGAATTATTCAAATACCCACAAAAAGGCCTTGTGGTTGGAGATGGAGAGTGGAGGGGAGATGGTGATTGATGAAATGGGAGAGAGAGAAAAGGGCCAGGCTGCTGGGCCATGTAAGCAGTGTGGATTTCATGGGAAGTCATGGTTGGGGGTAGGGGAATGATGATTTAATTCCATTTTAAAGATCAAGGCATGGAGAATAGATGCAGGCAAGACCAAGAAGGGTAAATAGCTTGGGTGAGAAAAGATGGACCTTGGGCTTGTGGATGGAGTGGCATTATCTGAGGGTAGAATAAACCGGACTTGGATTGCTGGGGGTTGAGGCAGAGAGAAGAATCAAGAATATCTCCAAGTGTTTTGGCCCAAGCACTTTGGGGGAGTGTTTAGAGGCCATGTTCGGAGAAAGTGAAGGTGTGGGAGGAGCAGTTTGAGGAGGGTGGTGAGCTGCCTGGTTAAGCGGGGACGTGGGGCAGGCAGTGGGATGCAAGGAAGATAGAGATTTGGTGCTGGGAGTGAAGCCATGGCAGACGTCAGGTCTTGGGAGAGGGCTCAGGAACCAGCCTGGGGAAAGAGAAGCTTCTGAGGCTACAAGGCAGCGCGACTGGAGAAGGAGGAAGACAAGAGGTATCTGGCCGGGAAAGCTCTGGAGTGCCTCTGCAAAAGGGGCGCGGTGAGGTAGGACCTGACTCCGTCCCGCCACATGGAGACGGAACGTGAGGTGGGGCCGACAGTGGTCTACGCGAGCGACAGAGACGAAGGCCATTGTGGGGTGTGGGTCTAAAGGCCCTGCAGGAGATGCTCAGGCCTGGGGGCCCTTTGAATGACAGGACCCTGCAAAGCCGGCCGCAGGGGCGGGACAGATGTGGGGCCGGCGGTCGCAGGAGCGGCCGGCGGTCCAGCCCTGCGCGGCCAGAGGCGGGGTGGGACAGCCGGCTGTCCATCAGAGCCTGCCGGCCAATCCGCGGGCAGACCCGCCCCCGCCCCACCCCCCCGAGAGGGCGCTTAGAGGACCCGCCGCCGCCGCCGCCGCCACCGTGGGTGTGAAGCGGCCTGGTGTGGCGTTCCTCCCTTCACCGGGCAGCCCGCCCAGGTAACTCGGTTTGGCCGGCGGGCCTGGAGGGCACCTCTCATCTCTCCTCCCAGCCGCTGCGCGGGCGGCGCTCGAGGGGCGGAGTTGAGAAACGGCCCCGGTTGGGCCTGTGCGGGACAGTGGGCTGGGCAGTCGCCGGTGCGTGTGCGACTGACCGGCGAGCCCGAGGCGGCCGCCTGCTGTGCCCACGCCGCGGGAGGAAGCTCGGGGGATGGTGAAGGGGACGGGTGATTGACCGCCAGCGGCGCGCGCTCTCGCGCCGTCATCGCCTCCGCCCGGGACTTGCTCGGGGGTCGCGGGGCGCAGGCGCGGCGGGCGGGGGTCCTCCCAACGGGCGCGCGGGCGCCTTTGTTCCCGGTGCGCGGGCCGGGGCGGGGCCTTGAGCCGCCCCGCCCCCCCGCTCACTCCCCGCCCCGTCTCCTCCCGCAGGAGCCGCCGCCGGGCCCCGCTCGCCCGTCGCTTAAGTCGCCGCTGCCGCCTGCTCCCGCCTTCTCCCGCCGGTCGGGCCTGCGCCGCGGCCCCAAGCACCGGAGCCATGGCGGGCGCCGCGTCCCCCTGCGCCAATGGCTGCGGGCCCGGCGCGCCCTCCGACGCCGAGGTGCTGCACCTCTGCCGCAGCCTCGAGGTGGGCACCGTCATGACTTTGTTCTACTCCAAGAAATCGCAGCGGCCCGAGCGGAAGACCTTCCAGGTCAAGCTGGAGACGCGGCAGATCACGTGGAGCCGTGGCGCCGACAAGATCGAGGGGGCCAGTAAGTGCGACCCCTCCCCGGGGGCCGCTGCGCGCGCGGGGATAGTAGGGTACTCGCCTGGCACCCGCGCACCCCGGCCCCCCGGCTGGGCTGACTTGGATAAACTTTCGGACCCTCCCCCATATCCTCCGGGCCCGCCCCCGCCTCAGCTCTGGTGGTCACCGAGGGCGGGGGGCATCCGGGTCCTCAGTCACCTGACAGGACACCCCCTCCCCCAGCCGGGGGTAGTGTTCCAGGCGCTTTGACCAGAGGCCTAAGAATCCTAGCCCGTGGTAGAGCAGCGGGGCAGGCATCGCGTCCCCCACAACCCGGGAGGGGTGTGGGCTGAGGCTAGCTAGGGGAGCCACGATAGCGTCCCGCACCCATCCTCCAAAACAGGCCGGATCTGACAGTCACCGCCCACCACCGTGTCTCCAAAAAGCAGTCTTGGTGAAACTCAGGGCCCCCCAGACTGGGCTCCTATTTGCAAAGACACCTTCCGGTTCCCTGAGTAGAACTTAGGCAGATGTTGGGGTCCGGCTGGTTTTGTTTGGAGCAGAACGGGTCCTACTCAGCTCCCTCTTGGGGGAGGAAGGTGGTCCTGCTTGGTTTGGAAAAGCGTGAGAGAAATCAGTGGCTCCTTTTGTCCTGAAGCTGAATTTTGGAGGTCTTGTGTTGGTGGGCAGACACCCAAAACCTGGGCAGAGACTCTTGATAAAGGGGCCAGGCCTCTTTTGCCTCTAGAAACATTGTCAAGAGTGTGGCCCCCGAAAGGCCAGTCTCAGTGCTTTGGAGTCACGTGTTCTTTTCAAGAGCATACAGACAGCTTGGGGTCTAGTCTTTTGTGTACTGTGTCTTGTGTCCCATGACTGCAGGAGCCAGGAGCTGCTACTTTTGGTTTCTTGCCTCTTTGCCTTCCCAGGCCTTATTCTGCTTTTGTTCAGGTATTGGTTAGGAAGGAGTTGGGGTATTTTGAAAAAACCCAGATCTTTCATAGTGATATTTGAGTAGTGCGTGCCTGAGCCATGATTGGATGGGCGCCCGGCTCTGCTCCAACCCATCCACCCTCACCCCAGCCCTCCCACCACCTCCCAAGTGTGAGAGATGATGTGTCTGCAACCCCAGGCTGTGGGTTGCTTCCTCAAAGGACCCCCAGAGACTGATGTTAGAGCTAGGTTCAGAACTCGGTCCGTGTAGCAGGGTCAGGAAGTGACACCCCCAAGGGAAGGAAGGTCCTGTAGACCTTGGGTATGGTGAACGTTGTGTAGATTAGTGAGGAGACTGGGAGGAAGGAAGGTCTTGTAAGGCAGCCATCCTCAAGTAGACTCCAGGTCTGACACAGCTGCTGAACTTAGAAATGGTAGCTGCCTTCCTCAGTCCCCATCGGCTCTGTCAGCTTTTGGGAGAAAGATTTAGTGATTTGAGAGACTGGATTCCAAAGTGGAGAAAGGACAAGATACTGCAGGGAGCTGAGGCAGTTCTGGGAACAGGCTCCAGGCATGGCCCTATTCTTGCTCCTGTGGCTCTCCCTGTGCTCTGGTTGGTTAGTAGCCCTGGCTGGAAGTTCCCCGATAGAGATCTCCCGGTAACAGGCTGCATTTTAAACCATACATGTGACCTGCCAGCAGTAAGTGTGGTACAGTGGTTCAAGGTAGGCTGGGTTTGAAGCCCATATCTTAATTGTGTGTCCCCTGACCAGTTATTTATCTTCTCTGAGCCTTAGTTTCCTTATCCGTAAAGTGGGAATAGTAATATATCCATTATATGTGGTTGCTCTGGGAATTAAGTGAGAAAATTGATGCAAAACATTTCACTCAGTGCCTGACACATTGTAAATGTTTAATAAATGTGAGCTATTAGTAATACTAACAATACCAGTAATAGAGTATGATGGCCCTCCTGGACCCTGGACTGGGAATGTTGAGGGAGGTTAAGTGTGACTGTAAGGAGAGGGTGAGGATGTGGGAGGGAAGGATGGGGCGCAGGTTCACATTGCACTTAGATCACTACCTGGAAAAAGGGAGGAAGTGATTTTGTTTTGCCCCAACCCACCCACCTACCATGTAGAACAGTGTATAGAGTAAGTACAGGTTGTTGTGCACATTTGACTCCTGTGTGACTTTGTGAGTTAGGACCTGAACAGAAGGAAGGGGGTGTTAAAGAGGGAGGAGTCTAGTCCGTGGTGTTTCAGGTCTTTGGGGGATGGAGGCAGAAATGCAGAGGACCTAATGGCCTCCGTCCCCAGGGGTGGGTCAGTCAGAGGGGTAAAAATTCAGTAGTCTTATCAGTTAGGTGGGGTTTGAAAGTCCTGGAGCCTAGGTCTAGGGCCAGAAGGGGCCCTGGCCCTTGGAGTTCGGAGGTCCAGTTTGAAGGAGTCAGGGGAAAAGGCTGCTAGACCCTTGTGTGGACTTCAGATCTTGGGTGGAGCCTCTTGCTGAAAGAAACCTACTTCTGCACATTCGTGGATGCACCTCGGTGGGTTCCGATCCCTGCGGTTCCCCTCTGCAGGCTCTGAGGAGGGTTGAGCTGCCAGCTGGGTCCACTGCCACCTGGCCTCTTGCCCAGGTTCCTCAGGTGTCTGGCCCTTCCCAACAGCCTTGCCCGGGTGCCGTATAGTGCCTATAGGCTGGCCAAAGAGGTGCCTCTGCTACTCTCAGGGTGTCCGTGGCCCTGAGAGAGAGACGATGTGATGCAGTGAAAATGCATCTCAGTCCTGTATTGGCCTAACTGTGTGTCCTCTCACTCTGCCACTTGGGAAGTGGGGCTGGTATGTGCAGATTTCTGGGGTGGTAGTTTGGCCGAAAAGGGTGGGGACGTGCTTTGGTGCCAGGTGTCATAGCGGTGTGACAGGAACCAGGTTGATGTTTGGCTTTTTATGTTGCAGACAGTGACATACGTGAGTACAAAGCAATTACAGGCTTCCTGCTGAGTGCCACAGAGACTTTTCATCATGTTTTCTTGGCTAATCCATTTTATAGGTGAAAAAAATGGAAATACAGAGCGTGAATTAAGCCACGGGTGACGATGCTGGTATGTGACAACCTTAGCTGGATTCAGCTCCAGTCAGTGGCTGGCTGGCCAGACCCCAGACTCTAAGCCCTGGTGTTGTGCTCTGAGTGGACCTCAGGCCCTGTGTACTTAACTTGTGTTGCTCCTCTGAGGAGAAACCTTTGTGACTTCCTGGGCTCTGGCCCCACACTTTTCCTTCTGGTGCCTTCTGGGGTGAGATGGCTCAGTCTGAGGTCGCTGTGGGCAGAGAAAGCTCCACGGAGGGCTCTAAAACCCAGCCTGGCACATTTGTGGGGATTGTGGAGCCCCAGGCTTTTGTCTTTGATCCTTCCATAGATGCTCCACGTGCTAGGCCCCCTTAGGCGGTAAGTGAAAACAGCTCTTGTTCTTACGGAAACCAAAACAGGTTATGACAATTCCAAGTGGTACCTTTGATGATGACAGGGGAAGGGGTGTCAGAATAAAGCAGGCCCCCTGGACAAGGCATTCGGACTCAGAGGCGAGGTGGGGTTGGGACCAGCTGTCTGGGGCCTGACCCTATGGCTGTCAGACTGGTGAGGAGACAGACCTGAGGATTGCTCTGAAGGCTGGGCCCAAGGTGCCTGAGGGGGCATGCCAGGTGTCATCTGGGGTTTTCATTGTGCTGGCTGGTTGCTCCCAGTGGGTGAGGGGCAAGAAGAGCACGTGTCCGGATCTCCAGAGCTGGCCATCCCTGCCTGTGTGTTTCCTGTCTGACTGTAGTTTTTCCAGGGGAAGTCAGACCTCTTAGTGTTTCCTCAGCACCCCAGGCTTGTGTTGGTTTCCACACCAGCCCTGCCAGGACCCCCTTACAGCTGGGGCACTCTTTTTTTTTTGTGAGCCTAGGAAAGGTGCCTGATTCGCAGGTGACTGGAGAGCTGAGCATATTCAGCACTGGTGCCCCCCAACAAGTCCACCTTCTCCTTGCATGTACACAGAAGCATGGGCTTGAGTCACTGGTCAGAGATCTTTGGCCTCTAGCTGTGTTTTGGATAGTCCCTTGGAATGAGGGACATTTATTCAGTAAATATTGTTTGAACTCCTGTTTTCCCAGTGCTGGGCACTGAAGGGTCAAAAGATAAGTAAGACCTGGTCTGTGCCATTGAGGGACCTCCAGACACCTTAGGAACATGTAATTATAACCCTGTGTGTTATGTACCATCATAAAGGTCTATATCGAGAGCACATGCAGAGTAAGAGGTCTTCTTAGAGCCGCAGGTGGGAGGAGAGCGTGTGGAAAGCATTTGTGGGGAGGAGGCCTGTGAGCTCGGCCTCGAGCTGAGGAACAGGCCTGCGCTCAGGCTGAGGTGCTGGGATTGCCGTGAGGGGGTCAGGAGTGTGGTGGTGAGGGGCTGGGGCTGGTTGGGGGCAGCTGAGGCATGGTCACTGTGCTGTGCTCCTGAGTCACACTCTCCTGTAGGCAGTGGCTGTCAGCAGAGGCCGAAGCAGGACTGATTGTCTTGCACGCCTGTCTGGGAGAGGGAGAGGAGGGAGGCCGGCGAGCTAATGCAGTTTGCGGGAGAGGTGATGAGCATGCGGCAGACCGCACTGAAGCAGGGCCTGGGTCTGGAGGGAGGGGGTGGTGGAGCCGCGTAGTTCAGCATTTGGGCTCTGAACTCAGACTGCCTAGGTTAAAATCCTTGCTTGCTCTGTGACCTTGAGTGTGTGACTTTCTCTCTCAGGGCTCCTCTTATATAAAAGGGGATAACAACATAACGTATTTATCTGATTAAGGGTTTTGTAAGATCGGTGAGAATCTGTGTAAAGTGCTTCACATCGAGTGTGGCACCGTGCAAGTGCTGGACACATGGGCACTTTAACAAGGAGGAAGATGAGGGTTAAGTTCTTAAGGAGAAACTGCTTGGAGAAGGGAGCAAATGCGCCTGTTTTATTGAGAGGGCTTGTACCTGGCCACCAGGCCCTTTGATTTGGAGACAAGGAGGTCCACCTGTTCTCTGTCTCTCAGAGCTCTCAGCAGACCCTCTGTTGTCAGGGTTCTTTGCCGCTGCTGACCTCTGGAGGGTGACAGGGCACTTGACTGGAAGCTGCCGCTTTGGTGTCATATGAAGGTATTAGGTGGCCTATTTCTAAGTGCCAAGCCCAGAGAAATGCAGTGACCAGAATTAGTCACATTGGTGGGAGACCCTTGTGTTCCAGGAAGTGCCTTAATGCCACCACGTAAGAATGATGGGGCCTTCCTCTGCCTTTGCTGTCGCTGTCTCTGTCCTTCTCCATTAACTCCTGGCATCTCTTCCCACTCCGCCTTTTCCTCTGGGACATGGTTTCAAGGAGGCCGGAGATGGATAGATAAATTGGAGGGAGGAAGTGAGGCCTAATGTCACAAAGGGGAGAGGAGATTTTTTTTTCCCTTCTTCTCTCAGAACTGGAGAAGTCAGTGAGGACTTTAAGGAGAATCCTAGGAGAAATAGGGGTGGGATAGGAGGAGGGGAATGTTTTAGAGCTCCTTGTAGAGTGCTTTGTTCAGAGAAGCATGGCACCTTGCTTCCCTGGGGGAAATCTTAGAGAGCAGTATGGTGGCAGATGACCAGACTGTACGCAGAGCAAAGGGTGAGGAGTGGCCTCCAGTAGCCACTCATGATTGGACTGCAGTGACCAGAGATTTGTGGCTAGAATTGGTCAGATGTGGGTTCAAGTCCCAGTTCTTCTGTGACCTTGGAAAAGTTAAAGTACCTATCTGAAACTAATGTTCAGCATAATTTCTTCCTCATAGAGTTGTATATTAACAATAATCAAATGAGATCATATACGAGAGTAAGAGATTTCGTGTGGAAGCACTCAGTATAGCATTTAGTACTTGTGGGCACTTAATAAGCATTTTCCTCGGCTCTCACCTTAAGGAACTAGAGCTCCAGTTCTTTCTACCACTTAGCCTGGCCACCAGTGGCTGCTTTGACAGCCTGGGCTAGAAGTCTCTTTCCTACTGGTTTTCTTTCTTCCCTCCCAGAGTCTACACAGAGGACTGGGGCATGAGAAAAATCAGTATTTAAATCATGCCGTAGAGTTCATGGGCATGTTCTCGTCCACTGTTGGACAAGAGATTGTTGGAGAGGGATTTGGAGAAGGGAGCCTGGGGAGGAGTGACATTTCTGTGACCTGGGCATGGGAGGTGGTGAGGCGGCTCTCTTGCCATGGCCTGTGTGGGTCGAGAGGCTGCCTTGGCTGGGGTCTCTGTGCTTAGATAAATATAGTCCACTGCTACTTTCAACTCCTGTAGGGGGGTTAGGAAAGCATCTTGATGGGGCCTCTGTGCTTAGATCTGGAGGGATCACCTGCCCTTGCCTGACTGTCATCTCCCTGCCTTTGGCTCAGCACACATGCCCCTGCGTAGCTGCCTCCGAGCCTGCTCTGTTGTGGCCACAGCTTCCTGCTGTCACCCCAGAGTTAGAACTTCTCACTGCCTCTCCTCACAGCTGCTCCCCAGAGCTCCTTTGCTGGGTGTGCTGGGGCCTCCAGAGAGAGTGAGGAATATGGATGCCTGGCAGACCTCTGGGGAGTGTCTGCAGCCCTCGGCAGATAGGGAAAGAACTGTGGGCAGGGGGTGGTGTGTGAATACTCTGGTGGAGGGAAGAGGCAGTGGGGACAGTGGAGCTGGTTGCTCTGTGGGAGGTTATGGTCCCAGGAGATGGGGCTCGAGGAGTCTGCACTTGGATTCCTGGCTCTGATCTTAATGTTCTCCCTCCCCTCCTTGTAAGACTAGTTTTGTTCGAGGTGGTGCCTGGCTAGTCTTTGAGAGGCCGCAGTGGCTATCTGCCCAGGCACAAGTATTAGCTCTCTCCCTGACTCGTCACCTCCTAGGAACAGGGCCCATCCTGGGGGAGGCAGGGACAGCTCCTTTTTATAGCCCACATGTAGGCTTTGTGTATAGGCTTTGCTGCTTCCTTCCGGGCCCTTCCCGGTGTTGGCTGGTGGCCCTGGCTTCAGCAAGACTCAGGATACAGAATACATGGGGCGGTACTTTCTCCTACAGAAGACTGGCATCTCCTTTGCTGAGCCCAGGCTTGGCACAGTGGAAGCTTGGGTTAGGGAGCAAGAAAAGGAGGTGACCCGGTCCTTGGTTCTGGGAAGCTTGCGATCTGGAACACACAGGAAACCATGAAAGCCCAGGGCCAGCAGGAGAAAGTTGTGCCCAAAGCACTGTAGGCTGAGCCCAGGAGTCCCAACGGAAACAGCTTTCTCTCTGTGGCAGCTCACCCTGCCCCTGTGGGGTCCCTCGCACCGCTGGCAGGCTTGCCAGTATTGGTTAGAGGATCTGTTCAGAGACTGTGAGGTACTTGGGGAGCATGGCGTGGGCACGGTGGAGTGGGCGGTCTGACCGAAGCCCCAGGCCCTGGCAGCTGACCGCTGACCAGACTGGTGAGGGGTTGGGCCACGGTGTGACCACTCGTTTGTGTGGGATCTAATTCTAACACAGTAGGTGTGGGCCATTCACTTTGGGG
This sequence comes from Manis javanica, assembly GCF_040802235.1. Lineage (NCBI taxonomy): Eukaryota > Metazoa > Chordata > Mammalia > Pholidota > Manidae > Manis > Manis javanica. Next base: position 16,976,239 of record NC_133160.1, on the reverse strand, counting down.
TTGGCTTCCTGTTTTCTTGGACACCTGGGAATAGAGCTGAGCTGAAATGTCCCAAGGGAAGTGGTGGTTTAAGGGATGCCCCCAGGTCACAGTGTCCTTGGCTTGGCCTTACCCATGGGGGGGAGTAGGGCATTGACTGCACTGGGCCTCTGGCTGTGTAGCTGTGAGTGTGGGTGCAGTGGGTGAATTCTAACCCCATGGGACGGAGTGGCTTCAGCCTCAGGGCCCAAGTTCATGGAGTGACTAACCTTAGGAATGAAGGGACGAGTTGGCCACAGGTCCCAAAGCCTTCTCAGCCTTCTTGGGGGCAGGAGGGCAGCTGGGAGGGTGCACAGCAACAGGGCACAGTGGGCATCCCTGCTCCACCCAATGGTCCTCCAGCTGTTGGGAGGCAGCTCTCTTCCTACCCTAGTCGCTTCCTCTACCCACAGCAGTAATTGAGCATAATGTGACCATTTACTTGTCATTCCCAACTGGGACTGCAGCCTTCCTTGCGAGTTCTTAGCTTATCCATCAAAGAGGTTAGAAAAGGTGGCATATGTAACTTTGCCTCCCAAATTTTTACTCAGGGCCTCTTGAGGCCAGCAGTGAATTACTGGGAGCATCCCCTCCAGTGAGGACAGAACAGCTGATGCCCATAACTGTTCCCATGAGGATGTCTGTCCTGGTCCCTGTTTTGAGAACTGGCCCATGGCATAAGGGTGTGGCAGCCAGCCTCGGATGGGTACGAAGAAGGGTAAGCCCGAGGCTGTCTTAAGAGAGTAGAACTAGGGAATTAAAATCAGGAAAGGGAATGTCCAAGGTAGCCATCCTCTCTGTATGGGAGGCAGGTCTGAGGAATCTGCCAGGTTTCCTGGGGAAGCAGTGAATGCTTAAGTTCCCTTTTAGCTCCGAGTGGGGTCAGACTAAGTCACACCAGGGCCTTGCCTCCCCAGAAACCAAAGGCAGGACAGGGAGAGTGGCTTGACTTGAGCTGGCATGGCCCAAGGGAAGTGCTGACAAGAGGCGGGGCCAAGCAGCTCTGAGAGGGGAGAGCCTGGGGGGTGTGCAGCAGAGGGCAGCTGAGCAAGCAGGCCTCCCAACAACTCCGCTCCTGAGCAGGTCTCCTAGTCCAGGTTGACTCTTGGAGGTTTAAAGGCTGCCCCCAGCTCTCCCCAAGAGGGACCAAGGCCTGTGGTGGCAGTAACAGGGAGACCACAGAAAGCCAGGGAGCCAGAGCTGGGGCCGGGGGATGAGATGGCATGGGGTTCAGCAAGTTCTTCAGGGGAGGCCTCTGCTGTCCACCACCCACCTGACCCCCCACTTCAACCCCATCACTGAGACCGCCAGTCAGAGGCCCCTGTTGTTTCCTTGGGGGAGGGAGGCCCCAGGTTTTTCTTCTCCTAGGCCTTGCATTTTCTGCTAGGCACTGGGACATTGAAGCTGCCAGACATGTCCATGTTCTCAAGGAGCTCACACTGCAGTGGAGGAGACAGTCAAGTAACCTTAAAATGCACACATGGCTCCCATCGTTTGGGTGCCCAGTAAATATGCTTGTGAACAATAAATACAGACAGTGAGACCTGTTTAAGGAGTAGATTGGGGGCGGGGTGAGGGAGAAGGAGATGTTAGGAATGATTCTAAACTTTCTTGTCTGTATACCTGTTTGGAGGAGGTGCTGTTAGCTAACCCAGGAGGTGTGGCAAGAGGTCTGGGTTTTCGTGAGAGAAGACAATGTGTTGGTTTGGAGGGGCTGACTTTGAGGTGATTGGGTGGAGGTGGCACGTAGGTAGCCAGGTCAAAGGGGTTGGGCAGTGTGTGAGCTCTTGGTCATGGGGCAAGGGGTGCGCGGCAGGGACAGCACTGGCCAGGGAGAGGGGAGCACCTCAGGAGAGAAGGCCCTGGCTTGGGCCTTGATGAAGGCTTATAATGGGGTGGGCCTGGAGCCGAGGAGCAGCAGGAAAGCCGGGAGAGGTTATGAGAGAGACATCAGAAGAGCTGTAAGCAGGAGGCAGGGTGTGGTTGACTGGTTGCTCTGAGAGTCAGGAGAGATGAGGATAGAAAAGTGTCTTCTGCTCAGCACGCTGGCTCTTCAGGCGGCCTGCATATACTGTGGGGGCATTTCATTTGGCCTTTTGAGATTCTGTGACAGCTCTGGGACCTCTCCCCTGTATCTGGGGACGTGGCAGGCATAGGCCGTCTAGAAAGACTTTAGGCAGCATCAGCCTGCAGGGGAGACAGAGGTCAGAGTGCATATGTCCTCAGCCCTGGAGGCCTACCAGGGGCTGCCAGGGAGTCACTGGGGTTGGCCAGAAAAGTTGGGGCAAGCCCTTCTCCTTGATGTGGCCTTCCTGTACTGTGGTGTGTTGGAGGTTGGTGTAGGCTCACCTTCCTTCCCCTCATCCCGAATCTTGGAATGCTGTTTCCCAACAGCCAAGCAGCTGCATCCACGCCTGGCTTCCATTGTCCCCTCTGGCCCACATGGGCAGGTCAGCCCTCCAGACCTGTCTTCTGCAGAGCTGTCCAAGGCTTCCCAAGTAGAACTTTCTCTGTGCTCTCAGCTCCACAGACATGTCCCTGTTCCATGCCTTGCACGACCTCATAGCTATCTAGTTCCCCATCTGTTTCCTCCACCAGGCAGGGGCTTTCTCAAGGGCAGGAACTCAAATGCCTTATTGATCTCTGTTTACTCAGGACCCCACCCAGGGCCTGATGTTGAGTAGAATAGGTGTCTAATACATGTTTGTTCAGATGATGGAATGAAGGAATAAATGCACTCGGCCGCTGCCCGGCTCTCTCCTGGCTTTGGGTTCCCTGGTTGGGGCCTCCTTCCCTTCCCCCGGGGCCTGGGTGTGCTCTGGTCCCTCTGAAATGGGCAGGATTAGTCTAGTGTCCTAGGTGAGAGGGCTGCCTGCCTAGGTGTTATGAAAGCTTGCTGTGGCTGTCTGGCTTTTTCACTGCTTGTCAGGGATGGTGGCTGCTGTTGGGCCATGCAAAGGGCTCTGTCATGAACCACCATGTGATTGTGATAAGACCCTCTGAAGCCTCTGTTTCCTCAGTGCCCTAGAGAGATTCATCTAGAATCTAGACTAAATGATTCATGCCCTGGAGAGGATCCTTTACAGCTGTGACCTGAAGCAGCACATACGGGTGCCAGGTCCCGTGTAGGAGAGTCCCACAGACCTCTATCCAGCTGTCTGAATGCCCTTTTCCTGTTTATCAAGGTGACTCCAGATGCTGAGCCAGTCCTGGCTTCCCTTCTTGGTCAGGTGTTTGGGGAGCAGTGACTGACGAAATCCCAGGTAGAGCAGATGGTGAGCACTACCCTTGTTATAACCAGGACTCAGGGTTTGGCTGGATTTCCCTGTGTGTTTCCCAGAAGGGGCTCTGGTCCTGTCTCCCCTGCTGGTCTGGTTGGAAGGCATTTGCTGCACAGGAACAGGAAGGAGATAAGCCCTAGCCTCACCTTTCCTCTGTTTGAAGACCCTGTGACTGTGGGTCTCCAAGCCTGGATCCTCATCTGTGAAAGGAGGGTAGATGGCTACCTGCTTCTCCACTCTCACGTTCGTCTGTTGGGGCCTGGGAGCTGAAGCTGTTCTTGCCTGTTCCTGTTGCAGGGAGAAGGGGGAAAGGCAATAGCCCCAGAGCAGAGAGGGGATTGGATGAGGGGGACTCTGGCTCCTGCCAGAGGCCTTGGGCACTAGGCAGCCAGTGTGGAAACTGCTGGCCATCCCATACCTTGGCTCCTGCTGCATCAGGTTCCTTTCCTACCTGTGTCCTGGGTCTGCCTCCTGTTTGGCCACCTCCATCCTTTTCTTTCGGAGCGGTAAAGGCTGTCAAAGCTGTGTATGCTCCTGGCTGGTATAGGTACCCTGGAGTGCAGAGTCCCTTTGCCTCTCGTTCCCTGTGAAGGGGACCCTGGAATGCAGTGCCTGCTCTATTCTGGAGGAGCAGGGTAGGAACCTGTGGTGGGTTGGCAGAGGTATGGGAATGGATATCGGCCAGATGGCAGTTGCTCCCTCCTGCAGCATCCTTTCTCTGGCTCGGTTCCGTCTGTGTACCCTCAGGCCCTGGATGTGTAGTGTCTCTGGAGGATGCTGAAGGGGGTGGCTGACCTGAGGGGTGGGGGAACTGGGAAAAGCCCATCAGTTGCCGCAAGCTGCACGTAGAGAGGGCGATTGATGAGATACCATTTCTGGGAAGATGTGCACACCTCTTCTGACCCCTGGAACCCTGAAGCTCCTGGTAGCCTTGGTTTAGAGCCAAGCAGAGTGTGGTGCACAGGGAGCCCTGCCTCTTCTACTGTTCTGTTTTCCCCAAAGCTCCATTAGTTTCCCATGGTCCTCACTGGTTGCAGGAACCTCCAGTGTTTGCAGACAGCATTGGCCCCCAGAGACCACATTCCCCCAACTGTAGCCAGTCTGTCTTTTTTCTGTCCCCATAGTCACTTCACCTACCTGCAAATGTGCTGCATTTGCAAATTGCATATTTGCATATTTGTTGACCCACTGCACCACCTCTTCCAGGAAGCCATCCCTGGTACCATATTTGAGCACGTGTGGCCTTTGCTGCCTCTTAGATAATTAGCTGTGGAGTCTTAACTCTTAAGTGTTCATTCCTGCTCCTAAGCACCCTAGACATTTAGAGGCCTCCCCAGGGACCTGGTTTGGGGGAATGGAGCAAAGAGTCAAATGTGGTTTTTTTCCTTGGGGGATTCACAGGCCAGGGGCCTGGACACCAGGAAGCATTCGACAAGGATGTGTGTGACAAGAATGGTGGAGCACTGAGAATGCCAGCCCAGTGGAGTCTTTAAGTGACAAGGTGGGCCTGGTACATGCGAAAACTCAGGAGGGAACCGATGTGGGGCTGGGATCTGTGGGTCTTTTCTTGATTGGACTTGACCCCATTTGCGCAGGGCTGGTCTTTCCCCACCTTCTTCCAGCACCCATGTGAGCTTGGGCCCATAGTCCTGGAGGGGATCTGGGGGTCCACATGCCACAGGCGGGGGGAGTGAAAACCCCCAGAGGGGAAGAGACCTGCCCAGGTAATAGTCACTTACCTCTTTCAAGCTCTCTAAACTTGATAAAAAAGACTTTTTGTATTTTTTCATGCATTGTAACTGCTTTAAGTTGCAGAATGTAGTTACATATGCATTTCCATTTGGATAGTTTCTACTGCAGTTCACATCAATAATTTGTGCACTTTGTAAAGAGAAATATTTCAGTGAGAGCATATTTCATGTGATACATGCCATTTCCTTCTGTTGTGGTGGTGGTGGTCTTGGCCATATTGTCATCATTTTGGAGGTTTGATTTTCAGTGTGTCCTTCTGTCCCTTTCCAGTAAGTCACTTTTGTGTCTGTTCTCCCACCGACATCTCACTATAGCCCAGTGAAGGGGGGCCAAGAGTGGGGACCTCATCTCGCAGATAAGGGAGATGGGCTCAGTGGTGGGGCCTTGGTCGCACTTGTGCTCAGGGTCCTTCTCCATATGTCATCCTCGCCTGATGGATAGTTAGTGGGCCAGTGGGTTTGGGGAACTGCTATCTGTGCAGGGCTGTTTGGAAAATGACTTTGTTGAAGGCAGAGGATGCTAGGACACAGGTTCCTGACCAAGAAGCGTGGGTCTAATTTAGGTTCTTGGATTGGATGCTTGGCCTCCCTTTCTCCCTCCCAGGACCCACCATGGTCAGGTTGAAGCCACATTTCTACTCTCTGGGGCAGGATTGCTGGCTCTCCCAGGCTGTGCTCAGAAGGAGCCCTGCAGAGAGCTTGGTGTCTTGCCCTTACCACCCCCTTTCCCTTCCCAGGTTGTCCTGGCACTCTTCCTGGTCAACAGGAGTGTTGCCTTGGTGCACATATATGCAGTGAGTGTCAGATGCACTGGGAAGGAGGAGGGCTAGTAGAGGGCTGTGGCTGAGCCTGATGTCTGGCAGGGGGTGGGAAGCAGGATTCTGAGATGGGAAGCAGCCCTGTTTTCAGAGGAGCCTAGCACAGACCTCTGTGGTCAGTGTCCTCTGTCCCTTCCCAGGCTCCAGACTGGCTGCCTGCCATTCGTGGCAACCTCTCCTCTCCCCACCCAGTAGAGTGGGTGCTATCCCAGAGGTGGGGGCTGCTCTCCTGCAGAGGCAAATTCTAAGCTGGGCCTAGGAGCAGCAAGAGTACCCTTTGTTGCTGTACAGCCTTAGAGTACCTGTGATCAGATTTGTGGCTCAGATGAGGAAACTGGGGCTCTTAAAGGGAAAGTGACTGCCATTACTGGTGTGTCTAGAAGCCAGTTGCTCTCCAGGCCTGCATGACTTGCATACTCTGCTTTGAGTAACTGCTGGTCTGTAGTCTCTGTGATCTCAGGCTAGGAATCTATCCATAGGCCAAGGGAGAAAAGGGAAGTTTTCCCCTCCCAGTCATTCAAGCTCTGGTTTTGCAAATTCAGACTTATGGAATTGTGCCTCAGTGTTTACAGCTGGCCCTGCTGCCAGGCAGGGAGCATGTTTCCTTCTGCATGAAAACCAGTCCAAAGTTGGGGCAGTCAGGGCAGGCCAAGACTGACTCTGCATGTGGGTATCTTTGTGTCGCCATCTGTCCGCATAGGAGGGGCTCAGGCCAGGCCTACTCCTACAAAAACCTTCACTTTTTCTATGACCTTCCAGAGAAGAAAGCAGACTTGCCTGGAGGCTGAGTTTTATGCTTAGAAACAGGATTTGAATCTTGGTCTTTGTGATTTGGGTCCTGCTTGTCTCCAATTCTGGTGCCCCACCACATGCCTCAGACTGTTGGTGACTGCAGGTGGGTGCCATGGCTGCAACTGGCCAGGGGCCGCAGGCTCAGGAAGTGGTCTCTGGCCTACAGCACTTCTGCATGCACTGATCTGAACCCAGGTCCCAGGAGCCCCACTCCACCCTCTCCCTGTAAGACTCGTTTCTGACCTGAAGAAAGGCTACTTGGATTTTTCCCATGTCCCCAGGCAGCCGTGGCCCATCTGCACCTCTCTCCAGCAAAGCCCTGGCAGGCAGCTGCCGTTGCCTATCCTGCTGCTGGCTTTTAGGCCACATGTGGATGCCACCAAGCACACAGGCAGGCAGCAGGCTCCTCACACTCCACTGGGACCAGTGGTCACTGGCAAGGTCCTTACTGCAACCCTGTGAGGTAGGAATTGCCAGTTTACCAATGGGCAAGCTGAGGCTGAGGGACTGCCCCTGCCCAGGTCTGCCTAGCTGGAATCGAAGACTGTGTGGTTCTCATCTGCTAGGCCCAGGTGGCCTTCAAAAAGGGGGCAGGCTTCCTGAAGTTGGAGGAGGAAGAGTGCCAGCAGGGCCCCCGGGTTTCTATCCAGAGCACCAGGCAGCCTGGCCTATGAGAAGATCCCCAGCCCTCAGAGCTGGCGTATGATGCCAGTCACTGGCCCGGGCGTGAGTGGTCCCTCATTACCCCAAAGCCTCTGGAGAAAGGCTGGTCGCTATTTCTTCACGAGAGTTTGTCGAGTGAATGGTAGGAATTGAGTCCCCCTTCCCACCCAGGCAGCTTATCTTATCACTACCATGGCCATGCGTGGGATGGCGATACCCACGCCGTTCCTGAAGCCTGAGCAGCCTGAGCACGGGCCTCCAGGAGCTGGTCCCTGGAGGAATGAGCTGCTGTGGCTCCGGGCGGGCTGAGCTGCCTGGGATGTGCAGACGGAACCCCTGGCCCTCCCAGGTCGGGATGAGCTTGGGGATGGGCCCATGTCGTCAGCGAGGCCCCAGCTCCCTCCTGCCGCACCTCAGACTGCCCTGCTGCCGCACCTCAGACTGCCCTGGCCGCAGGGAGCTCCCCCGCGAGGCCCCCTCAGTGCCCCCTGGCCTCTGTTTTCCCTGAAGTTCATGGGGCGTTGATGTGCTGTGGTTCTGAGCAGGGGGTGAGAGCTGGACCCTAGGTCTCTGGGGATAAGGTGCTGCTCCTGCTCCTCTAAGCATTTCTCCTCCCCTCCCGGATCCCAGGAGGGCCTCTCTTCCTGCCCTTCCGGTCTCAGTACAGGTCTCTACCAGAACGAACTGGACTGGCTCAGCCTCCCCTTCCCCATCACTGGGGCGGAGGCTGTGCCTGCCCCAGGGGAGTCTCCTCTCCATGACGGCATTCCCTGGGGAACCAGCCCTGGCTCTCTCAGGAAGGGGACCCTGCTGTATTCTCAGAAGCAGGAGAAGGGGGTTGGGGTTGGGAGGTCGCACAGGAGACGCTTTTAAGAACGTGATAGAGCATCTCTCCCTAGTATCACCTCCTTTCAGCCCACTGTTAGCTTGTTGTGGAGCATCAGGGCCAGGCTGCCACCTCCTTCTGGGGAAGTATAAGGGACTGCCTGTGGCCAGCTGGAGCCTAAAAGACTTGGGCATCTGGCCTGGAACTGCTGTGTACCTACTTCGTCCCTGTCTCGGGCAGGAGCCTGTTCTGCCTTCAGCCTAGTGTCAGTTGAAATGTGCCCAGGAGCACAGAGCAGGCCAGACGTTCCCCTAGGGCCTGCTGGCGTGTGTGTGTGCGCGCGCGTACACTTACAGGGGTAGCTGCATGTGGCCTGGCAGCAGGCTTCACACTGACCCTCCAGCTTCCTGCCTAGTGGTAGCTGCATCGTGGACCAACGCCAGTGGCTGGTGGACAGAGCTGCGAGGAGGGCCCTGTGAGGCTGTGTGCCTGTACATGCGTGTGGGAGGGGGTGGCAGCAGCTCTGCACCGGAAATGCTCACTGGTTTCTGTTTCAAAGGGCAGAGTTCGTAGTTATTTTGCAGTTTTTGATCTGGGTATTTCCCCTGTTCAGCTCCTTCTCCCATTCCTGGAAGCTGTCTCTCAGGCTGGGTCTTTATGACTCAGTTTCCCCCCTCCCTGTTTCTACTTGAGTGTAACTCCTTAATTTTAAAACTTCACTCCCATTTGTGGCCCCTCCCCGACCTGAGTGCATGCTTTTTTCATTTGCTCATTCAGTCATTCAGCAAGCACTGGACTGGCCCTGCCTGGCCTTGGGGGAGATGAAGTACATAAACACACATGGTGCCATGAGGGGTCAAGGGTATGATTGTACAGGAGGGTGCTTCCTTGTTGGGTCTTTGGTAGGAGAGGGTGGAGCCCAGGAGGTAGACAGTCCCCAGCTAGGAACCAGGGTGAAATGGGGGACAGGAAGCACCTGCTATTCTTGACCTTGGTCCAGCTTAGTTTGGATGGAGCGAGAGGACGGGAGGTAAATCCCTGGCCCCATCACAGAGGGCTTTGAAGGCCTGAGGAGCTTGTTCTCCTTAGTGAACAACTTTGGGAGGAGTCAGACTGTGTTTTATAAAAACCCAGAAGACTCAGGAAGGATGGCTGGTGGGTGAGGAGAGCTGGGGGCCAGCATAGCTGGCAGGCAAACCCAGGTTTTCAGGGGGAAAACCAGCCTAGGCCTCGGTAGCCCCAGCAGCATTGTGGTGGGAAGCAGGCTTGGGCCCAGAAGGGATGTTGGAGGTGGGACAGATGGGGGGCAGCTGTGGCGAGAGAGACAGGAAGAGAGCCTGGGGGTTTGGGCCCCTTCAGACATCCAGCCAGGGTGGTGTACAGTCTGGGCCGAGAGGGAGGACGCCTGGGGTGGAGGCTGGCCACACAGTGTGCTGGCACTGCTCCTGGGTCCATATCTTCCCAGTGAGAGCATTTGAAGAGGTGCTCAGAGTTGTCTCTGGCTAAGCCAGGCTTCTTCCATTTGACCAGATCCTCCTCAAATCTTTCCTTTCTGGCCTGGCAAGTCTGCCCTCTGTCCAGGGTTCCAGCCAACACCAGGGCAATGTGCGGGTGTGTGGCCTGGGGCAGCCCTTCCGTGTGCTCTCCACGCCTGCAGTCAGAATCTGCACAGCAGGGCAGACCTTGGTGAGGGAGCAAGCCAGCACTGAGTGAGACCCGACCATGTGCCACCTGCAGGGCTGGGTATTTTTGGCTGTTATGATTTTGGATCTCACCAACAACCTCATGAAGTGTTGTTTGTTACCTGTGTTCACAGATGAAGCAGTGGGATCAGAACAGTTGTCACTCTGCTGGGGTCATGCAGCTAATGTGAGGGGGAGCTGGGATTCTAGTTTCTGCAGTCTTGCCCCATAACCCGTGCATGTTTTTTCTACCACCCTGCCTTCTCGAGAAAGTCAAGCCCATTGCTTTATAGATTGTAAAACCAAGACTGTGGGATGTTAAATGAGTCACTCAGCATGGTTTCCGAGGCAAGTCTGCCATTCAGACCTGTGTGCTTCCCCGCTCTGTGCTGTGCAAGGGCAGGGGTCGTGCAGGGACCCTCTGAGAGCCAGGAGAGGGAAGTGCCCCATTGGATAGCCCTTGCCTCGGGACTCTGCCTATTGTTGAGTCTTGCTTGGGGTTGTCTTGTGGAGGTAGGCAGTTTCTGGGATGTACCAGTGCTCTGAGCCTGATCCCTATTTTTTCCATGGATCCTGAGATCCACTTGGGCCTGCCAAGTCCCATCCCTACCCTTAGGACTTAGGATTTGGTTTGTGCACTTTGTCAGAAAATGGTCCTTACAGAACAGCCTTGGGTCCCATTGCTCTTTCTAATGAATGGCCAGCTTTTTTCCAAGTCAGACTAACCTGCCTATATCTCAGTGAGGGAAAGGACACAGGACAGAGCTCCCTGCTCCCCCAGACAGCTCACTCAGACCTCTTTTTTAGCAGAGGTCTATCCTTAGTCTCAGCCCTGCTCTCTTACCATCTAGCAGAACTGTGCGTGGTCTTGATTCTGCCCCTTAGGGGAGGTTTCTTGTGGCCCCTCCCTGAGGGGGAGTGAGGAAACCAGGCTTCTCTCATTTCAGTGCTGATTCTTGGAGACCCCAGGCTGACCTTGGCCTCTTCCCTACCTTCCTAGTTGACATTCGGGAAATCAAGGAGATCCGCCCAGGGAAGACCTCACGAGATTTTGATCGCTACCAGGAGGACCCTGCTTTCCGACCGGACCAATCACACTGCTTTGTTATCCTGTATGGAATGGAATTCCGCCTGAAGACCCTGAGCCTGCAAGGTTAGGAGTCCAGGGGCTGGTGGAGGTAGGGGAGCTAAGGGGAATGCCCACTGACTCCCAGCTCAGGAGGAGGGGCCTGCAGCCCAGCTGTTTACGCCTCGCTCACAGCTACATCTGAGGAGGAAGTGAACATGTGGATCAAGGGCTTAACTTGGCTGATGGAGGATACATCACAGGCGGCCACACCCCTGCAGATTGAGAGGTAAGATCCGCCCCTGATGGGTTAGGTTGCGGGCATTAGGTACTAGGGAGCAGGGGCAGGGACCTAGGCCTCTGTGCCCAGACACTGCCTGCTGCTCACCTCCCCAGGCCTGGTCCTGGCTGGACAAATGACCCTCACTTTAGGCCTCTCTCCCCCCAGGTGGCTGCGGAAGCAGTTCTACTCAGTGGATCGGAACCGTGAGGATCGGTGGGTGCCAAGCTGTGCTCTGGTCCTGTAGGGCGAGTTGGGGCAGCCAGAACAGTAGCCATGCTCTGAGCAGCTGCCTGGAGGGCCAGAGGACCTGCCTCAAGCAGGGTCACAGGGCAGGGGGTTCTGCCACAAGTAGCTGCCTGCAGAAAGCCCTTTGACAGCCTTGGCACAGCCTTCAGGAGAGGCCGAGTGTAATAAGCTCTGTGCCTTGCCCCCTACTCCCCCCCGTGTGCAGGAACAGGAAGTGTAGAACTGGGTCAGGGTGGCCTGTAGAGTAGGAGAGGGGGTGCCTTTGAGGCTCACGGCTTTGAGGCTGTGGCATGGCAACCAAGGAAAGATGCGGAACAAAGATCAGGTCACAGTAAGAACCTTGGATTGTTGCTGTGAAAGAGATGCAAAACCATGGAGGGTTTGAAGAGAGGTGTTACGTAGGATCGCTGGCTGCTGCTGGAGAGTCCAGGGCAGGGCTCAGCTGGAGAGCTCTGTTAGAAAGCGGCCTCCAGCTTCAGGGGAAACGTAAGAGGGCCTAGGGCAGGGTGGAGGTGGTAGGAAGTGGCCAGATTTGTTTCTACTGTATTTTGAAGAACGAGCCCAAATAGACTTTCCTAATAGGTTGATTTGGAGATGTGAGAGAAAGAGGGGTTGAGGATGACAGAAGCTTTTTTGGTTTGAGCATCTGGAAAGGTGGAGTTGCCACTGAGGTGGGGAGGCCATGGGAGGAACACGTCTGGGGTGTGTTAAGTTTTATGCCCTTAGATGTTCAGGTGGAGGTGCTGAGTAGGCAGGCAGGTAGAAGGATCCTAGGGGAGCAGTTGGGCCTGGAGATGTTACTTGAGGAACATACAGGTGATTCAAAAGGCCATGAGGCTAGGTAGGGTCACCTGGGGTCAAGTGTAGTAAGAAAGGGCAAGAGGGCCAGTGGTGGATCCCAGGCTGCTTGGATATTGGGGCCTGGGGAGGTGAGAAGGAGCAGCTCGTGAAGAGGAAAACCCAGAGGATACAGGAGTTCTGGAAGCCCAGGGAGGAAGAAGTGGCGACAGCACCTGGCTTTGTCATGCGTGCAGACTGCGTGGCACCGTTGGACTTAGCAGCACAGATGTTGCTGGCGCCCTTGACCAGGCAGTGAAGGAGTGGGGAGGGGCTCGGGGGTGCAGAAGGGAACATGGAGGCTCCTTCAAGGTGTAGCTGTGAGGGGACCAGAGCAGGGGGCAGTAACTGGAGAGGTAAGCAGGGACAAGACAGATGTTTTGGTGGGAGAGAGAACCACCTGCTTGTCATGCTGATGGCAGAGAGTCCACAGAGGAAGCTTGGTCAAGCTGCACTCTAACCTGCAAAGCGAGGCCCCTGGCAGCCGCCTCCTGGACGACAGGGCCGGATGAGCCGCACTGTTTAGAGCAGTACTTGCTGACCACTCAGGACGGAACCGAATCCACTCAGGGAGTTCTCATGCTGTCTGCCAGGCTCTTGGGCCAGAGGAGGAGGGGTGCCTGCTCCCCCCACCCTGACACCACCTTCCAGGAGAAAAAGCCTCCCTTTCTCCCAATCTTTTCTAACCTGTTGCCAGACATGGTGGTGTCCACTAGCCTCACATCCTGGGCAGAGCACCCCCAGGGGGCAGGGATGCTTCCCTGTCAGACCCCAGGAGAGGCCCAGTCACCAGCTGTGGTGTTGGACTGACAGTGACCTTCCCTGTGGGCCCAGTGCCGAGGCCTGAACTCCCAGTGTCCCGGGGGGTGGTGCGGTGGGGAGTCACAGGGAATTTGTGGGCAAGCCCTGTAGTAGCCCAGAGGTGCAGCACCAGAGGCGGCTTCCCTCTGTGCTGGGGGACCAGCTTGCCCAGGAGGGCTGAGGGGCCAGGGGTAAGGGCCGTGTGGTGCCGAGGAGGGGAGCCCTGCCGGTGGCTCCCGGCCCCATCCCTGACCCACTTTGCTGAGCCTGCCCGCTCCTTGACAAATCGGGGGCTTTTCGTAGCTCAGGTGAGGAGACAGGCCCTGAGGAAGGAAGAGTCACTTCAGGGGCTCTGACCCAGCCTCACCCACAGGACTATGGGTCCCAGAGTAGTGTGGTTTACCTCTCGGGCCCCAGGTGGAGGCAGCCCACACCCAGGTCAGAGGTCCTGGGAGATTGGCTGAGGCCACAGTGTGTTCCTGTTCCCTCAGTATATCAGCCAAGGACCTGAAGAACATGCTGTCCCAGGTCAACTATCGGGTCCCCAACATGCGCTTCCTCCGAGAGCGGCTGACAGTAAGGGCTCTGTGGTTCATCTGCGGGTGGGGCGGGGGAGGCCCTGGGCCTGTGGGCCTCACCAGACCTCCACTCTGTCTGGCGCAGGACCTGGAGCAGCGCAGCAGTGACATCACCTATGGGCAGTTTGCTCAGCTGTACCGCAGCCTCATGTACAGCGCCCAGAAGACGGTGCATGAGTCACCTGCCCTCCCCTGGCCCTGGCCCTGCTCTCCCACCCCAGCCCCAGCCCCAGCGCCAGCCCCAGCCCTGCTTGCCCCAGCCCTGCCTCCGTGCTTGGGGCCTTTTGGATGCCATTTCTCCAGCTGTCTCGAGGCCTCCCCCATCTGTTGCCCCAGCCTTTCTTCCTGAGAGCCCCTTTCCTATGTGGCCTCCCAGGTGCTCTCACTCTGACTAGGTTCTGTCTCCTGCAGATGGACCTCCCCTTCATGGAAGCCAGTGCCCTGAGGTTTGGTTTAAAGTGGGGAGGTGGGTTCCCCCCTGGGTGATTCCTGATGCATGTGGGAGGGAGTGGATGGGGTGAGCCATGTTGGACCGTCCTAGGCAGCTATGCTGGCCGAGAGCCGGGCCTGTTTTCCAAGGGGCCCCTCACTGTCTGTGGGCCACAGTAGCCTGCTGGCCACCAAGCACTTCCCTTCTGTCCTGCAGGGCAGGGGAGCGGCCGGAGCTTTGCCGAGTGTCCCTTCCTGAGTTCCAGCAGTTCCTCCTTGAGTACCAGGGGGTATGGCTGGGCTGGGGCTGGGCCTGGGCCAGGGTGCCTGACTGAGGAGGGCTGGGCTTGTCGTTGACTGAAGGCCTCTCACATGCTTCCCCCCTTACCACCCCCATCAGGAGCTATGGGCTGTTGACCGGCTCCAGGTGCAGGAGTTCATGTTCAGCTTCCTCCGGGACCCACTGCGAGAGATTGAGGAGCCGCACTTCTTCCTGGACGAGGTGAGCTCGCCCTTTGATCCCTCCTGCCAAAGAGATGGGTGGCGCTGACCAGAACCCCTCCTGGTTCTCAGCAGCCAGAATCTCCTTAGAGGTGCCACCTGCTCCTCCCCATTGTTCCCCACCCACCCCGTTGGAGGCTGAGTGCCCACCACCCTTGGACCCGTGGGCTAGGTCAGGGGCCCAATTCTCTTCCCATCCACATTTGTTCCTGGACAGTTTGTCACCTTCCTGTTCTCCAAAGAGAACAGCGTATGGAACTCGCAGCTAGATGCAGTGTGCCCAGATACCATGAACAACCCTCTCTCCCACTACTGGATTTCCTCCTCGCACAATACGTGAGTGGCGCCCTCAGCCCCACCTAGCCCAGACGGGGAGGGAGGGCCTTGCCTGACCATCCTCGTCTCTCCTTCCTTGTCCAGGTACCTGACCGGGGACCAGTTCTCCAGCGAGTCCTCCCTGGAAGCCTATGCTCGCTGCCTGCGGATGGGCTGTCGCTGCATTGAGTGTGCGTGGGGGCTGGCCTGGGGAGGCAGCTGGGAGGCTTTGCCTGACCATGTTATGTTGTTCCCCAGTGGATTGTTGGGACGGCCCTGATGGGATGCCAGTCATTTACCACGGGCACACCCTTACCACCAAGATCAAGTTCTCAGACGTCCTGCACACCATCAAGGAGCATGCCTTTGTGGCCTCGGAGTGAGTGGTGGGGTGGGGTCTCCGGTCGGCGTGGCTCCAGCTCTCCTGTGAGAGGGCAGTGGGCCTCCTCCGATGTCCCTACTCCCCTGCCTTCATCTTTGGCCTTTCTCTTGGCTTCCTGTGTTACCCCCGTCCCTGCATCCTTGGCCCATCCTTTTCATGGGTCCTTCTCTGTAGCATGTGGAACACAAACTCTTCCCATCCTCAAAAAATACTTCCTTAACTCTGGCCTTTTTGTTCCATTGTCCTGCCACCTCCTTTCCCTTCACAGCCCAGAGAAGTGTCTGTGTTCCCGGTCCTGTTCTGCAGTCCTGTTCGCCTCTAACTTCTGCTCGTGTACTAGTCTAGTCTCTCCCACCTCACTGATGGGATCGCCGTGGGCCCAGTAGCTAAATTTGCAGACTACTTCTCATCTTTCCTGGTCTCTTTGATGTAGGGTGTGTCTTCGTATTTTGGGGGCAGCATCCATAATTGGACCAAATCTGGGGTCTTCCATCTGTAGCCATTACACCCCTTTGTTTCTGCTGTACCCATAGGTGCCCCATAGGACCCCCTGCAAGTGGCCAGATCCTGCCTCTTCTCTGGGATAGTGCCCCTACAGACAGTGCTCCCAGGCCCTTGGCTCCTAACAGCTCATTCTCTGAGGGCTCTCTAGACTGAGCCTTGACCCTGCAGAAGCACAGGGTCTGTGTCACTGCCCTGGCCCCCTGCCATGCAGGTACCCAGTTATCCTGTCTATCGAGGACCACTGCAGCATCGCCCAGCAGAGGAACATGGCCCAGTACTTCAAGAAGGTACTCGGGGACACACTGCTCACCAAGCCTGTGGACATTGCTGCCGATGGGCTCCCCTCACCCAACCAGCTCAAGAGGAAGATCCTTATCAAGGTAGGGCTTGGGGGCCAGTAGGGGGCCCCGCACTTCCCAACACTTCTCCCAGGCCATCCATCCAGCTCTTGGTAGGCTGGGTGAGTTGGTGGGGCTCGGCTGGGGCATGCTGTGCATGTCCTGGCCTGACCCCCATAGCACAAGAAGCTGGCTGAGGGCAGTGCCTATGAGGAGGTGCCTGCATCCGTGATGTACTCTGAGAACGACATCAGCAACTCCATCAAGAATGGCATCCTCTACCTGGAGGACCCCGTGAACCATGTGAGGGCCAGGCTGGGCATGGCGGAGGGGGCCAGGCAGCGAGAGGGCTCTGTTCATGAGCCCCCCTTTCGGTCCCTCTCAGGAGTGGTATCCCCACTACTTCGTCCTGACCAGCAGCAAGATCTACTACTCTGAGGAAACCAGCAGTGACCAGGGCAACGAGGATGAAGAGGAACCCAAGGAGGTGCGGGGCCAGCCCAGGGCTGGGGGCCGGGCTGGGGTCAAGAGTCACCGAGCGCCTTTGCCCTGCCCTCCCCTGGCAGGTCAGCGGCAGCGCAGAGCTGCACTCCAATGAGAAGTGGTTCCACGGGAAGCTTGGGGCCGGACGGGATGGGCGTCACATTGCTGAGCGCCTGCTCACTGAGTACTGCGTTGAGACTGGGGCCCCCGACGGCTCCTTCCTGGTGCGCGAGAGCGAGACCTTCGTGGGCGACTACACCCTCTCTTTCTGGTAACCCCTCCCCTGGGGCATGTGCACGTGGACACAGCTCCCCAGAGAGAGCCACCGTCCGTAGCTTGTCTTCTGTTCCAGGCTTTCATGTGAAGCATGATTTCATCGCCTGTACACACACACATGCATGCACATGCTTTCCTGTCAGTGGGAAGGCCCTCCTGCAGGGCTGCCCTGCACCTAAGCTCCCTAGGAGGCCCACCCCCTGCTTTGAGACTGGGTGCCTCACTCGTGTGGAGTGTGGTATTCGGAGCCCAGCCCGTGTTTCACTGCCTCCCTGTCTTCCCTCAGGCGGAACGGCAAAGTCCAGCACTGCCGCATCCACTCTCGGCAAGACGCCGGGACCCCCAAGTTCTTCCTGACAGACAACCTGGTCTTTGACTCACTCTATGACCTTATCACACACTACCAGCAAGTTCCCCTGCGCTGCAACGAATTTGAGATGCGCCTCTCGGAGCCTGTCCCACAGACCAATGCCCACGAGAGCAAAGAGTGAGGGAGGGGCCTGGGATGGGGCAGGGACCTGGGGCTGAGGCCCAGGACCTGACTTGGGCCTGTCTGCAGGTGGTACCACGCCAGCCTAACCCGAGCGCAAGCCGAGCATATGCTGATGCGTGTTCCCCGGGATGGGGCCTTCCTGGTGCGAAAACGCAATGAGCCCAACTCCTACGCCATCTCCTTCCGGTGAGGGATGTGGCCCTGGGCTGCTTGGTGGTGTTGTGGGCTTACGCCTGAGTCTGGGCTGCCCTGACCCTTTGTGACTGTTCTGTCAAGGGCTGAGGGCAAGATCAAGCATTGCCGTGTCCAGCAGGAGGGCCAGACAGTAATGCTGGGCAACTCGGAGTTTGACAGCCTGGTTGACCTCATC
Source organism: Manis javanica (assembly GCF_040802235.1). Taxonomy (NCBI): domain Eukaryota; kingdom Metazoa; phylum Chordata; class Mammalia; order Pholidota; family Manidae; genus Manis; species Manis javanica. Next base: position 16,958,506 of record NC_133160.1, on the reverse strand, counting down.
AGCTATTACGAGAAGCATCCGCTGTACCGTAAAATGAAGCTGCGCTATCCCATCAACGAGGAGGCGCTGGAGAAGATCGGCACTGCTGTGAGGGCCCCGTGGTTGAAAGGGCATGGCAAATGGGGCAGAGGCCAGTGTGGCCCTGCAGAAACCCCCAGGCTGGTGCTGAGCAGGCCCTGAGTCTGACAGTCACAGGATGGTCTGGAGTGTGGCTAGGCAGCCTGGGTGTGGTAGGGAGCCCATAGGAGGGCTGCCTAGCCCAGCTGGGGGCCTTGGTGGGGGTGCCAGGGTGTGTCTGAGCTGTGTCTGCAAGGATGGCCCAGGTTGGGTGGAGAGGTGGGGGCTGAACACTCCAGCAGAGAGTGCCCCGTGTGCTGGACTGGGGTGAGGAGGTCCTGGAGCTCCCTCAGGGGGAGCGTAGGCCCAAGGCTGGGGTCTGATCTGGTGGGGCACAGACTAGACTTTCCCCAGGGCAGGGGACAGTGGAAGTGTGGCTGGGGGGGGCGGGTAGCACCACAGGTGAGATTAGTGAGGGAGGAGGGCAGGACGGAGGCACAGGAGGTCACGGCCTGGGTAGAAGGCTGGGAGATCCACTTGAGACTCATATCAGTAGACGCAGGTAGGCAGAGAGGCCTGCCTCGCCCGGGGGCCGGGGGCCGAGGAGTGTGCTCGGTGAGTGAGCCGCTGAACTGGAGCATGTACGTGTGCCTGGGGTCCCTGCTGCAGCTGTCTTGGGGACAGCCTGGCCTTCAGGTGCTGCGAAGTTTTAGAATCTTGAGATGGGGCTCCAGGGTGGGAACATGGAGAGAGGGGGGATGAGGCCCCTGGTGGACCAGATGCCAGTCGAGGGGCACATGGAAGCCAGCAGCTGCTTCTATCTCCGGGCGTTAGCATATCCCATTCCCTCCTGTTTCAGGAGCCTGACTACGGAGCCCTGTATGAGGGACGCAACCCTGGATTCTACGTGGAGGCAAACCCTATGCCGACTTTCAAGGTATACAGCCTCGGGCCTCCGAGCACAGGAAGCTGGGGAGGGTGCCCAGCTGCCTGGGGCTTGCATCTCTGCTCAGACCCATCTGTGGTCTTTGTGGAGAAGTGGTGTTTGTGGTTTTCCGAGGCCTGAGAGGTGGTGAGAGATGTGTGGTTGGTGTCTGACCACAGCTCTCCTGGGGCCACCCCCCTCCCCACCTGTCCCTGGGGGTCGACACTGACCCTTCCTGACTGCTCCTCAGGGTGACCCTCTGTTTCCTCCCCGAACAGCAGCAGGGCAGGGGCAGGGCACACTGCCAGTAAGCTTGGTTCTTTGCCACTTGTGCTCTCACTTCGTGGAGATCTGTCAGACCAGATCTTCCTCTTTTTGCCTTTTGTCCTAAGGGCTAAGGATGTATGTCCTATTCCTCCCACCATTCCCTCAGTAGCCAGGGAGCCTGGGAACAGGACAAATGATGGGGTCCTGGCCATGTGCACAGGCTTCCAGGCCCCAGGAGAGGTGCTCAGGCCCCCCCCCCCCACTCCTTCCTTGTCAGCTAGCCCTCACTCTTGGGGGCAGGTTCTCCCTGTGGCCCAGGGCAGGGGCCTGCGACGTTCCACGTCTGCCCTGGAGCCTCTGCGGGGCCAGTGGTGGGGATGTGGCCTGGGTGGGTGGCTGACAGTGGCACCTCCTGCTGTCTTGCCCCTGCTGGGAAGCCTGTGCTTACACGAGCCCCATGTCAGGAGAGTGGCAGGGAGGGACTGTCTGCCCCAAGTGGTCCCTGTCCTCTGCAGTGTGCGGTCAAAGCCCTCTTTGACTACAAGGCCCAGAGAGAGGATGAGCTGACTTTCACCAAGAGTGCCATTATCCAGAATGTGGAGAAGCAGGAGGGAGGCTGGTGAGCTTGATCCCTGGGGCTGGAGAGCCCATGGTACAGTGGGCCAGGAGTCAGGGGCCTCCGGGGTGCGGACCGAGGGTCCGGGAGGCATGGGCTCGGCCATTTGTGGAGAATCTGTGCCTCTCACGCACTAGCAGTGCCTGCCTAGTGGGGGGTACCCTGATAAAGCATACCCTTCTCGTGGGACTTTGGAGTGGTGGTTGGGGTTAGCGGCCTATGGCTTCCACAGGTGGCGGGGGGACTATGGCGGAAAGAAACAGCTATGGTTCCCATCTAACTACGTGGAAGAGATGGTCAGCCCTGCAGCCCTGGAGCCTGAGAGGGAGGTGAGACCCGAGCCCTGGGGGAGGGACCGGCTCCCCTCCCGACTCTTTACTGTGCACTGTCACACCCCTGTGGCCTCCATGGTCTGAAGCACGTGCCATGTTCATGTAGCTGTGTGTGTATTTGTAAGACGTATTTGTCACGGGCACATAGGCATGCCGTCACATGCATGTGTACCACAGACGTGCTGATGGTCCCATGGGCTTTGCTTCCCACAGCACTTGGACGAGAACAGCCCCCTAGGGGACTTGCTGAGGGGGGTCTTGGATGTGCCAGCTTGTCAGATTGGTGAGCGCCTGTCCCCTACTCTCGCCCACTGTTCCTCAGGGTCAGACCCTCCCCTGTGGCTCTCTCCATGCTCTGAGGAGACAGTTGAGGGCTGGACCCCTAGACGCTGCCTGTACTCTGAGCTCCCCCCCATTGGACTCCCGGGCTCCCTTCCTCACCCCCTGTTTTAGCTCCTTCATGCTCACCCTGTCTGCCAGGCCTGTGGATGATGCTGATGGCCAGGTGACCTTTTTAATCCTAATGGTCTAGAGTGTGACATGGGCACACGTGACCCAGGCTAGAGGCCCACCAGTCATGGTGGTGACTTGTCTCTGAGCTATAGCGTCCTCAGCTGTAAAATGGGCCTGGAGGCAGTGCCACCTCCCTCCTGGGGCACAAGAAGGAAGACAGGCTGTGAGGGGACTCCAAGCCAGTGCCTGGGGTGTGGCGTGGGGGACAGAGAAATGTCTGACCCCAGCTCCTCTCCTCTCACTCTCCCAGCCATCCGCCCTGAGGGCAAGAACAGCCGGCTCTTCGTCTTCTCCATCAGCATGGCGTCGGTGGCGCACTGGTCCCTGGATGTTGCTGCTGACTCACAGGAGGAGCTGCAGGACTGGGTGAAAAAGATCCGTGAAGTGGCGCAGACTGCAGATGCCAGGGTGAGACCCTGCTGGAGCCCTGGGGGCCAGTGGGCCTCGGGTGAGCAGGCAGACAGTGATGTAGCATGTTCAGGGTGCACGGAGTTTGAGACACCTGAGGGACCTCCAAGTGCGTCTGCTGAGTGGGCAGCTGGATACACAAGGGTGGGTAGGAGAAGTCCTGGGCTCTAAGCAGGAGCGTGGGAGGGATGAAGTGGCCAGGAGGAGGAGAGGAGCCCAGGAAGGGCAGGCCAGAGCAGCCAGAGGCAGATGGAGGACTGAAGGTAGAGGCACTGTGATAAGGACCTGGAAGTGTCCACTGCATTTGGCAGCAGTGGGTATCCCAAGAGCCATGTCAGCCCCGTGCCAGGGTCAGATGGCAGTGGGCATTAGCAGTGTGGGGTGGCAAGGGCCCACCTCCGCATAGGAGCACACGGGGCTGGGGCCCAGGCTCAAGCTTGGCCAGGAGGCCCAGTCTCCTGAGGGAGGCAGGCCTCTCCCACTGAGCCCAGGGAAGAGAGAGAAGTATTTGCAAGGGTCACAATCCCTACTAGGTAGCCGTCTCCCCTTGTCATTTGGTGCAGGATGGGGGGCTGCAGAACAGGTCTGTGGCTGCTTTGCAAGCCATGCAGAGAAGGGGTGGTGCCGAGGGTTTGTCAGGCATGGCCTGGAAGGACAAAGGACTGGCAGATCAGGTGGCTGAAGGGCTGGGCGCTGGGGTCTAAGGCTGAAGAGGGAAGGAAGTCTGGGTATAGAAGCCCCGATGGGAGCCAGCAGGCCTCTAGGGGTGAGGGGACAACCTGGGGGTGCGGCTCAGGTCTGGCTGTGGTAAGTAGGTGGTGGAATTGGCATTGCAGGACTGAGGTAGTGAGGCGTTTAGGCCAGGGTGGTGGAAGGATCATCTTTCGGGCACGGAAGACAGAGGCAGAGGCCTAGACAGGCCCAGTGAGGCCACAGGGCAACCAGGAGGTGGCCTTTTTGTCTAGGGAGGCTGAGGTGTCACTGGGGCATGGGTGGTGGTGAGGATCCCACCCTCTGGGTCTCGATTCTGGGGTGAGGCTGAGGACAGAAGCCCTTGTTTACGGTCCAGCAGGGTCTGGGCAGTGCAGGTGGGCAGGAGGGGCCCAGAGCACCACGGTGGATGTGCCCAAGGCAGTGGGGGCTTCCTCCTTCTGGGTGGGGCTCCAGTGTCTTGTGTGTGTCCCAGCTCACTGAGGGGAAGATGATGGAACGGAGGAAGAAGATCGCCCTGGAGCTCTCGGAGCTTGTCGTCTACTGCCGGCCTGTGCCCTTTGACGAAGAGAGTAAGGAGTGAGGCCCAGGCAGGGTGCACATGTGTTGGGTGCCCTTTATTTGGGGGTGGGGAGCTGGCCACCAGCATTGCCTGGGTGGCTGGGCTCTGTAAGTGTTCCTGTTTGGCCCAGAGATTGGCACAGAGCGTGCCTGCTACCGGGACATGTCATCGTTCCCGGAAACCAAGGCTGAGAAATATGTGAACAAGGCCAAAGGCAAGAAATTCCTCCAGTACAACCGGCTGCAGCTGTCCCGCATCTACCCCAAGGGCCAGCGTCTGGACTCCTCCAATTACGACCCCTTGCCCATGTGGATCTGCGGCAGTCAGCTGGTGGCCCTCAACTTCCAGACTCCAGGTGAGGGGGTGCCCTGGGGGCAGTAGGGGCCCCGCCAAGCAGTTGGGCTGGAGTCCACTTACTCCGGCTTTCCCAGATAAGCCCATGCAGATGAACCAGGCCCTCTTCATGGCTGGCGGGCACTGTGGCTACGTGTTGCAGCCGAGCACCATGCGGGACGAGGCCTTCGACCCATTTGACAAGAGCAGCCTCCGCGGGCTGGAGCCATGTGCTATCTGCGTCGAGGTGAGTGACCTCATCTCAGGAGTCAAGGCTGGGGTGCTGGTGCGTGCGACTGGAGAAGGGGCACCAGGCTGTTCTCGAGCTTGAGGAAGACATGACTGTCCTCTTGATGGGGAGAGGCAGCTGTGTGGAGCTGAGCTCTGTGGGGCACAGCATGGAGCAGCTGGGCTAAGCATGGCCAGTTCTAAGCCCTAAGAAGGCAGGTCATCCAGTGAGGCCAAGCTGTGGGAAGCCACTGCCTGGCAGCAATAGGCAAAGGACAGGCAGGAAGCCAGGGCCTGTGGTGAGCTAGGGCCTGCGCACAGGAACAAGCCAATGGCACTGATTAGGGTGAGCCTTTATCCAAGAGGGACCTCAAGCCCCCGAGGTCCAGAGCTATTACTCCTGTGCAGAAGTCCCTGAGCGCCTCTGAGGCCCCTGCTGAGAAGCTGGGATGTGGGCAGGACATGTGCAGCCTGGTGCAGTGGCATTCAGGGTGGGTGGGCTGAGCAGAACCTGGCAGGAGCAAGGACGGTGTGGGGAGCTGTGGGGTGAGCATGTGCTTCTTCCCAGGGAAGAGATTTCTTTTTTTTTCCCCTAGGGGGAAGTAATTTTTAAAGTTTCCATATTAAAAGAGACATGGATTGAAGGCAAAGTAGATTGTAGAAATTCACATGGAAGTTGAGGCTAAAGCTTTCTTCAAATGGATTTTGTTTGACAGTCCCTGCCTTTAGGGCCCTGAGTGTCCTCACGGCCCAGCAGAGGGCGCACTGCCTCTATTGCAGGTGGGGACTTGGTGGGGGCAGCAAGGACAGTCTCAGGCTCATCTTTGCCTGCCTGCAGGTGCTGGGGGCCCGGCATCTGCCAAAGAATGGCCGGGGCATTGTGTGTCCTTTCGTGGAGCTTGAGGTGGCTGGAGCAGAGTATGACAGTGCCAAGCAGAAGACAGAGTTTGTGGGTGAGTCTCCCTACCCGCCCTTGCCCTTCCAGGGGCCCTGAAGGTCCATCCGCCCTGTGGCCCTGACCCCTCCTGGTGGTGGCCTGAGGCCTTTTGCCGTGGCTTTCACAGTGGACAATGGACTGAACCCCGTGTGGCCGGCCAAGTCCTTCCACTTCCAGATCAGTAACCCGGAATTCGCCTTCCTGCGCTTTGTGGTATATGAGGAAGACATGTTTAGTGACCAGAACTTCCTGGCTCAGGCTACTTTCCCAGTGAAAGGCCTGAAGACAGGTGAGGACCCTGCCTGGAGACGGTGCCGTGATCTGGCGCGGGGCGGCAGGGAGGGTCTTGGCCGGCTGTCTCCTGGGCTGAGGGCCAGGCTACCCCCTCCTAGGATACAGAGCTGTGCCTTTGAAGAACAACTACAGTGAGGACCTGGAGCTGGCCTCCCTGCTCGTCAAGATAGACATTTTCCCTGCCAAGGTAGCTGCGCGGGGTGTAAGCGCGCCAGGGCAGCTTACGAGGCCCAGGGGAGGTGCCGACCTCTGTGCACTTGCCTTTGTGGAAGCAGGAGAACGGCGACCTCAGCCCCTTCGGTGGTGCGTCCCTGCGGGAGCGTGGCCTAGATGCTTCGGGCCAGCTGTTTCACGGCCGGGCCCGGGAAGGCTCCTTTGAAGCTCGCTACCAGCAGCCATTTGAGGACTTCCGCATCTCCCAGGAGCATCTGGCAGACCATTTTGATAGTCGGGAACGAAGGTGAGGGGGATGGAAGGTAGGTGGCCAGTGTGCAGCTTGGAAGAGGGGGTGTGGAGAGCTGGGAAGGAGTAGCTCGTACCCCGTTGGTCCCTCTCTTTCCCGGGAAGAAGCGTCAGTCATGTTTCTGGCTTTGGGCTGCAGGGTCCCACTGCCGGTAGGACACTCCTCCCTTCTGTCCAGGGCCCCAAGGAGGACTCGGGTCAACGGAGACAACCGCCCCTAGTTGTGCCCCAGCCTCGTGGAGAGCAGCAGCTGCGGCAGTCTCATGGCGCGCTGTGAGCTGGGCTCTTTGGAAGCGGCCTGCCAGCAGCCTTCCTGGCCTAACAGCCTGGAGCCTGGGATTCCAGCAGTGGATGCTAGACCCAAACCAAGCCATTAATGAGACGTCTTACTGTTCTACGCCTCCACACTCCAGCTCTGGGTGGAGGCAAAACTGTACTATGTCTCGAGTTAAGCACACACATCTGGCCCTTACTTCTGGAGGTGGATCCTTCCATCTGTGGGGCCAGGACCATGGCTACAGCCCCTTGGAGGGAGGCTGCTCAGCTGGCCAGCACAGGAGGCTCTGAAGAGCCGCTGACATTGCTGAGAGTGGAGGAGCAGCAACCTGGCCAGGGTAGGGAACAAACCAAGTTTACATTGTCCTGGAGCTTCAGAACTGCAGTTGGGCAGGCTGAGAGGGTAGATGTCCCTGCAGCCTGGGTGGAAGAGCACGGGGCCTGCCTGGAGAGGGGCTCTGCCTGCCCAAGGAAGTCGACACAGCACAAGGGCACATTGCCCACGACTGGGAGTACAGCCCAGCCTGAAAGATACAGGGGACCACATTACAAATAGCACTACTGTGCAGCCTGCTCTGTTGCGGGCCGTGTAGGGGTGCCTTGCAGAGTACCATCTGGAGCAGGGACAGTGGCAACGTATCCCAGAGTCACAGCAGTGTGGGCCATGGGCCCAGAGTTGGATATGCCAGCCGTCACAGGCTGTACCCCTCACCTGCTGCCCGGAGCCGACTGGAGGACCTGTTCCCTGGAGTGGGTGGGTGGGGGGTGAATTTGTGAGCACATGAGACGTGGTGTATGGCAGTTCCTCTTACATTGTCAGTGACGACGTGCCTCATTTATGTAGAAGCCACTGAGATGTGGCAGGTCTACAGCAAAATTAAACCTAAGGCCTTTGTCAGATGACCGTGATTGGCACGGGTGTGGCAGGAATGGAGGAGTAAGGCCGAGCTGGGCCTCCCTCAGCACGTTTGAGAGCCTCCTTCCAACAAGGTACCCTCCAGCAGGCCAGCTGTGAGCCCTGTTTCCAACTGAAGACCACTGTCCCTTCTGCAGCAAAAGCCCTGGGATCTGAGCGTGCCAGACAACACTGCAAGAGGGCACTCTCTGAGACGATCTTAAGTATTAATTAAATCAATTGAAAGTCCTAATGGACATACATTATGTTGGAGTATGGAATTTTAAAGTTTATTTTTTGCACAGTATTTCTCACTATCTTCATTATTTCATGTAGGATGTATGATTTTCTATTGTCTTCTACTTCTAACCTGAAAGCTGCTTGGTGGGATGGGGAAGCAAAATGAACCAACTTATCTGTGCACTGTGGCAGAACTGTTATTTTTATGGATTTTACAGCTCAACTAACAGTGTTACCTTTTCAAGATTTTTATATTTATATACCCTTAAAACCACTGAGCCGTTAAAGCCTTGTTACTATTCCCTAATAGTGATTGTTTTCTAAAGCTTACTTTTAGAGTAGATGTTATTTAACATTATATGAAACTTTCCCTATCATGGATCGTAAACTGAAGGAAATTATATAATTTGAGAAAATGTATTCATTTAAACTAATTCTGAAATTGTATTTGAAAGTACGACCTCTCAGTCTTAACTTGTCCATAGCAAATATGTCTATATATGGTTTCCAACATTTGGTTTACAATTTAAATACTAACAAAAATTTTAAATTTTACTGGAAAAGCTTTCCTTCTGAAAGGGACTTAAAAAATCATATTTTTTTGTTCTCAGTGGTGTCATAACTAAGACATTGGCTCCTCACTCTTGGAGGGACACCTCAGCACAGAGCCTCGGACGGGGAGCGGCAGGTGTCATCGGCCACGTGGGCTGTTCAGCACTGTCAGGAACGGGGTGGGGATGGGAAGAGAAGCAAAGCCTATTCTGGTGAGGTGGGTTCCATGGGGCTGGGTTTTTGTTTTCTTTTTTTAAAGGCAAAAGACTTCTTATTACTCTGTCCTTTAGGAACAAAAGTTGGATTAAGGCATTGTCTGGCTTGTGGGTAGGTGGGGGGACAGGCGAGCAGTGAAGCTGCTGCATGGATGGCTGTGTCTAGCTGGTAGAAAGATCCAAGAAAGGAGATGGAAAGGTTGGACAGGCAGCCCCGCCTCTGGCCGGAGGCTGGGGCCGGGCCCAGGAGCACACACAAGCCCACTGCCCACATCTGGGCTCAGGGTTAGCCCTTTGCTAGTTCTGCTGCCCTCTGAAGATCTGACTGCCAAATAAACCATCTTCATGTCCTTTTTCCTTTAATTTGTGTATTCTTTTGGGGGCTCAGGAAAGCCTGTTGTCCGAGGACTTGTTAACCAGGGGCAAGCAACTGCCTGGTGGTTATTCAGCAGTAGAAGCAGGCAGGAAGTTTCTGTTAACTCCCCAGTCAAGCAGATATCTTCTGCAGCCTGTCTGCCAAGGGCCCTGCTTCGAGAGTAGCCTGCCTGGGAGCAAGCCCAGGTAACCATGGCCAGACAGCTTTGGCGGTGAGCAGGAAGCAACCAGTCTCAGTTTCAAAGAAACGTTTTGAAAAAATGGAGCATTCAGATGGAGGCTGCTGGGTACCTCTGGTTGTCTCTGAAGCTTGTACCCAAAATCTCTGCCCAGAACATGGTTGAAAAGTCCCTGCCCTTGCCTTCCTGAGGCTCTGTTTCATGGCGGTCCTTGCTAATTGGGATCAAAAATGATGTGCTACGTTGGGTGGGGACAGGCATAAAAAGGGAGCCTGAGAAGATCTGTTACTGAAGAGACAACAGGTAAGTGTAACCACTTGGTTCTTAAAGTCAGTTTGCCCCTGTGGTGTGATGGTGCACACACCAGAACAGGGTGGCTTAAGGAAGAGTTTTTTAAAGACAAGCCCAAGGCAGATTTGAAGTTGTAGGTTCAGAGCATCCCTTTACTGTATGACAGGTCAGATCAAAGTCATACATTTCCCAGGTTCACAGATTTAGAGCCAGTCCTGGTTCAGATAGATTCCGCTGAGCACAGCCCATCTGGAGAACTGGGATCACAGTTCAAAGTATCTCCTGTCGTCCACTGAACTAGGTAAAACAGCCAGTCAGTGCCACTGCTCAGGTTCCTGCTGGCACCTTGATTTTCTTCCTGGAGGGTCACAGTCCTACTCAGAGCAGAATGGTCCTTCCTCCCAGACACAAGTGGAATTGGGGCTTTTTTGACCCACGTTTATCCTCTGAACTCGAGGCCAGGAGAGAGCACTTTTCCAATCAGGAAGACGATCTGTGTTTGCCATCTGGTTAGGGACCATCTGTGTCCTATGATACCCTTGGCTAGTTGGTATTCAAGACATACCTCCATTTACTGTACCAAGTGTCTTTCCGGAGCCTGACGGGAGGACCCGCCCTGCGGTCCTAAGGTTCGAAGACCCCTGGCACACCTACCCCTGGGGCTCTCCTGCCACGCAGCCTGCGCCTTTTACTGCAAACTTCTTGATCCTTTTTCCTAGTAGAAAATGTGACAGCCCTTGGTTAAGCAAATTCACAGAAGTTTCACCTCAGAATTCCTCCAGAAGCCAATTATTGGTGGACCCAGGAGGCCCCCATATGGGGGCCAAGGGAGACTCTTGGCCTACAGTGGGTAGCTGCTTGCCTCTTACTATGCATGCAGGCCATGTCCCCGCAGTGTGACACCTTGGGCTGGCACCACCTTCCGTACCCCAGGTGATCTGAATGAGTGGCCAAGATTGAGACGCACTGGGTTTGGGAGAGGAAAGCACAAGCCAGAGAGAGGAAGTCTAAGCACCAGGGCAAAGGCAGGGAGAGGTGGACTGTCCCTCTTGCACGCCATCCTGTCATCAGGAAGTGCTGCCGGCCGGCTGGCTGACAAGGGGCAAGTAGACAGCTCAAAGTTGCAGGCGTTCTCTTTCACCTGGTGGACCCATGCACGGTGCTGCCTACAAGGTTGCAGGCTTTCTGCAGCCCCGTCACAGGACTCGGTCAGGAACCCCCTGCTCTAAAGGCTGCCCTGTGGGGAGAAGGCATGAGCTGTTTCTGATCTCACTTGAGTTCACTGAGGATCTGTGACCAACTGTGGTCTGCAGGGCCTCCCTCCTGACCAGGTACCGCCCGAATCTCCTGCACCTGGGGCTAGAAACTCACTTATCTTTCAATTGGAGCTCATCATCTCATTTCAGTTCTGTTGAGATAAAAAAATATATATATATATAGTATCAGGTTATCCTACCAAACTAACTCAGGGAACAAAATAGGGTCATGCCTCTGCATTTCAAACAGATCAAGCCCTGTCTTTGCCTGAGAAGCCTCCTCACTGGGTCTTCCCCTGATAATCCCCAGGGGGCTCATGCCCAGGAGTCTGGGGTTCTGTTCCCTGCCTGGAGGTCACTGCAGCTGCCCCAAAGAGGCCCACAGCGACCCCTTGCCACTACAGGCAACTCCATCCAGTTGTGTCCCAACTTCTGCCTGCACCCACACCCACCATGGAGGTCATCTGATGGGCTTTGGGGATCCATGCCAGGTTGTTCTAGATCCCAAAGACTTGCTTTTCAGATTCAACACAAAGCTGCTTCCGTAAGACTTACATTGGCCTCCAGAAGGGCCAAGACAGGACTAGGCCCTGGTGTCCACCTGTGACTAGAATCCTTGACCTGCCTTGGTATGTCTCTGCCCAGAGGGTTTTATCCCAGGGGTCTCTTTTTCCTCCTGCCATAGGCCCTCTGGGTCACCCCAACAAGATTAAACCACTGTGACTTTAGAAGTTGGGCTTTTAATCCTATTCCTTCAAGGCCCCCGGTCCTCATGCACATCCACCAGCCCCTCCTTCTTAGCAAATGACAAGCCCTGCTTAGCGGCAGTCTTCTCATGGGAAGCACGTCAACACTCTGGCAGTGCACTCATGACATAGCTGATGACTCCACGTTCCACTTGGTTTGCCTTCGTTTATTCAACCATGTCAGAAACATCATAGTTCTTTCAGGTAGGAGCCATTCCAGAGGCCCAGGAGTGCGGGGGCAGGTGAGGTGGGGCTTCCCTGAAGTGGGCCATGGGGGCCTGCCCTGCCCGGCCAGCCACAAGTGAGGTAGATCTCGCCCACGGCGTACATCAGATGGGAAGTTTCTCTAGCTTTCTTTTTGACCCCTCCACAACACAATCAGCAGATGTGATATGATACATATTTACGTTTTTATTTAGGAACAAGCAAAACAATGTGGAGTACCATTTCGGCCCATTTCAAATTGTATAAGCAGTTTGTCGTTCCCCTCCCATATCCAAATCCACAGATATAAAGTCTAGGAAATGTGCAATTTGCATCTTAGAAATAGCAGCATCCCCACAGGGGACCTTGTGAGGCCTGGAGGCCCAGCCCACCAAGGGCAGCCGGCTCCTTCCACTCTGGCAGAGCCACAGCCCAAAGGCAAGTTCCCATCTTTCTGTCGAAAACACTATCTGGGTTACCCCCCTTTACCTGGGGTGAAGAACTCCCATTCCACCCAGGCCTAACTGAAGAGAATGCCTCCCTCCCGGCTTGGTCTCTCACACTCAGCCACCATCACAGAGGGGGACGCTCTCTCACAGTTTTGCGAAGTTACAATTTGCCTCTGGACAAACGAACAGGGCAACTACCTTAGCACCAAGATGATCACTTGCTCAGCCATGAGAGGCAGGAAAAGCACCGAAAGCAAACTGCTGGACAGCTGCTGGGGAACAAAGGGCTTGGGCTGCAGACCAGAATGGAGCGTGCGGTAGGAAACCAGGAATCGGGACCTGCAGGAAGGAACCTGCCAGCCCTTGGCAACCTTCCCAACCCCCACAAAGACTGCTCAGAAAACTTACAGCGAACAATGGCTGGCAGGGGAGTGGGGAAGGTTGGCATGTTCTCTCCATGCAATAATTATGGCACAGTCTGGCCCACTGAGCAAAGTGGCTGCTGGTCTCACTGGGCGGCCCCCAGTTCCCATGCTGGATCCCTGCTGAGGGGCAGGCGCTAGTTGTCCCACTCCTGTCACCCTCGGGCTCTCCCATTTCAAGCAAACTGCAAGAATGAGACAGCTGTATGTATGGTCAGGACCCAGGGGTGACAATCTTGCTCTCTGCACACAAATCACAGACCACCAGGAGCCGCGAGGGGATTCTCAGCCTCTCACAGGGTGTTTGCTCTGGGTCTGACTCTTGGAGCTTTCTATATTCAGCAACTCTGAACAGACTTCATCCCAGCAGTTCACCTTCAACTCTAGCTACAGTTGAGTACTTTCAAACCATCAACTTATCATGGAAAGGAACAAGTTATAAAGCATTAGCCAACAAAAGCTATTCAATAGCCCACTCAAGTGCTCCTGTGCGCACATGCACGCGGCAGAGCCAGTCTCCTGAAGGAAGAGGGACTAGAGGCAGGTAAAGCCTCAGACTCCTCTCAGGTCCCCTGGCTTGCCACGTGCCCCAGGTGGACAGCAGGAAAGACACTCAATAGCCGGAAGACAACCTCAGGCCCCACCAGAATGGCCTGCTCGCTGTGCTCACCCTCAGCCTCAGGCCTAAGCAGAGGACAAGCCAGGTTCTGAGGGCTGCTGGCGACACACAGCAGTAACCACACATTCTTTGTGAAGCCCTGCAGTCCTGCAAAGTCACAAGATGAGATCATTAGGAATCCAGGCCCAGGGGCTTCCCCCTGTCCTTGTCCGTATGTGACCAGGCCCACCTAGACCATCCCAGACCTTGGGACAGAGAATGGCTGACGCCTGCTGGGTCCAGGCCACCATGTCTCCAGTCTGGGACCCCATTCAAAGGAGAGGCCAGAACTGCACGCAGATAGGACAGCCAGTCTTGACAAGTGAGCACAGGACTAAAAGAACCAAAAAACGGCTCTCGATCCTCTACAGCTAAATTCCTGCCTGTGCTCCTTTCACGGCAGAGCCACATGCAGATCCTGGGTCAGCCCAGAGAGAACTGGGGCCAGCCTCCCCGCCCCTCCCTAGTGTGGTCCAGCGCTCGGAACACTAGATCCAAACCAAGGCCTGTGGGCTCTGTCTGGAATCCCTGCTGGTCTGGGTAGCAAGCCAGGAGCATCCACGATCATTGCGTCCACCCTGCCACTTGGTGGAAATCAAAACCCCTCCCTCTGTGAGAGGTCATGTACAGCCTCCCAGCCCCGTGTGGCACAGCTCAGCCATTGAAAATGGGCCCAGGAAATCAGCACGGCTGGGACCTCAAACTGAAGCTTGGGGAGGGACTGTTCTGGAGAAGGCTCAGGCCCCTCACTCCCCGCATTCTAGGTGTTGGAATTGTTCTGAAGGCAGCTGTGCCCCAGCCACATGGACCCGGTCCCTCTCAGTCTGGGAGGAAAGGCTGGGAGGGACGCTGATTCAGGAGACCCTGAAAAGGGGGTCTGGGTTGGAGTGAGGGGAACTGAGCCCTGTTATTCTGTATCCAGCCCCAGCAAGCTACTGGTTTTGGCCTAGATGAGCTGGCCATGTGCACTTTTACGTGTCTGGAGGATTTTTCTTCTCCAGCACACAGGTGAGCCTTGCAAATCAATGGGATGCATGAAAATTTAAACTTAATACAAAAGGTGGGTCAAACCCAAAACCTGCCCCAAGTAAAATCTGAGCAAGAAAATTGAGTTAGGGGGGGACTTTAGGGAAAGCCCAAACTCCAGGTCTGGTTTTATTTAAGATTTCCTTGGCTGGCTCTCCTCTCCTGCAAAGTGGGCTGTCACTTGAGCCCATTACTTGGCCTGTGATATTTGAACTGACAAAGCTGCTCCAATCCAAGGATTTTGGTCTGAGAAGAGAACAGGAAGACAAGAGGCTCTAAGGCCCAAGACAGGGCAGCATGAGCAGGGAGCCACGGGGGAGAGTGTGCAGAGAAACACGAGCCCGCAGCCAGAAAGGTGGGGACCTGCCGTCCACGGAAGGCAGCCTGGCACTGATGTCCCAGAGCCCGAGGGGAGAGGGAGGTGACCCAGGACCTGTCACTGGGTCAAACCCATGAGAGCCACATCGCAGCCTGGAGAACATGCTGAAACTTCCTAGTGGGACAGCATCCCACGGCCATCAGACCCCAGCTACAGGGTCCCAGCCAGCACTCCACTCAGCTCCCACTGCCAGAGAGCAGAGCGCCGGGGCCTCGGGTGGAGGCACTTTGGTCCACCTCAACAGCTGCCGGTCGGTCACTCAGCCACAAAAGGAGCTCTGGGTCACACTGCCACCAAACCCCTGAGTGCCGGCCAGTCATCCATCCAGGGAATCCTATTTCAGGAACCTGAGGTTCTCAAACATGAGAGCCTTCCTCCAAAACCAAAAAGCTCCTTAATAGTCAAGAATAATGTAAGTAATCAAAGTATGCAAAATACATGTATCATAAACCCAGATTGCCTTTATCAGGTGGTCGTATGGTTTCACCTGTTAAAACTGGATCTACAACCCATGTAAAAAATATAATAAATCAAACATGTACAGACATAGGCAACAAAAACACTGCAATGTTCCACTCCCTCTGACAAGTCCAAGTGCACACAGAGAAGAGGCAAAGGATTAGCCACCTTATAAAAGAGGCTTTTTCTTCAGGAGTGACTAACCCCAGCCCACCACCTACAGCCCCAGACCACCTCCTGCCATTTGTGTCCTCCGCATGTTGCCAGGCTGGTGTGGGCATCAGGCACCCAGTCGGCTGTGTTCACAGTTCTGCACCCAAAGCTCTGGGCACCTGCATGATGATGCAACTGTGTCTCTCACCATCACCTTTGATTCATCTGATTCAAGCTCAAGTCCCTGACCTCACTATTCATGTGGGTCCAAGAGCACAGGAAGGAGTGGGTCTGTCAAGTGAGCTCCTTACCTGGGCAGCCTCACCATCTGCAGTGTGACCCTGGCTTAGGGCAGGGCCAGCATCTGTGAAGACAACATGCCCAGGTGACAGCACCCTCCCACCTTCTAAAGACAAGCTGGCTGGGTCACTTCTGTGTCTGCATGAACTCATCCACCATGTAATAATTTTTTCTGCTTTGCTGTTTGGGCTCTAAATGAAATGTGAATACAAATAAAACAATAAAAAAAGTCCCCTCTAAAGACACCACCTTGGGCCAGTGCACACAGGGCTCTGGGAGTGGTGCTGGCAGGATGGCGTCTCAGGAGCATGGAGGTGACTTCACTCTGCGCCATGTCCCAGCATTCCCTGAAACACAGGCTACATTATGTTCCCCGACACCCACGAGCCCCCACGTTCCTTGAGCGTACGTGTCAGATGTACCTTCCATGAGTAAAGTATCAAATGAATATTTGGACTGTACACACATTTATATATAAATTAATCTGCACATACATAAACATGAAAGGGGAAATTCCAGGTATCTGTTCTCTGAAGGATGGTAACATTTGCCATTCTTGGCAATTCTGCAAAGAGGCCTTTGGGGCTAAATTGCTTTACACCCAAAATGGAAAGGACACAACAACAGGGGGCAAAACTTGCCAGGTACTCACAAGTCACCTATTTGAGACAAGAGGAGGTTCCTATTGGGACAGGGAGAGCAGGAGACTCTTTCAAAGAAGAATGGGTCCAGGGCTTTTGGTTCCAAGCAAACTCTCTCCTGGAAGGCAGAAGGTGCCGCCACCGTCATCATCCTCAGAACCACAACACCAGGTGCCTGTCCTGTTCAGCTCCTGGGTGGGGTGGGGGAGGACAGTGCCTAACCCACCCCCGGTATTTCTTGCCCAAAGCCCCTGCCCTCTCCCTGGTGCCCTTCAGTGCTGCTCACCCAGCCAGGGACCAGTGCGCCCCTGCCCTCTCCCTGGTGCCCTTCAGTGCTGCTCACCCAGCCAGGGACCAGTGCGCCCCTGCCCTCTCCCTGGTGCCCTTCAGTGCTGCTCACCCAGCCAGGGACCAGTGCGCCCCTGCCCTCTCCCTGGTGCCCTTCAGTGCTGCTCACCCAGCCAGGGACCAGTGCTTTGGGAAGCAGTGGTTTCTAGGAGGTGAGCAGAACTGCAGGGGCCCCTGTGCCTGGCCCGCTGCACCCGGCTGCTTTCAGAGGAGTCAGTCGCAAGGAAATGGGGATTCGCTGTTAGTAGAGCTTTGTAAGCCAGCTTCCCAATGTTTCAAAGGCACCTTTTCCTGTGGTCTTCTCAGTCAAAAAAAAAAAAAAATGGATGTGAAGGTCAAGCTAAAGTAGACAGAGATCTTGCTGCCAAGTTTGGGGATATAAATATAGAACCTGAAAGACATCCTCACAAAGACCTATCCAGTGAGGTCCAGCATGCCAGGAGTACCCTGGGTGGTGTTCTGCCCGGAGCGCCCACAGGCAGGTCCACCCCAGGTGAGAGCCCTCATGTCCTGAGTCCCATACGCCCTCACTCGCACTCCCAGACAAGTGCGGCCGTCCTTCCCAAGACACAGGTGGCACTGAAGCGAGTGCTGAGACAAGGCTCCGAAACCATGAGGCGGAGCTACAGGCCGTGCTAAGCACTTTCACTTTCATTCCCCCCACCCAATTCTTCTTTCAATTTTCCTCTTATTCTAAACATGTCTAGCTTTTTTAAAAAATGTGAGCACATTGGTCAGTACATAAGCCTTAACAACAAAAGTTTCTTTAGTTGATCTGATAACTGCAAAATTATGGTCCATGATTCAAGTTCCTGTGAGAAAGCAGAATTGCTGTAACAACTTAAGAGAATGGTAAGCCTCAAACACTAATCACACAACCAATCTATTTCTTAAACTGTGGGTAAGAGCGGGTTCTGCACTGATTATCCCAGAAGCCAAGGCAAGCCTGGCATGTAACTTTGCTGGTCACCATGTAACGTAGCAGAGATGTCTTCAAACACTCTGCCTTCCTTGAGGAATGCGAAGGGCTACAGAGGGTCCAGATGTGGTTCTAAGTGTCCAGCCGTGGAGGTGAGGGGCACATGGCCCCAGCGCTCTCCAGGGAACAGACACAGGGCATTTCCAGAGATGATGTGAAACACGATGCTTTGGTTTGCTAACCAAGGCTTCTATGTAATGAAAGTGTTAATAATTTGAAGTTTTATTAAAAGTGTATAGGCGGATTTATATGTTAAAAACTTGATTCCGTGTCTATGAATATGAAATCTGAACTACTTTATCCAACGGAAGGCAAGGGAAGGTCCTACACAGTGGAAGGAAGAACTGGCGCAAACTCTGGCCTGTGCTTGCGCGCTGGAGGGGCGGGCTCTGGGCTGTGTGCGAGGCCTCTGGAAGCTCCCGGGCACGCCCAGCACCTGGCCATGGAACGGGGTGTGGTTGCAGAGTCGGGCTGGGCCTTCCATGCGGCAGGTGGGATCTTAGACTGGCCAGTCCTTCACAGAAATCGGTTCAAATTCAGTCTGTTTCTGAGGAGAAAACACAGGCCTGTCACTGCCATGTCAGCCGCCACTTGTATGGCCTCAGGCAGACAGGATCTTGCCATGCCAGGCAGCAGCACTGCTTTTGGGAGCCTCTCAATCCCATGAGCAATGTCTTCCTGACTGCCACCCCCCACTGCCCAGCCTGAGAGCGTGTGGGGAAGAATGGGCAGTGTGGTGGTGGGGGGGCTGCGGGCTACAGCCAGCAAGACCTCCTGACTGTCCTTGCAACCGCCGCCCACCCAGGCCCAGGGGCTGCAGCACAGCTTTCTAGGCCCACTAATCCTTTACTCGCCTCAGCCTGGGCCCTCTGGAAGCCCTCTGCACTCTGCCTCAGCCTGCCCTCTCTCTCCTGTCTGTGCATAACGCACTGTGATAATAATAAGAGCAGCTGGGGCTGATTTCTATGTATCCCCTGCTGTCCTCACTTCATCTGTGACTTCCAGCCCTAATGTCAAAGTCAGTGGGGCTGTCCCAAGACTTCGTCATCTCTGATGCCTGCAGACGTGGCCCTTGTGTTGAGGCTGCTGAGAAAGCCAGAAAAACCAACTGCATATGAACACACAAGCCCTTGCCATACCAGGGTCACCGCCTCACATAGGAGAGGATGAGGCCACATGGCAAGACGGTCCCCGGCCACTCCTGCTCTGTCCCAGCAGGGACATGACACTTCACTTTGCATGGGATTTAATAGCTGAGGGGAGCCAATGCTTAGAACTCAAACCCATTCAACCCAGCTCCAGGTTAGCTTTTCTTAGCCTGTAGTAAAATATTCACAAAACCTACCATTTTAACCAGGTTTAAGCACACAATTAAGTGGCACTTAGTACATTCACAATGTTGTGTAAATCCCACCCTACTCCCAGCTATCCAAGAGTATACTTTGGTAAGACTTTAATAAAAAAGAAATTAGTGCGTTTATGTTCCCAGCAATCGATGCCATCTTACTGACATAGCCCAATCCAAAGGGCCCTCCCCCCAGGGGGAGCAGGCCCACCCAGGGCTGGAGGAGATGCCCCAGGCCACCAGCCCTGTGAAGCCAAACCTGTTCCCGCGGCCCAGGGGCTCCCTGTGAGGACCTCACTGACTCATCGGGGCCTGGAGGAAAACAGGGTAAGTCCAGAAATACCAGGTCTTGGAACCAACTTCTAAAGGTGTACAAAGCAGAAAATCTGAGGATCCAGATACTTCCTCAGTTTCCACAGCCTCCTGTGAAGAGCTAAGTGCCACAGCTCCTTGCCCTCCTGCAATGAGGCCTCTAAGGAGGAGTCCAATCCGTAAGGGTGGGAGGGAGGAGAGAGGCCGGAGCTCAGGGATCAAGACCCTAGGAAATCAACACCCAGGAGCACGGCCCGTTACAGCTTCAAAGCCATCTTCAGTAAAATAATCTCAAGTTTTCTTTCAAGTACTAATATCATGATCCAGAGAAACTGAGGAACAAAATTCAAGCTTTTGATTCCACATGTGTCTAAGAGGAAAAATGACTTTCTATTCACTTTTATATCAGGAAGAAAAATAAAAATTCAAAGACAGGATTTTCATAATTAAAAAAAAGCATTTCATGTATCTAAGGACAATTAAAGGCTCTTTTTCCATTTGTTCACCAATCTGAGTTGGATTTCCTCAAAGGTCCTATTGCTCTCCTGCTCAGGGGTTGTGGTTCTGCCCTCCTCAGATGATGTTGGGACCTATTCTCCTGCTAAGAAATGGCTAGAAAAGCTTGGACCCTTGTAGGTTCACTATGACCCTTCCCCTGCTCAGGTTACAAAAAAAATGAAACAAAAACAATTCTCAACCCTTTATCATTTAATCTCTAGTGGCCTCTACTGCCAGTTGCTCCTGAAGTAGCCAGGCAATTTAGTCCCACTGCCAGGCAGCCTTAGAAACAGTGACAGCCCCCACCCATGAGTGAGCCCTCGCCTGCCCCCAGAGGATGGCCCCAGGTCCCGTGGACTCCTTACCCAGCTGAAGTCCAGACAGGGGACTCGGTGTGTCTAAGGGCTCTGAGCTGGCCTCAGGGGCACCGGGCTCCCACGACTCACTGTTTTCAGACATCTCTGAATAGGTGTCACCCATCCCTCTGTGAACTGCCGCAGGGTCGCCAGGGCCTGGGTCCTCACTGACTGTGTCTGCCACGGCGCGGGTCTCCTCACCCATTTTCCCAGCAAACCACTGCTTGACCTGCTGGGCGCTCATCCCGGTCTTGTCGCAGAGGCCCTGCAGGTCCTCCTCATACAGCATCTTGTGGACCATGAAATAGTCCTGCAGCAGCTCGCGGTTGCCAGGGGGTATGAGCAGCAGCCCCGGGGGGAAGTTACCCCTCTTGTAGTCTTCGTACCACTTGAGCTGGCCATTCTTCAGGGCGTACCTGCTGTCGCCAAACCAGCGCACCACCTCGGGCCGCGGCAGGCCCGTCTGGGCCCTGATTGAGTCATAGTCCTGGTTGCTCGGCCACTGCGTCTGCACAAAGAGCAGCCGCAGCAAGTGCCGCTGCTGGGCCGTCTTTTTGTAGCTTGCTCGGCCTGGGGGCTGCTCGGCCAGCTTGTTCAAAGCATCATCCTCCAGCTCACAGGCGCCCAGCCCTGGAAGATCACTCTTGCCATTGCCTTCAGTGACCCTTAGATTCTTGAGGTTGATTTTGATGGGGCTGACTTTGCGTACCCCAGAGGCGCAGCTGCCGGCCACTTCCAGGGAGTCATTGTCACCAGCCAAATCCTCCTCCCTGCCCTCGTCCCCAGCAGCCTCCTCCTCCTCAAGGGAGGCACTCCCATCGGCCTTCCTGGTCCCCTCGGCATTCAGCTTTTTCCGTCTCTCTGCGAACCAGCTGTCAATCTCTCTCCGGGTCATTTTGGTTTCAGTCCTCAAGCGGTCCAGCTCCTCATCGAGAGGGAGGGGGTTTTGTGCAAAACTGCTCTCCAGGGCTCTGAGCTGCTCCGGGGCTCGCTCCTTGTATTTGGTTGGTGTGAAGTCAGGGGTCTGGTGCCAGGACTGTCGCCTGGCGGAAGGGTGGATGGCCAGGGGAGCCGCTGTGGGGACACAGGGCACCTCAGGGGCCTTAGACGACAGGGAGAAGGGCATCTCTGGTACAGAGTCAAGGATGATGGAGCTCTGCTCCCCAGGCATCATGGCCCTGGAGCCCTTCAGGTTGCGGCAGTGGTACCTCCGGTCGCTGAACCATTTCCGCACCTCTCTGGTACTGAGGCCGGTCACTTTGGTTAGATGCTCCACTTCACTCTGCCCTGGGAACTGGTTCCGGCAGAAGCTTCCTTTCAGGGCTGACAGCTGTTCATGCGATTTCTTATTTTTGTAGATGCTGGCATCGAGGAAGGCTTGGGAAGTTATGCTGGGGCACGCGGTAAGGAGCGACTGGGCAGCATTGACCACCTTCACAGCTGACGTGGTATTTGAACACACAGTGTTAATGGGCGTGACATTTGACTGCTTGGGGACGGACGTAACAGCCAGGGGGAGAGATGAGCTTGGTGCCTGCAACCCATTGGCCATCAGTGGCTGAGTGACCAGGAGTCCCCCTGCTGTGCCTTCTGGCTGCCCCACAACATGACCTGGTAGAGCAGCCTGGATGAGATGCTGGACGTTACCAGCACTGGCCACCAGGGGGGTATTCAGAACAGTGATTGTGGGCTGGGGTGCAGACTGAATGACTGTATTGAACATCTTCTTCCGGGCATCCTCGATCTCCTCAGGGGACCAGCTGATACCCTGCTTCAGCCTTTGGGCTGTGAACCAGATCTTGAGCTGTTCTTCTGGGTACTTGGTGACCACGGTCAGATAGCAGAGCTCGGCCTTGGTTGGGTAGGGGAACTTGTGGAAGGAGCTCTTCAGAAAGCTGTTGGAGTCCATGGCTGCACTGTAGGTGGGGATGCTGCTCAGGGGGATCATCACTCTGGGGAGGGACTTGGATGTGGGCAGTGGCTGGTGGGCATGGTGTTGGGCGTGCAGTGGGGGCGGCTGCTGGAGGGGGAGGAACTGTGCAATGCCAGCCGGCAGAACTGGCACGGTTCCCATCAGCGGCCCGTTGGCCGCATGCGGGGCTTTGGCGGAGCTGGTGGATGCCTGGCTGGCTGGGACGGCCCCGTTGACAGAGGAGTGGTCCCCCACCCTCGCCTCTGATTCGCCAGCTGATGGGTTTGGTAAGGCCTCACCAGTGGGCTGACTGGGGATGTTCTCCTTGAGTGTATGGATTTTTTTGGCTTCAGCTTTGCCTTTCATTATCTTCATGATTGGAGTTTTGGTAATGATGATTTCGGCCTGTCCATCTGTCCCTTCGGTGCTGGGCTCGCCCAATAGGTCAGGAGTGCTGGTGCTCTCAGGGACACTCTGCTCCACGACTACATGATTGTCTGGCTTGGCCACATTCCACACAAAGCTGGCTTCCCCCGAGTGGCATTTGGCATTGTGCAGAGAAAGCCCCTCAGGAGTTTTTGCCAGAAAACTGCATTCACTGCAAACAAAAGTTGGGTCCTTATTGAAGTCTGTGTGCTCTGCGCTTATGTGTCCCACAAACTGAATTATGTCCTGGGATTTGAAATCACAGTATTTACAGGAGTATGAGTAGCCATCCAAAGTACTCCGGTGCCCGTTGGCCAGTGTGGTGCCGTCAGCACTGCCAGAGCTGGGGGCCACCTCGCTACTAGGGGCAGGTGCTTCTGGGGACGGATCCTGCTGGAGTCCTTCAGGCAGGGCCTCAGCAGGCAGGGCCTCCACACCAGCACCCTGCAGGACAATGGTCTTCACGGGGATCATGCACGGGGTGGTGGATTTCCGCTTGCTGGCCATGGTGGTGACCGTGATCGGGGGTGAGAGGAGGCGTGTCCCGTCGAGGGCCTCACTGTCCACGTTCCAGCCACTCCATGATGGCCAAAGAAACAGTTTCCAACGGCAGCTTTTTCAGTTGTTTGCAGAAACCAAGTTGTCCCTATTAAGCCTGAGGAGGAGGAAGAAAAAAATGAGCAAGGTCTCTTAAGCTCCGTCTGTGTACTTCTGAGATACCAGACCCACTCCACGGTTTGCCTTCTGTCACTGGGCCCTTTCACCAGAAGCTCAACAACAGCTCCTATGTGAGGTTTGAGTCGGGAGTACCCCAAGACACAAATGGAACAGTGCCCTGAGGGGTAGCCTGGGGACCTTCCAGTACCATTTGATAGGCTTGTGTTTTGTATTTCCTTCTGTATCCTTACATTAAGTAACTCAGATTAAAAAACAACAACAAAATAATCCTCTTTTGGACCTCCAGATTAATTCTGACCATGTCAGAGTAAGAACAAAAGTTCCTAGTGTAATTCTTGTTTAAATGTTTGGGCCAGCAAGGGCTTCTCTTTTCATAGCCTTCCCACATATGAGAACAAGACGACGCCTCCGCCTCTCCCAAGCCAGGCCCAGGGGCCAAGTCAGCGGCACTTGTGTGAACTAGGGGGCGGGGGGCGGGGAGCTGGCTGCCAAGGAACCCGGCCTCTCTGTGGCCGCCTGCTGCCTATCACAGGGAAGAGGCCACCTCACAGTTACAGGATGTCCCCAGCCCACTGTCACCCAGGTGAAGCCAAAAGGCAGAGGGTCAGGGAACCTACACACCAGGTTTGTGGCCCGGGAAGCTGTGCATTCTCTCTGGGTGCAGGGACACAAAGTGTGGCTTCACCTTGGGTGTGTGCACTACATGTGACCTTGTACTGTACTTACTTTTTAAATTTCTTTTTGTGTCTTTATTGTTCCTTTAAAAACCCTCTTAAATCATTTTTTTATTATTAAAGTGTCATTAATAACAGTCCCTGTGATCAACTTATATTGTGAATGCAAATTACTATGCCCCTTTATGACCTTCCCCCTCCCTTTGGTCTCTTTTCAGTGTCTATGAGTCTACTGCTGTTTTGTTCCTTTTGTTTTGCTTTGAAAAAACCTCTTAAATCTTTGATCCATTTAAAATTTATTTCAAAGGCTGGGGTGACTGATTTGCTTACATGTAAAATAATAACAACTATAATTCTTTCATGAGATGCCACGAGAAAAGTATTTCTTTTTGATCCCTGTTAACACAGTATCACCACAATCATCATTACCTTTCTTTTAGCAAATTGTAATATGGATAATGACTAAAATAATAGTAATGCTAATATTAAAATCATGTTACCATCAGTATTTGGATATAAAAATTAAAATTAAAATGTCTTTATTCAAATTCTTAGTAAATTAACACAGCGAACTATTTTCCTGTTTGTAAGTCTAATCCTGATTATTATGATGATAAAAAATAATTACTATTAAAAATAATTGGGGTGGTTTAAGGATAAACATACACCCAGATCAAACCGCTTGTCATGATTTCCCCTACCAATCTGAAATCTCAAGCACATATTTTTACTTAATTTTTTATTGTAAAGATAAAAATACCAATATTAAGTGAAATTTAATAAAGTAAAATTACCTATAATTTTGTATACCTTTCCATCCTGCCCAAATATTTTATATGTATTTTTAATCATAATGGGTACACACTTGTGTTTCATTTTTTTCCACTGAACATTGTATCATAAACATTTTCATTAAATAAGCTTTATAGTTATAATAGTTAATAGCTGCCTAATAATGTCTCACTATGGACTGAACTCCTCCTCTGCTACTGAACAGGCTTTCAGTATCCAACTCTCATAGGTGACAGTGAAATGACCTCCTGGGTATATAAGATGTATTTCTTCTGTCAAATTATTTCCTGAGGCTAAGTGCACAGAAATGGGTTTACCAGATCAACGAATATCAACATTTCTAAGGTTTGCTATATATTTTTGGCAAACATTTTAAATCGAGTGTTTTACGATTCCAAATCAGGAAGACTAAGAGTGATATAGTTACGTATCCAGACAGCAATTCAGATTTTCAGATAAGTCATTGAAGACTTCAGGGTATCTCCAAGAGCAAGTGACATTAAAAGGAACACAGAAGTTGGACTTCATAAAAATGTAAAGCTTCAAAGGTCACCATCAAGATAGTGAAGAAGAAAAGCCACAGAATGGGAAAAAATATTTGCAAATCTGTATCTGGTAAGGGGCTTGCATCCAGAAGATATAATTCTTACAGCTCAATAACAACAACAACAAAAAAAGACAAATAACCCAATTTAGAAACAGGTAAAGTATTTGAACAGACATTTCTCCAAAGAAAATATACAAAAGTGCTCAACATCAGTAGTCATTAGGGAAATGCAAATCAAAGCCACAATGAGACACCACTTCATGCCCAACAGGGTGGCTATAATCACAGTGACAGATAAAAACACATACAGGTAGGTGATGATGTGGAGAAATTAGAGCCCTCCTACATTGCTGGTGGGAATGTAAAATGGGGCAGCCCCTTTGGAAAACAGTTTGGCAGTTCCTTGGAACTGTTAAATACAGTTACCATAAGATTTAGTAATTCCACTCCTAGGTATATACATAAAAGTAGTGAAAATATGTCCACACAAAAGCCTGTACAGAACTATTCATAGCATTGTTAAAATAACAGCCAAAAAGTAGAAACAACTTCAATGTCCATCAACAGATGAATGAATAAACAAAATCTGGTACATCCATGGTAAGGTATTGTTCAACTATGGAAAGAAAGGAAGTACTGATACACACCTCAACATGGAAACATCATACTAACCACAAGAAGGTAGACACAAGAGGTCACATACTATATGACTGCATTTGTATGAAATGCCCAGAATAGCTAACGCCATAGACAGAAAGCAGATCAGTGGTTGCCAAGGGCTGCAGAGAGGGGAGGATAGGGAATGACAGCAAATGGGTACAAAGTTTCTTTCTGCCCTGATGAAAATGTTATAAAATTAGATGGAAAATATTCTAAAAGCAGATAGTGATGGTTGCACAAAACTGTGACTATAAAAAAACCCACTGAAAGGACTTTAAACCCAAGCAAGGTAGAGGCACTCAGTTCCATAGATGAGGGTCACTGGTCTCACTTATAAGGTTCCAGTAGAGGTAATGCCCCATATGTGTGATCCGTGCTGACTTACCTTGGCCCTACCTACCTCTGTCCTGGGTAAAGGTGAACGGCAGTGGCTGGGAGCATAAGGCTCGAGAGGAGAGGGGAAGAGAAACAGACCTGCAGGCTGAAAGCAGCACTCACACAAATGAGGGGCTACGTGCTCCCAGAGCTGCGCAGCCAGGGAGCTTCAGGCGCAGGGAAGGACAGGATCCCACCTACCCGGCACAGACACCTGGGACCGGAGGCCCTAACTGCTATTTACGATGGGGCCGAGGCTTCACTGAGGAAGTTAATGTTCCTGGCATTTTATTTACTAAGACTGAGAAGTGGACAACCTGAAGATAGATATGGTTTTGGGAAATAGTCCCAATGTCATTCAAAATTAAGTCTCAAAGTAGCCCTAAACTGTCATTTAAATAAATGATCCAGGAGACTAACCCTGCTAACCATTCTCTGAACACTGAAGGCAATTAAAAAACGGCAGTGGTGGGGGGTGTCAGCAACTGCCAGCGTTTACCAAGTTTACTACTGTAGGGAGTGCGTTATACACATCCTCACAGCCAAGAGGAGGAACCACCCTCATCCCGTTTTATTGACAAGAAAGACAGGCTCAGAGAAATACAGTAACTGCCTGAAGGGCACCCAGCTAGGAGGCAGCAGAAGCCAGATATGAACTCAGGCACTCTGGCTCCAGGGTCCGCACGGAGCTCTCTGAGCAACCACAGTACTGCTGGAATAAGGGTTGCATGACTTTCCAAAGTGATCTCCTCCCAGCCCCAACAGCGTGTATTTGGAAAATTTTCAAGCATACAACAAAGTTGAAAGAATTTTAGAGTAAACATCCATGTACTCACCACCTAGATGCTCACATTGAGGCTATTTCTAGCAACACTTGGTAAGTTTGGGTTTATCTGTCATATGTTTAAAAAGGGTATCCAGTGAAAGTGGTGCTTAAAGAGTAAAGCTCCAGTTACCAAGAGTACACTCACGGACCACATCTGACCAATGCGGGATTCATTACCACGTGGAAACACACTGGTTCTTAAGTCAAGCCCTGAGTGACGTGAGCTGATATAAATGTAAGGTTCTGTGCTGCCAAAAAGCTTCACAGGGAAGGGCCAGATGACAACAGCATGTTCATTGTTTCTTTGTACAATCCTTTCTATACCCTGTCTAGAAATTTTCTGTCTTGTAAATGGACTTTTTTTTTTAAAGCTTTTTTAAAAAACATACATTTTTTTTAAAAAAAGCATATGTTTTTAAAATGAGGAAATAAGAACAAAAGTATATAACTTAAAAAAATCTATCTTTGGGAATTGGGAATTGCTTGATTCACTAAATTAGCAAAGCTGCAGCTAATAATCACTAAACTTCACACTGCAAAATATACATGTGGAGATTGAAATATATATAATATATATGGAAGTGTTTGTAGATCAAATCCTTAAAGGGCTTAGCTTTAAATTACAGATAAATTAGGAACTTAAAAAAAAATTCTGAGGAAGGAAGTGGGAGGACAATAAGAATTCAACAGAAGAATTCAAATGTGTAGAAAGGTGACTCTCAGACTCTTCCCAAGCGTTATGGTAGTCTGGACTTAGCCCTCCTGGATGTACAAGGCACAATTTACTGTTAAAAACAAGAATAATGGGAGAAACTGACAGAGTTACAGAAACATTACCACAGGGAAAGATTTGAATATACTACTACAGGCTTTTGAAAGATCAAGTCAACAACAAAAAGGATGTAAAGAATGAGGCTGCTATAATGAGGCTAATTTGACAGATACAGATACAATGTTGCATATGCTAATCAACTTCATAGTCTTTCAAAAGCATTCATGAAACATTTTTAAAAGTTGGTGATGTGATATAAGGTAGCCTTGGCTTAAAAAAAAAACAAACTTGTTAGTAATACAGGTTTTTGTTGGTATTTATTTTTTTTACTTTCTACTCCAAATTATGCTCTGTGTAGAAATTTACCTCTCAGAAATAACAAAAAAAAGTGAATCCTCCCTGTTCACCTAAGGGATAGCCATTGTTGATGAGCTACTGTCCATTATTTCAGATATGTTTTCTAGGTATAGGTTCCTTAAAAAAAAAAAGGGGGGGAGTTGTATTTTTACACTCTGTTCGGCTCCTCCCTTTTCTTCCACAACAATGTAGCTTTAATATCTTTCTCTGTTGGAATCTACAGTTAATCTCAGTTATAAATGATGTTCTAATTTATGGTGCATCATAATTTATGTAACCAATCTAGCTGTTAGACAGTAGTATTTCTCTATTTTTTTAACTATTACAGACAGTAGATAAATGACTGTATCTGCATATATTTTTGTGCACTTGAGGATTTCTGAAATTCTGAATTTCTTACAAGTAGTAAAATACAGTTAGTAAAATATAAAATTGCACTCCAGTAGATGGTACTGATTTTTCACACTCACCATCAGAATGAGAATGCCCTCACTATCACTGCGTATTATTACTATTTCTAGCCTTTGCTAATTCAGTACATAAAAACTGGTCATTATTGTTTTAATTTTCATTTCTTTATAGGCATGGCTAAGAACATTTTCACATGTCACTGACATTTTGTAATTATTTTTTGTCCATTTTTCTATGGAATTTTAAGAGTTCTCTACATATTAAATAAATTAGCTCTTCATCATGTCATAGATGAAGCTGTGGTTTATACCAAGATCACAAGGATGTCTTAAATATTAAGAAATCTCTAAAAATAATTTCATTAATAAAAGAGAAAAATCAACTCAGCATTTAATAAGATGACACTCCAGTTTTTATTGTGGTAAAAACCATAAAATTTAAACCATCTTAACTACTTTTAGGTGTACAGTAGTGCTAACTATATGCACAGGTTTACAGCAGACTTCTAGAATTATCTTCATCTCCCATAACTGAAACCCTATACCCACTGAACAATAGTGGGTCCCCCCTTCCCTCTCACATAACCCCTGGAAATCACCATTCTACTTTCTGCTTCTATGAGTCTGACAACTTCAGATTCCTCATAAAAGCAGAATCATGCAGTAGTTGTCTTTTTGTGACTGGCTTATTTCATTTAGCTTAATGTCCTCCAGATTCATCAACGTTGTAGCATATGATATGATTTCCTTCCTTTTAAAGGCTGAGAATATTCCACTGTATTCATATACCACATTGTCTTTATTCATCTGTTGATGGACATTTAGGTTGCTTCCATCTTTTGCTTATTGTGAATGATGCCGCTATGAACATGATTCAAATTTCTCTTTGAGTCCCTGCTTTCAATTCTTTTGGGTATATATCCTGAAGTAGGTTTGCTGGACATATAGTAATTCTACTTTTGATTTTCTGAGAGAACTTCATGATGTTTTCTATACCAGCTACACCATTTTATATTCCTACCAACAAGAAGAGGGTTCCAATTTTTCCACATCCTTGTCAACACTTGTTATCATCGGTTTTTTGCTTTGTTGGGGTTTTATTTTGTTAGTGGTCACCCTAATGGGTATGAGGAGATATCCCATTTTGCTTGATTTTCAGTTTCCTAATGATTAATTATGTTGAGCATCTTTTCATGTGCCTTTTGGCCATTTGTAGAGCTTCTTCAAGATATGTCTATTAAAGCCCTTTGCCCATTGTATAATCAGGTTGTTCTTTGTTGTTGTGTTGGAGTTATTTATATACTCCTTATCATACACATGGTTTGCAAATATTTTCTATTCCACAGGTTACCTTTTCTTTCTATTAATTGTTTCCTTTGATGCTCAGAAGTTTTAAGTTTGATATAGTTTGGTTTTATCTATTTTTGCTTTTGTTGCTTGTACTTTTCATGTCATATCCAAGAAATCATTGCCAAACCAATGTTATGAAGCTTTTCCCCATTTTCTTCAAGCAGTTTTATAGTTTCAGGTCTTATGTTTAGGTCTTTAATCTATTTTGAGTTAATGTTTGTATATTGTACAAGGTAATGATTCAATTTCATTTCTTTGCATGTGGCTATCAGTCTTTCCAGCAACATTTGTTGAAAAGAGTATTCTTCCTCTATTGTGCCACCTTGGCACCCTTACTGAAGACCATTTGCCCACAAATATGAGTGTTTACTTCTGGGCTCTCTATTCTGTTCCACTGGTCTATATCTGTCTTTATGTCAGTACCACAGTCTTGATCACTATGGCTTTGTAATGTTTTGAAATCATGGTGAGTTCTCCATCTTTGTTTTCTCTCTCAAGATTGCTTTGGCTATTCAGGATCCTTTGAGATTTAATACGAGTTTTAGGACTTCCTTTTTCTACAAAAAAAAAAAAAGCCACTAAGATTTTGATAGGGAATGCACTAAATCTCTAGATGACTTTGGGTAGTATAGACATTTTAACAATATTAAACCTTCCAATCCATGGACATGAGATATCTTTCTATTTATTTGTGTCTTCTTTCATTTCTTTTGGCATTGTTTTGTAGTTTTTACTGTACAATCCTTTTGACTCCTTAAGTTTATTCTTAAGTGTTTTATTCTTTTTGATGCTATTGTGAGATTGCTTTCTTAATTTTCTTATAGGATTTTTCATTGTTAGTGAATAAGAAAGCAACTGATTTTTGTGTGTTGATTTTATGTCCTGCAACTTTTCTGAATTTTCTCATTCTAACAGTTATTTTTGTGGAATCTTTAGGTTTCTACATATATGATGTTATCAGTAAACATACAGTTTTACTTCTTCCTTTCCAAGCTGGATGCCATTTCTTTCTTTTTCTTAACTAACTGCTTTGCTTAGACTTCCAGTAGTATGTCGAATAGAAGTGATGAGAATGGGCATCCTTGCCTTGTTTCTTGATCTTAGAGGAAAAGCTTTTGGTTTTTCACCATTAAGCACAGTGTTAGCTGTGGGCTTTTCATATCTGGATTGCATTATGTTGATGTAATTATCTTCTATTCCTAGTTTGTTGAGAAATTTACCATGAAAGGATGATTGATTGATTCTCATATGTTTAACCATCCTTGCATTTCCAGAATAATCCCACTTGGTTATGGTATATATCCTTTTAATGTGTTGCTGAATTTGATTTGCCAGTATTTTGTTAAGCATTTTTGTATCAATATTCATCATGGATATTGATCTGTAGTTTTATTTTCTTATAGTATCTTTGTCTGTTTTTGGTATCAGAGTAATATGACCTCATAAAATGCATTTGGAAGTGTTCCCCTCTTCAATTTTTGAGAGTTTGAGGTTTGGTGTTAATAATTCTTCAAGTATTTGGTAGAAATCCCCAGTGAAGCCATCTAGTCCAGGACTTTTCTTTGTTGGGAGGCTTTTGATTATTGATTCAATATCCTTACCAGTTTCAAGTCCAGCCAGATTTTTAATTTTTTCATGATTCAGTCTTGGTAGGTTATATGTGTCTAGGGATTTATCCATTTCTTATAGGTTATCTGATTTGTTGGCACATCCTTTCTATTTTTGTGGTAACAGTTGCATTTTTCCTCTTTCATTTATGATTTTTGTTATTGGGTTTTCTTTCCTTTTTCTTAGTCTGGCTAAGAACTTGTCAATTTTGTTGGTCTTTTCAAAACACCAATTATTTCATTGAATTTTTAAAATTATTTTTCTATAATCTATTTTGTTTATTTTTGCTCTGATCTTTATTATTTCCTTCTTTCTGCTAACTTTGGGTTTAGTTTGTTCTTCTTTTTCTAGTTCCTTGAGAAATAAAGTTAAGTTGTTGAAGTTGTTGATTTTAGATCTTTCTTTTCTTAATGTAGGCATTTACCGCTATAAATATCCTTCTTAATACTTTTACTGAATCCATAAATCTTGATATGTTACATTCTTTTAAATTTATTTCAAGATATTTCCTATTTTCCCTTGTGATTTCTTTGACCAATTGATTGTTCAAGAATGTGGTGTTTAATTTCCACATATTTATGCATTTTCCAGTTTTCCTTTTGCTATTGATTTCTAGTTTCATTTCATTCTGGTTGGAAAAAATAATTGGTATTATTTCAATCTTAAGTTTGTTAAAACTTGTTTTATGTCCTAACATGTGATCTCTCTTAGAGAATGTTCTATATACATTTGAGAAGAAGATGTATATTCTCCTGTTGTTGGGCAGAGTGTCCTCTATATGTCTGCTAGGTCCAGTTGGTCAATAGTGTTGTTCAAATCTAAACTCATATTCTTGAGAAGATTTAGCAAATGAAGGAAAAAAGAAGGAAATGTCCTTAAATAAAGGATTTCTACCATAAACCACAGCAAACATCATACCAAATAGTGAAACATTCAAGTCAGGAATAAGATAAGGATTCCCATTATCATTATTTAACACTGTAACAGGGCCCTAGACAGTAAAATATGATTAAGGAAAAGAAATGTGAGGAATAGACAGTAAAAATGATGAGACACATTGGTGTTATTTGCATATGAGGGGACTGTCTAGTGAGAAAAATCTCTTGAAAAACTATTATACCTAGTAAGAGACCTGAGTAAGATAAGATACATTTGCAATACACATGAATCATTAACTTTCCCATGTGCCAAAAATTAGAGAAGACAATGGGAGGGGAAAAGAGCACATTCACATTAACAACGAAGTCTTACAAAGGTCTGAGAGTAAACCTTATAAGACATCTGTAAAATCTATATGACAATAGCTACAAACCTTTATTAGGAGTAAAAATGGAGACCTAAATAAATGGACCGCCAAAGATTCAGAATTATACAGATGGCAGTTCTCTCTAGATTAATCTCTAAATTCAGCACACATATGATCACAATCAAAATGCCATCAGGTAAAGCAGATATTGTATAATGTTAATGGTAAAATCTAGGTGGTGAGTATATATAAATATACACTATAAAGTTCTTTCAGTTTTTCTGTATATTTGAAACTTTTCATTAAAAAAGTGTTTGAAAAATGCCATCAGGATTTTTGATGGAATTTTAGCAAGCTGAATCTGAAATTCTTCTGGAAGGAGAAGCATACAAAATAGCTTTAAAAGTTTTGATACATAAATATTTTTAAAAACTTGCTTTATCAGACATCAAAACAAGAAATATTTACTTGTTTTTTAAACTTTATGTATCCTATATTATTTGAATTATCATCAAAACAATGGATAAAGAAGATTTGGTATATATATATATATATATATATATATATATATATATATATATATATATATATATATACACACACACACAATGCAATAGTACTCAGCTATGAAAAGAATGCAGTCTTGCTATTGCTACAACATGGATGGACCTAGAGGACGTTATGCTAAGTGAAATTAAATCAGAAAGGAAAAGACAAATATCATGTGATTTCACTTATATGTGGAATCTAAAAAACAAAACAAATGAACAAACAGAAACAGACTCATAAATACAGAGAACAAGCTGGTGGTTGCCAGAGGAGAAGGGAATAGGAGGATGGTTAAAATAGGTGAAGGGGATTAAGAGATACAAACTACCAGTGGTAAAATAAGTAAGTCATGGGGATGAAAAGTACAGCATATAGAATATAGTCAATCATATTGTAATAATTTTGTATGGTGAAAGACGATAACTGTACTAATCATGGTGAGCATTTCATATAATATATATGATTGTTGAATCACTGTGTTGTACAACTGAAACTAATATTATATGTCAACTACAATTAAAAATTTTTTTAATTTAAAAAATGTATTTTAAAGCTTGACCAATTAAAATAATGTATGATCAGCATAAGAAACGATAAATAGATGAATGGATCATTTAGACACACTTCTTAAATATGAGGTTTTCAGAATTTGAGAGGGCTATTTTTAAATCCATTTGGAAAAAGATACAAATCTGTAAGTATTAGGACAACTGAGTTTAATCTCTAACTTACATTATAAAGAACAGTAATTTCCAAGTGAATTTGACAGAGAAATATAATAAGTGAAATTACAAACATATCAGAAAAAATAAGTAATTTTTTTAAGTTGTACGAAGAAAATTCTTCCTTAGCAATACTCAAAACCTAGAAACCACAAAAGGGTGATTGACTTGACTATATAAATATTATAAACTTTTGAATACTACTAAAGGAAACCATTAATAAGGTTTAAACACAAGTGACACACTGGGAACAAATTTATAAAATATATTACAATTACATGGTGGGAGCCAAGATGGCGGCGTGAGTAGAGCAGCAGAAATTTCCTCCCAAAACCACATATATCTATGAAAATATATCAAAGACAACTCTTCCTAAAATAGAGACCAGAGGACACAGGACAACATCCAGACCACATCCACACCTGTGAGAACCCAGCGCCTCGCGAAGGGGTTAAGATACAAGCCCCGGCCCAGCGGGACCCAAGCACCCCTTCCCCCCAGCTCCCGGCAGGAGGAGAGGAGTCAGCAGGGAGGGAGAGGGAGCCCAGGACTGCTGAGCACCCAGCCCCAGCCATCCAGAACCGAGCGCAGACACAGTGCATGCGTGGGATCCTGGATACTAAGGAAACAGGAAGACAGGACTGGTGAGCAGGTGCCTGAGGCCAACGCCGGAGAACAAAGAAACGGGAGCGGCCATTTATTTATTTTTTTTCCCTCTTTTTTTTTTTTTTTTGGCAAGTGCTTTTTGGAAGTCTTAAAGGGAAAGGGACCCCAACACTAGGGAAACAGGGAAGCAAGACCAGTGAGTGGGTGCCTGAGACCGGCGCCTGAAGACAAAGAAAACTGTGCGTTTTCTTTTTCTTTTTTTAAAAAAATTATTTATTTAATTTTGCTTTTTGTTTTTTGTTTTTTTTTTTTGTAGTTGTTGCTGTTGTTGTTTTGGTCTGGAGAGTGCTTTTTGGAAGTCTTAAAGGGGCATGGCAGGACACTTAGCCCAGAGGCAGGGAATCTGGGGTTCTCTGGGCACTCTAAGCCCCTGGGCAGCAGGGAGCACAGAGGCCCCTTACGGAGATAAATAGCCTCCCGGCCGCTCCCCCTCCAATGGAGCTCCACCATTTTGAAGCAGCAGCCCGAGCCAGGCCAAGCCCACAGCAACAGCGGAGATAAACTCCATATCAGCTGGGCAGGTAGCATAAGCCCTGTCTGCGTGCAGCTGCCCAGCACAAGCCACTAGAGGTCGCTGTTATCCCAGGAGAGGAAGGCCACAAACCAACAAGAAGGGAAGCTCTTCCAGCTGTCACTCGTACCAGCTCTGCAAACTATCTCTATCACCATGAAAAGGCAAAACTACAGGCAGACAAAGATCACAGAGACAAC
Source organism: Manis javanica (assembly GCF_040802235.1). Taxonomy (NCBI): domain Eukaryota; kingdom Metazoa; phylum Chordata; class Mammalia; order Pholidota; family Manidae; genus Manis; species Manis javanica. The sequence goes on along the minus strand of NC_133160.1, from coordinate 16,923,026 downwards.
ACCTGAGAAGGAGACAGACCTAACCAGTCTTCCTGAAAAAGAATTCAAAATAAAAATCGTGAACATGCTGACGGAGATGCAGAGAAAAATGCAAGAGCAATGGGATGAAGTCCAGAGGGAGATCACAGATGTCAGGAAGGAGATCACAGAAGTGAAACAAACCCTGGAAGGATTTATAAGCAGAATGGATAAGATGCAAGAGGCCATTGAATGAAAAGAAACCAGAGAACAGGAACGTATAGAAGCTCACATAGAGAGAGATAAAAGGATCTCCAGGAACAAAACAATACTAAGAGAACTGTGTGACCAATCCAAAAGGAACAATATATGTATTATAGGGGTACCAGAAGAAGAAGAGAGAGGAAAAGGGATAGAAAGTGTCTTTGAAGAAATAATGCTGAAAACTTCCCCAAACTGGGGGAGGAAATAATCGAACAGACCACGGAAATACACAGAACCCCCAACAGAAAGGATCCAAGGAGGACAACACCAAGACACATAATAATTAAAATGGCAAGGATCAAGGACAAGGAAAGAGTTTTAAAGGCAGCTAGAGAGAAAAAGGTCACCTATAAAGGAAAACCCATCAGGCTATCATCAGACTTCTCGACAGAAACCCTACAGGCCAGAAGAGAATGGCATGATATACTTAATGCAATGAAACAGAAGGGCCTTGAACCAAGGATACTGTATCCAGCATGACTATCATTTAAATATGATGGCGGGATTAAACAATTCCCGGACAAGCAAAAACTGAGGGAAACCACCTCAACAGGGCATCTTACAGGGACTTCTCTAGGTGGGAGCACTCCTAAAAAGAGCACAGAACAAAACACACAACATATGAAGAATGGAGGAGGAGGAATAAGAAGGGAGAGAAGATAAGAATCTCCAGACAGTGTATATAACAGCTCAATAAGTGAGCTAAGTTAGGCAGTAAGATACTAAAGAGGCTAACCTTGAACCTTTGGTAACTACGAATTTAAAGCCTGCAATGGCAATAAGTACATATCTCTCAATAGTTACCCTAAATGTAAATGGACTTAATGAACCAATCAAAAGACACAGAGTAATAGAATGGATAAAAAAGCAAGACCCATCTATATGCTGCTTACAAGAAACTCACCTCAAACCCAAAGACATGCACAGACTAAAAGTCAAGGGATGGAAAAACATATTTCAGGCAAACAACAGTGAAAAGAAAGCAGGGGTTGCAGTACTAATATCAGACAAAATAGACTTCAAAACAAAGAAGGTAACAAGAGATAAAGAAGGATACTACATAATGATAAAGGGCTCAGTCCAACAAGAGGATATAACCATTCTAAATACATATGCACCCAACACAGGAGCACCAGCATATGTGAAACAAATACTAACAGAACTAGAGGGGGAAATAGACTGCAATGCATTCATTTTAGGAGACTTCAACACACCACTCACCCCAAAGGATAGATCCACCGGGCAGAAAATAAGTAAGGACACACAGGCACTGAACAACACACTAGAACAGATGGACCTAATAGACATCTATAGAACTCTACATCCAAAAACAACAGGATATACATTCTTCTCAAGTGCACATGGAACATTCTCCAGAATAGACCACATACTAGCTCACAAAAAGAGCCTCAGTAAATTCCAAAATATTGAAATTCTACCAACCAATTTTTCAGACCACAAAGGTATAAAACTAGAAATAAATTCTACAAAGAAAACAAAAAGGCTCACAAACAAATGGAGGCTTAATAACATGCTTCTAAATAATCAATGGATCAATGAACAAATCAAAATAGAGATCAAAGAATATATAGAAACAAATGACAACAACACAAAGCCCCAACTTCTGTGGGACGCAGCGATAAGCCTCTAGCCAAACTTATTAAGAGAAAAAGAGAATCAACACAAATCAACAGAATCAGAAATGAGAATGGAAAAATCATGACAGACTCCACAGAAATACAAAGAATTATTAAAGACTACTATGAAAACCTATATGCCAACAAGCTGGAAAACCTAGAAGAAATGGACAACTTCCTAGAAAAATACAACCTCCCAAGACTGACCAAGGAAGAAACACAAAAGTTAAACAAACCAATTATGAGCAAAGAAATTGAAATGGTAATCAAAAAACTACCCAAGAACAAAACCCCGGGGCCGGACGGATTTACCTCGGAATTTTATCAGACACACAGAGAAGACATAATACCCATTCTCCTGAAAGTTTTCCAAAAAATAAAAGAGGAGGGAATACTCCCAAACTCATTCTATGAAGCCAACATCACCCTAATACCAAAACCAGGCAAAGACCCCACCAAAAAAGAAAATTACAGACCAATATCCCCGATGAATGTAGATGCAAAAACACTCAATAAAATATTAGCAAACAGAATTCAACAGCATATCAAAAGGATCATACACCATGACCAAGTGGAATTCATCCCAGGGATGCAAGGATGGTACAACATTCAAAAATCCATCAACATCAGCCACCACATCAACAAAAAGAAAGACAAAAACTACATGATCATCTCCATAGATGCTGAAAAAGCATTTGACAAAATTCAACATCCATTCATGATAAAAACTCTCAGCAAAATGGGAATAGAGGGCAAGTACCTCAACATAACAAAGGCCATATATGATAAACCCACAGCCAACATTACACCAAACAGCAAGAAGCTGAAAGCATTTCCCCTGAGATGGGGAACTAGACAGGGATGCCCACTCTCCCCACTGTTATTTAACATAGTACTAGAGGTCCTAGCCATGGCAATCAGACAAAACAAAGAAATACAAGGAATCCAGATTGGTAAAGAAGTTGTTAAACTGTCACTATTTGCAGATGATATGATACTGTACATAAAAAACCCTAAAGACTCCACTCCAAAACTACTAGAACTGATATCGGAATACAGCAAAGTTGCAGGATACAAAATTAACACACAGAAATCTGTAGCTTTCCTATACACTAACAATGAACCAGTAGAAAGAGAAATCAGGAAAACAATTCCATTCACAATTGCATCAAAAAGAATAAAATACCTAGGAATAAACCTAACCAAAGAAGTGAAAGACCTATACCCTGAAAACTACAAGTCACTCTTAAGAGAAATTAAAGGGGACACTAACAAATGGAAACTCATCCCATGCTCATGGCTAGGAAGAATTAATATCATCAAAATGGCCATCCTGCCCAAAGCAATATACAGATTTGATGCAATCCCTAACAAATTACCAGCAACATTCTTCAATGAACTGGAACAAATAATTCAAAAATTCATATGGAAACACCAAAGACCCCGAATAGGCAAAGCAATCCTGAGAAAGAAGAATAAAGTAGGGGGGATCTCACTCCCCAACTTCAAGCTCTACTACAAAGCCATAGTAATCAAGACAGTTTGGTACTGGCACAAGAACAGAGCCACAGACCAGTGGAACAGATTAGAAACTCCAGACATTAACCCAAACATATATGGTCAATTAATATTTGATAAAGGAGCTATGGACATACAATGGTGAAATGACAGTCTCTTCAACAGATGGTGCTGGCAAAACTGGACAGCTACATGTAGGAGAATGAAACTGGACCATTGTCTAACCCCATACACAAAAGTAAATTCAAAATGGATCAAAGACCTGAATGTAAGTCATGATACCATAAACTCTTAGAAAAAAACATAGGCAAAAACATTTTAGACATAAACATGAGTGACCTCTTCTTGAACATATCTCCCCAGGCAAGGAAAACAACAGCAAAAATGAACAAGTGGGACTATATTAAGCTGAAAAGCTTCTGTACAGCAAAAGACACCATCAATAGAACAAAAAGGAACTCTACAGTATGGGAGAATATATTTATAAATGACAGATCCGATAAAGGCTTGATGTCCAAAATATATAAAGAGCTCACATGCCTCAACAAACAAAAAACAAATAATCCAATTAAAAAATGGGCAGAGGAACTGAACAGACAGTTCTCCAAAAAAGAAATACAGATGGCCAACAGACACATGAAAAGATGCTCCACATCGCTAATTATCAGATAAATGCAAATTAAAACTACCATCCTGCCCAAAGCAATATGATGGCTGCCATCCAAAAGACAAACAACAACAAATGTTGGCGAGGCTGTGGAGAAAGGGGAACCCTCCTACACTGCTGGTGGGAATGTAAATTAGTTCAACCATTATGGAAAGCAGTATGGAGGTTCATCAAAATGCTCAAAACAGACCTACCATTTGACCCAGGAATTCCACTTCTAGGAATTTACCCTAAGAATGCAGCAATCAAGTTTGAGAAAGACAGATGCACCCCTATTTTTATCACAGCACTATTTACAATAGCCAAGAATTGGAAGCAACCTAAATGTCCATCGGTAGATGAATGGATAAAGAAGATGTGGTACATATACACAATGGAATACTACTCAGCCATAAGAAGAGGGAAAATCCTACCATTTGCAGCAACATGGATGCAGCTGGAGGGTATTATGCTCAGTGAAATAAGCCAAGCGGAGAAAGAGAAATACCAAATGATTTCACTCATCTGAGGAGTATAAGAACAAAGGAAAAACTTAAGGAACAAAACAGCAGCGGAATTACAGAACCCAAAAATGGATTAACAGGTACCAAAGGGAAAGGGACTGGGGAGGATGGGTGGGTAGGGAGGGATAAGGGGGGAAAAAGAAAGGGGGTATTAAGATTAGCATGCATTGGGAGGGAGGGAGAAAGGGGAGGGCTGTACAACACAGAGAAGACAAGTAGTGATTCTACAACATTTTGCTATGCTGATGGACAGTGATTGTAAAGTGGTTTATAGGGGGGACCTGGTATAGGGGAGAGCCTAGTAAACATAATATTCTTCATGTAAGTGTAGATTAAAGATTAAAAAAAAGAAAGAAAAGGGGGATTACTCCTTGATAGGATAAAACTAACTGTAAAGCAACAATTAATGCATGCTTTCAATATCCTTAATTTTGATCACTTAAAGGGTGTCAGATGATCGGCTATGGAGGTACACTTTTCTGATAATATTCCTTTCTCTTAAAAAAAAAAAAAGCAGTTCCTGTGTGGTGATCTCCAATGAGTTGTACATAATGGTATAAAGGGCATATCAAAGTGTGGGCAAAGGGTCTGTTTGTGTTTATACAGAGGATCAAAGCCTAATTTGGCTACCCAGAAAATGAACTAAGATACAATATGAAGAAGAACTTCCAACATCAGCACTCTCTGGAAGAGTCATACCAGAAGATGATCATCAAAAAACCTCAACAAAGATCCAGGCGATGCTGCAGTTGTAGCTGCATCCATCCCACCGGTTCCTGGACTTGCCATTGGAATGAAGAAGGAGATATCTAAGCTGGCCTGTGTTTTCAGTAAAACAACAAATTTGACTGGATCTATACTGTTGGAACTCAACCAAGAATTAGGAGAAGTGCAAGTTGTAGTGCTCCAAAATCTTACGACTACAGACTCTCTACTGTTAAAAGAACATATGGGATGTGAACAGTTCCCAGGAATGTGTTGTTTTAATTTGTCTGATTTCTCTCAGACTGTTCAAGTACAGTTGGACAATATCCATGCTTAAGTTACTGGACAATATACATGCTTAAGTTACTCTACAAGAAGATATGTCAAAGAAATAATCAATCCTCCCATGTTTTCTTCCATCTGCTACCTCTATAGCTTTTCTTCTTCCTCCCTAATTACAATTACAACCCTTAAATAGAATTCGTGCCTCATATCAAATTTACCGAGTATCATAATTCCTCCAAGAGGTAAAGATACCTCAAGACAAATGCTGGGCATAGAAGCCACAGGGCATAAATCTGCAAAGAAGTAAAAAGCTAACCTTTTCAAACAATATGGCTTCTCTCTCACTTACCAACTTTACATCTCCCTGTATGGCCCCGGAAGATGACTGGTTAGCCAGAGATGGGTAAGATTCCTCAAGGGAGGAACAACCTAAGACAGGCACAGTTGCAGGGGGGCCATCAGGTGAGAAATTGGGGAAAGCAGTGGTGAGGCTTAGAACTTCACACCCCCTGTTTTGACAGAAATCTTCTGCATCCGTAGATGTTTTAATGCCCTTGTCTAGCTTGGATTAACACATAATCTACAGGCACACACCTGATCATCTACAATTGCTCTCTTACAACACTAAACTATGTTTTCTACCTTTATCTTGCATCTACCTACCACTTCAGCATTTTATTAAAAATAAAAATAATAATAATAATAAAGGGAGAAATGTGGGATCCACATATAAAACAAGTATAAAAATCAAATGAATATTCATATTTGACCTGAATGTTTATAGTTCATAATGCGTGATCAAAACCGAAAGTTTCTGTGATGACTGCCCTTGTACTGTTCACCATGTAAGAACTTATTCACTATGTAAGAATTCGTTCACCATGTAAGAACTTGTTCGTTATGCTTCAGAAGATTGGAGACTGACGAGAATTAGGCTTGAGATGGATTAATGATTGTGCATTGAGCATTGACTCCCCTATACAGAATTTTATTGTTGTTAACAACCATTTGATCAATAAATATGAGATGCCCTCTCAAAAAAAAAATAAAATAAAATAAAAAATAAAAATAAAAAAGAGAAAAATATATATATTACAATTAATTAATTACAATGTATAAGAAAATGAAAAAGCAAAGTACACCAGCTATAATCTAGAAAAGATGCTCAACCTCACTAGTAATTAGGGAAATTAAAAGTATATATCAAAAATGGGATTTTTCCGTTTCCTCACAGATTGGCAAAAACCAGAAGGGCAGACCATGTAAACATTCATGCACCACTGGTGAGTATAAATTGGAGTATGTTTATGAAGGTCAATTTAGCAACAGCCATCAGAATTTAAAAAGACATATCCTTTTACCTAGCAGCTTCACTTCTATGAATCCACAACATCTGATGAAGTACAAAAATACACACATACATAATCACGAAGATACTAATAAGGCTATTCACTGGATTGTTTCACAGCATGAACAGTGTCATCAATAAGGTAATGATAAAACAAAAAATAACAGAACATCCATACTAGGAAATGAAACCGAGTCATTTAAAAGGATTGAAACCTATATGTACTGTATGTACTGATGTGAATACAATGCCAAGACATATTTAAATAATGTAATATTCTGTACAAATAGATGATTTCACTGTATAAAGAATGATGTATGTAGACTTGTATTTGAATATGAACAGAATTTAAAAGAACAAAGGATCAATCCATTAAACAGTAAGTGACCTTATTAGGAAGGAGAGAAATATTTACTTGTTTTTTAAACTTTATGTATCCTATATTGTTTGAATTATTGTCATGCGTTGCTTTTAGAAGTAAGGATTAGAATAAATAAAATTAATAGCGCCAGTAAGCAGTATACCCAGCAGATCAGGTAGCCAGCATATGGAGTGGTCATGAGTTGCTCATTTTGGAGTTGGGAGGTTTCAGTGTGATAGGAACCCTCATATGAGTAGAGGGGGAGTGAGGGGCAGGCCCTGGTACCCCCACAGGTTCTAAGACTTTGTTAAAGTGGATCCCCAAATTGTTATCATTACCTTATCATTTACTTGGCAACCTTGCCTTGTTGAAGCTATCCAACTGGAACAATAAAAACTGATGACCATTGATTTACTTGTACCAGGGAGGGGGAAGGAATCTGACCACTCATTGTTTTCAAATATCATTTCAAACCATCAGTAGATTTGACTACTTCATTGGACCCTTGACACCCTGAAATCCATAAGGGCATAATTTGATTGAAGCAAAATCCTTGGAAACACAGAGTTCTGACACTTGAAAATAGCCCTAGTTCTGAACATCCTAAAAATTGCACATTTGTGCGAAGTTGCACACAACAGCCTAAAAAATTAGTGAACCCCCATGCACTGAAAGTGTCAAAATGCTGCACTGGGGCCAGATGTGCAAGCAAAACAAAACAAAAAGTCCAGCAGGTTTGCACATGAATCAGTTTGGGCTAAAAGTACTAGAATGTATGAATACCTTTTTAGAGTCACTGGCATCAGCTGAGCAATCCCCATAGTGCCAGTGGCTAGAACTGTGAACCACTGCCATAAACTCGGAACTACATCAATGGGCTCCATCTCAAGAGACTTTTGAAGTATAAGATAACACAACACACAAGTGGATCAACTTTCACTGATGGCACCACTGCTGTGCTAGAAAGTCCGTCTGAGAAATCTCCATGACCAACCAGGAAGCTGGACTTAACTTCCATCCATCACTCAAAGCACTTCACAGGCTGCAGTGCTCCCATCAGCTGTGGTCCATCCGCATGGCCCCAAGGTGGTTATCACTGCTCCTCCCCGTCTAAGCGTAGAGGACCTACTGAGGAGGAGAGGGGAGGTGATTGGACCGAAGTCACACAGCTCATCTGTGTGTGAGCCTCATATTCCGACTCTAAATCCTATCACCTTGACTGTGATTACCAACTGAGTAATACCTTTAATTATTTTTACATTATTTATATTATCAATTACATTATTTTGAGCCTTCTTACAAAGGGCTCAAAGATTTTACAAGCTGAATTATTCCACTGTTGTTACTTTCTGGTTTATCTTTCAAAATGTCAAGGCTATCATGATCCTTAAAATTTTTAATATACTGACACTGTCAGAAGAGAGGATTATTTATTCTTAGGCATGACCAGAGAACTCCGATACAGGGGGCTCAGCGATTAGACCAAGGTTAGTCAGCAGGAACCTCCAACCAAAAGAACACAGGGAAACCCTCCGTCCTTGGGAATGTGTGTGGACAGGACCCTGGCAGGAACCTGGTTTTCCCGCAGATCTGCTGGCTACAAGGGTCAGATTTCTAATGAAGTAAATAAAGGAATTACAAACACCCCAAGCCTGTTTCTAAGCCTGAATCCTCAAGTGTGAAAGCAACTTTCAAGCTCAGAGCTGGCCTCGTTTTGCTCTCTGGATATTTAAGGGTCTCCATACTTTCTGCATGTAGTGATCACCGTTGAGCTGAGGGCACGGGGTCAGAGCTCTCTATTTGTTTTTCCCCCTCAAACAATTCTTGTTTCTGTCAAGTCACCAACTAAAATAGCCTGCTCCAGTCAGATGTTATCACCTCTACAGTGAACACTAATTTATTCTTCCTCAAGCTTAGAAAGGTGATGTAAGTACAGAGGCCTTAGAATTAAGGGGACTTCAGAGCCTACATATTTCAACCACTCACTTTGCATGAATTATCTTGAAAGTACCACACTGTGGTTAGGATAGCCTTTGCCTGAGTGTCTCCAGAGACAGGGGGGTGGGTCAGCACCTACTGTCTGAAGTTTTTGGAGTTACTTGTTACTACAGCATAATCCAGCCCACCTTGATTCATACACAGTAAATGGGAAGCCAGACAAACAAATAAACCAAAATCAAATAGTAAAGTGAAGGCATGAACAAGATTGAGTGAGGGTACAGGAAAAGGCTTGCCACCCACCTAAGTTTTCTGGAGGACTCGGGTAAGGCCTCGCAGAGTGGGCAGCCCCTGAATCAGAGGTTGAAGGTGAGTAGGCACTGCAAGTCTGCATGTTGGAAAAAGAGTGTCCTAGACAGAGGGAACACCTGATGCAGAGCCACAGAGGGCAGGGAAAACATGGTCGTTTGGAGTGCTGCGAGGAGCTCAGCTTTGCTGGCCTGTGTGGTCTGAGCGTGGTGAATCACCATGAAGCTTCTGGGACTCTCACTTGCATGGGCACCTTCCAAAGCCTGTATCTATATTTTTATAAATATAAACTTATAGTCTTCATGCTTGTTTGTTTTTCTTAGGAGGGCCTCCCCCCTAATGTTGAGGTTCCACAAAAGCTGGATCTGCCATTGATGGGGTAGAGATGAACAAGGAGGCGATTACACGTCTACAGAGAAGACCTGTAGACCTATTAATCTTCTGCAACACTTCTTTCAACCTTTGAAAAAAAGAATCATGTTCCCTAAGTCTCCTTTTCCCCAAGCCAGTCATCCTTATTCCTGTCCTTTGTGTCAGGGGTTGGAATGTATACACTGTCCCCGTGGCTTTTCTTGAATGTGCTCGATCTGTCTAAAGAGTAGCATCCAAGCCTAAATCTAATTCTGCAGATGTTCATCACTTTCCTAATGGAGTTTCTGTGTCATACTTAACCCTTCCACAGAAGTTGTTACCAAATGATGCCAGATTATTTATACTGTGTAAATCTCCCCAAAATATGGCTCAGTGCTCTGGGATTTAATTCACATCACCAGCACTGGCACCAAAATGCAACACTTGTTTGTTTCAGTTTCAGTTTGGCAGACTTTGAGGAACAAGACAGATAGTTAATTCATTTAACAAATGTTTACTAAGCACATACTGTGTGCCAGGTACTGTTCTAGATGCTAGAATATGGGTGAGATTAAAAAGAAGATATAAGAACCCCTGCCTTACTGGAGTTCACATTCTAGTTTGAGGGAGAGACAATAAGCCAAATAAGTAAATAAAATTGTGTGTTAAAGAATAGTAAGTGTGATGGAGAAAAAGAAAGCCAGGAAGGGGACAAGGAGTGTGGTTGGGGCAGTAGATGGGTTGCAGTTTTAAATGTGGTGATTGGAATGGCTTCACTGAGATTGTGAAGTTGGAGCAGAGAAACAGAGGTGAGGAGGCCAGCCATCTGGACGGTGAGAAGAGTATCCCAGGAAAACTGGTACAAAAGACTGTGATGAGCCTAATTTGTTCAAAGAACAGCGAGGAGGCCAGTACAGCTGGGTGGGAGCAGGAGATGGTCAAAGAAGTCAAAGGTCAAAGAGGCGAGGAGGCTGACTCGGCAGAGCCATTGTGAGGACTTGGGTTTCTCTGAGCTGGGCAGCGACACGGGGAAGCTGGAAGCAGAGTGCCGACATGGTCTAACTGGAGTCCCACAGGATGCCTCTGTGGGCCTTGTTGAGACACACTGGTGGAAAAACAAGAGGAGAAGCAGGAAACCTGGCCAGAGGTTTCCAACGTCCCAACAGCAGCAATCCAGGCAGGAGACGACAGTGGTGTGGGCCAGGATGGTAGAGATGGAGGTAAGGAGAAGTGGCTGGATTCTGAATATGTTTGGATGTGGAGCCAACAAGATTTCCTAAGGGGCTAGATGGAGTGTCAAACATTGTCTCCATAGGATTTGGGGTGACTCTGAGATTTTTGGCCTAAGCAACTGGAAGGATGGCATTCCCATCAACCATGACAGGTTTGAACCCAGAAAGCCTACTGCAAAAACAAAAGCAAATCTGTGCTGCTAAGACTGGAAGGTCCCTTTCTAGGAGAAAAACTTAATTGGGCTGGTTTGCTCATAAGCATTTCAGGAAAGTACGGGGCAGGCTGCTAATGAGCAGGAGGCTGTGCAACGCCAGTGTTCCCAGAGAGAAGATTTGCCTTTGCCAAAACCTGCTCAAACCACAGAGCACCTACAGAAAGCCGGGTTGCAGTTTGTACAAGGGGCTAGGGATAGGGAAGCTGGGAGCAAACCTAGGATACCTGGAGAGCCCCCTAGTCAGAACCTGCATTCCCCGAGGCTGGGGCAGCACCTCCCAAAGTTTAACACATACACTTAAATGTACTTGCACCCTAAATTTTGTTTCAAGTACAAAAGTAAATTACTTAATTAAATTTAAAACTAATAGTTTTAAAAAGAAATATAAATGGGATTGTTCTGGATGTGGTTTCACTTCTGAATTACATTTGTTTTATTTCCATTGAATTTTTCCAGTGTGGGCCAGAGAGTTTGCAGGCTAAATAGCTTGCAGACTAGTGGGCCTGCTAGAACTTCTCAAGAACATTTCATTTTAAAAAGGAACTCCCTGGCTCTCCCCCTAGATGTGATGCTCCTCCCCCTCCTTCCAAGCTCTGTCTGCATTGGTGACTTTCTTCAATGGCCTCAAAACAAAGCCCAGCAAGATTTTACACAAAGAAAGGATGCTTGATTTCATTCACAGTAAGGGGAATACTAATTAAAATCACTCTGATTCTCTTTCACTTACTTTGTAAAGCTTGAAACGTTTGACAATATATTGAGATGGTAAGGGTTTGAGGAAATAAGGCACTCTCACATACCGCTTGTAAGACTGAAAACTGGGAAAAGCTCTACTGAGAATTATTTAATAATAGCCAACAAAGTTTAAATGCTCATTCCTTTCGGTTCAGAAAGTCTTTGGAACACAGCCTACAGATATACTTGTGCATGTGTGTGGTACTGTATGAAGAATGTCAACACTGTAACAGTAAAGGACTGGAATAACCTAACTGTCCACAAACAAGGGAATGGAACAACAGGTACTTGTAAAAAATGAACAAGGGAGCACTTTTTCCACTGCGATGGATGAAACTTAAAAATACTTGATATATTCAGAGAAATGCAAATTAAAACTACAATGAGGTATCACCTCACACCAGTAAGGATAGCTGCCATCCAAAAGACAAACAACAACAAATGTTGGCGAGGCTGTGGAGAAAGGGGAACCCTCCTACACTGCTGGTGGGAATGTAAATTAGTTCAACCATTGTGGTAAGCAGTATGGAGGTTCATCAAAATGCTCAAAACAGACCTACCATTTGACCCAGGAATTCCACTCCTAGGAATTTACCCTAAGAACGCAGCAATCAAGTTTGAGAAAGACAGATGCACCCCTATGTTTATCGCAGCACTATTTACAATAGCTAAAAATTGGAAGCAACCTAAATGTCCATCGGTAGATGAATGGATAAAGAAGATGTGGTACATATACACAATGGAATACTACTCAGCCATAAGAAGTGGAAAAATCCAACCACTTGCAGCAACATGGATGGAGCTGGAGAGTATTACGCTCAGTGAAATAAGCCAAGCGGAGAAAGAGAAATACCAAATGATTTCACTCATCTGAGGAGTATAGGAACAAAGGAAAAACTGAAGGAACAAAACAGCAGCGGAATTACAGAACCCAAAAATGGACTAACAGGTACCAAAGGGAAAGGAACTGGGGAGGATGGGTGGGCAGGGAGGGATAAGGAGGGGAAGAAGGGGGGTATTAAGATTAGCATGCATAGGGGGGAGGGAGAAAGGGGAGGGTGGGCTGTACAACACAGAGAGGACAAGTAGTGATTCTACAACATTTTGCTAAGCTGATGGACAATAACCGTAATGTGGTTTTTAGGGGGGACCTGATATAGGGGAAAGCATAGTAAACATAGTATTCTTCATGTAAGTATAGATTAAAAATTAAAAAAAAAAAAAAAGAAAGAAAGAAAGAAAGAAAAGGGGGATTACTCCTTGATAGGATAAAACTATTGGTAAATCAAAGATCAACGCATGCTTTAAATATCCTTAATGTTGATCACTTAAAGGGTGTCAGATGATCAGCTATGGAGGTACTCTTTTCTGATAATATTCCTTTCTCTTAACAAATAAAAAAAAATAAAATTAATTAATTAATTAATTAAAAATAAATTAAAAAAAGCAGTTACTGTGGGCTGACCTCCGATGAGTTCTGCACAATGGTATAGAGGGCATGTCAAAGTGTGGGCAAAGGGTCTCTTTGTTTCTATGCAGAAGATCAAGGCCTAGCTTGGATACCCAGAAAATGAACTAAGATACGATATGAGGAGGAGCTTCCAGCATCAGCACTCTCTGGAGGACTTGTGCCGGGGGATGATCATCAAAAAGCCTCCACAGGGATCCGGACGATGCTGCAGTTGTGGCTGCATCCAGCCCACCGTCTCCTGGACTTGCCACTGGAATGAGGAGGGAGATGTCTAGGCTGGCATGTGCATACAGTGAGACAACGAATTTGACCGGATCTGTACTGTTGGAACTCAACCAGGAGTTGGGAGGGGTGCAAGGTGTAGCACTCCAAAATCTTATGACTATAGACTATCTACGGTTAAAAGAACATATGGGATGTGAACAGATCCCAGAAATGGGCTGCTTTAATTTGTCTGATTTCTCTCAGACTGTTCAAGTACAGTTGAACAATATCCATCATATCATAGACAAATTTTCACAAATGCCTAGGGTGCCTAAATGGTTTTCTTGGCTTCACTGGAGATGGATGGTAATTATAGATTTGCTTTGTTTATGTCACCGTATTCCTATTATGTTAATATGTGTGTGCAAATTAGTTAGTAGTTTAAAACCTATAGATACTTAAGGTACTCTACAAGAAGATATGTCAAAGAAATAATCAATCCTCCCATGTTTCCTTCCATATGCTACATCTGTAGCTTTTCTTCTTTCTTCCTAATTACAACCCTTAAACAGAAATCGTGCCTCATATCGAATTTACCGAGTATCATAATTCCTCCAGGTGGTAAAGATACCTCGAGATAAGTGCTGGGCATAGAAGCCACAGGGCATAAATCTGCAAAGAAGTAAAAAGCTAACCTTTGCAAACAATATGGCTTCTCTCTCACTTACCAACTTTACATTTCCCGGTATGGCCCCGGAAGATGACTGGTTAGCCAGAGACGGGTAAGATTCCTCAAGGGAGGAACAACCTAAGACAGGCACAGTCGCAGGGGGGCCATCAGGTGAGAATTTGGGGATCAACAGAGGTGAGGCTCAGAACCTCACCCCCCCTGCTTTGAGAGAAATCTTCTGCATCCGTGGATGTTTTGCTGCCCTTGTCTAGCCTGGATTAATACTTAGTCCATAGGCACACACCTGATCATCTGATCATCTACATTTGCCCTCTTACAGCACTAAACTATGTTTTCTACCTTTATCTTGCATCTACCTACCACTTCAGCATTTTATTAAAAATAAAAATAATAATAATAATAAAGGGAGAAATGTGGGATCAACATATAAATCAAGTACAAAAATCAAACGAATATTCATATTTGACCTGATTGTTTATAGTTCATAATGCGTGATCAAAACCGAAAGTTTCTGTGATGAATGCCCTTGTACTGTTCACCATGTAAGAATTTATTCACTATGTAAGAATTCGTTCACCATGTAAGAACTTGTTCGTTATGCTTCAGAAGATTGGAGACTGACGAGAATTAGACTTGAGATGGATTAATGATTGTACATTCAGCATTGACCCCCCTATACTGAATTTTATTGTTGTTAACAACCATTTGATCAATAAATATGAGAGATGCCCTCTCAAAAAAAAAAAAAAAAAAGACAACCTAATTAAATATTACCATTTGATGTAAAAAAAAATACTTGATATATGTTGTGTTTTAAAAGAGCAAAGTGCAGATGAAAATATGCACAGGTGCTTATGTATATACACACTTGAAATCTCTCTAGCCAAACACAGGAGAAAATAGTTACAGTTGAAGGGAACAGGGAGATAGGGAAGCTTTCCTCTGTAAAAGTCTGAAATTCTGCAGACATAAAAAGAAAAGAAATTCTCCCATTTGCAACAACATGGATGGTTCTAGAGGGTATTATGCTGAGTGAAATAAGCCAGGCAGAGAAAGACAAATACCCAATGATTCCACTTATTTGTGGAGTAGCAGAACAAAGCAAAATAGAAGAAAACAGTAGTAGACTCGCAAACACTAAGAAGGGACTAGTGGTTACCAAAGGGGTAGGGTTGAGGTAGGGTTGGGGAGGGGAAGGGGAGGGGGATTAAGGGGCACAATAATTGACAATCACAATTTAGGTTGGTCACGGGGACTGTGTAGTACAGCACGGAGAATACAGTAAATGATTCTGTAACATCTTACTATGTTGATAGTGACCACACTGGAGGGGGTGAGGATATAATAATATGGGTAACTAATGAACCACTGTGCTGCATATTTGAAACCAAATAAGATTGTGTATTTAACTTATAAAAATTGATACTTAAAAAAAAAGCAGGATATAGTTTTAAAAAACTCTGAAATTCTGAACGATGTGAATTTGTTCTATAATCAAAACAAAAAGTTAAAATTTGAATAAATATGTAAATGGAAAAAATGTTAGTATATTTCACAAAGCGTGTGGGTTGTTACAAATAGCAACAAGTGAAAAAGTGAGTGGCTAATGGCATGGAGGCAGAGGTCCTTATAGAATATGTGGCTGGGGTTGAATGTCACGTGGAGCTCCTTTACCTTTCAACTTCCTATAGATACAGATGGGCTTTGGGTTAACCTGTGCGTGGTGCATGGGCACTTCAAACACCTAAATACAGGCTATACAATTAAATATATCCACCTGCCTCCAGCTTAAGACCATAGTCCTGAAGTAACCGGAGGAGGAATGGGATACTACCTGCAGAGCATCCTCTTCCCGGATTAGAAAATCCCACAGCAGCGGGTTATCTGGCCTCCATCTGAGAACCTCCACAGTCCGGCAGCGCATTATCACAATGATTAATTACAAAGTTCCTTTCTTAGTTGGACCTGACTCCCAGGTTTTCAGCTCTGTCTTTTGAAACACACAGATCAAGCCAACACTCCTTGCTCTGATCAGTGGACCCTCTTTGCCCACCAGCCTTTTGTGCAGTTGGAAATCATCATGTATCCTTTGTGATCCCCTCCACAGTGTAAGCATCCCAAAGCCCCCCACCCTCCAGTGAACAGCTCTTCACATACGTTCCGATCTGTTCACGTCTCTCTCAAAATGTGGCAATAAGAAGTGGACAAGCATGGAAGATGAGGCCCAACCAGAGAGAAGGAAATAGAAAAAGTGTTTTAATTAATCTACTACCACTACTAACAATACCAGAAATCTATTGGGTAGAAATTCTGTTTTCTTTTTCTCCCCACACAGAGGAGGAATCTGAGCCCCACAGAGGTAAAGTGACCCAGTGGGACAAGAGAACACTCTGGAATTTGGTAGGACTGGGATCCTTTCATCACAGGGCCATTTGCATACATATTTTCAGACACCTGTTTACAGTTCTGACACAGGAGTTCTGGACTTTATTCCCCTTTGCCTCTTTGAATTCTAACGTTTTTGTCCTAAGAAAGGAATGTTGCTGTCTCTTTTTCTTTATTATAGCCATGCCACCTGGGATCCCAGCCCTGTAGCCAATGAGGCCCTTGCAAACTCCAGAGGGACTCGGTGGTGAGAGTCCTTGGGACCCCATGTGCATAGCACCTCTCCCCCAAAGTACCACAGCCCTGTGAGATCTGCTCTGAACTCCCTTGTTAAATCTTTAGGCTGGTCTCCATCCTCCACACAGAATAGTTCTCTCTCACAGCACCCTAACTGTCCTTCCCTAACATTTATCCCAATGTGTCACTGGGTCTTTATTCACTTATTTTTCTGCTTATCACCCCCACCTCCAGGTTCTAAGCTCTGTGAACTTGGGGCCTATATCCACAGCACAGCATCTGGTACATAACAACAATTTTTAGCAAATGAATGGACAAATAAATGGGAACTGAGAATAGGGTTAACAACTCTAATATCAGACAGAGCTTGGTTCGTGTCCCAGAGCCCTACCATTATGAGCTGTATACTCCTGGGCAAAAGACTTAATTCCTCGTAATCTGGTAAAATGGAGACAATAATGCCTACTGCACAGACCTGACATGAAATTCAGTGAATTGATGAGGAGTGTACAAGAGGATTTAGCACGCTGCCTGGTACATAGTTAGCACTCAGCAAATGATAGTTATTGCGGCAATTGCTCTGCCCTAATTCTACCACCTCCCACTCGGAGGCTGGCCATTGGAGAACTACAATTAACTATAATAGCAAAAGGTACATTAGTTGTTTAATCCTGCGAATTTTTTTTAATTGTGGTAAAAAACAAGTAATAGAAATGCTGCCATTTTAGTCATTTTTAAGGGCACCACACAGTGCTGCTGACTACATGCACACTGTTGCACAGCAGCCCTCCAGAGCTCTCCTCATCTGGCAAACCTGAAATCCTGTACTCACTGAACAACAGCTCCCCTTTTCCTCCCCCAGCCCCTGGCAATCGCCACTCTACTTTCTGTTTCTAAGAGTTTGACCACCTAAGATATGTCATTTAAGTGGAACTACAGTATTTGTGTTTCTATGACTGGCTTATTTCACTTATAATAATATCCTCATGGTTCATCCGCATTGTACCAGGTGACAGGAGTTCCTGCTTTTTAAGGCTGAACACTATTCCATCATATGGATAGACCACATTTCTTTATCCGTTAATCCCTTTATCATACATGATGGACACTTAGGTTGCTCCCACCCCTTGGTCATGGAGAACAACGCTATGAATCTGGGTGTGCAAACGTCTCAAGACCCTGTTCTGCTTCTTCTGGATACATATTGTTTCCTTTTTTTAAAGCTCCGCAGAACCCAATGATGCCAGCAGAGCAGCACCAGTCACTGTGGTCACTTGCCTTTTGGCACTTCTAAACAAATTTGTCTCTCTTAAGCTCACTGCCTAGTCCTTTCTGATTCATCTATTTTTAAGTTATGTCAACAGATCAAATTTCAATTTAATTCCTTGTCAAGAAGGAAGGAAGCTATTAAACCTTTCCTTCTCTCTCTGGGCTGGAAAATTCCCAGCTCTTTTGTCCAGAGTAAGGCACTGCCCTAGGCCTGAGTAGAGTGGAGCTGCAGCAGCCCAGGCCCAGCGCCCGGAGCAGGGCGGGCTGTGGCGCCATCTCTGCTGGCCCAGGACACCTTTAATGTACTCACTTTACGAGTAATGGTTTCAATGCTGTTAGTATTTCATCAGGAAGTTATTAGCTTCCCTTGCCAGGTAAGATTAAATAACATTCTTCGGGTTCATCAGCCTTGTGACCTAGAGTCAGGATATTTCTGTGCAAATCCACTTCCAATCTTATGAGGTCCAATCAAAGGACCAACTGGATCTGATGAAGGAAAGTCCACATTTTCCCAGAACTCTTCAGAATCAGTCGCTTTCCCATTACTTTCCTGAGGGGCAGCAGAACAGAGATGGAGAGTCAGGTGGAAGATGCCCCGAGGGCCTTCTTGGGCCATCTGGCTCTGTCTTGAGGACCGAGTCTTACCAGGCTGAGGTCACCAGGGCCACAGAGGAGCATCAGGCCTCAGCAGCCGAGCCTTCCCCAGTCTATAAAGCAGTAAAGTCAATCACAGATCATGGAAGTAAGAGTAGCTGTGATTGTGTAACATACACAATTCCAACAACTATTTATTCACAACTACCACCAAACCAGGAATCAATCTTTATTCCCATCTCAACCCTCTTCCTATGATAGTGAATGTATGCACACACACACACACACCACTGATACACTCAGGAGAGTGTTTGGGGAGATGTGACTTATGTTCCAAACTAGTAAGCATGCTTATTTTCTTTCCATGAGATTGCAGGAGCCTAAACCAGCAGTTTCTAAGAACTTCTCTTGATTGCATATATGAGAACTGATGTGATGTGCCTGCCATCATACATCTGATAAAAGTTATATTTACCTGTTTTTAAATAGAAGGGCCGCTTTAATATTATGTGTTGTTTTGGTGGTGGTGATGTTTCTATGATAATTTTAGACAACAAAATTTCATCTGACTTTACTTAAAATACCACTTAATTCTCCTAAGACTAGAAATCATCCCCTTAACTGGCCCTCTCCCATCCTCCCTCCTCCTCCTCATGGCCAGCCTCCCCAGCCCACTTAGCCAACGTCCTTGTTCAGTCCATCTCTGGCACAGTGCAGGCTCCATTCCTTCCTCCCATTCTGCCCAAACTGCTTGCACCAGGGTCACTGGTCAAGTGGCTCTTTCCCACTCCTCAGCCAGTCTCAAAGGTATTCCAGACCCAAAGGAGGTTAAGACCTATGCCTCTACTAGCTCTTTGCAAGGAAGCAAAGTCACCCCTGCCCAGGACTTTGCAATCTTCTGTACTTAAGTGACTTCCAAATCACCCTTGCCAGCCCTGAACCCTCTGCCAAGCTCCAGATCCATCACTTCCAACTGCCATTGGTCTCTGTGGGTTTTTCAAAACTACATACATAGTTTATGCTTCCCCTTCCCTCGGCAATTTATCCCCTCAACAAAATAAAACAAGACAAAATAAGAAAGCAAAAAGTTCAGCCACCATGTTCTACTGCCTAGATCTTCATCTCACTTTTCACCATCTATCCAACTTTCTAAGCAAGAGATGTGATCTCCAAATCACTCCTACATCCTTTATGCCACCCTCTCCCATCTTCCCCTTATCCAGCTGTCACCAATTACTATAAATCTAATAATATTTCAGATCTGACCTCTTGCCTCCATCCTTTTGAGGCACTGTTCAGGGGTTAAGCACTGAAGCTCTGGAACCAACAGGTCTGCTTTATGGCCTGATTCTGCTACTTCTGGGCTTTGGTGTCCTGGGCAAGGTGCTTGCACCTTCTGGGTCTCTATTTCCTCCTCTGTAATTGGGGTAATAGCTTCAACCTCTCAGAACTGTTCCAAGAACTAAGACATGGGCATAAGGGACACAATACTATGCCTGACACATAGCAAGTCACCATCAGCAGTGACTACTGACATCACTCTTGTGTCTTTCACTGTGATTCAGTTCCTCCTCTGTTTGGGCTTGGAGTCCTACAACAACCCTTCAAGCTCCCAGCCCTTAGGTCTTTCTCCCCTACAGTCCACCTCTAGCATTGCAACATCCTAAAAAACAAATCTGCTCATGGCACTAGTTGGTTCAAAGAATTTCTACAGGCTTCTTCCAATCAGAAGATTCTACACATTTGCTACAAGTGGCAATCAGCACTTCAGTCATGTCTTGTCCAAACTGAGATGTACACAAGGATAAAATATACTTGAAGATTTAGTATGAAAAGGAATGTAAAATATCTCATTAACAATTTTTTAATAGAACAGTAATTTCTTTAAAGTGGAGGGAACAAATGTTGATCTGGTATCTTTTAAATAATTTTAAATTACCTTTCTGAATCAGCATGGTTAAATTCTTTTGGTAGTTTCTTATTTTTCATAGTCCCTTTACTCATGCCTCCTTTTTCTCTTTTCCCATTTGAAATGTTTATAGATGGTCTCTGACCAAAAGTAATCACATCTTTTTTGGAAAGACGGAGATTTTTTTAAAGTATTGTGATAAAATACACATAATGTAAAATTTACTATCTTAACCATTTGAAAGTGTACAGTTCAATGGCATTAAGTACATTCACATTGTTGTGTAATCATCACCACCATCCATCTCCAGAACTCTTCTTTCATTCTGCAAAACAAATTCTGTAACCATTAAACACAAATTCCTTGCTCCATCTCCTCCCAGTTCCTGGCCATTCTACTTTCTGTCTCTCTGAATTTGACAACTCTATGTACCTCACAGAAGTGGACTCACATAGTATTTGTCCTTTTGTGACTGGTTGTGTTACTTACTTAGCATAATGTCTTTAAGGTTTATCCATGTTATAGTATGTGTCAGAATTCCTCTGTATGGCTGAATACTATTCCCTTGTATATATATATATATATATATATACACCATATTTTATTATCCATTCATCCAGTAATTGTCAGTGGGATTGTTTGTATCTTTTGCATATTGTGAATGATACTGCTATGAACAGATGTACAAATATCTCTCCAAGTCCTTGCTTTCAATTCTTTTGGGTATATACCCAGAGTGGAATTGCTGGATCATATAGTTATTCTGTGTTCAACTTTTGAGTGACTGCCATACTGTTTCCTATAGTAGTTGCACCCTTTTACTTTCCTACCAACAGTGTAAAGGGTTCCAATTTCTCTACATCCATGCTAACATTTGTTATTTTCTTTTTTTTTTTATAGTAGCCTTCCTAATGAGGCAGTATCTTGTTGTGGTTTTGATTTTCATTTCCCTAATGATTCGTGAGATTGAGCATCTTTTCTGTACTTATTGGCCATTTGCAAAATTTCTTTGGAGAAATGTCTGTTCAAGTCCTCTGCCCATTTTAAAATCAAGTTGTGTTTTTATTTTTGAGTTGTAGGAGTTCTTTCTATATTCTCGATATTAATCCCTTATCAGATACATGATTTGTAAATATTCTCCCTCATTCTATGGGTTGGTTTTCCACTCTGTTGAGGGTCTTTTGAAGCACAGAAGTTTTTAATTTTGATGCAGTACAATTTATCTATTTTTTTTTATTGCCTGGGCTTTTGGTATTATATCTAAGAAATAACTGCCAAATCCAATGTCATGAAACTTCTCTCCAGGTTTTCTTCTAAGAGTTTTATAGTTTAGTTTTAACATTTAGGTCTTTGATCCATTTTAAATTAATTTTTCCAGTGGCGTAAGATCAGGGTCTAACACCATTCTTTGCATGTAGCTGTCCAGTTTTCCCAGCACCATGTGTTGAAAGGCTGTACTTCTCCCATTGAATGGTCTTGGTATTATTGTTGAAAATCGTTTGATATATGTGAGGTTTTATTCTGGGATTTCTATTCTATTCCATTGGTCTTTCTTTCTTCATTAATAGTTTTTAATATTAAATACACATTGAAACAATATTTTGGATATAATGGGTTAAATACATTCTTAAAATTAATTTCATCTGTTTCTTTTTGCTTTTTTGAGGTAGTTCTTACAACAGCTTAAATCACACATGTGGCTCACATTATATTTCTATTGGACAGTGCTCCTCGAGATGCTGTGAACTTGGACCACCAGGAGGTGGAGGGCAGAAGCTCATACCATGAGATTTAATAAATCTGCAAGCTCCTTTCCTTTTTTATTTATCAGTACAGTGCTTAGGGAGCCAAAAGCAGTGTGGTTGAGAACCGAGGTTTTTGAATCAGGTTTCATTCTTCAAAACCTGCTTTGTCCAGGTTCAGCAGCCACTAGTCACATATGCCTACTGAGCACTTGAAATGTGGCTAGTATAAACGAGATACACTGTAAATATAACATTCAGATTAGGTTTCAAAGACCTAGTACCCCAAAAAAGTGATATAAAATATCTCATTAATGACTTTTATATTGATTACATGTTTAAGTGTTAATATTTGATAGCTAAATAAAATATATCATTAAACTTAATTTGCCTTATCTATTTATTTTTAATAGATTTTTTTAAAGAGCTGTCTTAGGTCCACAGCAAAATTGAGTGGAAAGTATAGATATTTCCTGTATCACCCCTACTCTTACACATACATAGACTCTCTCATTATCAGCATTCCCCACCCAAGAGTAGTACATTTGTTACAAATGATGAACCTGCATGGACACATCACTATCACCTCAAGTCCACAGTTTATATTACAATTCACTCTTGGTATTGTATATTCTATGGGTTTGGACAAATTCATAATGATATGTATCCACCTTTATAGTATCAGACAGAATAGTTTTACTGCCCTAAAAATCTTCTGTTCTCTGCCTATTTATCCCTCCCTCACCCCAGCTTCTGGTAAACACTGATTTTTTTACTGTCTCCAAAACTCTGCCTTTTCCACAATGTCATAGGGTTGGAATTATACTGTATATAGACTTTTTGGGTTGGCTTTGATAAGGCAAAATTCTGAAATGCCTAAGTCAAGTGACATAAGGATTGGAAAATGAGGGAGAGAAAGGGAAGATAATCAGTCAATAGCCGCGGGCCGCAGCTAACCAGAAATTCCACGTTCCTAGAAGTCATTTCAACAATCTTTTAGAAGGTCTCCAGAACCACCGCATCCCCCTCACACGTGACCAGTGTGTGACCGTCATGAACAATCTATTAAGCCTTCTCTATGGACTAACCACCTATCCCTGGACTTTGCCCGCTCTGTGTTAGCCCGCCTTCCTTATCTATAGCCAATGGGAATTTAAAGAGCTTTCTTAAGACCACTCATAAATGTGCTGATTCTTGTGTCACAAAAAAGTTGTTTCAGCTAACTGACCTTGCTGCTGGTGAAGCAGAAAGTTCCTGTCCCAGGCCTCAGTCCTTTATCTCGCTGCATCTGCAAAGGCTCAGTGAACCCTTTTATTCCAGAGACCTCTTGGTTTCCAGAGTGTTTGATTTGTCAGCTTCTTTCACTTAGAAATATGCATTTATCGAGCCTCTTTTCAAGGCTTGATAACTCATTTCTGGTGTGCTTTTATTTTTTTTAAATGTTGATCCAAGAAATTTTAAATAACATATGCAGCTCACATTATATTTCATTCGATACTTAAGGGCTTGGCATGGGCAGTCTGGCATCTGCCTGCCCCTCCAGCCACTCAAGTTCATGCCTGGCCACACCTTGTTCACTGCACCCTGACACGCCAGCCTCCTTGCCTTCACATGTCCTAGACATCCCTCACTAGAGCCTCCTTTAACTCCCTTATCTCTGTAGACTAACCCATGTTCAGACATAGTTCAAGTACAACATTTCAGTGAAACCTTTCTAAACCTCCATTGCACTTAAGTCAGCATTTACAGCACTTTGTATTTTATATTGTTAATTGTGTGTGTGTATGTGTGTGACTTTCCCTTTAGAATATAAGTTCCTTCAAATTAGGGACCATGTTCTGTTCATCTTTGAGTCCTCGATCCCTAGCACAGAGCCTGACACTCAGTAGTATTCAGTACAGTGCTTAGGGAGCCAAAATCACTAGTTCCTTCTCGGAGTCTCTGAGTCTGCTGCTATTTTGTTCCTTCAGTTTTGCTTCGTTGTTATACTCCACAAATGAGGGAAATTATTTGGCACTTGTCTTTCTCTGCCTGGCTTATTTCACTGAGCATAATATCCTCCAGCTCCATCCCTGTTGTTGCAAATAGTAGGATTTGTTTTCTTCTAATGGCTGAATAATACTCCATTGGGTATATGTATGACATCTTTATCCATTCATCCACTGATGGACACTTAGGTTGCTTCCATGTGTTGGCTATTGTAAATAGTGCTGCAATAAACATATGGGTGTATATGTCTTTTTGAAGCTGGGATCTTGTTTTTTTTTGGGTGAATTTCTAGGAGTGGAATTCCTGGGTCAAATGGTATTTCTATTTTTAGTTTTTTGAGGAACCACCATATTACTTTCCACAATAGTTGAACTAGCTTACATTCCCACCAGCAGTGTAGGAGGGTTCCCCTTTCTCCACATCCTCGCCAGCATTTGTTGTTCTTAGTCTTTTTGATGCTGGCCATCCTAACTAGTGTGAGGTGATATCTCATTGTGGTTTTAATTTGCATTTCCCTGATGATTAGTGATGTGGAGCATCTTTTCATGTGTCTGTTGGCCATCTGAATTTCTTCTTTGGAGAACTGTCTCTTCATATCCTCTGCCCATTTTTTAATCAGGTTATTTGCTTTTTGGGTGTTGAGGCATGTAAGGTCTTTATATATTTTGGATGTTTACCCCTTGTCAGGTATGTCATTTACAATATATTCTCCCATACTGTAGGATGCCTTTTTGTTCTGCTGATGGTGTCCTTTACTGTACAGAAACTTATTACTTTGATGTAGTCCCATGAGTTCATTTTTGCTTTTGTTTCCCTTGCTCGAAGAGATGCGTTCAGGAAGAAGTTGCTCATGCGTATACTCAGGAGACTTTTGCCTATGTTTTCTTCAGAGTTTTATGGTTTCATAACTTACATTCTGGTCTTTGATCCCTTTCGAGTTTACTTTTGTGTATGGGGTTAGACAATAATCCAGTTTCCTTCTCTTGCATGTAACTGTCCAGTTTTGCCAACACCAGCTGTTGAAGAGGCTGTCATGTCCCCAATGTATGTCCATGGCTCCTTTATCATAAATTAATTGACCATATATGCTTGGGTTTATATCTGGGTTCTCTGTTTTGTTCCATTGATCTATGGGTCTGTTCTTGTGCCAGTACCAAATTGTCTTGATTACTGTGGCTTTGTAGCAGAGCTTGAAGTTGGGGAGTGTAATCCCCCCTGCTTTATTTTTCCTTCTCAGGATTGCTTTGGCTATTCAGGGTCTTCTGTTGTTCCATATGAATTTTAGAACTATTTGTTCTAGTTTGTTGAAGAATGCTGTCGGTATTTTCATAGGAATTGCATTGAATCTGTAGATCACTTTAGGCAGGATGGCCATTTTGGCAATATTAATTCTTCCTATCCATGAGCACAGGATGTGTTTCCATGTACTGGTATCTTCTTTGATTTCTCTCATCAGTGTCTTGTAGTTTTCATAGGATAGGTCTTTCACTTCCTTGGTTAGGTTTATTCCTAGGTATTTTATTCTTTCTGATGCAACTGTGAATGGAATTGTTTTCCTGATTTTTCTCTCTGCTAGTTCACTGTTAGTGTACAGGAATGCCACAGATTTCTGCATATTAATTTTGTATCCTGCAACTTTGTTGAATTCAGATATTAGATCTAGTAGTTTTGGAGAGGATTCTTCAGGGTTTTTTATGTACAATATCATGTCATCTGCAAACAGGGACAGTTTAGCTTCTTCCTTGCCAATCTGGATGCCTTTTATTTCTTTTAAAACAGCTCAGAAATCTTAAATGCAACAAACCAGGCTACAAAATATATCAACCAATTATCTAGCTAGAATTATTCACAAAGTAAAAGTTTTGTTTTAAGTCTAATCAGCAACTTAATAATATTTATGCATGTCACAATTCAGAGGTGGTAAACCAGGCCATAATGGTTAGAGGCTCTGATTGGCTTGGAAATGTGGGAACCAGACATGGAAACTGGATGGTTAAAACAACCACATTCCATATCCATTAGCTGACAGCCTAGACTCCACCAGAATGGAGGCACTGAAACTGAGCCTTTGATGTAGTTTCCAAAGAAAGCCACCATGATGATTAAAGGGTTGGAAAATGAGATTTATGGGGAATGGCCACAGGAACAGAGACAATTTTGCCTAGACAAGAGAAAAGGCCGAAGGGTGACTTAATAACCATCTTCAATCATTGTTATTATACAGATGATGGCAACCAGATGGTCTCCATTTCCACCAAAAATGGAATACTGCAAATGGACTTAAGCTGCAGCATAAGAAAAGCTGTCTAGTTTTAAAGAAAGAACTTAATGCAAGGAACTTGCATTCAGCAAAGCGGGCCCAGGGAGTGTGTGGTGCAGCCATTTTCAAATGCCTTTTTATGCCAAGAAAGCAATAAGTGGGTAGGGTGTGCTCAGGCCTTCCACAATCCTTTGCTGAGGAAGGCTCAGGCCTTGCACAATCCTCAACAGGCTAATCGTCAAATGAATCACACAGCACAGGAATGTTAAAGTAATAAAGACATGAATATTGAAACACAGCACCCTCTGGTGTATGTGACAGTCTTTTAGTCAAGGAAGAACTTGACATACATCAGTGTTTCTTAAAAAATAAGGTCCTAACCATGTTAAAGTCAAGAGGAACTTATACCAGGCTGATCCCAGTGCTCATTTAATCGCCATATCCATCTTTATCAAACACCTACAATGCACTTTCCTCTTTGGTACCAGGAAGCACCTTACACAGGCAACCTCAGCTTCTGTCAGACTAACATGGCTATTTCCCAACCACCTTTTTAATGTTGAATTCAGGCTTTGATACATCAGCTGGCATATTAATGTTTCATGCTGCTATATGATGACGCTTATGTGCCAGATCATTTGAATTTTGCCCTGTATTCAAGAGTACATTATTTACAAACATATACAAAACAGTCAGGAAACACCCAAGGGGGTGCTCTTCTGACAAGTATTTCTTCCCTCACCTCTGTCATGTGTACGCCACCCTTCCTCACCAATCCTTTTGTGTCCTGAATGTCAACAGGCCACTTTTTTACATCCTCCTAGGCCATGTGCTCCTAAACTTTCTCCATATCCTTTCCATTATTTTTAAGTACCAATTAAAAAGTCTGAGAATCAATCAAGGATTGATTGATTTGAGGTCCTCTCCTTATTTTTAGTCATGTTGGTGCTGGGTGGGAACTTTGTTCATGTGACCCACACTTCGTTCATGTAAGTCATTCTAGTGCTACTTAGCTAGTGTGTCCCAGATGAACAAGACACAGATCCTGCATCTGAGATTCACAGTCCAGTGGGGAAGACAGACAAATACAGGTGTAAATAGACAGAAGTTGAAGCTCAAAGCTGTAAGTGCTAACAGAGGAAAGGAAAAAGACAATAGAAACACCAGAGAAGAACTGCCCGGGTTCCCCTGGGCATCAGAGGAGAACTCAGATCCTGTGGGAGGTCTTAAAGGGTGAAAAGGCATTGTCCAGGCAGAGAAGACAGGAGCATGTATCGTTCTAGACATAAAGACCTTAAGGCCTAAGAAAAAAACCATACCCTTGGCATGTCACCTTTGGAGAACGGAGCCATGCAATATACTTTTCCTCCTGTCCTGAAGGTCTCCTTGAGAGGACATGAGAAATGCACCTAGACAACCTGACAGCCTACACAAAGCACACACCTAAGTGGCAACAAACAAAAATGCCACAGACCCTGGTCTGGTGGAGGTGTGACAGGCTGGAGTGGAGAGCCCTGGGAGGCAGAAGCCTGGCTGGAAAGCTCAGGCAGGAATTCCTCTGACCCTCTTCTCAGGCCCACCTACTCCCCAATAAGCAGCAGCCCTGGCCATGCCCCTAAGTGTGGTACAAGCTTTCTCCCCTCAAGACTGGGGGCTGAGCGAAGAGCTGTATCTTTTTATCACTATGCCTCTGTCACTCAGTGCATACTGAGTGCAAACAAAATTTGATGAATTAAGTAATTAGTTCATATGTACGATTAGGATTTAAAAGAGCAGAGCCCTGGACCTATAATCCCAAACACCTTCTGTCTAGTTCACCTTGTCTTGTTCTTCCTCAAACACTGTTTATCCTCATCTGGTTCGTGCTTTCCTACCCTTTCATTTTATTCTTATAAATTAACCTCCACCTTTGGCTGGGAAAAAGGGCAGATATTCTTGTTCTCAATCAAGGGTGACCTATGTCAAACTGAAAAACCACCAAGGTAACAACAAACGCAGTAGCAGGGAACTAGCTTCTTGCATACTTGGAAGAATGTGAGATTATTGCCTTGAGAGGGAAAAAGAAATCCAACCCGATTACTGTGTAAAAATAGGTCACTGCTTGAATAGAGCCCTTTGGGTTACGAGCAGCAAGCCACTTTTGCTTCCAAGTCCAATGTCACAAGAAAGTGGCAGCAATCTAGAACAAGGGCTCCACAGCCAGCTGACTCCTCAGCCTGGCCTTCCCACTGGCATTCTACAAGCAGCCTGCAGGGCCAGGCAACTACCTGGAGCTCAGCAAGCTTTTGTCACTGCTGACATGAAATACCAGAGTTGGTAAATTTTATTTTGTTTTGAACAAATTAGGAGACAGTTCAAGGTTGCCCTTATGAGTCTCCTTCCTCTTCACTCAGCTATATTTTATTTAATAGGAAAGAAGTGAATAGAGTTCAGCTAGCTCATTTGTACCTATATAGGGCCAACGGCAGCCCCTTTTCCATGAAAGAGTTTTAGTTATGAATTATTGTAATGCTTTTCTTGTAGTAAATGCTGCAAGTGTACATGGCTGGGAGGGGTGTCACAACTGTGGTTCTACAGGACAAGAATTACTGGTTAGGAGTCAGCAGTAGAATAAAAAAGGTATAAGGAAAAGGGGGTGGCATTTGATCAATGTGTTAATAGCAAACA
This sequence comes from Manis javanica, assembly GCF_040802235.1. Lineage (NCBI taxonomy): Eukaryota > Metazoa > Chordata > Mammalia > Pholidota > Manidae > Manis > Manis javanica. The sequence continues at coordinate 16,893,582 of NC_133160.1, read as the reverse complement.
GCATATTTCATAATAGCAGTGATCAACATTTGTTAAACAGGAGGTTCCGAGTGTCCTTCTGGTAGAGCAATTCTAAGAAAGAGGCTCCAAAAAGATCTACTGATGTATTCCTCTATAAAAATAGCCCTGGCTTATAGAGTATCTAGTGTATATGCCTTTTCTCTCCAAAAAACTGCAAGATTTCAGAGCTAAGAGCTCAGCACTGGACCAGTTAGCTTCAGCAATGGTGATAGACACACAGTGGGCATCTATTAATTACCAGTTAGAGAAGTTCACCTGCAGTGTCTTGCTTGACTAGCGAAAAAGCATGGCAATGGGGGGCTATACTTATAAGCATTCCCATCCAATTCCCAGTCTGCTGCACGGGGTTGAACTTCAGTTTGAATCCCTTGATACCGAAGCACTTAAAACCCAGTTTTTTTGTTTGTATGTGTGTAGAACTCACAGGTGCAGGATCTGAGAAGTTACACTGCATCTACATAAAATTAATTAGAATTTATATCTCAACTATAGTTGACCCTTGAACAACATGGGCTTGAACTGTGTGGGTGTCCCCTATACGTGCATTTTTTCCAATAACATATTGGTAAATTCTTAGAGATCTGTGACAACTTGAAAAAGCATTTTCTTTGCTCTAGCTTACTTCATTGTAAGGATATTATATAATACAAATAACACACAAAATATGTGTCCATCGACTGTTTGGTTATCAGTAAGAAGACAGAGCAAAGGAAGGGAGGAGAGATGGAAACACTTGTCTAAGCAATGGCTTCTCTACAACACACATTTTTGCAAGTATTTACTTTTAATGATGCTTTTAACAACTGTTCATTGTGAAAAACACATGACAAAAACCTATAAATTCAATAGTTTGGCCTAAATTTATATTTCATTAATCAAAACCCTCAGGTAAATATATTATCAGATTAATATATAGGTAAGAAATTTCTTTAGTTTGTAGAAAAACATAAGCAATTCATGCTTTGCTAAAATGGAGCCCTCCAACCCTTTCCCCCTCCTCCAAAGTAGAATCACTAATACACACATAATAGAAGGAAATTTACCAAGCACCATGTGGATTCTAAGGTATAAGCAATAAAACTCAAGTCAAATGGCTTACATAATAATGGGGATTTCTGGCCCATGTAACTGGAATGTGGGTCCAACTGCTCTGTGAAGAAAGCACGGGCTTGTTTTTCTTTCTCCCTATTTGGTTAGCCACATCATAGGGGCAGCTTTCTTAACTAGGGCAAGATAGCAGGGCAAGATAGCTAAAGCAGTCCCAGGCTCACGTCCCCACACCATCCAGGAGGACAGGCAGACGGCTAGCTTTGGGATGGCCTCTCAAAACAACAAGGAGCCTGCTACTCAAAGTCCTCAGCCAACATTGTGATGGCCTGAATGGGTCCCATACCCAGCACTGAACTAGCCACGTGGCACTCTCACTGGGTCATTCATTGTGGGAACCTGTGAGGGGTTACCTGATTAGGTGTAAGCAATAGAGACCCATCCCTGCAGCTGAAAGTGGGACCGATCCCTCTGTACCAGTAGCAACAAACATTGTCTTTTTGCTCTGAAAGGGAGTAGGGAAGTAGATGTTGGGGAGTGGGGACAATTATAATGTTGTCCATACCTTACCTGGTACTGAATTTGGGTCTGAGATCCCCAGTATCAAGGGCAAACATAGACAGGCATTTTGAATGACACTTTAACAAAGACGAGCATGTATTCTTATACAGAGACAAAGTCACTTGGAGGTGAACTCAAGTAGAAACACGTCTTAGGGAAGACATGTAAGGGAACATGGGTAAAGGTAGGAGAGCAGGCTAACTAAGTCTGTAGCAGTGCAGTGAAACACACTCCAACAGGCCATTCATGAACTGGTCCTCAGAAGGCAGAGGGCGTGACAGTAAATCATAACCAAGTGAAGTTACCTCAGCAGTCCAGTGGGGAAGTGAGATGAAGTGCTCTAGATGCTTTCCTTTCAAGTGACTTAACTTACTGGCAAAGGTAGGGACTGACTTACCTTAGACTCTATGTGTCAAATTTCTTAAAATGAGCTAAAACACTTTAAAAACATGATCTCTAGAGTTTTTAAAGTTACTGTCATTTTCAGATTATCCTCTGAGCTTGTGTTTGTGTTTATATGTAATATGTATACCTGGCACTTATTTCAAGTAAAAAATATTTGTGTACTACTAGGTGCTCAGCTCTGTGCTAAGAAATTCAGTGGAAATGGGGAAAGGCTCTGCCTTCAAGGAGAACCACCACTACTGCCACTACTCACTGAATGAAATCACTACATGTCAGGCATTGTGCCAACTGTTCTACATTTATTTCTTCATTTGATTTAATCCTCACCCTAATCCCCTGAGCTAAGTATCATCAACCAATTTTCCAAATTGGGAAACCAAAGTTAAACAGCTAGGAAACCTGACTCAGGTCACACAAGCAACAGGCAACAGCTGGGATTCAAACCCAGGCCTGCCTGATTCCAAAGCTACCTTCTACCCCACAGTACATCTGGTCAGCAAAAAGCTAGACACGAACATGCTCTAAGAGTGAACAGTACAAGAGAGTTACACAGCACAGTGGAGAGCTAAGTCCTGGGATGTACAGTTAAGTGCCTTAGGATTCTGAGGAAGCCAGCAGAGGCACATGGTGAATGGACGGGCCATCATATATGCTGCTGTTAGTGGGTGAGCCTTGATGTGGTGTCCAAATGATCATACATCTGTCTGTCCCCTGGCCTCTGCCTTATGACTACTCATGTAATATTTTTCATTCTTTAGCCACTGATAAAAATGGAAGGTCAACATTTCTACTGTCATTTCAGTTCTTTCTTTGATGTGCACAGACTTCCTCTCTGTGCTTACAGGAAGTAAGTTTGAAATCCTCTAGGCAAATACTAGGTGGTATTTCTACTGTTTGGTATCTATATGATTTTTAAAACCCTAGCCTTAGGACTATAAGTTGCCTTTGCCCGGGGATCACTTGTCACTAACCTTGGCACCATGGCAAAAAGAAAGTGTAATGTAATGTCTGAACAGTATGTAATAATACTTCCTCTGTGCTGGTCTCCATGTACCAGAAGATCGTGGGAGTGAATGGACACAGTGTGCCTTTCATGTCTCAGCAGCCCTCCTACCAAGCAGCTGGCTTCTGAGTACTTCAGGTTAGGGCAGTCCCCAACCTTCAGGGCATGGTTCTGGAGCCCTGTGTCCAAGAGAGGGAGAAATATCTCCTTAGAAAACAGTGGAGACTCAGGAGTGTCTGGGATTTCCTCTACTGCCATGGGATTAGGGGAACATACCCATACCCTAGTACTTTCACAGTGAACAGGACATGTAACTGGCCCAGGGCCAGCAGGGCTTCCACCCAGCCCCGGAAGGTGTAATGGTGAGGTGCTGTCAGAATAAAATCACTGCTACCAAGGCAATGCAACAATGCTGTTCTCAGGGTCACATCTGGGATCCTGGATTCAGTTTTCAGTTCCCACCCACATCTGACTGGCCATTATGTACCAGGCTCTGTGCTAAAATGTCCTAGCCTCACATAATCTTGGGAAATGGACACTGTCTCTCTCTTACCTGTGTGGAAGCTAAAGCTCAGAGAAGTCATGTCTATGTCACAGAGCAAGAATGTTAGAGTCAGTTACAGTCGTAGACGGAATCGCCTGACGCCAAGTCTGGTGATGCCACAGACTCTCCCAGTGCGAGGTCAGGGGCCTTGGAATGCTGCTATTGTATAACAGGGGTTTGGATGGTCACCCTCATTATAATCAAGATCTTCAAGAGAAAAAAATGAATCATGTTGAAGGGGGCTATCAGAAGGCAAAGGTGGCTTAAGTGTTGCAATGAAGGGCTGCAGACGGTTGGCAACCTTAGGGTGGGGATCAGCTCTGGCTAAAGTGGGGAGGAGGGAAGGCTTCCCTGGGAAGGAGCAGCTTTTGAGGAAAACAAAAGCCCCTCAGTGTAGACATGGAGGCAGACAGACACAAAGAGAGGTACTTGTGTGAGAAACCCCTTAGGCAGGGGTTTCTCAACCTTGGTATTGACATTGTAGACCAGATAATTCTTTGTTCTGGGGGCCATCCTGTGTATTGTAGGTGTTTGTCAACATCCCTGACCTTTACCCACTAGGTACCAGTAGCACCTCTTACCCCACCCCCTTGTTGTGATAATTGAAAAGGTTTCCAGACATTGCCAAATGTGCCCTGTTGAGAACCACTGCCTTAGATGAAGATGTGCCAGCAAGTGGGGCCTGGCTGGAGGTGGGGGTGGGAAGAGGGGCCATGAACCAGGCAGCAAAGGGAGCAGATGATATGTGCCCCAAGTGCCCTCTCACTGACTCCCTCAGGCATGGACCTGACACCATTAGGACAAATGCAGCCAAACGTGATCCTAAAATGGGGGTTCCTCAAGGAGAGTCCAGCAGGGCCCTGGCTGGGAGGGGACCTTCTGCAAGAAGAGAGAAGGATTTCAGACCCAGCTTGGAAAGGGAGAACCTTACTCTCTTTTCTCCTTTCAGTAGACTGAAGCGACAGAGGAAGGCACGGGAGCCACAGAAGCCTGGAATTCCCAAACCCACTGGGGCTGGATCAGGAGAAGTACTGATCTGTGCTGTGTCCATGGCCGCGGTGTCATCTGTACCTCCACAGGCCATCTCCCATGCCTGTACCTCTTACCGTTAGACTGCTGCTGCCCAGGAAAAGCAGAAGGGAGGTGAGGTGCTTATCCCTGGGAGACAAGGGGGGAAAAGGAGAAGAGATGGGATTGAAAATGAGAGATTTTTGAGGCTCAAGAAAGATGTACTGACAGTTTATAAAGGGAACTGTTTCTCAATAAAGAGAAAACAAAGTAGAACTGGGTCTGGGGCTTTGAGGAAAGGAAAGAGGCAGAGAAATGAATATTTACCGAATGCTCACTGAGTGCCAGTTCTGGGTGAGGCATGTTGCGTGAGTTACCACATTCAATTTTCACAGCGTCATATAACACCTATGAATTGTGTTGAGTATTAAATTTTTTTATAGCAGAGGAAAGTGAGGTACAGGGAGACAAGTCATTTCTGTTTGTTTCCAGACTGGGGGGCCTCCTACACAACCAGAAGCCCCAGGCATGGCTAGCAGGTCCCTCCCCACCAGGCCTCCTCCGGCCTCTCGTTCCCTGGGAGCTGTAGCTGCTTGCTTTCCTGTCTGCTCCACTAGACTAGACTGTCAGGGGTTATGTTGTGGGTTCTGTCTCTCTGTGTTTTCTTAAGTGCCAGGCACAGGCCCCAAAACTACAGAGGAAGCAAGAGTTAACACTGAGGCAAACTAAGAACCCACCAAGGCCCAGCTGTGTGAATTTACAGCAGAACTAACTAGCACACCCAGTTACATAAGTGCTTCTCCCGCTATGCTCAGCAGCCACTTGAGGAAAGCAGGGCTTTCTTTTCCTGTGCTATATATAATCTCTGTTTTGGCAGGGGAGTGTGCTACAGTTCCACAGCTCGGTCACCTCGGTCACATTAGATAGTATTAATTTTTTCTTAAAGATTTAGCACATTTTCTTTTACTACTGATGCCACAAAATAATAATACAGCCTTAGCCTTAAGATTCAGATACTTTCCCCACATTTCCAACATTTTTCCATCTCAAAAACATTCTTTATTTCTGGTTCCACTTTGAGAAGCAACGGGAGGGTGAAAACAAGATGCCAAAGAGGCAGCTTGCAACATTCCATGATTATAGCCTTTGATGCTGGAACCTCAAGCCTCCAATCCCAAATGGGACAGTATTTCCCTTTGGTAACTAAATAGGAGCTGATCCATTAACCAAGAACCCTGTATTTACTGTATTTTGGATACAGAGTAGGTCAGGTTTGCTTTTTTCTGTATTTTTGATACAGAGTAGGACAGGTTTGTTTTTGGTTCTTTCCATCTCCTTCCTAGGCCCTAACCCTGGACCATATGACCTCATGATTGTAGAATGAATATTTCATAGAAAGAATCATTCATTTGTCCTGGGACTTGACTGAAGGTTTTTTTGTTTTGTTTTGTAAACTCCTTCTAAAAGGTTCTCTAATTAGTGAAAGTCATAGTTTATTATTCTAAAATGAATTGTTTTATACATACACACATACATATATACTCACTTGAACATTAAAGAATTTTTAATTAAGTATATTCAGTAATTTGTACTTTTGGCCAATTTGGTTGGACTTTCTTCCATAGCAACTCTTTCAGAATGGTGATATTTTAAGAAAATCACATAGCTGATGTTTTTATGGGATGACAGGTTAAAAAGAAAAACAGGGCTTTCATATATGAATTGTATTAGCATTAGCACTAAAATATCAGTATTAGTAGAGCTATTATTTATAGGCACAGCTCTTATAGAAAGTTATGCAGACATTTTGAGACTTGCCAATACCAGGTGGCTCAGTTCAAGCAAGTGCTATTCAAAGGTGGTGTGTCAGATAAAACTGCCTCTCAACCCTGACTCAGCAACCTCCTGGGGCAGGTCACCTGGGTCTTGGATGAAATATTTAACCTCCAAACCTCAGTTCTTTCTATTAAAATGAGAAGGAATCAGCACATACAATGTAAGGTCCACTATGCAAATCAGATATAGTATATGTGAAAGCATCCTTGATAAGCATGTTGAGATGCCAGCAGAAGTCTTGGCCTTTCTGCCTCCTTCCTTGTGCTCTGCACTCCCCAGTCACCAAGGTAGCCCCTGTGCAAAGTTCCTGGGCACTGTTCCTCTCCTCCTGTACACAGATTGCTACAATGACTTTTGTAACCTACATATAATATACACACACCCCTTCCCATACTATCCTCTGCCTCACAACCATATTTGCCTTTCCAAAATAACACATGTGATTCCCTGCAGGATAAAGTCTGCCCTCTTCATAGTCCTTTCTTAGTCTGGTCCAACCTGCCATTTCTGAGCTCATGGTTACTTGCAAAAACCTGCCTTCCCACTCCAGCTGTGGCCAGGCCATCCCCTGCTTCAGGCCCTTACATAGCCCCTATGGCCTACCATATAAACTCCAAACTGCTTCATATGGCATTTGAAACACATGTTATCTGGTCCCTATCCCTCTCCAGTTTCACTGTCCACCACTCCTTTCCCTCCTTATACTTTATAACCAAGCAATTCTACTTGTAGTGCTTGGGACCTCCATGCTCTCTTATCACTCTACAACTGTACATATGCTCCTCTATCTGCCCAGAGTACCCCTGTTTCTTGCCTCTATTTGGAAAATTCCTAGACAGTTTTCACATGTAACTCCAATGCCCCCACTTCCAGGACAGCCTGTCATTAAGTAATAACCCTGTGTCTTGTACATTTTTCTGTTATTGCACCTGCCACGCTGTAAATATTTTTCATGGTTTTTTTTATAATACACTAGACCACTATCAGTGTCTTCTTTGAGGGATGGACCCAGGACTCAGCCTTGTACAGAGGAGTCATTCAGGAAATATTTGTAGCTCCCAACCTAGTGGGAAGAGCAACTGGAATGCAGGGGCTACGTGCTACAACAGCAGTCTGTGACTGAGAATAGGCAGTGTGCGAATGCTACAATATTCCCATTTAAAATGTTAAGATGTTGGTAACTGCCAAAGCTTAGAAAAAGATATGCTTTTTATTTCGTTACAATGCTAACAATTCAATTACATTTACCTAAAGTCCATGGAACTAAAAAATGCATTTTTCTCCCCCAAATCTTGCTCCTTTACAAAGTTCCCTGCTCTGTGGAATGATTCGTGGGCAATCACTTTTGCAGTTTTTGGCGATGCCAGTTTACGGCTATGTTTTTCTGTTCACTGAACTGGCTCATTTCTTCAGGAGAACAAACTGTTCTGCACTGAAGCAGGAATTGGCTGGGTTCTAACAAAAAGATTTTTCCCCCCTGACAGTGTTTTTGCAAAAGACCCAAGTCAATTTATAGCCAAGTAACAAAAGGTCAGAAAGGTTAGTCAAGCAATGGGCGTAATTCCTGTGTGTCACAGCCAATAAAGGAAATGGGTGGGAATAAATAGTATGCAATTTTAACCTGAAATTATTTGTGCAAAACTATTATTGTAAATTATACAAAGGGGTCCGTGACTTCCAATATAAAGGATTTCTCACTCTGTTTTTTCTAAAAGGCATATTTACTGTGGAAGAACTGAGATGACCTTGAATTCCTCGTTCACAAGTGGAAAATGTCAGAAACTTTTTCACACTGATTTAAGAAAAAACTTGGTCATTGTTTTGCAGTCCTGAAATCGAAATATTCACATAAGAAATTAAGTATCTCTTAGTTAAATCATGATTAAATACAATTTGTAAGGTTGAATTTAATATAAAAGCTTTACTAAAAGAGACAAAATTGACCAAAAGGAGATGCTAAGGAAAGGCTCTACAAAGGTAATAGTTTATCTGTTTTGAATTCTAGAAGTGTGACAAACTACTGCATTATGCAACAAGCATAAGACAACCAGAAGAAATGCCTGCTTTAAAGCAGACATGAAGAACGGACATCCCCAGCCAAGCAAGTGGAAGACAGATAAGCAACAGCCTATACTGGATGCTCAGCCAGTCTCAAGCCCATGGGTCTGTTCCATAAGGAAGCCTTTCAGATTTCAAGGCTGTTGGAAGGCCCCCGTCATGATATCTACAGTACTCCTGACTTATAACAACCCAACCATCCAAAAGACAAATGGTTAAATAGAACCCTGCCATGGTCTAGACAAGATGGTGTAAACTGTTTCTCCCCCAACTTCCCTGCTAAGTACAATTATAAACCCTAAAAATAGCACAAGAGGCAACCAAGGAGAAGTTGGAAAGGTGGGAAAAGGAGAGGACCAGGTTAGGGATCCCGGAACTGGAAGAACAACATAGCAAGCAGGGCATCTAATAACCCCCACCCCTGATCCAATAGAAGAAGGTGGCAGGACTCAATGTTTCCCAAGCTCCATAGCAACAGAAGGCAAGCAAGGTAGGCTTATCTTTCCCCATGACAGAGTGAGAGTTGTGCTGACCATACCAGGCCAGCTGGCAGCACCAACAAAGACAGATCAGGAGCCCACTGACAATAAAACCTTCTGAGGAAGTACTCTCCCTCCCTGCAGAGTTCCCAGAAGCGTTCTTCATTCCATCAGGATAGAGACTCCCTTCCCCCAACTAGAGGTACCAGAGAGCATGGACTGGGGAAACTCCTTCCCACTATCAGCACCTGCAGGGACCAATGGGAGCCCCAGCTTCAGCAGATAAACCAAACAGACCAAAATAGTAACAACAAAGGCTCTTAAAAGTAAATTGTCACTGGAACCACAGCGTACAAAAGTAGATTCCAACCTATGTACTAAAACTAAATAAGATAAGTGCCTAGTATAATAAAAGATTTAAATAGGACCCAGAGTCTCCTAACAAAATAGACAAAATGTCCAGAATAGAACCAAAAATCACCCATGATATCAAGAATCAGGAAAATCACAATTTGAATGAAAAAAGGACCAACCAAAACCACCACCAAGATGAATCTGATGTTAGAACTTTACAAAAGATTTTAAAGTGGGCATCCTAAAAATGCTTAAACAAGCCACTACAAATTCTCTTGAAACAAATGAAAAAAATAGAAAATCTTGTCAAAGAAACAGAAGTTATAAAAAAAAACCAAACAAAAATTACAGAACTGAAAAATACAATAACAGAAATAAAAACTTGAAAGATGGGCTTAATAATAGAGCTGATGGAACACAGAATCAGTGAAGTTGAGGTTCGAGCAATAGAACTTACCCAATGTAAACATAAGAAAACTAATAGGCTGAAAAACAAATGAACAGAACCTCAGGCATTTGTGAGACACTAACAAAAGACCCAATGTCATATCATCAGAGATCCAGAAGGAGAGTAGAAAGAATGGGGGGCTGAATGAGTATTCAAAAAGATAATGGCTGAAAATGTCCCAAAATTGGTGAAAGGCATAAACCTACAGACTCAAGAAGCTGGGGGAACCTCAAATAAGATAAACCCAAAGAAATTCATGCCAAGACACATGGTAATTACATTTATGATAATTAGAGACAAAGAAAAACTCTTGAAAGCAGAGAAAAACAACACATTGCCTGTATGGGAACACCAATTTAAATGACGACAGATTTCCCATTTGAAACTATGGAGGCCAGAAGGAAATAGCACAACACAGCAATGCTGAAAGGAGAAATGTCAACCATGAATTCTGTATCTGGGGAAACAACAAGACTGGAGGGGAAAAAACATTTTCACACTAAGGAAAGTTAAAGTTAAAAGAACGTGTCACTAGAATACTACCCTTAAAGAATGGCTAAAGGAGGTCCTTCAAATAGGAAAGAAATGATAAAAGAAGAAAATCTTGGAGCATCAGGAAGGAAGAGTGAACAGAAAAAGAAATATGAATATATCCAATAGGCTTCTTTTTATGAGAATATAAATCATATTTTATGACTGAAACAAAAATCATATAATACCATCTAATATTCAAAACAACTATACTTAAAAGGGGAGAAGCAATGGAACCCAGATAGAAGGTTTCCACATGGTAAAATGTTGATACCAGTACACACTGCTGTAAGTCAAATACATATATTGTAATACCCAGAGCAACCACTAAGAAAGTGATACAAAGATATGCACTCAAAAACACTACAACTAAGTCAATATAAAATACTAAAATATTTCCAAGTAACAAAAAGAAAGGCAAGAAAAGAAGTAGAAGAATGAAAAATAGGAAACAAAACAAATAATAAAAGGACAGATTAAAGCCCTAATGCATCAATAATTACCTTAAATGTAAATGGTCTAAATACACCAATTAAAAGTAGAGATTGGCAGAGTAGATTAAAAATACAACCCAACTATATGTTATTCACAAGAAACTCACTGAAAATTCAGTGGAAGAGATGGAAAATAGAGTACTGTCTACATAATAGATAATCACTATTTAAAATTATGCTTATGAATAATTTTTAGCAATGCAGGAAAATATTTAGAATATTATATTTTATAAGGCATGATGATTAAGTAAATACTCAAATATTTTCTGTATAATTGTATATATAGCATGGCTTCACATTGTATATAAATAATTTCTAAATAAATGACTAAACAGAATGCTTTCAAGGTATCACTAACAGGAATATCAATTATCTTCATTATGCTTTCCTACATTTTTCAGATTTTTTATCTAAGAATGAATGGCTTTTCAAAAATTAACAAGTGGGGTGAGAAATTGGGGATCAACAGAGGTGAGGCTTAGAACCTCATGCCCCCCTGTTTTGAGAGAAATCTTCTACATCCGTGGATGTTTTGCTGCCCTCTTACAGCACTAAATTATGTTTTCTACCTTTATCTTGCATCTATCTACCACTTCAGCATTTTATTAAAAAATAATAATAATAATAAGGGAGAAATGTGGGATTCACACATAAATCAAGTACAAAAATCAAATGAATAATCATATCTGACTCGATTGTTTATAGTTCATGATGCATGATCAAAACTGAAAGATTCTGTGATATGACTGCCCTTGCACTGTTCACCATGTAAGAACTTATTCACTACGTAAGAACTTGTTCAACATGTAAGAACTTGTTCGTTATGCTTCAGAAGATTGGAGACTGTTGAGAGTTAGGCTTGGGGTTGATTAATGATTGTGCATTGAGTCCCCTATACAGAATTTTATTGTTAACAACCATTTAATCAATAAATATGAGAGATGCCCTCTCAAAAAAAAAATAGAATATTCTAAAACATGTTCTAGAGAAAAAAAAATGAACAAGTGGGACTATATCAAACTAAAAAACTTCTGTACAGCAAAGGACACCATCAGTAGAACAAAAAGACATCCTACAGTATAGAAGAAGAATATATTCATAAATGACATATCCGATAAGGGGTTGACATCCAAATATACAAAGAGCTCATGCACCTCAACAAACAAAAAGCAAATAATCCAATTAAAAAGTGGGCAGAGGATCTGAACAGACACTTCCAAAGAAGAAATTCAGATGGCCAACAGGCATATGAAAAGATGCTCCACATCGTTAATCATCAGGGAAATGCAAATTAAAACCACAATGAGATATCACCTCACACCAGTTAGGATGGCCAACATACAAAAGACAGACAACAACAAATGTTGGCGAGGATGTGGAGAAAGGGGAACACTCCAACACTGCTGGTGGGAATGTAAATTAGTTCAGCCATTGTGGAAAACAGTATGGAGGTTCCTCAAAAGACTCAAAATAGAAATACCATTTGACCCAGGAATACCCCTCCTAGGAATTTACCCTAAGAATGCAGGAGCCCAGTTTGAAAAAGACATATGCACCCCTATGTTTATCGCAGCACTATTTACAATAGCCAAAAACGGAAGCAACCTAAGTGTCCATCAGTAGATGAATGGATAAAGATGTGGTACATATACACAATGGAATATTATTCAGCCATAAGAAGAAAACAAACCCTACCATTTGCAACAACATGGATGGAGCTAGAGGGTATTATGAGCAGTGAAATAAGCCAGGCAGAGAAAGACAAGTATCAAATGATTTCACTCATCTGTGGAGTTTAAGAACAAAGAAGAAACTGAAGGAACAAAACAGCAGCAGATTCCCAGAACCCAAGAATGGACTAACAGTTACCAAAGGGAAAGGGACTGGGGAGGATGGGTGGGAAGGGAGGGATAAGGGGAAAAGGGGCATTATGATTAGCATACATAATGTAGAGGGGGGCACGGGGAAGGCAGTATAGCACAGAGAAGACAAGTAGTGATTCTATAGCATCTTACTAGGCTGATGGACAGTGACTGTAATGGGGTATGTGGTGGGGACTTGATAATGGAGAGACTCTAGTAACCACAATGTTGCTCATGTATATATTAATGATACCAAAAAAAGTAATATTAAAAAAAAGAGTGAATGTCTTTTATAATCAGAAAACAATGTTATTTAAAAGAAAAACTTTTCAATTAAAGCAGTCTATTAAAGATAACTGTTTTGTTGCCTGGGGAAGAGGAACTAGTATTTATCATTGGTAGCCATCATTAATGTGGATCTTTCTACTGGTGAGTTGACTGTCTACCCCTTCCTTGCTTCCCCAGAGGACGAGAGGCACAGGGCAGAAGGCACAGAAGCCCCAGAAAATGTTCTCTTTGCAAGCTTTGAGCATGGGATTCAGGGGATGGGGGACAGGGAGTGTGGAAAGAGCAGACAGCTGAGGGTGGGAACAGTGTGGACAGCAGAACAGGTCCGCTGGACACCTGCCTCCCTTCCAGCAGTCTCCAGAGTCACTGTCCTAGGTTTCCACAGGTCTGACCACTGAGCTGGTTCCCGTGTCACTCACTCCATCACCCAAGGCTACATGAGCATGTCTTGTCCTCACAGCCCAAGAGAGCCTAACACAAGTACTCCCATCATGCTGGGGGCTGCAGTCCAGGAGAGGAAATTCTTTTGTTGTATACTGCCACGTCAGTGTCAATGTAACACCCCCATCGTCCTTTCTTTTTTGAAGTCTCTCTCCAACTTTATCTGGCAGCCCTATGATAACCTTCCTACTATAAGAAGCCCAGTCCTTTTTCTGGCACTTCAGGTAAGAAACCTCCAAGTAATCTTCAATTCTTCCTTACCTTTTATTTGAATATACAATTATTATAAAGGAGATTCAAATTAAATTGCGGAAGGAGCAGATGTAATGATATCTAAGCTCCCCTATTAGAGATTTACAGTTCTTTTACCAAATAGTACCTTCATTTTCTTAACACAACTAACAAAGGAACTGGATTAAAGTCAAAGTTTAAAGTTCCAGCCAAGATTTTTTCATGTATAAGATGCCTCCTTGTCGACGTGGCTGGGGCCTTTTTAGCAGTCAGTGGGACCTTGCCAAGACTACTCCCACTTTTTACTGCCAGTTCTGAAAAAGTTGCCTTTTTCTCTCACTGAGAACATGGAATCCCATCTCTAGGGCCATATGGGATAACTCAAAGCCAACCTTGACTTTCAGGACTTGGTAAATCCTGCAGACTATTTTAGTGTCCCCATCTTTGTCATCTCCTACAGTTAGACTACCAACCTGATGAGGTGACATAATTTTACAAATACTCGAGCACATACTGGAGACCATATTTTCAAAATAAGCTTTTACTTTAGCGGTTGTCTTCCTTTTTTGGGCTAGAGTGGAAAAAACATGGACTTTGGAGTCAAAGAGTATCCCTATTACTTATTAGCTACACAATCTTGCAGCCTCTCCATCTATAAAATGGAAATAATCACGTATACCTCTTTTGAGGATTAACTAATATATCAGTTATAAAAATGCCTGGCATATCACAGTTATTCTTCTGGCTCCATTTAATATTCCTACCTTAGTTTCTTCTTTCTACCTACTTCTCATTTGTTGTTTTCTTGCTGTATTTTGTTGACCTGAATGAGTCACCTTAAATTTTTTGGAACAAAAAGCATATAAATATGCAATATAAAAATAGTAGATACTCCTCTGGGAAGTAGGGGTGAGCACTAACTGGGAAGGGACATGAGGCAACTTTCTGGGTCATGATAATATCTTGGTAGGAGTCTGGGTTACACAGATGTATGCATTTGCCAAAACTCAGCAAATGCACAGTTAAAATCTAACTATAATGAAATGTACAAATCTCACCTCAAAAGAAGAAAACTAAATAAATAATGACCTCTATTTAGTGAAACATATGCTGAAGCACTGAGAGGGAATATGTGAAACAATATAATAGATGGCTGAACACAGGGTAGGAAGCACAGAGAGTAAAATGTTAATGGTCAAAACCTGGTGGTAGGTGTAGGGCTGCTCACCATAAAATTCTTTCAACTTTGCAGTACGATTGAAATTTTCCATAATAAAATGTTGGGAAAATTTTCATAAGGAAAAAAAATGGAAGGTACGCAATACGCATTAGTTCTCTTCCCAAACCCTCTCCTGCTGTTACTCATCAAGCCCTCTGAATCCCAGCTTCCTCAGGAAAACAACTCGTGTGCCTTATGGGACTTTCGTGAGGATTAAGTAAAATAATAAACACATAACACTTAGCCCAATCCTGCCACATAAATGCTGTTCATTAAGTGCTAGCTTTTATTGAACCAGTACAGTTTACAATTAAAAGCATGGGCTTACAGTGTATTATTCTGGTATCAGGTAGTGGTTAGAAGCCCCGAGTCCTACTACCTGGGTTCAAGTCCCAACTCCACCATTCTGTAGCTTTGGGCATAATTCTTAACCTTTCTGTGCCTCAGTTTCCTCATGTACAAAAAAAAGGATGATTTATGTCTCTCCCTCCTAGGGTTATTATGACAAATGTGATAATATATATATAAAGTGCTTAGACAGTGGCTGGAGCAGTGTATGCATTCAATCAATATTAGCACATTCACTATGCTGGACATTCAGGGGGCATGAGGATGAATGCTTAAGTCCCTGACCCCTCAAGGAGTTGGTAATCCAGGGGAGGAGAAAGCCACGTCAACAGAAGCATTACAGAGTGGCTTGTGATGTGTCCCACAGGAGAACTGCTACCATGTGTTTGCAATACTGGAAAAACAAATGCATAATGACAACTGAATTAGACGAAGAAGGCTCCAAGGGAGTGGCATTTGATAATCTAGGACTTGAGGGCAGAGAAGGGAAAAAAAAGGTCAGTAAAGTGAAAGCACATGACACAGACAGCCTACTAGAGCTCAATAAAAGATAGGCAGGAGTGGGTTGGAAGATTCGTGGCTAGAGAGAGACTAGGGTCAAATGGTGAAAAACTGTGCTGATGAAAGTAGACTTTGTTCTGCAAAAGTACTTGGAAAAAATGATCACCTGTTCATATATGCCATAGGGTTAGTACAGGTGAGTCTTCCAAATTAATTTCAACCAATAACTTACCTTTGATTTTTCTGATAAATAAAAAATACTACTCTCATCATTTATCCATGGCACTCTTTATATAGAATGCCTAAAAATCATAACCATAACCATTTTACCAATTCAAGGAATATCTCTAACTCTGTAAGAAGGCCCAGAGCCTCTGGAATTGATTTAATTAGCACCACTCTAGTTGGTTCATTGCTGTGAGATTTAGCTTGGAATATAACCCAAGAGATTAAATTCAGGGAGAAATTTTCATGCAGCAACAGAGAAGAGCTGGCTCCCTCTGGACGCTGCCAGTTGGCCATGCCGTGCCATTCAGAGCTTTCCATGCCTTGGTAAATATGCTTCTGATTGCCATAGGCACTGAGCAAACCCCTAAGCCTTCCAAAGTGTCTTAAACACAGAGCTTGAGGGGAATGGTCAGGATTGGGGTAGGGCTCATGATTAAAGTCACCAAATACAGCTTCAAAATTATGTAAATTAAACATGTGATATACATGTGAAAACACCTATATACAGACACACTTTTATCTTGGTATTAACTATGCCTTTTTTAGTGGAGGCACTTCTGAGTGAGGTGGGTAGGTGGCCTGGTTCAGGCTCAGAGGAATAATGTCCTGGTCTGAGCGACCCATGAGGACAGGGCCCTTGACTGCCTTGCTTACTGCTGTATTCTCAGGATGCTCACAAAACATTTGTTGACTGAATAAGTAAATGGTCTAGTCCCCAGCATTGTAAGGTCAGAAATATATATACTTTTTACTTTACTGGATTATTAAATCCTTAATTGGGTGGGATAGAATTGGCTTAATACCAACCAAACTCAATGGAAACACACCAGATTTTTTTTGCCCCTCATTTTTAGAGGTTTATGACTTTCCAGGGGCCTTGGTGTTCCTGTCATTTACCCAGAGGTGTCCTATCCTAACATCTGGGAAATAGAACCCCTAATCAATTGCTGCCTGAGGAACAAATTTAAAGCC
Source organism: Manis javanica (assembly GCF_040802235.1). NCBI lineage: Eukaryota > Metazoa > Chordata > Mammalia > Pholidota > Manidae > Manis > Manis javanica. Next base: position 16,876,703 of record NC_133160.1, on the reverse strand, counting down.
TCTGAGGTTTTCAACCTGCATATGTAGCAGGCCCAGCTTTGCAGAACAAGCATGTCTCTCCCAGGACAGAGCAAGATGTACTCTGACTGAGTCCTCCCCTCCAAACCATCCTGGATCCCATCTCCTGCCTCTCTGCAACATTCTTCATTTGGACATGTTATAAATCCCTAGCTTTAAAGATTTTTAGTTGACAGGGCTTTAACTTAGCTGCTTTCTAATGACCAAAAAGAGACCTTCCTCTACACATGCCTCCAGAGGACTACTTGGATCTGGTCACCTCTGCATGGATGTGCACCAATTTCCAGGCCATTCTGGCCTCAGCAGCGAACACTGTGTGAATACCTTTGGAAAATGCTGGGAAATTAAGTGATATCTCTGGTCCCATGACTCTGTAATAAGTCCGGTTCAGAACTTCTTTTTCTCTTAAATGCAGTATCTTGCATTCACTAATTTTCTGCCCAATTGGCCTAATTTTCAGAAAAATCTCCCATCAGCATAGCTTTTCATTACTGTACACTTTAGAAAGATCTAGGAAATTCAACATATCAGGGATGAGCTTAGAGGCAACTGTAGAAGGTCATCCTCATCATTTACTCACTCAGAGAAGGGGACTTATGCCTACACTATTTTTTCTATTCTTAAGCCAGTTTCTACCCAGGACCAAATAGTTTCTCAAACCCATGATGGCTTTTCACTTAAAAGAATAATGAGAAAACAGAAAATTTTCAAAAGGAATCTTGTCAAAGGTTTCTCCTTTGACAAATTTTTTATTTTGAGCTGACTTTGGACTCATAGAAAAGTTGCAACAGAGAATTTCCATATATCCTGGACCCAGCTTCTCCTGATGTTAATATTTTCCATACCCATTGTACATTGAACAGAGCCAGGATGTTACCACTGGTACAATACTATTAACTAAACCAAAGACCTTATTCAAACTGCACCAGTTTTTCTACCAGTGTCCTTTTTCTGTTTCAGGATGCTATCCAGGATCCCCACTGTATTGGTCATTATTTCTTAGCCTCCTGCAGTCTAACAGCTCCTTGGTCTTTGCTTGCCATTCATGTCCTTGACACTTTAAGAATAGTCAGTTACTTGGTAAATGTCCCTTGATTTGGGTTTGTCTGATGTCTCTTCATGATTACAGAGGTTATGCATTTTTAACAGAAATACCACAGATGTGTTCTTCTCAGTTAATCATTTCATAAGGTTCATGATGTCAGTGTGTCTTATCACTGGTGTGGTTGACCTTGATCATCTGGTTAATGTGGTTTCTCCACTGTACTGTAAAATCACCACTTTTTCTGTCCTTACAGTTAATACACATGTTGATGGAGTTTATTTGAGACCATGCGAATTCTGTCAAGAGTTTCTTAAAGGACTACTGGCTCCCTCATTCACAAGCCTGTTGACTTGCCTTAAAAACTCTAAGAGATTACAGATGACCCTTGACAAGGATTAGGGGAGCTGACTTCCCAACACAGTAAAGTATCTGCATATAGGAACTGAGAACTGGAGCATATGGAGTGCGGATGGTCCTGGAGTGAGGCTCACACTCTCTGCCCCATAGATGACTGTCCACAACCTATACCTGTTTGACCAGAATGGAGTGTGTGTGCATGACAGCGAGTGGCACTGCAGGCAGCAAGGAGGATCCCCAAGGAGGAGGAGTACCAGCTGATATACAGGATGTTCTTCTCCATCCACTTGGTGGTCAGCACCGAGGAAGGGCGCCTGCCTGGCCTTCCAAACTAACCACTACAAACTCCATTATTATGAGACGACCACTGGGACCAAGGCTGTCATAAATACTGACTTGCACGTGGGACCCATCCGAGACGTGCTGCTCCACATCTACAGTGCTTTGTACGTGGAGCTGGTGGTGAAGAATCCCCCGTGCCCGCTGGGCCAGACTGTGCAAAGGAAGCTCCTGCACTCCAGGCTGGAGTTTCACACCCACTCTCTGCCCTTCTTCCCCACCTGGGCTGGCTGGAAGAAGCACCCTACCTCACCCCTCAGGAGAATCCCTGTCTGCCTGGGGCCCTTCCTAACCTGTTTCACCTGAAGGCCCCGTTGAACTCCCCCCTGCCCCTCCCAACCCCCCATCCCAGCAGCCTGAAGCCCACCCTGGTGCCCTCCCTCCCTCTCAAAGGAAGAAAGCCTACAGGAGTGCCTAACCAGGCCCTGTCTCCAGTTTTATCCCCCACCTGATACTTTTAGAAGTACAGAATAAACTTTTAGTCACCTTCAAAAAAAGAATAAATCCACATGTAACTTTTGGCTCCCCCAAAATTTAACTACTAATGTCTACTATTGCCCGAAACTCTTAACATACCTACTAATACTGTATTCTTACAGTAAACTGAGAAGAGAAAATGTTATTTAAAAAATCACAAGGAAGAGTAAATACATTCATGGTACTGTACAGTATTTACTGAAAAAATCCACATATAAGTGGGCCTGCACAGTTCAAGCATGTCTTGTTCAAGAGTCAACTGTGGTTATGATTTCCTCTTACTATTTCTGTCATGCAAGCATTTTCTTATTACTTTTTTGTTCAATTAGTTTTATTTTTCTTTTGTTTATAAAAACAGTACATCTTCATTGTCAAAAAAAAATTATTGTGGAGAGCACATAACCACACCTTTAGAGATTGGTACTTGTTATGGACTGAATGTTTGCATCCCCCCAAAAATTCATGTTGAAATTATAACTCCTAATTTGACGGTATTAGGAGATGGGGGCCTTGGGAGGTCATGACAGTGGAAGCTTCATAAATGGGATTAGTGCCTTTATAAAAGGGACCCCAGAGAGCTCTCTTGCCATTCCCCAACATATGAGGTTACAACAGGAAGAAAGGCCATTTGCAACCCAGAAGAGGGCTCCCACCAGAACCTGACCACGCTGGCACCCTGATCTCAACTTTGAGCCACAGAAGCTGGAGAAATAAATTTCTGTTGTTTGTAAGCCACTCAGTCTGCAGTATTTTGATATAGAGCCTGAACTACGATAGCACTGTAGCTACTTTAATCATATACAATAATCCAGTAAATCTTTCTCCCTCTTTAAATACCACTGGAGTAAGATCCATGGGCTTAAATCCTATTCACCAGGGACTTCAGGCAAATTACTTAATTTTGTGTGCTGACTGACCAGTATCTGTTATTCGCAGATGGGGTAAGCAAAATCAACAATGTTTTGAAAGAACTATTCAGTAAGGTAGAAATTAAAATGCTATGGCCTATATTTAAGGGAAATTAATTGAACACTGCTATGGGGAGGGTGAGGTCACAAAGTGGACATCTGCAATTCCAGATGTCACATCTGGACCAAAATTAAAATTGTTCATTGCTGAACTCCTTAAGAACTTGAGGGAATGCTAGCTGGTGCCCAGGATTTGCTTATTTCTAGTTTATCAAGTAAGGCCCAACAGTCTGTAAGTTTATCACTTATTTGTGTAGCCCAAATGACAATCAGGAAGAGATTATCTACTATTTTCCCCGAGAATAACAACAAGATCAGCTAAAAGCAGTTGAGCCATAACATGCATTAGACACGGTTCATTCTAAATGCTTCATGTGCTGTAGTTGATTTAACTCCCATCATAACCCTTAGTAGTAGGTATTATTATTACCTCCAGTTTACAGATGAGGAAACTGAGGCAAGAAGAAGCTAAGTAAGTTGCCCAACTCACTCAGCTAGTAGCTGGTATAGCCAAAATTCGAACCCAGGTAAGCCTAGTGCTAGAGCACATGCTCTTAGCGCTACACTCTACTGTTGCCAAAGAATGCAAGAATGAATTGTTATCGGGAAGAGAGACGTGATCTATGAACCAGAGTTCTGGAGGAAGCTGAGTTGAACAAAAGTGACAGAAGACAACCACCTCCAGAATGGAAAGACCTGAGAGAAGAAACAAGGAGGGCTCCCAGGGTCTCACACAAAAATCAGCAATCAAAGAGGGCCACTGCTTGGAAACATCTGAAAGCAATGTGTAGAAGGACAAGAGAAAAAAAAAAAAAAAGGAACTCCAAGTAAACAAATTAAATACGCAGATTACATGAAAGGGAATCCAGCAGAGTTACTTTTGATTTATTTTTTTTTTTGAGTAATAGAAACCCAGAAACAAGACAATCTAAGATATGAGACTCAAAGGAAAAAATGATGAGCAAACAGAATACCACTTTTATCCACTCCTGTCATCTGTAAAAATAAACAAAATGATGCCACCCCCAGACAGGTGCCTTCATCATTTAATGATGGCCATCTGTTTGTCTTCTTTAGAAAAACCTCTATTTAGGTCCTCTATCAATTTTTAATTGGATTATTTGTTTTTTTGGTGTTGAGTTGTGTAAGTTCTTACGTATTTTGGATATTAACTTCTTGTCAAATACATTATTTGCAAATACATTCTCTCATTCGGTAGGTTGCTTTGTTTTGTTGATGTTTTGTTTTGCTGTGCAAAAGCCTTTTAGTTTGCTATAGTCCCACTTGTTTATTTTTGCTTTTGTTTCCCTTGCCTGGGGAGACATACCCAGAAAAAAAATTACTAATGCCAATGTTCAAGAGTGTACTGCCTATGTTTTTTTCTTTCAGGAGTTTTATGGTTTCAGGTCTTATGTTTAGGTCTTTAATCCACTTTGAGTTGATTTCTGTCCATACCACTTTTATCCACTCCTCCCTTACCTTTTCCTCTAGCATCCACTTGGCATTCAGGCCTGGTTCGCAATCCCATGTACTAGCTTAGTAATAATGCCTTGGAGCCTTAGTTTCTTGGCCCACAAAGTAGGGTAGTAATAATTTCCACACACAGGCCTATTGAAAAGGTAACGCAAGCCATTTGAAAAAGCTCCCACCACCCCATGCTGAGCATGTATTACAGTGCTCAGTATGTTGATTTTCTGCACATAAAGACTGGCCTTTGTCAAGAGGCCATCCTAAGCCCATTTGTTTTCTGTCTTATGTACTCTCCCTGGAGGGGTGGGGATTTTATATGTATTACGGCTTTGACATCCCCCTCGGAGCAGGTGCATCTCACATATTTATCTCAGCCCCCACATTTTACCTGAGTTTCCATTCCATATTTCCAACTGCTCCTAGATATGTTTTCCTAGATGTCTGAAAGGTTTTTAAATTCAAGTTAAAATAAACTCTCCTCTCTCTCTCCAAATTAGTCTCTGCAGACCCCTCCACACACTTTACCCTTCTCCATAAGTTGTTCAACATTCCCACCATCTATTATCACCTTCCCTCGAACAAACAACAAATGACCCTCTGAGTCATCCTCTAATTCCCAGTCTCACCTGAGTCAGACACAAGTACTTTTAAATTCTGTCTCAAAACCCCTCATCTTCTCTTCTTCATTATCACCGCTACCACTTTGTTCAAGTCCCCACCCTCTCTCATCTGGAGCACTGCCACAGTTCCGTAACCAATATCTCCCAGCAGTCCGTGCTTACCTGACAGCCAGTTATCTTCCTAAAAACAAACTTGAGTACGGTACTCCCCTGATTTAAAACCTATGGGTTTCCCACAGGTTGGCCAGGCATTCAAGGTGCATCACAGCCTGGCCTCCAAATCCCTGGTCCAGTCTCATCCCGTCACTTGGGTGCCCTCAGGCTTTGATGAGCCTGGTACCTTCAGGCTTTCGCCCTTTTGCTTCATTCTCTACCTCACAAAACTCTGCTGGAACAGTAACACTCAGCTCCCGGAATACCTTCGCTGACTCACAAAAAATCACTCCCTCTGCCCTTCCCCCACCCTGTGTCTCCAGGACACCTGACACATCACAACATTTGCCATTGTTGGTTTGCATACATGCCACCTCCTCAACCGGAAAGGAGACCTTGAAGGCAGGGACACAACTGCCTGTATCTTTGTATCTCCTGTACATCGTTCCATGTCCTTCAGCTCAGACAAGGCCTCAGTTTATGGTTGTTAACTAACTGAATTAAGAGCAGCAAAATACTCAAGAGTACAAAGTTGAAGTCCAGAAGAATTAGTATAACTCAGAGAACAAACGTAAAATGTGGGAAAAAAAATTAATGGGGGTAGATAAGGCATAGGAAGAAGGGATGCCAAAACAGGGAGAAACTGATTTTCCTTATATGGAAGGAAAGGACAGTTCCTGCTTTTGCTTGGATGATAGTAAATAAATACAGAAACACGTTATTTCTAGCATGAAGAGAATTCAGAAGATTGTTCACCATTAAAATTTGTTTAAAGGTTAAAAGGAAAGAACATTCTGTAAAACAGAAGGTGTAACAGAAAAGAGACAGCTAAGAAATATAAAAGTTAAGACATTATATAGAGAAAACACTGACAAATACAATAGCCACCGTAAAGTAAACAGGGTAAATTCACACACAAGTAACAGAATCTTCAAGTTTGGTTGAAAAAAACACAAAACTCAACAATATTCTGCTTGTAAGAGGTAAGCTCTGAAATGACAATAATAAAGTAAGAAAATGTAACAAAATCACCACACAAGAACTCTATATAGAATGTAAAAAAGAGGACAAGCATTGCTTTAAATAAAATGCCAAAAAAAAATTGCCAAAAAACCAAAAATAGAAACTGAACACCCAACTAATAATCTTGAGAAATGAACAACCAAAAATGCCAAGAGGAGCTTTTTTTAAAAAAGAAAGGAATTAGATATTCTGAAAGCAAAAACCAAACACCTCGGAAGGACCTACATGAAACTGGCAGGAGGTGCTGCCCGTGGGAGAAGCTGATGCCAGAGGAAGAGTGAGGGGGACAATGGCTTTTTAGTGTGTCTTCTTGTACTTTTAAAGTCTTATATTTCAACTAAACGTCTCTGCTTTACAAAAAAAAAAAAAAGAAATGCATGAAATTGGAAAAATGAGATCTAAAAGTAGGCAAAATACTATGGATGGGCTAATAAATTTGGATAAAACTAAATAGGTGGATTTTCTATTAAAAATGTAAATTCTCTTTTGTTCACCATGTAAGAACTTGTTCGTTATGCTTCAGAAGATTGGAGACTGATGAAAATTAGGCTTGGGGTGGATTAATGATTGTGCATTGAGCATTGACTCCCCTATACAGAATTTTATTGTTGTTAACCATTTGATCAATAAATATGAGAGATGCCCTCTCAAAAAAAAAATGTAAATTCTAACACCAGCAAAAATAAAATACCTAAATAGACCAACATCTTTAAAAATAAAATAAAATAACTACATTACCACAAAGCAACTAGTCTCTGATGGTGTATCAGTGAACCCTTTTAAATTCCCCAGAAACAAACAATTCATATTATAGAGAAATCATGCTTAAAGCTGGTCAAGATGTAGGTTATCTAGTTCATGCTACTAAACTGATCTTAAAACTGGCTAAAGAAAATGGAGAGAGAACACTATAGACAAAGCTTACTTAGAAGTCATGCTCAAAAATTTAGAATAGTAAATAAAATGTAGGGATAGGTTAAATTTTAAAATGTCGTGTTGATGTGGGGGGGATCATGGGGAAGACAGTATAGCACAGAGAAGGCAAATAGTGACTCTGTGGAATCTTACTACACTGATGGACAGTGACTTCAATGGGGTATGGGGGGGACTTGATAATATGGGTGAATATAGTAACCACATTGTTTTTCATGTGAAACCTTCTTAAGAGTGTATATCAGTAATACTTAAAAAAAAACCTGCAAAAAAATAAATTGTCATGTGTCATTTCAACAGATATCAAAAATTCATTTGTTAAAATCCAACACCTGGGGAACCTTCTACACTGTTGGTGGGAATGTAAACTGGTTCAACCATTGTGAAAAGCAATATGGAGGTTCCTCAATGACCCACTAATTCCACTCTTAAGAATTTACCTGGAGAAAACATGATCCCTGATTCAAAAAGACATATGCACCCCTATGTTTACCACAGCACTATTTACACTAGCCAAGATATGGAAGCAACCTAAGTGTCCATCAAGAGATAAATGGATAAAGATGATGTGGTACATATATACATGGAATATTATTCAGCCATAAAAAGAAAAGAAATCCTACTATTTGCAACAACATGGATGGAGCTAGAGGGTATTATCCACAGCAAAATAAGCCAGGCAGAGAAAGACAAATACCAAATGACTTCACTCATTTGTGTAGTATAAAAACAGCAAAACTGAAGGTACAAAATAGCAGCAGACTCACAGGCTCCAAGAAGGGACTAGTGATTACCAAAGGGAAGAGAGTTGGGAGAGTGGGTGAGGAGGGAGAAGGGGATTAAAGGGCACTATAATTCACAATTACAGTATAGGTAGGTGACAGGGAAGGCAGTACAGCACAGAGAAGACAAGTAATGACTTGATAGCATTTTACTATGCTGGTAGACAGTGACTGCAATGGGGGCTGAGGACTTGATAATATGCATGGATGATGAAACCATAATGTTGTTTATGTGAAACTATCATAAGATTGTATATCAATGATACTTTGATTTAAAAAAATTTTTAATCCAATATCTAAATTCAAAAATTCTAAAACTCATAATAAAGATATGCCTTCTTATCCTTATTAGAGTACCTTTTTAAGACTAAATGCCAATATTGTACTTCAAGGAAGAAATAAGCTATGCAATCATTAAAAACAAGCACAAAATTAAGAAGCATTTTATCATCACTGTTAATTAATACAGTATCAGAAATTCCTTCCAATACAAAGTAACATGAAGTTGAGCATTAGAAAATATGTGTACAAGTTTACTTGTAAATAAACTTGTCTTACGCTATTTCTAGTTTAGAGGATTGATATACAAGGCCACTAAATAGTTTTTGTTCAACCTTATGACTCAAAGAATGAGCAAGCTGGAATATACCATATACTCTACAGGAGCCCTGCTGCAATTCACCATGAGGCAGGAAGTTCCAGAAGCTACAATTGTGGAAAAACTCCCATGGGCTGGGTGGCCCTGGGCTTGTGGACAAGGAGTGATGCTGCCATGGAACTAAGTCAGGATGTGGTGCACAGAACTTCCAGCATTATCTACCATAGATGACCCTGACTCCATTTCCTCCAGTTTCTTTCCAAAAATTTGTACTCAGCATACTAAAGGTTCTTAACTTTATAGCAAAAAATAATCTAATAGATTTCCTTTATTTAAAACACTAAAAGCAACAACACCAAAAAAAACCAAAGTTTAAGCTTTTGAGTAACTGAATAATAGACTAAATTGAGCTCCCAACTCAAAAAAACATATAAATAAAAACTTTACTAGGGCATATCTGTTCCATCAACTGAAGGCTATGTGCTCTCACACTGATTATTTGCCAGTCTGCTTTGTCTTCAGTATGACATTTAGCATTGAAAAGTCCTTCCCAGAGCACAGGCCACACACCCTCTAGCTGAGAATACGGCTTGGATAATTGGTATTCACACTAGTGTTCTAGTTTTTCAAGTCAGTCACAAAGAAAGCAGAGGTATAAGTTTTACACTCAAATTAGAGGTTGACCTTGGACTACATCCACACATCACAGAAGACAACATGCAACTCTACTTTTATAATACCATTAGTATTATAAACAGGTTCTTATCACATGGTCTAAGAAATCACCAAAATTGTGTATTTGATACAGATTTTAGGTTAATCCAAAAATAGAATCATTTAATCCAAGTTCAGCAACAAAAATCAAGGAAAGTGAAAATACTGTTTAACAGCAATACAAAGACTAAATATGACTTATAAAAACTTAGGCATTACAAAGTTATGGTAAATGATAGGGCAAGAAATTTATTAAAATTCAGAAGCATACTGCTTACTACCCAGAAGACATACTTTTTCCTTACTTCATTGGCTTCTCCAGGTTCCCTCTTCACTTTATGTAGCTTCGTATGCATTCTTAAAAGTTCACTTGCTGCTGCGCAGGCCAGCTACAATTCAGTCCTATAAAAGAAGCAGCATATCATCACTTCATGAGAAAAGAGAGGAAGTATATTCTAGGAAGCCAGTTATCCAATCTCATCAATCTCCTCTCCTAATTCATTTTCACCAGAACTATAAACAGAAAAACCAAGAGGGTGGGGAGAGTAAAAAGAGGTCATTAAAATACAAAGTGGCAATTTAAAATTATTAAAAATGCTAGTAGAAACTGAAAAATATAAACAGAAATAAGACAAACTCAACTGTCTCTGATAATAGATCTGAACAAGATCATCATCAAAAACAAGATCATCATCAAAATCTGTAATTTAAACACTTTCCATCAATGAGTTCCCATCTCTCTCTCTCTCTCTCTCTCCTAGCAAGTCTGAGATGGCTTAGCAGAAATTATAAAACTGACATCTGGCCTTAACAACTTCAAGGATACACTAAGGATGTGCTGTTTCTGATGCTCTTCCATTCAAAGCCCTGGGGTTTCCTGGGAAGGATTCAACATGTGTAAAAAATGGTCTAGAAGGGGAGTTCCAGGCCAAGGAACTATATTATCCTCTTCTTTGTCTCTGACCCTTATCTCTACGTTGTCCCATTCTGCCCAGTGCCAACAATGGGCACACACTAACTTGGTGAAGAAATGAGACAGTAGCTATGTTTTCAACAAACCACCAAACAGGCTTTGTGCCATCTTAAAATTACTTGGGAAATAGTTGAAAAACCATAGCTTTTGAGTTCGTTCTTTCTGTCTCAAAACATTCTTTTATTGAGATGCCCTTAAGCAGTAAAAGGGCGCTAAAGTGAGAACACAAGAGGGTCTTAGAACTTCAAACATAACAGTGCATCAGTACGCTAGAGAGGGTCAGGACTGTGAGTATTAGTGAATATAAACAAGTCTGTTCCTCAAAAAAGCACCCCTTACTAAAGAGGCCTCTAGTTATCTTGCACCATCATCCTTATATCTTTAATATACACATATCAAGCTTTTACTCTGTGCCAGGCACTGTTCTGAAGAGCTTTAACTACATTAACTAATTCAATTTTATAACAATCCTATGAGCCAGATTCTATTATTCTAATTGTCCAGATGAGGAAGTGAAGGCACAGAAAGGTTAAGTAAATTGTGCAAGGAAATGCACCACGCTGCTGTTCACAGGCAAGGTTCCTGGGCAAATACATTCTTGTGGTAAGTGGTAGTCTCCTCCCTCTATTCTCTTTCTTCTACTGCTGTCAAGGTATAGTAGCTCAATGTCTAGTTAAATTAGCTCTTGTTGGAAAACTTTCCTAATAACATACTGAAAAACACAACTTTTAATTCTCCGCAACTTAAAAACTGACCTTTTCTTATTTAAAAAAATTATCCAGTGGACATCACCAAGAGGAAATTATCTTAATTTTATGGAAGTCAGAGCAATAATTATAGAAAGCTGAGTACTCACATTCACCCAATCCTTCAGCTTATTACATTTATTCCAGATAATTTGCTATGCTTGCCAGATCCCTTCCCACTGTAAAATCACAAAGCCCTCACTCAAGCAAGGCATTTATTTATTGTTTTCCTCTCTAGGTCTGTTGATTGGGACATAATGCTAATGATGCCAAAAGCAGTGGGTTCAGTCCCCTACAAAGCAACTAGCTTTGTTCACTTCACGTCTACAAACTTAGCCTGAATGGTATATTTTGGGTCATAAGTGATCATTTATGAGATCACAAAAACTGTATGATGCAAATTTTTTTTGAGGTAAAACTCATCAACAAAAAATTAACCATTTTCAAGTGCACAATTCAGTGGCATTTAGTATATTCAGTGTTTTCAACCATCACCTCTACTTAGTTCTAAAACATTTTAGTCACACCAACATGAAACCTTGTATTCATTAAGCAGTCACTAGTCTACATGACAGCCAGCCTCAATACATCTGCTAGAGAAATACATCCACGTACAACGCAGGGGCAGAAGCAGGACTATAGGGCAAAAGCATCAACTTCATCACAAAAGAAAGCTTCACAATCACTGGCAAAACACTCTACCTTTTTGAGTACGAAGCTCTTCTCAATCTCAGGCTTTTTGCTAGAATCTAACGTAATGTCCCTCCTCAAAGCAAAATGAAACAGTTATAAGATAAAAATAAAACTACAGTTTTTAGTTTTTACACAAGCTATGCTTGATTGAATTGAAAACACAGTTTTCTTTTTCTGACACCAGTTCCACTGACAATAAGATGCACTTGTGATTGTTTTAGGAAATGTCACAAAAATCTCTAGCAGTGAGGCATAGCAAACCATCAGAAAACCTTACTGCAATTCCATATGTACATTTGAGATTCTTTAAAAATTACTCTTAATTTTCATAAAACCAAAAGCTGCCCAATCTCCAAATAATATGAATTTATTTTAAACATGTTTTCAAATTAAATGAAGGAACCAATCAAACACACGTTCAGATAACATTTTAAAACAACCCAAGCCCCATTCAAGGTAGTAGTTTTACCAGCTTCTACAAATAAAAATGAAAAAAAGCAGAACTATATTCCTTAATTGTTACTTTAGGAAGAAACCCACTTGGTATCATCCATTCAATTTTCCTGCCCACACTGGAAAGAACTTTCCCGACATCCTGATGCTATAAAGCACATGGGTTCTAACAGTCACAAGGTAACTAAGACTAAAGCCACAGTTATGAGATCACAAAAACTGTATGATGCAATTTTTTTTAATTGAGATAAAACTCATCAATATAAAATTAACCATTTTCAAGTGTACAATTCAGTGGCATTTAATATATTCACAATGTTATTCAACCATCACCTCTACCTAGTTTCATAACATTTTAGTCACCCCAACGTGAAACCTTGTACTCATTAAGCAGTCATTACCATCCCCCCTGCTCCAAGCCCTGGGAAACCACCAACATGCTTTACGTCTCCATGGATTTACCTATTCTGGACACTTCGTATAAAAGCAATCACACCACATGTGACCTTTCGTGTCTGCCTTCTTTCATTTAGCATGATGTTTTGAGGTTCTTTTACATCATAGCATGTACAAATACTTCATTCCTTTTTATGGCTGAAAAATATCCCATTACATGGATATATCACATTTTGTGAATCCATTCATCCAATGATGAACACTTGGGTTGTTTCCACCTTTGGGCTACTATGAACTTTTGTGTACAATTGTTTGTTTGAATACCTGTCTTCAATTACATTGGGTATATATGTAGAAGTAGAATTGCTGAGTCATATGGTAATTCTACACTGAACTTTTTACGAATTGCCAAACTGTTTTCCACAGTGGCTATATCATTTTACATTCTAGCTAGCAAAGCAAGAGGGTTCTAATTTTTCCACAACCTCACCAACACTATTTTCTGTTTGTTTGGGTTTTTTAAGTTATAGCTATCCTTGTGGGTGTGAAGTGGTTTTCTCACTATGGTTGTGATCTGCATTTCCTTAATGACCAATGCTATTGAATATTTTTTCATATATTTACTGGCCATTTGCATATCTTTGGAGAAATGTCCAATCAAGTCTTTGTCCATATTTTGTTTATTTATTTATTTTTACATTGTACAGAATTTTTCTTTATTAAGGTATCATTGATATACACTCTTATGAAGGTTTCACATGAAAAAATAATATGGTTACTACATTTACCCATATTATCAAGTCCCCACCCATACCCCATTGCAGTCACTGTCCATCAATGTGCCCATATTTTAACTGGGCTGCTTTGTCTTTTTCTTGTTGAGTTTGTAAGAGGTTTTTTTTAAATATATATTATGGATACTAAGCCCTTATCAGATGTACAAATATTTTTCTCCCATACTATAGACACTGTTTTTTAACAATAGTGTCCTTTGATGTACAAAAGCTTTACATTTTGGTGAGGTCCAACTTATCTATCTTTCCTTCTGTTGCTTGTGCTTTTGATGTCATTTCTAAGAATCCTTTACCAATCTAAGGTCATGATTTACCTTATCTTTTCTTCTAAGAAAATTCGATGGATGATACTAAGTGGGTTTCTTCCTAAAGTAACAATTAAGGCATATAGTTCTGCTTTTTTTTCATTTTTATTTGTAGAAGCTGGTAAAACTACTACCTTGAATGGGCTTGGGTTGTTTTAAAATGTGATCTGGACATGTGTTTGGTTGGTTCCTTCATTTAATTTGAAAACATGTTTAAAATAAATTCATATTATTTGGATATTGGGCAGCTTTTTGGTTTTATGTTTTCTTCTAAGAGTTTTGGCTCTTACATCAGGTCTTTGATCCATTTTGATTTAATTTTAATATATGGTATGAGGTTGGGATGCAACTTCATTCTTTTACGTGTGGATATCCAGTTGTCCCAGCACCATTTGTTGAAGAGATTATTCTTTCCCCTATCGAAAGGTTTTGGTACCCCTGTCAAAAATAAATTGACTACAGATATGTGGATTTATTTCTGGACATTCCATTCCATTTATTGCTCTATATGTCTATCCTTATGCCAGAACCACACTGTGTGATTATTGAAACTTTTTAAAAATTGGGAAGCACAAGTCCTCCAACCTTACATTTCTTTTTCAATATTGTTTTAACTATTCAGAGTCCCTTGCAATTCCATATGAATTTTAGGATAACTGCTCCATTTCTGCAAAAATGGCTGCCAAGGTTTTGGCAGAGACTGCATTGAATCTGTAGATAAATTTGAATAGTACTGCCATCTTTATAATATCAAGTCTTCCAATCCATAAACTTGGGATATCTTTCTATTATCTGACATAATTTTTAATTAAGGTAATATAATAACTTTCTTTAGTTATCTGTATCCCTATGATAATGTACTAACAACCTGTAGTAATTCACAAATATGAAGTTTATACTTGCCATGGAGAGCCCAATATTCATATTCCAAAAAGTGAGTGTCAATTATTCAGGGCTCTACTTTTTGCTTTTGTCTATGGAAATGGTCTAAATTCAAGGATTTTTCCCTTCCCTTACTTATAATTTTTATTATCTTCAGTTCCTAATAAAGAAACTGATACACATGAACCTTATAAGTTTATTGATAAGAGTAATTTGTTTAATAGACTTTATACAATGTATCATGAACTCTTTTTCATATAGTTCAAATCCCAAAAAACTGGTTATGAAACATTAGCTCAAACACCCATGGTTAATTAGAGCTGAAAGTATCAACTATAACTAGGAGAGAGGGAAAGAAAACTTTAAAAAGTCTTTCCAACCAAAAATGTTTTGCTAATGTCTATGAGAGAAAAATTGTCTGAAGTTATAAATGTAACTTGGGCTGGACACAATCTATTGTTTGCTCTCATATCAAAATCAGAACTGAAGACAACATAGTAACCCAGGAAAAATAACTGTGGTTTTTCTTAAGACTAGCAATTTCTAGGAAATTACATGTTCCCCAAAAGTGCAAGTCATTGTAGGACTAGTAGCTTATTAGTTTGAGGGGCAGTGATTGCTTTGGTTCCCATGATTGGTATCAACTTTCCAAAGTTTCAGTTTATACCTTCTCTCAACATATTGGTTAAATGGGACTCATGGTCCAAGGTGATCTAGTAATACTAAAAAGGATTTTAAGAATCAAACTGCTTATAAATAACTTCAATCAGAAAATACCATCTAGTGTTGAAATAAACAACTAGCAACCAAATACTGGGGAAAAGAAATCCAATTCCATGTATTTTGTCATCCATAATGAAACCAAAGGTATTAAAGATATCTTCTGGAAGGTGCTCAAGGTCAATGCATTGGCAGGGAATGTTAGCTAGTGTAAAGTTAGAAGATCTGATGTTTATTTTGTTTTGTTTTTTTCACCCAGAAAGTTTAAGTTAAAGAAGGCAAGGAAAAAGGAGGCAAGGGATAAAATAACTTCTGGGCAAGAAATGGGGGCCAAAAGATAAGCAGGTAAAAACCTGACATATGAGATAATAAACAACAGTGTAGGGAAAGGACAGGCAGGCCTACGGTGTACATGGAGTGGACTGTTTGCTGTCTGCGTCCACTGCTGAGTGTCAGAGGATCCTCCCAGCAAAACTGATCAGTATTAACATCCATGGTAGACACACTATAATGGCATGAGTTATGCCATAACTCTTCTAGAACTGGAAAGCCCTTATGAATACCTGTACTTCTCCCTCCACCCATCCTCAGCTGTTTGCACTCAGTTAACCTGAACTCTGGGTCAAGATTCAGGGACAGATGGGATAAAGAGGCAGTATTCAAGGAATTCTGGGATAAAGGCCACATTACCCTTGGCTGGTGGTGGCAGAGTGGGAAATGAACTCTACAAGAAATGAGATTGAGTGAGGGTGCCGTGCCCTACCCTGTCACAGAGAGATATACATCCTGGCCTCCAGAACTCTCAGTTCCTGCTCTTGGGTAACAAGCTGACTACCTGAACCCTATGTTAGCCACTGGAGTTCGTAGGAATTTCTTTCCAGTTATCAAATAACATACCCAAGAGGCCATGGATTTTTAGGTAGCTGGTACTGGAACAGCAGTCAGGGAACACACAGCAAATGCTTCAAGTCACCTGGTACTCCTCACCCCCAAAAGGCCCAGCAGAAGTGAGCCCAGAGGGGTGCCTGGGCAGCACTTGCTGCAGCTGGTAGGGGTGGGAAGTGCCACTCAACTTGCAGTGTAGTCCACACTCAGCATTCTGAATAACCTCAACAGCTGTGATTTGGACCCAGTGTGGTAATGGTGCCCTTGGTCTCCCCGACTGGTGCCCTGGGCTCTTTTACTGCTTAGCTTTTTCTTTCTTTGTTTTTTCTTTTTTGTGAAAGGAGCTTTGTTAACTTGCAGGCCTGCCATTCTGTGCCCAGGAGCTGAACTCCTGAGGCATCTGTCCTGGACTTGGCGGGCTTGGTTTTGTTCTCTGCTCTCTTTGTGGTGGTCTTAGTTACAAGCAGCTGGAAACAGACCCTTAACTATGGGGCAAATGCTTGATTTGAAAGAATTGCTTAGGCAGGGAAAGAGAAGCAGCATGGCAGGCTGAGGTTTGTGATGTGGCTACAGACTAGCATCCCTGACTGTCAAATAACCCAAACCTGGACACACCCTACATGTCTGTCAACTCGAAAATGAGTGAACGAAGTGTGGCATTCATGCTATGGAATACTCTCAGCAATTAAAAAGAAAGAATAAGTTGCTGATATGCATAATATGGATGAGTCTCAGAATTATGTTGAGCAAAAGGAGCTAGACATAAAAGAGAATATTACTCATTTCTCTTTATATAGAGTTGTAGAAAGAACAAAATTAACCTATGATGTGAAAATCAGAATAGAGATTTCCCTTGGGTGTGATGCCTGACAACAAGGGGGCATGAAGGAACTGCTCTCAAGTGACAAAAGTGTTGTTTATTGACTGGGCGGTATTTATACAGGAGCAAATGTCTGCCAAAAGTTATTGAACTATACATTTAAAATCTGCATATTGTGCTGTATGTAAATTATATCTCAATTTTCAGAAATAAAAAACTTTAGGAGGCTTTATGGAAGATGGCAAAAGACAGTTTTCCATCATGTTGCACCTATGTGGCTGATATTTTGAGAAAGACACAAGTTGTCTGAAGTACTCAGATGCTTCTTCAGACAAAACAAAGTTAAATCTCTTTAAAATAGTATAGAAATTTGTGTCAATATAGTCATTTAACTCTTAAGACTGAATTACATAAAGAAGTCCCTCAAATTTCTCTTACTCTAACATCCAAGTCAAATATTTTAAGTATATATGAAGAGCAGAAAGAGAATGGAAAGACTAATTTGATATTGTTAATGTGCAAAAAAAAATTTCCCTTGATTATAAGAGCAATACACAGTCACGATAGGTAGGAAAACTGGAAAATACAGAAGAGTAGATAAGACCAGGGGCAGAAAACTCATATAATCTAAATCAGTAGCATAAAGAAGAAAGTTGAAAGTCATCAGAAAATATCCACTACCCAGAGATAAGCACTGTCTACATTTTGATACACACACACACACACACCTTTTTAATCCAATTGGGGTCATAGCATACATATTATTATTTTTTTCACTTACATATATATTATTATTTTTTTCACTTACATATATATAACATTTTCCATGTTATTGAACATTCTTTACTTTTTAAAAATTAATACTGAGGTTAAATATTGTCATGTGATTATTGGCAATTCTTATTTCTCTGAGACAGGTTGGCAATTTAAAAAATAACATTGACTTTTTTTCTGATTATAGTATACTTACAGCACAGGAATGTGGAAAATACAGAAGAGTTTAAGACCATAAGGGGAAAACTTACATAATCCAAGTAATAAAAACAATCACTACTGTTAATTTTTACTTTTTTTGCACAAATATTTTTTTTATAGGATTGATACTCTGGATAAATCTGTTTTAAAGTACAACTTTTTTCACTTAGCATCATTAACAACTATATGAGCATTTTCCCTATGTCAATAAAATCCTTCTAAACATGTGTCACCTTCATTTTGTTTGTAGAATTTTGTTAGCTGTGTAGATGCACCATAATTTAATAATTACTCAGTGTCAAGCACTTAAATATAGAACATTCATTTTATTTTATTTTGCTTTTGTTTTTATTTACTTTATAATGTGGAGATAAACATCTCTGCGTATATATTATTGCCTTAATCTGTGATTATTTCCTTGGGCTAGACTGTTAGTATTTGAATCCCTGGGTCAAAGAGTATGAACATTTTTAAGGCCCACATTGCCAAACTGCATTGAAAGTTACTCAGTTTGCATTCCACAAGCAGTATATAAGAATGTCTGTACTTCTACATCCTTGCTAACATTAAATTTTCTCTTTCTCTCTCTCAAGCTCCCCACCACACCTCCCACCATAACACTCCCCAAAACACACTTTGCTAATTTGATATGTGAAAATGGTTTCTCACAACTTTAAGTACATTTTTCACTAATGGAATGAAATGGTTTTTCATTTGGTTAAACCACCTATAAGTTCCTCTTCTATGCATAGTCTGCTAAATTCCTTGGATAGCTGACACTTTTCAGAGGTAACCAAAAAGTGTTCGGGGATTTCTGGCTCATAACAAATAATGGAGCATTTTAATGTACTTCTCCCCTCCCTCAAAATGACAAATCTGAAAGACTATATAACAGTAAGTATACTATAAAAAATATAAAAGTAAGATTAAATCCATTGTAGCACTGGTAACAGGAAAGATGCCACCAGGAGAACAGTAAGGAATTCTGGGGGAAAAAAAACTGAATGATTGCAGTGCTAACCATGTAGAGGAATCTTCAATGTGAACCAAGCAAAAAAAAAAAAGACTTCTAAAAACCTGAGTGTGCCCAAGAGAAGCATGGGGGAAAACAAACCCAAACTCAGAGACAGTGCAAGTGGAAGTGGGCCAGGACTGTCAAGAGAATAGTTAAAGATCTATGGAACAGCTGTTCTCAGAAAGGCTCAGCTGTGAGACCAGCTCTCTGTAACACAGTGGAGGATCAGCAGGAGGATCCACCCACTACCAGCTAGGACTGGAGAATCAAGAAATAGCACCACAAATGACAAGGCACACCCACCCAAAATCCTAGCCATTCAGCAGGACCAGGGTTCCTGTACTCTGAATTTACTCCTGGAAGAACAGGTCCAACTTGTGCTGAGGGAACCTGCCACAGTTACCACTCTGATCACACAACTAGCGTTCTCAGCCCAGAACGCACATCAGAATTCTCTGAAGAGCTTTTTAAAATGCCAGTTGACATACAGACAACCAACAGACACATGAAAAGGTTTTCAACATCACTAATCATCAGGGAAAGGCAAGTCAAAACCATGATGAGAATTACCTCATACCTGTAACAATGGTTATTATCAAAAAGACAAAAAATAACAAGTGCTGAAGAGGATGTGGAGAAATAGGAACGCTTGTGCCCTGTTGGACAGAATATAAGCTGATGCAGCCGCTATGGAAAACAGTATGGAGGTCCCTCAAAAAATTAAAAATAGAACTACCATATGATCCAGTAATTCCCCTTTGGGTATGTATCCAAAGAAAATGAAAACACTAACTTGAAAAGATACCTGCCCCTCCATGTTCACTACAGCATCACTTATAATAGCCAAGATGTGGAAATAACCTAAATGTCCAATGGATAAAGAAAATGTCACTCAGACACACACACAGTAGAATATCATTCAGTTGTAAAAAATGAGATATTGCCATTTGCCACAACACGGATACACCTTGAAGGCATTATACTAAGTGAAATAGGTCAAAGAAAGAAAAATTACCATATGATCTTATATGTGGAATCTAAAAATGTAAAATAAAATTTTTAAAGTTCATAGATACAGAGAACAGATAGGTGGTTGCCAGAGATGGGGTTAGGGGTAGGTGAAAACGTTGAAAGGGGTCAAAGTTTCAAACTTCCAGTTATAAAATAAATAAGTCATGGGGATGTAATATACAGCATGGTAACTATTTCAACATTAGTTGATTTATGGGTACCGATTTCAACATTAATACTGTATGCTTATTTGAAAGTTGCTGAGAGTAGATCATAAGAAAAAAACAACTTTTTAGCTGAGTATGGTGACAGATGTTAACTATACTTGTGATCATTTTGTAGTATATACATATATTGAATCATTATGTTGTACATCTGAAACTGACCATGTCATATGTGAATTATAGTTCAATTAAAAAAATAAAATAAAACTGGATTGCAGTAATATATACATATCAATAGTCTGGGCCCCACACCAAATCCAACTGAATCAGCATTTGTAGAGGTAATGAAAACTAAGCATATGCATTTAAATACTCTCCAGATAATTTAATTCACTGACCACTGGTCTGCATCCTCTTTTATAAATGTGAACAGAAAACCAACTAAGAATAAGACACTATGAAAAACAATAGATTGAACAGTAACACCAAATTGGGCAAAGGAATCAAGCCCATAGGAAACAGGATTAACAAAGGAAACAATAATTTCAGTATTCTCTGAAAGATCTATGAAGATACCATTTCAAGGATCTATGTAGATACTTAGAGGAGGGAAGCAACACTAAAAATTACCAGTGGGGAACAAAGAAAAAGGCACATATAAATTACCTTAATTCCTCAACAGCGGTCTGAATAGGAAGAGAAGCATGACCAATGATACAAGTACTGGTCTGTGAGATTGAACTGATAAACTCTCCCAAACCAAGAGACAGGAAATTCTCCGAAAACCAAGAGGAAGAAAGGAGAATAAAGATAGATGATCCAATATATAACTAATATACGTCTATTTTGTACAAAAGGAAAGAATGGAAGGAAAGAAATTACCAAAGAAATAGCAGGACCAAATTTCTAAGTAGAAGAAAAACCTGAGTATTAATGTTGAAAGGGCCTATCAATGGTTTATAAAAACATTGATAAAAGAATCACCTACATACAACTTGGTTAAAGTCTTTAATTGCAAAAATAATGAAACTCTTGCAATCTAAAGGGAGGGAGGATGGTGGGAATGCTAACCATAACAAAATAAAAGTGAATATGTGCCAGACTTCTCATCTATGACACTAGATGCTAAAACACAAATGAAGAAACTTCAACAAAGTTTTGGAGAAAAAATAATTTAAGACATGGAATCCTATATACCCTTAAAACTATCATTTAAATATGAAGGCAAAATAAACATATTTGGAGGCATGCAAGAGCTCCATGAAGTTTACTACCCATGCATTTTGTTGGGGGGAGAGGAGGAAAAAGAGACTCAAAATCATAGCAAAATTTTACTTTAAGAAATAAAAGTAAATTTGGGATATAAGCATTGTTAATCAAAGAAATAAGCAAAATTTATAGTTAAATCTCAATTATTGATCAAATAGATGTGAAGTACAATGCAACTGCTGAAAAGAATTCTTGAAAGAAAACAGGTATAGTATTGAAAATTAATCAGAAACTTTGAAAAAATTTGGGAACCAAAGGAGTAGGAAAAGAGAAGCAGACATAGATTTAAAGTCTTTTCTTATTTGTGAAGGAAACATAAATGCTATTTAAAATATGATACCTACAAAGAAAGGTAGGTTCAAATAAAAGGATGCCCTGCTCCAGGAGCTAGATGGATGGTGACAAATAGAGGTGATGGGGCTCAAGAGGATGTTAGTCATTCCAAGGTCATGTCGCTTATAGCCTAGCCTTGCAGACCAAATTGGGGATTTAAAAATTTTATTCTTAGTGAAACAGAAAGCCACTTAAAAACTTTAAGCAGGGGAGTAAATCCATATTTGATTTGTGTTTCCAAAAAGATCACCTGGCTAAAGGGTAGACTGCATGGGAGTCAAGAGTGGAAGGTGAAACAGAAAACAGATGGCTATTGCGGAAATCCTGGGCAGTGGTAACAGTAGCTTGTGTTAGGGTGCTGGCAGTGAAAATCGGTTTTCTCTGAGCTGGAGGTAGGATCAGCAGGCCTAGTGGTGGAGTGGGCATGAGAGACAGAGTTAGCTTCACTGTCCCAGATTTCTGACTTGAACAGCTAAGTCCACGAAGGTACCATTTGACCAGATGGGGAAGATCAGAGATCAGCAAGTTGTCAAAGAAATACTAAATACCCTTTCAGTGCTTTTGCTCTGGGATAATGTTTCATTTAAATTCTAGATGCTGTGATATGCTATTAACACCAAAGGCAATCACATAATTTCTCTTCTCATCTTCCCTACCCTGAACACAAATTTTTACGCATATTTAACACTGTGGAAGCAATGCCTCTGAGGTCCATTAGACACTATTAGGCTCTCAATACCTCTAATGAGGTCCTCCTCTAAGTGATGGTCAAACATCAACTCTAGAAACTTAGGTCCATTACATTCAGTAAAACTGGGAAAATACGGAACCTAATAAAATGTAGTGTCTCATGATTACTTCTCACTAACATTCCCTAAAGGTAATTATTTTGACCAGCTTGAAACTGACACAAGTAATAACACTCAAAATTCAGTGCAGTACCAAATATACTTCACAACTCTTTAGCATTCCAGCTGGGAGTGGGGAGTGGGGTTGGGGGAAGGTATGTGCATTCAAGTGCCAGTAATTTTCTATATCCTGGAAATAAGATCTCTCCCCAACCTCTATCTGTCCAGCTATAGTATGTCCATAATATGCCTCTAATGATGGCATTACAGAAATCTCCATTACAAAGTCCACAATATGGAGCTTTGGCTATCCACTAACTATACTGTTGAATTACTTCCTATGAAAACAAGGCGGCCCACCACAAAGGGCAAAGGCAAGTACATCTCCCAGGGAGGCAGTTGCTGAACATTAACATAACTTATCTGTTGTCACTGTGAATCAAAGAAAAACACATGAAATCACATTCTCCAATCTCCAACGTGGATTGTGTTCAGGACACAGCCTCTCTTAGGACCAGTACATGGAAAATCATAGAAAAAAGTCTTGGGCAGGAAAAGGGTGAGGAGAGAGGCAAAAGGGACTAACTTTATTCTCTACACTTGCAAGTTTTTTTTTTGTTACAAGTATATATATATATTTGTGTATTACTTATGTAATTCTAAAAAGAAAAAAAAAGGTTATTACACAAAAACCTTCACTTCTCAAACCTTTGTAACAGGAAAGTTTCCCCAAAGTAACAAGAAAATTGTACTTGCTTCATAACATTACAATAATGTCATATACAAATGAAGTTACATAATGTCACAAATAAGGAAGGCTTACTACATAGTTAAAGAAAGAAATAGAGCTGGTGATCAAATAAATGAATTAAAAACATCTGCCATATACAAGGCACCAAGAATTATGCTGTCCCAGACTCTCTCCTGCTCTGTGCTCTCTAACGGCTCACATTCCCTTGCCGACTTACCCTGCTGCAAATGTTTCAGGTCCCACCATACACGCCAACAATCCTCAAAGCCAGCTTTCTCTCAACCACAGAGCCAGCTGCCCTCCAGATATCTGCTCTTGGATGGCCTACTGTTTCCCAAGCTCAATATGTCCCAAGCCAGAATCATCATCTCTCTCAGACCTGATCCACTCCCTTTATTTCCATGCTTGACTGCAACTTTAGAACCACTCACTCATGAACTTCAAATTTCCACTTTTTGCTCAGTGCTATCATCCCTTTGGCTAGAACAGTGACTGGCACACAGTAGACACTTTGTAAATATTTGCTAAATGAATACATGGTTAAAATTGTATGCTATAATGTTAATTCTACATATTATAACTTAAGGAACTTTACAAATTTAGAAAACATAATTACAAGTTTAGAAAACTACAAAGATCTTGGGATGTTTCCCTAGCGAGTGCCTAAGTTTACTGAAAGGGTCACAAACTGGAGGTCTGTAGGCAGAAACTGGACTGCAGAATACACATCTTAGCTGGCCAGAATGATATCTGGAAATAAAACGTTGTACTTACAGACAAGACCCAAAAGTTTCCCATAAGTTAACTACCACTTCTGTCTTACAATAGACAAATTTTCATCCTTTTTTATTATATCCTATGACCGCTGGTCTACTGATAAACATTTTCCATTACCAGAGGTTCTGCACAGTCAGAGTGACTGTCCTCAGTTATCTTTAAAGCCCCTTTGAATTTTGGGGCTCTATAATTTTTATTTAACTGTATGTATTTTGCAATTATTTAACATTAAAATGTTAAATAGAATAGATACAGATATTTGGAAGGTTTTACAAAGAAATAACAGTTTATAGACATGCTAATTGAATCTAGCAAATATTCTTGAATGTATAACCATTTCTAGTCATCACCATGCCACTAGAGTTTCAACTGTAGTTTCATGTAATGTGCTTCCAATTTCAAGTTCATGAATGAGTGGCTCCAAAGTCACAGTCAAACAGAGAAGAAATAAAGGAGCTCCTTGTTTTATCACAAATTTGAATTTAAAGGGTTGGTTACATCATTGCACTGAATACAGATTGGTGTCTCCTTTAGTACATCTCATTTTATTCATAAAGAAGGCATCTGTCTTCCTGTGGGCAACATACCGAGGACATAATCTTGTTCTACCAAAAGAAGTATTAAATGTATCTACAAAACAGTCCAAAATTTGTATTTTTCCTTTCAGCAGTTTTAATATTATTTAGTATTGTCATTTTTTTGATACAATTCCAGATGCTGCTGAAAGTTTTCTGTTCCCTAATCACAAATAGTAGGTGGTCAATAAAAGTTTGTTGAATAAATAAATAGATAAATGTAATTATATAGGCATTCACCTTTATCCTTGCTGTAATTTTAGCAAAAAAAACACTAAAAAGCAAAAACAGACTGAAAACAGTAATAAATCCAAACATATGTTGAACAAAAGCAATATTATACTAAATAAGAGTGGACTTTCAAGATGACCAGTTTGAAAGGAAAGCACTCAAATGTTTGACAAAGTTATGCCTGTTGGAAAAATCTGCTAAATCTGTAGTCACAGCTTTGAATGTTATTAAGCTACTAAAATGCCAAAGCCTTCCTTTAAAGACCATAAGTCTATAAAGGAGTAAAGGATAAATAACAGCTTGCTTTGTTGAATGCTGACCCATGTACCAGGTAATACGCTTGGCATTTTATACACTTATTTCACTGAATCCTCAGTAACACCCTGTGAAGCAGATGCTCGGTATCTCCATGCTACTGATGAGGAATCAAACGCAGAGAGGTGAAGGGACCTGCCTTAGGGCACACAGTGGCAAGGCCGGATTTCAACATAGACTATTGCTCTTTGCCACTTGGCTATGCTGGCAGAGCCAAAGCTTCTCTGTTCATAAAATTGCCAGGGCAGCTATGAGGTCCAAAAAGCATGCAGACAAGCAGTTAAATATACCATCTCCTTTCCTGTGTCTCCTCTCCCACTTTCTTCATCGAGGAACCTCCCATCCTGGGCAATGCTAAACTGTAATTTGGGAAGATAAGCAGTGACTCAGCAATTTACCTCTTCCCTGTCTACAAGTTTGAGGAACTTTAAAATATTTTAATAATTTGTGGTATTGTTTGATGCAGGCCACTGAAGAGGAATTAAACATATTTCTCATAACTGGGGAAATTAAATATACTGCCTCAGGTCATATGGTTAATAACTGATGGAGCTGAGTTTTGAACCCAGGCTTTCCTCTCAACCCCATGTAGTTCCCCCTCCACTACTGGAAGGGGAGTCACATAATCTCAAGACGGGTTACCCACATTAAAAAGGGAAGCTCAGAGAATAGAATTCACACAAAACTTTAAGAATATGTGGAAATACATCGCTAATCATCAGAGAAATGCAAATGAAAACCACAATGAGATATCACCTCACACCAGTTAGGATGGACAACATACAAAAGACAAACAACAACAGATGCTGGAGAGGATGTGGAGAAAGAGGAGCCCTCCTACACTGCTGGTGGGAATGTAAATTAGTTCAACCATTGTGGAAAACAGTATGGAGGTTCCTCAAAAAACTCAAAATAGAAATACCATTTGACCCAGGAATTCCACTCCTAAGAATTTACCCTAGAATGCAGGAGCCCAGTTTGAAAAAGACATATGCACCCCTATGTTTATTGCAGCAGTGTTAACAATAGCCAAGAAATGGAAGCAACCTAGTGTCCATCAGTAGATGAATGGATAAAGAAGATGTGATACATATACACAATGGAATATTATTCAGCCATAAGAAGAAAATAAATCCTACCATTTGCAACAACATGGATGGAGCTAGAGGCTATTATGAGTAGTGAAATAAGCCAGGTGGAAAAAGACAAGTAATCAAATGATTTCACTCATCTGTGGAGTATAAGAACAAAGCAAAAACTGAAGAAACAAAACAGCAGCAGACTCACAGAACCCAAGAATGGACTAACAGTTACCAAAGGGAAAGGGGCTGGGGAGGGTGGGTGGGAAGGGAGGGATAAGGGGGAAAACGGAGCATTATGACTAGCACACATAATGTAGGAGGAGGGGCATGGAGAAGGTAGTATAGCACAGAGAAGACAAGTAGTGATTCTATAGCATCTTACTACACTGATGGACAGTCACTGTAATGGGGTATGTAGTGGGGACTTGATTATAGGGGGAGTCTAGTAACCATAACATTGCTCATGTAATTGTACATTAATGATACCAAAATAAAATAAAAAAAAGAATATGTGGAAAAGATGAGAAATGTTGCCAGAGAAATGTAAATCCAGAATAACACAATGACTTTGCAGAAGATAGTAAGAGCAGCATTTGTAAAATAAGTGTACTAAACCAAATTAGTACAGGTCTGGAAAGGCTGGCTAGATCAATTTTTAAAATCTTTTCTAACCAAAGATGGATAATTATGATAGAAATGACTACATTTTTCTTTGCTGATAACTTAGCAAACACAGAGCATCAGTACTATATGAAAGCTATTGCTATGTAAAAAACATAAAAGATATGTCAAATATATCTTCTAAACCTATAACAATTTTATATGAGCCACCAATTAAAAGTAAAGTGTGAATCTAAAAAAAAAAAGACAATTTTGAGCAATCAGGGTAATTTTAACATAGTCTTAGATGATACTAAAGAACTTGTTGCTATTTTTAGGTATGTTAATGTCCTGATAGGGAGTTTTTTAAAGTATTATTCATCAATCATTGTTAACACATATAAGTTATAACTTTTCAACCTGGATTGAATATAGGCCTTACTGCTTATTTTTCACTGAAATTAAAGCAACTTAATTATTATCAATGTTGAAACAAAATTTTTGTTGCTGTGGTCTTCCTCCTCTGATCGAGGTTTCCTAATTTAATGTTTAGTTACAGGATTAAACTTTTGTGACATAATTGAAAGACACTGTCTTTGGTATTTAGGAGTTAGAATTATCTAAACATATTAATCCCACTGGTAGAGTAACTGCCTCATTGAAACTAATAACACTTGATTTTGTTTGTTGAACAGAATTAGAGTCAAATTGTCTTTTATGTAGTTTGAATGAGAACTTACTTATATTTATCTAATTAAACTGTGGACATACCATAAAAACTTCAGTTATGTCCCAGAATAAGTTTAGAATATTTAGTAAAGGACAAATTGGAGATTAACACTGAATTCATCCAGAAGAAGTCCACTGTTTTGTGCAGGTGATGCCATTTCTTGATCCACATGCCAGTTGTATCAGTCCACCCAGTTTGTGAAAATTCAACAGCCTCTATACTTACGTTCATTTTTCTTTACATGTATTATACTTCAGTAAAAAAGTTTTTAAAAAAATATTTCTCTGAACCTTCTGCATCTGTGGATGTTTTGTTGCCCTTGTCTAGCTTGGATTAATACTTAGTCTATAGGCACAGACCTGATCATCTACATTTGCCCTCTTACAGCACTAAATTATGTTTTCTACCTTTATCTTGCATCTACCTACCACTTCAGCATTTTATTAATAAATAAATAAATAAATAAGGGAGTAATGTGGGATTCACATATAAATCAAGTATAAAAATCAAATGAATAATCATATCTGACCTGATTGTTTATAGTTCATGATGCATGATCAAAACCGAAAGTTCCTGTGATATGACTGCCCTTGCACTGTTCACCATGTAAGAACTTGTTCACCATGTAAGAACTTGTTCGTTATGCTTCAGAAGATTGGAGACTGTTGAGAATTAGGCTTGGGGTTGATTAATGATTGTACATTGAGTCCCCTATACAGAATTTTATTGTTGTTAACAACCATTTGATCAATAAATATGAGAGATGCCCTCTCAAAAAAAAATATTTCTCTGTTAAGTTACATACTTTATGTATTATACATACATGGATTGATAGGGTATCTGGAATTTGCTTTGAAAGATCAAAAGATGAGGGCTCTTGGTATGGTGGTAGGTAGGAAAGAGGATGAAGAGGGGTGGGAAATGAAACGAAATTAGAAAGATGTTGATATTGTTGAGATTATGGGATGGGCTCATGGAGGTTCATAACACATTTCAAATGAAAATTACTATAATGAAAAAAATTGTTAAAGGGAAGGGATGATTGCTGCTACAACTGTGCTTGCTTGCATATGAACCCCTAAAAGAACAGAGACATCTGGTTGACCATGGAAAACCATGACCATGGGAAGGGAGGAAGTTAATAAGTGAAGCACTGTGGCAACATGCTTACCTGTCCCCCATATGCTCAAATGGTGACCTTGGGGTTTAAGGGCTTTGAGAGCGCACAGGGAGAGAGGGGTTTTTGATATTCAGTGGGCAGCATACCTTCCAGGGGACTGGCCACACCTACTATATTCAAAACAAAAAGGTAACCCATGTAGGTAAAATTTAATGGATTGTATGATTCTGTGGAGGGTGGGGGTGAATGGGGGCTGTTATGACAATTGCAACCACCAGGCTATAAATTGCCATGACTAGTGCAATGGGTAGAGTGCACTTTGAAAATGAGTCTGACATCCTCTCCCCTCAAGAACACTGCAGCCCAGAGGCCTGCTCAGGGAAGGAGAATGCTATTCAGTCTTCAAGCACAAACTTTGAGCTCAGAAAGCCCTTTACCCCTAGGGCTGCAGAACAATTCAAAGCAAAACTTCTGTTTCAATAACTTTAGCAGTATTCTTCTTTCTGTTCATCCTATGCCTTTGAGGATATAAGAGGTCATCTCACAAAGAGGTAGAGAATCCTTAATGCAGAGACGAGCCCTACTGACTAGGTCACAATGAGCTCTACAAAATAAGCAAGCATGAATGCTTGGTCGTCTAAATTTTCACATAATAATCATCCCTTGAAATAACCAAAAGTCTTGGTCACAGTGTTATCAGACTTGAACAAAGGGCAAAAGAAAAGCATTCATTCCCTAAGCTAAAAGATTGAAAGTTTAGAGAAAAGGAGGATCAGGTGCTCATGACCTCCCCACCTTGGGAGTTAGTTCTACGGAACTCACTAATCTACTACTGCAAGGTTGCCAGCTGCATGAGTATCTTTCAGTTTAGGAATGTAATTTCAACACTGCATCCATTTTCTCCAAATTCCAATCAAGTAAAAAAACCTGGATGCCCCATAACATTTCTTACAGAAGAATTTTATCAGTAACACTATACTTTCTAACCAATGATTTTTTTAAATAAAAGTATCTATTTAGTTCTTCTTTGAGTAAATTTTTTAAAAAATTGAAATATAGTTGATACGTGATCTTATATTAGTTTCTAGTATACAACACAGTGATTCACCAGTTACCCACATTATTAAATCCTCATTCCAACTAGTGTAGTTTCTATCCGTCAACATAGAAAGATGTTACAGAATCATTGGCTGTATTCTCCATGTTGCACTACCATTCCCATGACCCACTTATATTATGACTGAGAATTTTTGTGCCCCTTTATCCCCCCTCCACCCACCCATCTTAACTCCTCCCCCATGGTATCCACAAGTCACTTCTTAGAGTCTGTGAGTCTACTGCTAATTTTTTCATTTTATTTTTAGAGTCCACAAATAAGTGAAATCATATGGTATTTGTCTTTCTCTGCTGGTAACTTTTTGGTATATGAAAATGTACTAGATTAATAATTTTTTTAAAAAGTGATCAGAATACATTGAGTGCTTTATCAAGTGTCCAGATGACAAGAAACTTGAAAAGATACCAAATGCGTTGGATAACAGCTTGCTGGGCTGGTAAAAAGGGTCCAATCAAAGGTACTGTCTTATGGGTCCTGTGCAAGGGTCCAATGCACAGAAAGGTACACAACCCTTGGGAGCTGGTGCAGCATCGCCACTCATGGTTTCTTCATTTATCTAATGAGATAGGAAATAAACCTCTGCGTATAGAGTCAAGTACCTGCATCGGATAGTTTCTGTTGGAGGCTCTGATGGGTACAGCAAAGCTACTCAAAATCTGATGTGAGAGACTTGCAGTGTCACCTAGGAACTTGTTAGAAAGAAAGAATCTCAGGCTGCACCAGACCTACTGAATCAGAATCTGCATTTTAACCAAATTCCCAGGTAGTGTATATGAACACCACAGTCTGAAAAGCATGAGGATTACTGTCAATTTGGAGGGATGTTTCCACAGACCCTTCCATAGGCCTCCCTGTTCCTCATTTTTACTAATGGCTCACATGAGAGTTCTGAAGAGCCCTCATCAAACATCAAGTGACATTACTCTAGAAGGAAACACTCAGTTGCACAAGTATGTATGGGAAGGGACCAGGCTTGACAGCAGGTCATGTGAAAAGATATAAGCAACTGGGGATTTGCTAAAGAAAAAAAAGTATTGCACATTTGAATGTATTGCTGCAGATCTGGCCACTTATTATGACAGAATGACAGCAAGTTGTGGCCACAGACTGGGAGGGAAAGAGATCTGGAGAGTCTATCATGAGGAATGGCTACACTGGAGGATATGAAACCTGAAGAAGAGGCAACTAAGTGAGGACATCACAGTTGTAGTCACATATTTGAAGGACTGTCTCAAGACATTTCATTCTACAAATGTGTTTTTAAGCATCTGCTGTGTGCCAGGCACTGTGCCAGGAGCTAAGGACACAGAAAGCAAAAACTAGAACTGATCTCTGATTTTCTGAATTTTCCTGATCAGTGGGAAAAACCTGTCTGTTTTTCCAGAAAGCAGAACTATGGCCAGTGGAAGGTAAGTGGAAAGACAAAGGCACCATATCAGGAAGCCCCTCTGGCCAGAGGGCTCCAGCTTTGCAAATGAGGGAATAGAAGTGGCCAGGCTCCCCAGGGCTGAGCAGAATGAGTTAAGGGGGGATGACCACCTCCCAGAGAGAAGCTCAGGGGACTACCAGGCCATAACTAATACTTCAGGGTTACAGGATAACTGGGGCCAATATCATTAATCAAACACAAGATTTGTTCAGAATTATACTACATTGAATTTAGCCAAGAACAAATGTTTTAAAACTTAATCACAGCTTAGGGTTCCAGCTGAATTTTGTGTGTAAATATAAATGATGCCTAATTTCTTTTTTAGCAAAAAATTTTAAAACCTAGGATTTAAAATGAAAATCCACATTAACATTTTAAGCAATGACTCTGCTTAATTACTCATTTTAATTGTAATCTCGATTTTCTCTGAAACCCTAAAGCTATTATATAATTTTCCTTGATATACCTTCAAAGTTCATCCCACTTCTAAGAAATTATCCTAAAAAAATAACAATTCCTTTCTCTCTGCCAGAAAGAACAAAAGAGGGAGGAGGTGGGGAAACCAGATGTATGAATATGCAAATGAACAATGTTTATAAAGAAAAATAATAAATAAACCACTTAAATGTTCAACAAAACCACCACTGTCTTTCATGGCATGAAAACAAATAAGGAGTAATATCCAACAAGTAGGAAGATGTTTAAGGTAAATTGATAAACTAGTATAAATAGTTATGAAGTTATATAGCAACATGGAAAAATACTCATAAGACAAGAAAACCATATAAACTTGCACAATTCCAGCCATGTAAAATTTATGCATGCATGTAACAAAAACTAGGGGAAAAAGTTTGAAGTTCACTTTTCAGGGTGTTAGGATTCCTCTTTTTTGTGCTTAAAATTTCTATTTCACTGCTAACTGTCCAATATTTTTACAATGACTGTATCAAGAACCAAATTAATTTTAGCTCTTAAGTATAATAATGTACATTAGCAAGAAATGAATTAACAAAGTTGACACATAGTTTGATCTTGATGGTCAATTGGTTGTCTTTTATAAAGATATTTAAGTACATAAACAACCAAAAGTAAAAGATAATGAGATTCATGTTATGAAAGGTGTTTAACATTTGTGGAAAGTAAAAAGGACTTTGTACAGCAGCCGTCCGTGAACTTTGGGTCAAAGCAAAACTAAGCTTCTGGATCCTATTTTGCTTTTCACCTTATTTGATCTCACTTAACATCTTTCACGCCAAGTTGAGTTTTTTTCCTCCTCTTTCCCCTTCTCTTCAAGTTCATAGATGGGAAGAAAAAAAATACACAGCAGCTCTTTTACAGTCCTCCCATGCTCTCCTAGCAATGCCAGGAACTGTGGCTTTCTGGAACAGGCCAGAGTCAGATGCTAGGGATATCTGGCTTCCATCTGTCACCACAGGGATCACCAAGACAGAGCCGACAAGAGATTTGGGTTCAAGTTTTCCACATCTATAACAAGAAAATACTACTTGCCCCAAAAGGTGATTGTGTCATGAGAAAAGTCCCTAGCACATGGTGATGCTCAAGAAACACTTATCAGGTCCCTTTTCCCACCTTCTGCCTCACACACACACAGTGCACACACTCAAGTTCTGACCATTCTGACACTGTGCAGTCCTGATGCCTAACATCTTCCTGTTGCTCCTCCAGATGCATGCTCCACCTTCTCCACTTTGCTCTCTGCCCTGGCATTCTGATCTTTACTGATCACGTCAATAGGCCCCTGTGCCCTTTGGCTTCTGATTGCATTTGTCCAATGCTGAGTCCCAGAAAGAGATTAAAGGAAAGAAATGAGGTGGAGATGGCAGGTGAGATTAAGGGGATTCATTCCACTTGGTTGGGTGTATCCCACAAGCAAAAGTCACAGATCCTCTCAAGGTGGCCTCTTCTCAATGACAATCTCCTCTGGCTTCTAATAACCACTTCATCCACGTGTCCCATCAGAGCTTAGAACATCGGGGTTCCTGCACTGTCCCTTGAAGTTTCTGCTACATCCTACACACATCTCTTTAAGTAAACTCTCAGGAATTATCCTTAATTGAGAATACCAACTTCTCCTGTTAGGACTCTGAGACACTATTTACAGCATTCTAGAATCATTTACACCTGAATCATAGGGAGATTGGGCAATTCTAGAGCTCATCTCAGGCTGAGATGCACAAATAGGCTGGACATGACGATTCTGTGGTACCAGACTCACAGACTAGCCGGCGCTTCCCCAACAGGCCTGAAGTAGTCCCACACCTGAGCAACTCTCCTCAGACCACAGGGCAATTAATACCGGTTCCCAAACCCATGGGGACCTGTGAATTGGGGGAGAAGTTCTAGGCAGACCCACATTTTAATTTCTCAGTCCAAGCTCAGTTACCAAGACCAGTTTTACCCCAAATTAGTAATGGTGTCCAAATCACCAATCTCTTAGGAACTGGGGGAAGGGGAAACAACAGCCTTCCAAAGTCCCATCCCTCCAACTGCACCACTGTTTCAAGTGTGGTGTTGGGAGACAAGGCATAAGAACTGACTCCCCAGGACCAAAAGGGCTATTTTAACCTCTGAAAGAGTGGGAAAAGAATGTGGAGTAACCAACTCCCTGTTGCCCTCATACCTTTCTCTCCCTCCCAACTCCCAGGAAATGAACACACTGAGGCCCACAGAGGGTAAGTATGTCAGGCAGAGCCAGGACTGAATACAGCTATCTGGCTGCCAGTCCACCTTTAACTACAATAGCATACTGTCTCCCATGTGGTCTCTGCTAGCCAGTTGCCAAAACAAAGGTTCGGTCCTAACCTCCCATGATGGCATTAGACTTGTACTGCTTTAAGATGGACTTATGGAGTCTGGAGAAGCCCTAGTCATCCCAAGACTAAAGAACTCACAGAGCTTAATCTCTTTGTATTGGGTCTGGAGACATGGTACAGAGGACCTCAGTTCTACCGAAGGCACCCACTACATACAGAACGCTCTTCTAGGTGCCCTGGTGAGTTGCAAAGAACCATCTAATTCTTCCTCTTTAAATTTTACATTTTTGTTAGGAAGACTGGATTGCTAAATATGAGGCCCAAGAGAAGGGAGCTGTTCACAGAGCTTTACCCAGCAGAAAGGTGTTTGAGAAGCATAACAGTGGCATATTAACAGCTCAAGGTCTAGGCCGCAGGGCAACATGTGAAACCTGGGACAAGTCCCAAGCTTTCAAAGCCTCAGTTTCTTCATCATTAAAATAAGGTCAATAACAGTATCTGCTATTAATGATATCTTTATTAACCAAGGTTGATGTGAGTATTACACTAAATGATATGTGTAACATTCCTTGCACAGTGGCTGGCATGTAGTGAGGGCTCAGTCAATGCTAGCTCTTACTATCAGACACGAGTGAAATTACTTAAGTCTCCTCTGGCTTACAGTAATCAAATTCTATGGCCTTTTACCTGGCATTTTACCTGCACCCCAGGACTTAAAAGCCTTTGTTTTAAGGGGGAGTATATTACAATATTATTAGAAGCATTTTATTAAATGCTTTACTATTAAGACCACTAAGATAAAAATATTCCATTAAATAGGCATTTTAAAACCTCCACTCAGAGGTGGGTTCCATGAAGGTGGGTTTCAGCTAAGAGTAAGTTCAGTAAGAGATTAAGCCACCAGTGAAGCTAACAAAACCTTGGGATGATCTATTAGGATCACAACATGTAGAAAAAAAGAAAGAAGTTACATCTGAAGAAACCAGGGATCGACACTCTGGAGAGAAGGGCTTCGGGGACAAAAGGGAAGATGAAAGCTGTCTTCAAGTACCTGAAGGGATGTATATGCTGTATAAGGTGGGAGAGACTAAGTAAATCCAAGAGGTCAAAAGTCATAAGACACAGCGTGTAGCTTCCTGTGAGGAAGAATGTTCTCCAGCTAACAGAGAGGTCTCCTACATAAGGGGACTTGGCATCTCACCAGTGGACATACTGAAAAACCCTGTGCCACTTCCTAGAGAGTCTGAAATCCTAATGTCTTGTTTGGACACCAGAAATAAGTATAAGTGGAATCAATAGAGTGCAGCTCATGTATACAAGCAATTCTCATCATGATAACAATAAAAACCTTGAGAAAGTAATATGGGGGCTCAAATGTAACCCACTATTACACATACTTAGGCAGTCTTATATCACTTGAGAGATGTCTATAGTTAAAAATAAATAACAACAACCTCGTACTGTTTTTTCTTAAAAAATAATCAGCCCAGGGCTATATCAGAAAGGCAGAAATATAACCTGTAGCATTATTTGGAGTAATGAAGCTAAGAGTTTCATTTAGACAAAGGCATCTCTGCTTTTTGCTCTGTTAGGCTCAGAAAACTAAACACTGGGGGGAAAAATCAAGAAAGATTCTAAAAGTCAGGCCACTGAGAAGAAAGTGATTCAACATTTTATTTTCTTTGTTCTGTCTCCCAAAAAAGATACAGTGGATTTGGAACTGAAAGAAATACAAAAAAGAAAGAATTCAAAAGAGTAGAAAAAGGCATTTGAAAGAGAAGCATGAGAATTTAGTGACACTAACTGCCCAGAACCTTAGTGAATTCCAGGTGTGCCTTGTACACCTCAGTGTATACTTCTCTGTCTCTCCCCAGCTCTTCTTTTTCATTCACACAGTGAGCTGGTCAGCAGGAGGGAAGGACATAAACGCCAAGGCTCATGCTAGGTTCATCGGCTTATCTGCTGCCTTTGAAGGCTGTCAGAATCCCACTCAGGAAAACGTTAGTGCTCACACCATGAAGGCAACTGTAATGTCAAACCCAGAACTGTGGAATCACAAAATATGAGGCTAATGTATAAGGCTTTTGAGGTGGGAGTGAGGGAGTGGAGACCCAACTACCACACAGTGCACGTCTTTGGAAGCTCTTCTAAAGTAACTCATATTCCTAAATTCTCAGGGTTTTTTTCCTTTCAGAAGATGGACACAATTTCTTTGAGTTAAATTAATTCCTTCTGCTCACAGAAGATATTACACCAGAAGTCGCAGCCCTCAGACTCAGTGAGAAATGAATGCTCTACTAAAGGACATACAATCAGGGGTAGATACCTTCCTTATAAAGTGAGGCTCTCACCTGAACTGGAGAAAGCAATCTTTGTCCTAGATCACAGGGCATTTCACTGTAATCCTATCCTTCAAGCACTGTTAGACTGGGAGACAAAGTAAGTAAGCAGTGTGCTAAGTGCTATCATATCTACTTTGTGCTCCAGGAGAAATGGAAAAGCCAGGGAAGTGGAGCCTAACCTAGCCTGAGGGGTCAGGGAAGGCTTCCTGGAGGAGGGGACACCTGAAAGGAAACAGAAAAGGCAAGTAGGCATCGCCCTGATGAAGGGTGGGGAGGGCTATTTATTCAGAAAGGCACAGAGATCACCCAGGAGGACCAAGGTTTGAAGCCTGGGGCACTCTGTCACTTCAGGGCTGGCATGAAAACTTAGAGACCACAAAGGATCACAGGATGAGGGACCACAGAGACAGAAGGCTAAGGAAGAGAGCCTTTGAAGGCAGGAACAGCTCACAGTGTGATCTGACACAAGTCAAGCCAGGAGTCAAATCAAGAGCTAAAGGCCTGGCTAACCATAAAGGGCCTTGGTGCCCTTTGCCCGAAACATTTCAGGGAAGTGGTGTGACAGAGTCCAGAGCACAGAGAGTTGAGTTGAGAAGGTGAGGAAGTAGAAACTGTGGATAAGTCTACTTGCAGGAAGCTTAGCTAAGAACAGGGAATGAGCTAACGGGAAATACAGGATCATATTTTCTTTGCCAGCCTGAACATCTGCCCTGAGCTCCGGACTCACTTCTCCTCTCAAATTCCCCTCTTTCCCTCACTCACTACATTCAATATAGGCCTTCCCTCCACCCACTCTCCACACAACAACCAGAATGGTGTTCTGTAAACTATAAATCAGACCACCTTACCTTCACTCAAAATACACAGTCATTCTCAAGGCCCTTAGAATAAATCCTAACTCCTTACCTGGCCTGCACGTTCCCGTGTGACCCAGCCCTGCTTCCTTCTCCAGCTTCTTCTCATGCACCTGCTTGTCATGGACCAACTCGGCCTCCTTTCGGTCCCCAAGCCTTCTAAGCACATTTCTGCCTTAGGATCTTCACTCAGGCTGCTCCCTCCACCTGGAATGTTCCTCTCTTGCCTTCCCTCCTCCAGCCAGAGTAGCCAAAGGGTGAGTCACCTATACAGGAACAGCCACCACAGGGGTCCTCCTCCACCCTGTGCTCAGGGGTTCACCTCAAACAAACTTCAAAGGCCAGGTTTTCCAGCTGTCCAGGTGGATATTTCCTGGCTTCACCACCAAGGGCTCTGACGTCAAAAACTCAAGTACCAGCTCATTTCTCTGCAGCCTATTAGTTGTGTGGCTTTTGACAAGGTGCCACCTCATCAGTTGTCTCATCTTGAAAAAGATAAACAGCGTCTGTCTGCCAGCTGTTAGGAAGTTCACCTGAGAAGGTGTATAAACACCCTGGTTGTACCCCCAACCCTTGTAGTGCTTGCCTGCACCAGGAAGCAGTCATAGGTCAACACTCCTCAGGCTCTGTCCCTTGAGGCAGGAGACATGGCCTTGCTTCTGTCCTAGGGCTGGACAGGTCCTGCCTGCCTTCTCAGAGCCCCTGCCCCACTCTGGCACACTAAAACCCAGATACCCGGAATTCATCTCCTATCTAGCAAGTGCCTCTCTCAACCCTCTCTCTTTTGGCCTTAGTCACCAGCTCTTATCCTGGGCCTGGTGCATCAAAGCACAAATCGTACAACCCTGCTGGCTGACATCAACACCCAGGCAACCTGGGAAACCACGCTGAGGATGACATCCATCTGGGCCCCCTCTGCTCACACAGCTGCTTGGGTCTGAAATGATCATGAACATATCTACTGTTTTGAGCCACTGAGATTTCAGCAGAGTTTATCTGTTACAGGAGCTAGCATTTCTCTACACAATACAGGCTGAATTTAGATAGCTGGAGAGAAGGGGGAGGACTCCCATGTGTAAAAAAGACAGTTTACCCAAAAGCCTGGAGCTAGGATTGCTCATGACCTGATGATACCAGCTCCATTTATATGCTACTTATCCTCTACAAAGTACTTTAAAATATGTTTTCTCATCTGATACAACCATTATCATCATTGCTTATTATTGTTGTTCTAATGAACAGTTTACAAATGAAGAAAGAGACTTAAGAGAAGTTAAAGCATGTCCAAAATCCCACAGCTACTAAAACAGAGGAGCCAAGACCGGACCACAGGACTGTCTCTCAGTCACATTCTACTGCTACAGCAAAGAGCCTCTTGGCTGAAGGATAAGGGTGCAAGAATGAAACAAAAAAAGAGGCAGCCTACAAAACTGATTAAAGGCCGACTGTGGAGGACTTCATAATTATCAGACTGTGGAGTGTAACTTTCATTCCATAGACAGTAGGAACAATTACCAGCCTCCACTGTCAAGCCCCACAGCAATAATTTTATACCCTCACCGTTGTCTTCAAAGACCTTACTAGACCACCTTCCCTTGGCTATCAGCTGTTGCCATTTCACACACACACACACACACACACACACACACACACACACACAAATGGAAGTTTTTACAAAGGCAAACCCCTAACCTCCTACCTCCTATAGACATATCTGCATCCCCAAATAGCCTTTCCTCTTTCCATGCCTGTGAAAGAGCCACCCCTCCTCTGGCAATGCTACTGGCAATCCCCTGTGCATGTCCCTCCATCCAAGGAGGGACCTTCATCAATTATTTGCCCTCTCTCCCTTCTTCCTTCTAGCTCTGCCTCTTCAGCCTCTGAACATGTTAGAGCCCCTAAAATCATCCCTTCCTCAAGAGGACCACAGGCCCTTCTTATCCTCATACTTCATAATTGTAAATGCCTTTAAGAAATAGCAACAGCATACACGTATCTCTGCTTCGTCACCGTGGATTCTCTGTTCCACAGGCTGTAATGCATTGTGACGCTGAAGCAGACACCACTAATGATACTGCCTAGGAGCTAAGTTCACAGACACACACTGATGTTTCTCAGCTTTTTATGGCACTTGGCAGTGCCACACTCCCTCCTTGAAATTCTCCCCT
The DNA here is from genome assembly GCF_040802235.1 of Manis javanica. Taxonomy (NCBI): domain Eukaryota; kingdom Metazoa; phylum Chordata; class Mammalia; order Pholidota; family Manidae; genus Manis; species Manis javanica. The sequence goes on along the minus strand of NC_133160.1, from coordinate 16,837,059 downwards.
GCCTTGATTCTCAGGACCCCACTCTCTCTTCATCTTCCACCTCTCTGTCCACTCCTTTCTGGTTTTCCTTATTGACTCTTTTTCCTGCCTCTCCCCTAAATATTAGTGTTTCCTGGGATTCCACCTCTCACCTTACTCTACTCTGTCTTAAATCATTAACACAGCTTCAGCTGACAGCTACACACTAGTGACTCCCACACCTATGTATCTGCAGTCCAGACCACTGGTGTGAGCTCTCCACACCCTGGTGACATCGGCCTGCTGGTATCTCCAAGTGGATTCCACAGGCACCTCAAACCCAACATAGCTAAAACCACAATAAGCCTCAAGCTTGTCACACCTACTCCTCTTTCTGCATCAATAATCAGAGCATTTTCTGAGCACTGTATCGGAATCCGGGCTCCCAGAGAAACAGAACCAACAGGACACATGTGTGATGTGTGCATGTATACAAACACACACAAAGAGATGTACTTTAAAGAACTGGCTCACCCAATTGTAGGGACAGACAAGTCTATACAGGAGGCCAGCAGGCTGTAAATTCAGGCCAGAATCAATGTCACAGACTTGGGGCTCATCCCTGATTCTAACAGGCACTCTGGAGTCAGAGTCTGACCCCCTACCTCGATATCCCCTCTATAACTTTGCATGATGCCTGACACACAGCAGAAGCCCGATAAATGTTGGCTAACAGTCAACCAGATATAAAGTGAAATGCTATTAAATGAGAACGGGACTAAAGGATGTGGAGGTGCTGAACTGTGATGAGGAAAATCAGGAAACCTGAACAAGGGCTGTGCTATACATGAAGACACAGCCCTCCTCGGGCATTCATTTGCCAAAACTACCTGCCCTCTACACCTACAACTCAATGAGGACCAGCACACAGGCTGAAGCACATCTTTTCCGATACTTTGTTGAAATGTCTCAACAACCCTGCAAAGTTGGCATGGCAAAGAAAAGGCCACATTTTATGAGTAAAGTGAAGTTCAGAAAGACTAAGGGTCTTGTCTAGGTTGTTACAGAAAATATCAATAATGAGAGGTCTTAGTTCTTCAGTGATATGCAAATAAAAGAGAACATAAAAACAACAGGTCAGAACCAAAAAGGAACCATACAGTTCAAAACTCCTTACCTACCTATATCTGCAAAAACTAAACATATGTTTTACTATTTACAAAGGATTCTTTTCAGTTTATTATAATTATTGTTCAGATAAATTTTTGCCTTAGTACACTATAACTCCATGGTGTGTATTATATTGTATTATCATATATCCATTGTTGCAGTAATAAATTTCTGATTATACAGTAAATATCTAGAAGCACTGTTTTCTGAAATAATGCCAGCATGTATTAAATCTACAGTTCTTCAGGGATTACTAAGTGATCCATATTAACCCCTTGCACTAAAAAATAGCTGATTTTCTTATTATTAATAAATGTTAGAATTAGGGAAACATTAATAATATTTAGTCCAGGTATTAATTTGTGGATTTCCTGAAGCTACATGGCATCCTCTGGAGCCACAGAGTAGTGGAAACCCTCCATTAACCATTCCTATTAAACAAGGCAAGGGCTGATTTACCCCCACCTATATTTGCATATATAGTAACTTGACCTTTTCAAAACTCTTTCCTATGTAGTGTCATTAAGTATCAAAAAACTCTTATAAACCTATTTAAAAGGTTTTTTATTCTAGCTGACAGAAAATAGAGGCAAACACCTAAGGTCATGTAATTGATATAAGACAGAATTTAGATGCCAGACCTTTCTGCCCAGGGCTACAATTATTTACGAATCTATCATGGCTTCCTGGCCAGGGATCCACCAGACTGTAAGTGGTATGAAGCCAGAGAGAGGCCATGTCTGACTAGCTCCCCACTGGTGTCTAGCATAGTACCTGACACATAAGAAACATATGTTAAGTACATTATTGGTGGGTGACTGAATTATTTTTTCTTACAGTTGTTTGGTTACCTGCATGGTAAAATGGGGGCATACAGCATTGCCAAATATCTTAGCTTTTAAAATGTTATTGGCATTATCGGGTATAATCCAAAAGAGAAACACTATCTTTTTAAAACCGTACATGTTGATTCCCAAGTTTACCAGAGCTCTGAACCAGGGCCCCATTTCAGCACAAAAGGTAGCAAGTGGTATGTTTCTCAGCTAAAAGTAAGTGTCGAATGGAAAGGGCAGGTGGAATAGTAAAAACAGAGCCTTAACATGGGAAAGGAAAAAGTGACTTCAAGGTCTCAGGCATGAAAATGACCATTTGCAATGGCAGCACAATGATCCAGCTGTAGCTAACCTATCATGGCAAGAAATAGGCTTGCCAAAGGAGTGAGGATGCAAACCAGAGGGACACATGTCAGCCAGAGAGACAATCTACTTTTTGGCAGGAAATAGAACTTTGAGGCAGGCCAAGCTCAGACACAAGATACACAGAGGCCGGGAGCAGGTAGAATCATTCTGGGCATTGCTTCACAACCTTCCTGTAAAATGCTCTGTGCTTAACCATGCTAGAACGAGAGAGAACAAGGAGCTGGCCTCTGCTTGCCACAGGGCTCTCTTGCCCTCCTTGCCAGTCTTCCCTTAGAAAGATACTCAGAAATGAGATGGTGAGTATTCAAGGTCTCCCAACAGGCAGACTATTCCTTTCCCAATAAAGGCCTCCCCAACATCACTTACAGTTCCAACTTCCTTCAATTCCATATGCCTTCTGTTATCATACTGGTTTTCTATTCATCACCACAGCACTAAATTTACAATATTTTTGGTATTTGAGATACCATCACTGTGATCCCAAGATTATTTTTTAAATTATTTAAATTTTAAGGGCTTTCCATAAAAGCCCTTCTCCACCATATATTCCTTAATACTTCACATGTTAATTGCAGAGACAGGTAATTAAGAGACAAAATAATTAAGGAATGAGGCATTCTGGATGAGTAGGTCATTTGGGTGACTGAAAGTTAATTCATTAAGCACCAAAATATTTCTACAGTCCTGCTAAAATAAATGATGCTTTAATAAACAGACAATATAAAATATAGTAGTTCAAAATCCTACCCAACCTACAAGATCCAGTCTGAATACAAAAACTCCTGAAAGAGTCCCTAGTCACCTCTCTCCACTTCCACCCACCATCAGAAATAACCTCTTCTGTCTGTGAACCTACGTTTTGATTATATCTCCTTCGCAACACACAGCCTGGTGTGCTCGAGGTTAGAGATTTAAATGTACCTTGTTTAACTTATGAAAAATAAGTTCCTTGAGAACAGGCATATAAACACTTTCTTCTTTAATAGCAGGCATACAAACACTTCCCGAACTGAACGCCCTTAGTGACTCAAGCGTGATAAACAGAACCATAACAGGGCAGAGCCTTCAAGGGCTCCTGAGTTCTATGGGGCAGGAAAGTGTGATACTAAAGAACATGTTACTATCATTAAACTACTCACTGGCCTTTGTTAAATATTTCTCAGCTTCAGATGTTTTTCTAAAAGGAAAAAAATACCCTGAATTATTTTAAATAGAATTACTTTTTAAAAATCTCAACTTGCCAACTGAAAGTTCTGGTTGAGTTGGCATTGCTAAACTTCTATTTCCATAGTTTCTAGATCTCACGATGTGTATTCAAGTGGCTCTGTGCAGTTCACCAAGGAGATGAGACAGTGAGTAGAAGGATGTGGTTAAGTGACAGGAATATAACCAAGACGTTATGCCATGTTTGGCTCCCAGTTCACCAGTTTGAAAGCCAGGCTTCTCTGTACCAGCTGTGCTCAGAGGAAATAAGAAATGGAACACATGATAGAGCAAATCAAGTTTTAGGCTCAAGGTCCATAGGCCCCACTTCTGGCAGCGCAGACATGCTTTCCCCAAAGCTTTAGTGTTTGACAAACCAGGTGGTGTAAGTATAGTTTAAATATTCTAAATGTTACAACTCAAACTCAAAACACCCTTACTAGCAACAGGGAATTTTAAGTGGTCAGCCAAGAATGGCTAACTGCAAGGTCCCTTCTCAGCAGCTCTTCTTCTGCAGAAGTCCACTTCCTAGTCGTGGAAAGGAACAGAAACATGGAGAAAGAGGTGGGAGGGCTGCTGGTATTATCATGATATTAAGTACCTAATACATATACAACCCCTGAGGATAATAACTGCTCTTTTCTTTAGCTTGTCATGGAGTAAATGTTTTCTTAATCCAGCATCTTCAGAGACAGAAATATGTCATATACATTAATTTTATGGTTAACTTGAGCACTAAAACATGCTAGTTCATGAGAGAAAGCTTTCTAAACTGCATTACTTCTTTCTCAGCCTTTCTGAATGAACCATAATTTGACCTATTCCTGTTGAAGTTTAACAATTACAATTAATGTATTCAGAGACCACTGAAGGAAACAGAACCGTTTCCTCTACAATGAATGTCCCTAAATAGGTACACTTTGAATTATTTTGTATAGCATTTCTGTCTCTGTCATCACCAACACTCCCTTCTTGCTGTTGTTAGTGTGTTTGCCTCTAATGGAGGGTCCCTTAATTCATTGCTTCTGATGTCAGATAGACCTGGAAAACCCAGCTGTTAAGAGTCATAGGCTAAGGCTCACTCTCACTGACTCACCTCCCCTAGACCCAGCCAGTCAGCTTTCCGACCCCATGTTCTTAAGCACTAAGTCATATTTCCCAAACTTGACTAACTACAAAGAATTACCATTAATGGGGAGGAGGTAGGGGGTTAAAATAACCACTCTCAGTCCTTGTTCCTAAAAATTATAATTCAGTGGGCCTCAGATATAACCCTGGAATCCGTATTAACACACATTCCCAGAAGATTTTCAAAACCAAGTTTAGAAGCACAATACTACATGTCATCAGTGCTGCCCACTTGAACTGGGATTTCCTGAGCCAAGGCTGAGTGCTCCTAGAGAGACCTTGCAACTATAAAGTACCCAGGTCACCCTGAAGCAGACCCCCTGATCTTCAGAGGCTCTGGCAGGCTGACCATAACACCTCTTCTTGTTACTGGGCTTCATTCACTGAAGACTTGACATACCATCTCTCCACCTCAAATGTCTTGCCATCCTTCTGATGGTTTTTCTGACCATGTGCATGACCCAAACAATTCTCCAGCCTTCTTTCCATTACCTGACCTCCTTAACTTCATTCACCTTCACTTAGTTCACTTCACTTCAGCCATTCATGCCTGTGGCAAAATCCAGGAACCTGTCATGCCCAGTAATTAATTGCTCCAACCCTGAACTCTTACACTAACAAATCCCTTTCTAACCATATCCTCCTATTATTTCATCACTCCAATATACCCATTCCCTGACTTCATCAACACCTCCGGCCCTTTTCTCACCCCCGTCCAGCCTAGACCTTATCTATCATGTTAATCACTCCCTGGCCAATACCCTCAGATCCTCTGCTCCACTCTCCTTCTGCAACTCACCCCCAGCAAACTCCAACCCTAGCTCAATCCAACAATACGCCTTCTTTCCTCCTAAAACCAGGTAGCTGAATGCTACTGGTGCCCCAATCAACCTATGGTCTCCTACCTCAGTGGAGCCCTGAATACTGCCTGGAGATCACAGACATTGCCCCAAGTTCATGTTTCCTTTTCCCGACCTCAGTTGTATGTCAAATCTCCTTGTTTTTCTTCTGACCTCTTCCCCTTACTCTTAGCAGACCACCCACCTCACCCTCTATTTCACAGAGATGATGAAAGCCACCAGACAAGCACTCGCTTACAAGCCATCCCACCAGAAAATGCCACTGTGCCCAGATATTTCATCACAAGGGCTACCAAGCCCATTGTACCTGTATCCATTGTGCCTGCACAGGCCTACTGCTTGGTTTGTTGAAGTAAGTTCCCTGGTAATAATCATTGTTGAAGTAAGTAGTAGTGGTGAGTACCTTTCTGGTGAAAGAGGGAAAAATGGCTAGCCTCTGAAAAGGTCTCTCCACCCTGAGACTCTTTCTTTAAGATGGAGAGGAGTTTAAAAAGAAAAAAGAGCTATCTTACCTGCAAGCATTTAACAAATTTAAATCCAAACATAAAGTTGTCATATAATCAACAGAATGATTTTAAGTACCAATCCAAATAGTTAATGCCCTGATAATTTTTATAAATTGAAAAACAGTCAGTGCAACAATACTACTGGTTATAGTTCATCTTTCACTCTCAGCCAAGATTTCATTTGTTGATGGGGCTACAAGTCTGTTCCTGAGGGTTTTTTTTCCCCTCCTTATAATATTAATAGCTAACCTTGATTGTTCTCTGTGTATAATTGTGCTAGTCACAGTGACCCTGTGAGATAGGACCTATTATTTTTCTCCATTTACAGCTGAAAAAACAGACTTAGCCATGTTAAGTAATTTACCCAAGGGCTTACAGCAAGAAAGTGGCAAAGGCAAAATTAAAACACAGAGCCTGAACACTAATCCATGTGCTCTGGCATAGTGGTTATTAACAGAAACTTTCCAGGAAATGCAACACCCTAACCCAAGCACTGTTGCTTTTATATTCCAATACATGCATAGAAACACCACCATGAGGCAGCATCAAAGGTGAATATGATAGCACATTTCACATTCATTCAGTCAGTCCTACATTCATTGCAGAAGGCAGTAATGAACAGAGGGAAGCTTCTACAGATAGATCATGCAGATTCAAATCCTAGCTCCACCACTTCTCTAAACTCAATTTTCTCAACTAACAGATAGAAATGACAATGTCATAACCATTGCCTCCTTAGTGGGTTCTCACAGAGATCGATAACGTGTGAATGCACTTAGCAATGGACCTGGCACATAGTAAGTCTTGAAGAAGGTTAGCTATCATAAGAACTATTATTATTCAAAAGATACTGAGGAGCTGCTCCTACTGGATTTTAGGCAGAGCAGGGAGCATGGATTGTACCACAAACAGGAAGAACAAGGCTGTCCCTGCCTTTGAGTGTCTTGCAGTCTACTAGGGGAGTAGACAATAAAGAAGGACACAAACATATTAATGAGATACTTGGAATTTTGGTGAATCCATAAGCAGGAAATGAAGACGTACAGAGAGAAGGTATGCTGGGGACGAAGTTTCTATAGAAGGGGTGATCAGGAAAGGCCCTTCTGAGGAGGGACATTTTAGCTGAGAGCAAATGTTTGAGAAGGCTCTTTCTATGAGCAGAGGAGGGGGTAGAGTGCTGGGCAGTGGGAAGGGCCCATACCCAAGAGGAAAATTGGCTTGCTTGAGGACTAATGGTTCCACCCTGGCAGAAGTATGGCAAGCAAGGACTGGAGGTTGAAGAGGGAGGTAGAGACCCTGTACTTCAAAGTAAGAAATGTGGATATGGGTGCATATCTAAGTGCAGTGGGACACCACTGGCTGGGGGGCTGATGTGATCTGGTTTACCTTGTAATGGGATCACTCTGGCTGCTGTTGGGAGAATGGGTTCGAAGGCATGAGTAGAAGCTGGAAAGGGCAGTTACACAGCTGAGAAGAGAATGGTGGCTAGACTAACAGAATAGAGGGAATGAAGGATTTGAGGTTTTCTGTAGGCTAGGCTGACAGGCCACACTGATGGACTGGATGTGGGATGAGGAATCAGGAAAAATCAAGGAAGACTTTCAGGTGTCTGGCCTGAACAATAAGTGGACAGACAGTAATGGCACTGAGGCAGAGAAGGCTGGGGCAGAGGGGAGGAAGGAATGAGGAATACTTGAGAAATGAGAAAATTTGGAAGCTGGAGAGGGAGATTGAGAGATCAATTTTGGACATGTGAAGTTTGAAATCACTGCAAGGCAGCAAGTAGAGCGAGCAGGAAGGCAGGGCTAAAAATGCAAGCCTGGAACTACAGAAAGGCCCAGGCAGGAGGTGTAACTGAGGGAGTCATCTGCATTCAGAGGGTATTAAAGTCCTAGTAATGGATGAGATCATTTAAGGAGAAAATGTGATGAGAGAAGGGAGGTAGCCAAGCAAGAAAAGAGAAGAAATCATAAGAAATCAGGTTGGTAATCTAAAACTGAGTATGGTAATGCGGCCCATGCAAAACAACACAGAATTACTCTGGGTGCTCAATAAATGTCTGTGGAGCAAATAAAAATAGATTCTCAACACATTCCCTTTAGGTCTTTAAGAAAATAAAATTTTCATTCAGGATTTTCCTCCCAAGTTCTTATATATTTGGGGAATAAGAAAAAAGTTTTTGAAGGTCTCTGTTTCAATTATGCTCAAAGTGGTTCCTTTCCTTAAGAGCAAAAGCAAGGATTTTTTCAAAAACTCACCAAAATTAAAAGTAGCCTACCTAAAATTCAAACTTTAAAAAAGCCTACACTCAACACTATAACCTCTCTGTAAAAATTCTACACCAAGATACAATTTTTTCCCATCCTTATAATGAAAATGCAATTATGTTTTTACAACAGATGTCATTTCATCCTGAAAGATAAAACTGCTACTTTCAAATAGTTCAAGTCACATGAGATGTAAAATGCTCAAGAGATCAAGGATTTATTATAAATGTTAAAAAATAAATAAAACTTAAGTATACCTGTGAGGCCATCCAAAAACTGATAAGCTGGGAGTTGAAAAGGATAAAATTGCCAGAAAAAGAAAGTATAAAATATTACAGCCACTCCTCAAAAGAAAACACATTAAAGCTGTAATTTTATCTCTGGGTATCTGTTGACACAAAAAACTCACTATGCTCTTGAGGCTTATACTATCACTAAGAACTACCAAATTGAAATCACAGCTGTAAACATAACTGGAATACTTTATACTTTTTAAAGATTTCCAATGTGACCCAAGGGATAATGCATAAGAAGGAAAGTCAGTAGCATTTGCCAAAAATGTTCCTGCCCTCAATTGTTCAAGTTAAATCAAGACTAATTCTTTTTTAAGATCATAAGCCTCACTTGTAAAATTCTTCTCAGATGCATAAAGGAGAAGACTATCCTGACTTTTAAAGGATTGTTACCCATTTCATGATTTCTACTTCATGATACCTAAAAGGCTGGGAGGCTACCAGGGAAGTTGTAAGAATGAACACATAATGAGCATTCATTCATTCATTTACTCATTCAACAAATATTGATTAAACACTATAATGTGTCGGGTGCTGGTCTGGACCCTAAGGTTACTTCAGTGAAAAAAGTCTCACACTTCCGGGTTAATAGAGGGAAAGAGACAAAAAAACAACAAATACCATGTATTTACCAAGTGGTGGTTAAGTGCTATGAAGAAAAGTAAGGTGGGTTAAGGAGGACAGGGCAATGGGGTATATTTTACAGAGTGGTCAGGGAAAGCCTGATAGGTTAGTCACATCTGAGCAAAGACCTGGGGCAAGAATGATGGTATCCAGGGAACAGAGTTTTAGGCAGAAGGAAGAGCAAATACAAAGGCACTGAAGCTGGCATATGCTTGAAGTTCAAAGTGTAAGGAATAGCAGAGATCTGACCCACAAAGCTGGAAATGAGGACAGGGAGGCAGCCTAGTTAGGCCAGTGGTAAAGACTTCAGATTTTACTTTAAGGTGAAAAGTTATTGAAGCCCTCTAGGCAGCGGATCCAACATATTTTTTAAAAGGATCACAAAGAGAACACAAGTTCTTACTCATGAAACCAAGATGTAGCTTTCATAATCTATTAATAAGCAGGAAAAAAAGCAATATAACAAAACAGTCTATTAGTGTGGTAGCATTTTTGTTAAGAAAAATACTTACACATGGGAACAAAAAACTAAAAGGGTAAATACCAAACTGTGGTTTACTATGGTTTGTTGGGATTATGGGTTTTTTCTCATGCTTTTATTTTCCTAGTTTCCTTCCTTAAACATGAATTACTTTTGTAAATTTTAATGTTATCTTTAAAAAGAAAAAGAAGCCTTCTCCCACCATGAGACTGCCGTAGTCTGAAATCTTTCTTAAACATGAAACAAAACATGGAGAACATTTTCTCCAAAAATTACCCGGCTTCCCATGCAACGTTTGCTGGTTATGAAGCACTGCACAAATCAAGAGCTGCTCTATGTATCAAGGTCACAAAACCAACTTGGTTAATATGTTTATCATTACATAGTAGCTCTGTCCTCTACAGCAACTTTGATACCATCTTTCCAAGGCAGCAATAGAAGGGCCCTTTCATTAATTTCCTAAGACTCTTTGATACTATTTTGCTGCTTCTGGATTTTTCCACTGTATGTTTCTTAGAAACAAATTAAGCCCGAATAAGTTGTTCTTCCAGCTAATGAAGTGCGCTTTTGGCTCTTTCACTGTGGTTGAGAATTATCCGGCAAAATACCAATTATTTTAGGACACATTTTCTTAGTTTTGAAATATTGCAATACTAAGTAACTACAAATAAAGAACATCAAGATAACAACATACAAGAACACATACAAATGAAAACGACTGCAATCCTCCTTTAAATTGAAGATGTGTGGAGGTCTCACGAATAAATATACCGTGTGCTCACATGACACAGATTAAAACGGAAAGGAGTTATGCCCTCCCTCCCCACTACCTAACCCCCTCCTCCCCATCACGTAACAGTTTCTCACGGGCACAAGCCCAGAGCAATCACTGTTCAGAAACGCAAACCACGCAACTCAAAATGATTCAAGCCCTCAAACACTTTCCACCTAAACTCCACATCCCACCGACTCCTCAGTCATTTCCCATAGGATTCTCTGAATGAAAATCCCAAACTGGAACGGATTAACAAACCCCACGCTCTGCTCACTCGCTACTCGCGTCCTCCGGGAATCCGGGGTCTGGGTTTATGTCTTTCCATGGGCAAACGAGGGTCCCGGGCTTCAGGATTCTACTGTACCCAAGTGATTCGGGTCCGCTTCAGCGGGTCCCTGGTGGAGCTGACGCTCTTTACAGCGGAGGCAGGGGCTGCTGCCACCTCCCGCAGGACTCACGGGCGCCAGAGTCGGAGCAAGTGGCCCCCGGCCGCCCAGCATCCCCGCCCCACGTTGGTCAGGCCGCCCCCACGCTCCCCTCCCGGCGCCCAGGCGCACACGCACCCTCACACCGTCAGGCGGGCAGCTGCGGACCCCCACTTCCCCTCCACACCCCGCTAGGCGCTCCCGGTGCAGCTCGGCGGCCCGGGGCTGCAGCAACCCCGGGAGCGGCGGCCCCTCACGCCCCAGGACGCGGAGCCCGGAGCTCTGTGGGGGTGCTGACAGATGGGGCGGAGGGCGGGGCCTCGGGGGGAAGGGGCGGAGGCTCCCGGCGTGGGGGTGTTGGAGGCTGACAGAGAGACCCGGGCAGCGGGCGGGAGGGGTTGGCGGACACTGCGGGCAGGGCCGGGGGTCAGGCGTGGCGGGAAGGAACTCGCGCAGGCACAGGGAACTGACAGGCTGAGAGACACACACGCGAGGCTGACACTCGCGGGCCCCGGCGGGCACTCACCTGGCAGCAGCGGAGGCGGCGGCGCCCGCGGCGGGCCGCTGTCCCGCGTTCCGGGCCTCCCTCCCAGCGGGTGGCCGGCCGGCGCAGGCCCCGCGGAGGCGGCGGCGACACCGGAGCCGCGGACTGCTGGGCGGCGGGGACGCAGCTGCACCAACCGACTCCGGGCCCCTCGGCTGGGCTCGGCCGCGCTCGGAGGAGCTCGGCTACGCTCGACCCCGCTCGGCTCGGCTGGGGGCGTGGCCCGAGGCCCCCCGCCCAGGTCGCCTCTGGCGCCTTGGGGGCGGGGCTTTCGTGCGGGCTCGAGCCCCCTGACGTCGCGGGGAGCGGACCTTGCCCCGGGCGCATGCGCGGACGACTGTCCCTCTCTTCCCCTCGTGGAGGCTGGAGGGGGCGGGGAAGCGGAGGACTTGGGGCGGATGCTACTGCCCTGGAGGTTCCCGGCGTTTGTGCTTCACATCCTGGCCCTTCTAGAGGACCACCTAAGGGAGGCCGTACCAGGCTTCGCTGTCAAAGGGATGTAGGCAGGATGAGAACCCTGGTCCTGCTCGGGGCCATAGTTGTCCCCTTACAAGCACCGCCTGGGAGTCGGTTTTTCTTTATCCCACGAACGCTTCACAGCAATTCTTAATATCTTCTGTTTCTTAACAATCACCATCGCTTCTGAGGACTGCTTTCTTAACACTAAATCTTAAGGTACTTGGCAACTGTGAAGCATCAGCCCCCTCGCGTACAATAATGCTGTCCTTCCTTTAGAGCTTCTATTGTGCGCTCTTTAACGCCTGGGTGGGCCTTATTTTTCTTTTTTTTTTTTTAAGTTTTCGCCAAATATTTCGGGCACCTTTTTTGTTATGGAGCCCAAGTCTATATCCAATATGCTTTAGAACCTAGTGAATAGTAAAAAGCAAGAGCTCTGCGTCTGCATTACCTGGGTTGGAATCCCGAATATGCATGATTAGTAACTGGTTGAGTAACTTTGGACGAGCTATTTAATCTTACCCATAAAAGAGCAATGAAAAATATTAGTAATTAAGCCAACAGGAATGATTGAAGGGATTAAATGACAGCACACATTGTTACCGGCAGACCTTAGAAACAGGGTCCTCGGTCCTTGTCTTCAATATTAAAAGAATTTAACACCAAGACTTAGGAGTATGCAAGCAAGCAGTGCACTTTATTACAGAAGTGGGAAAACAGAAATACCTTGATAGACCAAGGTGGACTGCTCAAGAGAGAATCAGCCCTGATAAGAATCAGGGTAGGTCAGATTATGGGGAGTGAAAATGTTAATTTCTTAGTTTTTAGGTCACCTAGTGTGAAAGGGAGGGTTTCAATTAGCACATGCGCAATTGGATTTCATATATATGTGTAAATTGCAATGTCATTTCATGTATCATAAGCAATAAAATCTCTACCCAGGGACGGGAAATTTAGTATTATAATAAGAAAGAGGCAACTATTTAACAACAAATTTTCCTTAAAGGCATGTCACAAGTTGTTTGTGTCTTGGTCCATTGATTATCTAACCAAGGGGTCTCTAAACCTGGGACATGTGGCTATAAAACTTGTTAAAACAATAGGTTGACATGAAAAACAAGACGTGTTGGAGCCTTACAGAGCCAGTGGTCCGAGTCACAAGGCATTTTGTCAGGACTTAGGTATGGGGTTGGATTGGTCTCTCCATTTTTTTTCTACCTATCTCAACATGAAGCTTTCTGCACAGTGCCTGGTGTTCAACAAATAAGGCTCAGTTTAACTTCAGGTTGCATTATAGCCTTTATGTCCTGAAAACCAGTGTACATATATATACCTAGTGTTGAGCAATATGTCAAACTTGACATATCCAAAGCCAAACTCTTGAACTTGCCGTTCAACTTGCCCTTTTTACAGTCTTCCCCACCTCAGTTAATGCCAAGTCCATCCTTCTGGTGACTCAACCCAAAACTTGATTTCTCTCACTTCCCATCTTATCCCACATGAGTAGCAAAGTCTGTCAGCTCTACCTTTAAAATAACCTCACTTGAGCTTCATCTCTCTCCTAGAATATTGCAATAACCTCCTACCTGCTCTCCCTGGCTGCACTCTGCTCTCATAGAGCTTGGTCTCAAGCAGCCAGAGGGATTCTGTTAAAACCTCAAGTCAAAACATACTCCTTCCCACCTCTAAAGCCTCTAATGGCTTCCCATCTCACTCAGAGCAAAAATCAAAATCTTTTTTTATCCAAGGTCCACCAAGATCCCATATAGCTTCCCTTAACTCTCCTCTACCTCTCTAACTGCATCTCCTTCCACTCTACCCCCTCACTCTATTCCAGCCACACTAGCCTCCTCCCTGCTTCTGGAACATGCAGGCTCACTCCTACCTCAGGACCTTTGTGCTGAGACCAGCTCTGCAAACATTGCTGAACCTGTGAGGGGTGGGTGGGAGACTAAGAAAAACAGAGATAGCAAAAAAGACACAGAAGTCAAAGTTGGGGTCAGGAGGTCCACTGACCACTGATGGTGGACAAGTGACACAGTTTTATTTCACCACACAGCTTATATACACAGTCTCACTTCCGTGAGCCGCCCACAGTGATCTCACTTCCGGACTAATCTCACATCAGATCTGGTGTTCTCACTTCCGGATCCGATCTTCTTACTTCCGGCTCTCCTTTGCATTTGGTGTTCTTCTCCCAAGCTATCAGAAAGGCATATTCCTTACTCCAAATTTCTACTCAAAAACCATCTCTGCAGAAAGACTTCCCCAGACCACTCAACTAAAATATCCAGTCCCAACCCCAATCGCTCTCTCTCCCCTCATTCTGCTTCACTTTTCCTCATATCCCTTATGACCTAAATATCATCTGTAATATTCTGAGGGAAGGGACTTTGTGCTGCTCATCTGCAGCATCTAGAACATGGCCTCATGGTTAGGTACTCAAATATTCCTTGGAAGAGTATATATGGGATATGTTATTCCAATTTAACTTGATTTACTCAACAAGCTTTTTTGAGCATTTGTTTCATTCCAGGCACATGGGATGCAGAAATAAACAAGACACTCTCCCAACCACTGAGACACTCAGTATTTCAGAAGAGACAGACATGTAAAGAAGTATTTCTGGAAGAAAATAAGTAACACAAGATGGGTGTGCCAACTGCTTTGGGAAGCAGAGAGGATATAAAGGAGAGTGTGAGGAGTCTTCCTAGAGAAGGTAACAATGGAGCTGAGTCTATGTTGGTGATGACTCCAGGCAGAGAAAACAGCATGCACTTAATAACAGTGTTGGGAGGTGTGTCACAAATAATGTTTACCCAAGGAGGCAAATTATTTTTCTCTAAAAAAAATTTAAGCAGATTCCAATGTGGGCCCATATAATAATGTCACCTGCACTCACTCAAATTCTGATGAGCTTTCTCAAGCAGAAAAGAAAGTGCAAAAAGTATAGTTGATGCAATAGAATTGCCACCTGACCATCTCTTTTGCTAGATTAGTCTATACCTGTGACCTTTTTGTATCAGGGTCCAGGGGTAAAGAACATGTATCAGTTAGGAGTTGGCTGGTTTCAAGTGCCAGTAACCCATCAGTCTAGATTAAGAAAAAAAATCTGGGGTGACAGGGAATTTATCTTAACACTTTTGTCAGGGAGAAGTTGGGGTCTCTCAGGTCAACAACAAGAACGCAGCTGGACTTCTGGATGGACTGGAAACAGAACAATGCTATAGGACCGGGAGAGGAACAGCCCCCTTTGCTACAGTACATAGTTCACTTCTCAGAAAGGGTTCTATCACTCTCCATTAATTTTCTGTTGATTAATCTTTATAAAGTCTGGAGTGAAAGAATCCAGGAGGCAATTTAATGTAGTAAATAGAATTTAAATCCGAAACTCCTGGGTTTGAATCCTTACTCCTAGTACAGCCATATGGGGGTTTAGGTTTCCAACATATAAATTTGGGGGGACACAAACATTTATGCTATAACACCAAACAAGTAAGGGAAAGAAAATTACTCCCTGTAGAGGGAACAGCACATGCATATGCCATGTGGCAATCGAGGGTACACAGTGGTTTAAGCAAGAGGAAGAAGGAGCAATGAGGCTGATGATAGGAGGAGATAAGGCTGGAGAGGTGGACAGTGGTCAGATCATGCAGGGCCTTGAAGGTCATGATAATAATTTGGGTATACTAAGAGTAGTGGGGTATTATTGAGGTGATCTGAGTAGAGACAACATGCTGTGGAGAAAGCAGGATGGAGGTATGCAGAACAGTATGAATCAATCTGTCCAGAGTGTCCAGGGTCATCCCAGGCTATACAAGTGGTCATTGGTTGGCCTGGAGGAGACACTGGCCAGCCAGGCTTCCCAGAACGATAGAAGAGAACCTGCTTCTGGCCCAGGTGAACAGAGGCCTTGGACTGCAAAATCACTCCCAGTCATATTTTCCACTTCTCTGCAGTCCTTATGTACCTGGTAGACTTTGCAGACCCTGTGCCTTATGCTCCCTCAGGCAGGATAGCCCATCTCTGTGGCTGGTTCAGTTCCCATAGCCCTAGTCTGGCTCAGCCTGCCTTCCACCTCTTCCCACATTGGACCACAGTATTAAGATTCAACATGCTGCTCCCCTGACTAGTCATATTGACTGATGCAACAACTGCCCATTCCTCCTGCAGACTCCTCAGAGTGACATTCAGGTCCTCAGCCAACAAAACTCTTTATACTTTAATCTAGGACCTGAAGAGCTTTCATGTTAAGAGAAGATGTGAAGAGGAAGTGATCCTTTCCTTTCACAGATGTGGCCTGGTTTCAAGTCATCTGAGTGGTCTTGATAATGTCAGGCTCTGAATACAGATTAAAAGGATCCTGAACTATTAGCACTCCCAAGGGACTAGCAAAACAAAAAAATTTTTTAATCTCTGTGGAAGAAGTTTACATCATTCTAACCTTAAACTTGTTTCTACAAATTTTTTTTCAAATGTACAATACCTAATGCACAATCAAATATACGAGACACATAAGACGCTATAGGAGGAAATGAGTTAAATAAACAACAAAGAAGCAGACTTACAGGGACTAAATACAGAAAATTTTCAGACAGACCAAATAACAACCAAACTTACTACATTCAAAGAGATAAAAGCCAAACTTAAACAAATCAAAATCATGAGATACTACTTCACAACCGTCAGGATGGTTATTATTCAAAAATAAAATTACAAATGTTGGAGTAGATATAGGAAAATTGGAACCCTGTGCACTATTGGTGGGAATGTAAAATAGTGTGGCTACTGTGGAAAACAGTATGATGGATCCTCAAAAAAATTAAACATAGAATTACCATGTGACCCAGCAATTCTACTTCTGGATATATACCCCAAATAATTGAAAACAGCAACTCAAACAGACATTTGTATACCCATGTTCATAGAAGCATTATTCACAATAGTCAAAAGGTGGAAGCAATACAAATGCCCATTGAACATTACAGGTAAGAAGAAAACCCCCAGAATAAAGAGGGAGAGACAAAAAGATAGAAAATACAGATGGTAAGAGGCATAGAGGATCCAGTGAGTGAGGTTTAAGATACATTTTAATTGGAGTCCCAGAAGGAGAGAAGAGAATAAGACAGCAGCAATATTTGAAAGATAACATCTGAGAATTTTCCAGCACTTATGAAAGACCTCAAGTAGTAGGTTGAAGAAGCCAAATAAATTCAAATCAGGATAAATATCTATACCTAGACACATCATAGAAACCATAGATATTAAATTGGTCTAACACAAAAATAATTTGAGTCCCAGGAGATGGAAAGAAAAAGATAACTGAAGAGTTAAAGGTTTAGAATTTTTCAAAATTAATGAAAGATATTCACAGATCCAAGAGGTTCAGCAAATAAGTAAAACATTGAATAAATATAAAGAAAACTACATATTAACACAACATAGCCTAACTACTAAAAATAAGATAAAGTCTTGAAAGCAGTAAATAAAAATAAGACATATTTCATAGAAACAACATTTAGAATAACAGCTTGATTCTCATCAGTAAGAAGATAGACTAAAATGGTATTTTAAAGTTTACAGGGAAAAGAAAACTGCTAACCAAGAAATTCTGTATTCAGTGAAAATAGCCTTCAAAAATTAAGGTGAAATAAGGACAGTTTCAGTCTAGAAAAAAAAAAACTTGGAAAATTCAATGCCAGCAAGCCTGGCAATAAATACTAAAAGTTTTTCAAATCAAAGGAAAATAACTCCAGATGAAAGCAAGATCTATAGGATAAAATGAGGATCATAGGATAGGTTATATATATATATGTATATGTATGTAAATATAAAAAGAATAGCACTTCAAATTTAAAATAAATACTACTTAAAGATTATTTAAAGCAACAATAGCAAGGTATTGTGAGATCTACAACATATAGAAATAAAATATGTGACAAAAACAGCATAGAATATAGGAGCAGTAAAGGGAATTATACCATCATAAGGTTTTTACATTGCTTGGAAAATTGTAAAGTAGTCATTCAAGTTAACTGCAATGAATTAAGGATGTATATTATAATCTCTAAACACTAAACAAATATTTTAAATGGTTTATCTAAAAATCTAGTAGAAAAGGAATTGAAAGCAGGGTCTCAAAGAGATGTTTGTATACTCATGTTCATAGCAGCATTAGTCACAATAACAAAAAGTTAGAAGCAACCCAAATGTCCACTGACAGATGAATGGAAAACAAAATGTAGTATACACATACAGTGAAATATTATTCAGCCTTGAAAAGGAGGAAAATTCTGACATAAACTACAACATAGATGAACCTTGAGGACATAATGCTAAGTGAAATAAGTCACAAAAAGGCAAATACTATATAATTCCATTTATGCAAAATACCTAGAATAGTCAAGTTCAAAAAAACAGAAGGTGGAATGGTGGTTGCTACAGACTCAGGGAAGGGATGAAAGGAAAGTTTTTGTTTAATGGATATTGAGCTTCAGTTTTACAAAATGAAAAGAATTCTGAAAATTGGTTGCACAAAAATGTGAGTGTACTTCAAACTAGTGAATTGTTAACTTAGAAATGGTTACAGTGGTAAGTATGTGTATTTTACCACAGTTTTTAAAAATCTAAGAAGATAATCCAAAGAAGAAAGAAAAAAGGAAAACAGGAAAAAAAAAAAAACAGGTAGGACAAATAGAAGATAAATAATAAGATTATAGATGTACATGGTTTGAACCCATATCTATAATTATATTAAATGTAAGTGGACAAAATATTATAATAAAAAGATTGGCAGGCTGAATTTAAACAAACAAAAACAAGACACAATTATATGATGTTTATAAGGACACACTTTAAGGACATATAAGCTAAAAAGATAAAAGAATGGAAATATTCTAGCTAACATTTAAATAGGAAATAATACCTATCTTTTACAAATTCTCTCAGAAAATAGAGGAGACACCTCCCAACTTATTGTATAAGATCAACATAATTGTACTACTAAAACCTGGAAAAAAACATGACAAGAGAAAACATCACATATCAACATTTCTCATGATCATAAATACAACAGCCCTAAACAACATATTGGCAATTCAAATCCAGCAACAAGTAAAAATGATTATAAATCACAACCAAGTGGAGTTTATCCCAGGAATGCAAATTGGTTTAATACTTAATGATCTACCAACAACATTAATAGGATAAAAGGCAAAAATAGTTTGATCATCTGTATGGATGCTGGAAAACTGTTTGACAAAACAACATTTATTCACAGTAAAAAAACTCTAAGGAATAGAACATTCTCAATCTGATATAGGGTATGTAGGGAAAACACTAGAGCTAATATCATTCAAAATATTGAACATTTTCCTCCCTAAGGTCAGGAACAAAGGAAGGATATCAGCTATCACCACTCTAATCAACATTTTAGTAGATGTCCCAGCCAGAGCAATAAGGCAAGAAAAAAGTGGGGTGGGGGTGGGGAGGGAAGGGGGTCATAAAGATAGGAAAGAAAAAAGTAAAACTGTCTTCATTCAAAGATGCCGTTATTGTGCAGATAGAAACCCCTAAGGAATCTCAAGTAAATTTTTAGAACTAATAAATGACTGGCTTAGTCTGGCTGCTATAACAAAATACCATGAACTAAGTGCTAATAAACAATAGAAATTTATTTCTCACTGCTCTTGAGCTGGAAGTCTGAGATCAGGGTGCTACCATGGTCAGGTTCTGATAAAGGCCCTCTTCCAGGTTGCAAAACCAATGTACTAAAATCAGCCTTATTTATGTCAGAAAATGGTTTTTAAAAATAATAGTCAAAATAGTTTTAAAATAGCCAAACAAAAAAAAAATACCAAGTAGCTGTCAATGGACCTAATAAAAGACATGTAAGACATCTATGGAAGAAACCATGAACATTTTAATAGATATTAAAGAATAAATGAAAAATGGAGAAAGCTCTCATGTTAATGGACTGGAATATTCAATATTATAAAACTATCATTCCCTTAAACTGGTCTATAGATTCAGAGCAGTTTCAGCTGATTTTCATATAGAACTTGATGATTCCAATATAAAATTTATTTGAAACTGCAAGAGGCCAGGAAGAGCTAAGGTACTCTTCAAGAAATTGGGAGGATTTACTGTCAGCTAATAAAATTTATAATAAAGCTTTTACAATTCAGACAGTATGGTATTGACACAAGAATAAACAAAAACCAACAGACAGGAGAGAGACCCCCAAAGAGATTAAAGATAGCATTGTAAGAACAGTGTTGGGAAGTATCCTTTTGAATAAATAATTTTGAATCAATTGAATATCCATATGGGAAACATGACATTGCAGCTGTGTATCACACCATACTCAAAAGCCAATTTCTGATGGATTATGGGCCAAAATTTGAAAAGGAAGACAATAAACATGGCCTGACACACAGAAGATGCTCAATAAATATTTTTTGAATGAATGGGCATATATATGGGACATGTTGGTCCAATTCAACTTCATTTATTTCAACAAACAAAGCCAATTTCTGTTGGATTGTAGGCTTACATATGAAAGGTAAAACAATAAACCTTTGGAAGATAACATGCAATATCTTCATGACCTCAAGGTAGAAAAAGTTTTCTTAAACAAGCCTGAAAGTGCACTAACCACAAAGAAAAGATAAATTGGACTTTTTACAGTTTAGAACTTCAGGTCATCAGGAAAGCATCATTCACAGTGAAGAGGAAAGCCACAGAGGAGGATTTGCAATGCACCTGACAAAGGGTTTATATTCAGAATATGAAAAAAAAAAGCCAAAACCCTACTGTAATGAAAAGACAGACCAATAGAAAAGTGGGCAAGAACAAGCTCTTCACACAAAGAAAATCCAAATGGCCAATAAACATATGAAAGGTGCTGAGCTTCATTAATAATCAGAGAAATGAACCACACTGAACAACTACTACAGACCCAACAGATGGCTAGAAGTACAAAGTCTGACTGTACCAACTACTGGTGAGAACGGGTGGTGAATGCACAAGGACAGCTCTTGTTCTTATACATGGCTGGGGGGAGGGGGACAGTGTACTTGTATAATCATTTTGGAAAACAGTTTGGCATTATTTTTTATAGTTAAGTGTTCAAATACCTATAATCCACCAATCCTGTTCCAAAATATATACTTAAGAGAAACATATGCCCAGGTAGAACAGTAGACATGTACAAGAATGTTCGCAGCAGCATTATTTATAATAGCCTTACACTGGAACTAACCCAAATGTCAATCAGTAGTAGAGGGGATAAACTGTGGTGTACTCACACAGTGGAATGCTATAGTCATTAAAAATGAATGAACTGCAGCTGAATGCAACAATTTGGAAGGAAGACTCATATTAATAACGTGGAGTCAAAGAAACCAGACACGAAAGCACATTTAATGGTTGTTTTTACCTAAAATCTAGACCCAGACAAAACTATACATGCCCCTGCCCCCACAGTCTTCTACCCCTCCTGCACTTACAAGATTTGCAAAAAGTAGTAATAAAAGATGTGTGTGAAAAAATATTGGGGAATCACTCTTCTGTCCCACACCACAACTACTGTCCTGCTGGAATATACCTCCTGTTTAGAGGGAGAGGAAATGGTCTTGGAGGTGAGCTAAAGGAAGTCTCTCTGATATTGGGGGGTGGAAAACAACAGAATCAGCTAGTCCTTCTGTTGGAGTCCACTGTGATGACCTCATTGACAATTTTTAAAAGTCACTCAAAGTTAGGGGGCCATAATGACAAACTTCCAGTGGGTTAAACCTTCATTGGAGACCTAGAGAGCATGATATGGGACAACAGGCACGAGCAGTTTCTGAGGTACGACGCACATTAGCAAAATGGGACCACACAGTTTTCACAAGATTCCCAACAAATAATGTTCTTCCAGATTTCTTCAGGATATCTAAATATTTTTTGTTATTATAACTATGGAATTACTTTACATAAGATGTCAAACTATTTTTTGAACTTGACAAAGGGTGTTAAACATCTGTCCATTTTAATATGTATAGATCTACTTCATACTTTTGGGGTGATGGATATATTCATTATCTTAATCATGGTGATGGTTTCATGGGTATCTACACATGTCAAAACACAAATTGTATACTTTAAATGTGTGATTTATGGTATGTCATTCAGACCTCAATAAAACTGGAAAAGTATTGTGCTTTAGATGTGTTTTCCCACTTAACATGGTAAGTTCCATCCACACTGTCGTATGTGCATGCAATCTGTCATTTCTTCGTGCTGTGTAGAATTCCAAAGAATACATCCATCCATCACAGTTTACTAGCTCATTCCTTTCAGCACCTCCCTTGCCTCCCATTCACCTGTGCCATGAAAGTTGTCATAAATAACTTTGTCTTTTTCTATATCTGAGCAAACTTTCTTCAAAATACATTTTAAGAAGTAAGATTGCTGAATGAACTATGTGCCCTATGAATATTTAATTTTCCTGAGAACTACCTGCTTATTTTACCGAAGGGTGGAGCAAGTTTACAATCCTGGCATGAGAGTTCCCAGTCTCTTCGCTTGGGTCTGACCCTCCCCACTGCAACAAGGCAAACAGCATGGACTCGCAGACAGAGGTACCCAGTGCCCTGCCTCAGTTGGTATCCACTTCATGGTTGCTGACAAATAATTCCAGCTGCAGCACACAGCTGCAGCCATTCCCTCTTGCTTAACAGATGGAATGTCTCTATTTTTACTTGTTTCTAAAAATCATATTTTGGGGGAGGGATGCAGGTTAGAGAGGGGAGCTCTGTAGCCTGACTTTGCAGGGCACTCCCCGGCAGCCTCACAGGTCCCACCTACGTGAAGGAACTGGGCCTCAGTGCTTGGGCCAGAGTTTTAAGCTTCAAGGAATGTGGTGACTCAGCTGGTCGCTCAGGGACACCTCCGTGAACAAGGCTGAGGGAAGGAAGTCATTACACAGACAGCTGGGCTGTAAAAAACAAAAATACCCCACACACCAAACTCCACAAAGCAGGGTGGATATGCGTCCCACGACTCAACCAGACTGCTCTGCCACCGCCGGCTGCTCGTCTGAGCTTCTTGGAAAGCTGACTCGGTGGGGACCCCAGGAAAATCTGTGACTGTTTTCTCGCTCTACCCTGCCACTCTGACCACTGCTTCCCTCATCATCTCCTTTCTCCTTCTTCTTTAATCCTCTTGCCCTTTAAAAAAAAAGGGTGGAATTTAGTATTTCACACCTGCTGGAGACTTGGTGGAGACACAGGGAGGTCAAAACACTGGCACCCCAGGAAGGCCCTACTGAGTCAGACTGCCTGGGCAGAGTCCAGCGTATTAGACAGGGACCAGAGGAGACAGGCCAGCAGCAAGGGATGGAGACTTCGAGGTAGAGGCAAGACCATCAAAGATGTGGACACTTACCCACTAATCTTTACTGGAGACCTACTGTGTGCCAGATACCATTCCTGGGATTTATCAGTGAAGGGCCTACATTCTCATGGGGGCAGACAGATAAACACCAATTACCGTAAATCAGTAATGATATAGCCTGTGAGAAGGTGATTAGTGCTTTTGGAAAAGATTAGAACAGGGAAAGGTTGATGGGAGTGGTCAAGGCAAAAAGGTGCCCTCTGAGTAGTCTTGAGGTAGGTGAGGGAGTGAGCCATGTGGGTGTCTAGGGAAAGAGCATTCTGGGCTGGGCAACTGCCAGGATAAAGGGAGGAGTGGGAGTGTGTTGGAGCACCCACGAGGGGGTGGGTGTGGTGGCTGCAGATGAGTGAGGGGGAGTGTAGTGGACGAGGAGGGCGGAGAGGGGAGGTGAGAGCCTGGGCACCCAGAGAGGGTTTTGAACAGAGATCCAAACAGAACTGAGCTTGGTTCTAACAGCATCCTGCTGTCAGATGGCTTTGACCTGCGCGGGTACAATGCAAGTGGAGTACAGAATGAAACTGCTATTCATGCCAAAGACGTAGATTTTATGAAGTCAATTAGAGTAATGGTGGAGGACAGCTAGAATCACACAGAGCATTCACAAATGAGGGCCTGTCGGTATTAGGTCAGAAAAGGACAGTGAAAAGGCAGGAATTTCAGAAGAATGACTTAAGTAAGGGTTAAGAGAAGCCTTTAGAAAAACCAAAGGAGCTCAGAGTATTTTTGTATAGATGTGCTTTTTAGAATATGCAGTGCTCGGTGAAAGATGTTATGCCAAGCAATCCACACGTGCTCCCAAATCATTTAAATGATTCTTTAGTCACGCTAAAAATTAGGATATAGTGGCATGCATAACTAAAATTTTATCAAGTATATGATAATAAGATTTGTTTAATATACTTTTAAGTATATGTTAATAGGCCCCTGCGCCTCCTATATATACATATACCATCTATACATAATTCAAGGATAATTCAGCATAAGTTGCTCTGCCCTAAAAAAATATATTTGAACACTATTTAAGTGGAGAGCACCATGACAGATCCTCCTTGAGCTACAAAATATTATGAAACATAGTCCTGGAAGCCCGAGGGAGGGTGGGGGCAGAAGGTATACCCAAATAAAAGAGGAAGACTAGAAGGTCTCTGGGCTGAAGCCCCTGGGGCAGTTGGTAAGTCCTGCAGGGATTTGTGACACACAAATGCCTTCATACGGTGGTTAATGATTCTTCTAGTATTCCTCCCCAGGCGAGAAATCGAAAATGGGTTCCAAGGGTTCGGCCAAACTGACGTTTTTCTGGGAAGGACAACTGGAGCTAGGAACTGCCCAGCCGCTGCCCACACTTCCAGGCAACCTGGCCAGACCGGTCAGTCCTCAACTGTCACCAAAGGCTCCACTGGCAGGAATAGGGGATATCTTAGGGAGTCTCCTGCCCTTCAGCCTAGGGATCCCTGACCACACCCAGAGCCTGTCCCTGAAGGCTGGGCCACATGAGCAGAGAACGAAGCATTAGCCACATCAGCAGGGAAAGAAGTCGTCAGGCAAAAGCAACCCAGGCCAGGAGCCCAGAGGGTGGCCGCCTCCAGCCAGAGGGAAGGGCGGGGCCACGGCCAGGCGCGGGCAGTGGCTAGCTGGGTGGGGAGAGTGGGGGCTGGCCGGGGAGGGTACAGTTTCCGAGGCCTCTGGGCGGCGCTGGAAGGATCGTGTCTTGTAGTCTGCCACTCCGGTTTTGGAACCACTCACCTGCCCACTGCTGCAATTGGGAGGCTGAGTCTCCGCACACACCTTGCAGGGCAGAAGCAGCCTGAAGCGAGGGGTGGAGGAAGGCCTGGCACCCACTGGGTCTTTCCTCTCCTTCTTCCCCCACTATCTCCCCTAGTGCCCCCTCCACCTGGAAGCCAGAGGGCTTTCTCAGTACCCACTAAGGCTTCTTCTTTTGCTCTGAGAGCAGAGCACCCCTCACATACACAGTCTGATTCCTCCTCCGCCCCCCAGTCCTTTCCCTTCACCTTCCACGATCAATATAGAACTATCCCAAGTTAGCTCTGCAGGGCCTTTGTACAAAAGTCCCCAAACTGGGAACACATTCCCATCTTTCTTCATGTAACTAATTTCAACCTATTTTTCAGGCTTCAATATCTATCTGAGTAAGCTTTCCTTGATTCCCCCGTCCTATTATGGGCTCTTGGGCTTGACCCACCTCAGCCTTGATCATCCCACATCACAATTGCCTGGCTGGCTGGCTGTTCTCCCTCTTTCCCGTCTCCTCCTGCACCTCCCTCCAAGACTGCGGGGTCACAGCGCACCTCCAGTGCCTGGCCTAGGCATGGTGTTCAGTGCCATTCTAAACACCCTGCCAGGCCATCCTCTGTATCTCTGCCTGGGTGGGAGACTCCCACAGTTACCTCACCTCTTAGAACAGCAGGTCCCAGGCTAGAGTGTGTACCACGGACACTTTGGGGGGTAATTAAAATAAAGATGGGTGGGCGCCACCCCCAGAGTTTCTGATTCCCTACGTCTGGAGAAGGGCCTGAGATTTTGTATTTCTCACAATTCCCAGATGATGATACTGCCAGCCCACTGACCACACTTTAAGAATCACTGTGTTAGAGCACCAGTTTCTTCGCTGGTAAAATAGGATTATTGTCCCTACTGTGCTGGGTTTTGCGAGACTCAAATGAGACCATGCAAATGAAGAGCTCATCATGGTGCCTGCACCCAGAAGGTGCTCAGTAAGTGTTTGCAATTGCTACTGGGAGTGGGCAGTTGACACGCCAAGCAGGGAAAACATGAGCAGGAACAGTGGTAGGAAAGGGTCCCAAGCAAGGCAGTTGGGTTGGCAGAAGAGCAAGGCCCAGCCCAGCAGCCAGGGAGTCAGCATTGTGCTATGGAAGCAGCTGGGAGCTATGCGCAGTTCTGGAGCAGGGTAGTGACAGGTGGAAACTGAATATGGCAACACCGAGTAGGAGACTGTTGCCAGCAGCAAATGCCATGTTCTGGGTTCTCCTTAGCTGTTTGGCCAGGCATAGGGTTGCCAGATTTATCAAATAAAAATAAAGGATGCCTAGTTAAAATTGAGTTTCAGATAAACATCAACAGTAGGTTTTTTAGTGTAAGTATATCCCATCCAACACTTGGGATATACTTATACTAAAAAGCATTCATTGTTTACCTGAAACTCAGATTTAACTGGGCATCCTTTATTATTTTATTAAAAATAAAGTAATCTTTATTTTTATTTGCTAAGTCTAACAATCCTTAGCTAGACATCACTGCCTGCCCTCCAACCCCCAAGCCTGTGCACAGCAGGGAGACAGCTGCAGGTTCCACTTTAATCCCAGAAGTGGGCAAACACAAGTGCCCATGTTGCTTGCATACTCAAAGGATGCCTCAGAGATGGTGACGTAAACTGTAAGCTAGAGCAGCTTGACCCTTGCCCCTTTCAGCTCAGAGGAGTGTTAGTACAAGTCATACTACCAGAAGCTGCCTCCGTCTCCCATAACCAGCAAATCCTAGATGATTCATAGTTCTAGAAACAAGCCTGTCAGAAAACCAATTTCTGCAACAACCTTTATGTCAACTTTTTATTCTCTAACAAAAAACAATGAAAACAATTTGTACTCCACCTTTAAAACAATGTGATAAACATTACTGACTACTTAGTGTGCACCCTGCACTGCATTCAGCATTTTATTTAGCTCTGTAGTTCTCAGCCTTGGCCTCATGGTACAATTACCTGGAGAGTTTAAAAACAGTCCTAGGACCCCAGGCATCAGTATTTGCACAGGGCACAGTGGTTCCAATGCACAGCCAATTTTGAGACCACTGGTTTAATTCATCCTGTTTAATCCTCACAATACAATCCTGCAAGGTAGGTTTTACCTCCATTTTTGCAGACAAGGAAATTGAGGCTCAGTGGGGTAGAGGGACTATGGCATCTGTAGGTACAACCTCTGACCTCTCCTTCCTTCCTTCCTTCCCAGGCTCCCTCAAGGAATTCCCAATATTCCAGCGTTTCACTGTTAAATATAATAGTATAATATATAATGCTTCCACAGATATGTTTATGGTATGACAGTGTCCTCTGGCCACCTTGAGATAGCTCGGCTCCCCACAGGGCTCTTCTGAGATACCGTAAGCCAGACACAGGCTGGTTCAGGGCTGACACCAAAGGACTTTTGGTGAAGTGAAGACAACTGAGGCCAGTCACTGCCAACCAGGTCCCGTCATCTCATGAACAACGGAGGCCACCTCTCACTCCCCACCCCCGAGTACGTTCTAAGCCGGGCTCTTTGCCCTCGTGCCCAATCCTCCAAGTTTTTCCTTGGTGCCTTCCCTCTTTACAGCAAACTGCCTCACCTCCTGATCTTCTCGGCTATCTTCTTTGCAGAGGCCGTGCATCCTCACAGGTTGTTGGAGAAGCCTTTGATCCAGGACAGGCCGTCAACCACAAATCCAAAGGGAAAAACCCGTTTCCCGGCCTGAGCCTCGTCCGTGGTTCTCAGTACGATGGATCCTTAAAACTTGCGCGCCCCTGAGGTCAGGTGTCTCCTTCCTGTGGCCCCTGCCGGCTGAGCGGGCGCTCCGTTGGACGAGAAGGCTGGTCGCCGCCTGACCTCTGCTGGCCAGTGGCGGTATTGAGCCCCGCTGACGCTCCCCTCCGTGCGGCGGGTGGGTGGAATGGAGAGCGGGCATTGATTGGGCCCCTGCTGTGTCAGGCACTGAACTGGGCGCTGCGGTGTAAGGATGAGCGCGACCTGCTCTCATGGGGGTCAAATTTAACTTAAGAGGCAGACAGTAATCAAATAGGCATTCGGGCAAATATAAAATCACAATTGTAGGCTATGGGAGTGTACGATAGAAGAGTCCTGTGCAGTCTGGGGTGTGATGTTGGGGGGTGGCGGAAGGACGGTCAGGGAAAGCTGTCCCCGAGGAGGCCACGTCTGAGCAACAGGTGCCTCACAAACTCATTCCATGTAATCTCGAAAATCCTTCAAGGTGGCTATCCCCTTTGACCAAGCAGAAAATGGGTTCAGATTGGGGAGAATTTACCCAGGGTCACACAGCAAGCTGGATACAAAGCCGAGAGGGTTTAGGTAGGCCCAATTCGCAAGACTCCGCAGGTCGGCCACCTGGATACTCCGTCCAGCCGCTGTAAGGCCCGCGGCGGCGCCGGGCTGGACCTGAGAGGGGCGGGGCTCCGGGTGAAAGGGCGCCCCGGGGAGGAGGAAATGGGCGGGGGCGGGGTCTTCTCGGGGGTGGAGCCTGGACGGATTGGGCACTGCGGAAGCCGCCCTAGGCTCGTGAAAGGGGCGGAGCCGAGTCTCACCCAGTCCGAGAGGAGCCGGAAGCGCCAAGTGAGTGCGTTGCCGGGCGCACTTACCAGCCCGCCCTGTGCTCTCAGGTAGAGGCAAAGGCATCGGGTCCCGGAGGTCCAGTGGGCAGCTCCCCAGTAGGGCCCGAACAGGGCCTGAGAAGAGGTAACCCTCCCTCGCCCCGCCTTGCCCATCTGTCTTGCCTTCCGATTCGTTCTTCCCTGTTCCCGGCCCGAGTCCATCTCTAGCCGTCAGAAGGGAGCTCAGGGGTGGCGCGACTGGCCTCGTTTCGTCCATCTTCCTGGCCGGCAGCTGCGGGATCTCTGGACATCCAGAATGTGGGACCATGAAATAACGAGATGCACAGACCTCCCAGGGGAGGTTGGCACAATTTCACCCCAGGCTGACCGTGTGAGCTTGGGGAGGGCACCCACCCTCTCTGGTACTGAGTGTCGTCAGTTGCAAAACGGTCTGATCCTTACTTGCCTTGCCCTAAGACTGGTCTGGTCAGGTGCAGTAGCTGTGAAGGAGCTTTCTCCCTTCCGGGGCTATAGGAATGCTTATCCTCCTGCTCCCTTTGGGCCTAGGTGGAGAGCTGTACCCGTCTCCCTCCCACCCCCAAGTCTGGGAGTCCAGAAAGGCTCAGGGCTCACACCCAGGGCAGCTTGTTCTGGCTTCTCTGTGATGGAGTTGTGACTGGCCCAGGAGGCCTGTGGATGTTCCCAGAGTGGGCACTGAACCCTGGAGCCCACCTGTTCCCTTTGCAAACAGTGGGGCCAGCATTGTGCAGGGCCTTGAATGCCAAGTTAAGAAGTTTGAACCCTCAGCCGCAGCAGAGGCATGTGCACTGGAGTCTGACCTGTATCACCCAGGACCAGCCTGGGTGAGGGGGGCTGTAATGGTGCCAGGAAGGTGTTGCCATAGGTAAGTGATATGTAGGGACATTGATCATGTGCTAGTGCTTTGCATGAATTATCTCATTATTCACACATCCCTGTGTTATCCCCATTTCAGAGGCTGAAACTGAGGCTCAGAGGTGACAGGACTTACCCAAGGTCACTGCTAGTAAGTGGCAGTGGGGGATTAGCACCAAGACAGTCTGTAGCCAGGACATCCAGTTATAAAGCCTTGACCTAGGACAGCAGGAGGAGAAAGAGGGGCTGGGGAGTGGGAAATTGGGACTAGGCTTCAGAGGGCTTGGGAGGGAGGGATACCCATGTGTCCTGAGAGGAATTCAGCTGACTGGACCCCCAGGGAAAGGATGGAAGAGACCACATGGAGGAGACCACAGAGGCCAAGCTAGGTCCTGGGGAGAGGACGTGGCTTCAGAGATGGGTACAGATAGAGAAGGGAGCCCACAGCTTGGCTCCCAGGAGCCCCCTGATGCTAAGCATCCACTCAGGTTAGGAGAACAGGGAAGGAATGAATTCTAGACTGAGCAGGGTTTGAAAAGTTGAGGCCTGTTTCACAGAAGCGGAAACTGAGGCCAGCAAGTTACATGCATGAGGATACTCCGTGGTGGATCAGAGCAGGACCCAGTGCCCCTGGGGGCTATCTCTGCCATTCAGCTCTTCCTGCTACCTGTGTGACTCTCAATGGTGGGACATGTGACAATGTTTGGAGACAGTTTGATTGACACATCTGGAGGGGGTTGGCTACCTGCATCTAGTGGGTAGAGACTAAGGACACTGCTAACCATCCTGCAGTCTCCCCACAACAAAGAATTATTCAGCCCCAAGCAGCAATGAGGCCAAACTTGAGGAACTCCATACTGGGTCCTATATAGCCTGTGTCCATACCCACCCCCCAGCCCTACCCAGCTCTTTTGCCCCCAGCAGGGCAGATAGCTCAGACTTGGGCCTCCAGCTGGGAAGACCTTTGCTCCCA
This sequence comes from Manis javanica, assembly GCF_040802235.1. Taxonomy (NCBI): domain Eukaryota; kingdom Metazoa; phylum Chordata; class Mammalia; order Pholidota; family Manidae; genus Manis; species Manis javanica. The sequence continues at coordinate 16,806,529 of NC_133160.1, read as the reverse complement.
TCCTGATCTGCCCCTCCCATGCTTGCTTCTTTATTCCTGGAAACTTTTGGAGTACTCTGTTTTTCCTAGGCACAGTGATCTAGATAGAGCCCTGTCCACCACATGTCTGTCCTTGTCAGTCTGTCTGTCTCTCCAGACCTGTATTCAGAGTTTGGTATAAGGCCAGGAAAAACCAAAGTGGAAATACTCACCTAACACATAGTAGGTGCTTTTCGGATAAAATGTTTATTAAACTTGAGTGATAATTTCGGGGTTCACAGAGCTCCATTTATCCAAAATTTTAGCAATTCTAATTGTACTTTATGTTTGTGAAGCTCTGTGTTTCTAGCAAACTCCTAGGTGATGCTGACACAGCCAAGCTGTGGACCACATTTTAAGTGGCAAAACATTACAGGCTGAGCAGGGTTGAGCTGTGGGCCCGGCTGCCCTCTCTGCAGACAACTATGCTGTGGTTTAGGGACCAGGGAGTGGAGGGAACCATGGCATAGAGTCCGGAAACCAGGATATGAGTCATTACTCTCTCCCTCCATCCATGGCCTATTAGCCTCATAGAGTGTGAAGAAGTCACTTAACTTCTTTGAGGGGTGGTCTTGCATGGCAGGTAGTCCTCCAAGGGTTCTGGTGCAGGGTCTAGGAGAAGAAAGTGCCCTTCGGGGGTGGGATGGCCTGAGTCCTGACAGCCAGAGGGGCAATAGGCCACTAGCCCAGCTGGCAGGAAAGGGGCAATGAGCTGGGGCTGGTAGGGAGGAGGGAGCAGGGCAGCAGGCACCGTGCCAGCGTGGAGGCAGCTCTCATTACGTCCCTGGCTTTTTTCCATGGCTGCTGCAGCCTCCTGCTCTGGCTCACCCAGCTTTGCTTGGTGTGAGAAAGCTGGAGGGACTGGTCTGGCTGGTGGGAAGAGGAGCAGCTTTGATGGGTTTGGGACCAGCCCAAGGCCTGAATGTGAGTCTGGGAATTAGTATTTGGGGTTAAGAACTATGGCCTAGAGACACTGGGGTCAGGCTGTGGGCCATGGATGGGCTTCCCACCCATCCCAGGGAATCTGGGAAGGAGTTCAGAGTTAAACTGGGAGTTCCTTCCACCTCCAGATATAGGGGATGCCTGCCTTGAGCATCTGACCCAGGAACAGAACTGGGCAGAGGCTTAAGTCCCTGGTGTATCCCCACCCCTGGCTCCCCACAAATCAGTCACAGTGGCCCAGCAGGACCCCTGCCAACTCCTAGGACCAGGAGTCAGCAAGACAGCTGACCCCATTTCTCAGATGGAAAAACTGAGGTTCCTCCTCCCTGCTTCCTGGGAAAAGAGCAGTGCTTAGGGCTGTCTCCCTGACCCAGCAGGGGCTGGACCTGATGTGTCATGTGGTGCCCCCCAATGCACCCCAGGGAGGAGGGCTGACCTACTCCTGTCCCCACAGTTGGGCCACCCCCACGGTTAACACTGAGAGTCCTGCAGCCACACAGGGTTGGGTTCAAATCCTTGTTCTTCTATTAGTTGTGACATCCTGGAAAAGTCACTTCACCTCTCAGCCTTAGCTGCTTGTCTGTAAACAGGAATAATGACACGGGCTTGGTCATTCAGATGAAATGAGCCCTGCCACTGAGCACCACGGTCATTATCATTACTCATGGCATTTAGAGGCACAAACACCCTTAATTGCCTTACCTGATGCCCTCATTTGACAGATGTGGAGATCGGCACTTGGAGAAGGCAGGTGGCTGTCTAAAGATCCCTTGAGCAGCTGGTGGGTGAGCTGAGGCCAGAATCCACGTCTTCAGGCACACCTCCCATCTCATAACTGCTGCCAGTCTGCGAGGGCATCCTGCGGGCATCTCGCTGTAAGCCTGGGGACTGGGGCAGTCAGCCCGGGAGCCCCACTGAGGGCAGTGGGCCAGGCCTTGGTCCCAGCACCTCCTCCCTTTCCTAGCACTGGCCATGAACTATGTGGGGCAGCTGGCAGAGACGGTGTTTGGGACAGTCAAGGAGCTATACCAGGGCCTGAACCCAGCCACGCTGAGTGGTGGCATTGATGTGCTGGTGGTGAAGCAGGTGGATGGCTCCTTCCGATGCTCGCCCTTCCACGTGCGCTTTGGCAAGCTGGGTGTCCTGAGGTCGCGGGAGAAGGTGGTGAGTACTGGCTGCCCAGGGAGCCGCTGCAGGGTGGGCTCTTGAAGCCAGTGTGGCCCCTGCAGTCCCAGGAGAGGACCCAGGCCTCTCTTAGATGGGGATCTGTCCTCTTCTGGACAGGCTTCCATTCTGTTGTACCTTCTTTGAAAGCTTTGGGTAGGTTTGGGGTTTTAGTTCAAGGTGGTTCCCATTTTCCCCTATGAGTAGCATGGTGGGGCAGCCCCTGGTACTAGGGTCTGGCTCCAGCTTCCTAAGACCTTACCTGTACGTTCTTAGTAAGTTGCTTCACCTGTGCAAATGGATATGCTTTCTCACACACCTGGTGATGATGGGATGATTTGGGAGAATTAAATTGGAACTGATAACATTGTCCCAGGGCCAGGTATGTAAGTGACATTCAAAGGGTGGTTTCCCTCCCTAAAGAAATGTGTGCTGTCTTCACTGGGCTCAGGTGAACGTGACAGATTTTTGTTAGCACTGAGTCTGGTGTTTGAAAAGAGGTCTGGTGGGCCCAAATCCCTTTACATTGGGTGTCTGTGAACTTTCCAGAATCCTAAGAGGGAAGTATGACCTTGTGGGTGACAGCATAGCTAAGTGGGTAAGCGCTTGGGCTGTGGGCTCGGAGCTTCTGGGTTCATAGCCTCCCTTTGGAACTTTCCAGTGAATTACTTAACCCCTCCAAGCCTCAGTTTCCTCATTTCCTCATCTATAAAGTGGGGATGATAGCAGCTACTACAAGGGGTTGTTGTAAAGTTTAAGCAGGATAGTCTAGCAATGGTCATTCTTATCATTGTTCGTGTAGTCAGCAATGCCTAGGCGCTTGGTGAACTTGCAGAGACCCTCAGAGTGGGGAGCAGCCAGCACACCACGGTATGGGGGAGAAAGTTCCAGCAAGTGCAGTCCTTGGGGACAGCAGGGAGATGGGTCTGCAGGGCCAGCTGAGGGCTGGTGGACTGGAGCAGGGGAGTGAGGGATGCTGGTGGAGGCCACGCACATCACACTGCAGGTAGACATCGAGATCAACGGGGAGCCGGTGGACTTGCACATGAAGCTGGGAGACAGTGGGGAGGCCTTCTTTGTCCAGGAGCTGGAGGGTGATGAGGTAAGTGCCTCACAGGTCTGATGCAGGGGGCCAGTCAGGGCTGCCACCAGGACATGCTGACGGAGCCTGGGTGGAGTTGGGCGGGGTAGGGGCAAGAGCTGATTTCCTTCCCAGGGAAAGTTGGGGAAGGTTTCCCAGAAGACACCTGCATTAGGCCCCTGAAGGAGGCCTTCCCTGGGCACCTCGAAGAGGAGGAGGGTGCTGGGGAGTAGCTAGAAGGCTGGAAAGCATGAGATGGATTGTTCTGGATTGGGGGCTGGCTCAGGGCAGCTGGAACAAGAAAGTGGGAGGGTGGGGGATGAAGAGAGGGGTGTTTGCGGAAGGGAGGAAGGGCCCAGCACAAGACAGGAGAGATGTTTTAAACAGTTTGAGTTTGACAATCTCTCGTGGAGCCCCTACCGTATGCAAGACACTGTGCAGTGGACCTGGATGAGGGGTGAGCCCTGCCTTCAGAAAAGCTTCCCACAGTAGCCTGGGAGACAGACATGAAAACAACAGATGATAGACTATGTTGTTATTGCAGTGGAGGGTGCTGGACCTGGGCAGGGGAGAGTCAGGCAGACTTCTTGGAGGAGGTGACGCCTGGTTGAGTCTTAGAGCAAAGAAGGAGATGAGAGGCTGAGGCCTCAGTTTCTGCTGGACAGTGGCTGCACAGCACCCTGGCTCACTGTGGGCTGCCGCTGGGATTGGGGCTGATTTATCTGGGAGGGAGCTTTGAGGCCAAGAGCAGTTGCAAGGCCTTCACATCTGTTTTCCTGACTCGTCTCGCTCCATGGCCTCAAGACTCAGGCAGGGCTCAGGACGACAGGGGGGTGGGGATGCTCCCCATGCTGGAGCTCCCTCAGTCCTGCTCCTGGTCGGCTCCACAGGAGCACATGGCTACCCACCGGTGCACATCACCCATCCCTTGTGGGGGCCTAGCTGCGTTCCCGTCAGCCTCCCAGCTGGGAACCGCCAGTGAGTCTGAGGCCATCAGTGAGGACGTGGCCTCCATGGGACGGAAGAAGAGGCGTCGCAGGAGGAAACCCAGGAGAAAGGAGGGCACCGGGGCAGCCAATTCTAGTTCTGAGGAGCTGGAGCCAGGCACCGACAGTGAGCCATCCCTGCTGGAAAAGCCAAGACCCGAGCCCCCAGGGTGTGTGGGGACCAGGAAAGGGCTGAGGGTGTGGGGATGCCAGCCAGGGTTCAACTGCTGTTTCCTTTGCTGATGCTGTGTGACCCTAGATAAGGGCCTCAACCTCTCTGGGCTTTAGCTGTTTCACCTCCCCAAGTCCCTAACGTCCAGGCTCCTATGCCCAGGGTGCCCTGTCTTGTCAGTGACCAATTACTTCCCTGTGGCCCCTCAGAAGTGTCCAGTCAGAAGGGGAGGAGTCCTCACCACAACCCAAAGACATCTACCCCTACTCCGATGGCGAGTGGCACGCCCAGGACAGGTGAGGCTCCAGGTGGGCTGCAGACAGGAGCTCAAGGCCACAGCCTCTGAGGGGTGTCCATTCACATTTTTCTGATGAATAGTAATACAGAGCACATGTAATGTGTTTGCTGGCCATTTGTGTATCTCCTTGGTAAAGTGCTGATTCAAGTCTTCTGCCAACTTAAAAAATTGTGGTAGAATAGACATAACATAAAATGTACCATTTTGGAGTCCACAGTTCAGAGGGTAATTTGGTCTATTGATGATGTGTAACCATCACTGCTATCTAGTTCCAGAACTTCATCATCCCAGATGGACAGCTTGTACCTGTTAAGCAGTCACAACCTTGCTTGTTTTTTTTAACTGGACTGCCTTCTTACTGTAGATTTGTAGGTGTTCTTTACATATGTGTATATTCCTTATCTACTCTGGATCTAACACAGGCATAAATATATGTTGCAAATATTTTTTCCCAGGCTGGGGTGGGCAGTGGTGGGCGTCAGGCTGGCTTGGGGGCCTCTGAGGTCTTGCTCCCTGCAGTATCTCATCAGGTGGGCTAACGTCACCTAAGAGCGACTCAGAGCTGGAGCTGCGGACCCCCGAGCCCAGTCCCCTGAGAGCTGAGTCCCACATGCAGTGGGCCTGGGGGAGGCTGCCTAAGGTGCGTTTCTCCACGTCAGCCTCCCATCCCTGCCTTACGGGGGCTCCGGGACCCTTGCGGGGCAGGACTAGAGTGACCAAGACTGAGGTTGTCTCCCCAAAGCAGGTGGGCTGTGGGAGGCAGGCCCTGCCATCAGCCCACATCCTCTCCCTTTTGTCTGACTGCAGGTGGCCAAAGCAGAGCGGCCTGAGTCCTTGATGGCCCCCATGGGCAGCACCGGGGCCGTCCCTCCTCCTCAGGACGAGCCTAGCACCCCCTGCATCTCTCTGGCTGGCACCGACCTCATTCAACCTGACATGGAGCCCCCCACTCTGGTGGGCCCCCCTCTTCCTGCCCCTAAGAGAGAAGAAACCAAGACTCAGAGCTCCAGGGAAACAGGCCTCCCTCCTGTGATGAAATCACTGAGCTGGGCTGCTCTTGAGGGCCCCGTTTCCTCTGGGCAGGCAGAAGGGGTCTCCAGGAAGAGAGGTGAGTGATGGCTGGACCCCTTCCTAGTGCTTCCCTGGCCTCTTGTTAACCCCAGGCGGATGCTGGGACTTCAAGCATATGGTGAGCACCATTGTGTGCCAGATACCATGCTTGGCCCCAGCCCTCAGGAGGACGGCAGATAGGTGACACAGGCATAAACAAGGAAGAGCGTGGCATGGGTGACATGGGGCAGCAGCATCGGTTGGGATGGGCTGCTTAAATCATGTGGTCAGGGAGGGCTTCTCTGAGCGGGTGATGCTTGAGCTGAGATATGGACGATAAAGATCCAGCCAGTGAGGACCTGAGGAAGAGAATTCTGGGCAGAGGGAACACCATGTGTCATGGCCATGAGGTGACAGAAAGGTTTCATGTCTAGAAAATGAGGCAGCGTGTGTGTCTTGAGCGAGGCAGGGCTGGGAGAGGAGGCGGTGAGGTGAGCAGAGGCCGGATCCTTCCCAGTTGAGAGCGTGGAGAGGCTCCAGGCCCACACTGTCCGGATGGGTAGTCACTGGTTATATGTGGCTATTCTAAGATTTAATTGAAATTAATTAAGATTAATGACCTTTAAATTCCCATTTCTCTGTCACACCACATGTTAAGTGTGCTAATAGTCTCACGTGGCTAGTGGCTACTGTGTTGGACATGCAGACAAGGGATATTTCTATCATCATAGAAAGTTCAATGGGACCACAGTTGCTTTAGGGTGTTTAAAGGCAAGGGGACACACCACTCACACTACTGAGCACCTGTCAAGGCTACAGGTATCCCCTCCTCTGCCCTCAGGGTCCCTGAAGAGAAACCAGCACCTGGGCCCCAGCGATATCTACCTGGACGACTTGCCCTCTCTGGATTCTGAGAATGCAGCCCTTTACTTCCCCCAGAGGTGCCTGGGTTCAGGGGGCTGGGGTGTCTTGGGCTGGAGCCTGTGGGCCAAGGGGCAGTTATTAAGGGCCTGGGAGTGGGTGGGGGGGGGCTCCTCCCAGCCTCCTTGTACTCATGTCACCGTTGGCCCCTTTGCCCTCAGTGACTGTGCATTGGGGCCCAGGAGGTGGAGTGAACCCAGCAGCCAGAAGCCCCTGAGGGACTCCAACCCTGAACAGGAGCCAGAACCCAGTCTGGACACAGTGGACCCGATAGTGCTGTCCCTCTGTGGTGGACTGGCTGACAGCCGGGACATCTCACTGGGTATGTCAGGCCATGGCTGAGCCCTTCTGAGGACTGGCTCTGAGTCCAGGGTGGGAGGGAAGGAGGAAGGACCCCAGAGGGTGGGGCAGCAGAGCCATAAGGCTGCCTGGGGGCTGCTGCTTTCTCAGCCCCATGGCGCCGTCACTTGGTCAGCAAGGGCCAGGCATTCCCAAGGTCCCTAGGGGCAAATGCTTGATGCTGAATTACGACTTGCCTTGTGAACCCAGGGTGGCAAGTGTGTGGGGTGGGAGTAGTAGATGCAAAAGACACAAATGGGGAGGAGGCTGCTAGGGCAGGGAGCCAACCTGCAGGAGACCTGAGTGATAGAAGCAGGAGGGTTTGGGGAGCAGGTCACGTGCTATGTGTTGGCCCCATTCCTCACTCTCTGCCTCTGTGCCCAGAGAAATTCAACCAGCACATCATCTCCTACCATGACCTCGCCAAAAACCCCGGCCTCCTGGACGACCCGAACCTGGTGGTGAAAATCAATGGGAAGTGAGTAGGGGCAGGGCTGCTGGCAGCCCCAGAGAGTCAGTCACCCTGCCCTCCAGGGCCATGGCTGCTGCAGCCCCTCACCCTGTTATCTCTCCAGGCATTATAACTGGGCTGTCGCTGCCCCCATGATCCTCTCCCTGCAAGCCTTCCAGAAAAACTTACCCAAGGTAATGGTTAGAGCACCACTGGACCTGCTGGAAAAAGTGGCCATAGCTTTGGGGCGGGGGCCCGTGACTAGGAAGTGGAGGTTGGACAGAGATGGGCCTGAGGCTGACCGGCTGCAACAGCCCCTCTGGAAAGTGAGACAGAGGCGGTCACCTCCTATGCTGAGAACCTCTCAGGCTGGGCTGCAGGTGCGTGCTTTATCAGCATCCGTTTATTCAGTGCCTACTGCCTGCCAGGCACAGGCTGGGGGCAGTCATGCCCTCCTAGGAAGACAGTTAACCCAAGATGCAGTAAGATGATCATAAAATTCAGCTGTGAGAATTGGGAAGGAGAGATCCAGGTGCTTTGAGAGCCTACAACAGGAGGGTATGCAGAGCAAGAGCCCACGGCAGCAATTTGAAGATGAGTAAGCCTTAAGCGGGGAAGGCACAGGAACAGCTAGGAGGGGCGAAGCAACCCAGCCTCTGCAGTCCCTCCCAGAACCTCCATCCTGTGCTGACCTGCACCTGCCCCTCCTGCCTTCTGGGAGGGTCCAGGGCTCCAACCTGGTCTGGCCCACTGTTCTCCAACTGGTTAGGCTTACCCAAAGAGCATCACTAACCCGATGGTGACAGCTGGTGCTTCTCTTTGGTGCAGCTCAGCTCCTTGCTCTGGCTGGCTCTGAGTCTGAGCTGGGACTAGAGTCTGTGAGAAGAAAGAGGGTCACTGCCCTGCTGGGCAGACCCACCGCTTGAGGCCCCTGGGAGATCCTCCAGCCTGTTCCCAGCCCTGGCCAACGGCCCCCCACACCCATGTCCTCCTGTCTTGGGTTCCCCATTCTGTTTGGAGGAAGCTGATGGGGCCTTGGCTTGGGCTCTCCCTGGGGTTATCTAGCACAAATCTAGTCACTTTTTCACAAGGTCTTGCCTCCACCAGACACAGTGGAGGGAGGTTGTTCATGGGATAGAATGCTGACCTTAGGGACTCCCTGGGTTGGTCTTGGAGGTCGAGGGGAGTACTGGCTATAGACTGTCCTTCCTGCTGTCACTTGCAGGACTCATGCACGGAGTAGCAGATCTTGAGAAACCCCCAAAGCACTGCCTTCAGCTACTTTAGCAGAGAGACTGACCCACAAGATTTGGAGGCCAGGCCAAGGCTGGGCAAGAACTAGAGGGTTGGGACTGGAGTGGAGTATGGGTGGGCAGGAACGGCCCTTGGTCTCCCGTGCTTAGCTCCATGATTCATTGCTCAAAATCCCGGGATAGAGGTGAGCATGCTTCCTCAGCCTCCAGCTGCTCATAGCACCTTGCTCTAGGGTTGGCCCCAGGCTCCGGCTCAGGGGGCCCCAAGGGCAATGTAAGGCAGGTTTTGGCGGTGCAGGAAAAAACCGTGGCCTTCATCTGCCCACAGAGTGCTGTGGACAAGCTGGAGAAGGAGAAGATGCCCAGGAAGGGTGGGCGGTGGTGGTTTTCCTGGCGACGCAGGGACTTCCCAGCTGAGGAGGTGGGTAGTCATGGTCACAGAGCGGGGGCAGCACAGGAGGAGGTGAAGTTCACCAGAAGGATGTTCCTTCCATAGGGCAGTGCCCAGAGGGAGAAAACTGAAGCCAGGGAGCAGCATGGGTGAGTTGCAGCCAAACCTGGGGAAGACCATGGCGGGGGGTGGTGGGGGTGGGAAGGAGGAGGAGGGAGGGAGCCAGCACAGGGGTGGAGCCAGCACCCTACCCCAAGCCACATGTGGTGCTTTATCACTCCCCAGTCACTTCTACACCCACTGTTTTTCCTGGAAAATGTCCCCATTTCACAGATGGGAAAACTGAGACCTAGAGATACACCAAAGGTCCCACTACTAGAAAATGGCAGAGCTGGAACAGATGCCCAGCATCCTGGCCCCGACGAGGGGCTCCTGTATTAAGGAAGGGTGGGACTTCCTCTGTCCACCAGGAACTGGCTGACCTTCCTTCCTTCTCACCTCTGAAGTGACCCAGAATACCCAAGGTTGGGGGTGGGGGGACGACCAAGTCAGCCAAAGCCAAAGCAGGTGGGACTGGGGAAGAGCCCTACCAGGCGCTTCAGGGGTTTTCAGGTGAATATCTCTAAAGCACGTACTGGCAGGCTGCAGGGCTGGGAGCTCTGGGCCTCAGCTCCCACTCTGCTGTCACCTGCCTGGGTGTAGACTCTTGGCCTGCACCTTATGTCTGCTGCCACCCTCAATGTGGGTGGCACCTAGAGGAACAGTGCTTTCTGAAAGGGCAGGGACAAGCCCCAGGCTCCCTGTGGCCTGGGCTGAGGGGTGAGCATCTACTGGGATGAAGGGCCTCCAACTGGGGGAGGTGGCCTGAGAGTTGGGCTGCCCGCAGGGAGAAGACCGACATCCTTAGCAGCGAGGACGACTCCCCAGACAGCCCCGTGATCCTTGAGGCCCCCTCCCTGCCCCCGTCGCCTCCAGCCTACACTCCCACCTACAGGAAGTCCCTCCGCCTCTCCTCCAGTCAGATTGTAAGTGGGCATGGCTGTGTTTGTGAAGGACTGGTAGGGCTGAGATAGTTTTGTCCCAGAGCCTCTGAAGGCCCAGTGAGGAATGACTCCTTAGAGCCACACATTAACCAAAGTCCAGAATCCATCCTGTTGGCATCCTCCCTAATGGCCTCTGCGTGAACGCGGCTAGGGGCAGGGCTGTTCCGTGTGCCACCCCGTTTCTCTGTTGGATGAGTCATGGGAAAAGCCCTCTCTGTGTTGACCTAACTTATCAACCTGCAGTGGGCCGGCTGCTTCTAGGTCTGCCCTTGGAAGCCATGCTAAAGGAATCAAATGCTGGGGACATCGTCTCAGATTCTGGTAATCTTAGGGCCCAGAGTCATGTCTTCAAGCTCAGTAACTGGTGGTTCCTATAAGAAGAATGTTTTCTTCCTGCGAGCGGCTTCGTGGTCAGGGAGGTGCCCAGGAGGATCTGGCTGGCCTGGTACAGAACTGCTTCATCTCTGTGGTCCTCAGAGGTTCACACCCAACTTGGGGTCCACCGGGGCCTGACAGCCTTGGCTACCTGCTGTAGCTGAGAGCTGCCCCAATCCTTCTCTATGGACCAAGGACAGCTCTAGGTCTCTCTTTGCAGGGATGTCACAGGTACCCTAGCTTCTGCAGGGCCCCTCCTATAGAATGTGGTACCCCCACCAGGCACAATGCCAGCCTTGGCATTGATCTGAGAAACTTGAGCAGGAGTTACAAGCCAGGCTTTGTGAGCTTCATTCCTAAGGGGCACGAGGAAGGCTAGGGCCTGTGCCTGGCACTGTGCAGGCCCACTGGTACTCCCTCACCCCTCCTCGAGGCCACCCTCTGCCCGTGAGGATGTGTCTGCAGGTAGCTGTCTCTGATGAATTCAGGCGGGTTCTCTGACTTGGGAGGAAGAGGAGAATGAGAGGCCCCAGGTTGGGGTAAAAGGGGGTGGACAGTGCCTGGCTGTGGTGGATCACAGCTTCCCCCCTTTGCCTGCCCCCAGCGGCACCTGAACTTGCAAGAAGGTGCCAATGATGTGGTCTTCAGTGTGACCACCCAGTACCAGGGCACCTGCAGGTGCAAGGCCACCATCTACTTGTGGAAATGGGACGACAAGGTGGTCATCTCGGACATTGATGGCACCATTACCAAGTAAGGCCAGTTGGCCAGGGAGAGACAGGAAGGGCCTGGGCCTCGTCTCCCTCTGGGCTAGGGGATGGGGGATAGGGTCAGAGGCCCTCTCCCCCAGTGCACCTTCCTGGGGCTAGGCCCCATTGGGCCCCACATGTGGAACAGGAGGGCTGCCCTGCAGTGACCCTTCTCTGTGGCTCTAGGTCAGATGCTCTGGGCCACATTCTGCCACAGCTGGGCAAAGACTGGACACACCAGGGCATCGCCAGTCTCTACCACAAAATCCACCTGTGAGTGTCTGGGCTGGGCTGGGGCAGCGCCGTAGGGAGGGAGTGACAGGGCATCTTAGACCGCCCTGGCCTTTGTCCAGGCTTGAGGGCCAGCAAGGCTCACCAGGGCATATCCCTGGAGTACTGAGACCTACTTACTGGGCTTTAGTTCTCATGTGAAACTCATCTCCTGTGGTCTGGGGTCTGAGTCTAACTGCCGGCCTTAGGGTTACAGAGGAAACCTACGGTTTTGCTCAAACCCTCATCCAGCCTCTGCACCTGGGCCTCAGGACTCTGTCCATGCCCCTTCTACCTGGGATGGCTACTGAGGCTGCATCTCTCAGGCCTGAAGTCCCCTCCCCACCAAAGCCTTTAGGTTTGAAGGCCAGAACCCCAGGTCCGGGTTGAGATGGCCGAAGCCAGGAAGGTGGAATGGGAGCTGGCTGGTCTCTGATGGCTTTATGCCACCCCTGTCCCCCGCCCCCAGAAATGGGTACAAGTTCCTGTACTGCTCGGCACGGGCCATTGGCATGGCTGACCTCACTAAGGGGTACCTGCAGTGGGTGAGCGAGCGGGGCTGCGGCCTCCCCAAGGGCCCCATCCTGCTGTCTCCCAGCAGCCTCTTCTCCGCCCTCCACAGGTAACCACCCCTATAAGCTAGAAGCCCACAGCCCCCGGGGGGAGCGGCAGCCTCACTGGCATGTCAGCTGGGTCAGACCCCATGTCACCTGACCTGGCCATCCTCTGACTACCACCCCTCCTTGGCTCCCTTCCTGGCCCGCGGCCCTGGCTGCCCCAGGGAGGTGATTGAGAAGAGGCCAGAGGTGTTCAAGATTGCCTGCCTGAGTGACATCCAGCAGCTGTTTCTGCCCCACAGACAGCCCTTCCATGCTGCCTTTGGGAACAGGCGGAATGTGAGTGTGTCCCTTCCTCTCGGGCTGAGCCACCTCCCCCCCATCCCCTGGCCCATCGGCCCCTTCTTGTCCCCTGCAGGATGTCACTGCCTACCGGCAGGTGGGCCTACCTGAGTCTCGCATATTCACCGTCAATCCCCGGGGAGAGCTCATCCAGGAACTCATGAAGAACCACAAATCCACGTGAGGCCAAAGGCTCCATGTGTCCCCTAGGCCCTGCTCAGTTCCCAGGCCCCAGCCCCACCTCCCCCCAGGGACTCGTGCCTTGCCCAGGGCTCCCAGGCAGGATGCAGTCTTTTTCCCTAATGTGACAGAGGCCAGAGCCTGGCGGCAGCTCAGGCTCTCAGCACCGGCCTGTTCCGCCCATAGGTATGAGCGGCTTGGCGAGGTGGTGGAGCTCCTCTTCCCACCTGTGGCCCGTGGCCCCAGCACAGACCTGCCCAACCCTGAATACAGCAACTTCTGCTATTGGCGGGAGCCGTTGATCACTGTGGACCTTGATGTCCTGGCCTGAACTTGCCCTGGCTGCCATCACCTCCCTACCTGGCCCAGAACTGACTGGGCATCCCAACGCCACAGGGCCAACCCACCGAAGGGGACAAGACCCACCCTCCTCCCTGGCCTGTCTCCTGTGCCAGCCAAGCTGCAGGGGGTAGGCAGCTGGTCCAGGCCTCAACATGGCCTGGGCCTGTAGCAATTAAAATGACTGTTACCTGGCCTTGCAGTGTTCTCTGTGCCCTTCATGTCATTGTCCCTGTCCCTTGAGACTGTGCTTCAAATCCTCATAGGACAGAGAGAAGAGGCAGACCTCGGTGAGGCCTGTATGCACCGGGAATGGCTGGCTGGAGCAGTGGAGGCTGGGGAAGTAGCCCCAGGGAAGAACAAAGTGCCCCCCCTCCCAGAGAGCTGGTTCCCTCTGAAGCTGGACCCTTACACAGCCCTGGCCCCATCCCACAGCTCTTGGGCCAGACATCACTTTTCTCCCTTGTGCCTGATATCTGAGAACATCCCAACCCCCCTACCCCAGCTCCCCTCTGACACCACGGAAGGGGGTGGTTCCAGGCAGTGCAAGGGCTGAGGGAACATGGCTCCCACTTGGCCTAGCCTGCACCCTGCGGCTGCCCCTGCCCCTCAGCACCTCTCCAGAGGACAAAGGAGGTAGGGGTTGACCTGCTTGCCCCCCCTAGCCTTTGCAGCCAATGCAGCGCCCACCCAGCTGCTGAGTGACCTCTCACCCCAGGAGCTCTGGGAAGCAGGGCTGACGTCCCACTGCCGCTGTCCCTCCTACTTTCTTTGGGGAAGAAAGTACCTCTAGATGGTCTACAAGCTTTAATCAGGCCTGCCCTCCCTGAGCAGTCCCACAATGGAGGGAAGGAGCCCAAATGTCAGGAATCTGCAATGTGGGGCAACAGGGACCTGGGGAGCAGCACAGGAGGGCCCAGGCTGCCCTGGAAATGGGGGTGAGGGCAGTGGGGGTTGGGACTGGCATCAGGGTCTCTGGGAATTGCACGGGCCACATGAACACTTGTGTTTTCAGGTTGTCCCGTGATGGTGTCATACCTGAATTTCTCACAGCTTTGTGAACATCTAGGTGGGGCTGGAGTTTTGATATTGGAAACTAGGCCTAGAGCCCTTCCCTCCAGCCATGGCCTCCTGCCCAAGGTCTGGCCTCATTCAGGCCATGACGTACATGGGGGCTGTTCTTTGGAGAGGCCCTAACCTGGAGGGAAAGATATTCCCCCAGATGGAAAGGAGAGGACCGGGTGGGACTGCAGTGCCCTGAAAACATCTTCAGGGAAGGGCAGGGAAAGGATAATTTGGGGTGGGGTCTCCAGATGGCCTGGACCCAGTCCTTTCCTCTGGGAATCTCCAGCTGCCTAAGTCTTCACCCTGGAGGAGGAGCCAGAGGAACAAAGAGAACTCTGGGCTGAGTTCTGTGTTTCTGTGCCGTCCTGAAGGACCTGTGGGACAGTGGAAGCCTCTGGTCCTTGGTTCAGAACAGCATCTGTGAAGCTGCCAGGTGTGAGGACAGTGCCAGCGGGCAGAAACCCCCTCCTGCAGAAACAGCCCAGATGGCTGGGGAGAGAAGCCAAGGGGATAAGGGAACCAGAAGCTTTCATGGGCTGGGGGCTATTGCCCATGGGCCAAGGGAGAGGTGGACAGGCCGCTGTCTGGCTGGGCCTGCAAGTCTTCACACAGCTGCTGACTCAGGGTGTCTGCAAAAGAGCAACTTGCAGACTGGATTGTGAGGTGTCCTAGGTCCACCCTGGCCTGCAGACATGGCATCCTTGCCTTGACCACTGTCCTGAGTTGTCCGGTTGGTACAGCACCGGGTGGATTTTGGTGGCTGGGATAATCAGATGGAGCTAGACCAAGACTATTCCTTCAGTGGCCTCGGAGGCATCCATGCTGGCCAGGGGAGGCTAGGAGGTACTGCTGGGCAAGGCTGGGCTCTGGAGGGGTGTCCCCAGGGTTGGCAGGATCAGGGGGTAGGTCCTGTCCCACCTGCTTAGTCAGCTTGCCCTGGCCGTGCCTGTTCGGTCAGCTGTACCTGGCAGTCCAGCAGGTCGTCCCGGAGGCGGGCGATGTCCTGGGCATGCTGAGCCAGCGTGCGGTTTAGCTGGTCCACATGGTCCCACAGGCCCTTCCTAGGCCTGAATGACTCAGTGGGCAAGTTGTCTGGGCCCATGGACAGTAGGCCCAGCCTCCCACATGCACCCTCCACTTGTGCCACCCTCTGGTTGAAGTGGCCCACCATCTGCTGGAGTTCCTGGGCTGTGTCCTGGCAGCGGCTCAGCCCCCCGGCCACATTGGCCATACCAGCCTTGAGTCGCTCCAGCTCCCCCCGCAGGCTCAGGACTTGCCTGTGTCCAGCCTGAAGCCTTGAGCCCTGGCCGCTGACCTGCTCCTGGATGGCATGGACCTCAGCCTCCACCTTGCGTTCCCGCTCATCCAGGGATGTGTTGGCAGCCAGGAAGGCATCGGAGTACTGGCTGACGGAGTCTCTGAGGCCTGTGAGCGACTTGCTCACAGAGTTCAGATTGACCTTAAGCAGGGTGATCTCGCCTTGGAGTGAGCTGCCCATCGCTTCAGCCAGCTGCTCCTGGACCTCAGCCACAGTGCCATTGAGCTGCTGGAGCAAGGCTGTGTGACTGGCCACCTGGTGCAGGAGGGCCTCACTCCGGCTCTGCCAGACTTTCACCTCTGCCACAAGGTTGTCCAGGATGGCTGAGGTGGAGCTGGGGGTGCATGAGGTCTCCAGTGAAACCAGGCGCTGTTCCAGCACAGCCAGCTCTGTCTGCACCAGCGGCCGTGCTGACCTGCCTGGTAGGGCACTGTCATGGCTCAGCTCCCCAGCCAGTGTCACCAGGCGCTCCTCTAGGCTCTGCACACGCTCCTCCAGCATGGTCCTGAAGCTGCCCATGCCCCAGCTCCCCTCCCCCAGACAGCAGCCTCTTGCTCCGTTCTCCGTCCCGTTGAGGGTCTCCAGCCCCTCCAGCAGCCCATCCATGCCCCCATCAAGTATGGCAGCAGAGAGCCGCGTGAGCTCATCCCTGCTTGGGGAGCCATGGCCCCTTTGGGCCTCGGTGACTGCCTGTAAGTTCCTCTCGAGGCGGTCCATGCGGGCACTGATCAAGGCCAGCTGGCCACAGCAGCTGCCCCTGCCGGCCACACTCAGGCCCTGCAGCTGGGTGCCCAGCTGTGAGAGCTCCTGGCGCAGGGCCAGCTCCCGACCATCCAGGCTCTGGTGCAACCTCTGGCTGGCTGCCTGACCCTCCTCGCACTGCTGCCGCACCTCCTGCACCCGCAGGTCACATGTGCTCTGGACACCTTGCAGCCTCTGTTCAAAGCCGTCCAGCAGGCTCCCCCAGAGTCGGTGCAGCCGTTGATCCATGTATTCATCCAGCAGTGCCAGGGAGGTGAGTGGAGATGGGGGGGCCTCCCGCAGCCTCTGCAGGTGGGCCTCGTGGCCGAGTGCCAGCCCATGCACCTCATCCAGCAGCTGCACCTTGGTGCGGAGCGTGTTGCTCACCTCTGTCACCTTGCTCAAGATCTCATCCAGGGGAGGTGTGAGTAGCCCTCCAGCTCGGTCTCTGGGGTTCACAAATCCCTCGGCGATGACCCCAAAGCCCACAGGGGCAGCAGGAGCCCTGGGGTCACCAGTCATCCTGTTGGGGTCTTCGTGGCTGGCCACCAGGCCTCTGAGGGTACCATATGCTTGTGCTAGGCGTTGGACATCACCCTCCAGGCGTACCAGCCGCTCACCGAATAGCCCTGGGCCTTTCCTTCCTGAGAAAGAGGAGGAGAGGACCTCAGGGACATCACTTGTCCTGTGGCCAGGCCACCAGAGAGCTTTGTGTTTGAAGCCAACCTTCTCACTAGACATAGCTCTCAACTTTGGGAGGGAGCCCTGGGGGATCACCCCATGCCCGGCATGAGATGCACCCTCCCCAGCCCTGCCAGAGCTCAGCCAGCCTGGGTCAGTTACCTCCCCACCTCCTTTGAGAAACCCAATCACCTGGTAGGGTCTCCATGGGCAGACTCACCATGGGGGCTGGGGGCTGCTCTGCTAGAAGGAGGGGACCTGGGGCCTGGGCCCAGCTGTCCCGAGGGAATCTGTGGCTCAGGCTCTGGCTGGGGTGGGGCAGCGCCCTGGTCCGTGAGGTGTTCCGGGCAGCCTTCTCCAGTGAGGCCGGGGCAGCAACGCCAGGCGAGTTCTGTCACTGTCTTGTGGCCCACCCTGTATCTGGGTCTGAGCACTGTGTGGTACCTAGGCCAGGGGCAGGGAAAGGACGGGCCTTGTACCTGTGGGCTGAGGCTCCTGCTCCTGGCAGGTGACCTTGTCCCTTCACTGGTATTTGGGGCCACTCTCAGGCACTCATACAAGACCTGGATGTCTCCCAACCTCCACACCAATACCAGAGTTCTTCTTTTTCCTGTGCTTAAGGTGAGGGGGCTGTGGAGTGGAAGCAGGCCTTGCAGAGGTTTAGAGATAGGTTAAGAGCAGGGCACAGGTAGGAACCCCACCCCATCCTGTTTGCTTTGGGGAACACTACCAGGGATTTAGCCCATTTCACTCATACTGCCATCAGAAATTCCACTCTCGCTTTGGTAGCACCTTGAAGAATTCTGACGAACCCCAGCCCACCCACACACAGGCAGGTGTGTGGGCATATGGCCCTGGAGCTGCAGCCAGCCCTTCTCACTGCCCAGGGGCCACTACTGGGACCACTCCTGGCTCCCATCAGCTCCCCTTAGTTCTGCCCACCCATCCCCAGCCCACTCCAGGAACTCAGCTCTGGCCGTGGAGGCTGACAGAATGGCACCTCTGATTGTGAGCACAGCGGAAGCCCCAAGGGTACAGGGCAGTGCTCACTAGGGGCCACACCCTTATCTGCTCAGCTGTGTACCTGTTCCCCACTGACAAACTGGCGCAAACAGCTTTGTTTTCAGACATGTACTTGACCTCTCCAAGTACAGACCTGTGTATCACACCTGTGTGCAATCCCACATGTCCCCACACAGCCCCGTCCGTCTGGCCTACACCCCAGCAATCTGGCTTCCAGCCCCTCACTTTGGCTGCCATGGTCACCCCAGCTCTCCCTGCATTTGTCCAGGGCTCCCTTTGCATCGACCACTGCCAGTGTGGTTCTCTGCTCCCTCTTTTCTCCACCGCTCCTTCGCCTCTGCTCCTCCTTCCTTGCTCTGTCCTGCGTCTCCTCTGGGAGCCCTCTCCTGACCCTCTGGGGTTCCAACCTGAGCCTGCCCTGGCTCTTTGGCCCCTTCCACTGGCCTGTGCGGGGGCTGGGCAGGCTTTGGGGAGCCCAAGGAGTTCCAGCCCCTTGTGGAGGGGGCTGCTGCTCTCAGCTGAAAGCAGGCCCAGGGCTTGTGCCCAGCAGTCCTGTGTGGGTGGAATGGGGGTGACTCACGTGACTGTCCCAGGGCACTTGGGCCCCCATCCACACTGCCGGTATTCAGCCTTTACATAGCGCTCTGCTCCCTCCTGTAGGACACAGGTCACATTCTTGTGCACCACGTAGGCGCAGAGGGCCCTGCAAGGGAAATGGCATCCTTGGAATACCTGGCCTGGGCCAGGCCCACTGAGGCTCCTACATGCTCCTTCCCCAAACTGTGGGCCTCAGCAGGGGACCAGACCCCATCTCTCTTCTGCCCCTTCTTCCTTGTTCCTGGGCGCCAGGCCCACTGCTGGCTCCTGCAATCCCAGCCTCCCCAGTAGGCTGGTCATGGGGCAAAGTGTCAGGAGCCTGGTGCTGCTGCCCTCCCTGGATTCCCCCTCCAGGGTCTTGCCATGTTCCCACCCTCCTCCAACTCCTTCACTGGCTCTCAGCTCCTTATCTTGATACCCAAGGCTACTGAGATCCCCACTCAGTGCCTGAGTGAGTGCCTTGGAGACCACACTTCTCATCCTCCCTTCCCTTACTGCCCCATGGGAAATACATGCCACCCTGTGGTGTCCAGCCCTGTCTTTGCTCCTGGTTCCTCAGTCTCAGATCACTTTTTGTACTGCCTCCTCCAGGAAGCCCCCTATGATGTGCCCAGGCCCACTAAGTTTTAGCCATGGGCTGGACACTCTCCTCCAATAATAACTCTCAATTGCAGCTAGAGTTCAAGTTCAGCTAGCACCCCAGGCAGAATCCCTAACTCACCTGGCTGAGGGCAGATGTGAGCCATTGCCTTCTGAAGACCAGAGCAGAGGCAGGGGAGGGGCAGCAACCCGCCTCACCGGCCCGAGGCCCCAGAAGGTGGCTGCCTAGCATAAGCTGCCCTCCCTGTGGGCTGCTATAGGGCTCTAGAGCCACCACACGGCCCCCAGCACCTAGGAGCCCCCACTGGCTTTGCGGCCCCATTCACTCTGGGGTTCCCAAGGGGTTGCAGGGGCCAGACTGACTTCAGGAGGGAGCGGGCCGCGGGGCGCGCGGCTCCATCTCCTACCTGGTGGGACAGTGGAGAGGTGAGAGGTCCCGGCCAGGGGAACGGGGAGTGAGGGGTCCTGCGGGTGGCGTGCAGTGACTGCGCTCCACCTCTCCCTCCACCTGGTCTGCTGCGCCCGGAGTTTGCACACAGCGCAGCTGGAAAATGTTACTTGGTTGGAAAGGTTTCCTCGGGCACTGCCAGGTTGGCAGCCGCCGCGCCAGGCCCCCTCGGCTCATTTTCCTTCTTCAGCCCCGCAGCCTCCCGGAGCTCGGGGCGCCTGCTCAGGCAGAGGCTCGGCCACGGGTGCCTGGCGCCTCCCATCTCCCGCGTGCGGTCTGGGCAGGTGGGAGCGGCGTCGCTAGGGCCCGGTTCCTCCCGCTTCCCGCCCGCCGGTCCCGGCGCTCCCCGCGCTTACTTGTGCGGCCCCGGGCGGAGCCGCGGGCGCCATCCCGTCGTATAGAGGCTGTAGCGGGAGGCGCTGAGCGGCGCGGGCCGCGCGAGGAGCGGGGTACCCTTGGCCTGCGCCCCCGAGAGCAGCGCTGCCATGGCGCACAGCCAGACAGGCAGGCGGCGGCGGCCCATCGCGGCCCCCGGGTTTCCACCTGGTCCCGCGTGGGGGCCCCGCCAGGTGTCCGCCCGCCCGCCGCTCGTCCGCCCGGGTCCCGCCACCGGTCGCGGCCCCCGGAGCTCGCTGGCCCGGCCGCCTGGCGCTTCGCAGCGGCTGCGTCCCGCGGAGTGGCCGGCGCTGCTCGCGGCTGGGGCCGCAGAGGGGAGGCGGGAGGCGGGCTCTGCACGGATTAGCATAAACTCGGGGCCGCGTTGCTCTCCTCCGCCGGCCCCCTCTTCGCCGCCAGCCCCCCGCCCCAGCTCCAAGCTGACGCCCGAGGGGCCGCGTGCAAGCAAGCCGCTAAGAAGGGGGCAGCCCCGGTGTGGCAGGGGCGCAGGCAGTTGCGCCCCAGGAGGCCCCCTAGACACACCCATCCACCACCGCCGCGCGCCCGCTTGCACCAGGCGAGCTGCAGAGCCAGACCCCTGGGGCTGACTCGGGCGCAGGCCCTCCAGGAGCCGCCCACCAGCGAGACACACTGGTCTTCAGAGCCCCTGCGCACCCGGACACTGTGTTTGGGGGCGCGCCAGCAACACCTCCGCTGCCGCCTCGTTGGAAGAGGCCGCAGACCGTCCCTGTTGGCTAGCTCTGCCGCCGTTATTGTCCGGAGGGGCCTAGGACATCTGATAACTCTGCTGACCCTTTCACAGCGCTTTCATGCCTCCCCACTAGCTAACCCTCTGCAACCCAGTCCGGTGGGGTCCGTGTGATCTCCGTCTCACTTAGGCATGGGCAGCACGGAACCGCAAACACCCATCACCTCTCCAACCCAGCCCAGGATGCTCGGCTTCTTCTTCGTGCAAGAGCTTTTAGGCAGCTGAACCACGGCACTGGCTCATTATTAGGATCTGGTCAAAGAAAACCTTAAGGTCTTTTTTGCAAGCAACTGCTGCTAAGCCAAGCTTCCTCCGTATTTCCCTTGTGAAATTGACACTTGGAACCCAGGAGTTGGCCTTTATGGTGACCCTCATTCAGCATCGTCTTGCTTACTCTCTTAACATGCAAAGAGCCCTTTGAGTCTTGATTCCGTCATCCGGCACAGTGGCATTTCTTCCTGGCTTTGTTCCACCCACACAGTTGACTATAGTTTTCTGTGTCTTTACCCAAGCAGGAGACGCACGTGCGGGACACGGAACTCTCTGTGGGATACACCTGGAGAGGCCACCCGCCAGCCTGACGCTGCAATGCGAACCCACACCTGTGCTCCCACTGGCGCCCAGCCCTTGCGGCTGTGGGTCCCAGGGGCAGACACCTGACTCAAATATTCTCTCCTGGGCTTTGGAATTGGAACACAGAAGCTGAAGGGATCCAGCTTCCAAGTGGGGGCTGTATTTGTTTGCTGGGGCGGCTGTAACAAATTAACACAAACGTGGTGGCTTAAAACAACAGAATTTTACTGCCCCACAATCCTGGAGCCTAGGAATCCGAAATCAAAGGGTCCGTGGGGCCCCACTCCCTCCAGAGACTCTGGGAAGGCTCCTTCCTTGCCTCGCCCAGTACCTGGTGGCTCCTGGCAAACCCTGGCACTCTGGCTTGTGTCTGCATAGCTCCCGTGTCTGCTTCTGTCTGCACACGGCCATGCCCTCATGTCTCTGCATGGTCTTCTTCATGCGGCCTTCTTCTCTGGGTCTCTGTGTCCTTTCCTCTCCTTATAATGACACCAGTCATTAAATATAGGGCCCATTTGAATTGCAACAAGGACACGGTTTCTAGGTGTGCATGAATTTTGGGGGACACTATGTAACCCACTACAGGGCTCCCAAAGACAGTCCATGGTATGCTGTAGCCAGAGTTCTGGGGCAGGGGTAAGGGGAAGCTAAGTGAGGGAATTTGCCAGAGGACTGGGGGTCAGAGGTGAGGGGCTCTGGTACCCAGGGAGGGTGTGGAGAGTACTCATTTTGGTGACTGGCTTCCCCTGGCTGCTTCCAATAGCCCACTTCACTTGGGATAGTTTGAAGGGGTTTCTAATCCCGACAGATGATGCCTACTAAGACAGCCTTCCATCTTCAGCCACAAATCACCAAATGTGGTATTATATTCTCCAGCCTTTAACAGAGATGTCCATTTGGCTAGGATCAAGGTAAACCAAATCCATAACATGCTCCTGATCTTGTAACCACTGAATTTGCACTTCTCAGAAACTGAGGGACATCTGAGTGGGGGGGTGAACAGGACCCAGTCCTCACTCCAGGCTGGGCTCTGACTGCCTGGCAGCACTGCCCAGCTGGCTCTGTGAGAAGGCACCCCACCCCCTCAGAAGCTGTGATCATTTTCCATGGAGCCCTGCCGCTTCCTTTCACTCCCTTCGCCTGCCCAGATGTGGGGCCCAACTTAGAGGGAGGAGGCCGGACCCTGCCTGGACATGGAAAGGTCTTCCCAACAAGGGGTTGAAACGACGGTTGGGCCCTGCTCCCTTCCCCAGGTGGCTGACATCAAACACCACGCTCCCTCTTTAACGGGAATAGTTTCGGGAGGCAGCACGAGGGCTCCATCCCTGTGCAGGAGGAGGACGCCGGTGGGGGGACTGCTCAGGGTCTTGGCTGCACCCAGGCAGAAGCTGGAGTCTCCCCCACAGATGATCAGGCCACTTCGCATCTGCCAGACAGGAAACCTAGGGAGGCTAGAGGTGGGGGAGGGAGGCAGACAATCATGTCCTCCACCTACTCCAGCTGCAGTTTCTACACCTGGGCGGAGGCAGGATCATGCCTTCTGTTCACAAGGACATGTACAGCCATATCTGGACACGTACAGTCCACTCCGCACACCACTTCCACACACATATGCAGAAACATACTTTCCCAACCTTCACTCACCCCTAGTGACAGATGTGGCAGCTCTCTCTTCAGGAAGGATGGAGGAGGCCATCAGGATGACCAGGTAACCCTGGATGGGGACAGGTGTAAAGTCTTGTGTTTAGGGTCCATCAGTGAGTGGCACAGGGGGCAGACATGAGTGGGAACTCCTGCCAGACGCTGGAGCTTCCCTCCTCCCTCCCTGGGCTTCCTGGAGCAGAAGAAAAGAACTGGCTCCGGGGCAGAGGTGATGAGTGGAGCCCAGAGGCCGCAGAGGTGGGCCTCCTGGGTGAGCTGACATGTGGCCCTGTGCCGGGGCCTTGCACTTGACTGGGATGTCCCCACTGAACCTGTACTTCTCAGAAGCTGAGGAGGTTCCTCTCCCAAGCATATAGACCTCACTGAGGATGGTCTCTCCTTTTTTATCCAGACCCACCATATAAGCTCATTGAGCCTCATGAAGTTTTATGGAACATGGTTCCCCTAAAAGAGACAGAAATAGAAAGTGCTAAAACAGTTGCTTTTGGCACAAGCCCTTCCCACCACTGATGAGTCCCTTGCAGCTGGCAGCAGCACACCCCCGGAGTCAACTGGTGGTAGCCTGGCCCTAGGATAGGGCTCCTGACTCCAACAGCCCTTTGTCCCCGCCCACCCACCCCCTATCTCCTTTCCTCTGCACAAGCATGGTTGGGCCCCCTGGATTTTCCTGCACATGGGGCCACCTTTGGAAATTCTGTGTAACAAGGCTCTTTGCCTGGGGCTCACTCTCTCCTCAAAATAAACATCAGCATGCTCGAAGTCCAATTGGCATTTTGATTACACCCACACCATCAAAAAGAGGTTACTGTTAAATCCACATGCATTCCTGGGGCAGGGGTTGGAGTGACCCTTTCCAGCTGGACTGAACTGTGGCTTCTCCAGGATGGGTTGGGGGACTGGGATTGGGGGTGTAGATGTGCAGCCCCCAAGGTGAGGGCCTGGGAGAGAGTCCAGAAATCATGGAAACTGGACTCTGTAAAGCCCGGATAGATTTCCATTGAGTAAGAGTTGCTTAGAAACAACTTAAAAATTGCACAGGGCTGATGAACCCTCAACGTGAACACATGCAAACCAGATGTAATCATTATGCAAATAATATGCAAAACATATGCGTGGGCCTCCCAACTATTCCAAAAGCCAGAAGAGGCCCTTGGGGACCTTGAGTTTAGTGGAGCCCTGTTGTGGGGGCTCTGGGGCACAGAGATGAGAGATGACCTTGGACTTGCCAGGCTGTTGTGTGGGTAGGAAAGGTGTAGCTCCGAGGCCATTCACACACTAGGAGAAGGAACCAGAGAGGGAATTGATCAGACCTGGGTTTGAATTCTAGCTCCTCCAATTACAACTTGCATGATCTTCATGGAGTCACTTCACACCTCTGAGCCGCTGTCTTCCCATCTGTAAAATGGTGACTATGAGGAAAATGAGAGCATTGGCTCAAGTGTGCATGCACACAGTTGAGCACATAAGAGATGCTCAGTGAGGCTGCAGGGCTCTGAGTCCTTCCCTTTGGGGGGGTGGCTGGCTGGATGTCAGGGCTTCTCTCCACTCCCTGCAGCTGTGGCTGCTGTACCTTCTTTGAGGCAGCAGTGCGGCTGTGGGCTTGGGGAGGGTCGGAGCTGGAGGGCCTAAGAACCCACATACTCCTCATTCATCAGAAAGCTGCCAGGCCCACTTGAGAGAGGGTGTGGTGGATGCTCCTGGCTCCCCGCAGACCCCCTTTACCGGGACAGCACACCCACCTTCGCCCCACCGCAGAGTGACCGCAGCCAATGCTCACAGCTGCCCCTTCTGCGAACTGCCATGGTTGAGGAGAGCTCCTCCCCTGGGAAGACAAACCCTCCCACCCACAGCTGATGACTGGCTGAAAGAGGGATACAAAAGGCTGGTCTCCCTGCTTCAGAGAGACAGCTCCGCAGTGTGATTGCGGTCCAGAGGTGCCTGGATCAGGCCACACCGGGCCTTGCTTAAGATCCTGTTCTCACTCTGCCCCTTCCCTCTCCTGCTTCCCCCCAGTCTCCGTCTGTTTGTCCTGAGAGCTCTCCCCTCATAGACTGCATGGTCCTGGAGCCCTGCTTCTGGTGATCCTGACCCAAGACAGGGAGACAGACCCGCAAGCAGAGAGGGAGAAACCACAGGATACTCATTATGCTCAAGGACCAAGGGGAAGGCCACCTGGGGTGGGGAGAAGGGGGCAGAGATGTCTCCCCCAGATAGGAGACACTGGGCTTCATCTGCCCCCAGGTGGCGGGCACAGTGCGCATGGAGGCAGGAGACAGCCCCGTGTGTCTGGGAGACACCAGGAGCTCTGGGGGAGCCAAGGAACAAGAGAGGTTGGCAGGCACCAGACAGGAGAGGCCTTGGGTACCCCAGTGAAGAGTCTGGACTTTATAGCAGAGGAATGCCACATACAGAACTGTCTTGAAACATGTCCTTTGGCTGCCACTGCACAGAGCAGCACTGGAGGCGGGGTGCCAGGGAGGCAGCTGCTGCAATGGTCAGCCACCAGGCTGATGGGGATGGGCGGGTGGGGGACAGGGTGGTTCCAGAAGCATTCCAGACAGAGCTGACAAGCCGGGTGGCTGATTTGGGGGCTATGGGTATGGAAAGGACTCTGGAAGGCACCAGGCAGAGGGAAGATTGGGGTGGCCAATGTGTGGTCAAGTGTGGGGAGACAGGACGACTTGGTGAGCTGCACAGAGTGGGGGTCTCTTCCCTGTGCCAGCCCCAGGGCAGCCAGGCTCAGCCTCGAGCAGGAGGCCTCTGTGTGGCAGGCTCTGACATAAGCAAGTGGCTTAGCAGGCCCACTTCCAGTGGGCGCCGGCAGCTGCTCCCGCATGATGTGGGTGCGGGGCCCTGGGAAGGGCTCCCGCCTGCCCTCTGACTCCTTTATTCATGGGCACCAGTGTGAAACCCACACAGGATTACCGGCTGATGACAGAGACAGGCATGCGATGGGCGGGCGCACAGGGGCCAGTCCAGGCCCAGAAGGGGTCTACCCTAATCGGGGGCCATTCGTTGCCATGGAAAATTCATGCTTGGATAGGCAGAACCTGACCTCCACCCAGACAATGCCCTTCTCGCAGACCTGCTCTGCCTTCATTCCTTAATTCTCAGGGACATTTGCTGGGTACCCGGTTGGCGCTGGAAGCAGACACGTGGGCCCCAGGCTCTGGGCTCAGGAACTGGACACTACAGGGCACAGGTGACTGAGAGGCCCTGGTGGGGGGCGGGGGTGCTCCAGTGAGAGTGAAGTGGCTTTGGTGGGTGTTTCTGGGCGTGGAGGGCCCTTGTGCTTGGGAGGCGCTGCCCGGAGAGGTTTGGTTTTCAGTTCCCGCAGATGCACTCACCCGCCCCTTCCTACATGAACAGCTGCCATTTCTGCACTGAGCTCCCCTCCTGGCTGGTAGTCCTCCACACAGGGACCTCCTCCTGCCTGTGCCCACTGAATGGATGAACTGTGGATTTAGCCAGGTGGCTCTGTAGCCATGGGAGGGCGCACTGGGGAGGCTGATGCAAGGGCCAGGCGGGAGATGCTGGCAGTGAGAGGGGCAGGCATTTGGAGGGAAGGCTGCTGGGCTTCCATGAGGGGGTTGGAGAGATGGGTCAGGGCCAAGGTCAGAGAACTGGGCTCACACCCCATCTGGGTCCCAGACCTCTGTCTCCCAGTCACCATGCTTAGCACTAGATGATAGATTTGGCATCTATTCAAAGAGCTCCTGGGAGGGCCCCACCACTCT
The DNA here is from genome assembly GCF_040802235.1 of Manis javanica. Taxonomy (NCBI): domain Eukaryota; kingdom Metazoa; phylum Chordata; class Mammalia; order Pholidota; family Manidae; genus Manis; species Manis javanica. The sequence continues at coordinate 16,780,019 of NC_133160.1, read as the reverse complement.
GAGCACCCCCCAGAGCAGCCCACCCACCTGAGCGTGCCACCTCCCACGTGACCCATGGGGCCTTCCCCACAGCGTCTCTGCAGCCAGGACTCCCACATTCCTGGCTACACTGGCACTGGCCCCGTTTCCTTTGGGAAAGGGCAGGCAGGAGGCTCTGCAGTGCAACTTTCTCTCCCCTTTCCCTCCCCAGCCCTGGGGCTGCACTCAGATTAGGCACCCCCCCACCCAGTCTCACCCCTGCCCAGTGTCCCCTGAGCACCTCTGCACTCTTGGCTCCTCCTCCTCTCACACCTCACCTCCTCCCCGCTTGCCACCATCGTCCCCTCAACCACACACCCCCCGGGGAGGGCCTGAGTGGGTGATGGTGGGCAGAGGGGCCTAGGGAAGAGGCAGCGGGGCAGGTTAGGAGCCGTGCTGGTGCCCGAGGCCTGAACTGCTGCTGCGTAGGTGAGGGTGGACGGGAGCAGAAAGATTAGGAGGAGAACTGGTGAGCCTTGATGGCTCTGGAGCCACAGGCTGACTCCAGCTTCCTAGCTCGAGGGGCCCTTGTGCTGAGACAAGCAAAGAGGAGAGGCACAGGTATGGAGGGAAGCCACACTGAACTGGGGGTGCTGAAGGTACCCTGCCGATGGATGTCCATGATACACATGCATCTGGGGTATCCCGTTTGTCTGCAGCCCCTTCCAGCTTGCAGGGCTGTGGTACGCTCTGTGTGGCCTTCCAGTGCAAGGTCAGGAGGCCTAAGCCCTACACCCCACCCCACTGGTGTCTAGGGTTCCTGTTGGAGCCACACGGAAGTGGCCAACTAGTGGTCCTGGTGGTCTCACTCTTCCCAGGTAGCTGGCAGGGACACCTGGTCAGAAGGCCAGGCTCTAGCTGGGCAGCTGGCTGAGGCCCTGAACTCCCTGCTGCCCGGCGTTCTGCTGGCCTGGCACCGCCTAGGTGACTGCTCCCTTATCAACCACGCTGTTAGCTTTGGGTCCTTGGTGTGTCCCTAGCCTCTCAAGGCTTTCTGCCCAGGTGTTCTCTATCTTTCACCCCAAACCAAATTCTCTTTTCCCCCAAATCAGGAAGGGCCCTGATATCCCATTATATCTGGAGCCCAAATTGTCAGCAACAGAAACAGTAGTTTCCCCCACCTGGAGGACTCTGACTTTAGACAGTGAAGGGCCAGGCAGGTGGCATTCCCAGGAGGACGTGGGAGACGTCTACATTCCACCCTGCGGACAGTCACCCTCCCCAGACAGGGCTGAATGACTCTTAATGCAGGGATAAGTGAGACTAAAAAACCAAAAATGTTTTCATAGCAAAAACAAGCTGAAAACCTGCCCCAATCTGGTTTATCGGAGACTCTTTGGCAAAAGTTAAGGCCGTGGGAACAAAGAGAACTTCCAAGGATTTTGTGTGGTATAAAAAGAAAGCCGGGGATGTTTAAGGTGAAATCAAGGAAGAAGAGTCAGTGAAGATGAGAAAGGTGTGGTCAGAGGAGCAGAGGGACCTGGTGGGAGACAGAGTGGGAGGGAGGGAAAGAGAGAGGCATCAGCCAAGACATGGGAGGGAGAGATTTCTGGGAGGAGCCCCAGAGAAGCCAAAGGCCGTGACTGGCCTTCCTAACCCCAAGAGAAGGCAGTGGGCCCTTTCCTGGGCCCCGTTGGGGTGGCACAGGGTGAAACATGGTGAAGGGGAGAGGAGCAGGGGAGGCGACCAACTGTGGCAGGCAGGGCAGAGACAAAGGCAGATGAATGAATGAGATGCGCAGAAGGCCAGGGTTCCGAGTGGGAGGAGCTAGCGTTTGTGGGCCGAGGTGGAGGATCCAGAGAGGGAAGCAAGCCCTGCTCCTCTCTGCCCCAGACAGTACCAAGGCCCCAGGCAAGAGGGATGGAAGGAGGAGGGGGAGGGCCAGGAAGGCCCTGGGCCCGGAGCGCCTGCAGATGGCGTGGGAGCAGAAGGAAAAGCAGGAGGCAGAAAGGGCTTCTGCCTAATGACCTGGGTTTCTTGTGGTCAGTGGCAGGGGAGGTTGAGATGTGGGGTGCAGATGGAGGGATATTTAGCGGGGGCCAAGGAGAAGTGACGGTTTGAGGAAAGGCTGCAAGGAAAGGGCTCTGCAGAGACTAGATCACAGGGTCTGTGTGGCTACAGCAGCAAAGACTCAGTGACTTGCTGCAGCCCACAGCTCTCAGCAGCTGGGTGGCGGTGAGCATGGCTTAGCCAGCTTATGCAGCCAAGGCTGTAAGTGTGGATCAGGGGGAGGACCTGCTCCCAGACCCAGGTTCCCAGAGGAAGACAAACAGGATCAGCAGACGCATGACAATGCCTTCCAAAATTATCCGGGTATGTAAATGATAAAACTCAGCTCTCAGTTTTGTAGCCATGTGAAAAAAACCAAAAAAAACCCCACACATTTTTTCCAGTGAGAAAGAAAAGAAACAACAAAGAAAAATACGAACGTGTGGGAACCACTCAACTGACTTTGGCATTTCTGTGTGCCCTTCTTACCTGGCTCGTCACCAGCCTGCCCATCTGCCTGGCTTGTTTCTTGCCGTGCTCGCAAACATTTCCTATTCTTCAGTTCTGAGGTCTTGACCGAGTTGGCTGTGGTTTCTTTCTTAGTAATCGTGATATGTAAGTACAGCCTGTTGTCATTTTCCACGAAGATCTAGAGGCTGCCCAGGAAATGAAATGATGGCATGCTTTTTTCCAGTCATTAGCACCTGGCACCAAAATAGAGTGAATGGCACCGTTCCAAGTCAGGTGTCACTGAGGGAAGGTGAACATTGGCTGACAGCCCATCACAAAAGCAAGTTTTGTGCAAACCATGGGATTTTTAAGAGTCTTGGTCATCAGAAAGATTTAGAATTTTGTCATTTTTACCAGTCGCCTACCATAAAAAAAACAGTGAGTCATGGAGAAGTTAAAATGTTTACCAGGAGAAGAGCATGCCTTGTAAGTCTTTTTATGAAGGTAGATTTTCAGAGCTGCTGGAGATCGGAACAAGAGCTAAGGAAGAAGAGATCTTCTGATCAAGGAAGAGGTGTGCTGACTTCTACAAAAGAGAACAAATTCTAAATAAATTGCTAGGAAAATAAAAATGGAAATGTCGCAGGGTTTTGTGACAATGAGGGTGTCCCCGGCTTTTAAAAAAAATGAGTAATGAACTGTAGCGCTGGGTCCACGCAAAGTCCTTGTGTTCTTCCCTCTCTTGTAGCGTGTTTGGAAGTTTCCATAATACTTTTTTTTTTTGATTGAAAAAAAGAGAGAAGGATGGAACAACTGACAATAGGCGCTGGTCGTTCGTTCCTCTTTTTCCCCTTTTCATTTTGGAAGCTCCACTGCGTGTTGTCTTCCACTAGGGCTGACCTTCCCGTTTCTGTTTTCCATATGTAAAACAAAAACTTTTTATTACATGTCAACAAGGTACCAATCAGCTCCTCCAACGAGGGTCTCTCTCCTTTGCTTCCTTCTACCCCCCCCAATAAGAGATACTTAAAATGCTTTTGCTGCCCCCCATTCTCCCCTCAGCTCCTACTTCTGCCCAGGTAATTGGGCACTTTCGGTTGTAGGAGGGCCGTAGGTCTTATTGCATCTCTATTTGTTTCTTAAGAAACCTTATTTGTGCTTATATCACAAATTCCATCTCATCTATCATTCATTTGGAGCTAACTGCACAGGAACTGGGGGGTTCTCAGCTCCCCTCGTTCATCTCCCTTGTCTCCAGTCTGATTCACTTGCTGCCTGATGAGATGCCCCTCTCCTGTCTTTTCCCTGAACACGGAAGCTTCCTGGCCCTTTGTATTTTTTCTGTGCTGGGTAGATGAACGGCACCTCGGCTGGCATAGGGTGCTTTTTTTTCTTTTCTAGCTTCGCCAATGAGATATGCTGTTTCAGTCTGAACTCTTTTCTTCCTATATAACTTGTTCTCTCATCCGGGAAGCATGTAAGAGTTTTCCCGTTCACCACGGAGCTAAGGAACCTTCCCAGGCTATGCCTAGATGTCTGTTTTTTTCCATCATTCCTGCCTGGAACTCAACGAGCCCTTTCAAACCCAAGTTTTTCTTCAAACCGTGGAAAAATTTCTTTCTCATTTTAAAATGATCGCTTCTCGTCTATTTGTTGTTTTTTTTTCCTTCGAGGCTTATTATTCACACATAACATCTCCTGGGCCTCCTGGGGTCTCATCTCCCCCGTGCAATCTTTGTGTCCTCTGAGGTTTGTTTTGGGTTTTGTGTCATCTTTTTCTCCTTGGCTCCCTCTTCTCTATCCTCTAACTCATTTTAAATTTAAAATCATGTTTCCTAGTTCAGGAAAGTAGCTTCTTTTGCATCTGATCTTTAAAAATCCTCTTACCATTATTTTTCTTTTTCCCAGTGTGCAGGTTGTGACCTTCTGCTCCTGTGGTTCAGAGGGAAGCCCAGGCCCCTTCTCCAGCCTGTCGGGCTCCCTTAGGTACTGACTGACTTCTCTGTTTTTTTCCCCAGAATTTCAATATAAAGTTTATTCATTTCCAACTTCTCTCCAGCTTTGAGATATAACTGACAGATCAAAATTGTATCTATTTAAGGTGTATGATGTGGTGTTTCAATAGAAATCTATGCCTTGTGAAATGGTTACCACAGTTAAGGTAATGAACATTCCCATCACCTCGCATGCTTCTTTGTTTTGGTCAGAACACTTCAGATCAACTCTCAGTAAATTTTCAGTATACAGTACAGTATTTTTAACTGAAGTCATCATGTTGCACACAAGCTCTCCTGAGCTAATTCATCCTGCGTAACCAAAACTCTGTGTCTTTTAACCCACTGCTTCCCCACCTGCCCCCAGCCTCCGGCAAATACCATTCCACTCTTTGCTTTTAATGAGTCAGACTTTTTTAGATTCTACATGTAAGAGAGAGCATGTCGTATTTGTCTTTCTGTGTCTGGTTTATCTCACTTAGCATAAAGTCCTCTAGGTTTATCCATGTTGCAAATAGCAGGATTTCCTTCTTTCTGTGGCTGAATAATATTCCACTGTATATATGGATCACATTTTCTTTATCCATTCATCTGAAATCACTGCAAGTGTCTTTTCTGACCACAATGGAATGGAACTAGAAAGCAGTTAACAATCAGAAAATGGGAAAATTCACAAATACGTGGGAGCTAAACAGTACACTCTTGAACAATCACTGGGTCAAATAGGAAATCCAAAGGAATTTTTAAAATATCCTAAGATAAACAAAAAACACAACATACTAAAACTTATAGGATGCCGCAAAAGCAGTACTAAGGGGGAAGTTTATCCCTTTGCCTTCCTGAAGCTCTAATCAACTCCAAAGCTCAGGTCCAGCTGACAGCTGGCTGTGCCTTTTAGTAGCCCAGGAGGACATGCTCTGTGTCCCTACCTCCCAGGGACAGGGAAGATTCTGCAGGTCCTCCCAGGACCACCCAAGGCTGCCAGCCCTAGCTCTTTGGTGGATCCCAGTGCCACACTGTCTCCTGGAACCAAGCAGATCTGATTGTCACCCAACACTCTCTCTGCTGCTGGCTCCTACTCTGTGACCTGCAGGCAGCTGGCCCTCTCAGTCCAGGGGTCCTGCCCAGCCAGCCAGGTCTGGCTGTGGGCTGACCCTGGAGCTTGCTGTAGGAGCGCATTTGCAGCAGGGAAGCAGGGCAGCCCTCATCCGGGAAGGTTAATTAAAGAGAAGTTCTTGGATTTCATGGATGTTGAAGAGATAGCTGAGATCAGTCTTCTTGTGCAGGGTTATAAAGATATATCAACAAAAAAACAAGAAAAAGAAACAAAGTGGAATTGACTTAAACAAAATGCACTATTAGGTCTATGAAAATACCCGTAGGATGTGTAGACCACTGAGTAGTAGGGAAGGAAGTTTGAGGCATTCTGCACACCTTTTAGTTCTGATAACAATGAAGTTTTGTGGGGAAAGAAAGGATCTCCAGTGCACTCTGTTTTTGGCACCATGCAACATACCTAACTGCAAGTTGTCCAAAACTATGGAAGTGGGGTGTGGATGATGCTGGCAGGAGGCAAGGTGATGTCTTTAAAACCCCTCAGCTGTGATGCACAGTGTTAGGCCCTTAGACCACAGCAAGTCATATTAACGATTCTCATCCCACAGGCGAGCCATGGGTCCAACTGATAGCCCTGCTTCCAAATTTGGATTTATCTTTTGTTTCAAATTTCCTTACCACATGTCAGTGTCACAGGAATTTTTTCTAAAGACCTTCAAAGAGAAACTATAGACATTTTCTTTGTCTTTAAAATCCAAAAGAAAGCATCATCTGAGAGAAATTATGAACACTCAAAGCCACTTGGGACACAGTGGATAAATTATGCCAAAAAACAATTCCAAGGACTTCAAAGTTGAAAATGTTTTTTTCAGAATGAAAGAACTTCTGAAATAAAGTAAGTGATGGCGATTCAGATTATGCATTTCTTCTACTTTGTTAGAAGAAAAGTATTAAATTAGTGTCTATTATAAAGGATGCGTTCCTAGATGACCAGATTTAAATTTATACTTGCCTAGAAATGATCATGATGAAGTGAAACACATTTCTGAGCTGCCCCTTTCAGATGAAACAAAATAATAAATAGAAATGGTCAGACATGTGCAAAACTTGTGTAGACTAGAAGTGCTTTTGATCCCACATTTCTTGAAAGAGTGTGTTTTATGAAACCCCAAATGTACCGCTTCCACTGCGATTGTATCAGCCTAATTGATCTTGGCAGCTTGCTGATTTGACACAGTCTTCACTACTCTGCTCCTTGGTCCCAGCTATTGTATATGACAGTGCGGAAAGCTCATTTCCTCCTCTCTGTGGCCTGACAATCCACTCTTGCTGCCCTATCATGAGAGAGGTTCTGGCTCTGATGGCTGCTGAGTGGGACAAATCAGAATAGCAAACACTTTCTCAGATCTTACGTTTTCCAGCCATGGGGACAATACTGAACTCATTAGCTCATTCAGTCTTCAAGCAACCCATAGGAAAGGGATTATTAGCTTCCCTTCCCAGGTGAGGTTCAGAGAGGTTTAGTGATTTTCCCAAGGTCACACAGCAAGTAAGACTCAAACTCAAAGCCCCTAATGTCAAAGCCAGTATAATCACTGTTATTTGCAACCAAATAGATGAAGAGCTGAGGCCCCTATGACATCATGGATTGCTCTGCATTTGCTGAGATAAAAATGATGTATTACAATTTCAATCTCATGTCTAAGAACTTTTTCATTTCAGGAAGTATAAAGTGTTTTATAAGCATATCAGGATGATTAGACATTTAAGTATAGTCCTGAAGCTCTGCACTGGGTATTGCTAGTTGGCTGTCTTTTCTGTTGCTGGGTGACTGAAAGGACGTACATTAGCATGAGATGTTGTAAAACAATTCCTCTGTATTAAAAAATAAATTGCCCTGGGTAAACAAATTGTGGAATATTTCTATAATGGAATACTATGCAGGAATGAAAAGGACCACAGTACTGACAGATACAGCAACAGAGATGAATCCCAGAAGCCGTATGTGGGGTAAAATAACCCAGACACAAGACAAATAATGTAGTGTCTGTTTTTATTTATATGAAATTCCGGAAAAGGTGAACCTAGCGTGTAAGTTTGCTGGGGCTGCCACAGATGGGGGTGCTTGAACAACAGAAATTCATTTTCTCACAGTTCTGGGGGCTGGAAGTCTGAGATCAAGGTACGGGCAGGGTTGGTTTCTTCTGAGGCCTCCCTTCTTGGCTTGTAGAAAACTGTCTTCTCCCTGTGTCTTCCTTGGTCTTTCCTCCATGTGTGTGTGTATCTGTGACCTCATCTCTTCTTATAAGGACACCAGTTATACTGGACTGGGCCCACCCATAGGAACTCATTTACATTAATCATCTCTTTAAAGGCCCTGTCTCCAAATACAGTCATATCCTGAGGTCTTGGGGTTAGGACTTCAACATACAGAATTTTGGGAGAACACAATTCAGCCCATAACACCTAAGCTCTGGTGAAAATAACCAGAAAATTGGTTGCCTCTGGGAGCAGTGGGAGCTGGGGATTGACTGAGAAAGGACATGGTGAACTTCCTGGGTCTGGTAGTAAATTGTGTAGGGTGATAGTGATTTGGGTTATACAGGTATCTGTGTTTGTCAGACTTCCTGGAATAGCCCACTTAAGACTTGTGCATCTCATTGTATACAAGTTTCACCTCAAAGAAAATGAGAAACAAATAGGGAACTCTAGTTAATGATATGCATGCATGTTTAGGGGTGAAGTGCAGTGATGTCTGCAAAGTGCTTTGAAGTGATGGGTGAATAATGGACAGAGACAGCAGCGTGTTAGCAGCAGAGTCTAAGTGGTGGGTTTATACAGGTATTCATGGTACAATTCTTTCAACTTTTCTTTACGTTTGAAGTTTTTCATCACAAAATGTTGGCGGAAAAAAGATTTAAAAAAATAAAATTTCCATTTGAAAGTGTTAGCCAGACTTTTCTTGTAAAGCTCTTCATTGCTAGATCAAGGTCTGCTCACAGGGAGAACCAGCATGAGTGGGAGCCAAGTCATCTGTGCATTAGTGACCCTAGTGTTCTGGCTCCAGTAAGCCTGTGTCCAATGAGGAAGGGTAGGAAGGCAATTCAAGGAGGGGCCTGAGGATGCTAGTAAGTTCCAAGGATTAGTTAGGGTGCTCAGGCACAGACTAGTTGAAGCATGGCTGTCTAGAATCCAGGGCAGTCCATGATCTGTTTTCCTAAGCTATGATGAGTGTTGGGGTGGGCATTCAAATGATACGGAGTTGGCAGCACATAGTAGGCTCACAAGTGCTGAATGAATATTTGCGTGTTGGAAAGGGACCTTCCAAGCTCACAGCCTGCAGGAGACAGTGAAGTCGCCTGTCCGGTAGGGATCATCTGTTCCTGCCTCTGCCCTGGCCCACCTCTGGCCTGGCCTGCGCTACCTCGAGAAATGGGCCCAGGAGAGGCTGCCTGGTCTCTGGGTTCCTGGACAGCCATGGTGAGGGCACTTTGCCACATTCTTAGCAGAGAGCACATCCAAAACAATTTCTTCTTCTAAAAACTCAGTGCTAACGGGTTCCAGATGTCCGTTTGTTATATAATGGGGTTTGTTTTAATAGCGTCAACTTCCAGATGTGCAGCCTGGAATCAAGAAGCCCGCTGGCCCCCTGAGGACACTGTGAGCCAAGCTGAGAGCTGCCCCGGGGGAGAGAGGCAGACGTACGTGCAGAGCCAGGCTTGGGAGAAGAGCTGGTGGCGCCTTCCCCTGCCCACTGGGCCACTCACCTGCCTGGAAGCTGACCCCCGACTCGGAGGTGGGGAGGATGCTCCAGCCTCCTGCTGGTCAGCCTGACTCTGAGCAGGGCTTCTGGGGACAGTCACGGAACAGTGGCCTGCAGGGACATGTGCTTTGGTATCTGAGTTGACCAGCACTGCTGGGTGACCTTGCTTAGGTTTCTTGGCTTTGTTGAGCTTCACTGATCAACGCAAAGTAGACCAACACCATTCCACCTCTAAGGCTCATCGTGAGGAGCCAAGTGAGGTGAGGGGCACAGAGGAATATTAGGAAGCTTCTGGTCTCCTCCTTGGTTAGAGGCAAAGGACTTGGTCCTTGCAACCCAGCACTGCCCTGCACCCCCCCCAGGCAGGGGAGCCCCTGTATGGGACAGGCAACATTTCAGTGGAATACTGGCAAAGCGCCAGCAGGGGCACGCTCGCCCCCTCCCCCTGCAGCTATTCCATGACCCTGAAGCTACAGCACACAGAACATTCTTCCCTCTGCTGAGCCAAAGGTGGCCCCTTGGTGACCCCAAGAGGCCTGAGGTCAGCACTCTGGAGGCTTGCCGAGCACGTCCACTCCCTCTTCTACCTGATGGCGCTGGGAAGACAGTGACCCAGGGTCCCAGTCCTTTTCCTCTCAGGTGGCCATCGCTCTAACATGAGAAGGAGTAAGGTTAGGGTGCCCTGAGGAGGTGTTCAAGCACCCAGGCAAGAAAGATCACAGAACCTACGCGAGCCCCAAGAGACAGCCATGCCCTATTCACAACAGAAAAACTCACTACTGTAAAGAAGACAATCATCCCCAAATTAATCCATAAAAATAATGCAATTTCAACACCAATTCTAATCAAACTGGTGTGGGGGCATAATATAAAGTTGATATGGAAAGAAGTGTAGAATAGTCATTGTTATGGACTGAATTTTATGTCCCCCAAGATTTATATGTTACAACCCTAACCCCCAGTGTGATGGTATTAGGAGGCGGGGCCTTGGGGATGATTTGGTCAGAGGGCAGCACCCCCAGGAATGGGACAGGTGCCCTCACAGGGAAGGCCCCAGAGAGCTCGCTCACCGCTCTTCTGCCACAGAAGGGCACAGTGAGAAACAGGCAGTCTGTCACCTGGAAAAGGACCCTCTGCAGACCACACTACCACCCTGCTCCTAGACTTCCTGCCTCCAGAACTGGGAAATAGATTTCTGTTGTTTATAAGCCAGTTTATGGTGTTTTGTTCCAGCAGCCCAAACTAGGCTGTCATGAGTCCTCTGCAAATGAAGAGCAGTGAGGCGGGACGTCCTCTCCAGCTGTTAAAACGGGGTAAAACTAACATTTTACCCAAGATTAGCACTAGCACCAAAGGTGCAACAGAAAAACAGAGACAAGCAGCACAGAAAATTGGAAGTTAACCCTAGGCCGTGTGGTGTTCCATAAATAAAGTTAGATTTCTACGTTACACCAAAATCCAACTGCTCCTTGAAGGTTCAGCTCATGTCTCCTGCCCTGCATGTGGAAAGCGGTGAAGAAAAGCATTTCACAGTAATGCAGCAGGGAATGTTCACGAGCTCCCTCTGCAGAGAGCGTAGTGACCGGGGGAGACACGTTCAATTTTCATTTTGTATCTTTCAGGATTGTCTGCTTCTCCAACCCTACATATGTATTACTTTTTTTTAATGTCAACATATTTTTACATCAGTATGTTACCTAGGGATTTTATGCCTTTTGGGTTTTCTCCTTTGTACACCTCTGTATTTAAAAGAAACCTAATGAGGGTTATAACATTAATAATGAAAGGATACAAGGATACTGTTGATGGCTGTTACCTCGGGGAGGTGGGCGCAGAGAAGGGCTCTCACCTTCTAAGCCATGTGTTTCCATGAGACTTGGGCTCCTCCTCCTAGTACTACTGTTTTCTAGATTGCAAGTAGGATTTTAAAAATTGAGAAGAGAAGGAATGAATTTTGAACAAAAGAAACCAGTGCAGAAATGATGGGTTACTCCCTAAATGGGACTGGACAACTGCGTAACAATTTGGAAAAAATAAAGTTAGATTTCTACCTTACACCAAACAAACTTCAGATGGCTTAAATATTAGAAAGTAAACTGTAAAAGAATCCTAATACTTATATAACTTCAGGAAGATAACAATTTTCTAAGAAGACATCAGATGAATAGATGGATAGATTTGACAACAAAAATATATAAAGCCCCCTTCCATCAAGACAAAATAAAGGTTGCAGTGAAGAAAAAATAAAGAGAAACCTAAAACACAAATGAAAGATAAGATAGCTATGTAACAAAGAATAAAGAATTTCTTGGTATATGTAACAAGCTCTTACACAAATTCCTGCCCATCATTTTTTTTTTTTTCTAAGCCAAGAACAGATGGGAATTTGACCACAATGAAACCCGAGTTTCCTAGGGCAGGCTGAAGGTGGGGAGGGTGTGGCTGAGCCAGAGGGTTCAGAATGGGAGTGGATAGCTCGGTGGGGCGGCTCCAGGCCAGGGCTGCCCTCCATGTGGCAGGGGTTCCCCAGTCTCCTTGGCATCCACAGTCCCATGTGGTGCCAGTTTCCCCAGCCCAGCCTGACCTACACACACACCACCCCAGCACATCTGACATTTCCCATTCCTTCACACACATCAGGCATTTATTTCCCTTTTCCATGGCTTTTGCAAATGCTGGTCCCTCTGCCTGACTCACCCTCTCTGATCTCTTTTGGAAAAAAATCCAACTGCTCCTTGAAGGTTCAGCTCATGACTCCTGCCCTGCAAAAGCGTCTTTGGTCCAGCCAGTCCCCAAATGGGCTCCCCCAGTGCCTGCCCACCATTCCATCCATGCGGCCACACTCTTTGCTGACCCTGGGTCTCTCTGGACGGGGTCTCTGTGGGCTTCCCTCCCTTGCTCCAGGTCTGGCAGGGGGCAGGTGCTCAACCAGCAGAGCAAGAACAGACGGGTCATACTGTAGGTGACCGCAGAGCGGTGTAACTTACACTCCCCACACTTGCCTGGTCGAGCTTCAGGCTCAATCAAGTTATTTCCTAAAAAAATACAATTTTATTAAACAATAAGGTCACAAGTCATTTGACTACTATGGGATTATGAGAAGTACATTAAAGAGAGGTGCCAGGGTACAGTAAGAAACACACGAAGGGGCGGCGGTGGTAGCTGCACACACTTGGGCTACCAAGGGCCATTGCAGCCAAGGCCCTGCCCTTGAGATACCCACAGCCTAGGAGGCAGGGGAAGAAAGAGTTCCTATAGTGACATTTCTGAGCTACAAGGTGACAAAGAAGGAAGTGAGGCTGCGCTTGCAGGAAGGTTACTGATCTGGGGGGCAGATGAGCGTGCATGTGTGTGTGCAGGGGAAGGGGGTGCGTGGTGGTGAAAAGCCCCCAGCAGTGTAAGCCCACAGAGCCTTTTGTCTACTTGTTCACCACTGATTGTTTAGCGTCTGGAACAGCTGCTGGTGCATAGTGGGCCTTCAGGAATATTTGTTGACTGAATGACTGAAATATTCCTGGAAGTGTCTGCACGTGGTGCTGAAGTCACCTCTGGAGGGTCGCCCTGGGCTGAATTTCTTGAGTTAGAAAATGGGCCTGTTCTCGCTGGAGGTTCCGTCTAAGCAGCTCTGAGGGAGCAGAGGTCACCTGGGCCTGAGGCAGGGGATGGGGGACTGGGCCCAGGCAGGGACCACCAGAGTGGAAAAGGACAAAGGAGGAGAGAGCTCCCGCGGTGCAGGTGGATGGGGCACACCGAGAAGGCTGCTGTCACTAAGAAAAGACGAGGTGCCCTGGGCTGTGAGCACTGGAATGGGGCTCAAAGGCTGGCTCAGAAAGGTTAAGCCCATTTCCAAAGTCACCCAGCTAGTGACACAGCCAGGATTCAGTCTCACATCTTTCTAATTCCAGAGCCTGACCTTTCTCCACTCTGCTAAAAAAAGCAAGGCCACTGGCACAAGGCAGGCGTGGAGGCCGGGGCCAGAGGCAGCCTCAGTCTGGGTCAGGGCAGCATCAGGGTGGGGGTGGAACCAAGGGTCATTCTGGGGACAGAGCCAGACCCGGGCCAGGGGTCAGAGTGGCTGGGCCAGTGATAACTGGCTTTCTGGGCTCTGTGCAGCCAGCCAGAGGCAGTGTCCCAGGGTTGGCGGCAGGGCCTACTGGAGCCCCCAGCTCCCTCATCCCCCACCCGTGGCCCTGCCTGACCTTCCTCCCCGGGAGCCAGGAACTGGCCTGGCCCTTATCCTGGAGGAGGCTGCAGCTGCTCCCGCAGCCCTGGTCCCAGCAGACAAAGGCGCTTTCTTTCCCAGCACAAGGTCTTAATTGCATGTTGCCCTGGATCCAAAGCTCCTATGAAGGAACTGGTTCCTTCCTGGGATGTGTGTGTGCATGCATGTGCATGCGTGCACACATAGACACATGCATGTGTGTGCTGGGTCATCGGGGTGCTCAAGCTCTCTTGCTGCCTCCCAGGTTTGGCCTGGCATTCCTCCATCTGAAGCCCTTGTAGACACCTTCAGCTGGGCATGCATGTACATGCGTGTTTGTGCGGGTCTGTGTGTGAGCATGTCTGATCATGTCCCTGTGGCTGTACCTGTGGCTGCCTAGGTATATGCACCTGTGCATATTTCTGTGCACACCAGCACACATCTATACATGTTTGCACACCTCTGTACCTATGTAACTGAGTCTGTACTCACATGCTTTGGGGGACTATGTGTGTTTCATGTGCATGTCCACACGAGACGCCTGCTACCAGGCCCCCAGCTCTCCTCCCTCTGGCTGTACCTTCCCCTCCTACCCAACTCCTGGCTGCTGTTCTGCAGCGTGCAAGGCCTCCTACAGTAACTCCTTCCTTCTTCCCCCTCCCCCCTCCAGCACTCCCACCTCTGCATTTGTCTGGGAACAACCTGGCTCCTTTCAGCTCCGGGAGGAAGACAGGTTTGTACAGCTTGGCTTGGCCCATACACTTTCCAAAAGTTCTCTGGCTCCCAGCCGAACTCTTTATAAAAAGGCTCATGGGAAATAGCCTAACAGGAAGGTGGGGACCCTGCTGAGGGGGCTCAGGCACCCCGCTCCAAGCCCCAAGATGGAATGGGAGCATCAGTTGGCTGAGGGGAGGGGGCCCTGTGTCCTGAGGCTGAGGTTAGTCTGAAGACCTTCCTCCCCAAGGAGGGGCCATACTCAGGGGCTCAATGCCCAGGATGGCAGAGCTGGGAGGGACAGAGCACAGGAAAGGTGAGGCCCAGAGAGGGGCCCCAGGCCATCCAGGAAGCTGAGCCCCTTCTGGGCATTCTGCTGTCACTGGCCCTGGCGGCCTTCTGTGATAACCTTGAGTCTGCTCACCTTCGGGGAGGTGGGTGCTGCTGTGTCTCTCATGGCCTCACAGGGAAGCTCTGAGGCCTGGATGCCCCTTGCTCTTGGCCTGCAGAGTGCCCAGAGCTCTGGACCCCAAGTCAGAGTCAGGGTGAGCAGGGCCGATGTCAGAGGGCAGGTTTTACCCAGCACCCTCCTAACTTGGGGTGCAGTGCCCTCAGGTGGCTTCTCCCAGCTCCGCCAAAGCATAGGCATCCTGTGAGTGTCCTAGGGTGCTGGCGGGAGGGCTGTCCGATGGGGTAAGAAGTCTGATCCCCAGGGAAGCTCAGGGCACAGCGGCAGTCATTCTCACTGTCCATCCACAGGACATGTGAGCTGGTGCAAAGGGGGTGCCACTGCCACGTGGGACACGCAGACTCATGGGCCCCCCATGAAGGCGAGCCCAGGAGAATGTGCCCGGGGCCCAGCTCTTGGCACTCCTGGGTGCTGGAATCAGACAGGGTGCTAGGGGAGGCCTTTACCAACCGCCCCTCTCCTCTTCCTGTCGGGAATTTTCTAGATGGGGGAGGGCAGTAGCAGGAAGCTTGGCTCCTACCTGCCACTTGTATTCAAGCCAGGGCTGTGTTTGAAACTCAGAAGCCAGGCAGAGGATCTTTATCTTCACTGCTCTGTCACATCTCGTTTCTGAGAAATGGGTAGACTGGCAGACTGGTTTAGAGAAGAAGTGGCACCATAGCATACAGGGAATAACGAAGACAAGGTCAAGGTTTGCACCATAGTTGACTCTGCAAAGAAAGCACCACTTTGGATGGATGATTTATGTCCTTTAGCTTCTGCTCCTGACAGAGGCTGGGGTGGCTGGGCCGGAGTCTGGGCAGTGGCATGGGGTCCCTGTTCCTTGGGCCTGCGTTGGTGTGCAGGCTTGTGCATTGTGGGAGGGGAATCCAGGTCCTCTGACACCCCCTGTCCAGGGGAGGCAGCTGTCTCTCCATCCCCTCTGTGCTCATTATCTCCAACTGGTCTGAAAGGAAGGAAGTGGCTTTGGGGACTTAACAGCAAGGGTGCCTGTCCGCTGGCCCTCTGTCCTCCACTCCGTGCGTGTGTCTCTGACTCTCAGATGCAGACTCCACTAGGAGTCTGGGAGCTTAAGGCCCGATCCCTTAAATCCATATATCCTCTTTTTGACGGGGAAATGTGATGGGACAAGAGAGAGGAGTGAGAGCAGGAGGGTCCTGCCACCCCTGGGTGCCGGGGGCTGGGGGCTGGGGTTCCATCTGACGAGCCTACGGATTGCTGCTCCCACCAGGAAAGGCTTTCACCCAGGCCTTGGCAGCCCCTCTGGGTTTTTGACGGCCTGGAAAGTTTGGGATCTGTGAATGGAAAAGCCTGGATCAGAGCTGGTGAGGGGAGGGGGGAAGGAGGCAGGAGCAGATCTAGACTTTTCCTGGTCTGGCTTCCTCCTGGTCAGAGCCAGGAAAGAGGCTTAACACCTCAGCAGCCCTGAGTCACAGCCTGCCCTGCTGGCCTGCACCCCTCCCCGCCCTGCTCGTCTCCCCCACTCACAGCTGCAGGTGACCGGAAGTGTTCTCACTCACTCTTTGGAAGTCCCTGAGGATTCTCAGGGAACCCCAATGTGCTGGCGACAGAGAAGGGTGAGGCCCGAGTGTCATCCTGAGGGTGTGCCCAGCAGGCATGTACACCCAGCACGGATACCAGAGCCAGGGGCCTAATGACTGGACGATTTTGCAAAGCTGCTTCAGTCCAGCCTCCTATCTGAGGCTGGCAAGTGCCCAGTACTGCTCCCCAGCAAGCCATGGGACCCCCTGGACATCCCCCAGGGGGGACAGCTCACTTCCCTGGGGGCTGCTAGCTGCCAGCATTGTACTGACCTGAACCCTGAACCTTTCCTAGTGTCCTGCTTCTGAGGGCCAGCTGAGCATCCCACTAGTGGGCAGGACAGTCACCTCCCCTAAACTGCATCCTGATCCTGTGTCCTCACATGTCGCCTGCTGACTGAGTCAGGAGACCACCAATGTCCATGGCTCTGCAAGTACTCCAGGAGCAAACTGGTGCTCTGGGCACTGGACCCAACCTGCACACAGATATTTGTCTGCCAGGTGGTTTTTAAAAAAAAGACGAATTTATTGCATACATTTAAAAATCAGGAAATTCTTACATAAAGAACTTCCATCCTCTGGAAAAAAGACAATAGGGTATTGGGCAACACAGCACCCACTTTCCTGTAAGGCACTGGCTCCCTTTTAGTGAGGGCAGGAGGTCTCCAGTTGTCATAGTCCCCATCGCTTCTCACTGCCTTAAATCTGGCCCATGTCACTGCCTCACCTGGTAGGCACGGAAGCTTACAAACATGGCTATATATTGAAAAGGGCCCATGAGCCATTGAGGTCTCCCCAGACAGACACAGACTCATTTCTTAGTCCCCCTTGGGTGTGGCCATTCAAGTGGGGACAAATGCACACAGCTCCTTGGTGTGCCTGTCCTATGGGGAACACCCAGGGCTGCCCTCTTCACCCAAATCACCCCAAAAGAGGATGGAGGTGAGTGTGGCTTGACTTGTTCTTGGTAAACCCTTGGCACTTTAAAAATCCTCTACCATTTTGCGCACTAGGGTTGATGTCAAGCTCACTGGGCTCTACGAAGCTGCATCTCATCTTCCTCTCCTGGAAACTGTGGCACTTTCTCCCAGTTATCTCCCACACTTCCACTGTCACACACTACTGCTCAGCACCTCAACCACAGTGGCTCCATCACGCTGCTCTGGAGTCCCCATGTGTGACCCACACTGGCCAGTAAGGGACTTGAATGGGGAGCAGCAATCCATTCAATGTCTTAAGTCCCTGCCTGGTATTGATTCAGGAGAGGGCAACATCTAGCAGACTAAGTGGTTCCACAGGTCAGTCCTGTTCCCCCCCGACTCTGAGGTCCTCAACAGCAGAGTGGTGTCCTCTCCTTCTCCCCAAGCACAGCCTGGGTACAGAGCAGGAGAGACTGGAAGTCCCCAGGCAGTGTCCAAGGCCCATTGTCTACAGGAGGCCAGCTCTCTGTCAAATGAGGGTCTCGTTAGCCAGGGACTATGGGCCTGATGAGGTGTGCCTGCTGCCCTAGGCCACAGGTGTGGGAGGGGGTGAGAAGGGAACTCCCCTGTCCCTGCATAGGCTTGGTCCCAGTGACTGTCTCCCTTTTGAACACTGCTTCCAAGATGTGGCTGCCAGTCAGCCTGGGCCAGGGCACCTGCTGTGGGCTTCCAGCACCTGCTTCCTCGCACTCAGCCCCCGACGTCTGGCCTTCCCATTGCCTGAGCTCCAGGTGGGAACGTGACCAGAGTGGGCCCATCTTCCAGGAAGGCCTCCCTTTGCCCACGGTGCAGTTAGCCAGTCCCAGCCACTGAGGGAGGGCCGTCTTGCTGGCCCTTTCTCAAAGCATATGGCTTCACCTCCTGGTCCTCAAACCCCCGTCGTGCGCCTCCCTCTGCCTGCCCTCTTGACTCTCCTCCTCCCGCCTTTGGGGTCCTCCCTCCGTTTTAAACTACTTCTTATCTCTTGCTGGCAACTCCAGTGTCCTCTGGCTTGCTGCTTCGCGCCACACAGCACATGGTGTGCAGAGGAGAGGGCAAGGCCACTCCAACTTTTCCTCCAAAGTGGAAGTCACCCCAGGGGCTTGGAGGGGACCCTCAAGAGGCAGGCCCTCAATCCAGTGTGCCTTGCGTATGTTTCATCGTAAAGGTAGACACCAGTCTTAATATCCCGTACGATTCGTATTTTATACAAAACCATGTTTGAGTGTATATAAAAATATCTTAGATGACTTAGTTTTTGCACTGAATCTATGAATAAAATTGATGCTCTAGGACAGGAGTCTGCAAACTTTTTTGGTAAAGTGCCAGAGAGTAAATATTTTCATCTTTGCATGCCATGTGGCTCTGTGACAGCTCTTCGACTCTGCTCCTGTGGTGCACAAGCAGCCACAAGCGATACAGAAAGGAATGGGTGTGGCTGCAAGCCAGCGAAACTTAATTTATGGTCTCTGAAACTCTAATTTTGTATGATTTTCACATGTCATGAAATACTCTCCTTTTGATTTTTCCATTATTTAAAAACATAAAGTCCATTCTTGGCTTGTGGACTGTACAAAAACAGGCTATGGACTATGCTCTCTGACTCCACGCAGGAAGACGGTGTGCTGGGTCCATGGTTTTCGAGTCAGACCCACCTCCAGATTGTAGCTGTGCCTCTCAAGGCAGGTGACAGCCTACCTGAGCCTGGTCCTCATCTGGAGAACACATTTCGGGTTGGGCCCATGGGTGCCAAGGCCTGGTACAGCGAGCAGAGCTGGGGCCACCTGGAGTGGTACATGTAGCTGGGCCGCCCTGGGTGTAGGTCCCAGCCAGGGACTGGAGGGTGAGACCTGCTGCCTCCCCGTTCCTGGTCGGCCCCTGCAGTACCCCGTACAGCAGTGTTGGGTGGTCCATGAACCCCTAGGGCGAGAGGTGAGCAGTTTTCATACCAAAAGCCTGGATTGTAGTTCTCCCAGTTGGGATTTCTAGTCCTGCTTCCAGGTCATTTCTCAAACCTTCTGGTGGAAATTAGGCTGTGGCCTTCCCCACTCTGTTGCCAGGGGAGCTCATTTCATGCAACTTTTATGAGTTGCCTCTCCCCTCCGTCTCAGAAGACTACCCCCCTTCCCTGCACTGCCCCTCCGGCTGAGCAGTTACACAATCCCCCTGCCATCTTCTTTCCACCTTTAAGACTGGACGCTACTTCTCATGTGGCCCGTTGGACCCGGGCTTGTGAGTCTAGCGCCCAGATGCCCTGTGCTGGCATAGCAGGAAAGGAAATACCTTCTTCTCAGAGTTGACGGCCCCTCTGGCCTCAGGGCTGGGAGCTGTGGCCCAGGGCAGCAGGCGCCAGGACAGCCTCTTCCCCTGCTCATCAGTCGCGGAGCACTGTTTTACGAAGCTGCACCTCAGAGGGGCCTCAGCCTGGGTGCCCGTCCCCCTCCCCTAGGCCAGCGTATGGCTCTGGAATCCGTCTTTCTGGGTCAGTAAACCCTACCTCTGCCATTTACCAGCTGGGGGGTCGGACAAGTTGTTTAGCCTCTCCTTTGTAAAACGGGGCAACTTCCCAGTTACTGTGGGGAGTGAGAACATGGCTGTGACGTTCTTAGGACAAGCTCCACTGGAGGAAGTGCCTAGTAACCGCATTACCACACTGAACAGGGTTACCAGGGAAGATACAGAACGCTTAGTTAAGTTTGAATTTTAAAAAAATTTTGGTATAATTATGTACCAAATACTGCATGTATTATGCAAATACTGCAAGAAAATGAATTTACCTGAAATTAGTTTAACTGGGTGTCATTTCCCTCCCAAATCTGACAACCCTGCCATGAGGGACCCAGGAGCCTACCTGTGCCAGCCCAAGAGCTGCCAGCCCTAGCTCATTTGCCATTGGGCTTGCACGGAAAGGCCCCTTCTTCCCTGGCTGCAGGGTGGTGGGGATTCATTGGGATCACCCAGAACGCCTGTCTCCTGCAGAGCTTTGAGTCCGAAGCCAGACCACTCTACCTGCCTCGGCTGGGAGCAAGATCTTCCTCACCCTGGATTTCCTGCTACATCTTGATTTGATTACCTTATCTTTCCAGGGGGACCAGTAATCCTAACCTCACCAGCTACTCAAGATTAGTGAGGAGACGAAGTCCAATCTAACAAGCACAGTTCTAAGCACTTAACACCAATCATTTCCACCAACCCCATCAACAACCCTGTGGGTCTGTTATAGTTATCCCCACTGGACAGGCGAGGGAACTGAGGCTTGGGGAAGGTGCAGATGTTGCTCTCCCTCCCCCAAGGCCTCTACTCCCTGCCCCAGAGCTCCTCCCTCTGTCCTATAGGCCTTTAGGGCTGAGTCAGAGCTCAGACAACAGGGCTGTCTGTGCAGAACCAACTCCAGTCATTTCATAACTGGACACGTACCACCTTCCTCACAGGAGCCAGGACTTAATTCACTCTGTCCCCTTATTTTCTGCCTCATTCCAAAGGTATCCCATCTTGTTTATGAGGTCGCAATGCCAGCCACTAGGCAGCACAAGCTGCATGTCCTGAGCACCTGCCCTTGTGCTCCAGCGCCTCAGGGCCTGGGTTTGAGAAGCCACTCTAGAACCACACGGTGCTAGTCATTGGGCCGGGTGAACCCACTGCTGACCTAAGAAAGAGAACCTTCTGTGGGTTCCAGACCCAGCAAATGAACAATAATTCTTGCAAGGGAGCATTTTAAGGAATTTGACATACATGAATCAAGCATGTAGTTTTCCAGAGGGTGTGACACAACTGTTCCATTTTTCCCCACTACCAGTTTTTCCCAGCATAACTTGGTCAGATCCGGTCTCTGCATTTGCAGGGCCCAACTAGTTATCACAAAGGCTGGAGTGTTCCAACTGCAGGCCCAGTGGGATGGGGCCGTCTGGCCCCAGCTGCTCTCTGTGATTGATAATAGCTTTGCAGCCTTCTGTTCGCTTTTGTTAGGCAGACTGGATGCCTGTGTCCCTCTACCCAGCAACCAAGATGCTCTGAGAACAAATGAGGTCACTTGCAGCAGACACAAATGCTGAAGCACCAGCCGACATACGAGACTAAGAGTATTCCTCTGCCCTCACATGAGGTAGGATCTACTCAGGCAGACTTTGAGGTCGAGAGTGAAACCAAGACTCTTTACTACTCCTGCATAAATTATTCTCTATTCAGGAGGGTTCCCCAAGTTCTAACTAGAGATATGTGAAACCCATATTGCTGCCTTACTAGAGAAACTATACCAGAGGGCTCTAAGGCCTACAGAACAATGTCCTGCCCAACCATCCACATTTACTGGTACCTAGATGGGGGCCCAGCAAGGGTGAGGCTGGCATGTATCCTGCTCTCCGTCTCACCAGGGCTTCAGCACTTCCCTGCCAGCCTCGTTGCTAATTTCTGACCAGCTGCTTCCGGGACTTAAGAGGAGATGCTACCCAAATCTAATGACCACAAAGTTCTCAACAAGCCTTAAGAACTTCAGCTTCGAGGCACTCCTGTGTTTTCAGGCCTGTCCCAGTCCCATGGAGTTCCAGGGTGTGTGATTTGAGGTTGGGCTCCTGGAATGGGGCTTACGAAAGTAGCGTGGTCCAGGCATAAGCTGAGTGTTCAGGCCCCTGGCCTGGGAGGCACGTTCTGTGCTGCACCCCATCCTGTGGCATCTGTTTTAACCAAATGTTCTGGTAGGTCAAGAGGAAAGTCAACCCTCATGAACGAACATTTCACGAGTCCCCAGCAGAGTGTGCAGCACGAACCGGACCCTTCGGAAAGGCAGTGGATTCTGCGCGCATATGGTACGTTCATAAAATGCCCAGGCAGTAGGAGACATCCAAGTGCCACCAAATTTCTCAAATACAAATTTGACTTTTAAACTTGTGTTTTTAAATCCAGGATTGAGACCACAGACAATTTATTATGTAAGACATGGGGTGAAGAATGATCAAGGGAAGTTATGGCTGTGAGCGACATGGAATTAGATGGAAAGGCTCAAGTTTGCTAAAGAGAGTTTAAATTTGGCTTTTGCTCTTGGAAACGTAAAAATGATCGTAAGCAGCACTTATGTCTTACAGAGCAAAGAGTCCACAGAGTGTCATTTTCATTTTGCAAACAGGGACACAACAGCAGTTCAGATATAAGCCTAAACACCCAGAGAGTTAACATACAGGTTCGGGACGATATCACAAGGGACTCGGCATGCTGGTGGGTTTGTAAATCAAATCCATATTGAACCCTGTGACCCACTTGGAGGTTCTAAGTGGAACCTGGGGAAAGCAGCTTTTCCACAAAACAAGGACAACAAAGAAAACCCAGGCTCTGCTGGATGTCTATAATACTCATGTGCAGTAAGGCTTTCAAGATACATGAACTTTTATAGCATTTGTATTTTAAGGATTTAGGGCAAATACATTTTTTTTCTACTTGATAAAAAGAAAATTAGTACTTAAAAGGTTCAAAAATATATCGATTGAGTGATTTTTTTTTTACATAAATAAATTATATTGATTTTTAGGATTTAACAGCTGAAAAAACCCTTTCTGCTTCCACTGGAGGCAAAACTGAACAAAATGTTAGTTAAATAGAGAGCAGCATTTCTAAGAAATCTGTTGTCAGCATTACAGACCATCTATGCTACAAAGATGTCCTTAAATAAGATTCGTTCAACTACTGGATTCTTCTGGTATGATCAGTTATAGAATTTCTGATTTATATCTTTTAATTCATACAACTGGGACTCCACTTTTTGAAAATACATCTGGATTGATTTCTCCGGTCACGATTTTTAACAGACTTCTTTGAGATGCTCATTTTAACATTTACATAATTTATAATCCCAAATGTATAAAAGACAATGACAAAAGCATCATAAATAAATAATGCAAACTGAAATAGTTATGTCAAACTTTTGGACCTTCTGATAAATTAGCAAAACTGTAACAGAAAAAGTAAAAAATACAGTAAATTGTGACGACAAAAAGTGGAACTGGTACTAGAACACTTCCGACATTTCCAACGGTCCTGCACAGCCCTCTGCCCCCCGCGTCCTGAACCATGAGCTTACTTCAAGTGTGAGTGTGAACTGTCGGTAAAGAACAAGACCACTGGAAAGGATGGAACACAAGTGGGAAGGACAAAGAAAATGGGGACCGGGCTGCTCAGGCAGGTTCTTCCCAGCTTGGAAGGCTGAGGAGGAGGAAAACAATAATGTGCAACCATTTCAAACTAACATGATGGTGTAGAATCTGGGTCCAACTGTAAAACATAAGCTGAACAGAGAAAAAATGGAGAGAAGAAAAAACCTTTCACAGTCGTATTATGAATGGTGGTACGCGTGTTTTGACAACCTCAAATAACTGACTACTGAGTGATTTTTCTCACAAGCTCCACAAAGAGCCCTATTCTTGGTGAGGAAAAGCACACACTGGAAACCCATGGAGAGAGGGAGGTGGGCAGGAGTGTCAGTCGTGTGCTTGTGTGCGGCGTGCAGGCCACGAGGGTGAGCGCCTCGCCCACCCTGGCCGCTGGCAGCGACTCAAGCTGTGGAGAGCTTTCTCATACTGAGAACACTCTTTTAACTCGGGAGTGGGAGAATACATATGGGTGTTTCTTTTTGCTGCAGGCGTCTGCAAAACCATGAAGGGGGAGGTCATGTTCCTACCAGTAAGGTTTGTGTTTTATAAAGAAATTAATATATGCATTTTCAACCGTCAGTTATATACTTCTGTCTATGCTACTCATTTAGTAATCATGATAAAATAGGGAAATGTGTTAACTAAAAGATACGCACCGGCACTTCCTTTCTCTGTGCTTTTGGTTCCCCCAGTACATTCTTCCCATTCAACACAGCTCATGGAAAAAAGGGCCACTCTTTGTCTCCGCTCTTCAGCCCTTCAATGGTAAACCCCTAGACAGCTTTCTTTTGCCACTTTTCCTCCTCAAATAAGTGGGAAACTTGGAAGAGAAGGGGGTAGGGCATGTCACCAAGTACTGTATTAACTACAACTGCTGGAATGGACTGGGTAACAGAATGGGAATTCAGTTCTGTGCCTCCTACACTAGGTCGACGACACTTACCTAATGAAGTGGCAAGACCCTGCCACTATGAACATCTGATGCCCATGGTTCCCAGACAGGAAATTAGGCAGGTGATATCACTTATGGAAACAGGTTCTTATGAAGGTGAAGTGAGGGAAGTAACAAACCTTTATGGGATAAGAAACTTACAAGTCACAATCATTTCTTAAATGAAAAAGTTCTAATTGGTGTCACTGGTAGAGTCTTTGAGGCCCCCTTCCCTGGCCTGGGCAGCACGTTCTCTGTCTGGGGGCCCAGGCGCCCTGGATTCAGGGTGGCCCTGCTCACTGCCTGGCCTCCTTCCGGCCGCGGGAGCAGGCTCGGGGGCGGGGTTTGGATTGTCCCCTTTCGTTTTCTTCTTCTTCCTCTTCTGGCTCTCTAGACCTATGACTTCAGAGTGTCTGGCCTGCTGCACAGCTGGCAGAGTCATGCCCATGCCAGGGGAGAGAAACATGGACGGGTAAATGAGTCCAGGAGACACTCCTGGGATGAGAAAGGGGTTAAAAGCCACAGGACTACTCGTAGTTACTGCAGGTTCAGACCGGTCTGAAAACGGACCCGGACCAGGCCTGTCTTGGGTTAATGTGTCCGTGTTCACATCATGGCTACTTGACTTGTCTTCTGCAGCCTTTTCGGTCGCTGACGCACCGCTTTTTGTTGTGCTTGACAGAGGCGATGGGGCAGTCGAAGTGCAGCCAGTGGCCATGGGAGCACTAAGCAGCCCCCCAACACCAAACATCTGGGGCACGGCGGCCATCCCTGGCAGGAGCATGGGCAGCATGCTCAAGGTGCTTTTCACCTCCTCGCCCGTGGGCATCGTGGCAAAGCCGGCCGGGAACCCCACCAGGCCTGTGAGGGGGATGCCCGGCACATTTCTCATGTTCTGAAGTCCTACCAGGTCCATCCCAGCAACCAGTCCGTTCATGAACAGTGGCCCCATTCCCGAGGGAGAGTCCGCCACGATGGCGGGAGCCTTCAGGAGCTCGCTCCGAGGCCGCCTCCCCCTCCTGCGGGGGCCTGCATCTCGAAGGACAGGTTCAGTCAGGGTGTGATTGAACTTGTTTTCTGGGAGGAACCCCTGAAAAAGGACAAAGAAACACAACATGCTGAAGGTTACTGTGTGCGGGTGACTAGCTGGGAACGATGGCCTGGCTTCCACACTGACCTGTCCGTCCCGGTTCCACAAAGGGTCCCTCTGCCTCCATGCCTGGGCAGCTCTCTGCCTAACTGCACCTAAAGGGTTGCTCCCTCGGGCCAAGAGTGCTCAGCATGCAAAGGTGCGTCCACTCTCTGGAGAAGCTGTCAGGGGCTGGCACCCAGCTGCGGCTAGCTAAAGCCCAGGTCCTAGTTGACACTCTTGTGGCTGCGACTCCTTGACCGGTACCCCACACCCATCTTTCCCGTAACACGGGAAGGAGGTTTTTAACTGAAGCACAAAGCACAGGAAGTCAGGTGGGGTTTCAGAGCACACACACCTCAGTTTTGATCCCTACTCTGGAACCCGAGCTGTGGGACTCAGGCCAAGAACTTTTCAGAGATTTGGCGAGAAAGGACAATGACACCTATCCTGTAGGGTTACTGGCAGGCCTGGATGGGGGTGGGGGGCTGGCAACATGCAGCCGAGGCCCCACCAGCCCACAGTCTCCCTGTCTTTGAGGCTCAGAGGCAGGAACCCAGCTGCACTCCGCACAGTCTGGAGGAGAGCATACTCGCAGCAAGAAAGGAGGCGCAGGTCTTGCCAAGAGACCAGAAGGGGCACGAAAACCCTTTCATTAGGGGACCAGGGATCCTAGACAATGTGGAGAAAGAAGTCAGGGAGGCTGAGGAGATCTAAAGGCTGAGACTGGCAACCAGGCCTGACAACAGATAAGCAATCTCTTCACAAGCTTCCCAGGACACCTACTTTGAACGTCAATCTCCGAGCTCAGGGTTCCCAAACAGTTCCCTTTACTGCTGCGGCAGCCCAATCCTTTGGGAGAAAAGCCGACAGGTCTTGGCTTAGGGGGCAGCTGTGGAGACGCGGTGACATGGCCCAGGTGCCCAGTGAGCCCTGAGTGCCCATGTGTGTGGACGGCTCTGAATGGGAAGCAGCTGGGATGCTGGGCCCCGGGGTGCTGGGGTGGTAACACAAGGAAGAGCAGAAGCGACGCCAGCACCACCCGACACGCATCTGCCCCGAGCCAGGCGCGACGTTCAGGGCTCCATCTCATTGTCTCATCAGTTACTGCACCCACCCTTTGGCGTCAGTACCATTACCACAGCTGTTTTCAGGGAGTTTATGGGTTCACAGGTGTGAAAAACACATACTTCAATGTTCCTGAGTACCCAGAATAGTGTTATTTTTGAAGTCCTACACATGTCCTTCGATTTCCCAAGAATGTTCAAGAAAAACCATCATCATGAACAAAAACTTTATGATGGTCCATGCTGTCTGAAGAGAAACTCCTCTCAAGAAGCCACTGGGAGGGCCTGACCCGGGCCCCTTCCATCCCCCCTTCTCGCCAAGGGAGGCGGCAGGGCTTTAGCCCTGAGGTCCTGTGGCCGCGGCCCAGAGCTTGCTGCGTGTGCGCCACCTCCACCTCTTTCCCACACGTGTGCTGCCCCTGCAGTCCACTACACTGGCTCGTGCTGGACACCTGCTCACTCTGGCTCTGGGAATGAGCACTCCGGAAGCAATCCCTGCTGCCCAGTTCCTGTTTCTAAAGCGAGAGTAGGGTTTGATGGGCTGGGGCCAGGCTATAAGCATAATTTCTCACCAGTCTAGCCTGAGGCCATTAAGGCACACTGCCTCACTCTGCCATACCTCCAAGTCTTGGGCCCCTGTTGGGCACACCCCGTGAGCCAAGGGCCCCAGCCAGGGTAACCACAGCTGGGCCACAAGGCTTTCCCAAGCCCTCTGCCCTGCAGCCCAGCTGCAGCTGAAAGCCAGGGGAAGGGGCTGGGGTCTACCTTTCTCCTTTATACCTAAAAAATTCCCTCATAGCTCCCTAGCAGGAGAGCATATTCCATCTTAAAAGTCTTTCTGTTGGGAAGAAAACCAACGCAGAGCAGAGGAATATGCCTCCATCTTACTTTCCAATGACCTGCTATACATCAGATATTCTTTAACATACTTATTTTGAGCTCATCGGGGCATTTAGGACTGGAGACAGCACATTTCATAAAAGCCTGCATCCTGCAGGACCTTTGGCCCCCCTGGCTCCGCCCACTAAGTTCAAGGCACACTCCTCAGGTATCAGGATGTCTAGAAAAAAAATGTCCCTCTATGCACTTTTGAGCCACTGATGTAGCAAGAATGCTGGGCACTTTCAGACCTGGGAACTTGCCCCAGAAGGCACACACAGGCTGCCTCTCCCCTTCAGACTGGGAAGGCAGCAGCAGAGAGGCCCAGGGGTGACGGGAACAGTTCTTCATCTACAGCAAAGCGAGAGGCATGCTGGCACAGGAAGTCGGCTCGTATCACTTCCTGTGGGAGTCCCTCTAGCCACCCAGCTGCTGCCCACCCCAGCAGCCCGGCGACCACACACAGAGGCCAAGCTGAGCTTTGGCAGCTCTCCCTCCTGGTAATTATACCCTGGGAGCAGACCTGCTTCCTCTTCCAGGGGAGGCCCAGGGAGAGGGCAAGGGGAGAGAGGAGAGGCGAGGCCGGCGTTAAGCAACACTGGAGGGAGGTGGGCTTTCCGGATGATGACCTGCGCATTCCAGCCCAGGACATCTCCATCGATACATGGTGGCATTTATTCCAAAGCCGGTGATTCCAATCCTACACCTTAACTCCTGAGAGGAGGTGGAGAAGAAGGTGGCAACTGAAGCTTCCTTCTTCCTCCCTTCCAGGAAGGTCAGGAGGTTCAGCCAACCCTCACTCACTGAGTGAAGACGCCTGACAACCAAAAGCAGGGGGGAGACCCCGATTTAAATTCCTAAAAGTAACACAAAGACAAAACAAAAGCTAGCGCTGACATTTTTGGGAAATTTGATTATGGATCAGATATTAGGTATTATTAATATTCACAGGTGTGATAATGGCAATAATTATGTAGGAAAATATTCTTACGAGATGCAGGTCAAAGTATTTAGGGTGTGATGTGTCATCTCTGCAAGGTACTGTCAAGTGGCTCAGAAAGAAACAAACATAAAAACTATACACACACGTTAAAACAAATGAACTTGCATATGTAAAATATATGAAGTGTGTGCATCCATACATTTAATAAGTGACATCCGTGATAGCAGGGTCTGAAAGCTAAAGCCCACAGGTGATGCTAGGTTTGTGGGGCCCATCCAGCTAAGCCACAGCATGCACAGCAGAAGGGGAGGAAGGCAGGAAGATGTTCCTATGGGATTTGAATCTGTTCTAGCAGAAGGGGTAGGGTCTCTACGGGAAAGAAAAAGCGTGCAGCTCACTCTCAAGGGCCGCAGTCCCAGCAAGAGCTGAGGGAGACTCAGCCCAGTGGAAGGCCGCGGTCAGGGCTGTGCTGGCTCTTCTGACTGGCAAGGCCGAGCAGCACCAAGGACCAGGTGGACAAATGCTTCCTGTTCTTGCCTTACTGCAGGAAAAGGGCCTCCAAGGCACGGACTGTGTTTATGTAACAAAGGAGGGAAAGTGCATCTCTGGTGAGAGGCTGGCTTGCAAGAACAGCTGAGAAATGGGTTTTCTGGCAGGGGGTCAGCATCTGCACAGGAGTGATGAACATTAATTTCAATTTCCAGAGAACATGAGGGAAACTGTTTGACATCTAGAAAGAAATGAGAACACTAAGGAGAAACCATGTGGGTTTTTTTGACATGTGTCTAAAGAGCTCAGAGACTAAAACAAAGCGAGAACTGGAGGTCTCCACCGGATGACTTCCCCGAGACACTGTGTGCTCAGACAAAAAGGGAGTGAGGGGAGGCGGCATGAGGGCTGAAGAAGATAGATGGGGTAAGAACCAAAGCTGAGCCAGCTTGTACAGCACGAATAGGTATAAGGAAAGGGGTGATAGGGACATTTTTATGAGAATAAAGGGGAGAGGAAGGATAGCTTTTCAGTGTGACCACCTTTCTAACAAGCAGCCCCCATGTCCCGGGCCCGGACCCAAGCCCCCCTTCCTAGCATGGCTGTGCTCGTGGATGGGATGCAGATGCTCCTGGAGCTGCTAAAGGGGCGGTCATCCAGGCAAAATCAGGAACAACCTCCTTGAGGACATTAAGTAACAGCTTCCTCCTGCATAAGGAGGAGGAAATGACTAGGGTGGGTGGTCTCTAGAGCTAAAAAAAGAAATCACATCCAGGCAATCCCACTAAGTAGGGACTTCATACCCAGGAAAGACTGTAGCTGGCAGGGCACTGAAGAGAAGGCATTCAGGAAAAGCCTGTGAGCTTAGGGGACAACCCAGGAAGAGCGTATCCCCACGAGGATCTTCAGAAGCTCCCTATTAGGGAAGAATGCACTTTTAGGAGGTTAAAAGCACATTTATGTGTAATTTGCCCAAGCTCAACGCATTTTCAGGTTGAAATGTTATTACTGCCCCCTAGAGGTTAGGAATTTTCTATTCCAGATTTGTTCTCATCTGTAAACTATAATTAACTCAGATTCGTTATACTAGAAGTATTTTAAAGATGTTTTTGAAGTCTCTTCCAGGCTCATGATTCTGTAACAGGAAAAGGGGATGCTTGGCGTCAGCTGTTTTTCATTGCCAGTGAGGATGGACTAGGAGGAAATATCTTAAATGGCAGCCAGAAAAACGTACATCAGAAAATAAAAATTTCCAATAATGAAGTTTGTTAAACACTGGAAACAGACTCCCGAGAAGAGTTAAGGTATCTTTTCCCTGAGCTCTCTACAAACAGGGGGGGAAAAAAATCAAACTTTGGGAATGGTTTAAGTACCGATTCTTTGGTAAAAGCTTAAACCAAAAGTTTGAGAGGTAAAGGATGAAGACAAACGATGGTAGAACTCACCCTGCTGCTCACAGTACCCCGGAACCACTCACCACTGCTCATCAACTTCCTGTGCTAGCCTGCGTCCTCTTGAAGAACGTGGCCACTACCCGCTTCCCAGCCGGAGCTCCCTGAGTCTGAAAGGTGCAGTCCCTCTACGACATGTCCCTCTTCCTTACCCTCAGTCCGGGATCCTTGGTTACTGCAGGAACCCTCTCTTCCCCACTCAGGGAGTTGATGTCTAACTTTCCAGGTTCCTTACAGCGTGGCCTCCTCTGCTTGGGTTTGTCTGAAAAATTCTAGGAGGCAAATGGAAACCAACATTACAAAACATTCTGTCACAGATTCTCTGCTGAGGGTGGTGTTTGCTACTTTCTCATTAACAGCCCCTCTGGCACAGGACCTGGTCAGGTCAGGTTGAAGAAAACAGCCATGGGGCCCCAGCCTAGGCTCTCTTCTATAAGCAACAGCATTCATGCAGTGAGTTGCAAAACAGGCCAAGGGCACCTCCTGGCCCTCCAGGCTCCCTGGCTCAGACTCCTGAGCTGACCCACCAGGCTCCCTGGGCACTGCTTAATCCCTGGCCTTCTCATTGTTTTCCTGGACTCTCTCCCCACTGCCAGCTGCCTGATGGGCTCTGTCTGTCTCTGGAGGGGGTGCATCTATGAATGCATTCGCCTCCTTTCCTGTGCACTCTCTACCTCTGCAGCTTACTAGTTAGGGGTACCGGAACAAAGATGGGGGGGGCGGGGTAGACAAGCACATGAGAGAAGAAAAACTGAGCGGCGACATCATTGCTCAGGAACCTTCTCCTCCACATTTCTCATCTGAAGGACTCGGGGCTAAGGCCGCAAGAAAACTGGAAGGAAAAGTCCCAAAACAGCAGCTGAAACTAAGACTAGATACCCTCCCTGCAAAGTGGTTATGTACTGACATCAAAAGAATGCACAGGAACGTTTTCGTGACGTGTCAGCGTGGACTTAAA
The DNA here is from genome assembly GCF_040802235.1 of Manis javanica. Taxonomy (NCBI): domain Eukaryota; kingdom Metazoa; phylum Chordata; class Mammalia; order Pholidota; family Manidae; genus Manis; species Manis javanica. Next base: position 16,748,881 of record NC_133160.1, on the reverse strand, counting down.
GATCTCTGTCAGCTTACAATGTTGTGTGGTAATTCTGGGAGGAAATGGGGGCTGAGCAAGTTCTTTCCTTGTATGATTTTGCACGTCTACTTCCTGGCACAGTGTTCTTACATGGGCTATAATTTCTATTATTGGAAAAAAACCCATATTTACACTTTTTAAAAAAACTCTAAAATGATGACTTCAGTTGCCACACATTTCTCTCAGACTTCTCGGTCTCCCTCAGCATGCCCCTTATCAAAAATGGCACCCAGTTAGCACAAAGTACAAACAATCTAGGCAGGACCAACGCACACTTACTGCTCCAAAGCCAGGAACATCTAAGGAGCAGTCAGCTTGCTGCCGCAGCCAGTCAAGCAGACTCTTGCTGGAAATGGCTTTCTCGGCCTGGCCGCTGACTGCTGGGGTCGGTTCGGGGGCAGAAGAGGCAGGCACTGGCCCTTCAGGGTGTGGGGTGCTCAGGGGAGCCTGCCCTGGGTCTTCATGAACTTCCTGGATGAAGGAAAACAAATATGTGCAGTTAATTGCAACAGAATGAAATCTTTTAACAGGAAAACACAGGAACTTTCCTGAGGCTTCCCATCTACCTCTGCCTGCAGTTCACTCTGCTGGGGTGCTGAAGAAGGTCGCACACGAGCTCTGGCACACGCCAGGTTCTCCCCCTGAATGCTCCTCTCCCCTCGGTTACGTGATCAACTTCAACTCCTCCCATCTGCTCAGGTTCAGTGTGACCTCACAGGCGACACAGGCTACTCTGCCTCCGGCCCTGCCACAGCAGCCTCACAGGTTTTCCACATGGCAGAAACACTGCTCTGCGATTTAATTACTATTTCTCCCTCTATAGCTTGAATGCCTGTTTTAGCAATCCCTGTATTCCCAATGTCTGTAACTGGATCTACTGATTAAGTATCATGTCAGCGCTAAATAAATGTCTGCATAAAATGCTTTAAAAAAAAACACTCGAGGCCAAGGAAAAAAATTTCACCTGTCATTCCACTGACTTCTATGATCATTATAGAGAAACTATGGATTTGCATCTCTAAAAAATGAGACAACCTTTCTTAAAAGATGGTAGGATTGGGCAGGAAAGGAACCTGCCCCTTCAAGCTCCCCAGGTTATGTAGAAAGCATGAGAGAGACATACACCAAGCAGTGCGGCTTAGCATCACAGTTCTTCAGGCTCTAGACAGCAAAGCCCATGGTGTAGTTCCCTCATCTGGTACTTACTAACTGTATAATCTTGGGCAAATTAATGCTGTAAGCCTCAATTTGCTCATCTATAAAATGGGAATAGTAATACCCTCAGACGTTGTTGTGAATCAAACAGGACAACCAAGTAAAACCCTGAACACAGTGCCTGGCACACAGTAAGCATACAACAAACACTCGTTATTATACCTTTTAAATAAGAAAACATGAAATATGGTCTCTGTTTTGGATTTCAAAGTTCAACAGGGGGGAAAAACCAAAATACAAAGAGAAGGCAGTGGTCTTTGATACATTATAGCAAAGTCTAAGGGGACCTTTCTTGGCCAGGTATGTAGTTTCTGATCTTTTCTGTTATTTACAATGATCTCCTTTGAGTTAAGAATGTCTTAGTGTGATCTTGGTGAATCCTTGAGCCCCGTCTGTGGTAAATGTTGCGGCCCCTGCTTTACAAAGAAGCAAAGCGAGGCTGGGTGGTGTGCCCAAGGTGGTCGACGCAGTAGACCAGGGTCAACATTCAGGAAGCCCTGACACCTGTTCCTCCTCTCCTGACTCTAGCTCCTGAAAGGCCCACTAACCTGGAGCAATGCTAACACAAACTCAACTCCGCTGTCTCGCTTTACCCATCAAATCACCAGTGGCTGTCCCGAAACACTGGAGCATTTGGGTCCTTTCTATTTCTCCAGATTGCATGCAGATTACGGGCCCTTAACGGATGAACACCTATCTATTTCTAGAAAAGACTGAGGTCAACTTATAATGAGAGAAATTTAGTAGGAAAACTGAAAAAGAAACAAAAGATCCACAAATCAAAAAATTTTGTGATTGAGCAAGAAGGGTCTGTTGCTCAGGATAGAGAGAGGTCAAAAACTCACTTACTGGCCTCATATACCCACCAAGATTCCTGCCTGAAGTGTTTGCTCCTTCAAAAAGATGAGGTCCATCCCGCCTTCCACATGTTTCCGCCTCCCTCTCCGCCTCCTTGTGGCAGTGTCATCTCTTCTAAGGCTCCCATTGACGATCTGTCCCGTCACTGGATGGATCAGGCCAGCTTGTAGAATCCCAGACAAGTCCATGCCAAGGGCTCCTTGAAGTGAACCGATAGCCCCAATCTTAGGGGTGCTGGCACTCACTGGGAAGGGGGGTGTAGCTCCTGGGGACCCCTCTGATGTGCAGGAGAGGTCTATGGCTGACTCCCCATGCCAGCCATTGAGGACAACGGGGGGATGCCCATGGGTGGCAGAGAACTGTTCCAGGCTCCGAGCCTTTGTATCCCTCTCCACTTCAAACTCGAAAGGACGTCTGTGCTTTTGATCATCCTTTGTGAATACTGGAGCCAGGAAGCTCTCCTGCGAACACACACATTTGGCAAGAGAGGTTTGAATGCCACGTCTGTGGCTGAATGCCAGCTCCTTTTCCACAACTGATTTCCTTGGGCTTCGTATGATTTCTCATCATCTTACAAGTTCTTCTAATTCAAACCTTCTCAAACTTCAGTACTGTAATCACCTGGATAGCTTGTTAAAGTATAGATTCTACGTGGACCTGAGAATCTGCATTTGTAACAGATGCTGCTAAAGCTGCTAGTCCAAGAATGACACTTGGAATTGAAAGACTGTGGAAGTTAGGGACTCTCAACCTCAGCTATACATCAGAATCAATTGGGGAGTTAAAAAAATTCCAATACCGAGTCCATACCTTGAACGAATGAAATCAGAATCAGCAGCTTTTTGGGATTCCAGTGGATTCCAACGTGCAGTTTGAGAGTAAGAGCCAGTGTGCTAACAATATATCTCAAATTAAACTTGAGTTTATAAAACTCAAAGAAATCTCACTCCTGCTTTGATTTGCCAAATTTCTATCAGCTGCCATCATTCTCTCAGTCCTGCAAGTGTTGGGCACACTGATCCATGCATGCTTCCCTTTCCTTACATGTTTACTAGCCATCAGTCATCCTTGCCACCTTCCCCCTTTCTCTGCATCCACTCTGCCACTGACCTGGCCTGGAACCCTCTTCTCTTCCTCAGCTCCCTTCTTGGCCTCCCAGCCTCTGAGTCACCTCTCTTTTCTGACCCCCATCTTCCACGAACCTACATGCTACTCCAGGAGAGTTGCAAAGCCCTGCTTTCATCATGCAGTTCCCCACTCTAAAACTTTTAATAGTGCTCTGCTGCTTACAGGGTAAAAGCCAAATTCCTCAATTATCACTAACGGCTTTACCAGCAGAGCAAAACAAAAATCCTATCCAATCAGTAAATGTATTTGTTGAATGAGTAACTCAATCAAGGAGTCAAGGGTCCCCCTGCTTTGTTTCGCAGTCAGCACCCTCCTCATGGCCTCACCTTCTGGATCTGGGCCACCAGTGCTGCACCGTTGCTGAAGCTGTGTTCTGCTGCTTCCGGCTCCGCGAGGCTGCTTCGAGGACCGGCCCTGCTGGTTAACACGGGGGTGGGCAGTGGGCCCGAGGTCTCATACTGCTGGCCGGAGGGCCACTTCCCCTTTAACACTACGTGGCAGATACTATCTAGGCGGTTGATTATCACTCGATCCTATAAAAAAGAACGAACAAGGCTCTGAGGAAGAAGGACCAAGTTACCCAAAGTTACAAAGGTACTCATGTTGCAGAGTACCCTGAGATCAAGTGTTAAGTTTTCTAACCAGAAGGAGTTGACTAGAAAAGAGCACGTGCAAGTGTACTCACTTTACTGGTCTTAAAATAAAAGTTAGAGTCTGGACAATGAAAATTAAACACAGTGCTATAAGTAAGAATTTGATGATTTTTGCCTTACGGTCTGATTAGTCAAGTACAGGTATCCTTAATGTTCAAATATTACATTACTACTGCACTTTAAAGAGAGTATTTCTCTGTCATTCACAAATAATCTAAAAGGTTTAACATTTAAGGACTCAAAGCTGAAAATGCCTTGGGCAGAGAATACACACGCTGGGAGGTACCTTTGGCCACTCGGAGAAGGAATAGAGGGTTTTCTCCTGGAGCAGCTGAGCAATGGTGGGAGCCCGCGTCTCCTGGAGATCGTCCCCTATGTCCCCTGCAATGCCCGAGGTCGAGCTCTTGCTCTCCTCTTCGGAGTATTTCCCTGGATAATCTGGGAAAAAAGGTTAAAATCATTAATTAGGCACTTGGGAGATGGCAGCGATCTGATCTCTCTTTAATTAGCCCAGTCCACGCTAACTTATTTTAAATTGGATATTAATTACCATGTCTGGTATTTCCAGAAGAACTATACCAGTTAAGCCGTAAGGCAGATCCTGCTCCGGGGCTGCCCAGGCTAGTCTTCTGATAAGAGTTTGCAGCCACAGCCCAGCAACAACAAAAGGCAAGAGAGAGGATATTCCTTTGTGTATCCAGGAGAGGAGATGCATGACCACAAAGAGGCTTTTACGTCTGGCACAGCGGATGAGAGGACACTGAACATAATACCTTGATACTCTGCAGAGGCAGTCTAAGGGCTGTAACACAGCAAGAAGCTGACTAATGATGAAGGATGAGAAGTCCCGAAACTTTCAACAGAAGTAAAACAGACCTGATTCATGTAAAAAATGATGCAAAGAAACCTAGAATATTTAAATTATTTCACTGATGGAAAGAAATGGAAATACCACTCATTCTTTCAAGCTTCAGTGGTGAGCTTCAAGCTTTAAGCTACACATCACTATTAACGTGAAACGGATCTTCAAGGATGTCTATCCTCTGAAATGTGGAGATGTCACTTTGACTCTGCAACACATCTCCTAGAGAGCTGCAGAGACCATTCACCATGAACAGGGCCTTGCGAGGCCGGTGGATTCAAGGATAAACAAGAGAGAGGCGGCCCTGGCCCTCGGGCTTCTATAGTGCTGGGGAGGGAAGACAGGAAAACAGCCGTTAACTACAGTTATAAACTGCTGTAAGTGCTAGAAAGGGAAGGAAACAAGGTGCATGGTAGGGTAAGAGGAGCAGCCTGTGGACAGAAAGGAAGGCTGGGAGAGAGAGTCTCTCGAAGGGCGTGACAGTCAAGATGAGGAAGGGTATTCTGACATGCTGAGGAACTGGGGGACAGAGCCCCAGGAAAAGCACAAAGATGAGGTCAGAGGGGTAGAATCATCTGGACCATGCTGAATCCTGTAGGCCCAAAGAGAAAATCTGAACTTTGTGAGAGGTCCAATGCGAAGCACCACTGGAAGGTGTTAAGCAGAGGAACTGGATAATGTGTGAGAAAGCACTGGCAAAGAAACCAGGCGGTCTGGGGGTGCCCTGCCAACTGTAAGGATAAGTGCTCCTTCTGCTGCAGATTTCTAGTTTCAGGAACAGAGCTAACTGCCCCCAGCCCTATTCCACATCTCATGTATACGGAGGATCTTTTCTGAGGGCTGCAAAAAAACCTTTAAAAGCACTGACACAAGGGACCCCCACACACGAGTGTGCGAAGCTCCCCAAGCCCACTGTTGCCTTCCACCCCACCTTAGCAAGGCTGACGCTGCCACTAAAGGGTATCAGCACAGGCACACTTCTTCTCTAAGCCCTATTCTTCTACCCTGCACCCCTGACTGTCTGGCTTTCCACGGACTGATTACTTGATTTTCCCCACACTGGAATTAAAAAAGCCATGTGGGGGGTTTATCATTTAACACATGGCAGCGATCCTTTGGGGTCTGGGGTGAGGAGGAGGGGTCTGGTCCTAGACTGGCTCCTCCTGGGACAGATGGGGCGCCAAGCCCATCAAGCTACCTTCGGTTCAGCTTCTCTGCACTCGTCCTAGCTAGTGGGTTCAGAACCCTTCCCAAGATAATCACTAACCACAATGACTAAGACCAAAGGTGGGGAGTTTAAAAATAAAAGGAAGCTCGATAAACTCGGGGACACTTAGCTCAGCTCCTCTCTCTCATTCCCTCTTTAATATAGTCACTGTCCCAGAACGAGATGCTGTGTCTGTCTTAGTCCCTGGGCACTACACCTGGCGTCAGGCCAGGCATGGACAGGCTGTTGGGTTTTTTTCTGATAATGACAAGAATAAATAAAAACTGGTTTCTGTTCACCCTATTACACCCTCTTGAGTCTGAAGAAATAAACAGAACACTGAAAAAGTTAAAAGCCATTTGCTGTTGCTCAGGATCTCTGATCATTTTATTTATGTTCCTTCAAAGCATATAAACATCTCTGGGTTATCTAGATTCTTAACATTTTAAGATTCCTTCTAACTTGAACACTTATTTAAGATTTCCCTATTAAAAAGGTCAGATCTACTTTTATTTTTATTGAGTCACTTGTAATTTTGATTTCTGCTGGGTTTCTAAAAGGAATTTAAACCAAATGTACAAACATGAAGTAACAGGGGTTTGACAATGACACAAATGACACTAACGTGGCTCACCTTAATAAAGACCAGTTATTTGCATTTCTGTGGTTCTCAAAAGCTTAACTGCAGCTATATTAACCTGTTCGCAGGCTGTTTCTATTTTAACCAGTTCGAAGCACCTCGCCTCGTGGAAGCAGAGATGGCTTCCCTGTGATGCCGTACCCAGCACCTGCCAGATGAAAGCACACAGCCCTGCCCACATCACATGGCTAATGCAGCAAAAGAGCAGGGTGTCTACAATCATCCTCAATTTCCTAGGATGAACCAGAGTTGAGCTACTCTGTCCCATTTTCAGACCAAGGCCTGTGACCTTTGGTTTTAAACTACAAGAAGTGCAGGCAGGTGTGTTTCAGGAGCTCCAAATCTCCTAATCCTCCCTCCTTGCTTCCTGTCCATCACGTGAGAGCTGCATATCCAAAATACAAGATCACACGTACTGTACCTTGACTACGGCAGTTTCCGTCTCTATCATAATCATCTTTACTCTCAAAATCCGTGTCTTCTGACTTGGGCTCACTTCCTTCGGGATAGGTGGGGAAACCTTTTTTCCCCTCTGCACTTTCTTTCCAAGTTTCTTGCAGAAGTTCATGCTTCACTTGAAATGGCTCTGGTGGAAGAGCAGTGGGCTCGGCCTCCACTGTGATATTATTAGTTCTGCTTTCATACAGGTCTGGGTAACCACCCTTGGGTCTCTCCACTTCGAGTTCGTCATTTTCAAGGCTGTGCATCCACCTCCCCATGTGTTTGCAGTGACACTGACAGGCTGCTTCAGGAAAAGCCCCCTGCAGCCCAGGGTTCTGGCTCGCAGTCCCCAGGCTTCCTTTCTCAGCTGCACCTAGTCGGGAGCCTCGGCTCTTCTCCCTTGGGATATTAGCAGTGGGCTCGGTTAGATGCAAAACCCCTGGCCTGTCCCTCATGCCTGCTGCCAAGTCTAAGTTTTCCTCCTCATTTTCCTCCTCTTCCTCCTCTTCATCACTGTGGTTCTGACTCAGAATCAATTTACTTTCAAAACTATTGTTTTCTAATAAATCGATTAATTGCTGATCTGATGACAGGTTTCTTTTAGAGTCACAGATACTAAGATTGCACATATCTACAAATCCACTTTCGTTTCCTGGATCCAAGGAAGGGGAGGCTAAGCATTTGGCTTCTAGCTGCCCGATGCTTTCAGGCATCTGCCCCGTCTCACTGCGGCAGAGCTCCCCTTCCTTTGAGAGAGACATCAGCAGATGTTTTCCATTTCTAATGTTCATTTGAGCTACGCCTGCTTCTAAACTACGCATGAAAGAGGGGTCTGAAGCTATTTCTGCCTCCAGGCCTCCAGGCTGGCAGCCCCTATCTCTGCTTGCTAAGTGGGCACCAGCATCTCTCCTGGGTTCTGTGTTGGTAGTTGGGCTCTGCTGAAAAGGGTCTGGCTCTCGGTTGGGTACCTTCCTGCCACACATTATGCTCTCCAAAGACTCAGGCACCAGACTTCTGTCGTGAGTGATGGAAATGACATCCTGAACTTTAGCAATGAAGTTTTCACAAGTCACACCAGATAAGCTGCCCCCAGGAGGGCTGAGATGATCATCTCTACCTTCTGGTTTCACTAGATTCTCGGATTCGTTTTCAAGGGACTCTGAAGTTCTCCTCATCTGAGTATATCTAAGCGATTCATACAGTTTGGAGTTGGTCTGGTAAAGGCAACAGAGACTTTCTGGTGCCTGGGTGTCAGCTCTTTTATGCTGGGCATAGTTTCTATAGGCATCCAAGAAGGACAGCTGGGGATCGGTCATGATGTAGTAATCGGTGCGGTTCAGCCCATGCTTGGCGGTGCCGATGAGCAGGTCTCGATCATGCTTTCCACACTCCCACCAGACCGGGAGGTAGAGGCTGGGCCTGCAGAGCTGCAGGCGTTCATGCAGCTGAGGACACTTAAGCACCTGCTCTCGGACCTTCCTTAACAGTTCAATGCGGTACAGAGTTCTTGCAGCCCGTTCCTCAGTGATGGGTTCAACATAGATGGTGGGATCTGGCGGACCTGGAAAGGAGAACACAGCGGCATCCCTCAAGTACCCTGACATTTGTTGCCCACCTGAGCCCCTGCACCTTGGGCCTAGCACTTTAATTCCCTGGTTCCTCAGCATGGCAGCCTGAGGTGTGTGTGCCCCTCCTGAAATGAAGAGCTAGAAGAGAATGGGAGGTTTTTTTTTTTTGATTTTTTTTTTTTTTGAGAGGGCATCTCTCATATTTATTGATCAAATGGTTGTTAACAATAAAATTCTGTATAGGGGAGTCAACGCTCAATGCACAATCATTAATCCATCTCAAGCCTAATTCTCGTCAGTCTCCAATCTTCTGAAGCATAACGAACAAGTTCTTACATGGTGAACGAATTCTTACATAGTGAATAAGTTCTTACATGGTGAACAGTACAAGGGCAGTCATCACAGAAACTTTCGGTTTTGATCACGCATTATGAACTATAAACAATCAGGTCAATTGTTTGATTTTTATACTTGATTTATATGTGGATCCCACATTTCTCCCTTTATTATTATTATTATTTTTATTTTTAATAAAATGCTGAAGTGGTAGGTAGATGCAAGATAAAGGTAGAAAACATAGTTTAGTGTTGTAAGAGAGCAATTGTAGATGATCAGGTGTGTGCCTGTAGACTATGTGTTAATCCAAGCTAGACAAGGGCATTAAAACATCCACGGATGCAGAAGATTCCTCTCAAAACAGGGGGGGGTGAGGTTCTAAGCTTCATCACTGTTGATCCGAGAATGGGAGGTTTTCATGAAACAAGGACAGACCCAGTGAGGGTGAAAGAACAGCATAAAAATGGCAGTTCTGGAAATAATACAAGTTTCCATTCAATAAGCATGTACTCGGTGTCCTCTATGCTAGGTACTTTATATATGCTATTCAATTCTCACAAAAACTCTATAGCATACCATCAGGGTCCCTGTTTTAAGGATGAGGAAGGAGGCTCAGATAGGCTACCCTGCTCAAGATGGCAGAACCTGGATTCGAGCCCAGGGTGAGCCCCGTGTAACTCCAAGGTCCAGATCTTTCAATCTATCCAGCTCCCTGGTTTCAACAATAACCCTAACCATGCCCTGTGGGGTCCAAAATTGTTCTGTGTACACTGCCATCAGCTCAGAACCCACACCGGGTAGGCTCAATGTGTTTCTGCTTTTCTAAAATACAGTCATGTGGTCCAGAGCAAGTTTATCTTCAAATATGGGACTAAAGAGGGACTAGGAGGTGCTGCTGAAAATCCCAACGAGGAAGACATTTCTCAGAAGGGGTCTCTATCAGAGCAGGGGACTTAAAGTGACAGCCACTCACTTTCTATAGCTACAAGTCAACACATGAGAAAAGAGTTAAAGTTACTAAGGTTTAATCTAAGGAAGGTGCAACATTCACAGTAGGATAAATCTCTATGAGACTTTTAAAAATGTAAGACTGTACCCTGGAAACGGTAATTAACAGCAGTTTCTCGACATTTCTGTGAGGTTTTGATCTGAATTTCAGTTTTTTTTTTTTTCATTATACCTCGGGAGAGAAATGTCACTCTATAGGGGTGGACCCAATTACGAGTTCATGAATTTGTGGAAACCCACTTGTCTTTACCGGACCTCTTCGATTCCACCTTTATAAGTAATCCTGTACCTTACGCATGAGCCAGTTTTTGCCTTGCTCATCTGGGATATACTGACAGAGTTTTCTCACCACCATCTTTCCACGTGGGCAGACGACAGACGTTCCGGCACATGGCCACAAAACTGTGGAAGTAGTGCCCAAGGCTCTCATCCGACTTCTTGTCCAAACGGGAGATGAGGCGGAACTGCGTCCAGTCGAAAGTTTTCTTTTCTTCATCATAAACAACACCAAAGGAAGACACAGTTCTGTAGAAGTCGGCTTGTTCTCTCCTAGTCCACCTTGAGATTTAATCAGAAAGGGAGAGTGAGCTGTTTTTCCTTAAAAAAAAAAAATTAATAATCTAACAGTACTTACTGAGCACCTACTCGGAGAGTTCGTGAAGCCAAGAAAGGAGGCAGAGCTCGTTTGTCTATTTTATCATTTCTTTTTATCTAAGTTAAATTGGGCTGAGGCTTATAACAAAAGTAGACTATTTTCCTACTATATTTTCAAACCTTCCAGCTTTTTCTTCTGGTATTTTACCTTTCTGTTTCTAAATCATGTGTGCATACTTGCTATCTCGATTCATCAATTTTAGAAATCACCTAGTAGGATAAAGATTTTATAAATAGTATAGACACTTAAATATTTTGCCGTATTTTCTCCCCCCTATAAAACAACATAGAATCATAGAATCCTGGACAGACCTTCTAGGCCACTAAATTCACCTCCTTCATTTTACAGATAAGGAAATGGGTCCAGAAAAGGGAAGTGCTTCCCTCTGCCACCCACCAACCTGGACCCCTAACTCACACTGGCCGTCTTCTTGGTTTTACAGAGGCAGGTTACCCACTATCAGTTATCTTCCCTGAGATACAAGGTTCTCTAGTCTTTACATCCTGCAGGATTAAGATGGTGACTTAAGGGAGCTGGATACTTATATACCACCACAGTTTTAATGAAAGGCTCCTAGGCATGGCCCTCTCCTTTCCCAGAGGGTCAGGCTAGGAGTGGAGCAAGGCAGTGGGTGGGAGTGAGAAGCATGGCAGAAGGGGCACTGGCTCTTTTCTTTGGAGCCGTGAGAGATGGGAGATGCTTTTTCCCTGAATTACTAAATCTCATAAAGGCAGGAGTACATGGAAGTCAATGAGTTTGCTCTGTGGTGTTCTTTTAATTCATTGGATGTTGTATCAGAAGCTGGAGAGACAAAGACTCAGGACCTGCAGCTTCATGATGCTCTGGTGGCATCGTTACTGGTCTGCGTCAGCCCTCCGTTGCTCGGATGGGCAAGTAACTCCTGCTGACTATGCACTCCCTTTGCGCTGGCATTTTATGGTACTTACTGTTCTCAAAGGCTTGATAAGGACTGACAGCTATAATAACTCAGCTTCAATGCATACTATTCACTTTGCTGCTCAAACAGCATGGCCTGATATAAGCCAGTGTGATGTTTTTAGACCACATCCCCAGAGACTGGAGTCCAACTTAGGTAAGAGGGTCAAGTTGGAAAATGGTTAAGTCTGGGAATTGTGAACAAAGGTGTCCTAGATCTCTGATATCAGATTCCCCAGGCAGCATGACAATACCCAACTGGTTTAATCTGGAGCTCACTTGACTTCACACAAGAACATTAAACACACTTGCCCTCCAGCTAGCTGTCTGCTCCCCCTTGGTCACATTTACCCAGTGGACAGCTCAGCATGCCCTGATAGGCACTGGCTTTACCTCTTTTGAGCTTCCTTGTTGATGAGCTCCATTTCTGAGGTCCTCCTGAACATCTCTTCCTGGACCCAGTATCCTTGGTTACCTGGCCCCAGAACTTCAGGCCGGCAGAGTTCCTTGCGGTTGCAACGCTGGTAAATGGTGACCAGTCGTCTAAGCCGAGCTGTGAGAGCAGACGGAACTGGCCAGGGCGCTCTGTCTGGGTCGGAGCCATCCTGGGCTTCAAACACCAGTGAGAACATTAGTATTTACAAACAGAACCAAAACAAAGGCGTCTGCTGGCAAACTCCGTAACTTAATCAACTCTGGAGCTAGGTGTAGCTGGAAGGGCTGCGATTTTGTTTAGAAACAGCTTTAGGTTACAGTTGGCTGTGTAAATCTCTCAAATACAAATGTGCCTGTCTGTGGGGACAAAACTGATCTGAGGACCTTGCTCTAAGGCATGAGAACAAGTCGACCCTCTATGGACTTCTCCATATACAACTGTGGGCTTGTATGTAGCTGCGTCTTGCAACTGCCAAAGACCCTATTAAGTTTGAATTTAGAAAAACAAACAGAAATACCAAACCAAATCAACCCCCCTAAGTTTTCTCCAAAAAGAAAATTAAATAAAAAAAGTTAAAAATCATTGAAACCATGATTCCTTTTTCTCCCTCAAACTCCATCCTGACTTCAGGTGCCATCACTGATTTCCCTTTCGGGTTTCAATGCCAGGTGGAAGAAGCTTGCCTGAGCCGCATTAAAGCTCCAAGTGCGACTCTAGGAGAGTTTGATGACGGTCAACTTCCTTGGCTTTTAAAAAGAACCTCCTTATAAAACAGCACTTTTTTTACATATGAACTCCAGGGTAACTGCAAACTAGGACCTTTTTTCCTTTGCCTTCAGAAGGACACAGTCTCACCTGCCCGGCTGTCATCTTTCTTTTCGCCAAAAATGCCATCACCTCCATCACCAGAACTTTCCTAGGGATAAATGAAGCCACGCCATCAGCAGAAGTGCATCTCAGAACAAACCCCCCGATAGTCCCTGCAGGGCAGTAAACATGCACAGAGGTATCTCCTGTTCATGAACATCTCGGAGGCCAAAGCAGTCCCTGATGAATAAAGCTTACTTACGCATAGTTATCAAGGAGCCAGAAAGCACTTTGTTTAAATAAGCATTTTCCCTGGAACTGTGTGGAATGATTCTGCTGGTATGGAATTACGTTAAAGAATGATGGACTGGCATCCTCTCCTTAGTAATTACATTTTACAAGCACTATTGTGGTTTGAATCTAAATATTTGCTTGACCATCATCACTTGCAATACTGTCATTTCACAAAGGTTGTGCCTGCATTTTTGTTTTTTGCTGTGAAAAACCATCATGCTCATTTTCATTAGTTACCTTACTTCACAGCAACAGACACTATTTTCCTAAAACATAACTGCTCCAGACATGAGAACCGATGGCGCAAAACCCCAGGAATTTAAAATTAAAATCACAATACGAGGTTCCAAGTGTATCTGGAGTAACATCACAGGCACAGAGCTTATCCAAGTTGAGCATTTGTCAAACTGGCTCTAATGGATTCCTTTAAAGACCTATTTTTGGTCTCAGGAACGGAACTTTTAAAAAGCTCCTTATAGGATATGGCAGGTGGGAGATGGGGGGTTGGAGAAAAGATAGTACTACTTTTTAACTAGCTCCATTTTTAACATGAAAATTTATTGTGTTTTTAACTAGATATTTTAACCTGAGTGATAGGAGGGAATAACCCTGGGATTCAAGACTTTGGCCACGTTAGAGCACAGGGTCAGATGGGATATAAGGGTCAGCAAACTGTGGTCTGCAGACTGTTTCTGTGTGGCCCTTAAGCTAAGAATTATTTTTACATATTTGAAGAGAAGAAGAAGAAAAAGAAGAGGGATGGGGGAGGAGAAGAGGGAGAGGGAGAATATACAACAGACTGTATGTGGTCCCTGGCCTAAGATATTCATGATCTGGTCCTTTACAGCATTTGCTGCATCCTGGACCAGCACACACAGGACAAGAAAATACTAACAGAGGTTCAGCAGGAATGGATGGACACCTACAACTGGCAATAGTTAAAATTCAAACCACCTTCTTGGGCCCTTAATTCCATGGAAGGATCTGAAAGGGAAAACTGAAAAGGCAAAGAGGGGCAGGGGTGCATTTTCTGAATGTAGTTCTTTCTTACTAGAATAGTGGTAAGAGGGACACGACTGAGAACTCTGTGCTACTGAAGCACTGTGCAAATCCCTTCGTGTGGCTGACCTCATTTAGTTACCAGAACTGCCTCAGGAGGTAGAAAATACTACTATGCTCATTTTACAGATGCAGAAGACAAGCCCTAGAAAGGTTCTGTAACTTGCCCAAGGTCACATGGCTAGCAAGTGGCAGAGCTGGGTTTCAAACACAGCAAGTCTGAAGAGAGCCTAAGCTTGCAACCACAAAGTTATCCAGAAAAGAGCATTTGGGTTGACAATTTGCTTTCAAGAATAAACGATACATAGAATCGGAGAACATGGCTTAACCTCCCTTCCCCAGCCAGAACTGTCTCCAGCCATCTAACGTCAGTGAAGACTGGAAACCTCAGGCTGATCTATTGTACCATTTTAAGTAGCATTTAAATATGCCATCTCATCCTCTCCCACTACTGAGGTAGTTAAAAAATGAACAAAAAACCCCTGACTATGCCTTTTATCTTTCTTGCTGTAGAGAATATTTTTGAGTATCCTTACAGTATCCATGAAGATCCTTGAATGCTGATATTTATAGATGGTTCCAGACTGAGAAATGTTCTACAGCCTCTACCACGTGGTAGTCAGGCGCCAGAGCCGACACTCTCACCACTAGGACATACGGGTGGCGACATGAGCATCGCCGTGCTCTGCCCAAAGCCTCAGGGGCAGCTCCCAGCTTGGTGTGAGGCAGACGCACAGGACATGCAGGTGTCCCTTCCAATCTATCTCACAGCCTCTGTTGGTACAGTTAGTAAACATGAACAGCCTTTGGCAAACTCTCAAGGGAACATTCTAGTATCAGCAAGTACCTTTTTCTGTCCTGTGCCCTTTCTTGGAGGCACTTCCTCTTTCTAGAAATGAACGAATGGAGAAGACCTGGCTTATCAGTGGCCCAGCTTATCGGCATATCAATCAACTTGATATGAGCATGTGATGTACTCTCAAAGTGACAGCCTGGGGTTATGGAGCACACAGAAAGCCCTGAATTTGAACATGCAGTATCTCAGTTTCTGCCTATGTGTATCACTCTGGAAGAAACATTCATCTTAGAAGAGGTACGAATCCTTCATTTCAGGCATGAAAGGTCCCAGGAAGTGCTGACAAGAACTGGTTCACAACAGGCGATTTCCCCATCTTCAGCGTGCATGTGGTTTGGAGGCTGGCTGTCCACTGCTCTCTGGCCTTGGACAAGTTGTGTCAACCTCTCTTCATTTGCAAAATGGAAATGATAATACTTTTGAGGGTGTTTGTGGATGCAAATGAGTTACATTAAGTGTTTAGCCAATTGCTGGCACAAAGCAAATGCCCAACAAATAGTAGCTGGGAGGAGGAAATACTAACAAAAGATCCCAACTACTAGATAACACTCAGTATTTCTATCTTTCAACTAAACTGTGAGCTCTAAGGAAGCTTTTATAAAATAATAAAACAGCATCAATAACACAAAGGTCTACTGAGACCCAGGTAAGCAGCTGCCAGATACTATCTGCATTGAGTACTTTATATGCATTTCTCAATTAATTCATTATAAATGAATAATTATCCACTTTAGATAGAAGGTAATTACAGAATAGAAATGTTGACAATCTTGTCATAGTTATTAAGTCATTTAATAATAACTAATAAACATAGTTATTAAGTAGTGAAGACATAATTTAAACCCAGGTCTGACTCCAGAGGATGAACTCTAACCACTGTGCTGTGTTGCCTCTGGTGGGAGGAAGACACTGGTTCGATCCAAAAGCACTGTCAGTAACAGCCACTCAACTGCACACCCTTCACTTCTCCCTGGGGGCGTGGAGCTGCTTTCTTATCTGAAAAGGGAAGGTCTAGTCTCCCTGGCTTATGGCTGCCCCTCCAGGGGTGGCTGCCTCCCCTACTTATTCTGGGCATGGCTAGAGGTGGCAGAAGGGGCAGCAGAGACCTGGGGGGGGTCCAGGGGATTCCCTCTAGGCTCTTATAAGAATCCTAGGGCCAACGCAAGCATGATGAGCAGCATTCTTACATTCAGCAAACAATGATTTCCCCTTGAGTGCCAGCAACTATGCTAGGTTCAGGGACTACAGAGGAAAAGATAAGACTCCTCATTCTTCTAGAGCCCATGGCCTGGTGATTATAGAGACATGTAAATAAATCTGGCCATGCAGTGTGAGAAGGATTCTTCACAGTGGGAAAACAAGAATGAGTCGCCAACTCTGCCAGACCCAAACTAGGTAGGGGAAATGATAACTGTAGGGAAAATGGAAGTTCCATGGCCAGGATCCTCACCTGACCCTAATCTCCTTGCCCACTGGACATGTGCAATGATATAATAATTGGCCTACTTAGGCACATGCTTACACATGTGTTGGCAATAAGCCATTATTGTCTGTGTTGCTATATAAACAGCTCTGCCCAGTGCTCTGTGCAGATGGCAGAGGTGGAGACAGAGGTGGCTTATAGACTTGCAGATTGCTGGGTGAGGGTGTGGTTCTAGCGCCTGACCTACCGCCATGAGAAGAAAGCTTGGTATAAGCTCCCTTTTTCCCCCAATGTTCTGTTGTAATTTTTTGGTTTCACCAAATCCAGAACGAACTTGCCTGGAGCTAAAACCCCTCTGGCCTGGAGCTACAATATCCAAGAGGTGACCTTTGAGCTTCATACTGAAGGACACAGGAGTTCACCGGGAGAACATAAGAACTCTCAGTGTAGAGATAACAGGATGCACAAAGGCAGAGTTAAAAAGACCCACAGCGTTTTTCATTTGTAAGGAAATCAAGCACCCTACTACTCTTACATAGCCTTTGTGTAGACAGCAGATACACCTCAACTGTCATGAACATAAACGATTTTACTATGGAAATTCATTAACAACAAGGATATTAGTATGGAAAGACCACAGGACTCACAAAAAGATGTGAGTAGGAGATAATGTTCTTGTGGCCTCTAGCTAGTATGACTTTTTTGTAGTTGATTAAAGCAATTTGAGCTTTCTCTTTTCTAGAATGGGGATAAGAATAGCCACGTGGAGGGGAAAACGTGCTGTAAGCTTGGAAGCGCTCTATAGGCAAATTTACTATTTGTCTTAGTGACAGCAGAGCTGCTACTCATTCCTACTTGTGTTAAAAGAGATGTTTCTCTCCCTGTGTACTAGGTTTGGTACAGAAAGATCTCACAATTCTAGGCCCCAACCACTCCAAACCCAAGTAAACTTTTAGACCAGCCACTTTGCAAGGTCTCCGTAGGTTCAGCCACTCCAGCTGCATCTGAAATCAGTGACTGTGTTTACCAATCCAAAGTTCTATTGGTACTAAGCAGAAGGAGGGTGGGGGAAAGGAGTAGCCTAGATCACCTCAAATGTCCCTTCTAACTAACATTCTATGATTCCACAATGGCCACATTTAAGGAAAACAGTTACAGTGTGCTCCGGAAGGCACCAGAGTAGCAAGGGGCCTGGGGACAACATGATATGAAGAACAGCAGAGGAACTGGGGATATTTCACTTGAAAAGAAATTTAAAGAGATTAAGGTAGCTACTGGTCTCAAGAATTTAAAATTCTATTAGAAAGGGAAAAAAAACCAATTGTGTTCTTGGCAGTACCAGCAAAAACTAGAAAGAATCCATGTAACCAAATGTGAGCCAGATTTTTGGGCCAATACAGGAAGCATAACCCAACAATGAAATGGGCTTCCTTGGAAGGCAGCACATTCCACCTCTTTTTGTCAGGGACTCCTGGAATTATCTAAACCAACCTGGAATAACCCTGGCAGTGATACTGTGGAGGGGAAGGAACACTCAGAGACCACCCAGACGTGTGTTAGGGCTCCTGGCAATGCTAAGATTCTGCCAGTCTACTAATTGTTCTCCTTCCTACGCCCAGGTCTATTTAATTCAGAGGAATTACCCTCGCTACAGAAGACAGGATCTTTGGGTATCTTTTAACCCTTCCTACTGACCTGCCTGAGAACAGAACCTAGAGAAGGAAACACCCAACCAGCATCTTCTGCATAGGAGGAATGGGGTGGGAGGGCAGTGGGAGGGAAGCAGGGTGGGGCAGTGTGGATAAAATAATGGTTCCTGTGGCCAGGATTCTCACCTGGCCCTGGTCGGCTAGCTCACTACACACATGTGGGCAATGTGTCATTATTGATCTATATAAAGAGCCCTGCCCAGTGCTCTGGGCGACATGGTGGCATGGCTGCGAGGCTGCAGGAGAGCAGAGCAGAAGCTGGAATGGTGGCAGCGCCGACGACAGAGGCCCACTGAACCCACAGTGAACTTGCCCGGGGCTGAAACCTACTGGCAAGACAAGCAGCAGACCTGGTTCAGACGTTGGCCTTTCGTCTACACTTGTCTTAGCATTTGGACTAGAATTCAAGCTTAATCTGTTTACAATCTGTCCACCTCAAAATCTGGGAGAAACAACTCTCCATCCCATCTACTTTTGATAATATTTTACAGTCTAAGTTTTTGGGATTTCAAGAGCAAAATAAATAATACAAGCATTAATTTTGTAGTGAGTAAAAAAGTAGTTTCAGAGAAGTTTATTATAAGGGAACAATTTATTTTACCAATTCTTCCATAACTCTTCAGTGCCCAGGTCTCTCCAAGATTGAAGACTGATGAGATAAGCATGTAAACCTTACTGTGAACAGTTTTCAGAGTCAGGCCTGGCCTTCTGGGGGACTGCTGCCTGCCTTTCCACAGAAGCTGCTGTTAAAAGGAAGGGGCATGTATGTACAGCTGAAAGACTTTCTAATCACTTGACTATGAAAACAATACTTGATTAGAATAAAGAAATACAAGAATATCTACAGATTTTCTAATATGAACTCTATCATCTAGCTGCTAGGAGAATTTGGTAAAGTCCTTTGATTTACTGGGCCTAAATTTCCTCAGCTATCAAATGAGAGCAGTAATATCAGATGTGCTCATTTTAATTACTTCACATGGCAGAGGTGAAGACTGACTGAAACAAATGGAAAAAATACTTTAGAAAGAGTAAAGTTCCAAATGCAATCCCTATCAAAATACCAACAGCATTCTTCAACGAACTAGAGCAAATAGTTCTAAAATTCACATGGAACCACAAAAGACCCCAAATAGCCAAAACAATCCTGAGAAGGGAGAATAAAGCTGGGAGGATTATGCTCCCTGATTTCAAGCTCTACTACAAAGCCACAGTAATCAAGACAATTTGGTACTGGCACAAAAACAGACCCATAGACCAATGGAACAGACTAGAGAGCACAGATATAACCCCAAACATATATGGTCAATTAATATACAATAAAGGAGCCATGGACGTACAATGGGGGAAATGACAGCCTCTTCAACAACTAGTGTAGGCAAAACTGGACAGCTACATGTAAGAGAATGAAACAGGATTATTGTCTAACCCCATACACAAAAGTAAACTCAAAATGGATCAAAGACCTGAATGTAAGTCATGAAATCATAAAACTCTCTGAAGACAACTTAGGCAAAAATCTCCTGAATATAAACATGAGCAACTTTTTCCTGAATGCATCTTCTTGAGCAAGGGAAACAAAAGCAAAAATGAGCACATGGGATGACATCAAAGTAAAAAGCTTCTGTACAGCAAAGGACACTATCAATAGAACAGAAAGGCATCCTACAGTATAGGAGAATACATTTGTAAACAACATATCTGACAAGGGATTAACATCCAAAATATATAAAGAACTCACATGCCTCAACAACCAAAAGAGCAAATAACTGATTAAAAAATGGGTGGAGGATATGAACAGACAATTCTCCAAAGAAGAAATTCGGATGGCCAACAGATACATGAAAAGATGCTCCACATCACTAATTATCAGAGAAATGCAAATTAAAACCACAATGAGATATCACCTCATACCAGTTAGGATGGCCAACATAGAAAAGACTAGGAACAACAAATGCTGGTGAGAATACGGAGAAAGGGGAACCCTCCGACACTGCTGGTGGGAATATAAGCTAGTTCAATCATTGTGGAAAGCAATATGGAGGTTCCTCAAAAAACTAAAAATAGAAATACCATTTGACCTGGAAACTCCACTCCTAGGAATTTACCCAAAGAAAACAACTTCTCAAAATCAAAAAGACATATGCACCCCAATGTTTATCACAGCACTATTTACAATAGCCAAGATATAGAAGCAACCTAAGTGTCCATCAGTAGATGAATGGATAAAGAAGAGGTGGTACATATACACAATGGAATACTATTCAGCCATAAGAAACAAATCCTACCATTTGCAACAACATGGATGGAGCTAGAGGGTATTATGCTCAGTGAAATAAGTCAGGCAGAGAAAGACAAATACCAAATGATTTCTCTCATTTGGGGAGTATAACAATGAAGCAAAACTGAAGGAACAAAATAACAGCAGACTCGCAGACTCCAAGAAGGGACCAGCGGTTACCAAAGGGGAAGGGTGAGGGAGGGCAGGTGGGGAAGGAGGGAGAAGGGGATTGTGGGGTATCATGATTGGTGCACATGGTGTGTGTGGGGTCACGGGGAAGACAGTGTAACTCAGAGAAGACAAATAGGGACTCTGTGGCATCTTACTACACTGATGGACAGTGACTGCAATGGGGTATGGGGGGGGAACTTGATAATATGGGTGAATGTAGTAACCACATTATTTTTCATGTGAAACCTTCATAAGCGTGTATATCAATAATACCTTTATAAAAAAAAAAACGAGTAATGTTCCAGATAGGTATATAGTATTACTTTCATTTCTTTGGTACTTGCATTGTTTCTAAAGGAAAACACCTCCCAAATTTCAGGCAAAAGAAGTAAAAGTATAAGCTAGAGACCAGAATGGCAGAACTTGGATTTTAATCATCAAGACCAGAACTCAACTTCCTTTGAGTCCAGGGTCTGAAGCATCATGCTGACTGTTTCAATTCACTGCTTCTTAAGCCTTAGGGAGATATGGAAACCCATCTTCAAAAAATAATTATTTTCTACTTTGGGAATGTGATGTCATTGTTACAGTTACAGGCATCAGAGCTGATGGAAGGTGAAGTAAACACCGCATGTTCTCCAAACTAGAACCAAAAGAAAAGGACTGGTAACTTTTGTGTGGTGGTCAGGAGAAAAGGAGAGACTATCCTGGTAATGGAGTCAGTTGGAGACAATGCCACTGTAACCTCTGGAATCCATAATCCATGAAATTCTAACAGACTCATTTGCTCCACTTCTCAATGTCAAATAAAACGGAGTCAAGTGGCGTTGGGGCGCTGGTAAGGTTTCAGTCTGCTTATGCCAAGTTCCAGAAACTCATCTGTAAAGTGCACTGTAGATTTCTGCTTCTGGGAAAACACACATATCCCTGTTTTTCACTCTAAGTACAACTAAATCCCCTGAACATTATATATAAAATGAATGTAAGAAAACTCAGAAAGGTAAAAAGAAAAAGACTAACTAGGGACCTTGGGGCCCAGACTTAGAGGTAAAGAAAGCTGGCTACGTGGACATGCCAAAGGGTGCAGACAAAACAAACAAACAAACAAAAAAAAAAACAGAAACAAAAAGAAACAAAAGCTTGTCCTCTCTAAAAGATGATCAAGAAAGGGGCAGGTGAGGAATATATGAAATCTTAAGACAATACCTACTATATTCCAGCTCCACAACACAAAAAAAAACTGTGGCTCAACACATTCATGCCAGCAAAGGCTGAGTTGGGCATCTAGATTTTTACCTTCACCAGCTTGTACAGGGCACCATTTCCTGCTGGGGTATTGTCAAAAAGCCAAGGAGGGGGCCAAGACTTTGATCCTGATAGGCCCCCACCCCCACCCATGGTGTTAGCATCTTCCAAATGGAGAGCTGAACATCCAGCAGTAATGAGAAAACATAACTGGGAACATGAATTTCTGCTCCCACCTGGTAGTAACAAGGTGGTACACCCCTGCCCCTCACTCCTCTGCAAGAAAGGTGTCAAAGGTAGTCAGCTAAAATGGAAGTTTTAAATAAGACCCCGAGTCTCACAATATTATATCCAAAATGTCCACATTTCAATAAAATATCACTTATCTTACCAAAAACCAGGAAGACTTCAAACTGAATGAAAAGAATAATCAATAGATGCTAACACTGAAATGACAGAGGTCTTAGAATTGCCTGACGTAAGAATTGAAAGCAGCCATCAATGAGCAATTTTGAACACGCACACCACCAATGAAAAAACTAAGTTTCAGCAAAGAAATAAAGATTCATAGAAGAACCAAAAAGAAATTTTAGATTTGAAAAATAAAATAACCAACAAAAACCAAACCAAAGTCAACAGATAGGCTGAAGAGCAGAATTAAAGAGAAAAAGAATCAGTGAACTCAAAAGACAGAAAAACAGAAAGTATGTTGTTGTGTGAACAACAGAAAAACTGATTAAAAAAAAGAATTAAACAGAGCATCAGGAACCTGTGGGGCTGTAACCAAAGATGAACTACTCATATCAATCAGAGTCCCAGAAGGAGAGGAGAAAGGGCTTCAAGAAATAATGGCCAAAAATTCCCCATATTTGACAAAAGACATAAGCCTACAGATTTAAGAAGCTGAGCAAATCCCCAAACAGGCTGAATGCAAAGAAATACATAGAAAAACCATCATAAACTCCTGAAAATTAAAGACTAAAAAAAAAAATCTTGAAAGCAGCAAGAAAGAAAAGACACCTTACCTATAGGGGAAAAATAACTTGAATGACAGTGGATTTCATCAAAAACCATGGAGGCCAGAAGGAAGTGGCACAACATTTTTTAAGAGCTGAAAGAAAAGAACTGTCAACCCAAAATCCTATACCCGGTGAAAATATCCTCCAGGAATGAAGAGAATATTAAGACATTCTCAGATGAAGAAAAACTGTCACCAGCAGATCTAATTTAAAAGAATGTCTAAAGTAATTTCTCTAAATAGAAAGAAGAAACCTTGGAACACCAGCAAGAAAGACTACAGTGAACAAAAATATGAGTCAATATAGTAGACTTTCCTTCTCCTTGTGAATTTTCTAAATTATATATCTTGCAATTGCAACAAAACTATAATGTTGTCTGATATGGTTCTAAATGTATCTAGAAGAAATATTTAAGACAATCACATTATAAATGGGTGAGGGTAAAAGGACGAAGCTAGAGGTAAGGTTTCTTCACTTTAACTGGTAAAATGATGATACCAGTGGACTGTGATATAGTACATATATATAGTGAAATATCTAGAATGACCACTAAAAAGCTAAAAAAAGCCATAAATCAAAAAGGCATCACAAATAATGTTCAAGTAACAAGAGGAAAACAGGAAAATGAAAAAAGAAACAAAGACAGAGAAAACAATAAAATATCAGACTTAGGCCTTAATGGATCAATAATCACACTACATGTAAATGGATAAATATACCAACTATAAGACAGAGATTGGCAGAGTGCATTAAAAACTATGACCCAACTGTATGCTGTCTATAGGAAACTCACTTCAAATATGATAAAGGCAAGTTCGAAGTAAAAGGATGAAAAATTTGCATCATGCAAACATTAATCAAAGGAAATCAGCAGTAGGTATATTAATATCAAAAAGTACACTTTAGAGGAAAGAAAACTATGAGACAGAGATGGACATTTTATAATGATTAACAGAGTCAATCCACTATGAAGACATAGTCCTAAATGTGTACACACTAAACAGAGCTGCAAAACATGTGAAGCAAAAACTGACAGAAGTGGAATGAAAAACAGACAAATCCTGGAGCTGGAGACTTCGATAATCTTCTGTCAACAAGTGATGAAACAATCAGGCAGAAAATCAGCAAGGATACAGAAGAACTCAACAACTCTAACAACCAACAGGATCTAACTGACATCTATGTAACACTCCATCCAACAATAGCAAAACACATATTGTTTTTCAAGTGCCCATGGGACATATACAAGATAGACAGTATTCTGGACCATAAAACAAACCTTAACAAATTTGAGACAATCGAAATAATACAGAATGTGTTTTCTGAACACAATGAAATCAAGCCAGAAATCAAAAAACAGAAAGAGAATGGGAAAATATCCAAACACTTACAAACTAAATGATACATGTCTATAATTCATGGTTCAAAGAGGAATTCTCAAGGGAAATTTTAAAAAATACATTAAACGGAATGAAAATAAAAATACAACAAAGTGAACTTTGAGGGACATAGCTAAAGCAATGCTGAAAGGGAAATTTATAGCACTGAATTAATACACTGAACGAGTGGAGAGTCTCAAATCAGTAATCTAAGCTCCTAAACAAAAAACCTAGAAAAAGAAGAGTAAAATAAAATCAAAACAAGCAGAAGGAAGGGAATAATGAAGAGCAGAAATTAATAAAATTTAAAACAGAAAAACAATAGAGAAATGAACAAAGAATAACACCACAAATTCTGCAGACATCAAAAGGATAAGGGAATACTATGAACAACTCAACACACAGAAAATCAACAACTTGGATGAAACAGACCAATTTTTTGGAAAACACAAACTATCACAACTTACTCAATATAAAAGACATTTGTATTCAATAATTTAAAAACTTCCCTCAGAAGGAATTTCTATGCCCAGTTTCACTGGAGAATTCTACTAAAGGTTTAAAGACTTAATACCAATTCTAGACAATGTCTATCAAAAAACAGAAGAGAAGAAAGGGAACATCCAATTCATTTTATGAAGCTAACAATACCTTGGTATCAAAACCAGACAAAGATAGTACCAAAAGACAACTATAGATGAATATCCCTCATGAATATAGATGTAAAAATCCTTAGCAAAATATTAGTAAACTTGGAGTTTACTGAGGGGTAAGAGGCTGGTTAAATATTTGAAAATCAATGTAACCTACCATAATAATAGGCTAAATAAGAAAAGTCACATGATCGTATTAATTGCTGCAAAAATGCATTTGACAAAATTCAACATCCATTCATGGTAAAAATTCTCAAAAAAACAGGAATATAGGGGAGAGCCTTCATCTTTGATAAAGAGCATCTACAAAAAGTTTAGAGGTAACATTACACTTAATGAATGTCTTCCTCTACCAGGAACAAGGCAAGGATGTCTGCTCTTACCACTCTTATTTAACACAGTGCTGGAAGTTTTAGTGCAATAAGGTAAGAAAAGGAAATATAGTCATATAGATCAGAAAGGAGCAAATAAAACTATCCCTATTTGTAGATGACACAGAAAATCTCAAGAAACCTAATAAAACCTCCTAGAACTGACACCTGAGTTCAGCAAGGTTGTAGGACAAAAGATAAATATAATACCATTTACAATTACTCCAAAGAAATTAAATACTTAAAAGTAAACCTATAAACATGTACTGGACTTGTTTGCTGAAAAACTACAAAACAATAAAAAAAGAAATCAAAGATCAAAATAAATGGAGGGATAAATAATAAGCTTTAATATAGTAAAGATGTCAATTCTCCCCAAAGTGATATATGGGTTTAATGCAATTCTTATAAAAATCCCAGCAAGAATTTTTATGGATATAGAAGAGTAGTCTAAAATTTATATGGAAAGGCAAGGAATAAGAAAAGTCAAAACAATTTTGAACAAGAAGTGGGAGGAATCAGTCTCTCCAATTTTAAAACTTATGATACAGTTACAGTGATTGATACCTACGCTATTGGCAGAGAAACAGATAAACAGATCAGTGGAACAGAACCGAGAACCTAGAAATAGTTCCATACAAATATGTTCAACTGATTTTTTGGACAAAGGAACAAAAGCAATTCAATGGAGGAAAGATGGTCTTTCAAAACAAATGGTTCAAGAGCAACTGCACATCAACAGGTAAAAAATAAACCTCAATCTAATAATTCTCTCCATTTATGTGAAAATGAACTTAAAATGGATCACAGACTTAAATGCAAATTATAAAACAGAAAAAAACTGAGGAAAATCTTTGGGATCTGCAGAGTTGTTAATACCAAAAGTATGATCCACAAAAGGAAAACTGATAATTGGAATTAATAAAAATTAAAAACTTTTATTCTGTGAAAGACAATGTAAATGGGATAAAAAGACAAATTACAGGATGAGATAAAATATTTGCAAACCATATCTGACAAAAGACTAGTGTCTAGAATATGTAAAGAACTCTCAAATATCAACAAACAGAGAAACAATGCTATTAGAAAAAGGGCAAAGGACATGAAGAAACACTTTACTGAAGAGTCATGCATATGGAAATTAAGCATATAAAAAGTTGTTAAACATCATTAGCCATTAGGGAAATACAAATTAAAACCACAACAAGATATCACTATGCACCTATCAGAATGGCTCAATTAAAAAATAGTGACACCACCAGTTAGGGTGAGGATAAGTGGATCACTCATATATCACTGGTGGGAATGTAAAATGGTGCAGCTACTCCAAAAAGTTTGGCAATTTTTTAAACAACTAAACGATGTAACTACCATGTGACCCAGCAATCAAATGGAAATAGATGTTCACATAAAATTTATATGCCAGTGTGTACAGAAGTATTTGGAATAGCAAAAAATTGCAAACAACCCAGATGTCCTTCAATGGATGAATGGTGACACAAACTGTGGGACACCAATACCACGAAATAGTACTTAGCAATAAAAGGGAATGAATTATTGCTACAGACAGCAGTATTGATCAATCCATAGGGAATTATGCCGACTGACAAAAGCCAATCCCCAAAGGTTACATGTTGTATGATTTCATTTACATATTCTTATAATGACAAAATTGTAGAAATGTAGAAAACGTTAGTGGTTTTCAGGGATTAAAAAGGAGGTGAAGGCAGGAGGGAAGTGGATGTGGCTATCAGAGGGCAACATGATAGATCTTTGTGGTCAAGGAAATGTCCTGTGTCTTGACTCTATCAATGTCAGCATCCTAGCTATGATATTGTTCTACAGTTTTGCAAGATGTTCCCACGGTGGGAAACTGGATTAAAAGGCACACAGGATTACTTTCTATTGTGTCTTAAATTGCACCTAAAATCTACCATTATCTCCAAACCAAATATTTCATTAGAATAGAAGTTCAATGTAGGCTGTATGTTGACAATTTCAATAATAAATGTTGGGGAAAATTCAATGTAATTGCAGCAATGCAATCAAGTTCCCTAAGACCACACTACCAAGATAGTCATTTCTCTCTTGATAGTAAAGATCGTGCAGAGTACCAATACAGCACATCTGACTCACCGTTTGTTTCTGAAGGCCATCTAATTTGTCTTCAGTATTATCTTCTTTCTCCACGTTACTTCTAAATAAAAGTAAGAAAAAAAGAGGCATTACAGACTACTTAGGAGCTATTCTGCAATGAGGATGCTTATAAGAAACTCCCCTAAATCAATGACCAAAGTGAGCATTAGTAGATCCCTTTTCTCACAGGCCTCAAAATCTTGTTTTTCCAGTGTCTTAACTTCTATGGGCAAGTTCACAGACCGGCTGTTCAACAATGATGCTATAACATCAAAGGTAATTACTGCCTATCAGGAGTTGGCTTAGTACGTGGTTGTGATAAAAGAACAGACTCTACAGGCAAACCAAGCGAAGCCTGCATGCCCACCCCAGCTACAGGGGAATAGTCTTCACACAGTCACTTACACTCAGCAGCAGTCACTTCCTTGCAAGGAAGCTCTGCTGTGACTGCTAAGAAGGAAGTACACTTTGCCCTCATTCCCAACACACTTGCCTCTAAGTTAGCTGCCTGATGTCTTCTCCCTGTTAGCTTAACCACTGCTGATGTCTCTCTATTTTTCATGATTCTTCTTAAAACTGACTTGAAGTACTCCTGTCTAAAATATTCTTATCTTTACTGCTCAGGCCCCGAGGCAGTAGCATTTCCTACCTTCTGCTAAGCCACAGAAAGACAGCCTCCCCACAAAAATCTAAGCTTTATGCCATTTAGAGAGTTACGGTAATTCAAGTGTTCATTGGGGTTAAGGACAGGTGGAAAACGCACCCCTTTTCTTGGCCTTGGCAGATGGCAAGGAGCTCCTGACAGTACCACACCCTCATGTCTGGCAACAGCTCTACCCAATGTAAGCAGTATCTGTTACTTTTGAAGAGATCAAGTCAAAAACCTACCAAATACAAACCTAGAGATATGTGGTTATGTTTTCCAAATACATATATATTTTGGAGAGCCACAGCTTTTGGATGTTTGTTAAGCTTTCCTATGAATTTACACATTTTGGTGTTATGCCAACAGTAAATAAAACCCAGTCATGCTTCCATACTTTCTGTACACAACCCATAAATTCCATGGCCATCAAGCAGTGGCTCCTAAACTCACCTTACTCATGGACCATGCAATCCCAAATTAATGCTGGAATTTTACCTGAGATATTTCAAGGTCAGGAAGCCTGTACTTGCTGTGTCTCTTCTTAGCTTTCTGCCACGTATGAGAGGTCAGAATTCTGCCTTGAGCCTCCTCTGACCAGATGAGAGGTGAGTCTGGTTAAGGAGTGGGGCAGGTGGTGGCAGCTTGGGGAGCCCACAAAGAACAGGAACTGGTATTTGGTTCAAAGTACTTAGATATCAATGGAAAGGCTTGTGGTGTAGCAGGATGGAACCAAAGCAATTCTGGAAAGCAATTCCAGCAAGGTGAGGTTTAGGGGAGAAGTCAGACCCTGAGGAAAAGACTATGAGAGCCTGGATATATGAGGAAGGGTCACAGATTCATGGCATGGCATGGCATGTCACATCAGAGGGCCGATGCAGCTTCTCACCTTTCGGGTATGTCTGAGGTCCCATCTGCAACACCCTGTTCTGCAGAAAGGGACTTCTCATCTGGCATCCCAACTTTCTCCAGGAAGCAAAGTGCGGGGTCTGCTCGCATGGCATTGTACCTCTCATACCCTGATAAGGAGCAAGGAGCAACATTAGAGGTCATGTCAGAACCCACAAACCCACCCTGGGCCTCGGACAGTCATTTGGTTTCCCTATTAAGTAAAAAACAAAACAAACAAAAGTGCTCATTTCAGTGTAATTGGAATCTCCTATCAGGGAAAGATCCTTGAGCTCAAGTCAAGTGCACACCTCTAAGTAGTGCTTGACCAAAAGTGAAATCTTATATAAATAATCTCTGTCCATGAAGAGACACCAGGCACAGACACATTCTCATTTGTTTGCTCTTTTGGGCAATAAAGGGAAGCAGGGAAGTTGGTTTTGCAATTTCTCCCCTTCATCCGCCAACATTGGACACTTTGTTATCTCCTAAACGGGCCTTGCTTCCTGATAGTCCAGTTTTATCCCATGTGTTAGGGAAGCTGAACAAAGTGATGGATGCAAGGGATGAAATATAAAGACCACGATTATGTTAACTGCATGAAAGTGAACCTGTTGCCTTTGTATTCACAAACTCACTACAAAATCCTGATCACTACTGGCCAGGGCTTTTGAATTGCCTCTCACCACATCTCCACAGTAAAAAACTGATGGAGAACTGTGGTTCAGAAAAGAAACCTCAAAAGGAAGGCAAGGCAATGGAAAACCTCACTTTTACTTTGATAAAGCCCATGTGTGGGAATTTTTTTTATTGACTCTAATGTAATGGAACAGGATCTGGTCACGTAAAAGATCCAGATCTATCATTACATGGAACTATCTTAGGGGAAACTCCTTCATGATCACAAAAAACCTCTCTGTGTGGCTGCTAGCAAACAAAGTCAGCTGCCAGCTCTGTAGCATGTACACGGGGCCCCCATGACAGGTGACAAGATGCTGCATCTAAAGTGAGAGCCAGCCCGGGTGCTAGTAACAGGCTTTGTGGGCTATTTCATTTCTCCATTGGCTTTTTTCTAATTTATTTTGCTATCATTAATGTACAATTACATGAACATTATGGTTACTAGACTCCCCCTATTATAAGGTCCCCACTGCATACCCCACTACCATTCCTGAGTCAAATGGTATTTCTATTTTGAGTTTTTTGAGGAACCTCCATACTGCTTTCCACACTGGTTGAACTAGTTTACATTCGCACCAGCAGTGTAGGAGGGTTCCCCTTTCTCCACATCCTCGCCAACATTTGTTGTTGTTTGTTTTTTGGATGTTGGCCATCCTAAGTGGTGTGAGGTGATATCGCATTACGGTTTTAATTTGCATTTCTCTGATGATTAGCGATGTGGAGCATCTTTTCATGTGCCTGTTGGCCATCTGAATTTCTTCTTTGGAGAACTGTCTGTTCAGCTCCTCTGCCCATTTTTTAATTGGCTTATTTGCTTTTTGTTTGTTGAGGTGCATGAGCTTTGTCTAATTTCGGTGTCAACTGCTTATCGGATATGTCATTTATGAATATATTCTCCTATACTGTAGGATGTCTTTTTGTTTTGCTGATGGTGTCCTTTGCTGTACAGAAGCTTTTCAGTTTGATATAGTCCCACTTGTTCATTTTTGCTTTTGTTTCCCTTGCCTGGGGAGATATGTTCATGAAGAAGTCACTCATGTTTATGTCCAAGAGATTTTTGCCTATGTTTTTTTCTAAGAGTTTAATGGTTTCATGACTTATGTTCAGGTCTTTGATCCATTTTGAGTTTACTTTTGTGTATGGGGTTAGACAATAATTCTCCATCAGCTTTTGTTTTACTATCACTGGTGATGCAGCTCTGTCTGTCCTTCACCCTGCAGGCAGCGCTGGGGACCTTCTCTCTGAGGAGCAGGTACCCCCAAAGTGCCTCTTCTGCCACCTCAGTGACAGGTGCCGCCCGCATGAGGCATACGGTAGGGCAACTGTGGTGCCTTTTGTTCTTCCTTGTGCACAAATTCCTTAGGGCAGAGATGGGATTACTCTGTCTCTCTCCTAAGATGGTGGGCTCCTTAGGAAAAGAATCCATGCTTGTTTTTACTCTTCATTATGTATTCAGTGCCCAGCACAGGGCACTGTGCACACTACTGGCTGTGTGAGGCATGTTACCAGATTTTCTTCCAATAATCACTGGAGGAAGAAACATTTGCACCCTCTCCCCACGTTCTACCCCAGCTCACACCAAAACAAAAATGCCCTCGATGCTCTTGCTGTCTCGAGGAAATTCATTCTGCTGTCTCCGTCTGCTCCATTCCATCAAGAGGGTGCTTTGTCTGGTTGGAGGGATGGTGAGAGCTTCCTCCATGGACCCTTACTATTGAGGGAGGTTAGCTGGCTGTAAGCACCCTACCTTCGTGCACTCTGAGCCCGACAGCCAAGAAGTGGGTCAGGTTCCTCCAAGGGCTTATCACCTGGGGAAGTTTCTACTCTGCATATTTCCTCTTGGTACGTGTGGGTCTGAAGTCTCGACAGACTCTGCATTTCTATTTCTCAAGCCTCTGTGAAGTCAGAGGTGAGAAGGGGCCTGATACGGTCCCTCAGAAGAGCCTGACAGCTGTCCTGAGAAAAGCGCAGTAGGAGCCGTACCAGCAGTACAAACAACGATGAGTAAAGCCAGGCCTGGGCAGGGCGTGGGCTGCTGGCCTCTTCACTTAGTCTAAAAGCTCCTAAGCATGTGGACAGAAATACGAAACTCCCTATCTTGATCAAAGCTTCATAAACCCAGGCTGCCCTAGAGGAGTGGAAGTCACTACATGCAGCTGAGAGCTGTCAAGAGCATCATTCAGGATGGGTCTGCTACAGGGCTCTCGCTGCTGCAAGCAATCAAAGATTCAGCCAAGTCCTCCACGGGGGTAGCTCACAGAGGGAACTGCGGCTATGTTCTTCTGGTGTGAGCAGGGTTGTAGCAGGCCACGTCTGGGGTGGACTAAAGAGCCACAGATCCTCAGACAATGAGCAGCTGTGTGTTCTTAACAAAGAAAATGGTCACAGCACTATAGCTCATACCTATGACCCAAGGTGTGGAGGCGAGGCAGACAGATTCCTGGAAAGGGGCACCACACAGCCTGGCTGACTGAGAATGTTCCTTCGCCACCAGCACCTGGTATCGGGGAGTTTCCCTGTCACCTGTGAGACATGCTGTGTGGGCTTGGTTAAACTGTGGCAAGGGCACATTATACAGGGTGGTGAGGTGTGTTACCCAGGTGAGGCCAGGCCTAAATCTATGCTCGTGGAATGTCGGATGGGCAGGATCTGACTGGACTCGGGAGGACTCCAAGGAGGATGGGCTGGGGGGGCCCACCACAGGCACCAGTCCAATGTAGTCTAGGCTGACTCAATGTGACAATCCAACTAAATGGGTCTCGTCCTGTCTGAAAGTGAGCCGTCTGTGTGGCTTACATCCAGTCCGCTCAGCCCCCTAGCGCTGGGACCAGAGGCTGGGTTTCCTCCATCTTTACAGGTTGCCTTTTAAATGCATCACAAGCCACGATGAGGTGCTTCAGGCATTTCACACATCACCGTTTGGCACCTGACTGAGTTCACCTCAACTGGACAGGAAACAGGTCAGAGAAATGCATGGCTGGGGACAGGCATTTACTAAGTGGCAGAGCTGACAGTGAAAGCTCGGGGTAACTCTTTTTTACTGTGAACATTGCTCTCCAGTCTAAAATTTCAGTTAATGCACCTGGCAGGGAAGGTGAGTACCAGGCACATTGCACTGACTACCAGCCGGCGTCTTCATTATTCATTTTCACCACTGGCTGAGTGCAAGAGCAGCTGATCAGAACAGCGCCTGAAGTGAAGGAGGGCACGCGCATGTAGGTTTCTCCAAGCTACTTTAGGTCCCTGGTTATTATATTTAATAAAAGCATGTCCATGCCACATTCTCTTCTTAAATTTTATGCCAATAGGGTGAAAGATACACACTAGGAATATGGAGATTATCTGGAATGGCTTTAGAATTCTATATACACATGAAACGGTAATACCTAACATTTTCCCCATTAATTTATTCCTTCATTCAAGAAACACTGGATGCTTTCTATGTGTGAGGCACTGGGCCCCAACTAGGTCTGCAAGAGTAAATGTGAGCGAGGCAGACCCAGGACCGACGGTGCAGACAGGCCATGTGAAGAAGATGCTCAATGAACCAGTCTTGGTGGCCCCAACCCCCTTTCCAAGTTCCTCACTGATACTAATGGTTATCATATTTTCATGGCTCACACATTCATCCAGTTGAAATTCTGAGAGGACAGAGATGAGGCTCTTTCTAAGAGAAACAGGCAAAAGGACATGGAGATTTACAGGAAAGGGGACTGAAATACACACCGTGTTTGAACACACCAATCAGAAGGGACTTATCAGCCTCAGCATCCCACCACTCCACTGGGATTTCCACGTAGTCGATGTCAGGCAGAGGCACTTCCAGCTCCCTGTGGAAGGAAGGGCATGGGCTCAGAGCTCCTTCAACACAGACAGAGAACCTTGCAAGAGCTACTGGCTGAACCCTGGTATTAAGCCACATCCCTGACTGCCTGCTTAGATGCTGAAGTAATAAGGACTCAGAAGGCTGTGGGACAAGGTTTCTTAACCAGTGCTTCCCATCAGGCTCACCTAAGAGCTACTTCTGTTTATGTACTTGGTTCCAGGCCCATCTTAGACTGACACAGAACCTTGAAGCATCTCTTGGAGGACCGTCAGTCAGTCTGGGGCAAGGGACCCTGGGGCCTGACATCACCTTCAGGTGAGAGCCAGAGCACAAGCTATCTGTCATCTGACGGTAGAACACTTCCCAAACGGCTGAATTAATACATGATCAAAGTGCTGGAAAGAAAAAGGCCCAAGTCATCTTGGTTCAACATGCAGATCTCAAGCACTATTTGAGACACAACAGCCTGAGTTAGTACCTGCAGAGACAGGGAGACAGCCTTTCAGAGGACAGGTGACACTACGGGTGGCACCCCCTGGCAATGGGCTGCTTAATAGTCTGTTGGGTCAAAACGGATCAAAAACTGCACTGCTTCTGGCCAAAGGGATGAATATTACTCACCTGGGGAGCAGACATACAGAGACGGAGCAGGCCTGTCCCCTCAGCCTTTCCCTGACTTTCGGTCCTTGTCCTGAGATCTCACACGGGCCCTTAGCACACTATCTTCACCTGTCTGAGCGCAGTCCTTACTCTGGAAAGGCTTTGGGATGTGGGGAAGAACATCTACCTGGACAGCTCCTCTTTCCTACCTCCCAGCTGCCTGGGATGGTTCTTCTGCAACATCTGAGTTCCTTCCACCGGGCTCTTACCGAGAGGCTCCCTCTGAGGGGACAGTGTTCCCAGGTCCCCACCTTTCTAGACAGCTTCCTAGAAAGGGGCCTCTGCGGGGCACATTGCTCTGCCTGCACAGTGCCATGGGCTCTTACCGAGAGGCTCCCTCTGAGGGGACAGTGTTCCCAGGTCCCCACCTTTCTAGACAGCTTCCTAGAAAGGGGCCTCTGCGGGGCACATTGCTCTGCCTGCACAGTGCCATGGGCTGAATGATGCTCCAGGGATGAACTGTTGTTCATTCCTCATGGCAGCTTCTCCACAGTAAGGCACTAAACTGAACAGGACCTATGAGAGCCAAGATTCAGGGGCACGGAGGAAAGGAGGGAACGGGCAGGCAATGGACTCACCCTCTCCATGCTCTACCTAGCTCGGACCCATCTGTATGTCTAAGAAAGCACACGGCACAGGGATGAGTACATTTAGGTAGATTACCTCTGCCAGGTAATCCCTGATGTAAATGATCAGGTTGAACTGTGCTACATTTATACAACTCATGAATTGAACCTTTTGGCCAAAACACTCAACACCCCCATCCCAACTAGAAATGACTACAGAAAGCACGCTAACAGTCCTTGTGATGACAGCTCCTAGTTATGAGCTACCCAGTGAGCAGGACTATTGATGTCTTTCACCTTTCTCCTTCTTCAGTGGTCTTGTGACCACGGAAGCCATTAGCACTGCCCAAAGGAGAGAGAGAGAGAAAGAGAGACCACAGCCCCTGTAATCTCAAGCCAAGCGCACACTTCTGATGTCCTCTGGGGATGGCAGGCATTGTCCGGGGCCAG
This sequence comes from Manis javanica, assembly GCF_040802235.1. NCBI lineage: Eukaryota > Metazoa > Chordata > Mammalia > Pholidota > Manidae > Manis > Manis javanica. Next base: position 16,713,800 of record NC_133160.1, on the reverse strand, counting down.
AGCAAACGACAGGTCTGGGGAAGGGGAAGGACACTGTCTGGTGGCCCCACCTATAAACTCTGATTATCCGACAGCTTTACCAAGCGGTAGCAGGGAGCTCTGGCAGCTCATCCCTGAAATCCTGGGCGATTGTCACAGGATTCTACAGCTTTGGAAACATTAATTTATAAAACAAAGGTGTAAACAGGTCACAATTATTATTAATATGATTAGCAAATAAAGGAGAACTACTCAAATGTAGAAGAGTATGAGGGCTGAGAGTGGGAATTCCAGTGTGCACCTGTTGGATTAAATGTATCTAAGTAATTCATACACATCCTATGATGACAGTTTTAAAAGCAGTTTTATACTACTGGGGAAAAAGAAAACTAAAAACCTCTAGGAAACTGTTTTTTCTCCTTTATTTTACCTGTAGATGATCTGTCTGGACTGTCCTCACCTGCCCTGCCTGCCCTGCCATCTAGGACACCGATCCAGGGGTGAGTGGAGAACACGGGCCTCCTGAAGCACGGGTAGGTCTGGCTATTTCTATGAACAGGCACTTGATGGCAAGTCTTGAACACTGAGCTGAGAGCCTCAGGCTGACTTGTTTTACCTGGAGGGAGTTCCTTCAAATGCTTTGTCAGCTGCTTCTCCCAGTATTTCAGCTTTTAGGTAGTACAGCATCCGGACGCGCAGAAGTACCCTACGCAAGGAGAGCACACAGTGCAAACACGTCAGGACTGTGAGCTGCCTGGGCACTGTCACCCACAAGCTGACACAAAGAAATTTGGACATTCCCATGTCGTTAGTGATACAAACTAATATATGAGAAACTAGAAAAATAAAACTGATGACAGCTGTTACTGTGATTATTCCTGTTTTACACAAGAAAACTGTATCTCGTTAGGCAGAAACAGCGTTCTCCAGGTACTTGGGAGAGGGTGGCCCCTTCCTTATGGCCACAATAACCTCTTAGGCAGAGCTGCATTCCAAGAGACTGGTAACCGGTTTGCTAGTTTAGTCAAGAGTGAGTCACACTGAACGGTGTTTTCGTTTCCCTTGAACATAGTTAAATAAATATTAAGGTCAAAGAGTAATCACGGATTCTCCTGAGGTGCTCAAGTCACTGTGACTCCATGGGACTGCACTCAGGCTCCACGGGAATGCACCAGCCATGCTGGAGACAAGGCAATTAAGTAAGCATTTGCCGGGCACCTGCTGCGTGCCTGCACCACACTGGGCATGGTGAGGCACATGACAGAGTAAGCCATTCCCCATTCTTGCCGAGCCTGCAGCATCCAACTGTGAAACAAGACCAACCATAAAAGAATCTGAGCACAGCAGATAACCATAGGGGTAGAGGGAGGGGAAGAGTCAATTTATACAGACACAGGTGAAAGGGCAGGTGGGCACAGAGAAGCTGACCGTGTTCCAGGAGATGCTTCACAGTCACAACTACGCTGCAAGGAGGTTTGGAAGAGTTCAAGTAACTTGCTCAATACCAGTCAAGAGTAAAGCCTAGCTATTAAAAAAAAGCACATTTACATGTAGAGGAGCTGATTTCCACTTAACTTGTTTAAGAAAAAGAGAGGGCTCAAGTAGTATGTAAAGTATATCCTATCTGGGGAAGATGACAGGAGGCATATGATTCACCTTTGCTGGTACTCGCACCGGGCAGCCCTTGGACGGACGGGGTGAGCAGTGGTCGGCTGCCTTTGGAGGGGGAAATGGGAATTGCAAGTGGGAGGAAAACTTGCTTTTAACAAAGTTTTTTTTAACACATACATGTACTGCCTTTTCAAAAGATGTGAATAATGAAGGGCTGAGGCCTCTGAAAGAGCATAATTTCTTAGATCGGGGTAGAATGTGCCCCCGTGGGCTCAAGTAGTAGGTGGCAACACAAACAATTAAGAACTTTTAGAATGGAGTGAACCCTTACTTTTCTGGTATGCCATTCCTCACCTCAGCTGTCAGTCAATGCAAATAATTTCAAGATTTTCTTTTTAAAGCTCAGACAGTAAGAACTCTTAAGGACTTATAATTGTCGTCGATCTTTCTACCCAGCTGGCAGTAGCTGATGACCTCCTTAGCGAGAACTGGAATGACAGTGTCTTAGGTACGGAATTCCTGCCTACTTAGACCTGGTTCCATAAGAGAAGGCCTTCCTGAAGATGTGAGATGGAGCTCTATTTATCCAAAGAGGAGAAAATGTGTTGGTGTTTGGCAGTATCTATAGCGTGAGAACATAATTTAAAGCCAACAGTCATCACTTGTTCTCCAAACGGGAAGCAAATCAATTCAGAGGACAGACGAACAACTCCTCTTGGAGAACCCCCTCCCACAGAGGGAGACGATAATTCCAGCTGGTGTTTGAACTCATTTGTAACAGTCTTACTTTAGCCAAACAGAATTTTCAGAATGGAGTGAACCCATTAATATTTTAGGCATCAGTATTACCTTTTCCTTATTAAAAAAAAAACTTTTTTCTTGTTGATATGAAACATACTTCCAGAATATGCACTCTGCTTAAACATACAGCTTGATGAATTTCCACAAACTGAACTCACGTGTATCCAGGATCCAGACTGGGAAGCGGAATGTTTTCCCAGAAGGCCCCTGGTATTCCCCTGTAGTCACTGTCCCCATCCCCACGTAGAGTCACCGTCCTGACTGCACAGAGCTTAGATTTATAGTATTTGTTTTCTGACTTTTGAAAGTTCTTTTCATGACAATCTCATGACCCTAAATACTACACTACTACTACTATTAGACAATGCTTTGTGTACTTGCTATGTGCCAGCATGTATTAGCTCACTCACTCCTCATAACAATGATAAGAGGTAGGAACTATTATTATTCTCATTTTCTAGATGAAGGAAAGAAGGCACACAGGTCAAGTAATTCACCTGCTGGTAAGTAATGGAGCCCAGATTTGAATCCAGGCAGTCCTGACCCCAGAGCCTATCTTAACCCTTTATTTGCTATTGGGGTGGCAGTAAATCTGCTATTTATCACACCTCCAGCTGAAGAAATTCTGACTATTCTCCATTGTACCTCAGCACAGAACCAGGACCCAAGATCAAAGGGTGGAAGTTTCAAGAAAGTAGATTTTAGATTCAATATACAGAAGGACAATTAAGTAGAATCATCTGGTCATTAAATGAACGTTGCTAGGAAGGCCCAAGCAGAGGCTAGAAGATGCCCTGTCAGGATACTGCCCACGACTCTCACACTGAGAGGAAGGAGCTCCGAGTCCCCGCCAGCTCTGAGACGCTGGCTGAGCCAGAACTAAGATGACAGTGGTCTCCATTAGACTCAGAATAATAAATAACAATTAGCATCTTTGAACTTGAGATGTGTCTTACTGCTTGATTCCCAGGTCAAGCATGCACTAAGAAAGGGCTAAGGGGTGGTGGCTAGGGATGCTAAGGAATTCCTCAAAGGTGGAAATTGGTTCTGGCCATCCTCTGTGACCATTTCTGCAGCATCAAGGGACGTTCTCTGTCAACCTCCAGCTCAGCCTATGTTCAGAGCTCCGGATGCACACTGCAGCTGTGGACATGACGGCCAAACGCTGCTGGAACTGCACAAGGCAAAACCTGAGCCCTTCGCTTTGCTCTTCACCCTCCAGTGAATGTGACAAGTCTGATTCTGTCTTGGCTACAAACGCTGCCATTCTCCTGGCCCATGAGGCTTATAACCACAGAGTTAGCTGCTTTGTGTATGCCTCATCCCACATTATGGACTCTTCCTCAGTCATGTCTCTCAGAGATGACCCTTTCTCCCCAGTTCTACCATCAGCACCCTAACCTCGGTCCTCACGATCAATACTTAGATTACGACAGAACTCTCCCAGTTGGCCATTCATCTCTAGGCTTACTCCACCCTGCAAACTGCTGCTGATCCATTTTTCTCCCCAAATACATTTGGTTTTTTTTTTTTAATATCTCACTTGTTCAAGAAATATGGTTGCTTCCTATTTACTGAAGGCTCCTCAGTAGCCTGCTGCAGGGCTCCATCAGCAAGACCACGTACCTAGCCAGCCTCCTCTTCTGTCCCTACATGGTAGCTGACTTAGTCACATGGAGTCTGCTGTCGGATCCTGCCCCAGTCAGGCTCTACTACCAACAGCGTGTGCCCTTTACCTCTCAGCCTGAGAGCTACTGGCCCCCAAGAGCGTGTACTTTGTGTAGTTTTTATTGCAGTATTGGGCATGAGACCTATCTTCAAATATTTGAAGGAGTAAAGGGAAAGAATTAGAATTCATCTGCAAAAGAAAAAAAAAACACAACTCAACAATAACTACAGAACCATCAGGTTGATGTAACAGGGAGGAAGGTGAAACCTAGCAACACATCTTAATTTATGAGGCAATCAGCTCTTTGTAACCAGACGTTTGCAAGCAAAGGCCTTCCCACTGCCTACCAGAAATGCTGGGAGATGACACTTGCATGGCCTAGGAAGCTGAAGTAGATGATTTCCAAGGGTCCTTTAAATTTTAATAGATATATTGTACAGTCAAACAAATATCCAGGTGCAAAGTTGTCACTGTTTTGTGGCTAAGTGCCCTCACTTCCCAAAACTAAACTTCACAGGTTTCATTTTCTATTATTTTTTCCCCTTTTCCCTGGCACTCCCTTCCCCCAATGGCAGAGGTATCTCCCTAGGGATATAAAGAATACTACTCATATGTATGTCTATCAAATACCTGGAGGCCATGAATAGCAACAGCAAATTAGAAGAGGAAGCCATTTGGCATGGGGGCACTGAGAGTTGTGGCCACTAGGCCCAGTCTTCTGCTCTTGCTAATGTGACCTCAGGGGCAGAGAGAGGAAATAAAACAGTGCTATCACCACAGTGTCCTAAATGAATTTTGAGAGTCAGGTCAGAAAAACTCCTGTGGATACAAGCTATACTGGCAGAGAGGCCGGGGTCTGGGAGAGAGGAGATGTTGCTAACAGAGTGACAGAAGCTTCCGTGGATGGTTCCTGACCCAGCTTAGACCAGTATCCTGCCCTTCTAGACCTCGCTTGATATACAAGGGTGTCAGATGGTGTCCCACAGCCCTCGAGGGGTCGCAGGAGTCTGGATGGTCTGAGTGTGCTGCATGAGGGGAGGGGAGGGCACACTCACTTGTTACAGTGCTGTTTGAGGTGCTTCTTGTAGCCGTCGTCATGCAAGACCACCTCAGGGTTGCAGGTGGCCAGCCAGTCTGCATTCTTTAACTCTGGGAGCAGCAGCTGGTTCTTCGTCTTCTTCCCCTTTCTCCCTCTGGGAACTGGAGCAGACAACCCTGGAACAGAAAGGCAGGCAGATGAGCCAAGGGCCTCAAACATGGGTGTTAGGGTCCATGCTCCCTGGACAACAGACCCCCACTCCTCAGTCTACCAAACAGGGGTGGTGGTGAGGAGATGAACCCAGTCCCCTACTTAGTAAACTCCAGGACTGCTCAGTCAGGCAGTAACAATTTACTGAGTACCCTGTGAGGATCAACAAGTATGTCCCATAACCTGTGCCTTCCAGGAACTTACAACCTGACTAGGGAAAAGGAATACTGTATCTGAAACTCGACGGTGAGCTGTGGCCAAGCATAGGGAAGAAGCACAGCCCAAGAAAAGGCTCAGACGGTGGTGGGGCCGGGACAGAAGGGCAGGGTGCGGAAGACCACAGGGCACATGGCGTGAGTCCCCAGTTCAGAGGGGGAGCCCCGTGACACCTGGGTTAGTGGGTAGGACCGGCCTGTGGGAGACTTCAAGGGGGCCCAACTGTACTTAAACAGCACAAGTAACACGGGATGACTCAGAGAGAGTGAAAAGCCTCGTCATCCCCTCCCACAGGTGATACTCCGCAATGCACGGGAAAGGGAAGTCCCCAGAAGCACAGCGACGTGGGCCGAACAGGACGAGGGAGGGAGTGCGCAGGAGTTTGCGCTTCTCAGGCGCGGCCCTGCCGCCTCTCACCTGAGTGGTTCTGGAGGGTCTGGGCCTGCCCATCTTTGGTAGGTGTGATCAGTTCCCAAATGAAACTCTTGATCTTCTCATCCCCCTTGTAATGCTTGACACAGTACACCAGCAGGGCACGGCAAATCATCTCCATGTCCTTCTCATTCAGATGCCACTTGAATCGCCCATGAGTCAGGATGTCTTTCCACCGGCCCCAGCTGAGAGTGGAAATACAGAAGGGTGTTGGAGGGAGGAAGGGCCGGGCGTGCCCTCAACACCGCAGGACAAACAGAGGAGCCAAGAGTGCTTCTTGTCCTCTGCTGGGTCTATTGATCGCCGTGGGCTTTGTCCTTAACAGCCTTCGAGGACCGCATGCTGTAGCACACCAATGTCCTTCAGGTGACATGGACACTGGACACTGAGAGCTTCGTATGGCCACTAGAATGTTAAGAAGGTAGGGACAAAAATATCTGGAGCAGAGAAGAAGTTGGGAATTAAATTAGACTCCAGCTGCATATTCAAAAGCAATGGTGAGCTCCCAGAAACTAAACCTTCTATTTCTACCGGAGCCAGGGCCCTGCACGAATCATGTTTTGGCTGTAACATCTGCTATACTGACTCCTTATGCATCCTCAGGGGAGAAAAGCAGGAAATCAGTACCACGCAGCAAATTAGTAACAGGGATTTGCTGTGACAAGCATATGAGAAACTCAGGGCAGGTCTACAAAATGGCAGTGACTTAGGGGGTCAGGGGCAGGAAGCAGACAGCTCTCTCTTGTCTGACAGATCCTCCATCAGCCCCGGACCCCCGAGGTGATGGGAGACACACTGGACAAATCTCAGGGACTGAAAGACAGAGGGAAAGGGCAATAACTAACAGGCAGAGCCCATACCCACCCAAAGATGAGCAGGTTCTTCTCTACCCGGAAGCATTCAGCTCGGAGGTAGCGTCTGGTTTTGTCATTGAGGCGCCTGGACCTCGTGGGCCTGTCGTCAGAGTCGCTGTCTAGCTCGGAGAACTCCATGAGCTCATCCTCCTCAAAGGAGTTGTAGTGTTTGGTCTGCTTTCTCACACGAGGCCGGTCGAGCACTAAGCTTTCCTAGAAACAGAGAGGACTGCTGGGGAGAAAGCCCCTCTCTGCTCCCACCACAGTGCCCAAGCACATCCTCAGGACATGTGGGGAAGAACGACACCCTGGGGTCAGCCTCCAGCCGCAGAGGCCCTTCCCAGCACACCTGCTGTGTCTGCAGCAAGCAGAGGGGACTCTCGGGGAATTGCTAAGGTTGGCGTGTTCCCAGACCAGCACGCTGTCCGCCGCCATCTGCTGTTTCTGCAGTCATTCCAACAGGGCTATGGCAGGCCAGGCCCCCAGGGCCCAGAGTGACAGTCTGCTCTTGCCAAGAAAGACGGGCAGTGTGTTGTGCCCCCACATTTCTGCCCAGCATGCAGAGGCAGTCTGCGCTCTGGAGAAGGATAAGCCGGAGGAGAATTCCATCTGCTCGGCAGCGTTCTGAAGACAAACACATACTCCTGCTGCTCCGCTTTCTGCCTCCGACTGGCATTGACTACTAACCTTTTATCTTTCACTAAAAATCCCTAGCTAAGGAGCTGCGTTCATTCTGGAGGCTTCCTGGCCACAACCTCTGCTTCTTGTCTGGTCTCCACAGTTCGTGCTCCTGACCCTTCCCTTGCACCTCTTCCCAAAGTGAGGCTAAGCTCTGGAGTACTCCTCTCTGTGGGGTCCAAATTTCTAGTGCCACACCACCTGCTTCCCTCCTCGGAACATTCCAACACCACTTCTCACTGCCTATGGCAGGAGCTTTTCTTCCCCCTTTCCTACTGCCCTGCACACAGAGTAACTTCTTGATTGTGACACTGTCAAACACTCAAAACAGGATACTAAAGGGATTGCAGAAACTTCTTATTTGGAGAAAAGAGCTTGAGTTAAGCAACCTCTGGCAATCCTACAGAAGAATAGTTAAGGCTGGGTGCTGGTTACCGAATCAGACAGATATAAGCAGCACCTGTTTCCTGGGTCCATGGCAATTCAACACTCACCCAAGAAGACAGGTAGGTGACATGTGCTCATCCTGTGGTGAGGTGGCAGGTCAGAGATGGAGGGACAGGACATGAATATGTAAAGGCTGCCTCCCAATGTGCTAGGCAGGGTATGGTCACAAATGTTATCTCCAATCTGTAAACGGGGCATCACCACCTCCTTTTGCTACATGTCTTTGTTCACTTGTCCCGGTGAGGAAGGCCTTGCCCAAAGGCATACAGCTGGTGGCAGAGCCAGCATCCAAGCTCTGGTTTCATTCCAAGGCCATTCTCTCCCTCATGTTCAAATAGGACAATTAAAGATACTGGAAGAAGGGAAGTGAGGTCAACAATGCTTCTTTATTGTACTTTCCCTCTTCCTAGTATTTGTCAGAGGTGAAGTTTCTTCCATAGGAGGTGTTTTAAAAAAAAAAACAGGTAAATTAAACACATGCCACAGATGGATGCTTGCTTGGGTCAGAGGGCTACGCTTGACCTGTGTGGTCAATTCCAGTTCTAATTGCCTTTGTCAAGTTTCCCAGGTGCCCAGCCAACTGTATGTCCCATGAGGTCATTTTAAAATTAGGACAGTTAACATTCATCAAGCTCTGTCTGTACACCAGACATGTTTTAAGTGCATTATGTATAGCATTGCTTTTAAGAATTAAGGCTCGGGAGTAAACAATGACTTGAGCTGTGTGGGAATCATGGTCCTGTAAGACACCAGTGAAATGTTCAATGGCAGGAAACATTTTTAATGCTGTACCTTTTCATTCTTTGCTTCAGTATCCAGTTCAGCTATTTTAGCCCACTTCTGCCAGAAGTTTGGGTCATCTAAGGAAATATCTGTTCTGTTTCCTGAAGCCACAAAGCTAGCCTGCAAAGAAGACAGAGTCAATAAACTGCACTTGAACACAGTACAAATGAACAGAACACCTGTGTTATTTCAAATGCATCGGAAACTCAAGCACAGTATCCATCTACATTCAAAACCAAAACCCCCAATAAAGCCTTCAAAATGAATGTGAAAATCTCAAAGCTATTCTTTCTAAGTTTTGTTTTAAAGATTGGGTGAGGAAATTATAATTTTAACCAAAGGATCACTTTCTGGAACTTAAACTTGGAAGCAGGAAAACAAGCCTTAGATGATAATGACCATATGTTCCTTGATGTCTAGTTCCCTGTGAAAGGGCTAATTATTAAAACTTGTCTAGGTCTAATTTTTCTTTCAGTTCACAAATCACCAAATCTCTGCTACAGGAAAGGCACTGAGCTGCACAGTGTACAAAGACAAGCAATGCTTAAAAAAAGCGCCAAAGGTCCTTCTGAAAAAGCCCTACGTAAGTCACCAATAGGAGACGCAACAGGTCACACAGCTGACAGAGCCGATGGCCAGGGAAACCCGAGAGTGGTCCTCTAAGTGGTCAGATGAACTCAATTCTATATCCAGTGACCTGAAGGGCAGGGGAGAGAGGCACCTGCACTAGAAGCTGGGCATCTAGAGGAAAATCTCTTTTCTCATGAACTGAACAAAACCCTTGCTTGAGTTTGAGGAATGGAGTGTTCACTGGAATTTCAACAGATCAAGGAGTGAGTGCTCTTAGGAGAAAAAGTAAGATGACCAGTCAAGGCTTTCAGAGCAGTCTCTGTGAGCAGAGAATAGTGCAGACTAAGCATCTACCCTGCTCTCTGAGGACCAGCAGCCAAAGAAGTGGTGTTTTCTTCCTAGTCTCCGGCTCATTATTCAGACTCCCTCTAAAACCACGCATCTTCAGAATGTCACAGAGAACAGATGTGTAGCTGGGCCATTTCAATGGTCTGCCTTTAGAGAAACAGAAGCCTCGCTCACGAGGGTCAAAGAAAACACAATTCTGGCTTCGTCCCCGCTCCAACACAGCCTCTGGAGAGAAGGTCCTATACCTTGGCAAAGGTGGATCCTTGCCCTTCACACTGGATGGTAATGGTGTGCGTTCTCCTCTGAAGAATCTGATCTATGTCTTCTTCACAGAACTTGGAGCCCTCGTCTTCCTCGTCCATTAAGGCTCCATAAGCACCTTTCCGGAGCAGGTCTTCTACCTCCATTTTTGAAAGCTGTTGTACCTGGATAGGTCACGAAAGGCTACTCACAAAGTGGAAAATGCACAGGAGAAAAACAGACGCAAATCTGGCCTTTGTGGTTCAGTCCACAGCCACTTATTGCACATATCAGACGAATAAAGACATGGAAACCCAGATAAAGATGCTCAAGAGAACCATGGGGAGGGCAGGCAGACGATCCCCTAAAGGAGCTCTGGAATAAAACCTGGCTCCTGACCCAGCGGCCCTAACGCTCTCCAGGGCTCTGGTCATTACCAAATGTCACAGGCCATTAAAACTATGCATGACTGAAGAGGATATCTTTGATGATTATTTGATGTTTAAGTTTGGGTCTGTAGTCTTTAAAAACCTCCAGATGTACCAAATGAGCTAAAGAATAGTTATTTATTCATTATTAAATAAATACATTAGTATTGGAAATGATGTCATTTCTTAACCGAAGAAAGGATCCGGTGCCAAGTGTGATCTTCTCAACTGCTTGCTGAAAATGGGAAATGGGAATTCAAAACAGCCTTTCCTGGTTCTAATTAAGAATCTGGTTCTCTTTATATCACTCAGAAGAGGGAATTCCATGACTCTCAGCACTGGTAACTTGCAATATTATACTCAGCAACATGTGCATAGCTAAGAGGACCAAAGACACTCATTGAGAAGGCTTCAATCCCCCGTCTCTGCTGCGATGAGCCCAGAGAGTAAAGAGGTATCTGCTCTGTTTGCCTACACTTTAATACAACTTAAGAATCTTAGCTACAACTTTAATCCCCCTGGAAGAGGAAAAAGATTTTATTCACTGTCATATTTCAAGCTGCTAATTTATTCGTTCATTTACTCATGGCCTTATCACGTACTGAACATCTTTAATATGGCAGGCACTGTTAGGGGCCGTGGGGGATACAGATAAAGCAGGTTCCATTATCCCCTCAGGTAGTTCAAGTCTAGACTATGAGGTAAAGCACAGTGACAACTGATAATTTAGAGTTGGGATTGACTGACTAACTTCCAATGGACGCTGTTAAAACTTGGTGTTATTGAATGTTGGGCAATCCTACAACATGAATACACCTATGGATTTCCTTTGCTAATCTAGAAAAGGCAAAAAGACCCGACCCTGAGTTATCCTCTACTGCAGGAAATCACCAACAAAGGTGTGCGGCTGACTCACTGGAGTGAAGGTGAACCTTAAACAGCCGTGGGCAGGAAGAATCCAGAGAGGCCCAGGTTGTGACACAGAAGATTCTCAAGGCTCCAGAGCACGTGCCGTCATACTCACTCCATTGGTGCCGCCCTTTCGGTTGATGTCCTGAAGAACAGCCTTGTCTAGACCCAGTTTCAGGCTGGCCTTGTCAAACATCTCCCGCTCGTAGGAGTTCCGAGTAATGAGGCGATACACCTTCACGGCTTTACTCTGGCCTATCCGGTGGCATCGGGCCTGAGCCTGGCAAAGAAGCAGGGTCATACACATCCTGTCACCAGATGTAATGGCAGCAGCCCAAGGAGAAGGGAAATGCTCAAACTCCACGTGGTGTGGGTGGCCAGCTTTCAGTTATGAGTCGCGGGACTGAATTAGGAACAGAATTCACCCAAATGTCAGCTGCCCCTTCAAGGTCACTCGTTTTATCACCCATTATTTATTGAGCGACTGGCATAAAGGGATGAGGACACGGCTTCCCACCCTCCCCAGCCTTTGGTCGGAGGCCATCATTCCCAGGATGCTATCCTGCTCTCTTGGGAAAAGCTTCAGAGCTGGCAGCACCACTTTTTAATTTTTTCATTGTACTATAGAAATTTTCACACACAGACTAAAGAAGAGAAAGAATAATGACCACTTATGGACAATCCCGTTCCATCTCCACTATGCCCCCGCCCTCCAAGATTCCTATGTGAATTCTAGGCATGGTATTACTGCACCCTTATGTATTTCAGTACGGGATTATAGAGAGAAGGTCTCTTATAAAACACATTACCAGTGCCACACTTCAGAAAATTAATTTTGGTATTAACTTTCTGGTCAGTGTTCCAATTAACCTGCTTATCACATATATGTATTTGTAAGTTTGCTTACTTGATAAAGACTCCAAATAAGGCCCTTACGTTGTAAGTGGCTGATATGCCCCAACTCTTTTAATCTATAGGCACTTGCTGCCTTTGATCTCTCCTTTTTTCAAATGCAATTTATTTGTCGAAGAGACCAGGTATGTGTCCTATAGTTTCTTAGAGTGTACATTTTGCCACCTGCATTCTGGCTCTGTCACTGAATAGGTTCCTCTGTGCCCTGTATTTCCTCTGAACTGGGAGCTGTATCTTGAGACCCTATCAGGTTGAGATTTGATTTTCAACAAGTGTATTTCATAGGTGGTATCTGAATTTCCATCAGAAGGCACATGATGTCTAGCTGTCTTTCTTCTGAGCTGATGATCATTGCCTAGATCCATATTTCACTAGGGATTATAATTTCCCTCATCAAATTTTCGGTTACCTTGATGTATGGCTCACACTGAAGAGACAAGACAAATGTCTGATTCCTTTTTATTTAATCATTTTCTAAAATAACATTCTCCAAAAGTGACCAATGAAGATTTTTATTATTAGTTTTTTTAAGGAAAACTAATTATGTATTTAAATGCATGTGGTATGTTACACTGCACTGCTGTTATCATACTTATTGCTGTTCAAATATGACCTGTGGGAACCTCTTCACGTTGGCTTCTGAATTCTTTTGACATGATCCAGTTGCAGATGGAAAGGAGGAAAACAGAATAAACTCTGGTGTTATCAATATGAACTCATTAGGCGTGTGTGTGTGTGTACACATACATGATAAAGAAATAGATAGGGATATGTCTGTATTTATGTTTCTATGTTATATCAAAGACCAGTAGTATTGCATTCTGATATGACAACATGTTTCATGCTCCAATTGTATTTATTTCCTGCCCAGACCTGGATTTAGCCATTTTTTTCAAGGAGCCATAGTTTCTTTCAGTAGGAAATGGTGGTTACAGACAATAGTCTGGATGCCCTAAGGGTGCTCACCGCTAGTAGGTTGGTCATTGCTTCTAGGCCTACTCAGTGGGCAAAAACAGAAATGTTTGCATGTGCATGTATCCATCGTGAGATCATACTGCTGTTTTTAATTCAAATTTAGGACTAAGGGACTTTAACTTCATTAACCACACGTCTCTCTCTATAATCATGTTGAAAAGCTCAGTTCTCAACCATGCCAGTATCATTTCTCACTGGATTCATCCCAAAATGTATGTAACAATCTCAGAAAAACAGTACCATTATGATCTCCTCAAAATATAATCACTGAAAACACTGTAAGATTTTTGTTTCCCCCCCACTCAGGATTATATATATCCCAGTAAGCAAGTGTAGTCAAATTACAGTATTTTAAACATACAATTGCAAGTAGGTTTCGTTTTCACAGTGGCAAGGATACCAATTGGGAAAGTACTTTCTGTGTACTCTAGGGTTGAGCAACTGAATAACTATACTGAGAGAAATAGGAGTCAGGGTTTTCACTGTTGTAGAAGGAAGTTACAAGTATGGGAAGAAGAAAAACTAGAATAACTGTGGTGTTAGAATGGATCTGGAGGTTATCAGTATTAACTCATGGTTAGGGGTGTGCATGTGTATATATAAACATACATATATACAGATAGAGAGGTAGATATGGGTATGTGTATTTATTTACACATGTATATACATACATATACATATGAATGCATGTTATATACATATGTATATTTATTTTCTCTTTGTGTATGTATTCTAGCTATGTCCTAAAGCCTAGAAGCAATAGCATCGCAGTGGTAAAGAACATAACTAACTCTCAGATCTTGGTTTCTAAATGCCATTCTCCATAAAACAGGACCAAGGCACTTTAGAGAAATAGTTAATTTCAGGGCTAAGGCAGACAAAGTACAGGATGAGCCTGAAACATATTATTGGGCAAGACTGTTAGGAATTACTCAAAGAATGATGGCGAGATACCAAGATAACACTTGAAACTTGAAAAGGCTTCCACTGGCTAAGTCTAGGACTATTTGAAAATCAAAATAAATAAATATAATAATGTAATATAACCCACTGAATTAAAAAAAGAGCCCATGAGTCCATACTAACACAAATAAATAAATAAATAAATACAAAAATAAATGGGAGAAAAGGGAAAACTCTTTCTTATAGTAGAATGTAATGAATACAGAGTGACAGAAAATCACCACTTTGTAACCATCATAGTGATGACTGATTCAGGCAAAAATAATAAATGGAAAATAAAACCAGTGGGTGAGACTTTGATGAGGAACAGGACATTTATATAGTGTCAAAGCATCTCTCCGAAATTTATTAATTTCAAAGGGAAAAATAGCAACTTTATAGAGGAGAAACTGGCAGGCACCATTTAATTAAGAGATCGAAGTCCTTATAATCAGACATCATGTTCCTCTTGATGTAATACTGTGAGAAAGGCATATCACTTCAGTGGTATTACTAAATCTGAATCCATTCTGAAGAAATATAAACACTAATTGAGGGACTGTCTATAAAACTGGCCTGTACTCCAAAAACATCAAGGTCATGAAAGAAAAACAAAGGTCAAGGAATTCATCTGGATCAAAGGAGAGGAAAGAGATATGAAAACTGAATGTAACTGATACTCCTGGATTGGATCTTAGACTGTGGGACTAAGAGCTATGAAGGACACTGAAAGAAATGGTAAAATTTGAATATGGACTGGGGACTGGAGACAGTATTCTATTTTCAGATTCTGAGAAGTGAACTATACGTATGCAAGAGAATGTCCCTGAACGTAGGAAACACACATTACTTAGGGGACAACCTACTCTCTAATGGTTCAGAAAAAAATTGGTGTGTGTGTACATGTGTATCTTTACTTATGCATGCAAGAGAGGAGAGAGGCAAAAATGATGAAGTAAATGGGACAAATGTCAACACTTGGTGAACCTGGATAAAGAAGTTTATTGGAGTTGTAAACTGAAATTACATCAAAATGAAAATGTAGAAAATATTAAATAAAACATTTGAAATAATTTCTCTTGGGGTTATACTGTCCACTTGATATATAGCTAGATTCAACTGTTCCACTTTGCTTTTGAATTTAAGGGGTCGGTTTTTACCCACAATTGATTTAATCACAATGCAGTGGGTGGGGGGAAAAAACCCACCAGAGCCAAGTAACTTTGGAAAATGGTATTTTGATTATATTCTCTGAGACTAATGACCAAAAAAACTACTATAACCCAGTATTATATGCTGGTAAATTTATTTTTCACAGAACATGGGTTAGCAATTCTGAAACTACTCTATGTATATACTAGGATTGAACAATTGAATAAATATGGTCTTTTGATAATGAGATTCAGGTTTCTCACAGCCAGAGAAAAGAGTTTCAAATAAGGAAGCAGGCAAGGCTAGAATGAATTGCATGGTGTTGGACTAGAATCAGAAATCTCCCTATGGATGGACACAGAATAAGTACAGATGTGTGGTCTGAGTGCCCGTGTCAGTATACACACATTTATTTCCTAGCTTTATCTGCTCAGAGAGTCTAAAGCAATAGTAGTCCAGTAGCAATGGGCATACCTGATAGCCAGATCTTAGCTTCTCAAGACTGTTTGTAAGTAAAAGGAACTGGAGATCCGTGGAGAAATTGTCAGTTCTGTGGCTTATCGCAGAAAAAAATGGAACATAAACCTGAGTATTTTATAGTGCCAGAAAGTAAGTGCTCAAAACTGACAAAAGTATGCTGAAGGGCAGAAGGGCCAACCTGAGGGACTTCCCAACAACTAAACCTGAACAACAAAGTAAATAACGAGAGTAATGGATTATAACCCATACAGTAAAATAAATATCCATGAGTCTATACTGATATAAATAAACAGGGGGCAAAGGACAGCTGTCTTTTTTTAAAAAATAGTATTCTAATTAATAAGTGGAGAAGTAATGATTGAAATAGAAAATTACCATTCACCAAACACTACGGTAAATTATTATAGACAAAAACCACTGACAGATGCTAAAATTAATAGGCAGAAGTATGATAAGAAACAGGATATTTATAAAGCCTCAAATATCTTCTCCCAAGATACTAATTAATCATAACGGTAAAAATAGTTACTTTAGTGGAGAAACCAGGCAGATACCACCCCACCCAAGTAATCAAGGTTAGTCGCACAAGTACTAAGATGTCTGCACATCATGTACCTGTGATCCTAAGCACCGAGAGGACCATAATTTCACTTTCATGATATTCATGCCCAAAATGTATAAACGCAAATCTGATCTCAAGAAAACACCATGCAAACACAAACTGAGAAACATTCTACAAAGCAGCTGGTCAGTATCCTTCAAAAGTGTCAAGGTCACGAAAGATAAGGAAAGACAGGAGCTATCACAGATGGGAGGAGGCTAAGGAGTCATAACTTCTAAAGCAAATGTGAGACCCTGTCTAGGATACCAGACCAGAAAAAGAACGTTTGTAAGAAACTGAAGGAATATGAATATGTCTGTAGATTACTGTATCAATGTTAATTTCCTGGTTTCAACAATTATACTATGGTTGTATAAAATGCTAACATTAAGGGAAGCTGAGTGAAGGGTCACAGAACTCTGCATTATTTTGCAACCTTAAGTTTAAAATGATCTCAGAATAAAAAGTTTTCAAAAATTCATTTTGTTTTATGATGTTAGAAAATGCTTAGGATGGTTCCAAAGTCAGATATATAAAAAGGCATATTCAAAAAAAACTAGCTTCTGACCTGCTCCCGCCTTTCATCACGCTCCCTCACTCCCCCTACAGGTAACTATTTAAAAATAAAGGCCTTTTTTGTTTGTTTTCTCTTTCCCTGGGGAGAGAAGCAGTGGGGGGAAGAAAGAAACATACTGTGCTAGCATACTATTCATTCTTTTTTCACCTTACTATTTTTTTTCAGCCAACAATATATTCGAGAGATGAGTCCATAGCTGTATTTCCTTACTTTTTCAAAGCTGTGTATCTGTGGTTTAGTCAATCAGTCCTCTATTGATGGATAACTAAGTTGTTCAGCTATTACAATTTTTACAATATTACGCACCTTCTTTCAGTATTTTTAGTGGCAGCAAATCTTATATTAAGAGAAGATTTGATGAGTGCCTTTATAAAGGCAGTGAATCGATCAAGTTACGTAATATGGTTTATGGAAGCTACAAAGGAGTAATAATATGTACAATAATACCGACACTGATTTTTCTTTTTCTGGCTCATCTGGAGTTGAGGTTAAATTAGTATTGAGGGAGTTTAAGAAATGTTCTGAGCAAAGGCCTAATAGAGGAGTGAAAAAGACACAGCCAATTACCTTCTTAGTACCCAGATTCCCTTTCTTCCTCACTATCAGAACCCCAATTCTTACATAGGGCAGCAACATGTCTAGCCTCCCAGGGATGGTGAGGTGTCCAGTTCTGGACACTGAGATGTAGCAGAAGCCTATCAGGGACATCTGAACCAGTTCTGCTCTCCTGAAAAAAGCATCATGCCTTTCTCCCTTGTTTTTCCTGCCTGGGGTCTGGAACCAAGAGGATGTAGACCTTTTTCACTCGCTGAGAATGGTGGGGCAGAAAGACTGAAGGAACTCGGGCCTCTGATTACACTATGAAGCCACCGTATTCATCCTGGACTACCCACCCATTCCAAATTTTTCATTTATTGAGAAAAACAAACCTATGGGAGGGCCACTGTCACAAACAGCTAAATGATACCGAGAGACAAATGTATGCTCTGCCAAGAAGACTTACCTGAAAGGTAACAGGATGAATCCCATCTCATTAAAGAGACTTGTCATTTCACAGGCAAATCGCAGTTAATCATATATTCCTTATTTTCCTAATCACAACACACAAAGACACACATACACACACAATTACAGGCAAATTGCAGTTAATCATATATTCCTTATTTTCTACACACACACACACACAATTACAGGCAAATCGCAGTTAATCATATATTCCTTATTTTCTACACACACACACACACAATGTGGCAGAAGGAGAAACATTCAGAACTAGGGCAGCAACTGAGAAAAGTCCAAACAAGATGCACCTGCAAAGGCATATAGAGCCTTGGGGGTCAGGCTACCAGCAGGGGGCAGTGGTGCTACCGTCCAGCCAAGGGAAAATGAGCTCTAAAGCTCTCTTGCATTACTTGCAGGCTCCTTGTTTTTTTAATGCATTTAAGGTAAACAACAGCCTACAAGAAAGAAATAATGATGTTCAGAAAATAGAACAAAACAAAAACCAGGTACAGATTTCACTGACTGTAATGGGAAGAAAGGGAGAGTTGCCCGAACAGTGACAGATTTCAAACTGATTCTGGCCCTCAAATTTACTTGGGTCAGCTTCAAGTCCAGAACTTGGCAAACCCTTAAACCATGTCTTTACGATCACATGAAAACTGAATGGCTGGTACAAAGAACTAAATATAATGCTGATTTCTCTCTTGACCCTTATACTACGACTTTTTCAAATCATTAGCTCTATTGCATTTAAAAAGTACATTTCCTCTTAAGACTTTAGAATATTTGTTCATCAGTGAAAATCTGCACGGAGAGGTTTTAAAAAAAATTACTTATAGTCCCACCTGAACCCAACCACCTTTAGCATGCTGGTATAGTTTCCCAGCCCATTATGTATCCACAAGTATTTAATTTCGAGCCCAGCAATCTCGCATTTCTCCTGGCACTCTGGAAGTCTGCATCCACAGGCCACACACTCATGCAGAAGAGGAATCAGGGGCTCTCTGTGCAGTATGAACTAGGAAGCAGTGGGAGGCTGCCCTCTCTCAGCAATCTCTGCAGGCTTACTTGGGAATCTGAAATTTCCAGCTTCAGACTTATTCCTTGGGAAGAGGTACCATCCCCTCTTAAGATGTAAACATCTTTGGGAAACTGCACAGACATCTACCCACTGTGTTCTATTTCTACTGTGTGATTCACAAACCAAAGTCCTCAGCACTTCTGTTTCCCAGGACCTGGCCTGATGTCTAGGGCTGAATAAATGCGTCACTGAGTTAGTCAGGAGCTGGCTAAGGACAGGAGAGAGGAACTGATAGCATGGGGATAAGGTGCTTTGGGCAGCAAAGGACCGGAGTCAGGAGAGTACGCAAAAGACACCTGGCTCACTGTATTTGGGACTGATGCTGTACAGAAGTGCCCACCCCACCTGTTTCAAGGGTGCCACTTATGCTCACTCCCACTCTAAGTGGTCACACTTTTTGTTCCCTTGGTCTGGAACATTCTCTCTTCTGATCTCATATTTAAGATCCTTCCCCTCATTCAGGTGTCTGCTCAGATATCACCTTTTTTTAAAAAATTAAGGTATCATTGATATACAATCTTATGAAGGTTTCCCATAAGCAACACTGTGGTTTCAACATTCACGCATATTATCAAGAACCACCCCGACCCCACTGCAGTCACTTGTCTATCAGTGTAGTAAAATGCTACAGAGTTATTACTTGTCTTTGTGCTATACTGCCTTCCCTATGAGATGTCACCTTCTTTTAAAGAAGCCTTCCTAGACCACTGTCTAAATCAAGGCATACAAACTCTATCATCCTTATCCCCTTTACCCTGTGTTATTTCTGTGTAACAAGTATTGCCATCTGTGACTGGCAATCTGTAATCTTATTTACTGCGCCCCTAACCTAATCTTAAGAGATGAAAGCACAAACTATAGGTCTAGCTCACTGCTATGTTCCAGCCCTTTAAGTAGTGCCTGACACAAGCCTGGGGTCCAATATTCACCGCACAACCAGACCACGTAACAGAGCACTCACAAAGTCTTACTTCTGTCCAACAAAGAAAAGTCAACCCATCAGCCTAGTCCTCCAAGGTGCAGGCACATATCCTGTCAACAAAGAGACAGTGGTAGCCGAGAAGTGGCAAAGGGGACCAGCAGCTCTTTCCTGAAAAGTGTGTCAGGCCCCTGGAGTCCCACTTCCAGTGATTGTGGCTCTGCTCCTCAGGCTGGACTCCCTCCTCCCTTCCAAACTGCCCTGGCCAGGCAGCAGCTGCATCGCCCTGTGGCTGTGCCCTCTGCCAGCACACCTGATCACACGCATCTGAATCCGCCCTACGGGGACCTTATCAACAGGAGAGCAGGCACCTTGCAGCACCATTACCGTGAGCCCTGCTCAACTCAAAGGAACTCCTGCCTCAGAGAGCAAAAAGCTCCCCAGAGAGGAGTCAGGGGTGTCATGGAGCAATGGGACAGCAAGGAGCCTGCGAGGGGAGGCGTGGCTTCCTGTTCTGCCTGGGGGTGGCGGGGGGGTGGGGAGGGATGGCTTCTTTCAAGGCTCTGAGGGGGCCAGCCTAGAATCGGTCAGAAACCACCGTGGCCCTGCCACTGCTTTGCCATGCTGCCTGACTGCAGATAGCCACGGGCTCCATCAGCTCTCTCCAGGCTGCTTGCAACCGGGCGGGACACTCACACTTTCTACCATCTGCACTCGGCCCTCTGGAGTGATGCCAAAAGTCCTCTAGGGCAGAGGGAAAGTTCCTAATGAGATTCTCTTTTCTGTGGTCTTGATGTTTGTATGGGGCAGTACGCACCTCAATCCATTCACAGATCAATGTTCTGGGCCAAGCCTGTCTTTCAAAGGAAATAGTCACCTTCTTTCAGAATAGGAATTATGATTCTTCAATAACTTACAAGAACTACAGATGACTAAAAGCTTCCACTCATAAAAACTATTAAAGTATGTGCATGCCTGTGGATGACTGCGTGTAAGTCAACATGACCTAACTAGCAATGTCAGCACCAGAGAACAGTCTAGTTAGGTCTTTTACTCCATAGGAATGCATTTCACCAATTCCACAGCTGATTCAGAGCAGTCCTGTCACCACATGATGGACTCAAAGACCCAGACTCACTCTTCTACATCTTACGGACAGCACGTGGGTTCAAGGGCAATGCCAGAGAGAGGTGTGTGGTGAGCGCATCATTCTGCGGCAGCCTCCGGCCCTTGTGCTCTGCTCCCCATGCCAACCAAGCAGAGCCTTGCTCATCTCTGGGGGGACTCAGAACTTAGGCTTTCCTTTCTCTACCATGTCTTCTTTACAGCCCACCAATACCACTCCCCAGCAAGCACTGATCTCATCCCCTGCCCTGTGATTGTACTATTCTTCCCAATGCTTTCACTTCTACTCAATCTGGTCAGACATTTCCAAAATAAAGGACAGTTCCCTCTATGGTATAAAACTTTAAATAAAAACCAAAAAAGCAGAAACCAGTAGACAGAATAAGAGAAGCAGTAGCCAGCCTGGAAGACTACAAGTTGGGAACTTCTGACTCTAACTTGGACCCGGGGCTGCCATTATCACTGATGCCGTCACTTGTTTACCTTCTGCTACATTCTTGGTACAAGTTTCTGCCCTGTGGCTCCCATAATGCTGTGTTTCTTCATTTGGGTTGAGCGTTAGAGAAGTTCAGAAACGGACTCAGCATACTAAAAATCTCACACTATCCAATTTCAGCTTGGACTTCACTGCTATTCCTTTATTCATCTCTCGCCAGTTCCCCAGCAGGGGACATTATAAACAGCTATTCCAAAGCTTGACCCGAACTCCGGACAGCCCCACCCACACCCCCTGGCTGCTGCACATAAACACCAATCACCTCTGGTGACTTCACCATCTCCCTCAGGCTTGAACACTCTCATTCCCGCTTCTTCCATTCCTTAGCATTACACCTATTTAACTGGTGATGGCTAGACTTCGCCTAGATGAAGAACCGTGATTCCCAAATCTTTGCCTTCGCCAGGACCTGTCTCCAAATGCCATGCCCATGCTTCCAATCTCCCTCCTGGAAATTCCTTCAGTCATGCCCAGCTAACATGGCCTCAAAATGGACACCCACTTTGGTTTCCTACTGCTATGTTATCAAGCCTCACAGACAGGTGAGCCCTGCAAAGGAACACAAACTGAAACAGCTGATAGGGAAATCATCTGTATCAGGACTGGGAAACTTCTGTAATAGTAAATATTTTAGACATTCTGGCCCGAGGTCTCTGTTGCGATACTCAGCTCTGCCACTGTAATATGAACGCAAGCCTAAATAATATGCACACAAATGGGTGTGGCTGCATTCCAATAAAACTACTTAAAACCCATTAGCCCATGGCAATAATTCCCACCCTGATCTATACCACTGTCCTCATTAGGTTCTTGCTAGTTATCTGATGAAGTATTAGTTTTTGTTTATGTTAGTGTTGAGTATTTTGCTCCTTTAAAAATTGGTTATTCACTTTACCTGGCAACTCATCTTTGATCCAAATATCCTTTTACCCATAGAAAGGCCGGCTGGTGAGCTGGTCACATCCACTGATTTGCTCTGAAGGTGGATGTTGAACATAGTGCCACACAATTTGTTTTACAATGATTTTTTTCCCCTGAGTTTTAGCCAATCACCACCAATATAAAGCACTGCTTTTTCAACCAGTAGACTGCTTTTCCCAGATAAATTTTATTTGGAAACTCCTTAAATGAAAAGGCAAAGCAGAATGACTATGTGAAGTGGTGGGTAGGGAAGTCCAGATACTCATCAGTTTAGCTACTCTTCTCTGTATCCCATCCCTGCAGGATCCCCTAGGGTACCTTTCCTGTTTTGTGAAATAGCAGCCTTCAAACTTCTTTCATCAATCACCTGTATCGTGAGAAAAGCTTCAAACCTCCCACTACACACTTACACTCTTAGTATTAGCAAATATCCCAAGACACAATAAATATACATTTAGGATGAAGTTCATCCTTAATGATAATGGATGTAAATATAGTCTTCTTGACAAGTCAGAATCTTTTTGGGCTGATTTATTGTCCAATCTGGCTAGAATGCCACTGTTTTCATTCAGAAACAGCACTGATAAAGAATTCTGACCCAGGAGAAATATTAGCTCTGCCATTTTCTTGTTGTTTATACTTATTTTAAAAAATGTATCTTCAATCTTTGCAATAAAAATTATTTCATCCATTATTTAGTTTGTTTAAAATGAGAAAATATAATCCACAAAACCACCTACATGGGCACATAGAGCCCACCTGCTGCATTAAGCAGAGAGAAAATGAACTAGGAAGTGTGCTTCTGTCACTCTGGCCACACCATGGAACTTCCCCACCCCTCTGGGTCATCCATGCCATTGACTATATATGACATGTGCCCATCTAACCAACAAACCCATGAAAATGCCAGAATCATTTATGTTCCAAGAATTAGCGAATTAGTCAAGCTTAGTATCTTTCTTTATGTCTGATGATAATGACAAATAGTAGCTCTATTCTGTATTTAGAGGTTACTACTGTGAAATACCATTTGGTTTAAAGCAAAAAGAAAGAACCACTCTCTGATTAGTGGGAAGAGTTGACATTTACTCTTCATTTGGTTTTACCCCCTGCCCTGGGCCCTAAGCCTGCCATTCGGCTGATACCATAACATGAAGCGTGGCAGACACTCCACAGCCAAGCTAGGCAGGCCCTGTCATGATGTTCCTGGATTCAGGGGCAGCTAAGGCAAACAGCAATCATCCTAATGGTTACCTGCAAGTCATTTTGTGGGTTCCAGTCTGAATCAAATATGATGCAGGTATCGGCAGCTGTGAGATTGATCCCCAGGCCTCCCGCTCTGGTGCACAGAAGAAAGACAAAGCGGTCTGAGTCTGGCTTACAGAACCGGTCGATGGCTGCCTGGCGCAGGTTTCCCCGTACTCGCCCATCAATTCGCTCATAGGTGTATCTGGGGGGACCCAAATGAACGAAAGCCCAGGCGTTAATCATGACTTTAGTGGAGAACAGCAAATAGCGCAGGAAGCTCTTGACCGAAGGCCTTAAATCCCTCACTTCTAAATTTGGACCAAATGCCAGCAGTCTAGAAGGAACACCCCTCCACCCCACATATGCAGCAGGGCAGACACCTAGAACTGCACTGCAAAATGTAGCCCTCCAACCCCAAACAAACAAAAACCAAACCAAAACAAAAAAAGCCAGCCACAAACTAAGGGCAACTAGAGGAAATGTAAACATAAAATATCATCCCCACTGCCCAAACAACTCACTCTCCAGTATTTCCCAGTTTTGACTTGCACTGAATCTAATTATAAGAGCAGGAAGAGCAAATAAAAGGCTCAAAGTTGAAGCACTATCGAAGTACTGCTCACAACAAGGAATCAGAGTTCAAATCAGTTTCCAGCTGCTTTCGGGTAAAGTGAAAACGGTAGTAAGAAGACTATACTGACAGGCAGTCCTTTTATGTCTGGGCTGGTCACTTTCTAGCCTAACGGTTCCTCAGAGCTTTAGAGGTACACAGCAGAACTTGAAGTTCATAGCTGGGACCAATGTCTTCTGGGCAGTACACCGCCAAGTAGAAAAATCAGAGGAAGTCTTTGAGCTATGTCTGGGGAGAGACAAAAACCGAAGACTTTTCAGAGGAAAAGAAAGTGTGCAAGTATAGCTGCACACCATTAAGAAGGCATACACCTATGTGGCAAGTTAAGAAACAAGGGTGGAGAACAGGACAGAGGAGACGGCTCCATGAACATGAAAAGGAAAGAGAGTAAGAAACAAAACTGCTGTGGGAACACATTGCTATCTGTCCCTGAACTTAGAAAACCCAGAAGGTACTTCTCTGATGAAAATCATGTCACTAACACAGAACTAAAACTTAGTAGCAACGTGGACAGCTGCTAAGAGGCTTGTTTTTAAGGACCACGTCATCCTTAAGACATCGCAACAGCCAAGAAAATGAATCCTGATAAAAAATATTACCTGCAGTCCAGAATTTGAGAAATCAGAGCCCTAGAAATTCAGATAAACAATCAGTAAGAAACTAAGGACAGTCTAGGGGTAGACAGCTCTGTGTGGGGATGGCTCTAGAAAACTAGATCTGGCAATACAATCCTGACTTCCTCAAGGGAAGGAAATGCCACGTAAAGAAACCACCCAAGGAAAGAAATGTAGAAAAACCAGACCAACTTAGACTTATAGGGACATATACAAGCAAAGAACCATGCCCCAAAATTGTGCCTTCCTTTTACAAAGCTACAGCGCATCTATACCTGGCACTAAAGGTCTAAGTTTTTCCTTCCTTCTTTTTTAATATAATAAAGTTAAGAATAATATAAGGGACTAGAGTAGCAAATAAAATCAATGGTGGTGACAGGACTGTCATAAAGGCAGCCTAAGAAGATCTTGAGTCGTGAGATAAAAGCTAAGGGGTGTATGTCTGAGTGCTCTAAAACCATAAAGCAATTAGATGTGACTGTCATTCATAACAGCAATGGCAAAAATATTAGCAGCAAGTCCCTAGGTGTCAAGTTCTGTGACAGGTGCTGTGATACATGCGTTATATGCATCATCACATTTACTTCTCACAATCACTCTATGGGGTAGTTTATTATTATCACCCATATTTTACACCTAAGGAAACATCAAAAACAAGAACAAAAAAGCTCCACTACACAAAATAACCTGTTCAGTCACCTAGCAGTTAAGTGGGTTGAACTCAGATCCAATTGACTCAAAGTCTACATTCTTAACCAGTAAGAATACATTCTTAACCAGTAAGCCTTCATATTGCACCCTACATTTCAATGCAGTAGGACAGAAAGATTTCCTTGAAAACTTAAATAAGAGCCACTGGTAAATTTAAGAAACCTGTAACTCTAGTAGAAGGTCAAAGAAGAAACTACAGGTATGAAAATCACTTTGATAAACCAGTGCACTGAGGATATGTACTGGGCTACTTATAGAAGTTTGGCCATATATGTGACACAGTGAAAGAAGCAAAGGATTTGAAGTCAGAAGACAGGGTTGAGATTGAGATTTAGCTAAACAATAGCTGCTACTGCCCCCACCGTCACACATGTGAACAACTAGTGCTGCAGGCACAGAGGAATTAATGTTCTTTGTAAGACACCCGGAGCCATCAGAAAGGATCCATGTGCCCATGCCTCTAAGCAAGGCAGGGAATTACATAGCCTTAAGGAGGAGAAGAAATCAATAAAAAGTGATGATACTGCTTGGCCATCACCTAGGGAAAAAATTCCCATAAAATCAGTGTTTTGCCAGTAATGGTGTTAACAACAGTCTGAGAAATTGTGCAGGATGACCAGAACATTAATTCTCATTTCCATCACTTGTTCAGTTTTGAGGGAGTGCTCTCACAGAATGCAAAACTAAAACAAAAATCTATCCAATTATTTCAGCTCTTTTAAACTGCTCCTCATCCTCCCTTGCTTCTGAGCGGGACCCTCTGGCTATGCCCTCACCCCTGTATGAGAGTATGGCATGAAATTAAACAGGAACAAAACCAAATTGACAGCTGGAGAGGCAATGAGGCTCAAGAACAAAGAAAATCTTGAGGGCTAGTAAGCCTGAATGAAGAAATCAGGCATCATAAAATTTTCCACACCAAACATCATTTGCAGCAATTAACCCTCTGCATCAACTATATTTTAAACAGAATCCCTAGGAGTTGATGTGGCTCATCAAACTGTAATTCTGAGTCACTGTCAAATATCAACGACAAGCAGGTGGCACTCTGGAAAAATGAGTGCTTTGTTTGGGAAGAGGGAGGGGTGGAGTGACACGTTTTTGGCACAACAGGAAATGCTGACTTCAGATGGCCTAAAGGCAAATGAACAACTTGTCTTGTCTCCCAGCAATAACCAGCTGGAAAACATAGAGGGTGGAAAAAAAATCCTATTCTCAATAGCCATGAACATATAAAATACTTAGGATTAAATTCAATATGCAATATGCAGGACCCTAGAAGTCTATTGTGTGTTCACCGCGTCCCTCGCACTTACAGAGGTTCTGGCACAAGGCAGGCACTTTACAAATATTTGTTGGGACCAATGGTGTAATATAAAAGACCTGAGTAAGGGCAGTGAATATTAGGTTCTTCAATTTAGCAGAGATGTCAATCCTATCCTACTAAATGTGCCAATCAAAATCCTGACAGATGTATGTATATGCAGATAAATACAGAAATGGGAAAGTATATGTGTATAATTCACACATATATCATTTTTTTGTAGTCAGGGACAGATTCAGAAAGAAAATTATGAAGTTCATCTGCAACAATATATAAGCGAAGGAAAAGAAATATTCATTAGAAGAATAAGCAAGGTTAGACACACCCCTGGCATATATATCTTGGAACATTTTATCGAAAATGTTTCATATGCATGAGGGAAAAGATGGGCTATTTAATAAATAGTAAATTAGGTATATTTGGAAATAAATTGGATCCCATTATGTGCCATTTACCTAAATTACAGAACTGAAGACTAAAATGTTAAAAAAAATCAATGAAATCCAGTTAAAAATGATGAATTTACATGCAGATTTAATTCCTTTATCTTCCCTAACCTCTAGTAAAATGATAGTGAAAGGATTTTTAAAAAATGCTTAATAATGCTCTCCCCCAAATAAACCCACAAACAGAAAAGGAGAAGTCATTACAAAATCCTGGAAGCTGGAAAACAGGCCAAGTGGTATTTGATTTGAAGAATGCAGAATTCTAGATGAGAATAGCCTCACCAATAATGCAGAATATCCAAAGGATTCAGGCACTATTGCAACCAGGTATCTCTGAAAATGGGCATATAAAGAAATTAAAAACAGGGCAGCTGGTTGAATATGCTGAAGTATCAGTTAGTTAACAGATCACCCACATCCCAGCAGATCCGTATCCCTCTCTACCCCTTTAGAGAGGTATCAGTTAAAGACAGAGGTGCTACACTAAAAAAAGGAAGAGAGGCAGGGATACTGAGACCTCCCTACAGCTCTCCAGTCTACCCCAACAATCAGCTCCCAGACAATCACATTCCTACCCTAGGTTCCCAGATAACCTACATTCTTCTGGGCAGGAGAGAGGAAGAGAAACAGCCAAAAATACTGACACTGGAGGTTACCCAATGAAATGGCCCAGCTATATGGACAGTGTCCACACATGGTAAGTGAAGCCCAGAGGCAAGTCTTGCCATATACCCAGAGCATCTAGTCACCTTGATGGTGCCACATCTGACAGCTCAGACCAGACATGGAAGACAGCCTCTGACCCAAAACAAAGGCTCTGCTTCTGGTGTGGAGGGGCAAGGCCTTAACACACCCAACCCTCCAGCAAACCACCACCACAGAATCTGGACAAAACATGAAGCAACAAAAACTAAGTGAATGGAACAATGTCTCTGAAGGTGCTCCAGAGTTAAGGAGAGCAGGCAGATTTCAGAGAGGAGCAGAAACTTGTGCTTTTGGCCAGAGGGGAAGCTGCAGTTATGGCGGAGGAGGTACAGGCCGGCTACAAGTTTGATAAAAAGTCGCTGTGTTTCTGACCAGAGGCACCAGGAGAAGGAGTCTGGGGCAACCAGGACTCCAGAGGGTGAGAGGGAATCTTCAGAAAATAGAGAGACAGAGTGGCAAATCCCAAACTCTGGGTACAAACTCTATGCAAGTCTCCAGTTGACCTCTGACTCTCATGCAGAAAGAAGGCTAAAAGCAGTCTGCAGAGACTGGAGTGCTGCCTATGAGATGCATTGCCAGAAGGTGCATTTGGAGTCTCACCTAGTTAAATGCTTCAAACAAAAACACCAGCATCTTCACAGCAATACAACAGAATCCTGAATCTCCACAACAAATTATTCACAATGTGTGGGGAAAAACCTAAAATTATGTAACATATAAAGAGGAAAATGACCCATTCTCAAGAGAAAAAGATAATCAACAGATGTCAAACCTAAAATGTTATAATTAACAACACTTTAAACAGCTATTATAATTACGCTCAATGAAGTAAAAGAATGTAAGCAATGAGTGAAAATACTGCACATCACAGCAGAGAAACATCACTATGAATCAAATGGAAATCTTAGAACTAAAATACAATCTCTAAAACAAAGCATTGGATGGGCTTAATTAAGTAAGCATCATGGAAAAGACACAGAAAAGAATCAGAGAAGTTGAAGACAGATTAAAAAATGTGTGGGGAAAAAAAAACAACAGAGCCTATGGGTCTGTGGCACAATATCAAAAGATGGAACACATATCTGATAACTGGAGTCTCACAAAGAAATAAAAGAATGGATCAAAAGGAAAAAAGAAATGGAAGAAATAGTGACCGAAAGCCTCCCAAATTTGATGAAAGATATACATTTACAGATTTAAGCAGCTTAGTGAACTCTGCTCAGGATGAACTCCACACATCACAGTCAAGCCGATGAAAATCAGAAATTAAAAGAAAATCTTATTAGTCAGGGTAAAATAACACATTACACACAGGGTAGCAGCAACTTAAAAGACTACAGACCTTCTCATCAGAAACCCCCAACAGGGCCAGAGCACAGTGGAAAATCACTTCAAAGTGCTTAAAAAAAAAAAAAAAGCCAGCCCAGAATTCAAAAGACAGAGAAATCAACGAAAGAAAGGAAAAAATTTGACTTACATAAAACAAGATACTGTAGGAAGGTTTTAAAAGATTTCTATCATGAATAATCTCAGAAAGACAAAAGCACATGTTACCATACCTGTGAAAGAATGGGATGAATACTCTGAAGACTGAACGATTACAAAAGAAAAAAATGTTCTAGGAAATTAAAAATTAATAATTATAAAATAAAAACCCAGGGGTTAAAGTTGGAAGATAAAGGTAAATGAACTCTATCAGAAGTTATAGCAAAATATAATGAGATGGAGAGAAGAGAAAAAAGAAAATTAGGTGATCAGTCTAGATGGTTGGACATATGAATAATGGGGGTTCCACAAAAAGAAAATAAAACAGAAAGAAAAGAAAAGATAAAACACAAGAAAATTCCCCAGAACTAAAGGAACTTAGTTCAGGTAAGAAAGACCTATATAGTATCCAGTTCAGTGGATCCCATACAAAAAAAAGTACATGGCATATTGGGAAGATGGGAGGATAGTAAATTGCATATGTAGTAATCACGAGGGACAGTAAAAGAAGATAAACACTCATCTTCCATAGTGAGAACAGATAACACCTAAAACTGAAAAAAAAAATCAAGAAATTATAACTACTAACATTTAGAGATTAGCTATAAATACCAAAGAATGAAGAGTTTAAAATAACTGTTTCCAGGGGTGGGAAAACTTGGTAGGGGTGGAAGATGTAAATTAGGATAATTAAAGTTTTCATAAGTCTAATAGAATAAAATCTGGCCCTTTAAATTATATGCACATGTAACTCTGATGAAAATAAAAGCTAAATTAAAAGGAGGAAAGTCATCATGATATTAACACCAGAAGAACCCTGCTGGATGCAGCTGGGGTAAAGAAACCATAAAAAAAATGAAAAGAAAATATTTTAGAATATTTATCTGATTGCATGGCTGAGAGGTAGGGAAAGCTTTTTAAGCATATTAATTTAAGCATTTAAGCTTAAATTTAAGCAAAAATAGCATTTACGTTTATTTAAAGCTGTTTAAAATTTGACCATTATAAAATTAAGAAATTAAAAAAAATGAATCCAATAAACAAAAACACATACCCATACACAAAAAGTGAAAAACAACACTGGGGGAGTATTTCTACCATATTGTTAAGTAAACAAATAATTCTTACAAATTAGTAAACAAAAAGGCAAAGAGCAAGAGAAAACA
The DNA here is from genome assembly GCF_040802235.1 of Manis javanica. Lineage (NCBI taxonomy): Eukaryota > Metazoa > Chordata > Mammalia > Pholidota > Manidae > Manis > Manis javanica. Next base: position 16,683,073 of record NC_133160.1, on the reverse strand, counting down.
GAGAAAAAACATGAATAATCAATTCACAAAAGAAGAAATATAAATAGCTAATATATATGAAAAATCTTCAGCCTCAATGATCACAGAAATAACTAATTAAAACACAAGACCATAATCTTGGTTTACTGAATTAGCTAAGATTAAGAGGCAGAAACAGTTTTGATCAGTATATAGGTGGAAAAAAGCATTCTTATAGAGTGTTGAAAGGCATGTAAATAAAAATACCTTTCTAGATGGTGTTTTGGAAATATGTATTAAGTGTTTTTTAAAATGTATATTGAAATTTATCCTAAGGAAATAACTAGAAACATTCACAATGACTGTAAAGGGATATTCATAGAGCTCCTTAAAATGCTGAAAAATTGGAAACAACCTTAAGACAGAATATCATACAGATCATCAAAATTACATTGTAGAAGAATAAAGCAAAAATTTCATGCTGTATTAAAAAGGTGAGTTACAAAGTAGAACACAGAATGATCCCAATTCAAACATATAAAGAACAAAACTAAACATACGTATACACATAGAAAAAAGACTGAAAAAATAAATGCCCAAGTGTGTATGGGGGCTCTGAGCAGGTGGTGGTGGTATATGTGGCCATATTTTTAAGAGAAACTATATTTCTTTAGTAATTTGGAAATAAAATGAGCAATAAATGTTAAGTAAAATTAGCATAAAAGAGATCTAAATAAAGACATCTGAACTTGGCAAAAGTCTGTTACTTACACTGTTACTCATTTTGACAGTTCTTTAACAAAACTGCAACCTAGTAGTTGCACATATTCTGAAGATTAAGATAATATAAGAAGCAAGTGTTCTGGCAATGGGTTCCTATTCTAGTGAATTTGTAAGATATGAAACTGTTTTACTAGTTCTGATTTATTCATTACAATTTCCTCAAAGGAAAAAAAATACAAGTTTCAAGGATTCTTTACATAAAAATCTCTACTATAGGGTTCTCTAGAAATTCTTTTGCCTGATCCAATTTTAGAGAATTATTTATGTAACATCAAATGTCAACAAATCCTGTAGTTAAATTTGTCATTTCCTTAAACACTTTCTATAAATTACATATTATATGGGCAAACAGAATCTTCAAGGTTAAGAATATTTAAGACAACTAAGATTTGCTATAGTTTTACTAAATGAAAACAAAGATTTCCTTAAACTTAGCAATGCCTCAGCTAATGGTTTCTATCATCTTGAGAAGTTTTTTATCATTAAGAGTAAATTTTTAAAAAATCCATTAATCACCATCAGATCACTGATGTTTCCCAGTGACTGGAAATGTATAGTTTATTATGTAACAAATGCAATGCCCACACAAAATTCAGATAACCCACATAACCTCATAGCTTTTTCACCTACATAAGTAATGGAATTTAGGTTCAAGGAATTCCAGAAATACAAACAAGAAAATAACTGGGATGCCATGGCTAGCATAATCATAAAACCTTAAAGGGTTTACTGAAAAAGGACATAAGATATGCCCCAATTCTTTTTCTGTGAGTGTCAGCTTATGTTCTTTTAGAAACTTGGTAATAGTGGTACTTTGCAGGATGTACTTCTCTCATCATTAAGCAGAAAAAAGCAAAAAAAAAAAAGTAAATACATTATTTTCTTAACCTTCTCTAATGCTATTTGAATTTCTTCCAACTAAAGAGAAAATAAAGAAACATGTAGAACCCTTTTTTTTTTAGCAAAGCAAGGGCTCCACATTATAAGCTATGAACTCAATTTACATAAGGTCGGGTATACCTGGTCTTAAAATTTATTTTAGCCAATCTGTAAGAGGAGATTCCATTTCTTCACTTTTGAATGGCTGATTGTCATTAAAGCATAAAGTCTGAATGGATCAAAAGGTAGCAAAGAAAAGGAACTGCCTGCAGTGTTTGAGGCACAACTTGGACATAAATCTCACCTTCTTTGGATGAGGTAATCTTCCAGGATATCCAGACAGCGCACCATCTGGGAGAAGATGAGTACTTTGTGGCCACCTGCAATCAGCTTAGGGAGCAGTTTATCAATCAGCACCAGCTTCCCTGCTGCCTGAATCATGGCCTGCAGCTGAAAGTCAGGGGCATCAGGGCTGTGAGTTTTTCGAAAATCCTCCAGAATTTTCTCCTCTGCCCCTGGAAAGGAATGGAACAAAACTATTCCTTGAACAAACTGTAAGGGTAAAACCTATTATCTGTTTTACAGATTCTAAAAATAATGAGGCCAACTATTAGATCTTGGTCCAACAGTCCAGGGAGGCAATGCTGTATGTGCATCCCTGGTCTGTGCCCTCAGCAGAGGGCTTCAGTGGCAGCAGGACCACCTGGCAGAGAACACAGGTGCCTTGCTTTCCCAGGGCATCGCACCAAGTACAGAAGGGACTGCAGATAACAAGTCCTCAGCCGACTCATGCAGGTTAAGAAACCTTCATGGTGAGTTGACAAAAGATCCCACAAATACTAGCTTTAAGCAAAACCAAACCACATGTTGATTAAAACATTTATCAGTAAGTTTTATTGTGAAAAAAAGAACGCTTCAACATCTCTACTTGGTAGTTAACTGTTAATTCATCTGCCCAGAGTCTTAATCTCATTACAGCATGATGACCTACTCAACCAAGTTACACAGTTCTCCATCCCAAAGTGGAAAGTGTGGGCTAGGCCACAAGTAAATAGAGGCGAGCAGACGTATGAGTGATATTCCATCTTCTGACATACGGGAGGTTCAAGCTGTGGCTCTGTGACTCACTGCTAGACTGCTTAAGGCAGACAGACCTATCAACCTCTCTGAACCCCAGTTTAATACTAACCTGTGAAAAGGGGAGAATTCACACACTCTGGCACTATGAGAACTCAATACAGAAGACCATGGGTTATCAACAGCTCTGGCAGAGGCTGGCAGCAGGTCCCAGGGCTCCCTGCTTCCCCACTCACCGTTGATCAGGTAAGGATGGTTACAGCACTTTCTCAGCTCCATCATAGTGTTGATGAGATTCGGCATGTTGTGCTGGTTTGCGCCCTTGGTCAAGAAGGAAAAGTTCTTCTCTAAGATGGCACGGTAGTACTTTTTCTGGATATTGGTCAACTCTACTTCAATGATCGTCTCTTGTTTGGGAGCAAGGTTTTTCTCCACATCATCTTTCAGCCGCCGAAGCATCATTGGTTTTAGGATAGACTGCAGTTTCTTTACCTGTCCAGAGAAAAGAGACCTGTTCACCTGGCCCAATCCCGATGAATGATTACTGGGGTGTTCCAACCTTCACTATAATCTGCGGAGCATCTAATCATAGTCCTGTGGCACTAAATGGAAGATCATGACAGATCCCTGAACATGGGGAGTTTATAACAGGACTAAAAGGAAAAAAGGGATCTGGTTTTAATTTGCAAGTAATTACTGAGAACCTTGGTGGCAACCTTACGAGATATAAAGGGAGAAAGATACAAAAAAACAGTATTTTCTCTAGGATGGAGAATAACCCCCCGCTCCCTTCCCCCAACAGGTACACTTGTGCAGCAATTATCTGAGGCATCTTTTAAGCCATGTTAGGAGGTACAGTGATATACTACCAAGGGAAGACTAAGATGCTGCAAGAAGAAAGGCAGAAGTAGAGGCAATCCGGGGATGGGCAAAATGAGTGAGGTGATCAAAGGTACAAACTTCTAGTTATAAAAAATAAGTCCTAGGTATGTAATGCATAGCATGCTGAGTATAGTTACTGATATTCTAGTATATATTTGAAAGTTGCTAAGAGACTAAGATCTTAAAAGTTCCCACCACAAGAAAAAGAAAACTTTTAACTATGTGTGGTGATGGATGCTAGCTAAACTTACAGTGATCATTTCATAATATATACATATATCAAATCATTATGCTGTATACCTCAAACTAATAAAATATTATGTCATTTTATCTCAATTAAAAAAAAAGAAGTAAAGGTAACCTGGAAATGGATTCTTCCCATACCTTCTGCATAACAACAGCTGCCAACAGGTTTGGGGGTGGCAGTGTGTAGAGTTAACGCTGTACTGACAGCTCCCATTCCATCAGGCACACTGTCACATCAGGGCCACTTTAAGCCTAATAGTATTCTTTGCAATGATTTTTCTGCTTGTCTCCTAACAGCCCAAGCCTGGATAACAGATCTCTGCTCACTCAACTGCACAGAAAGGTGACTTGCTCCCTCTCCCAAGGAGACAGAAACAGAAAAGGGACTCAAAGTCAAGGCACCTGAGTTAACACTGAGCTAATACATGGTCTCAATAAGATTAATCCTGGTGAGAACATAAAATTAAAGGAAAATCAAGAGCAAAAGACCAAATTTCAAGTCACAAAGGGCTGTTTGAAAAAATTTTTAAAGGGGTAGATTCTGCATGAGTAAGCTATGTGCTGAGGCAGTGCTTCCTGAAGAAATAAAGTGGTTAACCGGAAGTGGATTTAGGAGAGTTATTACTGGAGCAGGTTTTAAACAATTTACTTTAGAAACAGATACTTTCTAGAATTCTTATTTCCTGTGTTTTAAAATGTAGACATTTGGACATTTGATGCCACCAATTAACCCCAATCTTAAATCTTGGTTTTACCAACCATGGCACTTAGGAATCTAATCCCCCAAATGGATAAGGAATTACTATATAAGAGTCCAAAAAGAAAAGACACAGCTAGGTCATTGCTAAAGACAGGGACAAATGCCAATCGGCCACATGCTGGGTTCAGCTTTTGCCCTTCACTTGGTTCATACCTTGAATCATTTAGAGTATACTACATGCCAGACACTGTGCTGGTCAATACAACAAACACAAGTTTGGAGAAGATGTGGGCCTTGTCCTCAAGGAGGTCATTCTCTAGGAAGAAGAAAAAATGCATACCACAAAATAAGTGCAATGGGAGAAGAGGATGCATTTCTAAATGGTCCAAAAATGGAGAGAGTGTTGGAGCTGGGTTTTGCACGGTCAGTAGATACTACAAATGTAGAGAAGTGGAATTAAGTTTGAGTATTCATTGCTCTCAGTTTGACTTGCTGCCGAAGTAGAAACAGATTGGAACCACAGAGTGTACTCTTGACATCTGCTAGTGAAATTCCCAAACCTCCTCAGTCCCCACATTCTCAACCCCGATCCACTCTCCCACCATTGCTAGATTAATTTAGCAGAACTAATCATGTCATTCCTGCAATCAAAGCCTTGCACTGCTTCTCTAACACCTACCAAATTCTTTAACCTCTCTTTCAAGGTCTTCCCACAATATAACCCTAAACTGCTTTGGCCTCATACTCTACAATTCATATATTCTGTTTCCAGTTCAGCCAGATGGCTCCCTACAGCTGAATAAATTCAAGGGCTTATTATGCTGGGGATATTCCCCCTGTGCTGTTGAAACAATACATACTCTTCAAAGTCCATTTTCAAATGGTACTCTTTCCTGATTCCCAAAGAGATGTGTCCTTTCCCTCCTTTAAATTCCCAAATTCTGTACCTGTTCCTCTTAAGGCATTTAAATATATTTGGCATATTTTTGTCATCCATTGCAGAGATTTCTACCCACAGCAGACAGATATTTATTAATATTGGTTGTTTTGAATCAGCTTTGAGTCCAACAGACTATACTTAGGACTAGGTTTTTGAAAACTGAAGAAATTTAGTTGATTTGAACAAAACTAGACTTACTAGGTATGACTACCTTCTTCTCCAAACTATATACTACTGGTCTATTCTGTTTCACTCAAGAAGATGAGCCTGGGAACATGCTGCCGATTATGCAGGAGGAAAGAGGAAGGATGAGGGAAGCAGAAGAAAGCACCATGCTCCTGAGGCCAGAGCTATGAGCAAAACCACTGAACTTACAGTGAGGTCAGTGAGGGCAAGAGCCTGATATGCTAGCATAAGGTATTTTGGATGTTGATTCATTTTTCTTGTGGAGCAAGAAGGACTAATAATCAGCTTACCCTTCTCAACATAAACCAATTAGTTTCATTTCACCAGGAATCTGAGAACTTGCTGACTCCTGTCCCCACAGTGACTTGTTCTTCCCTTGCCAGTGAAGGCGACCATCACATTGTCTCCTCAATCCATCAGGCCCCCGTTTACCTGTTCCTCTGTTTTCAGATCTCCAAATTCCTCTAAGAAAGCAGTCTCTGAAGGAAACTGTGATGGCTCCAGGAAATTCAGCAAACTGAAGAGCTCCTCCACAGAGTTCTGCAAGGGCGTGCCTGTGAGAAGTACTTTGTGTTCCTGCACAAATTAACAGCACATAAGGAATAGGGTTTGAGCCACCAAACATGTCTGAGTGGGAAAATTAAGTCAGGGCATTCTGTGCTCAATATGGGGCGATTCTGTTTTGCTTTTGTGAAAAGATAAGGTGCGAACATTTCATGAGTGCAGTGAACAGACTGATAAGCTTTCCTTTCACATCACTGATTCCAGCAGCGATTTCATGCTAATCAAAGCAACCATTCATTCATTCATTCATTCAATCAATATTATTGAGTGCCGATCCACCACATTCTGGGCATTGTGCCAAGGCGGTAATGTTAAAAGGCTATCATCTTTGGTTCCAGATCATTCAAGGGCCTGGAAACAAGCCCAAAATACCTTACGTTTCCAGGTCACAGATTTCATGGTATTTATTCCCCTGGGTACCCACTTTGGGAATCAATCTGGGGCAAAGGTCAAATTGTTTACCCAGTTCTTAACAAAAACATTTGGTTCCTACACTATCCCAGCTATGGAGGGCAAAAAGAAGACCTTGAGTAAACAGACTGAGCAGAAGTGAGTGACATCCAGAATGGCTAAAAAATGCCTCCTCGTAGTGAATGGAAGGAACCTGTGTTTACGTGAGGAGCTGGCTAACTTAACTCTCACCAGGACCATGAGCTTTAGTCCCTCCAGAAGTTTGCAGTTCCTATTCTTCAATCTGTGGGCTTCATCGATGATCACACAGCTCCAGTGAATCTTCTTCAGCTCTGGGCAGTCTGCCAGGATCATCTCAAATGTGGTGATGACCACGTGGAACTTGAAGACTCCTGAAAGGGGATTTCCCTGAGGATGACACAACCCAACACAAAGCTTTAGGCCACAGCTACTGAGTCTGGAGGGGTTACCAGCTGGGTCAGAGGAAGCAGCGCCATAAATGCTGGCGCCCGTGTGAGAAGCCAGTAAGCACTGTTTTCCCTTATTTGAGAAAAGAGAGAATGTAACAATGAACCAACTATCTAGACAAGAGCCAGCCCACATTACATCAACGAAACAGAAGCAAGAAAACACAAGTTCTCAGAAGGGTGAGACAGATGAGCTCTACGGAAGGCAGGGCAAGGAAGCTTTTCAAGAAAGCAGATGAAGGTTGATTTACACATTCCTAGCCAGAAGTTGCTCTAAACCATGCACAGATTGAATACCCAAGGAAACCTTCTTTGCTACTTTTCAGATTTAATTAGCTTCACATTATAACTTGGATTCCAGCACAGACTCAAAGTAATGATCCTGATTCACCTGGGACAAGTGGTACCAGGAAGGACACACCTTTGTCTTGGTGCCATTTTAGTGCTGCCACCACATTTAAAGAGAGCAGAGCTGTGTGATGTTAGAGCCTATCTTAAATTTCTTCCTTGTATCTCCTGCTGTCTAGGAAACCCCTGGGGAGAGTATTGCTTAATTATAAAATTCAGTACCCAGGACAAGCATATAAGCATACAAAACAAAGTGATTATACTTAAAAAAAAAAAAAAAAACTTAAAAAAAATTGTTGTTTTAAAAAATTTGAATCCTTTATTTTTCCCTGTCAAATCTGTAAACGTCCTCTCCCAACTCCCTGGCTGGAAAGCCATCCTCTGTATACTAATTCTCCTCACTTTCTTCACTGAGCACATAACAATTCAGATAAAATGTGCAGGTAAAAGCAACTTCAAGAGCCAATCAAGAAGCCAGGCTTTCAGTGTCCTAAAAGGAGTCTCTGGCATATCTAGAGCAGAAAGCATACCCTACCACTGTGTTTTATCATAAATTAAAACTATTCGGGAAGAGAAAGAAATCTGCTTCAATAAACATAAAACTCTAGCAAGTAAATCAACACCCAAGATGCAGGGCATTAGAACTTCTGAAGACAAATGACAGCAGGGCTGTTGTAAAGTATAACACGAGACTGTCGCTGGGCCCTTGTGACTCACGTAAGGCCCACCTGTGCATCTCTGTACACCATTTCATACTGCTGGATCATCTGCCTGCTGATCTGGCTGCCGTGGTAGACAATGGCGTTCATCTCTGTCCAAGTCCGGAACTCCCGCTCCCAGTTAGTGATGGTGGACAGCGGGGCGATGATGAGGAAAGGGCCGTGGAGTCCCCTGAGGAAGATTTCTGAAAGGAATGTGATGGACTGGATGGTTTTCCCCAGGCCCATCTCATCAGCCAGAATACAGTTTTTTCTGCAGTGAGTAAGAAAGACATAACCCTCATCAATACAGGAAAGAGGCAGAGGCTGGTCACAACCAAAAAGAAGCTTCAGAAGCAACTCTGACCCACAAGGCCGTCAGTGATCACCTATTACATTTTCCAGAGAGGCACCTGCGGTGAGTTGCTGTTATTATTAGCCACACACTGCCTACTTCCAAACGACTTCCAGGAACTACAGCAACTTGTGAGAAAATACATGAAATAGTCTTGTTTAGGCACAAACTAAAAATACTGAAAATTAAAATAATAGTAAGACAATGAAAAAAAATATGCCTCAAACCTAAGCCAATCTCTATACCTGACAAACTTCATGCCAAGGCAAAAATAAAAAGGTAAGTTAAGTGATTCTATCATTTGTGTTACCAAAGGTCAAACTTTAATGCACATAATAATTCCCTATCGCAGTAAAAAATAAAAACATTGGTTTCTTTGGGTGATCCAGAATCACAGACGGCACAGAACTTGTGACACTTGGGGGTAGGGGACAGTCCCTCCCTACACAGACGGACAATCCAAGATCTGAAAAGGGCGAGTGAGCTGTGCTCTGGGCTGGGACGTGACCATGGCAGAGACCACCGCAGAACCCAGGTGTGCTTTCCATGACTACATGCTGCCTTTAAAACCCACATTAGGGGGATACATTCTCAATCTCAACCCATCTTGGTCAGATTTCATCTCTTTCGTCTAGACTTTGATAGGAACTAAAGCACGGAGTCCAAAACCGAGCAGTACAGTACTAGTCCAGAACATCCACAACTGACAACAAATAGCGGAGCTGGGCTAGGTAGCAGATTCAATCCCCTTTTGAGCCCCCCTTTTTTTTCTGAAGACTTATAGATAGGAAACAGCTTTTAGGGATCCTTTTAGTTTTTTTTCATCTTGGTTGAACCTAACCTTTGGACAAAAAAGAAAAAAAAAAGGCAAAGTCAATGATGTCAAACATCATTCCTTTTGGTTGGAGAAACACCTGATGTTAAGAATGAAGTCTTAGCAAGTAGTGACTCTGTGGCATCTTATTACGCTGATGGACGGTGACTGCAATGGCGTGTGGGGGGGACTTGATAATAAGGGTGAATGTTGTGACCATGATGTTGCTCATGTGAAACCTTCATAAGATTGCATATCAGTGATTCCTTAATTAAAAAAGAAAAAGAATGAAGTCTTAGGTATGCCTAATGCGTAAAGATCACCATGTGGCCCTTGCTGATCACTGCTGCTGTTGCTCTAAGCGGGCCAGGGCCACAATCTACCTCTCCACACAAACACTTGTTTTCACCCATGGAGACAGGACTGGTTCTGGCCCCTCACCTGTTATACCAGTTAAAAAGAAGCCAGTTCATTCCCTCCAGCTGGTACTCCCGGAGCTGATTACTGTTCTTGTACTCTCGAGACTTCTCGAGTTTCTGCCAAGAGTCTGAGGCAGGCCGCTCCTAGTGGAGGAAAGCAGAGAGCACAATATGTGGAGAATGACGTTTCAGGAGCATAACACAGAAGAGGACACAGGAGAGGAACAGGGAAGGTGGAAATTCTCAAAACACTGTCCTTCAGAACATGGAAGCCAAACACTGCAGTTTAGCCTCAAACTAAGCTACTATCTTCTGACTAAACTGCAGGCCCCGTATTTTCTAGATTTCACCAGATTAAACTAACAACTCCTCAATAAAATTTGCAAGTAATTAATGAAGAAAAGAAAACAGACCCACCGTGTAAGTGTTCTGTTGTTTTACTTAGACCCCTAGATGTTACTTCCATTTACATGTTAAACTACACTGGGTGCCTGTATTAGTCAGGTTTTTTGGTTTCTGTCAATGGCATTTCTTTTTGTTTTTTCTCTGTACTTGTGGTACCAGCTCAGGAGACATAGAGTGGGTCACATATTTTGTTGATTAGTCAGTACATAAGGCAAAAAGCCCACATAATCAAAACTGCAAATTCGTTAAACTCCTCATAAATATAATAGCAGCCTTATTACTTTACTTTTCCATAAAAGACACCAATTTCTAATCAATCATTCTCTACTGATATGCAATGCCAAATTTACAATAGCATTAAGTTCCAGTATATCCAGAGAGTTATATCTAGAGTTTTAATTCTGTTCTCTGGACTGTTACTGCAATAAAACCATCATTTTAATTATTACAAATTTATTACAAATTTATGTCTAGTGGATAACTATTTTTCAAAATGTCTTGGCTATTCTTTTACTTACTATTCTGTATAATTTTAGAATCAATATGTTAAGTTCTCTTAAAATCCCAGTGGAATTAATCTGGGGAAAATTTAAATCTTTAGGTGTTGAGTCTTCCCATCCAAAATTTTGTTTACTTACATTTTACATTACTTGGACATAGAGTTGGTTATTTTGCTTACAGACAAACTGAGCTCCTAAATCAACAGTTTAGGGTCTTAAAAGTAAAAATTCCTAGTTATGCCTAAAGTTACAAATGAGCATTTTGAGACTGTAGCCTCTCTAAATAGCAGTTTACTTTGGTAGTTCTACTTTGGGATAACTACAATAAAGTTTGCACCTGAAATATGTTATTAACTAATACTAAGCTATTTGCCTGTGAAATTTAATAAAACACCCCCAATTATATCACCAATATTTGGAGATAAGTGTAAACTGTCCATGGTCTTTCAGAAAAATACACATTACAACTTACCTACAAAATTACTATGGTTATAGTTAGGCTAAGCCTTTTAGAACAGGACATTGTTGAATATTATTACCAGCACATATGTGGAAGTGCTTTTGACAATAAAGAAAAAAATTTGTCAAAAAACTTATTTGAAGAAATAGCTTTAAAGCAAAGATATTCTTATATAAATTCTCCTGCTCTGTTTCATAAAGAAATGACATTCTTCTTCACCGACAGTAGCCATTCAGACTGGATCCTCAAAGTCCATGCAACTCATTCAATTGGACATTCTCCCCTTCAGTACTAGATACATGGGTAGACTTTCTGGAATGTTCCCCATCTCTAGACATATGTGGCTTCCTCTCAGGATTCTAGGTGTTGAAGGACAGAATTCCACTGTGGCGTTTTCTTTTGCTGCCTTAGCAGCGCTTCAAACATGGAGGCATCGCTCTCTAAGCCAGTTACTCCTCTGGATTCCCTCTCTCTGCCCAGTGCTGAAGGCTTCAGTCTAACATCGTCCACTGGACAGAAATTTCATCCAACTAAGCATAGATCTGAAGTCAGCCAGAAGATTCTGGTACCTAGTCAGCTTGGCTCCTAAGTGGTATGGACTACAGGGAACAACTTAGCCCAGGGTTCCATAATCTTCAGGCTACTTAGTTAAATTCAAAAGAAGAGAACTAATTCTTGGAGGCTCCAAGGTGGGTCCTTATCTAATTAAAAGACTGCTTCTCTCTTTGCACATTACTGACAGTCTTATTTCTAGCTTTCTCAAAATTCCCTATTTTACTTACAAGTAGACAATTTTTACCAAAAAACTTTTAGGTACAGACTGTCCTATTCATTGGACTGGTAAGGTCATCTCTAAACATCAAGCCCTGAATGAGATCCCTTAAAAAAAAAAAGAAAGTAAAGTGTTCCACAAAATAGAAGAAGAGGGAATACTCCCAAACTCATTCTATGAAGCCAACATCACCCTAATACCAAAACCAGGCAAAGACCCCACCAAAAAAGAAAATTACAGACCAATATCCCTGATGAACGTAGATGCAAAAATACTCAATAAAATATTAGCAAACAGAATTCAACAGTATATCAAAAGGATCATACACCATGACCAAGTGGGGTTCATCCCAGGGATGCAAGGATGGTACAACATTCGAAAATCCATCAACATCATCCACCACATCAACAAAAAGAAAGACAAAAACCACATGATCATCTCCATAGATGCTGAAAAAGCATTTGACAAAATTCAACATCCATTCATGATAAAAACTCTCAGCAAAATGGGAATAGAGGGCAAGTACCTCAACATAATAAAGGCCATATATGATAAACCCACAGCCAGCATTATACTGAACAGCGAGAAACTGAAAGCATTTCCACTGAGATCGGGAACCAGACAGGGATGCCTACTCTCCCCACTGTTATTTAACATAGTACTGGAGGTCCTAGCCACGGCAATCAGACAAAACAAAGAAATACAAGGAATCCAGATTGGTAAAGAAGAAGTTAAACTGTCACTATTTGCAGATGATATGATACTGTACATAAAAAACCCTAAAGACTCCACTCCAAAACTACTAGAACTGATATCGGAATACAGCAAAGTTGCAGGATACAAAATCAACACACAGAAATCTGTAGCTTTCCTATACACTAACAACGAATCAATAGAAAGAGAAATCAGGAAAACAATTCCATTCACCATTGCATCAAAAAGAATAAAATACCTAGGAATAAACCTAACCAAGGAAGTGAAAGACTTATACTCTGAAAACTACAAGTCACTCTTAAGAGAAATTAAAGGGGACACTAATAAATGGAAACTCATCCCATGCTCATGGCTAGGAAGAATTAATATCGTCAAAATGGCCATCCTGCCGAAAGCAATATACAAATTTGATGCAATCCCTCTCAAATTACCAGCAACATTCTTCAATGAATTGGAACAAATAATTCAAAAATTCATATGGAAACACCAAAGACCCCGAATAGCCAAAGCAATCCTGAAAAAGAAGAATAAAGTAGGGGGGATCTCACTCCCCAACTTCAAGCTCTACTACAAAGCCATAGTAATCAAGACAATTTGGTACTGGCACAAGAACAGAGCCACAGACCAGTGGAACAGATTAGAGACCCCAGAAATTAACCCAAACATATATGGTCAATTAATATTTGATAAAGGAGCCATGGACATACAATGGCAAAATGACAGTCTCTTCAACAGATGGTGCTGGCAAAACTGGACAGCTACATGTAGGAGAATGAAACTGGACCATTGTCTAACCCCATATACAAAGGTAAACTCAAAATGGATCAAAGACCTGAATGTAAGTCACGAAACCATTAAACTCTTGGAAAAAAACATAGGCAAAAACCTCTTAGACATAAACATGAGTGATCTCTTCTTGAACATATCTCCCCGGGCAAGGAAAACAACAGCAAAAATGAGCAAGTGGGACTACATTAAGCTGAAAAGCTTCTGTACAGCGAAAGACACCATCAATAGAACAAAAAGGAACCCTACAGTATGGGAGAATATATTTGAAAATGACAGATCTGATAAAGGCTTGACGTCCAGAATATATAAAGAGCTCACACGCCTCAACAAACAAAAAACAAATAACCCAATTAAAAAATGGGCAGAGGAACTGAACAGACAGTTCTCCAAAAAAGAAATACAGATGGCCAAGAGACACATGAAAAGATGCTCCACATCGCTAATTATCAGAGAAATGCAAATTAAAACTACAATGAGGTATCACCTCACACCAGTAAGGATAGCTGCCATCCAAAAGACAAAGAACAACAAATGTTGGCGAGGCTGTGGAGAAAGGGGAACCCTCCTACACTGCTGGTGGGAATGTAAATTAGTTCAACCATTGTGGAAAGCAGTATGGAGGTGCATCAAAATGCTCAAAACAGACCTACCATTTGACCCAGGAATTCCACTCCTAGGAATTTACCCTAAGAACGCAGCAATCAAGTTTGAGAAAGACAGATGCACTCCTATGTTTATCGCAGCACTATTTACAATAGCCAAGAATTGGAAGCAACCTAAATGTCCATCTGTAGATGAATGGATAAAGAAGATGTGGTACATATACACAATGGAATACTACTCAGCCATAAGAAGTGGAAAAATCCAACCATTTGCAGCAACATGGATGGAGCTGGAGAGTATTATGCTCAGTGAAATAAGCCAAGCGGAGAAAGAGAAATACCAAATGATTTCACTCATCTGAGGAGTATAGGAACAAAGGAAAAACTGAAGGAACAAAACAGCAGCAGAATTACAGAACCCAAAAATGGACTAACAGGTACCAAAGGGAAAGGAACTGGGGAGGATGGGTGGGCAGGGAGGGATAAGGGGGGGGAAGAAGAAGGGGGGTAATAAGATTAGCATGCATGGGGGGGAGGGAGAAAGGGGAGGGTGGGCTGCACAACACAGAGAGGACAAGTAGTGACTCTACAACATTTTGCTAAGCTGATGGACAGTAACCGTAATGTGGTTGTTAGGGGGGACCTGATATAGGGGAGAGCATAGTAAACATAGTATTCTTCAGGTAAGTGTAGATTAAAAATTTTTAAAAAAAAAAAAAGAAAGAAAGAAAGAAAAGGGGGATTACTCCTTAACAGGATAAAACTATTGGTAAATCAAAGATCAACGCATGCTTTAAATATCCTTAATGTTGATCACTTAAAGGGTGTCAGATGATCAGCTATGGAGGTACTCTTTTCTGATAATATTCCTTTCTCTTAATTAAAAAAAAAAAAAAAAAAGCAGTTACTGTGTGCTGACCTCCAATGAGTTCTGCACAGTGGTATAGAGGGCATGTCAAAGTGTGGGCAAAGGGTCTGTTTGTTTCTACGCAGAAGATCAAGGCCTAGCTTGGATACCCAGAAAATGAACTAAGATACGATATGAGGAGGAGCTTCCGGCATCAGCACTCTCTGGAGGACTCGTGCCGGGGGATGATCATCAAAAAGCCTCCACAGGGATCCGGACGATGCTGCGGTTGTGGCTGCATCCAGCCCACCATCTCCTGGACTTGCCATAAGAAGGAGGAGGGAGATGTCTAGGCTGGCATGTGCATACAGTGAGACAACGAATTTGACTGGATCTGTACTGTTGGAACTCAACCAGGAGTTGGGAGGGGTGCAAGTTGTAGCACCCCAAAATCTCATGACTATAGACTATCTATGGTTAAAAGAACATATGGGATGTGAACAGATCCCAGAAATGGGCTGCTTTAATTTGTCTGATGGTTCAAGTACAGTTGGAAAATATCCATCATATCATAGATAAATTTTCACAAATGCCTAGGGTGCCTAAATGGTTTTCTTGGCTTCACTGGAGATGGCTGGTAATTATAGATTTGCTTTGTTTATGTCACCGTATTCCTATTATGTCAATATGTGTGTGCAAATTAGTTAGTAGTTTAAAACCTATACATACTTAAGGTACTATACAAGAAGATATGTCAAAGAAATAATCAATCCTCCCAAGTTTCCTTCATATGCTACATCTATAGCTTTTCTTCTTCCTTCCTAATTACAAACTTTAAATAGAATTCGTGCCTCATATCGAATTTACCGAGTATCATAATTTCTCCAGGTGGTAAAGATACCTCGAGACAAGTGCTGGGCATAGAAGCCACAGGGCATAAATCTGCAAAGAAGTAAAAAGCTAACCTTTGCAAACAATATGGCTTCTCTCTCACTTACCAACTTTACATTTCCCTGTATGGCCCCGGAAGATGACTGGTTAGCCAGAGACGGGTAAGATTCCTCAAGGGAGGAACAACCTAAGACAGGCACAGTCGCAGGGGGGCCATCAGGTGAGAATTTGGGGATCAACAGAGGTGAGGCTCAGAACCTCACCCCCCCTGCTTTGAGAGAAATCTTCTGCATCCGTGGATGTCTTGCTGCCCTTGTCTAGCCTGGATTAATACTTAGTCCATAGGCACACACCTGATCATCTGATCATCTACATTTGCCTTCTTACAGCACTAAACTATGTTTTCTACCTTTATCTTGCATCTACCTACCACTTCAGCATTTTATTAAAAATAAAAATAATAATAATAATAGGAGAAATGTGGGATCAACATATAAATCAAGTACAAAAATCAAATGAATATTCATATTTGACCTGATGGTTTATAGGTCATATTGCATGATCAAAACCGAAAGTTTCTGTGATGACTGCCCTTGTACTGTTCA
The DNA here is from genome assembly GCF_040802235.1 of Manis javanica. Taxonomy (NCBI): domain Eukaryota; kingdom Metazoa; phylum Chordata; class Mammalia; order Pholidota; family Manidae; genus Manis; species Manis javanica. Next base: position 16,666,761 of record NC_133160.1, on the reverse strand, counting down.
CCATGTAAGAATTTATTCACTCTGTAAGAATTCGTTCACCATGTAAGAACTTGTTCGTTATGCTTCAGAAGATTGGAGACTGACGAGAATTAGGCTTGAGATGGATTAATGATTGTACATTGAGCATTGACCCCCCTATACTGAATTTTATTGTTGTTAACAACCATTTGATCAATAAATATGAGAGATGCCCTCTCAAAAAAAAAAAAAAAAAAAAAAAAACATTCAGATATGACAGAGATGTTGAAATGATCAGACTGGGAACTTAAAACAAGTATGATTACTATGTTATGGAATCTAATGGAAAATGCAGACAACATGCAAGAACAGATGGGTAGTGTGAAAAGTGAGGTGGAAGCTCTAAGAAAGGAACAGAAGGACATGTCAGACATAAACACACTGTTCATTGGCTTCTCAATAGTGTGGACTTAGCCAAAGAAAGAGTCATTGGGGGCAAAGACATGGCACTAGGAACTTTCCAAAATGAAAAGCAAAGATAAAAAAGGGTGGAAAATCAGTAGATGAATGGATAAAGAAGAGGTGGTACATATACACAATGGAATATTATTCAGCCATAAGCAGAAAACAAATCCTACCATTTGTAACAACATGGATGGATCTAGAGGGTATTATGCTAAGTGAAATAAGCCAGGTGGAGAAAGACAAGTATCAAATGATTTCACTCATCTGTGGAGTATAAGAACAAAGGAAAAACTGAAGGAACAGAACAGCAGCAGACTCAGAGCCCAAGAATGGACTAACAGTTACCAAAGGGAAAGGGACTGGGGAAGATCAGTAGGAAGGGAGGGACAAGGGGGGAAAATGGGCATTACGATTAGCACACACAAGGTAGGGGTGGGTATATGGGGAAGGCAGTATAACACAGAGAAGACAAGTAGTGATTCTAATGTTGTTTAAGCCGTTGTACATTAACCATACCAAAATAAAATAAATATTTAAAAAAAGGAAAAAAAAAAAAAAAAAAAAAAAAAAAAAAAAAAGAAAGTATTCAGGTAAAGTACCATTTGGAGCCGGCCCTTTACTAAACATTTAAAAAGCAGCTTTAATTATATTTTTAGCTACCACTCAAATAAAAAATTTTGAGTTAATATTCCAAAATGTACATTTTAAACGAGAGAACAAATGTATAAGAAACAAAAAGCTGTGTGAAATGATACCACCGCTCACTGAGAGATGAGGAGGGCAGCAGCCACAAAGAAGCAAGGGAAAGTGAAATTGCTTGAGTACACTTGAGAATTCCTGTTCTTGCCAAATACACGCAGTCAGAGGAAAGAAGTGGGACTCAGGCTGAGAGAGTGAGAATCGTGATTACTTCTAGATATAACTTACAATTAGCTACAGAACGAAATTCTCTCTGCTCTCTGCTCCCACACGTTTTTGTGTCTCTGCCTGTACCACACATTCCAGTCGGCCTGACACCAATCGTGTCCATGTACACACGACCCTTCCACCGGTCTGTGAACTCCTAGGGACAGGACCTGTCCTCCTTTCTTGTTACACTTCTCACAAGAGTCAAACCTACAGCAGATGCTTAATAAATACATGACTGGTAAACTGAACTGAAAACAGACAACGGTTGTAGGAGAGGATTGAAAGAGAAAGGCATTAATCAATCATGTAGACAAAACACCCTGTAACTATGTAGGTTTCTAATCACAGTTCTGCATCTCAAGATACCTCTATATACTTTCTATGCCAAACAAAAAACCGAAAACAAAACAAAACACTGTTTTTCCAAGTACTGACAGGGATCTAAGTTCAATGTTAAGGTCTTGTCTTCTGAGTCCTAACTTTCCAGTGATGTAAAAGCAACCAATAATAGTAATAAAGAACTGGATGAGAGTTTTTCATATGAAGGTGGCGACTCTGAATAGAAACTTATCATTCCAGTCTATACCCATAATCTTTAACAACTCGAATCCTCTTCAAGTGAGTCACATCCTAACCAGGATTTATCCCAATTCTACCTCCTTTTAATCGTTGACCCTCTGTTAAGGGTTGAGTTTACTCTCTATGGTTCTTGTCCCCACCGCCAACAAAGAGCTGAAAGGCAGAAACACAGAAGTGAAGCAGAGTGAAAGTTTTATCTGAATACACTCCCAGGAAGGAGCAGGCCAGAGTCTAGGTAGACAAAGACAGACTGCTTACTGTGAGGCTTCTTTTCATGGGGTTTTTGGCAGGGCAGAGGAGTCCTTGACTATCTTCGGCCTTGGAGGGCTGTTCTAACTGGTGAAATGGACACATGGGCTGAGCTGATGGTTACTGTGCTTTTCTTCTGATACTTTATCTGCAGACTGTTTGGACATTCCAAGTAACTCCCGTCCTTGAGACGTCAACTAATTAACTGTGAGTCTTTTCTGGCTCTCTGGTTTTATCTCATTAACTCTCTGACTCCCTTTCAGTGAGCTTTACTGGCTTTATTCTCCCTGCACCTGCTTAAGTCTACAACTACCTGTCAGGTACCCTGGGACATTTCTGAAGTTTGGTGATAATAGTCCAGAATCAGGAAAACAAACTGATTAAATAAAATTATATTGAAAACCTATCTTTTCTCTGTAAAGTCCCAGGGCTCTGTAGATTAGACAGTTCTACCCCTTAAGGATATTTCAGTTGAGTAAAGGTAAAGGATAAAAACAAAGAAAAAAGATCACTGATGGAGCAATAGGTAACAGGAAACAAGGAAGATACTGACAACTTACTGAACTTCTTTCCCATGCCAGGCATTTCTTACACCTTCTATCTTACTGACTCCATACAACAGCCACACACCAAGAAAATCTAAGCCCACATTTCAAGCTTCATGTTACAACAGATGCCAAACAGAGGTATGGATATATTACCATGTGCTTAATTTCAGGGAGAACTTGGAGAGATTCAAATTCTTTTACTTTTGCAGGATCCACATCTTCCTCAAGCTCCCACGTGCTCTCTTCGTAAGGCAGTGAGCACCACTTCACCAGGTAATGCGTCACTTCCTGTGGGAAATGGGAGAAACTTAAGTCCTTTCCACTGGATTAAAGGACTCAATCCTACTCTGCTCGGCCTCTGAAAACCCACCCTACAACACAACACATGAATGCCATGAAAAAAAAGACCATATGATAACAAAAGAAGCAAAATACACGGTAGGAAGAGAAAACACTAGGAGACTCTAAACAGCAAAATGCCCACCTCTCCAGTTTCTGCATCCTTGGTGTGGGCCACCTCCAAGATGCGATCGACTTCTACATAGTCTGGGTTGAACAAGTCTTCATCAGGCTAATGTAAGCAGAGGGGAAGAGTAAAGAAGTGGCTCCCTTCCCTCAGATCCAACATCCAAGTGTTTATCTTTAAGGAACCCTCTATTCTTGGCCCCACCAGAAAACACAAAATCAAAGGATTAGCTTGAGAATAAAAGTCCCTTTGCAGACATTTCTTCACTGTCCCCAAATCCTGCTCTCCATGACTAGGGTCAAAGGAACCAATGACACCAGGTAGGACTTTCCTCTTGGTCATGACAGTGACCAGCACAGGGATCCTCCTTTCTTACTGCCTTTTGCTCTTAAGATGACCCCTGGAAACTCAGAATTAGTTTTTTTTCTTAGTACCAGCAACAATTAGCTAATTGGAAGGTGGCATGAGCAGAGCTCCTGAGGTCCTGCTAACGTTGTATTTCCTCATCAAGGTGGTGGTTACTTAGGCGTGTTTATCTTGTAAAACTTCACTGAGTTGAACCCTTAGGATCTGTTTACCCTATGTACATGATGCTTCAAAGAAGGTGTACTTGCAAAACAATAGTAAGCAACATTTAGAAATATGTAAGGTATGTCTGGAATTACGCTAAGTGTTCTCATTTAAGTCTCAAAACTACTTTATGGAATAGGTGCAAGAATTATTTTACAGGTGAAGAAACTGACTCAGAGAGTTTAAATACGCAATGTGACTGAGGTCACAGACCTGTGTGAACTGGAACATTACCCAGGATTTTTACCCAGAAGCCCTCCTGCAGGGCTGCTAGAATGTTCTTACTGCCCCTTTGGCTTGAAGGCATTTTAAGGGCTATATGGTTTCATTTTCAAATAAATGCAGTAATACTTTTTACAGCATCCTTGGCAAGCCCACCCTCAGGTGGGTTCCATTACTCAGCTCCCATTACTGCGTGTTTAGGAATTTACTGCCCTCTAAGACCTGACCCACTGCCCCTGTCTGCTTTGTGGCAGCAGCATGATTTTTATCATTATTATTACTGAACTGTAGCCTTGTTGCCTTTCTGTAACTGGACTCACTGGTGTGAACCGCTTCCTCTGCAGTACCAGTGACTAAGCTGCTTCTCTCCGGTGCTGGCTCTTGAAACGATCTCCTCCCCATCTGGGTTAAATAATCCCAGGTGCTCAGTTCTTTGGCTGCCAAATTCCCCGACCCCTTAAAGATGCAAAGGGCTACCACTTCCGGAATAGGGACTAAGGGGCAGGCACCATGCTAAGCACTTCAGTGAACTCTGTCATTTAATCTTCACGGGTATTCTGTAGGTTGATAGTCCCAAGTTCTGCTTTATACAGATGAGGATACTGAGTCTGAAGGAGCTTATGCAAGTGGCCCAAGGCCACCCAGCTGTGTGTGTGTGTGGGGGGGGGGGGGTTTCCAGTGGGGGTGGGAGCCGAACTTCACCTTGATAGTTTGGCTCTGGAGCCCAGGCTCCTGGCACCATGGACTCCAGTTTCCACTTTTGCTGACAACCACTTGGCTATGCCTCTGCCTCTTTATCACAGCTACAGTCCTCCTGCAGTTGCCCTCATGTTCTGTAATGGCCCTCGTTGAATTCTGGTGCCCAGATGAGCATCAACTCTTAGGAGAGAACAGAGCAAGGCACAGTCGGGCCACCTAGCGGTGCGGTCTAGGACTGGTGCTACTTAGAAGCCACACCCTACTCTTGCTTAACAGTGAACTTGGAATTAAATTGGCAGTATCTTTTCTCCCTAGAACTGTTATCCATTTTTCCTACTCCAAAGTTGTGAAGATTTAAAAAATACAACTGTATAGCATGGCCTCTATCTATTGCCATTATATTTTGTTCTTCCTAGCCTGTCCAGGTGAACTTGAATTTTGAGTTTGTCATTTATTCTCCCAGTGCTGGATCTGTTTTCGGGAGTCAGGTTTTGGTTAGAAGGACTCCATCCCTGTGGAGTGTGGGAACTTGCAGCCACATGAGGCTGAGCCTCTTTCACATGTGCCCCGACTACCTCATAAAACAGCTGGAGATGATGGACACAAAGCTCTATTCAAAACTAAGTTATTAGCTCATAAGAGTTCTATTTATCCAAGTTATAACTAAATGAACAGGGTAAGACCCAGGCAGCAGACTGGGAACTACTCCCCACTATTACTCCTCAATTTCAGGATGTTCTCTAATCTTCTCAAAAGCCTTTTCTTCCCACAAGAGTAGGAACTTCTGTTACATTGTTTCTATACACTCCAATGCAGTTCTATACACTTCCACTCTGCTCTAACCAAGGAAAAATCACTCCCTTGGGAATAAATCAGAAAACAGAGACATTGGATTTTGTGGGCCATATTAGGCAATTGGACTCTATTCCAAGAAAATAGGAAGTGCTGAGAGGTCTGGAGCAGGAGGATGGCATGAAGTCAGCCCTCCTCCCTTACCTGGGGGCTGCCAAATAATTACCGAGGCCTGAACCCTGCGCCTAGCACCAGGGATAGAAATAGGAGAAAGTCATGGCTCCTGTCTGTCTCACAGGGCTTAAAATGGAAGAAACAGACATGTAAACAAGTCACTACAGGGCAAATACTTTTTAAAATAGAAGTGCGAATAAAATGTTCCAAGAACAGAGGAGAGTGTCCAAAGGGGTCTCAAGATGGTCTTTCCAATCCTAGTCATCCCCTCCCTTTCCCCAGTTCTCTATCAGAGAGCAATGCCATGGAAACGGGCTTTAAAACACAGAGAGGTAGGGCCAAACGGTAAGGCTAAAGAGGAAGGACCCCACACTGGGACAAGAATGCTTACTGGCATTTTCCTAAAATAATTTTTTGTTACTTGAGGGATAGGAACACAATGTGAATAATAAATCGGTTAACTATGTGTGGCGATTCACTGTAATTTGATGGTATCTGAGTGCATGCTTGAGGTCTAGTGCTTGTGATTACATTTTAAGAATTTTATTGCTTCTTTTCCTCAAAAGTTATCTGAATAAAATTGAAAAATTAAAAAAAAGAGAAAAATCACCACAATCCCATCAACCAGGGAAAATGCCACCACGGTCATGTATATTCAAAACATTTTCTCTGCATTACTATTATGCTTTTCTTGTTCACTCCCCAAAATGGAACCGTCCCACACTGTAAAGCCTGACATTTTCAACTAACAATATAGTTTATAACACAAAGCTTCTTTCTGTGTCATTAATAATTGTTCTCCAATATCATTTTTACTAGCTTCATAGATTTTCTACATTCTATGGGATGTATCATAATTTAACAAATGTCTATTAATTTAATATCTTCAATTATTCACCAATATAAATGACTGTTCATCATAGCTAAATCTTTGCACAAAGACTTGATGGTTTTCTTAAAATAAATTATAAAACTAGAATTGCTGGGGCAAAGGGTTTGCAAATTTTGAGACATTTCACGTCTGCTGCCACACCACTCTTCTGACAGGTCATATTAGGTTATGTTTCTACCCAGTGATGTATGCGTGTCTCTACCCTACACCATCACCAGCAATGGGTAATACTTCTTTTTAAAACCTTTAAATATTGTTAAGTAAAAGCTGGATGATTCCCATTTTAATCTGCATTTTTTTAACTACTAGAGAAATTGAGTACATTTTTTATATGGCTAATGATAAGCATTTCTTATCATTAAAACTATTCGTCTTGTGTGTAAACACAAACAGGAAGATTCCCATACTGGTATTACTGTATTACTTAATGTATGTATGTGTGCAAATATATAATTAAGAAATATGTATGTGCATATAATGTATATATGCATTTACTTTAAGATTTGTTTGGAGATATTTTCTAAGGTATAGACACTACAGATTTGCTTAATGTTCGAATCCATCAATTCTTCTTTATGCTATAATTGGCATACTTAGAAATTCCCAAGTCTATATAAATTTATTTATTTATCAATGTTTTTAGCTTTGTTTTTATTTTTTACATTCAAATTTTAAGTCTTTTTTGGAATTTCCCTTTTGTGGAGGAGAAGGAAGAGGGAATGAAAGAATTATGTGCACACTTCTCTTGCCCTCGCTATTTATAGGTATTCTTACCAAGACACACGTTTTTACAAGCTGTCAGTTTGTAATCAAGTTTGATCTTCACACCTTAGTAGATAATTTGTTTCCTTTGGCTAAAATCTGGACTAGTTTTACTGCAAATCAGCGCACACTTAGCAACAGATCTGCACAGGACTTCAACTTTAAGAGACGTAAACCCAGTAACTAATACTGCAAGAAAAGCAATGGTCAAATTAGTTAGTAAATATTGCTTCACCTCAGTAAAAATGTGCTTCATTTGGGCTTGTTTATTCCTAAATCGCTTGATCTTCTGTGCAATGCGAGGATCCTTTTCAAGCTCTTCCATTGTGGCCCATTTACAGTGTAAGTAGGAACTATCCAAAGACACATAAATTGTGAGACAAGAGTATAACTACCAAATCATTGAGCTGTAAAGTGTTTCAATAAATAGGGTGACCTAACACAGAAGCAGTGGAGTGGTTTGTTGTGAAAGTGGTGGAGCTTGGGGTTAGAACAGCCTTACCCTTAAGGGCAAAAGCAGAAAAAAAAAAACCCACCAAAAACAATGCAGCAATTTCAAGCCACTCTGCAGCTTCTACAGAAACCGGCTCAGAGCAGAGGGAGGGCAGGTGCAGGCAGGCTAACATTAGTACATGACAGCGAAAGTGGGCAGGTAGCAGAGAAAGAAGGAAAAATGCGAGAGGGAAAAAAAGTATAAGCTATAGGACAGTGGTTTTTCTACCCTGGATGCAAATGAGAATCGCATCGGGAGTTTTTTAAAAACACCAATCCTTGGGACCTACTCCCAGAGCCTGAGACAACTGGTCTTGAGTGGAACAAGGGCTTCAGTGGTTTTAAAAAGCTCTCCCAGGGACTCCGTGTGCAGCCAAAGTTGAGCACATTACTGCCTAAGGTGAACTTGAGTCAATTGAGACCTGCAGTCATGCCTTAGGGGCCATTCTTGGAAAATACAGCAGACAATGTGATCAGGGAAAGTAAATTTTACTCATATAAAATAAAAAAACAAATGATACATTAAACAGACGTACAAATTTCTATACTTAACGTAGAATAGCTCCAAGTCGAATGGGGGCTCTCCTGGGTGAACCTGTAACCAACAGCAAGCAGTTAACAGCCTAGATCCCCACACAGCACCCTATGTACCAAAAGAAAACAGTAAATTGACATTTCTGCCTGGTTTTAGTACAGGTTTCTCAAGGAAATTTTCATTTTCCCAGGTCTTTTTCTGACAGCTATTGGGTGGATTTCCTTATAGCTGAATACACAACTAGCTGTGAGGTAAAGAAATGACCCTACTGGTGTCCAGCCAACATTCAGGGTGGGCAGCCTTCAGCTGATAAACCCCAACTGGCGCAGGGCTCTGAGAGCAGGCAGGACCTGAGCCTGCTGTGAAAATGAAAACATGTCCCTCTGGCGTCCCCCCCCGACCATCCCCCTGGAACACCAGGGGTGTTCCCTCTGGAACTAAGGAAGTCTACTTTCATCAATACTTGAAGTAAAGATGAAACTACACCCTCATCAGTACCAATATACTCTTTCACTCCAGGAATGTTCTCTAAAGGAGCCCTGAGATATCTAAAGAAAAAAATCCCACATTGTTTTCATTAGGACTCCTTTTCCACCTCTTCTTCTTTCATCCCTCTGATGACTTCCAATGGACCCCAACAACCAAGGGATAAACACCTTTTCCTAGGATCTCTGTGGAGGGAAAAATCAGTTTGGACCATACCCAAATATTTAGGAATTGTATGTTCTAAAATCTCCTGTGGGGGTAAAAGTAAGTATTGGCCAGCCAGCTAGTGTTCTTGCTGACCTCTCATTCCAGCCAACAGTGACCATCCCAGGTTCTCTAGCCAAAACTCTCTTCACAGAGGATATAGCCTGTGCTAGAGACATGAGCCACTCACCTCTTGGACAGTCTTGGATGCCAGGATCTTCTCGATGATGTTAGCATCATCTTCTGGAGGCTCCTGGAGAAAGAGGTTAAAGAGAATGAAAACTACTGGCACCACAGAATTCAAGAATCCTGTAAGAAATACTACAACAGGTACTGCTTCATCCAAAAGTATCAGCCCACAGTCAGCAAAGATCGCAAACAGCCTCCTTCTGGGCACAACCCTCCCGCATGAGCTTCTGGGAAGTTACTGTGCTGTTCAGACTCTTTATTTCAGATCAGCCTTTAGCATCAATAAAATTGGTCTTAAGACTTCTCTTCTCTGCCAAAACTGCTTACATGTTGCCATGAAATTTTCAGAAAGGTGTGATATAAAGGAATTGGGGGTCTTAGAATCAAAACATCCCAATTCTAACACCTACTTGCTACTCAGGGCAAGTCAATTAACACCTCTTAGTTCCCAAGTTTATTTAAAAAGGAGTTAAAAATACGTATCTCACTGGGCTACTGGGAGGATAAAATGATATGTGAAAACATTTTTTGGACAGTAAGTACTCTGAAATGCAAGGTATAATTACTCTCTGCTAAATTGTACTATCTTTCCCCTCTGTACCTGGAAATGGCTTTCTGTTTTCGCTGATCACCCTTTGACTACAAATCCTGTTGAAAACAAGTTAATTTCTTCCTTCCTACCCTAGATACTCATCACCGTTTCTAGGTTCCTAATCTCCATTAAATATCTTTCTACAGAGTACTTGATTTTTAAAAAACCTGCATTAAAAATGACAAATTTAAAAAACAGTGCATTGATTCAGAACATTCTGGTGTTTACTGCTCTTTTCTTGGATTTTACTGAAGCAGTTTTATTTCAATGGCTTCACATGCACTACGTGACCTTCCTAGAGGTAGTATTTATGATAATAAGAGACTTAGAACAGTGTATGAAGAGAACACTCATCACAATAGCCTTCTCAAAAGCTACTTGGGTTCCTGAGCAGAACTTCCTAAAAGGATGACTTACTCTGCATGTCACTCTCCTCAGCCTACCCATTCTAGGGCACAACTGTCCCAAAGCCATATCATTTTAGAAAACATTTTCTAAAATCTTTAATCAAGCTTTTACCAGAAAAGTGATAGTTAAAAAAAAAAAGATGCCGAGGGCAGATGGTAGCAAGGAAGTATGGAAATCAGCAGGCGTTGACAGATGCTCCCAAAGGTTGCAAATATTTATTATGTTCCCTAGACACATGGCATTGTGCTAGGTGCCATGCTGAAGTTAATCTGAAATGACAAGAATCTTTTCCCACTGCTCAACAAGAAGACAAGTGACCACACAAGAGGCGAAAGGGGTGGAAATACAGAATAAGCTGCTGTTTTTGTTTAAATATTTGTTCTGCTTGACTTTTATGCACAAGTAAGGAATGGAGGAAGAGGCACTTTTTGTTTGTTGCCTAGCTTCTCCTGTTATAATATAAACTTTCTGAGGGCAGGGGGCTTTATTTGTTTTATTCACTGATGTAGCTACAAGCCTTGAAAAGGCCAGTCAACAGTCGGTGATCAATGATCCTTGAACACTGGGGTTTGGGGCACCAAACTCCTCCCCGCTGCCAGACTCAGAAATCCACATACAACTTCTGCCTCCACAACAACTTAACTATTGGCCTACTGTTGGCCTGAAGCCTTACCAGTAACATAAACTGTTGATTGACACATATCTTGAAGGTTTTTGCATTATATACTGTATTCTTACAATAAAAAAAGAGAAAACGTTTTTTTCAAATTGTTGTCAATCTCCAAAAACTTTTCCAATATATTTATTGGAAAAATCCGCATGTTAGTGGACTCACACAGTTCAAACCCGTGTTGCTCATGGGTCAACTCTAAGTATTTGTTGAATGCTAAATAATAAGGAAGAGGAAAAGAGAGAGAGAAGGAAATACATGAGGAAATAAAACACCAAACGCACTGGGGCCACAGACTGGAGACAGTTATTATTCTTAATCTATGTCACCTGATTAAAAAGTCTCTCCCTTCTCCACACACTCAGACCTATCTGAACCTGTCAGACGGCTAACAGCAGAGGGCCAAAGCTAGGGGGACTTCCTCTGAGGAATGAAGATCACTACGCCAGCCTTGCAGCCAAAAGATTCTGACAATAGCAAGTCAGCAGTGAGCAAGGAACGGGTGCAGGTTAAGGAAACTAGATTAATGAACCAACTTCCTACTTCATTTCCTTCCTACATTTCTTCCACATTATTTACTGAGTGCCTTTTATATTTATATTTACAGTCTTCATCACCAAGGGTCTACTGAACATACTAACATAATGTTTTAAAAGTTACTGAGGCATGAATATATAATGTGCAGAGATCTCAAGTGTACACCTGATGAATTTTCACATATGTGCATATACACTTGTATTAACTACTGCCCAGATCAAGTTATACAACATTTCCGACATTCTGGAAGACCCCTGTGTCCCACTGGGTCACAAGTAACCACCAATCAGACTTTACCACCATCAATTACAGTTTTGTCTATTATTAAATTTCATGTAAATGAAATCATACAGTATGTGGTTCATTCTTCTGTATTACTGTGTAGTATTTTGTTGCATAAATACTATATAAAATTTATCCATTCTACTGAGGAAAGTTAATATAAATCATATGTCTTTTAGTGTATAAATACACTCATTTATCTTGGATACATACATAGGAGCAAAATTGCTATATTATGAGGTAGGTTAAGTTTAGTTTTAATGGGCATTTTCAACATTTTTTCCAAAGTGACTATATCAATTTTTACACCTACCCACAATGTATGGGATTCCTAGCTGTCTTGATATTGCCAGTCTTTAAAATTTTAGCCATTCTGGTGGAGGTGTAGCATAAACTGAGGATGCTAAGCACCTTTCCATATGCTTACTGGACATGTGGGTATCCTCTTTGTGAAAGCTCCTATTCAAGTCATTTGCCTATTTTAAAAATTGTCCCTCTTCTGTTTTTCATTTTTAAGCGTTCTTTATATAGTTCTAAATAAAAGCCATCTGTCAGATATGTAGATTACAAACATTTCCTACCAATCTATGGTTTGCCTTTTCAATCTGTAAATGTAACTTTCCGTGAACCCAAGTTCCAATAGCCCACCTCATCAATCTTTTGTCTTATGGATTTCTGTGTCCTGTTTGAGGGGTCATTACTGCCACCACAGTCACTCATTAGGCCACAAAACTGCAAATTTCCTTGCAGCCACATTAAAAAAGTAAAATAAACATATGAAATTGATTTAATCATAGTTTATTTAAACCAATATATCCAAAATATTATTGCTTTACTATGTAATCAATTAAGGAAGTATTTTATATCCTTTTTCTCCATACTAAATCTTTAAAATCCACCGTGTACTCTGCACTTACAGCACATTGTAATTCAGACCAGCCCTATTTTAGTGCTTAATAGCCACATGGTGAGGAGCAGCCATACTGGGCACTGTAGCTCCAGTCTATTTGTTTTTATGACAACACTACTGTGTCTTCATTACTATAGCTTGATAACAAAGTATGAATTATAGTAAACCTTCCAACTTAGTACTTCTTTTTCAAGATTGCCTGGGTTATTACAGTCTTTTGCATTTCCATTATCATTTTCCACCAAAAAAATTATCTGCTTAGATTTTGAGTGGGACTGAATTATAGACATCTTAACAATATGATATATATGTATGTCATATTGTTGCTCCATTTATTTAGGTCTTTTTGAATGTCTTTCATCAATGTTTTTCATACAAAGCATTCATTTATCTCTTGAGAGTTATTCCAGGGTATCTAATACTTTGATGCTATGATAAATAATGGCCTTTTACAATTTTCCTTTCCTGATTTCATGCCGCTAGTTAATAGGTTTTTGGTGGAGCTTTTTTGGGGGGTGGGGTGGGGTGTATACTGTCTTTATCCAACAATTTAGCTGAAACCTACATTTATTAATTCTAATGGTTTGTTGATTTTGTTGAATTTCCTACATACACAGTCATCTGCAAATTGTACCCTTACTTCTTCCTTTCCAATCTTTAAACTTTCTTTCTCCTCTTATTGCAGCAGCTGGGACCTCTATTGTATTTCTGAATATAAATGAAAATAGTGGCATCTTATTTTTACCCCCAAATTCAAGGAGAAAGCATTCAATATTGTACTATTTAATATAATATTAGCTGTTGATTTTTATCTAGTGGCTTTTAAGGTGTTCTCTCAGTCTTTGGCTCCCTATAGTTTAATACATGTGCTAGGTATGAATTATTTTTTTTATTTTTCCTGCATGGGGGTTACCTGATGTTCAATCTACTGGATGGTATCTTCCATCAGTTTATGGAAATTCTCGGCCATCAATTTTTTTAATGTTTTTTTAAATAAAGGTATTATTGTTATATACTCTTATGAAGGTTTCACATGAAAAAACAATGTAGTTAATACATGTACCCATATTATCAAGTCCCCACCCATACCCCATTGCAGTCACTGTCCATCAGTGTAGTAAGATTCGGCCATCAATTTTATCTGCAAATAGTCCTCTGCTCCCAACTCTCCTCCATGTCTATCTAGGACTTTAATCAGATCTAATCAGACCTTCTCACTGTGTCTCAATGGTCTCATGCTTTCAGGTTTCAGGGGTTCTTGCCATTCTTTTTTCTCTCTTGGCTTCAGTTTTAAAATATTCTATTGATCTGTCCTCATAGTCACTAATCTTATCTTCTGCTGTATCTATGCTGCTTTTAAGCTCATCCACTGTATTCTAAATTTTATAAATAGAAATTTTTCAGTTCTAGAATATTAATTTGATTCTCTTTATAGATTCAAATCTCTGTTAGAATTCTTCACTTTGAAACTTACTTTGCCCATCTTTTCCTCTACTTTAACATATTAATCACAATTATTCTACAGTTCTTTTCTGCTAACTACAATATCTGGATCATCCAGGGCCTGACTCTATTGTATGTTCCATCTGTATATTTATTCTCTTGGTTTTTAGTGACATTTTCTAGCCTCTTCAAATGTCTTGTAGGTTTTTTTTACTGTATGGAGGATGTTGTGGATAAAAGAATCATAGCAGCTTCGAACAGCATTTTCCACCACAAGTGTTTCCCATTTTCTCTTAGACAAATGGGGAAAGGGAGTGGCATCTTTGGTCCAATCAGGGACTGAATGGGTCCAGACTAGATTACTGTTAAGACTCAGTCCACCTCTTGTTTTACCCTGCTCCTCAAGCATGTATTCCAAGGTCATGCCTGAGAGTCTGGCAGGTCTTTTTACTCCTGAGCCCAAAAATCTCTAATCCCAAGCAGGTTAAAAATCTCTCTTAAGAGAGAGTCAGTTTTCTTGCAACAGGCCCATCCCTTTGTGGATATTTTATCTCCGAAGTACCAGGACACTAAGAGATGTCAGTGAGCCTTCTGGCTAAGCCATGAACTTCTTGAGCTACCCCAGCATTCAGCAAAGTCTCCTGGGGAAAGCCCCTTGGCTTTGGGGATTCTTTTGGTTTCCAATCATTTCACCAGCCCATATAATCAACCACCAGCAAGGTCAGATGGTTTCTGTTTCAACCCACAATAGTCTCTGTTTGGGACACGCTTGATCTTGAACCCATACTCAGATTTGCAGGACGTTTCCAGAGAAGAAACAGCTCTGTACTGTATGGCATTTTAGTTCATCTAATTCTTTTTGCTATCTTACATCTTTAAAAAATGTTCTTTGCAGTTTATGCTTCTTTCTTTCTTACAGTGAGTGTTGCCTGCAATGACCTACTATAGCGTATCTGGAAGAGAAAAATCCCAACATTAACTCTTACTTCCAGAGTCCCCTAGAACCTGCTTTTTGGGTTTTCTTCTCCTTTCTAGCTATACTCATTCTCTTGGTGATCTTGTCAAGTCTCATGGTTTTAAATTCTGTCTATGCTCTGATGCCTGCCAAAGTGATATATCCAACTCAGAAACCTCTCCCCTGATTACACACTCATGTACCTAACTGTTATTTGCCATTTCCACTTGAATATCTCAGATATTTCACACTTAAAAATGTACACAAACTAAAGTCCTAGTCTCCTAGCCAACCTTCTACCCCTACCCTTTCTACCTATTTCCCCCCATCTAAGTTAAAGGCAACATTACCCTTTAAGTGCTTAAACCAGAAATCTGAGTGTAATCCTTGACTCCTCCCTTTTCTCTCCACACACCATATCTGATTAGCCAAGAAATCATGTTGGCTCTGCCTTCGAAGTATGTCCAGAATCTAGCCATTTACCACCTCCACTGTTCTACCCTGCTCTAAACTACCTTCATTTCTCACCCAGATTATCTTCAATTGCCTCCTAAGTAGTCTCTCTGCTTTCACTCCTGCCCCACTAGGCTATTCTCACTCAACACAACATTCAGAATGACTCTTCTTATTACGTCATTCTTTTCCTTAACCTGCTTTAAAGTGCTCTCCTTTTTAACTCAGTAAAAGGCCTTCGAGACCCTGTTGGATCCATCCTGCACCTGCCATCTCCTCTCTTACCTCTCAGGTGTCCGTGTTTGCTCCTCACACATACCAAGCACGTTCCTACCTCAGGGATTTCACACAGGCTATGCCCTCTGCTTGAAATGCTCTTCTCCGTCACATGACTGCCTCACCCCTTTACCAGTTTTTTGCTCAATGTTACCTTTGTGAGGCCAACACTGACCTATTTAAAATAGTAACCCTCATTCCTGAATTCCACGTCACTCTGGATTCTTCCCCTGATAGCACTTACCACCACTGACATACTACACGATTGTCTTATTTTCATGTTTATTACCAGGCTCTCCCTACTAATTTCTACCTTTTGTAAGTTTTGAGCTTAATCCTTTGGCCTCCCATCCCACATAGGTTCAAAATCTGGCAAATGTCTGGAGGGAGGGATCACTGCTGCATTTGCTGTAGGCTTCCTCCACGAGCACAGGGATTTTTATCTCTTTTGTTCCTTGATGTTACCTCCAGCACTGAGAACAGTCACTGACATGTAGTAGTGCTCAGTAAATACTTCTGAGTAAGTAATATTAAGAGATTTTGCAATACAACACATGATAGCAGTATAGAGCAAGTGTTACAGGAGCACAAAAGCCAGGGTGCTTGGGCAAATTTGGAGAGGCTTTGAAAATGAGATGACATCTGAGTTAGATACCTGTTGGCCAGCATTAAACTTTCATAACTGCTGATCACCTTTCCTACCTACTCTCATGTCTGTGTAACCCAGACTAGCAAGTAAGCATTCATATGTGTATACACATGATAAAAGGAACAACTGTCTCTTCCTCAAGCTATCAGATTGCCTCAAATATATTTATTCTCACCTATCATGAAGAATAGAAAAAGATGGTTTCTGATGATTACAATTTTGGTTATTTAAAATTTTTAACTAGGACCAACCAAATCCGAGGAAACAATAACACAAGGATGAAGAAAGCACAGGACTTGACTTTGAGAATTAAAAGGATGGAAGGCTTAAAACACTCTTCATTATAGAGAACTTTCAAGTAAAAATAAAAGGAATTTGAAATAAAATTTCAATTTACTTTTGGCATCGGTTAAAGAATGGGAGAAGAACACTAGTGTTAAAAGAATTAATGGCTATCATCAAAATGCTAAGCAGCTTTTTACTCTATCCTAATAAAAGGAAAAGAGAGTAGCATTTTCCAAAATACACATCAAAAGTAGGAAGAAAACTGGAAAATCAGGATTTTTTTCTAAACAGATAGTGTGTATAAGCATGATCGTGTGTGTATAAACACTCAGTGTATACAGATACACACAGATATAAACTAAATCTGCTTGCCAAACACACTTCCATAACAACCATCTGTTCTCAACTGCCTGGAATTTTCTCAAATTATCCTTCAAAGACCATTTAAATTCATTCACTTTCATGTCAGAGACTCATAGAATTCAAAATTTTTTCTTAGGGAAAACTTAAAAATTTATCAACCAAAGCCAACCTCAACCAACCACTTGATTTACGTTTATTTAGCCAGCCATAAGGAGAGACTCTAGCAAGAAACAAATCACTTTTTAAATCATGAAGTATTTATACCAAGTACCATGGAGGGTACAGAAAGTAGTACTGAACAGATGCCTAGTTTCAGAGGTTTACAATCATTCAAGAAAATTAAAACATATTTTTCTTAAAAATGTCGCAAGGTAAATTCTAATTGGTGTGACAGTAGCCATAAGTCCAACAAGTGCACAGAAAGCAAGAATAGCTTGGCTTTGACAGAACAGGTAAGGTTTTATTTGGGCCCTAAAGATGGTGGCTCATAAGAGGATGACACACAGGAAGGAAGCCAAAATGTACCCAAAGGGTGAAACAATGTGTCTTGGGAAACAGGACATATGTGGGGTCAAAAATAACCCTCGTTAGAAAAGCAGAAGCAGTATACAGAATGAGGAGTGGGAATAAGTACGGGTAAACTGGTAGTGTGTGGCTACACTTTTTGAAAAATCAGGCAGGAGTTTTGATCTTCTATAGGAGTTAAGAAGTAACCATCTTAGATCCTTGAGCAGGACACCGAGAAATATCAGAAATTTCCCCAGGACTGTGGAAAAATCAGTCTGGTAATGCATTAGGAAGGACAGAGACTTGCAGGAGGCAGCTAATAAGGCACATACTGCAATAATGTGAGCACTGGCCTCGGCAGAAACCAAGAGGAACATAACGGAGACAATCTGAAGACAGATACAGGGTGTGAGGTGGTGGTTGCAACCAGCATAGAAATGGGAAGAATCAAAACCATACACTCAGGCCAAGTGGACAGGAACCTAAGTTCTCATCACACAAGCTGGTACAGAGCTAGAGGGATGCAAACAGCAGCAAGGAACTTTGGCCAAGTGGTCTGTCTGCCCATTTAAGTGCCTGCTTTGAGTGGAAGGAAGATGAACACCAGTGAGAAAAATATAACCATACAAAGAAATGGAGAAAACAAGAGCCTGAAAAAAGATAGTATCTCATTCCTGTCTCTCTAATCCAGGACTTAAAAACCATACCTGTGTACTTAATGGGTATTAAGCATATTTACTATCTATATATTAATGCATTTATGATCTACTGAGTGCAAGCTACTATCTAACAAAGTACTACACATGTTACGTGAAAATGAAAATGAAGGTACATTAAAAAGTGACGTTTGCTTTACAAAAGTTTACAGTCTGACTGAAGGAGCAATCATGAGTGATATTCAGAAGGGTACATAGCAGGGGCACTGACAAATCTGAACAGTCATAGGCTCTGAACAAGTGTAGCGAAGGTTCCAGTCAGCTGACTCTTGATTTTGGAATAAATACAACTGTTATAACACCACGAAACAGAGGATGTAAAGTGCATATGTCAGTCTTCATCTGAACAGTTCCTGGAAATTAGTGTAAGTTTTACTTTATTGAAACTCTTAAATGCAAAGAGATACACAAAGAAAAGGCACAAACTCTACCCTAAAGTGGCTCACGGCCTAGAAGAAAGAAACACAAAACAAGCATTTTAGAGGGCATGGGAGGGGGGAGTGCACAGAGGAGAGGGGGCACGTATCTGTAGCTCAAAGGGAGCAGGGAAAGCTTCCTGGGAGATAACAACTGACAGCATAGGAAGAGGCCTGACAAAGCAGAGGGGACAGTCTGCAAAGACACAGACCAAGGCACAAGTGGGCACTGTTAAGTTGAAGCCTCATTCAAATCAAAGTCCTTCTTTCTAAAAGGTAGTATCATACAAACCACACAAAGTGCAGAAAGCAAAAACTGAGACAGCCCTGTAAAAATCTATACATTGTAAAGATGCCACAACTTTAAAAGTGTTCCAGACACTGACTTCAGTTTGACAAATAGTAAGACAGCAGAGTTGTGGTCAGGATGGAAACTTATTTTCAGCCTCTGAGTCCCTTATCCCAGTCAGGGACTGGTTCTCCCGAATCCAAAGCAAGGCTGGGCTAACATGCAAGTCTTGAGATAGAGTGAACCATGTGCAAAGATGTTTTTAGCAACTCACCACTAGGTAACCGATGCTGAGGTTGCAATCTGGGGCTGGGACAGGGGCCAAGAGCCACAGAATCGGGCTGAGCATGCTGCAAAGACCCCATGCAGAAATGCAGAGAGGTGGCAGCGGGGCCTTTTGCTTCTCACTCCACACCCTTCTCTACTCACCAAACTAAAGCCAGCAAGCAGGTACATACCCACCCAAAAGGCCTCAGGAGAAAGACAAAGAAGAGCCTCATGCTCTTCAGCCGATTTTCTGTGCCACTGGACACTTTAAGGATTGCCTGGAATCCTAGATGAGATCCTTGACTTTCAAGCTTTGTGTTACCCTGAGAAATCTTTGTTCAAACCTCATGAGGCAGCCCATATGTAAAACAATGCAAGTGGAGTTGATCTGGTTCTGCAGCAGCTGGGGCTCCGTGGAGCACTAACTCTGAACCTGCTCGACCCCTCGCAAGCTGTCTAACCTGGCCTGCATGCTGCGCCAGACCTGTGGCACAGAGGCCAGACCCACACGGTTGCCTCTCTGAACAGCAATGCCAAAAACACATATTAAGCCTCTTTCCTGCTCAAATTTTGTTAACAATTTTTGAGGCAAATTAACACAAATTCAGATTCTGTATTAAGTTTTACCATATAAAAACTCTCTCTTTGCTATACTCTTTAAGAGGATAAAAAGAGTCTGGGTAAGATACATAAAATTTCCTTAATTATTATTTCTGTTGGATCAGCTAATGCTGCCCTTCAGGTTCCAGGAAGTCATACCAACACCTGAAATACGGTTACTGAGCTAGTTAGGCTAAATGGCTACTAGGAGAAAATAAAATCCGTTATGGTGTTTTAACTACCAAACCAGCCATAAAATCTCCCAGGAAGGAAAACCCATTATAGAGCAATATGATCCTACCACCTCAGAGCAGTCTTGCAAGGGCTATTCTTAACTATTTGCCCGAAAAGTACTACAATGACAGTACATCAAATCATTATTCCTATTAAGTGTCATATTCATTAGCTAGACAACCCTTGGCAGAAAGAACACGAAGGCAACTTGGACGTGCTAAGTCACTGACCAGCTGCTGCTATGTCACCCCATGACCTGGGTTGTTCTGTGCCTGTTTCTTACTATTAAAACAGGGACAATGACCCCTGCCCCCAGCTACTTTCCATGCACACACACAGGGGATATGTGAAACTATGTGAAATGATAGAAGCTGGAGGCAAGGCGGTGTGAACAAACGGAGAGCCACCAGCTTTGCAGAGCCACACTGGCGTCCCGGAGGAAGGACAGGCATTTGTGCTGCAGCTGCACATGCAGAGCGTGAATTCTGCCGAGTCAGCGACGGCGGCTGGCGTCCAGAACGGCTGCTGCCGAGACGCCCGCCCACATGCATGGACTGCTGCTGCTTTTGCCGTGATTTCCTCCCTGTGAGCTCCTCGGCACGGACCGCCTCCTTTTCAACATTTACCCCCTTCCTTTCTAGCACGGGGTATCGGGTCCTAACGCTCTCCTCTTCCTCCCTGATAGTGCTGCCAATGAAATTCCTAAAACGCAAATATGGCCACCCTGCTTCTCTGCTTGAATCTGTCAATGCACCCCGCCCCTCCTTCCATCTACCGTACAAAGGCCAAATACCTTAGCTGATAGCCAAGGCCCTGTGTGCGTGCCTCTTCCTACCACGCAAGGCTCATCCCCACCCCTCCTTAGCTCAGACCCAGCATCCAGCCCAGCTCCTCTATTTGTCATACAACCTGCAGGACCGTTCTGGCTACAGGGCTTAGTTCACGTTGGAAACGCCCCCTAAAGACCCCGCTCCTCCTTCCGTGGAGCTACGGCATCCAGCACAGATTTCTAAGGCTGCACTTACCACAGTATTAGTATAGCCACAGCCCTTCCTCCTAGTAAAACTCCTTACAGGCAGCAACCGTGCCTTCGTACTCATCCTCGTGTCCTAGGACCTGGCCTTGCAATGGATGCTCTTTACACCTCTGCTGAGTTCAGGTTCCAGACTACTGAACTACTAGTTCGTGTGTTTTCATTCAGTGAACAACTACATGCTATGTATCACACTTTTACATTCCACTGGGAAGGACAAAGGTATAAAATGAAACAGAAAGCAGGTCACAATTACAAGTGGCAGGAAGGGCTATGAAGGAAGCAAACAGGAGTGAAACAGAGAATCATTAGGATGAGTGACGGGGATCTGCTCAAAAGGAAACAGGAAGGTATCTCTGGGCAGTGACATGGTGACCAGCTGTGTCAAGCACATGGTGGTGAACATTCCAGGCAAAAGGGACACTGCAGGTGAAGACCTTCAGTGGGAAAGAACTGCTAATTCAAGGCATTGAGAGAGAGCCTGTCTTTTGGCTAGAGTGGTGAGGGCAACGGGGAAAGTCATCTATCTGAAAAATGAATGTGGTGAATTAGGGAGAGTAGAGGGTCCCGCTAGGCACAGTGAGGGGCTCTGGGCTTTATTCTAAGTACAATAGGAACCCACCTGAGGGTTAGAAGCAGCCATAGAAAGATCTAACTTAGGTTTAGCAAAGAATCACAGAACAACCCTGTCAAGTAGGCCCAAATGACTGTGCAGCCGAGGCCAGCACCCCAATCCCAAGGCTGTACCTCTGCCTGCCAAGCCAGGGTAGAGGCCGAGAGGGCAGATGTCCGGCCGGCTCCAAGAACAGCGATTGTTTCCCCATCGTCATCCACCACTTTGAAGTCCAGGTCCTCGTTGTATTTCCTGCGTTTCACTTGTCGTCCTGAGCGTCGTTTCTGCAGGGCAGACACCCGTCAGAGATGCTCTGTGAGTCAAAGGCAACAGCTTGTACAAGAACACCCCGCCTCAACACTCACGAACATGCAACGGAGACCCTTCTCACTTTACAAAAGGAACCTTCCTCAAACACAACTCTCTTAAGAACTAAATTCACTCAGATGGGATCTAGCCAAGGGCAGGGACCCACTCTACCACGATCCACTGAGGAGGAGGCACAGGGTCAGAACCCAGAGGGGTGTTTGATTCACCAGTGGCAGTGACTTTGCCCTCCTACTTCTGCAGTTTCTATTCCATCCTCTCTGATACCCCTTCCAGCACAGCTGTACACTCTGATTTTATAACAGTAACATAATAGTTGGCTTATTGTTGTTCAAATTCACCATACTTCCCTGTGGTCCTAAAAAACTACATAATACCAATCTTATTAGAACTTAGAGAATAACACTACCTGGAAATGCAAGGAGACATCTTCATTGTGACAAAACAAGATTCGTGAGTCACCATCTGAGGACTCTTCTATAATTAAGTAGATGTGACCTTTTAGAGAGACACATTCTGCAACACAGCAGCCCAGTGGCTTTCTTCAAACAGAAAAATACATGGTTCATCCCTAGGTACATTTCCTGTCCAAGCAGTAGGAACACTTCTGGGAACCATTCACCAAATAGCTCACTCTCCAATACTCAAACATTAAAAAACAAAAACAAAAGCCAAAGCCCCACCTCTCTTATTTTCTGAAAGATACCCCCTGGGCCTCTCTCTGTGTTCCCATTTCTTCACTAGGTCACCTCTGTGACATATAATTTTACATAAGGGATTCCACATAAAAATCCCTATGTATATATAGATCGTCATCCTAGAAACACTCAACCCCCTGCCGACTTCCATCAACCTGATATGCTTGCGCCTCTGCCAACCAGACACCTAATAGCCATTAGGCCAGCTTTATCGGCCGTGGGGTGGGGAGAGGGGTGTCAATCTCTACTCTGGTACTCCAGACACTACTGCCTATTAGCACCCTAACATTAGGAACTGTCACCTTCCTACAGTGACCATCATCTACAAATCTACGGGGGTCCAGATGACACCTGGAGGTAGAGTCGAGTCAGTCTTATTCCTGCAGCAGCACAGTCTAGACAAACTGCTGCGGATATCACAGGAAACACACTTTAAGTATTAGAACTTATGTCCAATAGAGGTTGCCTCAACTCACGGAGGAAACTGCTGTCAATGTCACCGGCACACTTTGACATATTTTTAAAAATCCCATTTAGGTGGGCAACTGTTTGCCAAACTTTCCTTACTGTTTTGGCAGAATAAATGCATATCTGACTTTTCCAGCATCTGGGAGTATGAAAATGACCCAGCACTCTGAGCCCCACAGGTACTACCTACACAGCAAAGCACAGGCACCCCACGAGCCTTCCTAGCTTGGTTCCTAACTTCATTTGCTACATGCACTCTCTCTGCAGCCTAACATCGTACTACTTTCCAAGAAGGAAACAAATGCCACTAACAAACTGGGAGATTATTCATAAGGACCAGGATGCTAGGGAAAAGCCTATGGTCTTTTGGGGCTTGCCCACCACAACAGCAAAAGGCCGGCTCAGGTCTGTGTGTGAGGGCTGCAGGCTAGAGACAGGGAGAGTCAGCAAGCTCCTGCCCAGCAGCCGCGGCCTCCATGGAGGCTCCCGGTCACAGCCCTACCTGGCTGTCTGCAGACTCAGTGGATTCCTCAGGGCTCCGCAGGGAAGGGTTCAGCCCGCCCTGATCCAGCTCTGAACTCTCCACTGTGGCTTCACTTTTCCTCTTTCCTTTCTTCTTTTTCTCCACTGGGGTTGGTCCTTGCTCCTTGCTACAAGGAGAAATTCAGAATTAAAATGGTTGGGCAGTTTTTAAAACTAAGATGTCTCATATGACCAAAGTGATGATATCATGTCCTAGAATTCTTGGACCAGGGTAGGCTTTAATGGAGAATCTACAAGACTTTCTTCCCAGAAATACACAGAAAATGGGAAGAAATGTCTTCATGGAATAACGTAGAATTCACTTTTTGTACCCCTATCATGACTATTATTAATATGATAAAATAATATGAACATCTCCAAAAACCTTACCTTCAGTTTATGTAAACGTCTTCTCTAGGAAGTTTAACTGCTCCGCAGATACTGTGAATCATCACATTTCAATCTCCCTTTAAATTACATGGGAAAGACATCTCCTTAATCTGTCATCATCCTCTATTAAGAAGGCTTATGCGTAAAACTCAGAGTGAGCAGTAGGAACCCAAAAATGAAGACAACAGTGTCCCTTGCCATTGAGGAGGTTACAATTGTGAAAATCTTACAGACCACCCAGAGCCACAGCCCAGGGCAGTAGATGAATGCTTCCTGAGAGGTACAGATGGGCAAAGTCCATCCATCCTGTAAGGCCCTGCTAAGATGGAAACATCTCCTCTAAAAAGCCACTCCTGACCCTCCTCGCTGATAAAATTTCTTGCGTTCTCAAAGCATCTCAAGTGTGCTTTGCTTCAGCTACTCACACTCTGGTCTTTCACCAAAGTTAATCAGTATGACACCAGGCTCAGAACCATATAGTGCCCAGATCCCCTGCAGTTGCTCAACAAACATCTGCTGAATAATTTATACTTCTCTGATCTCTCCCACCAAACTCTAAGTTCCTAGAGGGACAGTATGCACTTAAGTTTTGTATCCTCATACTGAGTAGTCTTATGCCTTATACACAGTAAATATTCAATAAATATTTATTGAATAGCTGGATGAATGCATCAGTGAATGGATGAGATTACTTGTTGGGGAGATTTGGGAAAACACATTTGAGTATACATGGAATTTTGAAAAAAGATAGGAGTAACAGTAACTACAGTTAATACTTATGTAACACTTACACACGCAGGCACAGTTCTCTAAGGTCTTTACATGGATTATCCTTTAGTCCTTTACTCTTCACAACAGCCCTGTAAGGTAGGTAGTATTGTTATCCTCATTTTACCAAGAGGCACAGTGAGGTTCAGTTAGATCTCCAGGGTAACACGGCTAGCAAATGGTGGAGAAAGGATCTGAACCCAGCCACGCTCTTACCCACCATGGCACTCTTGGGGAACAGAAGAGTGTTAAGGGCACATTTAGTAAAAGTCTGCGTGCCTCAGTGACAGGGCAAGTGAACAGAGACACTCAGTGATGGAGCGGGGGAAGAAATCAGAGGTACAGGAAACTAGAGAGTTTAGACTTCACTTTATGAGAAAAGGGTCATGATAATAAGTCCAGGAAAGAGGGAACAAAGACCTAGGCTAGATATAACCAGTAAAAATTCAAAGGTGAAGATGATTTGAAAGATGGAGCAGATTTAGAACCAGTAAGTCTTGGCAAATCATAGAATGTGGAAGATGAGGTATGAGCCACAGTTACTGGTATTTTCCATCAGGTGGGTTATGAAAGATATGGGACAGAGGAGAGAGGGAGCCAGCGGCCATGCTCACACAGAGCGCCAGCACAATGAACTGGGGGTAGGAACACTACCGGGCGGGGACTGCTGAGTCAACTCTTGAATGACCTTCACCCTAACGACACCCAATCGGGTCAGCACACACTTAGCCCACCCTCGACCTCTCAGGCTGACGACTGACTTGCCTACCTATCAGAAAAGTTCTTTATGAAAATTATTTTGGTCCAACCTGAGGAAATAAAAGTCAAGGGGTCTTGCCATTTTGAAGGATTATACATTTTAACTAGAACTTGACTTGTACTCTGTCATCTTTGTATAAGAAAAAGAACGTATTACTTTTGCAACTTTTTTTTTACCTAGACTAACCCCATCATAGCACATTTGAAACCATTTACATGAAGAGACTTGTACTCTTAAGCAACGAAAAAAAGCAAAAGTCCTTACACTCCTTAGCAGTGCAAGACAGGAGACTTAAATGTAACAGTTTAAAAAGATGATAAATTTTCACAGGAATATTTATCTCGTGTTATGTGGCTTCTCACTAAAAAACCATATAGCAAATTCTACAAATTACTTCTCTGTTCTGTATCTCATTTTATTGTTAACAACCACAATTCTATGAGGGACCATGCCAGATGAGCCTCGTATTTCAGAAGAAACAGGTTTAAAAGCAGCGAAGGCCCCAAAGTCAGCAGTAGAGCAGAGGCCCCCGTTCAGATCATGTGACTCATAGCCTGTTCCTTTTTTTACACCGTATCATGTTTCCTGACCTTTTTTAAAACCTCCACCTCCCTTTTGATAAATATAAAAATTTCAAATCTCCTTTAATGTTATGTGAATCTCAAAATGATGACCAAGAAAATCAGCAATAAAACATTCCAATGACCCAAATAAAGGCAAAACTCATAAACCCATAGCTGTTAGTGGCTTTTTAAATGTATCTCTTCACTAAAGAATGTTTGTGCTTAATTTTTTAGGAACAAATTTAAAGATACCTAATTAAAATACCAAGTTACCACAATAATCACATGCTCAGTGCTTCATTTCTGTAAAATTTTAAATCCTTCCTCCTAACATTGGAAATCAACTTCCTCTATGTACTAAATATAACTTTATTATATTAAAATACTTGTCTATATTTTTACTCATTTTAAATATTCATATATATGCGTGCATGAAATATGTGTTTTATTATGAAACATCATACTCAAACTAGACCAAGCTCAAGCCACAATTAAGGAATAGAACCTCCTCAAAATATGAAATTTGAGTGCAAGACTTGTATATACATCTGCCTTCTGTGTTTCCAGAAGCACACTGCATAACGAAGGTGAGGAGGAGCTATTAGTGAGGCGACATCTCCCAGCATCAAGCCTAAGGCCCAACTAGGTTTTCCTGGCCAGAAGCTGTAGTGGAAGAAACTCCTTCTCAAAAGTATGTCGGCAAAATAGGACAGCAACTGATGAAAGCTGCTCACTTATTTGGGGGTAAATAAGAAGATACTCTACCTGGGAAACCTTCAAAGTGATTTTCTGGACATTACCTTTGGCAGCAGAATCAATTTTGAGTTCTAAAAATTCTTCCTGGAGCTCTTCTGATAAAGACAAATATCAGGAAGAAAAGATTCCTTATAAGCTTATAAATGGGATTTTCAAATAGGACATCAAGAAAATATCACCTGCATTCATCCTCTAGGAAGACTAAATGAAACGTGTTTTTCCCCTCTTTGGAATAAGTCTTGAGATCTTGTAAGTTCTTTCAAACAAAGACATTTTAACCTCCAAATTATAGATGGATTTGGTAAATGAATGCTTGTCTGTGCTTGAAGTTCCAGGTTCTTCAAAAATAGTGGTCAAATAACATGTAACAAAACTATATATGCATATACCCTTTGACCCGGCAATTCCATTTATAGGAATATGCTCTAAATACACACCTCCAACAATTTGAAAAGTATGTATACATGAAGGTATTCACTGCAGCATTCTTTGGTAATTGCAAAATAATAAAAACTACCTAAATGTCAAAAACATAAGCAATTGAATAAATTAGGATACATATAAGGGAGTACTATGCAGATGTAAAAACAATTAAGAAAGAACTTCACAAATTGATAGGGAATGATTTCTAAGATATAACGTTAAGTGAGTAAGCAAAGTGCAAAACAGTATAATCACTTTTTGTGAAAGACTAAAGAGAAAATAAGAAAACATGCATATACTCATGTATATTACAAGAAGAAACAAAGGGAGGATAAAACAAAAAACTGATTTTCGCAAGGGACAGGTGAAATAGGGTGGAAGGGGTACGGGAGGTGGGGGGTGACTTCTCTGAGTAAATACAGATTTGACTTTTGGAAGCATGTTAAAGTTCTACAAATTAAAAATTAAACCTGAAGATGAAAACTAGCTTTAATAGATGACTGAAAGTGTGTGTCAAATGAAAAACAACGACACTGAAGAGAGGGGAAAAAAATCTCATTGATTTATGAATGCAGTGTTTGACTACATACTCTCAGCTTTTGGGAGAAGTGGGGAGAATAGCAAACAAATCCTTAACTCTTTTTGGCAGGCATGCAGGTGAAGCGATTCTGAAACCATTTTAGATGTGGTATAGGGTTCAGCAAATGAGTAAAGTGTTGATTTTAGGGGCTGGGGTTCGCACTGAGGAAGAGGGGAGATGTAAATAGGAAATACTGTAAGGTAAGGAAGATGGTGTGGGATACATCTAAATTGGAGGCATCAGGGTGAACTCACATTTCCTAAAGTTAATTATCTGTATGAACACATATAAATGTGCATGTATGTATTATGAACATACTGTGTGCATATATACGTGCTTACGTATTTTTCCCTCTAGTCTGACAACTAAGGAAGGCGAAAAGTGAACATGTCCCGTGAGCAATATGCACACTTAGCACTCAGATCTTAGTTTCTAATACCAGAGTTCCTCAGTTAAAAACGGCTGATGCCAAGGCCAAGGCAGGGAGGATATAAGATGAGCCGGAAACACGGTGCCACGTCAGAAAGTAAGGGGTTGCTCAAGGAAGGCAGGCAGCAGGTCATAAAGACACAGGAGTCGGCCTGGAGAGCTCCTGCTCAAAGTCGGAACCACTGGCACACCAAAGCACTGCGGACAGCAGTGAATCCTAAGTCACTGCAAACAGGAATCCAGTAACAGGTAAGGGAGGGAGATAAATGATGAACAAATGAGGGAGAAGGGAAAACTCTTGCTTCCTATGGAATCCAAATGGTAAATGTACAGGAAGCGAAGTTGGAAAGTCATTTTGTAACCACTGCAGAAAAGACGTGTGCAGTCCGGAGCCACCAAGGAACGCTGACCTAGGGAGAGCAAGATGTCTGCGTGCTCTTCCGGGGTCTTCCCACACAGTGCTTTTTAGGTGCAAGTAAACAAAAGAAGTAATTAGGAAAATGTAAGAAAATGGCTTCTTAGGAAAGACACACCAGAGTATTTAAGGATAAAAAGGCATGATATGTTCAAGTTTTTCTCAAACATATTCATACACACACACACACAGTTTACTTTGACGTATACCTATTCCATGGCTGACCGGATACCGTTTGTTCAGCATGTTTTGGCTGATAACCACTTTGGTTCCCTCAAACCCCAAGAGTAGGCAGAAGCAGGCTGTGCTTTGGCAACCTATTCCTTTTACCACAGTGATTGGTCCAGGGATGGAGACATGACCCAGCCAAGCCAACTTGCGAGTCCTTTAAAGAAATTTAAGTTTTGGCAGGAGCAGGTAGGAAAATGACTGTCTCCTCCTAGGTTATAAGGCAGTTAAGCTGTGAGCCTTAGTTGCAGGTTGCAGGCAGGCAAAACTTAACCTTGATGAGAAAAGCAGTAGAAGGATGCAGCTGACACCCAGAGCAGGGAAGAGCTGGAGATTCTGGTGGGATCCTCAACTGCGCCTCCTGAAGCCAGTGAACACCCCTCACCCTTTTTTTAAAGTTAATTCAGGTTCATTTATGACACCTGTAACCAAGAGAGTTTTAAGGAATACAAAGGCCTAATGCTCTCACCATTTAACGGAACTTGAGGCTGGATCAAAGTCGTTTTATTTTCATAATCCTCTCTAGCTTTCAGAGTTAGAACAAACTAACTTGCAAGGCAGAAAAAAATAGTGGACAAGATTTTTGAGGCTCAAAGTACCTATTTTTAGTGATAAAATCAAACTTGATTTTATAATAAAACACACATCCACTTTAAGGAAAGCATCTACCATGTATTTATGATATGCAAGAAACTACAGCCAAAATATAAACTAAACCATCCATGCAGAGAAACTTTCAGGTATAACCTGCCCAGCTGATTCATTTGTAGGCTTCACCCCCAGTACTCTCATCCTGTCTACACAGCTTCATCAACCAAGAGGATTTTACACATCTTTACTTTCTGCAATCTGTATTCAGATAATAAGTAATTTTTTGGCCTTCCAAATAGGAAATTACATGTAGTATTAAAGCAGTAGATAGACAGACTTTCTCAAACTTATCTTCCAGCCTTATCTCAAGCTTTCAACCTAAAGATTCCTTTGCTTTAAATTAGTGAGAACCTGAGCCCTGGATCTGGGTTTGAGGAGAAAGCTGTGTGTATCCTGACACTGTACTACTATGGCTCTTTATTACTCTGCCCCCATGGAGTCCAGGGATTGAAAAGTTTTATCCACCAAACAACAGCATTACTTCAAAATGACTCATCTTCCCACTTTAAAATCAAATCTTATAAAATGTCCATCAAAGTCAGTAGGAAAGAATCAGCGGCTGCCAGCTGCCATAAAGCCCAAATTCAGAATGACTGACAAACAGCTCACGTGCCAACTCCTGCCTTCACAGCCATGCACACTTCCTAGAACCACTATTTCCCTCTAGGAACAACTCTTGAGAGAAGCTTCCAGTTCAGGCCTTGCCATAAGCTCTGATACTCTTCCCACAACTATAATACCGAAAACAAGGATATCACTCCCAAAGGGCTCACTGGCACACTTAATTTCAAGTTTTACTTAAAGCTCATGTTAGTTCAGCATATATACAGAGAACTGAGTTGGGCACAGGTTAAAAGAAAAAAACACACACAAAATTTATTATTTTGGTGCAGAGATAGTGAGATGTAGACAAAATGAGAATCAAATCTCCCTTTGTCAAGTCTCCTTTACTGTGTCATTAGGAACATCAAAACAAAGATTACACACGCTTGTGATATTAGTCGTTAAAAAATGCAACTTAACATATTCTTATAAGACAAAAAAAAGCAGTTTTAACGAATAATCTTATTAAAAGTGATAAAAGCAAATCAAAGTAAAAATTCAAATAATTTAGAAGCGTTTCAAATGAAACATACAAGCCATCACTACTTGCACCAAATCCCACTTCCAGAGAGAATGGCTTTGATACCTCCTAACTCCTAATATGTTCATGCCTCTAGTTGTTTATTTATCAACATTAAGCAATAGCTACTGACATCCTGCTATGAAAGTTCGTGAATTTGATCTAACATATCTCCCCTACCTACTCCTTCCTCTGTTAAATATTCTTGTTGAATTATTTAGTTCAGGCAACCATGTTGTAAATTTTCATTCTTTGTTTTCTGACTGCTCCTTTTTCATAACTCATCCTTGTTTTGCAAACAAAATATCAACTTGAATCCGAGGATGCTAACTTGAAATTAGTTAAAATCTTTCCAAGTTCTTTTCCTTGATTTGTTTCTTCTGAGGACAGTTGTTCTGCTCATTCCTCTTTTTCCTCTTCTTTGCTGCTTGTTTTCCTCTATGGCCTCATGATCTTGGGTGAACTGTTCCTATTCAGAAGGAATGAGGTTGATAATACAGGCGGCTGGTGAGGCTCCCTGCTGCTGAATCAGTTGTTCTCCTACAAGGCTCACCCCTACATGGGAGGCCTTGCCTGGGACTCTGCACAAATGGGTGGCTGCCCTTCACCCCCTTTTAGCCTATGAGCAAGGAAAGGCAGAGAAGGTAGTGTGCCCCTCGGCCCCCTTCTTGTGGATGCCAGTCTCCACTTGGAGCCCTAGGCCCTCCTCCAGAGCAAACTGCTCAGTATCTTCAGAGTAACTGCGTGACTTCAGCCGGGAGTGGACAAACCGTGCAGCCACTGGGCAGACAGCCCTTTCATCAGCCACCTCCATTTCTGGCCTGCCTCCCATCCCTTCTCCAGGGCTCCTAGGTCCAATGTGATAAGAAAGCACTTCCTCCTCTGCTAGAAACACAGCTCCTGCTTGTGCTCTGAGCTGGGACTCCCTCCACAGCATTTATCCAGCAGTGTGAAACCATGGGCCCTCTTTGTCCAAAAATGTGTAACATCTCTCATCTTTGAAGAATTTATTCCCCCCTGTTTTTCCTGTCATTTCATTAAGGTTTGGTGAAGAAGGGAAAATAAAAGTATGCTCAGTTTACCATCTTAAAACTGTAAGTCCCTCCTCTGCCTCCCACACAAAGAACATTCATTCAAATGTTTTTTGTGTCATTTGGCCTTAAGTCGTTCTCTCATCTCTTAATTCCTTTAATACCTGGCTCAATACTCACCTCTTTCAAGGGACTTTCTAGACCAGAAACAGAACACTCTTAATCCTCAAAATCTTTTCAGCTCTTCTGTATACAGTCATACTAGGTTCTTTCATTTTTTATGTCTGTTTTTTGAACACTTGTAAAGCTATTTCTCTAACTCCTGAAAGCTCCTCAATGATAGGCTCACAGGTGGTATTTCTGTGACACCTTCCCTCCCCCACTATCCCGTTCCCAACGAAAGCAATCACAGAGCAAAACACAAAGGAGGCACTGAAAATACACTGGGTAAGTAAATGAGCAGGTATTCATCAAGCATTATTATTCAGTGACTGTTTCCTTGCAGATTAGGTAAAGGTCCCCTAGGCACCAGACCCTAAATCAGAAAGCCCTGGAGATTACAAGAGAGCAAACATTCCAGGTGCTCTTAGAAAAACTGGAGTGGGGACTTAGTCCAAGCTTCACAGGTGGGTCTCTGTCATTGTAATTCCTGTTTCCTCTCAAAGTCACATAAAGCCCAGTGGGTTCCAAGGACAGGGTCTTCACTCAGAACTCAAACATTTCTATTTGTCTCCTTTCCTCTAAGAAATGATCAGAACGTACAAAACAAGTCTCCCCACCAAAGAATCCCCTCCATGGAGGCCCTAGGGCCTAAGCCCAGCCTCACTGATGACCTACACTCTACACACAGATAGGTGGTGACCTTCAAACAGTGAGGCAGGGCTGGGCTGACTGAACTTTATTACCTCTTCTGCATCAGTTAGCAGCCAGTGCACAGTGCAAACGGCTGTACAATCAGGTCTGGGGTTTAACTTTCTAGAAGCCACGACCAAAGAAAAGCAGAAAACGTAAAAGAAAGAAAAACCTTTTCTTCTACAATGCCACTGAATTTACTAGATTTGGGAGAAAAACCAGAACAGAAGAGCATGAAAAGCTGAGAGGCACCGAACTTGGGACATGTGCTAGAAAAAACTCAGTTTCCTGCCTTCCTGTGTAGGGAAAACCAGTCCTTCCCCACTCTGTTTCTCTCCTGTAGGTCTCCTTTACTACCCACTCACTTCACTTTTGCCACCACTGGTCACCAAATGTGTAGTGGTTTCCCCACACCAACAAGCAATTCTGACACCAACAGGGGTGTCCAAGAACTTAATTCTGCCAGAGACAGCATTAGAATCAACAGGTAAGGGTCCTACAAGACCACTTGCCCTCCTTCCCTCCCTGCAACCCACTTCAGATGCCAGTCACAAGCCCAGATTGTCACTGTGCTTCTGACAAATCAGCTATACATCCTAGTTTCCAATGACCCCCTCCCCCTCCTTGGGTTTGATTAATTTGCTACAGAGGCTCCCTGAAGTCAAGGAAACACGTAAATTCACTGGTTTATTAAAGGGTATGATGAAGGATGAATGGCCTAAGACGCAACTCACAGGGTGAGGTCTGGGTGGGTCCCAAATGCAGGAGCTCCTGTGCCTGGGGAGTTGGGGTGCATCACCCTCCCAGCAGAGGATGTGTTCACCCACCTGGAAGCTCACCCAAACCCATGCTATTGGGATTTTATGGAGGCTTCCTCATGTAGGCATGATCAGTTATTAACCCTATTTTCAGCCCTTCTCCCTTCTCTAGAGGATAAGGGGGAGGGCAGAAAAATTCCAAGGTTCTAAGTAAGACTTGGTCTTGCTGGTGACCAGCCCCCACCCAGAGCCACCTTAAAAGAACAAAAAATGCTCCTAGTGCTTTCAGCTCTCAGGAATTTACAAGGGTTTAGAAGCACTGTGTCAGGGACAGGGTTCAAAGATAAATATTAGAATAAATGATGCGACTGGTGTTTTTATCACTTAAGAATTTACAAAGGGTTCAGGGGCTCTGTGCAGGCAGAGACCAATACCTGTATTTCTTATTTATTTCACAGGGCTAGTCACACCACTTATTTCTTTTCCCCTTTTTGGGTTTTCATTCCACAGATGTTAAATATAAAAACATAAATATGTTCCATTTTCCCAGTGATCTTTCATATGCTTCTCAAACGATGGTCTAAGAACCAGCTACACTCTAATTATCCAGCAGACTTTTGAACTGCAGATTCCTGGGCTCCAGCCCAGCCCTAATAAATCATCCTCTCTGGGAACGGGGTCAGGGGATCTACTTTTCTAATAAGCTGGCCAGGTAATTCCTTAGGCACAGCCAAGTCTGAGAATCAGAGATCTAGGTAGACAGACCTCCACTTTGGCCAGCATACTGATTAAGTTCTTGAATTTCAAGAGGGAATACGAACTATCCTAACACGTGTGGAAAATCCCAAAGCTCATGCTCTGCCCTCAACCAAAAGTGGGGGGCACCAACACTTGAGAGCCTAGCTTACAAAGGCAACCTCCAGTTTGGTCAAAATACTCTGCTCCCAAGTCCAGGGAGTGTGACCTGAAGGGCTCCCAGGCTGCTGCTCAGGAGCCAGCCCCTCTCAGAGACACTGTGGGTCGGGTTCCAGGTCTCCATGATAAGGTGAATACTGCAAGACAGCCCGTCAAATGAAGTTTTTGGTTTCCCAGTGCATATCAAGCTATGTTTATCCTATATTGCAGTCTACTAAGTGTGCAACAGCATTATGTCCCAAAAAACAATGTACATACCTTAATTAAGAAGTACTTTATTGCTAAAAAATGCTAACCATCATCTGAGCTTTCAGGGAATCTTAATCTTTTTTGCTGGTGGGAGGGTCTTGCCTTGATGTTGATGGCTGCTGACTTATCAGGGTGGCAGTTGCTGAAGGTTCATGTGGCTGTGGCAATTTTAAAAATAAGACAATGAAGTTTCCTACATCGATGGACTCTTTCTTTCATAATTTCTCTGTAGCACGTAATGCTGTTTGACAGCATTTTACCCACAGCGGAGCTTCTTTCAAAATTAGAGCAATCCTCTCAAACCCTGCTGCTGCTTTATCAACTGAGTTTATGTACTATTCTAAATCCTTTGTTGTTATTTGAACAACTGTCACAGCATCTTCACCAGGTGCGGATCAAGAAATCACTTTCTTCGCTCATCCATAAGGAGCAACTTCTGATCTGTTTGTTTTATTATGAGATTGTAGCAATTCAGTCTTATCTTCAGGCTCCACTTCTAATTCTAGTTGTCCTGCTATTTCCATCACATCTGTAAATTACTTCCTCCACTGACGTCTGAACCCATCAGTCATCCATGAGGGCTGAATAAACTTTCAAACTCCTGTTAACGCTGATATGTTGACCTCTTCCTATGAATCACAAGTGTTCTTAATGGTGTCTAGAATGGTGAATCCTTTCCATGAGAGGAATCACGATCCATGGCAGCTAGAGCCTTACAAAACATATTTCTGAATAATAAGATTTAAAAGTCAACATTACATTTTGATCCATGGGCTGCAGAATGGATGTTGTTGGCAAGCACAAAAACAACATTATTCTCACTGCACATCTCCATCACAGCTCTCAGGTAACCAGGTGAATTGTCAATAAGCAGCAATATTTTGAAAGGAATCTTTTTTTTTAGCAGTAGGTCTTAACCGTGGGCTTAAAATATTCAGTAAACCATGCTGTAAACAGATGTGCTGTTATCCAGGCTTTGTTCTTCCATTTCTAGAGCACAGGCATAACTCTTAAGGGCCCTAGGATTTTCAAAATGGTAACTGAGCACTGCTTCAACTTAAAGTTACCAGCTGCACTAACCCCTAACAAGAGAGTCAGCCCATCCATTCAAGATTTGAAGCCAGGCCTTGCTATGCAAAGTCACAGTTGGCATCTTTTTCCAATAAAGGCTGTTCCATCTACATTGAAAATCTGTTATTTACTGTAACCACCTTCATTGATAACCTTTAGCCAGATCTTCCGGATAGCTTGCTGCAGTGTCTACATCAGCATTTGCTGCTTTACCTTGTACTTTCATGTCAGAGAGACAGCTTCTTTCCTTAAGTCTCATGATCCAACCTCTGCTGGCTTCAAACTTTTCTTGTGCAGCTTCCTTACTTCTCTCAGCCTTCAAAGAACTGAAGAGAGGTAGGTAGGGCCTTGTTCTGGATTAGCTCTGCCTTAAAGGGAATGTTGTGGCTGATTTGACATTCTATCCAGACCACTAAAACTTTCTCCATATCAGCAATAAAGCTGTTTTGTTTTCTTACCATATGTGTGTTCACTGGGGTAGCATTTTAATTTCCTCCAAAAACTTTCCTTGCGTTCACAACTTGGCTACCTGGTCCTAGAGGTCTAGGTTTTGGCCTATTCCAGCTTTCACATACCTTCCCTCGCTAAGCTTAACCATTTCTAGCTTTTGATTTAAAGTGAGAGAAAAAGTGTGACTCTTCCCTTCACTTGAACACTCAGCCTTTGTGGGGCTGTTAATTGGCCTGATTTCAATGTTGTGTCTCAGGAAATAGGCTGGCAGAGAGGGAGAGGGGTGGCGGAATGGCTGGTCAGTGGAGCAGTCAGAACACACACATTTATTGATTAAGTTCACTGTTCTGTATGGACAGATATAAGACATGGCGCCCCAAAACAATCACACAGTCACATCGAAGATCACTGATCACAGATTATTGTAACAAATACAATGAAAATGTTTGAAATAGCGTGAGAATTACCAAATTGTGACGTGGAGACAAGAAGTGAGCCAATGCTGCTAGAAAAATGGTGCTGACAGACTTGCTCAACACAGGGCTGCTATAAACCTTCAATTTGTAAAAAATGCAAAATCTGCAAATTACAGTAAAATGAGGCATGCCTGTAGCCTGTATTCCCTAGATACCCAGTAAGCACCAGATGGCCTCATACACAGTATAATGGGTCGCCTTTCCTGTTCACTGAGCCATGCCTTACTGGCATGAAGCTGACTTTTACTAAAGGCTACTTCAAGAAAGAGAAGTATGAAATTCACAGGAACATAGAAGCATCTGATTCCAAAAACTGCTCTTGAGGACAGTATTCGTTATATCACATAATGTTCCCAAGTCAGAAATTTCCCCCACACAACCTGACACCTGCCTATCTTTCTGTTTTCTGATCCCCTTGCTGCTGCTGTAAGGACCATGAGTATCTTCATTTATCTAGGTCTGCATGTACATATGTATGTACACACACACACACACACACGTCTGTATATGTTTTCTCAGCCCAGTGGCTCCAACTTCTTTGGAAAAAGGTTACTATTAAAAAAAAAGGTAAAAGGAAATAAGCTAAACTAAGTGAAATTTAAATTTCAGAGTCAGGGAAATGACTGACAGCCTAAGTTGGCTTTCTGGAAGTTTCTTGCTTAAGTTTTATATAATGAAGGAGTGAACAAAGCTCATACTCCAAGATAATTAATTAGGAGGGACAGGAAGAGAAGGTAGTTTAAAAAAAAGAAAAAGTTTCCCCTACTTGGACATTTTGGACTTTTATCCCTTAAACATATTGTCACTATTTTAATATCCTTGAAAAAGAAAATTTGTAAGATTCTATCACCTATTTAGGAAAAGAGACATGTTCAATTATCTCTGTGAAGAGGAACAGCAAAGGAAGAAGCTGGAGCCGCCTCAGTCCTCGAGAGGCTGTGCAATGTGCAAACTGAAATTCTACAGAAGAGGGGTCATTTCCTACACATACAAAACCAACTTCTCTGCCACTGGACTCTCCCCACCGCGTCCCATTCCTGACCTTCCCTAGCAAGGCAAAAAGAGGCTCAAAGGAGTTGGGGAAAAGGGGGTTTTATAGTCAGGTGAGCCCAAAGTCAAATCCTGACAAGGCTACTCATTAGCTTTGAGCCTTAGACAAGTTACTTTAAAATTTTTCACTTCTTCAATGATAAAATGGAGGTAACACCTACTGTTATTTAACAATGGGAGTTGTTATATGATTTCTTTATGGGTCTTATTTTCTGGGAGAAGAACTCTACCCATTTGTTCTAAGAGGCAAGTAAGACATATATGAAAACAGCAGCTTATGATGGAGAGGTTGCTACTGCACAGGGAAATGTACAAGACCAGGAATTAGGAGGTCTGATTTTGCAGCACACCCTTTAAAACAAGTCACTTCTCCGTGCTCCATTTCTCTGGCTGCAGTACAACAGGGTTGGACAGGTGTGAAAGTCTCTGCTTTGTAATGCAAAGTGAGGCTCCAAGCACTAGAGAAGTGCAGAGGGGACGTGCTAGCACACTGGTCTGGGGAAGCTCCATGAGGAACTGGGACTTGCACTCAGACCTGAAAAATGGAAAAGACTTGGGATCCTGGGAGAAGGACCAAAGGCATAATGTTGGGAGAAACAGCAAGAGCAAACCAAAGCACCCCAAGGACCTCTGAGGGATAGTGACATCAATGTAGCTGGCGGGGTCCATTGTCAGAGATGGGATGGCAGGGAGACGTCACCACTCAGACCCCAAGGGCTTTGAACAACAGAGAGAGGAGTCTGGATTTTGTCCTGGAAGCAGTAAGAACCACCAGAAGATCTAAGCAGGTAGACTGATGAGGGAATCCCACTTCTCTGTCCCTACGGTTTCAGGAGAAAAATAATGTTTTACTCTCAAGGAAGGAACAATACTGGAAACATATTTTTAGCACTTCTTCATACTCCTCTTACTTCTCTGCTGGGAACCTGCCAGACTAGTAACACTGGGAAAGGAATGGTTCATACAACACTCAGCATCCTCTCCCAGAGTCAGGAATGTGCCTTCAGTTGTGTATGAACTCGACAGTGAGAGTAACAAGACGCCTGATTCTGGCACAAGCCAATGTAAGTTCTTCAACCCAGTTTATCATTAATAAAGCTGACAATTGCATCTCCAACTCTGTAGACTATTTCCCAATTGATCTGAAAGGAAGAGAAGGGAAGAAGAGGTTTGATATACCACCACCACCTACTACATAAATAAGGTGACAAACAACAGTGCTTCAGAAAAATCACCCAGGTGGCAGCTGGCAGGATGGACTGAAGGAGGAAAATATTAAAAGCCCTTAAATCAGTTGTGGAGCTCCTACAATAATCCAAGCATTCAGTGTATCATTTGTAAATCAAGTATTATCCAGGGCCTCGTCAATAACTGCTCAAATCGAAATGTGCCTGAACCGATCTGGGAGAGAGTAAATCAAAGAGACCAAAAACCGAGACCTAATCACCAACATTTTTTAAAGTCAATTCATGTCCTTTCCGAAGTAAAACTGCTTTGCTGACTAGTGGGATCATTAATTAAAGGAACCAGAGCAATTTTTAAATATATAAAGAGCAAGAAATGAAAAACTCACCAGTCCAGAACCCTACTGGCTACAAAGAATTCTGTTACATCACAAGTCTATCTTACACAGCCCCAAAATCAGGAGAAAGTCTCATCATGTAACCTGCCCACATTTCTAAAGAGATAACCAATTCTGTCTATGTTGGCATTCTCTCAAAGGGTGTCCCCTGGCTTTCTAAACCTCAAGTGGTCTGCTGTCTTCAAAGTCAGGAGCCCTTGAAAACACTACCAAGCACTTCTCATTTCTATTTCATACAGCTTAAGTAGATCAAATCAGCTTCCCTTCATATCACTACGCATACATTTGATACCCAATCTTGTTTTGTGAAATCCCTCCTCACTGCCCCAAAATGGAACACACGGCAGTGTCTATACACTGATCACCTTGCTTCACATCCCACACAAAGTAAATGTTAATTCCTTTAAGAAGAAGTCAGTAAAACTGGAAGCACCAGATACCAGTGGCTAAACTGAACTCAGATACCTATTATTCTCTCCTGCCTCTTATGCATAACCCTAACTCTTTATTAGAGCTGACAAAGTTGCCTCGAATTACGCAAAGTCTAGAACACCATCCTCAAGGATTCCTGTGTTTTCTCTAATGACCACAGTAAGTCGCTGCACTAGCTCCCATCTGATTCTCCTTCACACAGCTTCAGCTTCTCCAAAGTGATTTGGAATGAGAGTTTTTGGCAGGATACAGAAACTCACTCTGCTACCCCCCCACACACACACCAGAGATCAGAGTATGCTCAGCAGGCTTCCTGAGAAACAGAGCCCAGAAGTTCTCTTTAGTCACAATCCTAATGTTACCTACTTAACTTTCTTGACCTTCTTCTGTAAGGTATTTTAAGTCCATTTCTGTAAATGACAATTCTAGGATCCCACCCAAGGCTCTAAGGGAAACTAAAGATGAGATCTCCTGCCAGGCAGAAGGGAGTAAATACTGTAAGGCAGTTTTAACTCAGAGTATGAAATTGCCCACCTGGTCCCAACACAGCGTCCTTCGGAAAAGGACCTGAGCCATGTAGCAAACCCGAGCGTGGCCCCACACCACCTGCAATGCTTTCCTTCTTTGCAGCTTACAGCCTCCGTGCCTGACCCCGGGCAGGAGGCCTCACTGCTCGATGCTCCGGGAGCGTTCACGGCAAGCTTGCACTCCTGGGGGTGCTCCTGGTCCCTATTCTGCCTCTGCCCTTAGATGTCAGAAACTTACATATCCTCTTAAGTCTACAGGAGTTATGTATTTTTTGTTTATTTCCTCAAAAAGTTTAATGTTCTGCACAAAGAGTTTAGAAAGAGACAAAACGGAGAACATCACACTTGTATATACATGACAAACACTGAATTCCCTAAGCAAAGAGTGCACTGGGATCCTGGTAAGATCTACAGGCAGGGCCCCACCACCCTCCACTGTGCAGTGATTCTGTACAGATACCCTCTGACCCTCTCAAGTCACCATCTCCTCTGGTCATTTACACGTTTTCTGAGCACTTGCAGATGTGCCAGGCACCCGGGTTAGATTCTGAACAAAAGAAACAGACCAGGAACACTCCCGCACTCAAGAGCTCAAAGCCTAGGGAAGCGAGGCAGTCCTTTGCTGTCTGGAACTCTGTGCACGCCTGTGGCTATCCCAGACTGCTGATACCACGGATTCCCAGGACCGTGCACCCTCCTGACAGCTGCTCCTCGGTCACCCTACACTGCTGCTGTTCCACAATCCGCTGTCCTCCCTGTACCACACCTGTGGCGTCCCTTCCCTTACACCCTGTGTGTGCTGACATATTGTAATTCTTCTTAATCCACAGGCATGGCCAGAATTGCAGGACCAGTATTAAGGTTATCTTAACTCTCATTAGGAGGTGAGAGAGTAGCTCATTTTGGCTGAAACTATAAAGGTACGTCCCGAGGCTGGAGTAAGGCCAAAGGCAAACTGTCCATGGAGGCGGAGCCAAGTGCCTGAGCGGGGAGAAAGGGACGCACCTGGCCTTCCTGGACTTCGTCCTGGCTGCAGAGTCAACCCCACTCCTCCTCTCTTTGGCCTCCTTGGTGCCCGAGGCCTCCCGGGGCTTCCGCACTTTCTTTGCTCCGTCCCTCTGCTTGGGCTCCTTGGGCTCCTTGGCCTTCCTGGGCTCCTTGGCCTTCCTGGGCTCCTTTGGCTCTCTAGGTTCACGCTTCCTCTTTGGCTTGGGCTCCCTGTCCTTGCTTCCCTTTGCTGCCCCCTCTTGCTCTCCCAGATCCTTTTTCTTCCGTTTCTTCTTCACTCCAGTGCCACCTCCTCCGCTGTCCTCCAGCCCACTATGGGATGTCATTTTCCGAGGAAAAAGGGTCTCTGCTTCCTCTTCAGCAGCAAACAGGTCCTTCTGGGGCAGACAGTGACTGGCAACATCATCGATTTTCTCTTCCTGATCGGTGCTGCGGTCAAACGGGGAGGGGGATTTGTAGTCAAAACCGATAGAGGCATCAGACATTGGGGAGTGACTCAGAACTTTTAAATTTGACAACTGTAAAAGAAAGAGAAACAAGTATATTACTCTTCCATTGCACGGTTCATGCTAAGTGATACTAAGTTTGAATGTATAGATTTGTTCAACATTTACTGAGTGCCTGCTCTGTGTCAGTTCCTCCTGTGCTGGGCCTTGCGGACAGAATAGCAAACAGGACACACATTATATGTGCATGCTTTGCCCTGTGGAGCTGTACCAAGTGGTTGTCAGCATATCATGTAAGAAATCTGTATGTAAAAACCTGAAGGATTGCCATGTTATGTGCAGACATCTGAAGCACCTTTTAAGCTACATGTCCAAAACAGGCAAGAATGATAGTCTCTCCCACAAAATACCTTTCGTTGCCACTAGCAGACACAAAATCCTAGGCACACTGCTCTGACCTAGAATGGTATTTATCATGTTAATACAAAAAGCTTTGTTCAAATGTGTTCATAAATAAAGACGGCGTCACTGGAATGATAAGGATGCAGGGTTAAACTCATGTGGTGCTTTTCCCCCCTGAATCTTTGCTTTCACATAACTTCAAGCAGTATCAACATTCAGCTGTTTTGATTTTCAAGAAGAAAATATAGATTATTCAAAATTATGCCTTTTACATTTAACTGAAAATGGTGTTCTTCCATATGATCATCTAATTTAGCCACTGGACTCAGCACTAAATAACCCCTGCTACTTGCAAAAACCAACCACCTGTATAGGAGGAGGCTTTATAGTGACAGATGCCATTAGACAGAATGTGTGACAGATGCTGAAGTTTCAAAGCTGTTTCTGAGCACCATCAAATAAAGGTGCAGCTTCCCAGTGTGACCACTTTTAAGGCAGAAGTTATATCATACTTTCAGGCCTGGTGTTGCAAAGTACACTTGTCATTTCATAACCAAGCTGAAGTTGGCAACCACCCAGTAACACCGTGGGTGTAGTTTCAGGGAACAGCGCACTCTCCTGGGTCCGGAACAAAGAAATAACTTGAGAGCCTGGGAGGGACGAGCAGACTTTCCAGGAAGACGGTTACAATTACCTTTGATGCCTCAGGAACAGCACCCCTGGTGAGTAGCCTGCTCTCCCCTAAGAGGCCTGGCGAGTGCGGAAGGGCACAGACACGGGCCGAGGTGGCGTGGTTTCCCTCCAGTGCTCTGGCTGCCCACTCTGTGCTCAGGCTGAGAGTGATGGACAGCACAAAATTTAGCTGCATGTTTCCCTTTTTTTTTCCTAGCTCCCTTCCCTAGTCTGATATTCCCAAACCTAACACTGAGAATCCCAGGAGAAAAACATGAAAGGAGGATTTTAAAAGTATTTTTATCATGAAGTCCAGCCTCATAAATAAGCCAAAATCCAGAGAGACGTGGTCACTCTGACAGGACTCACTACTTAAAAAGAGAAAAAGGAATACAATGCAGTTTGACTACCTCACTGCTGATTCAGTACTTAAGATGGCTTAGGAAAAGGAGGGGTTAAGTAAATTTTAAAAGAATTTGAAGTCAAATACAAAAAAATGGTTAAGATGGTAAATTGTACATTATGTGTCTTTTACCACAATAAAAAAAAAAAGGAAAGAAGAAAAC
This sequence comes from Manis javanica, assembly GCF_040802235.1. Taxonomy (NCBI): domain Eukaryota; kingdom Metazoa; phylum Chordata; class Mammalia; order Pholidota; family Manidae; genus Manis; species Manis javanica. The sequence continues at coordinate 16,623,484 of NC_133160.1, read as the reverse complement.
ATGAGGCAACAAGAAACCCAACAGTGCCGTAACAGGTACCCAGTTAAAGCTCTGGTCCTTTGAGTGTGTAACTGTCCCTGGGGTATTGTTGAATGCTGTGCCAGGACACCTGGCCCTCAGGGAACAAGGTTTTGCTTAGCGTGCAAGGGTGGATCACTAAAAAAGCAAGAAATACAGATTTGTTTACTAAAGATGCTTTCAAAGACTCCATGTTAAAGACCCAATTCCTCCAAGGCAGCTCTCTGTAGTCCAAGTGGGCCCCTCTCTTCAACTCCAACCTCATCTCAAGGGCCTCTCTTCTGAAGGATAGGGCTCTCTGAAGACGCTGAGGCAGGTGGAAGTAGGTGGTGGTAACTGGATATTCAATCATTAGCCTATCAGTCACTATTAGCAGCTAACATTTATTGGACACATATCATATGGATATACTTGGAATTACATGCAAAGCATGTTTCATAGTATCTCTCATCTTTATAACAATCCTACAAGACTACTAATAAGATATCTGTTTGGTAATCTGGAAAAATAGGAGATTATTGACATTAAGTGATGTGTCCAAGGCCATATACCTAGTGACTAGAAGAACCTGGATCTGGACCCTCTGGCCAAAAGCTAACATTCATTTCCACTGGGCAGTTTATGATGTCCCAGGGACTGTAACAAGTGCTAGGCCACCAGAGCAACGTGATTAGACTTGGTTAGAAATGTTAAATGTGATGGTACATAAACCACTTTGGGAAAAGGTCAGGTAGTTCTTTATGAAACTGTACATATACCTTCCGGATGTCCCAGCAATTCCACTCTCAGGAATCACAGCCAGTCATCTAGCTACTCTCTCATTTTACAGGTAAGATAATCAGTTCAGAGACGAAGCAACTTGTTGAGGTTATATTCCTAGGGAGTGGCAGAGCTGGGACAACCTAGAGGGTGAAGAGAAACCGAGGAAATGGGAGCACAATTAGTCAATGTTGAAAAGGGGAGGCATCCCAAAAGCAGTTATTCGTGATAAAAATACAAAATTACAATCTCAAAGTCAGTAATTCACCAAAAGAGTTTTTTTGTTTTTAAGGCACCTTGTTAGAAACTTGGAAAAAATACCTGCTGAGAATTAAAAACATGTTGACAAAAAATATTTCTTCCATGTGTCTCAAGGTCAGTGGGGGAAAAGGCAAATAGCCTAAATAAAGTCTCTGTTTCACTTTCTACCAGAAGGACATTATATCACCACTTTGAAAATGGCCCTAAAGGAATAGATGGAGAAGATCAACCATGGCACCAACAATATTTTACATTACCCTGACAATTTAAATAGAGACAAGCAAACAGGAACACAAGGATGAAATAAAGAGGCCAACTGATCAAACATGCAATGATGCTAACTGTAAAATGCACTGTAAGTAAGAAAACCCATTTCTGTGACTCAAAATTATTAATCTACAATATTCCTGGAAAACACATTTAAAGATTTAAATCTAGATACACTGGATTCAGGACTGTTGTAAAGCATTTGAAAACTAGTAAAAATATTATGGCCAAGGTCAATGGTTCCCAAACTGAGGTCCGAGGACAAAGCTCCTTTGATCTTAGGGTCACAGTTAAGAATCACTCAAGTATCTGAAAGTCAAAATAGACCATAATTAAGAAACTTATCCATACACAAACATGAATAGGTCTTGAAAACATTATGTGAAAGAAGCTAGGCACAAAAGACCACATACTACATAATTCCATTCATATGAAATATCCAGAATGGGTAAATCCATAGAGACACAAAACAGGTTAGTGGCTGCCATGGGTTGAAGATAGGGGAGATGGAGACCCTCTCTCATGGGCACATTGTTTCTTTTGGGGGTGATGAAATGCTCTGGAATCAGACAGTAGTGATTTTTACACAATCTTGAAATATACTGAAAGACACCAAATTGCACATTTTGAAAGTGTGGATTTTATGGTATGTGAATTATATCTCAACTTTTAAAAATCCAATATAAGGATATACCAAAAATGTTCCTCTCATGTTGCCGACAGGAGTGTCAACTATTAAAAGCCTTTTTTCCAGGGGAGTATAGAAACAACACTAAAATTTTAATTGTGGATATGCTTTTAATCTGAGCAATTCCTCTTTTAGAACATAAATTAAGAAAACATTTAGGTACTCTAAAGGTTTGTGTGTAAGAATATCTGATATATAGAATTATTTTTAAAAGAGAAAAAAATAATAAAATAACCTATTCATCAATCTTCAGGAAAATGCTTACATTAATATCAATAGCATATCCCTCATATGGAATAATACTATGTAGTCATTATTAAAAAATTTTAATTGACATAAAAAACTGTCCATATGTTGGGAAGTAAAAAAAGAAAACTTACAATTTAATCCCATTTTTAAAAAAATACTGTATCAACACTACTTTTTAAAAATAAATTTAGGACACATATCAGATAATACATCATTATGACCAGGTGATAGGCCTATGGACAACTTTCACTTCTTTTTTTTTTTTTATAACTTTCTCAAAATTATTGCTTCTCTGTTTTTAACATATCTCCCATGACTACAATATGTAAGTTTCCTGAGATAGTGACTTTGTGATATTCCCCAACATCTGAGATTTATTGTAAAAATCATATGGTTTAGGATGAAATTTTTATTCAAAAAAAAAGAGAGAAATGAAGTCTACAAAATTATACATGTGAACAAAATTGTATATGACAAGAACAAATACCTGTGCACAGAATAAAGAATGGAAGAAAATTAACAGTTATCGTTTCAGGCTATGCAAATTTGGTGGTTTGATTTTTTTAAAATAGACATCTAAATTTTCAGTAAAATATTACTTTCATATTTATAAAAGAAAAAAATTTTTTATATATGTGATAGAAAAAAATTAAAGACTTTAATAATAAACAGGAAAAACTGTTTTGCCAGACAATTCATGCTCCTCCACATCATTAGAATTCAGAAATCAAAGGCAGAATATGAGAGGCACCAGCACTGTGATAACATTTGACTGAGTGCAGGGCAAAGAGTGCACTTTGCACTCAGTCTGGAAAGGCACCCACAGGCCCTTCATCCAGAAGTGCTTTCCTGAACTTTCACCCCAGGGGTGAGCAAGGCCCAGCCAGCTCCTGCTGTTGGTCTCCCTTCAAGGTCTTCCATCTTCTTCAGCAGGGAGATGAAAATGTTCCATGTTTACATTTTAATATTAACAAATTACCAAAACATAAAAATGAGTGGAAAAGCTTATTTAAATTTGAGACCTGTCTTTATTTTTAAAGTCCAAATAATAAAAATACAAATGCACAATAAGAATTGCTACTATTGACAAATCAGTCTGTGGACACTGCAGGTGGCTAAACTTATCTTCCAATTAAATCAGAGCTGCCTTACGTTTTCACCCTCACTTTCTTCTGAAAGAATATTTCTTACAGTCATCTAACTGTAGAATATACTAATGGCAGTAAAACCCACATATCCTTTCCTGTATTACACGCAGTCCTGCTGGGACTCATTCACTTGTCCAACAGATTTGTGCTGACTGAGCAAGCCCTATCTGGGGTGGCGCAGGAACAGTGTCTAACTGTGTGTGTGTGTGTCCCCTCTGTTCTTCCCTGCATTTAGTATATTCAATCCATCCTCACCCAGAAGTCCTGCACTTTGGGTAATAAAGCAGGTACTTAGATCCTGCAGAGGCTCCTCACAGAGACACAGCTGGTTGGCGCCAGGAGGAGAGTTCAGATTAAAGTATCTAAGGGTAATTCAGGTAGAGGTTTCCGGGAAGCTCTTGGATTTATTTTCCAAGAAAATTTTCTACAATAGTGAATCAGACCGCCCAGGGAGAATAGAAAAAGAGAGAAGAGGAAACACGACAAAACATGACAGAAGCAGTAACACTTGAGGGTCCCCAGAAGAACCTATGGAGAAGTGAGAAGGATGAGTCGGGTCTGGGGTGGAGGAGGGAAAAAGGAAAGAAGGTGTGGTGCCAATGAAGACAGAACATGAGAGCTTTTCCTGACACAATGACCACAGGGGTCAAATGCTGCTGAAAAGCAGGTAAGTTCAGGACTAAAGTGTGGTCAACTGCCTTGGCAGTATCATTTTTACAAAATGCCTCCACCACAAAGTCCTTCAATCTGTTATTCACAGTTCCCACCTCTATTTTTCTGCTTTTGCATTTAAAACAAGGGATGGTGTGGGGTGGCGGGGGCTTTCCTCTTATGATGTTTCAAGAGTTCTACAAATTTGACTTCTCTAAATCTGCAAAGTCAACCTAAACTTTGTTGATTCCAGACAGTAAGAAAAACTGGGAGCAGGTAGATTATTAAATTTAGATGCTAACAAGGAAGAGTTAGGAGGAGAGGGGGAAAATAATACTTGATAAATGCCTGCGTTGTTTTTAGAAACAAGCAATTTTATTTCCAAACTATGGCTTTCAACAAACCAAAACCTCAAAGTGATTCAATTTCAAAGTGGGTGATGTTTACTCCACCAACCAAATAAATCCAGGTAAGTTTTCTGTGATACTTCTTTCTAGGCCAAGAAGATGTGTAACAGACACTTAGCGTGCAGAAGACTACCTACCAACTTCTTTCTTCCTAGCCTATAGACTTGGTTTACCAGAGCCCAACCCCAGAATTAGGCCGAGCCTGGCCCACACCACATACCACTGCCACTAAGCAGACTGAGTATCAGGCCGTGTATTTAGCTTCTTAAATGGATTATATCATCAAAACAACTCTAAGGGGAGGTACATTATGGTTTCAGTGATCATTTTATAGGTAGAAGCTCAGAGAGGTTAAATAACTCACCCAAAGTCACACAATCACTAAGTTTTGAACCCAGGTTTGCCACTTGGTTTCAAGAGTCACTGCTCTGGACCATTTGACAAATACTGCCTCAGGTTCTGGGTATGGAAATAAATGAATTTGCAAGAATCTCTAACCATCTCTGCTTCATTTCCATCGTTTATTCCCCAGCACCACTGTACTCTAACTTCTGGCCAGGCAACTTTCAACTCATTAACTTTACTCTCTAACCATTTCTTCATAAATCCCCTTGTTCCCCAGATCAGAATGGGAGAATACAGGAAGAATACACAACTACCTAGCAGAACACGTAAGATTAAATAAGTGATTTCTGCAACTTTTCAATTTTTCCCACGAGGATCCCAAGATGAGGATTAATGAACATCAAATGCAGACTTGGCGGCTACAAGACCTACAACCACCAGCCTAAGAACATGTTTTGTTAGCAGTGGGCACTATATTTCCTTTATCCTCACAAAGTGAGAACGTCTGATCCTTGGTTGCTAAGTATTAGGTAGCACCCCAAAATTTGTAAAATGTATCCCAACCCATACTACTAGTAACAGGATGAGCTGACTGAGGGACTGGACAGTGGGCCGATGAGAAAACTATAAAGCACACCAAAGTGGAAAGAAGTTCCCTGTTGTGCTTCTGCTTTTTTCACAGCAGTCAGAACACTGGCTTTGGGCTAGTTCTCACAAGGGTAATTCAAAGTTAGGGGTGCTGGAAGACAGTTCTCCACAGTCATGCCGATACTTGTATGTGAGCCGAAAATTTCACAGATCCTCGATCTCTCACTGCCACTTAGATGCCCAAAGGCCCAGAGCCTCCCAGAGTCCTCTGGTCAGGATGGGGTGGGGCAATTCTATTCATTGTTTTTAAGTAGTCCTCTTTATTCATCGAATGTAAAATTTAGCAGCTCTTTTCCATTAAAAAAAACAAAAACAAAACCTTTTATGGCCAGTATCGAAAAGACTAAGAACAAATGCTGGCGAGGATGCAGAGAAAGGGGAACCCTCCTACACTGCTGGTGGGGACATAAGCTAGTTCAACCATTATGGAAAGCAGTATGGAGGTTCCTCAAAAAAGTAAAAATAGAAATACCATTTGATACAGGAATTCCACTCCTAGGAATTTACCCAAACAATACACGTTCTCAGATTCAAAAAGACATGTGCACCCTATGTTTATCGCAGCACTATTTACAATAGCCAAGAAATGGAAGCAACCTAAGTGTCCATCAGTAGATGAATGGATAAAGAAGATGGGGTACATACACACAATGGAATACTATTCAGCCATAAGAAAGAAACAAATCCTACCATTTGCAACAACACGGATGGAGCTAGAGGGTATTATGCTCAGTGAAATAAGCCAGGTGGAGAAGACAAGTACCAAATGAATTCTCTCATTGGTGGAGTATAACAAACGAAGCAAACCTGAAGGCACAAAACAGCACAGACTCACAGACTCCATGAAGGGATGGTTACCAAAGGGGAGGAAGTGGGGAGGGAGGGAGAAGGGGATGGAGCGGTATTATGATTAGCACACATGGTGTGGGGGGATCATGGGGAAGACAGTGTAGCACAGAGAAGGCAAACAGTGACTCTGGGGCATCTTACCACAATGATGGGCAGTGACTGCAATGGGGTATGGGGGGGTGAATGTAGTAACTGCATTGTTTTTCATGTGAAACCTTCATAAGAGTGTATATTAATAATACCTTAATAAAAAAATACCTTTTGTCGGTCTCAGCTAGTGAAGTATTGTTTAACATCAGTCATATGAGCTGAAAAAACCACTATGTAACATTTACTATGTGACATTCTAGTCAAAAATTATCTACTTATACAGTATTTATTTTGTTATTTACTTAGATGTTAATAATGGTGGTAGCTCCCCCTGAGAAGACAGTCTCTTTTACAGTACTTTAAATACCATAACATAAATAAATATCCTGGGAAACCCTAGGATTCTGGCCAGAATGGACCTCTGAGATCATCTCGCCCAAACTCCCATCCCGTGTTGTCTGCCATACAGCAGGCAGCCCTCCAGTCCCCCAGACCCAGGTGACTCACTGCTCACAAGGCGCGAGCCACAGCGGGCAGCTCGCCTGCTCAGGATGGTCCTCTGTAGATGGAACGAGAGCCTGTCCTCCTGTGACTCTCCCCATTCTCACCCACCCATCCAGCAACAGATACAGTTAATTTTCCACCTGATGCTTTCAAATCTTCCCTTCTTCGGGCCATGTGATCCTGGTTTCATCCATCACACCTCACAGGAAATGAGTCAGTGTTATTTTACCATCCCAGTCACTTTGCTCCAGCTTTTTGAATACATGTTTCAGAACCCAAAATGATTATGAACAACAAAATCTGGCAAGGCATGTCAAAAATAGTGAAAAGCATTAAATGCTCAGGTTTCTCAGGGTTTTTTTCTTTTTTTTTTTTGGAGGAAGAGTTGGATGAGGCTGATCTTAAGGCCTTTGAAACATGAATCCAGGGTGAAGCTGTTTAGAATCTTGTTTTTTGGGGGCAATCCCTCTTTATGCATGTTGAAAAAGGCCTTCCAATGACTATTGAACACAGGCTCCACTTCATATTAGCCCTCATGTTGGGACTCTCTGCAAGGTGAGACTGAAAAGTCTAAGAAACAAATTAATTACTCATCCATATGATCGACTCTGATATTCTTCCTCCTTCACTATTCTGAATTGTGGATCATGACCTGGTGATCTGTATGGGTGGTAAGCATCTTCCTAGAGATCCGAGTCCTTACACCCCTCAGCCCCAGTAGAACATGTCTAGGACCAATTCTTTTGGGAATCTGGGAGCCAGCTAAATCCACCATGCTTCTTTATCTTAAATGTAGCTTTGGTCACCACCTAAAATGTAGCACCCCACTCCAGGCCTGTCCACTTCCCCTTACTTACACCATATGCTGCTGCTTCTCAAACCCACCCAGACACCACTCTCTTCCCTCGCAAGCTTTCCTCCTGGGTCCTCAAAAGCAACCTGAGTGAAACCCAGTTCTTCCCACTCTTTTAAAACACTCAAATTTTTGGTGGGGCTAACATTCTCCATTCTCCATCCTCTCCAATTCCCGTGCATGGCTCCTCCACCCACAATGTAAAGCCCTGGCTCTTTTGAGGCATATGTCATCTGCTACTGTTAACTGTTTGGAACCAGACTCTTAAGTTTCTTAAGGAAAAGCATTAACTTTTAGTCACTGTTATAGCTAGCCCCAAGCAAACCCTCAAATATTTCTTGATGAATAAATGTTGAAAAATTCAAAAACTTAGTGAATAAATTATATCCCTATTCGCTCCAGGGAAGGAAACACAGTCTAATAATCTGAAGGTCTCTGGGAGTCTCTCAGCAGGTGTGAAGAGAACTCTTCCTACCCCACTTTTCATTTCTAGAGGACCATTCTAGAATGAAGGGCTCTACTGGCCTGACTCTTGGTTACTGGGTTAGGAGAGAAGATTCTCTCCTAATTACTGTGAGCCTGGGTTAACTTCTGGGCATAGCTCTGAGTTTTAATTAAACTCACAAAATTACCTATTTCTATTGCATTCATACTTGTTAATTCTCCTCTACATTGGATACAGGTACCAAAAACTCTCTTACCTCTGAAGATAACAAGTGTCTGTAAACCGTGTCATATATCACATACTATTTATCATGTTTTGTTCTTCTCTTAGACCAAACAAGGCGCTGAGATGAATAAAAATCAGTATTTCCTTATCATAGGCTGGTCATCCTTATGATTAGGATGTGTCCCCTCACAAATAAGAATTTCCAGCTGTACTCTACATCAGCAGAGCCACAAGGTATTTCAGTGATTTGAGTTTACACTTTATTTCTCTAGCTAATTTTTTTTTTTGCTTAATACTGCTTAGTCTCTTTAGGGATTCAAAAATGTATTTCTTAGAAGCAGTAGTTTACTTTTTCATACTGATAAGACTATAGACTTCAAGTGACTGATTTTTTCAATGTTTTATTAAAGTCTATTTTTCCTGCAACACTTCTTCGGGGAATACAAAGTTAATCTCTAAACGCTTTGTTCTTGGCACACTATTCCTGTCATGTCCTTTCTAGATGATAAGAAGCATGATTATTTATTACTGAGTTTTGACTAACTTATAAAATCTGCTGTCTCATTTAATTTGCTTTGATTAATTTTAGGTCAAAGAATGAGAGATTTTCAAGATTAGAATGCCATTTTTCTCCAGGGAAGAGGAAAAATAAATTATTAGGAATGAGGGTTTCTAAAGACTGGATGTTTCATTTGCTGCTACTTCTAACCCCTTAGAATCACAAGACAGGACAGAGTTTGGTGGTTCACTTTATTGTTATGCTGAAAGATTTCCCTGGCGCTGACATTCAGAATGCCAAGGACTTCAGGAGTTTCCTCATTTAATGCTTACCAACATCTTGGCAGGCATGGATGACTTCCCCCTTTTAAGTGATAGAAAAATGAGCTTAACTTCTGCAAAGTCACATAACTAAGTGGTAGAGTTAGAGTTTCAATTCTATTCTACTGAAATCAAAGCCCAAGTTCACTCCAGAACATGGGCCTCCTCTGTCAAGCAATGAACTCTCACATGCTCAATCCTGGGCCTGTGGATGGGCTGTTTTAGTAAGAACTTAATTTTCTGTTTTCATGCTCTGCAACTGCTTGCAGTTCGGTCAGCAGTATGGCCTGTCACCAGCACTTCTAAGGGAAGCAGGATCAACTCCTAAAAGTGGCTCCACTTAATTAACTTGCTCCTCTACCATCTCTAAATGTCTATTTTTAAATAAAACCCTGCCCTGTTCATCAACATTACTGTCTAAAATAAAATCCCATCTAACCAAGGTTATAGAATGGCTGCTGACATATTAATACCAATGGTTTTAGTAATGAACCAGTAAACTAGCAAAAGAAAGAAACCCAAGTTCATGCTGGGGTCATGTTAGTAAAGAACATTTTCATTGAAATAAAAGCTTACCTTAAAGAATTTTTTTAAAAATTAAATATGCAGATTGTTTTCAGAAATAGAAACCTGCCCATGTACCATAAATGGTAACAATGTTGAGGGCTTGGGGTTCTCTTTAGTAATAATATGTTCATTTTAACAGCAGCATATAATATTGCACTAGAATGATGCTATAACATCTTACTATGCTGATGACAGTGACTGCAATGGGGTATGGGGAGACTTGATAATACGGGTGAATGTAGTAACCACAATGTTGCTCATATGAAACTTTCATAAGATTGTATATCAATGATACTTTAATAAAAAAAATAGTAATATTCCACTAGGTGGATGTACCATGGTTTAAATAGTCTTTTTGATGGATAGATAGGCTTTCTATTTTGCTATTAAAAATAAAGCAGCAATGAAAGCCCATGTACACCAAGTTTTGCATATCTGTCCAAGTATAACCATAGGATAAATTTCTAGCAGATGGAAGTGCATTCTCTATAGCGTCTACCTACCAGCTGATGACTATAAGGCCAGGACAGGAAGAAATCTGCATGTAGGTAGTGTTTAGTCCTTGCTCTTCCTGTTAAGAATTAGCAGCAACTGAGTCAGTTATTTCCAACAGGTTGTTTTGGTTTGGTTCCACTGGGAACAGACCAGAGGGTATCCCTTGGTTTCCCTGTTACCTGATTTGTCACTGCTCCCTAGAAGGGGAGCAGGAAGTGGCAGTCCCACCCAAACTCTCTGCACAGGGTTCCTGTAAAGAGCAGGGACTCAGATCTCCCCAGTCACAAGGCTGTCATTCAGTTCTATGAAAGGAAAACCAACCCACTGGAGATATCCCACTTCCAAGAGACAGAGAAAGGTCTCCCCATTCCACATCTGAGCCACTGGCTGGGGTCTCCAGGTTCCTCTGAGTATGGCACCATCTGAAGCACAGAAGTACTGACAGAGGAAAGGAGACCCTGCAGGAGGGGTCTCAAGGCTACTGTTTTATCATCTCGCCTCCTCTTCAAGAAACCAAATGCCAAACAGTAGATGTTCAGATCCTTTCAACTGGTTCACTATTTTTTCTAGAAGGAAACTAATAAAAAAGAATTTTATAAATGAAGATGCTTTTAGTTTAACCAAACATCTAAACTGATGAATATATAAACTATAAAGAATTGATCACATCTCTCTTTATAAAGACTTGGAAGGCTACTCCAGGGGAGGAGAAACCTCTCTTCCACATAGTTAATTCAAATAATACTCTGGCTTACAGTTTGTATTACCTTTATTCCTATATGGAGCTGACCTGCGCATAAGCAAAAATCCACATATGAAGTCATTCAAAACCCAGCTCTAAGTTATCATGTGGAGAATGAGAGACAGAGGCAGGAGGGGAACTACCAGAAGCTAAGAGATGAGCCCAAACTGCCAGCACCTCCTCTTGTTAAAACAGCACCAGCATATTCTAGAGGCATTCACTTAGAAGCTACGTGACCACTTACCTGCTTCTCTTTCTTCTGTATTTTCATTATCATCTATTGAAGGGAGATATTTATTCTGCAAAACATAAAAAAAGGCCAAAATTATCGGGAAGTTCAAAATAAAACATTTTGGATTATCTCAGATGAACTGTGACACGTGGGGAGAACATGCAACAGACGAGGACTTTACAGAACACTCCCAATCAGCAGTGTTCTAGCCATTGCCACTGCCCAGGGTCAGCATAGCCCTAACCCTACCTAAATCCCCAAACCTAATTTACTGTTCCCAATGGCATAACAGCAAAAAGACACTGTCATTATAGGTAAAGTAAGTTATAAAAGATGCCGGCCTGAGTTATTTTTGCGCGCCGAGCGGGGCTGATCAAGCTGAGAGTTGGGACGATTGTATAAAAGTCTCTTTTGGGGCGGAGCCAGGATGGCGGCGTGAGTAGAGCAGTGGAAATCTCCTCCCAAAAACACATAGAGCTATGAAAATATAACAAAGAAAAATCTTCCTAAAATAGAGACCACAGGACACAGGACAACATCCAGACCACATCCACACCTGCAAGAACCCAGCACCTTGCGAAGGGGGAAAAGGCCACAAACCAACAAGAAGGGAAGCTCTTCCAGCGGTCACTTGTATCAGCTCTGCAAACTATCTCTATCACCATGAAAAGGCAAAACTAGAGGCAGACAAAGATCACAGAGACAACACCTGAGAGGGAGACAGAACTAACTAGCCCTCCTGAAAAAGAATTCAAAATAAAAATCATGAACATGCTGACAGAGATGCAGAGAAAAACGCAAGAGCAATGGGATGAGATGCAGAGAAAAATGCAAGAGCAGTGGGATGAGATGCAGAGAAAAATGCAAGAGCAGTGGGATGAAGTCCGGAAGGAGATCACAGAGGTCAGGAAGGAGATCACAGAAGTGAAACAATCCCTGGAAGGATTTATAAGCAGAATGGATAAGATGCAGGAGGCCATTGAAGGAATAGAAGCCAGAGAACAGGAACGTATAGAAGCTGACATAGAGAGAGATAAAAGGATCTCCAAGAATGAAACAACACTAAGAGAAATATGTGACCAATACAAAAGGAATAATATTCGTATTATAGGGATACCAGAAGAAGAAGAAAGAGAAAAAGGGATAGAAAGTCTCTTTGAAGAAATAATTGCTGAAAACTTCCCCAAACTGGGGGAGGAAATAATCAAACAGACCATGGAATTACACAGAACTCCCAACAGAAAGGATCCAAGGAGGACAACACCAAGACACATAGTAATTAAAATGGCAAGGATCAAGGACAAGGAAAGAGTTTTAAAGGCAGCTAGAGAGAAAAAGGTCACCTCTAAAGGAAAACCCATCAGGCTAACATCAGACTTCTCAACAGAAACCCTACAGGCAAGAAGAGAATGGCATGATATACTTAATGCAATGAAACAGAAGGGCCTTGAACCAAGGATACTGTATCCAGCACGACTATCATTTAAATATGATGGCGGGATTAAACAATTCCCAGACAAGCAAAAGCTGAGGGAATTTGCTTCCCACAAACCACCTCTACAGGGCATCCTACAGGGACTGCTCTAGATGGGAAGACCCCTAAAAAGAGCACAGAACAAAACACACAACATATGAAGAATGGAGGAGGAGGAATAAGAAGGGAGAGAAGAAAAGAATCTCCAGACAGTGTATATAACAGCTCAATAAGCGAGCTAAGTTAGGCAGTAAGATACTAAAGAAGCTAACCTTGAACCTTTGGTAACCACAAATCTAAAGCCTGCAATGGCAATAAGTACATATCTCTCAATAGTCACCCTAAATGTAAATGGACTTAATGCACCAATCAAAAGACATAGAGTAATAGAATGGATAAAAAAGCAAGACCCATCTATATGCTGCTTACAAGAAACTCACCTTAAACCCAAAGATAAGCATAGACTAAAAGTCAAGGGATGGAAAAACATATTTCAGGCAAACAACAGTGAGAAGAAAGCAGGGGTTGCAGTACTAATATCAGACAAAATAGACTTCAAAACAAAGAAAGTAACAACAGATAAAGAAGGATACTACATAATGATAAAGGGCTCAGTCCAACAAGAGGATATAACCATTCTAAATATATATGCACCCAATACAGGAGCACCAGCATATGTGAAGCAAATACTAACAGAACTAAAGAGGGAAATAGACTGCAATGCATTCATTATAGGAGACTTCAACACACCACTCACCCCAAAGGATAGATCCACTGGGCAGAAAATAAGTAAAGACACACAGGCACTGAACCTAACTAGTCCTCCCGAAAAAGAATTCAAAATAAAAATCATGAACATGCTGACAGAGATGCAGAGAAAAATGCAAGAGCAATGGGATGAGATGCAGAGATGGACACACTAGAACAGATGGACTTAATAGACATCTTTAGAACTCTACATCCAAAAGCAACAGGATATACATTCTTCTCAAGTGCACATGGAACATTCTCCAGAATAGACCCCATACTAGCTCACAAAAAGAGCCTCAGTAAATTCCAAAATATTGAAATTCTACCAACCAATTTTTCAGACCACAAAGGTATGAAAGTAGAAATAAATTCTACAAAGAAAACAAAAAGGCTCACAAACACATGGAGCCTTAACAACATGCTACTAAATAATTAATGGATCAATGAACAAATCAAAATAGAGATCAAGGAATATATAGAAACAAATGACAACAACAACACTAAGCCCCAACTTCTGTGGGATGCAGCGAAAGCAGTCTTAAGAGGAAAGTATATAGCAATCCAGGCACACTTGAAGAAGGAAGAACAATCCCAAATGAATAGTCTAACATCACAATTATTAAAACTGGAAAAAGAAGAACAAATGAGGCCTAAAGTCAGCAGAAGGAGGGACATAATAAAGATCAGAGAAGAAATAAACAAAATTGAGAAGAATAAAACAATAGCAAAATCAACGAAACCAAGAGCTGGTTCTTTGAGAAAATAAACAAAATAGATAAGCCTCTAGCCCAACTTATTAAGAGAAAAAGAGAATCAACACAAATCAACAGAATCAGAAATGAGAATGGAAAAATCACAACAGACTCCACAGAAATACAAAGAATTATTAAAGACTACTATGAAAACCTATATGCCAACAAGCTGGAAAACCTAGAAGAAATGGACAACTTCCTAGAAAAATACAACCTCCCAAGACTGACCAAGGAAGAAACACAAAAGTTAAACAAACCAATTACAAGCAAAGAAATTGAAACAGTAATCAAAAAACTACCCAAGAACAAAACCCCGGGGCCGGGCGGATTTACCTCGGAATTTTATCAGACACACAGAGAAGACATAATACCCATTCTCCTTAAAGTGTTCCACAAAATAGAAGAAGAGGGAATACTCCCAAACTCATTCTATGAGGCCAACATCACCCTAATACCAAAACCAGGCAAAGACCCCACCAAAAAAGAAAATTACAGACCAATATCCCTGATGAATGTAGATGCAAAAATACTCAATAAAATATTAGCAAACAGAATTCAACAGTATATCAAAAGGATCATACACCATGACCAAGTGGGGTTCATCCCAGGGATGCAAGGATGGTACAACATTCGAAAATCCATCAACATCATCCACCACATCAACAAAAAGAAAGACAAAAACCACATGATCATCTCCATAGATGCTGAAAAAGCATTTGACAAAATTCAACATCCATTCATGATAAAAACTCTCAGCAAAATGGGAATAGAGGGCAAGTACCTCAACATAATAAAGGCCATATATGATAAACCCACAGCCAGCATTATACTGAACAGCGAGAAGCTGAAAGCATTTCCTCTGAGATCGGGAACCAGACAGGGATGCCCACTCTCCCCACTGTTATTTAACATAGTACTGGAGGTCCTAGCCACGGCAATCAGACAAAACAAAGAAATACAAGGAATCCAGATTGGTAAAGAAGAAGTTAAACTGTCACTATTTGCAGATGATATGATACTGTACATAAAAAACCCTAAAGACTCCACTCCAAAACTACTAGAACTGATATCGGAATACAGCAAAGTTGCAGGATACAAAATTAACACACAGAAATCTGTAGCTTTCCTATACACTAACAACAAATCAATAGAAAGAGAAATCAGGAAAACAATTCCATTCACCATTGCATCAAAAAGAATAAAATACCTAGGAATAAACCTAACCAAAGAAGTGAAAGACTTATACTCTGAAAACTACAAGTCACTCTTAAGAGAAATTAAAGGGGACACTAATAAATGGAAACTCATCCCATGCTCATGGCTAGGAAGAATTAATATCGTCAAAATGGCCATCCTGCCCAAAGCAATATACAGATTTGATGCAATCCCTCTCAAATTACCAGCAGCATTCTTCAATGAATTGGAACAAATAATTCAAAAATTCATATGGAAACACCAAAGACCCCGAAAAGCCAAAGCAATCCTGAAAAAGAAGAATAAAGTAGGGGGGATCTCACTCCCCAACTTCAAGCTCTACTACAAAGCAATAGTAATCAAGACAATTTGGTACTGGCACAAGAACAGAGCCACAGACCAGTGGAACAGATTAGAGACCCCAGAAATTAACCCAAACATATATGGTCAATTAATATACGATAAAGGAGCCATGGACATACAATGGCAAAATGACAGTCTCTTCAACAGATGGTGCTGGCAAAACTGGACAGCTACATGTAAGAGAATGAAACTGGACCATTGTCTAACCCCATATACAAAGGTAAACTCAAAATGGATCAAAGACCTGAATGTAAGTCATGAAACCATTAAACTCTTGGAAAAAAACATAGGCAAAAACCTCTTAGACATAAACATGAGTGATCTCTTCTTGAACCTATCTCCCCGGGCAAGGAAAACAACAGGAAAAATGAGCAAGTGGGACTACATTAAGCTGAAAAGCTTCTGTACAGCGAAAGACACCATCAATAGAACAAAAAGGAACCCTGCAGTATGGGAGAATATATTTGAAAATAACAGATCTGACAAAGGCTTGACATCCAGAATATATAAAGAGCTCACACACCTCAACAAACAAAAAACAAATAACCCAATTAAAAAATGGGCAGAGGAACTGAACAGACAGTTCTCCAAAAAAGAAATGCAGATGGCCAAGAGACACATGAAAAGATGCTCCACATCGCTAATAATCAGAGAAATGCAAATTAAAACTACAATGAGGTATCACCTCACACCAGTAAGGATAGCTGCCATCCAAAAGACAAACAACAACAAATGTTGGCGAGGCTGTGGAGAAAGGGGAACCCTCCTACACTGCTGGTGGGAATGTAAATTAGTTCAACCATTGTGGAAAGCAGTATGGAGGTGCATCAAAATGCTCAAAACAGACCTACCATTTGACCCAGGAATTCCACTCCTAGGAATTTACCCTAAGAACGCAGCAATCAAGTTTGAGAAAGACAGATGCACTCCTATGTTTATCGCAGCACTATTTACAATAGCCAAGAATTGGAAGCAACCTAAATGTCCATCGGTAGATGAATGGATAAAGAAGATGTGGTACATATACACAATGGAATACTACTCAGCCATAAGATGTGGAAAAATCCAACCATTTGCAGCAACATGGATGGAGCTGGAGAGTATTATGCTCAGTGAAATAAGCCAAGCGGAGAAAGAGAAATACCAAATGATTTCACTCATCTGAGGAGTATAGGAACAAAGGAAAAACTGAAGGAACAAAACAGCAGTGGAATTACAGAACCCAAAAATGGACTAACAGGTACCAAAGGGAAAGGAACTGGGGAGGATGGGTGGGCAGGGAGGGAAAAGGGGGGGGAGAAGAAGGGGGGTATTAAGATTAGCATGCATGGGGGGGAGGGAGAAAGGGGAGGGTGGGCTGCACAACACAGAGAGGACAAGTAGTGACTCTACAACATTTTGCTAAGCTGATGGACAGTAACCATAATGTGGTTGTTAGGGGGGACCTGATATAGGGGAGAGCATAGTAAACATAGTATTCTTCATGTAAGTGTAGATTAAAAATTAAAAAAAAAAAAAAGAAAGAAAGAAAGAAAAGGGGAATTACTCCTTAACAGAATAAAACTATTGGTAAATCAAAGATCAAGGCATGCTTTAAATATCCTTAATGTTGATCACTTAAAGGGTGTCAGATGATCAACTATGGAGGTACTCTTTTCTGGTAATATTCCTTTCTCTTAATTAAAAAAAAAAAAAAAAAAAGCAGTTACTGTGTGCTGACCTCCAATGAGTTCTGCACAGTGGTATAGGGGGCATGTCAAAGTGTGGGCAAAGGGTCTGTTTGTTTCTATGCAGAAGATCAAGGCCTAGCTTGGATACCCAGAAAATGAACTAAGATACAATATGAGGAGGAGCTTCCGGCATCAGCACTCTCTGGAGGACTTGTGCCGGGGGATGATCATCAAAAAGCCTCCACAGGGATCCAGACAATGCTGCGGTTGGGGCTGCATCCAGCCCACCGTCTCCTGGACTTGCCATTGGAATGAGGAGGGAGATGTCTAGGCTGGCATCTGCATACAGTGAGACAACGAATTTGACCGGATCTGTACTGCTGGAACTCAACCAGGAGTTGGGAGGGGTGCAAGTTGTAGCACTCCAAAATCTCATGACTATAGACCATCTATGGTTAAAAGAACATATGGGATGTGAACAGATCCCAGAAATGGGCCGCTTTAATTTGTCTGATGGTTCAAGTACAGTTGGACAATATCCATCATATCATAGATAAATTTTCACAAATGCCTAGGGTGCCTAAATGGTTTTCTTGGCTTCACTGGAGATGGATGGTAATTATAGATTTGCTTTGTTTATGTCACCGTATTCCTATTATGTTAATATGTGTGTGCAAATTAGTTAGTAGTTTAAAACCTATACATACTTAAGGTACTATACAAGAAGATATGTCAAAGAAATAATCAATCCTCCCATGTTTCCTTCATATGCTACATCTGTAGCTTTTCTTCTTCCTTCCTAATTACAACCCTTAAATAGAATTTGTGCCTCATATTGAATTTACCGAGTATCATAATTCCTCCAGGTGGTAAAGATACCTCGAGACAAGTGCTGGGCATAGAAGCCACAGGGCATAAATCTGCAAAGAAGTAAAAAGCTAACCTTTGCAAACAATATGGCTTCTTTCTCACTTACCAACTTTACATTTCCCTGTATGGCCCCGGAAGATGACTGGTTAGCCAGAGACGGGTAAGATTCCTCAAGGGAGGAACAACCTAAGACAGGCACAGTCGCAGGGGGGCCATCAGGTGAGAATTTGGGGATCAACAGAGGTGAGGCTCAGAACCTCACCCCCCCTGCTTTGAGAGAAATCTTCTGCATCCGTGGATGTTTTGCTGCCCTTGTCTAGCCTGGATTAATACTTAGTCCATCGGCACATACCTGATCATCTGATCATCTACATTTGCCCTCTTACAGCACTAAACTATGTCTTCTACCTTTATCTTGCATCTACCTACCACTTCAGCATTTTATTAAAAATAAAAATAATAATAATAATAGGAGAAATGTGGGATCAACATATAAATCAAGTACAAAAATCAAACGAATATTCATATTTGACCTGATTGTTTATAGGTCATAATGCATGATCAAAACGGAAAGTTTCTGTGATGAATGCCCTTGTACTGTTCACCATGTAAGAATTTATTCACTATGTAAGAATTCGTTCACCATGTAAGAACTTGTTCGTTATGCTTCAGAAGATTGGAGACTGAAGAGAATTAGGCTTGAGATGGATTAATGATTGTACATTGAGCGTTGACCCCCCTATACTGAATTTTATTGTTAACAACCATTTGATCAATAAATATGAGAGATGCCCTCTCAAAAAAAAAAAAGATGCTGGCCTATTAAACTACAAAGGAAACGCAGAGGAACTAAACATAATGACGTGTCTGCACTGAGGAGAGGGGAAGAAGGGGTGTGAATAAAGCCAAGCCTTGACTTCTTTTGGAAGAAAGTCAGTAAATAGTGTCTACAATTGATAAGTTAAGAAATAGAAATACATACAATTTTTTAAAAAGAGCTAAAAGAGTTAAAAGTACCTCTCCTGAAGGACAGAGGAGTGGTATGAGACAGAGCAGGTCACACCTGCATTTCATCACATGCTCTCCTCTATTATTTGATGTTTTAAGCTATGTGCATATATTACCTGACAAAATAGATTCCATTCCAATATCTTATATGACCTTTTAAATGACTGCTCTTACTGTACCCAGGACATATGCCCCCATTCCCACCCCAGTCATAACGCCCTTGATGACACTGAACTTTTCCTTATAAATGACTTTGGAGCACCACAGCAGTTAAGAGCCCAGCAGGTGGCTTTAAAGGTCCATAAGTACACTGGGGCATCCTAGGGAACAGAAGGAAAACCCTAGACTAGGAAACATGGACCTGGGGGCTGCCTGAATCGCTAACCAGTGTACTGTATTGCCTTGTTCTGAAGCTCTCACCTTCCTGTTAAGCAGACAATGGAGGGATCTATGTAATCGTGGCCCCAGTCCTGGCCCAGAGGTAGACACTGCCTCACATTTATTGTTCACTCTGAATTCCTGGACATTCCAGAGAGCTATGGAACACCACACCCTCAGGAAACTATCCCAGACGCACATCATTATCCTTATGTTTATAATCATTTCTTATAACCAAATGAACATGATGGGCAGGCCTTAAGCAGAACTTTAAAGTGAGATGGCGTTGTTTTCTGAGTGAGTTCATAGTGTGTTTGATGCAAACTGAGAAAAAGAAGGACTTGTTATTCTAATCATCCTTGGGGCCACAATTACAGTGTAACAGTTTACTCTCTGTCAACTCAGGCTTTATCCTCCAGGGGTTACATGCATTTTCTACAAAAGGACCATAAAACTTTACCAGGACATTGCTGGGCTCGGACCAAGGGCCAGGGGAGGAGGACAGAGAAGAATTTGCCAAGTCAGAAAAGGGAAAGTAAAGTTAATAAATGATGCTTCTAAGAATCACTATTAGGATTTGCATTTCATGAAACAATTATTCACCTCAAGAAAACCATCCTTTCAGAGAAATGTTAAGCGCTCTGAATCACGGCAGTTAAAAGAATTTTACATTCTAATCTTCATTATAGTGGAGTCAGTTCTAGGTAAATTATGTTGGTACAAGTTTATCTCCTTTATCTCTCAACTTCCAAATTATCAGACCCCAAAGAACCAACATTCTCAACCATCACAAACTGCCACAAATTGTGAACTGAGGAAAAAATTTTGGAAAATAAATTCTAGCTAATAAAAAAGGATTTATCAGTAATTACCGTATGTATTCAATATACTGCCTAACAAAATGCAATCATTTAAAAAATATAAACTCTACCAAAGTCAATAAAAAATTACTTTTTAATATGTAAAGAACAAGCATAATGTAGTAGAGACATCAAAAAACACTATTTCTAACTAAGCACCACAAGCTAGTGCGCAAATAAGAAGAGCTGCAACATGGCCAGAAATGGGGAGAAAACTGGTCCAATTTACCATTGTTAATGACACCTTCTCATTGTTTTAAGCTTTCTGAAGGACCCTCTGGCAATGTGCCACTACATGTATCAACTGTTCTCAGCCTTTCACCTGCCAATTCCACTTCAAGGAATGTATCCCAAAGAAACAAAGCAGTAGGAAATAAGCCAGAGCCTTGAAGGAAGCTCAGGGGTGAGGCAGGCGACACATGAAGATGCCTATCACAGCAGAACCAGGACACTGGACACCGCACAGGCCCACCACTCCTCAGGCCTGTGCCCTCAAAGGGCCTGAAAAGATTACAGGCGCTCTGGGCGCAAACTGGAAAAAGTAAGCGGTGGGGCTGACCCAGGTATGGCTTGAATTTTATTACTAGCAAAGAGAGGGGGTCTGTAGGAGAAGAGGTGGGTGAAAGAGTCCCAGCTAAATCCTGACCCCTTTACCACCACAATTTGTTCACAGGCAAAACATTGCACCTTCAGCATTATTCATGCTGCAAAGACAACCTCAGCACATTCTGGGGGAGGGAGAGAGGATGAGAAGGTGTGTGGAAGCCAGGTGAGTGGGAGTGACGTTTCTGTAAGATACTTGCTCCGGTTCATTGGCAGAGATCTTCGTCTGGCCTCACACTATGATTGTGTTATCATTTATAGCACTGTGATATCATTTACAGCGCTCCAACCAACTGCCACACACAGACCAGCATGCAGCCATCCCATTAGGTAACAGATGTTGTCGACTACATCAACAGGCATTCAACATTTACTGACTTTTATTTCTCCAAATAATACCTAATAATTTACAAAACACTTTCTCTTAAGTTACCTCTTTTATGGCATGATTAAAAAATACAAAACTACATTATCTTTATATATGAATGTAGCATTGAATTACCTTCGCAAGACAATCAGAGGCTAATAACGTAAAGAACAAACAATATAAACTCCCATGCCTTCTTACACTCAGCAACATAATGATGCTTCTGTTAAGAAAAACAGGTGCCAGGTTTCAGCAGGAACATTTTCAAAGGTTTTTTTTTTAAATTGTTCTCTCTAGTTCAAAAATTCTGTAACAGTGTCTGTGCCATCCCCAAGTTCCTCAGTGCTGTACACAGACACTCACAAATAACACATCAGGTACACACGATCCTACCATTCATTCACAGAAATTGGTTACACTTACTCTCCCTAGAGAATTCTGGCATCCTAACAATCCCTGCTCAGGCCAAGGGGTCTACTTCATTAAGGGCATGTGTTCACAAACACAGGCAACGGTGCCCACAGCAGGTCCTTTACAGTCATGAGCAGCAACTGGCGGCAGGAAGGGTGGGGACCTCTGCTTTAACAGGCCCCATCCCTTCCACTCTATCAGGTACTTGGAGACAAAGAGTGCACGGGAAGAGACTTTAAAAATCAGACAGCTTCCACAATGAGCATGTACTTCTATAATCTACTTATGCCCACTCTCGACCTTGAAGTTGGTTCCTACAAACCACTCTAACAATGGCAGGCACTAATAAGGCAATCCCAATCCCATGCTCTTTACAGCATGGGGATTTCAGAAGGGAATAGGAATAGGGCACGGGGAATGACTACTCACATGGGAAGAGTTCATCAAGAAGGCAAAGAGGTCTTGGAGAACAGCACCTTCCTCACTAAACCCCTATCACACCACCTCTGAGACTCCTGACCCACATTCTCAACAACAGAGAGGGTCCAGGGCAAGACATGCCTCATCTTTCCACTTCGCCACCTTACCACCCTCCACAAACTGGACAAATTTATCTGTCTTTTGCTAAGTTTGTGGGAGCAACCTATAGGAAGATAATGGTAAGGGTTTGAAATGCCAGAACAGAGAGTGTGAACCCAGGCTCTAATAATAATCAGACAGGTAAAACCTCTTCCAAACTTTGTTTCCTCACCTGTACAATGGTGACAATACCTGCCTCATGAGGCTTTGAGAGGGATGAGAATCTGTAGTGTCCATCACCCTGTGAACACGGCTATCTGGCAGCCATGAATGCTGCCTGTCCTCACAGGCTTCCCTCCAGCATCGGAGGAAGTGGCCATCTCTCCTGAGGACAACTAACCCTTCCTAAGGTACATGGGATCCACCCTCTCCCATTCCTTGGCTACCTCAGACTCCGGATCACATTGTAGTGAGTCTGTCCTCATTTCATTCAGGTGTCACCTCATCAGTGATACCTTCCCTAACCACCCTATAGAAAACATCCTCTCAACCCACCCACTCTCTATCCTCTTAACCTAATTAGTTTTCTTCCTGACAACTGTTACAACTTGACATTGTATTATCTTGAGTTGACTATAAATGTATTACCTGTGAGATGCACAGGCACACAAATGCAAACTGTTTTGTTCAGGCTGTACTCCCTGAGTCTGGAAATGGCACTGGGCCCTAACAGGTGCGCAACAAACATGTGCTGAATGGAAAAATCATTCCCTCTCCTTTAGCTATCACTAAACCTCTCTCTTTCTACAGTTCTTCTCTCTTCAGGTTCAACTCTACCTTAAAATAGGAACTGTACTAACAAATCCTATACACACCCAAATTTTCACTTCCTCTCATAATACTTTCCTAAAGCCATTCTTGGCGATGATTCCCTAGTTGCCAAATCCAATGGGCATTTCTGGGCTTTATTCTGACATCCTTGCAACATGTTAAACTATGGACCATTTCCTCCTCTTAAAATTTTCATCTCACTGGTTTCTTGGGAGGCTATTCTCTCCTAATTTTCCTCCCAATTGTAGACTTCCAAAGCTCAGCTTCCTCCCTAGGCTCAGCCTATTATAATGCCTAACCTTTAACAGTGTCCCCAGAGTTCAAACATTCCTAATACCACAAGGGCTCCCTGAGTTCTCTGCTCAATCCCCAAACTTCGTTTCTCTATGCCATGACCACTGCACATTTAAAATTGAAGCCTTCCTCCTGACCTCCAAATGGGCATATCCAACCATATCCTGGCCAGTTCCAATTAGGTATTCCACAGATTCTACAAAAACCCTCGACTCTTGCAAAATCATACTCAATGCTACCTTTACACACATACACACCTCTCCCATGTCCCACCATCAGAGGCTAATGTCTCATGACCTGCCACCCAGTTCAGAATTCATTTATCTGTAACCCCTTCCCTTTCCCTTAACTCCTCTATAATTATTGAATTCCTTGGTTCCTCCCTGTCCACTTCTTTTGTTTATTCCCACATTTTTTTTGTCATTGTTTACCTGAAATAGCCCAAGTGCCTCTACTTTTTATGCCTCCTACCCTCATTCCTTTAACCTCATTACACCAAGAGTGTGTTTTCCTAAAAGGTAAACAAAATCAGATTGTATCTCTATAGTGCCTTCAGAGAAAAATACAAATTTCTCATAGCGCAGAGCCCTGCATAAGCAATCGGGTCCCTGGTCTCTGGTCCCTGTCTACTACTCTGACTTTAACACCCACCATTCATCCAACTATACTGAACACGGGCTGATTCTGAAACCAGGCCTGTTCACTCAGGTCTTTGTTCAGGCCCTACCTCCATCTGGAAAATCTTATCAAGGCCGTTACTCTCGCATCTCTATCCTTCAAAACCCAGCTCTGGGAAAAGCACGATAGCAGCTCTATCACCACGATACCATCTTTCCCTGGCCCTGCATGCCATCAGCTGTTAAGTGACTCAGCACTCTCTGGGGAGGCACTCTGTTCCACAGTACTGAGCTCAATGCCTTACATTTGGACTCTTAAATGATTATCTGAGGAATGACTGAGTGGATAAATGGAAAAGCTATGTTTACAGAAAAGGCTTTGAGCTCCCACTTCCTTCAGAGTAACTGGTAGCCTCTGTCTTTTTTTTCCTTTCCTGCTTAACCTATTCGCCTAGTCCAATCAAATTTCTCAGCATTCTTCATTCATACTTCATTCTTCATTCATAATAGTTTAAGAATTCAGTAATTTAAAGCTTAAGACAAAAATAATATTCCCCTGACTCCACTCCTCCCAATCACTCTTTATAGAAGTTATTATTTGATCTTTAGCTTTTCCTTCTGCTATTTTCCATAATATTTTTAAAACATGCTAATACTGCTGATAGTTTTTCCAGTTTTAAACATTATTCTATTGATTTCTTCTATGGAATAGGAAATGGAAAATATTTTTATAAAAGACCAGATAATAAATATTTTAGCCTTTGCAGGCCATATGGTCTCTGTTCCAACTATTGAACTCTGCCAGTGTAGCACAAGAACAGCCATAGACACTATGCAAAATGGGTCTAGTTGTGTTCCAACAGAACTTTATTTATAAAAACCAGTAGCCCCCTGCTATGGAAGATGAAGTGTTTTCTTCCAAATATAGTTACTATTACCATTATTTATTAAATCAATATTCAATTCACAGATAAGACATGAACTATATACTGTACTAAAAAAATTTCGTGTGTGAAAATTTTTTCCCTAAAGATAATAAAATCTGCTCTGTTTCCTATGAATCATTAACTTATATCAAAATGCTCTCTTCAATCAGAGAAAATCATTTTAACTCCTAATCTGGTGATAAAAAAATCAGCTTGCTTGATAAGAATCATGATTAAGGGTAGTAGAAGCAGCAAGTGGCCAGGCATTACCAGAGCTATCAAATGTCACACTGTAAAGTAACACCTGACTGTGTTTGTCTTAAGACTCTGCCATAATGTCAACTGGCCCAGATCAGGAATGATCACATCCGTGTACACAGGACTTAAGAAACCAATCTCCCGACAGCCAAGCCCACTCAAGGTTTAGAACCCTGAAGATTCAGATTATCACCTTATGGTGGGAAGACAAAGGGTTTTAACAAATGACACTCCGTGTTCAGTTTCAAGAGGCCTTACCAGTCATGCCAGACCTTTGACTCTTTATACCTCAATGCCTTCTGTGGAGGAACGGTAATACCTGGAGACTTGGGAGTGGAGACATCTCGGTTCTGAATACAAGAGAAGTACAATTTGTACAATTTATTCAATCTTCCTGGGTCTCAGATTCTTCATTTATAGAAAAGGTACAAAAACCATGTTTTTGGAAAAGAGACGGATGAATTCTACTTTGAACAGGCTACATCTGACGGAACAGTCAACACTGAAGCAAAGTGGAAAGAGGGAACTGAAAGCTCAGGCAAAGCCACCCTTTTGTCCTAAGGGAGTAATACTAACGGTCACAGGCATCGGACTGCCCAAAGGCTCACAATTACTCAGAAGTACAAGAACTGGATTTCCTCGGTTCCAATTCAGCCTCTCAGCCTTACATCAAGCTGCCATGTAGGAAACAAAAATAGCCTAAGTGAGAGGTCAGAATTTGGAGATGTCCTGTTTGGGGCACTCAAAGAGTGAGCAGAGATTAGATATTCTACAGATGTACTACAGCAGTCTAGGAAAAAAAGAAAGAAAGCAAGCCCGGGTGGCAAAAAAAAAAAAAAGCTGTAGCAAGGGGATGGTTTTGATTTATCCAGGAAGCAATTAAAACAGCTTGATAAAGCTATCGTTCAAGAGGACCTTTTAAGCACATTTTTTGAGAGGATGGATAGATAATATTACATAGAAGGGACAAAATATTTCATACATATAATTTATACAATATAAATGGATAAAATCTTTAGGGACATAGCTGCAAATAGTTCGGTTTAAATACTTTATCTACTTTCATAAAGCCTTCCATTTGAACTCTGAATTGTTAAATTTGTTTTGGAACAATTTACAGTAAGGAACAAGTCTATCTGATTGCTGTCCAAGACAGTGGGAGGAAACTGTCTAGAAACTAAAAAGCAAAGACATTTAACAGAATTTTAACACAGACAACAATACTCAGAAGAGTTTCTACTTTGGAATAAATAATAAAAGAAAAATCACATATTTATCGTCACCCAGGCTCAGCGCTCTCTATTCTACAGAAAACCTTAACACTCTGAAAACATCGACTAAATCTGTGGGATTCCTAATGCTAAAGAAAGATGGACTTTTCCACTACGTCTGTAAGTCTGCTGTGTTAAAAAGAAAAACCCAAGATTTTTCCCAAGGGATATTTTTTCCTATTGTTTAAAGACAAGACAAACAATGGGTTCTGAATCTGACACAGATTTCTTTCCATTCAACTTTTAAGGTGAAATCCTGAAACCTAACTTCACATCTTACATTAAATCACCTGCTACAAACCCAGGAGGATGCTGCATCTGACGCACTCCAGTCATTTCAATCTCCTAGAAGTTGTTCAACTCTGGTACCTCTTACATTTTCCTTAGGGTCCAAGAATTCATTTAACAGAAATCAAGGATTTTTTTAGGCTTTAATTTTTAAAAGATGAAACAGTAACCCTCCTTCAGTTCCCCCTTCCCTGGAATCTAAAAGGAAGACAGTACTGTGATAAATGCAGAGGCTGGCTGTCGGAGCGTATAGCAAGATGCGGCATGACATGACTGAGACAGATGTAAAGAGTCTCCTTGCAAAAGCAAGCACAGATGGCACTGGCTGAATGGTGAGACTAGGGTCTGGCAACAGGAACCTCCTGTCAATAAAATGCTGAGTTCTCCAAACCTGGTTGTATTAAGAGCAGAAACTACAGGCAATAGGCAGAATATTCAAGAGGCTACCTTAGGCAAATTTAAGCCAATTGACTAGAATCTGTTAACACCATCTACATTATGGGTGGGTCATCTAATTGGCATATACATTGGTATAGACTAGTCACCTCTTTTAAGTTAGTATATTAGCAAACAACATAGAGTTACAACTACTGACTTCTAACACCTAAATAATTACTTAACTAGAAGTAGAACTCAGTAAATTTTCAGATTAGTGTGTGGCACTGTTTTAGGAAGACTCATCTGAGAGATGACAGAATTCATGTCCGGGGTGAGCAAGAGAAAAGCCTGTTAGTTTACCTGGTAAATATTATCAACGCTGAGATTAAAGACAACCATTTTGAAATATAAACTTAACATCTTAATACTCAAAATATCCCGCTTATATTTCCTTCTATTTCTATTACGTATTCCAATGCTCCCTTCTCTCATCAGCACAAGCACCAAGAGCTAGCTATAGTGATGTGACTTAAGATTGTTCTAGATGCAGATGACCAGTTTGGAGAACAGCAAATTTCCAAAATGCCACCCTGGAGTATGTGTGTAGAAGGAGATTAATACCTTCAATCACAGGCAATCTTTCCTGAGATGCAATATTTGCAGCTGAAGCCCTTTATCCGTGGCACAGGATACACCTACGCTAGTAATAAAATGAAGTAAAGAAAAGTCAGGAAATTCTCTCATTAGCCTAGGTATGAAATCCCAAAAATCAGTTCTGAAAGGCTCAACAGAATCCGAAGGGAGTTGGTGACAAAGCTGCATGTCACAGACAAGTATAATACAGGCACCCTCAAACCCAGGATTCCAGACTAGCAACTCTCCAGAGGGCCGAGGGACTGCATCAGGTTCACCGCGGGTGCCCAGTGCCAAGGGCAGAGCCTGACATACAGTGAAAGCGTGTATTAGTTGGGTGAGTATGTGGATCGAATTTATAAATGAGGAGCCCATTCACACTATTTTCTTCCCTCTACCCTCAAATGACTTAAGGCCCCAAAAATGTAAGGCAACAATTTTTGCAAGGCAATCACTCTAGGTTCTCAGCCTTCTGTGTTGTGTATTTGTGGTAACTCTGGCCCCAGCCAAAGCCCCTCTAGATGAAAGAGTACCACCAGCCACTCAAAGCACAAGAACAACCTCATATCCTATAAATGTGGAGATATCAAGCTCTGTACACAAAAGTGGATCATTCCAAGTCTATTACTGTTATTTATTTTAATTTGATTTGATGATAATTGAGCTTTAAACAGTTGGCTCCATCTCACCCTAAATTCTAGCTACTGTGTATTGCCTATCAGTTTCTTAGCAATATTTGCTTTCTGGGAATGTGACTCCTATCTAGCTCCCATATATCCATCTTTTAGATCAGGTTCAACTCCTAACTTGGTAGGTTCCTTAGATTCTGCACCTAAACCTCAGCAAGCCACAGTACTGGGCTGCTGCTGCTTGTAGCATTTAAAAACCACACGCTGAGTTGAGTCTCTCTTCTGCCACCACCAATTCCTTAAGGAGACAGCTCCGGTTCCCATTATCATTAACCCCTACATGGGAGTCACTATTGTGGGCTCCTCAATCTCTTAGCCAGAAAAAAAAAGGGATCTAGTGATTTGTAGGCTGCTACAAGAAGGGTCTACCATGACAAGATAAACGCAAAGTTAATGTTTACAGAGAAGAGCAGTGATACCATATTTAGACTAAGAACAAAGAGGTAACTGAAAGGCCCTAAAAAAACTGAGAAGCTGCTGGTTCAAAAACTTGGTTAGAAAAACAGCAACAAACGACAGTTGAAGTTGCTCTACAGAAGGCCTCAGTATTAACAATTTGATCCCAAATGAAAAGAAAGGTAGTCTGGCAATTAATACTTTTGTGAATAAATTAGAGTCCTGTTTTTTGACATTAAAAAGACAGCCCTCCAACAGGTTTCAGAAATAAGAAAAGGTTGAGACACCCTAGATTATTCTGTAATTCCTCTACTCTAGATTGGATCTTTTTTGTAAGCTTTTACTCTTGGAATCAGACTATACCACATTTTAACTTTCATTTATGTGTAATAAGCATTTTTTTAAAAAGTATAGCTCTCCACAAACTGAACACACTCAGGTAACAAGCATCTGCATCTGCATCCGCATCCACATCCAGAAATAGCATTATTAGCACTACATAAGCTCCATCCATGCTCCCTTCTCGTCACTACTACTTTTCTCCAAGGGCAACCACTAGCCTGGCTACTGTTAGACAGTCAGGTTAGCTTTGCTTGTTTCTGCACCTCATAAGAGTGGAATTATACAGCATGTTCTCTTGTGTCTGGCTTCTGGACCAGTTATCAATATATCACCTCTCAAATCCAAATTCACCCTTCAGTACCTGCTCTGTGATAATGCCCTGGACCCTCAGTCAGTCTCCTTCACAGGGAGCATGATGCTAAACTTGGTCAGTAGAGGGCACTGGAGGAACACCACAAGAGGAAGGGAGCATGTCTTTCAAGCTCTAGAGCTCAGTATTATATTTCCACTGTTCTTGCTCCTGCTCCGTGGTCATCAGCAACAGTACGTAGGGACATGTGGTGGTGTGCTCTGCCCCAGTTGCATGTCCAAAGCATTAGACTGTTTTCTCATTCCCAAAGATGATCTGGAAACTTTGACTTGCCAAGCTAGGTCTGGTCTTACCTATACTTCATAATGAAATCATCCCAAAGTTTATTCTTTTCTAGGATAAATACTTCCAGATATTTAACACCCTATATATTTCCCGCTCTCTCCTGAACCTTCTACATTCTGTATCCTCCTTAATTTGTTAGGTCAAAGCTGGACTAAAATACTTTATCTGGTTAACGTCATTATCAACCCTTATAAATATCCATTTGAAACCAAGTCAAATCTTATGGGGAAATGTTGAAGGCCTTCCTACTAAGAAGTTGGGAAAATAACAAGGTTGGCATCCACCAGTGTTGCTCTGGGCATTCTAGAGAATATGGTGAAGTTATGAGATGTACAAACTGAAAGAATATAAAATTATTTATATATGACATGACTCTTTTTGTAAGCCCTTAAGAAACAACTTGAAAACTATGAGAACCAAGAAAAGGGGCTTATAATATGGTCAGTAAAATATATTTACACAGATATCAATAACTTTGTGGAAAGAAACCTCAAGCTTTCTTTAGGTATGCAGCTGGTTCTGTTCACATCACACATACCAAGTAAAAGCAACTCACACTCTGGTTGTGACTACCTAAAGGAGACTGGTTTCAAAGCTTTCTTATTCTGTTTATAGATTAAAATGCAAACCTGCATAGGCCAGACACCAGAGGCCAACCTCCCACAGTACAGTTTGGCACCATGTCGGAACTAACCCTGTCAGTCAAAAGCCCACCCAGCAGCAATGCATGCTTAGCTTGCCTTTATCAACACAATTCTATAGAGAATTGTTAGTATATGCCCAACATAATATTCATCCTGAATTTCAATTACATCAAATTCAATCATTTCTCAAATTTTTCCCTTTTGGTTTATGGCTTATCATATCTCTGACAAGCAAGTCACCTCAGCAACCAGCAAGAGAAGATATGCTGGACAGTCACCAATGAAACTGAACAACTGACTGTTTCTTCAACTGTAAAACGAGGGTTTTTACCCTAGGATTTAAAAAATCCTTTCCTAAGGATCCTATGCACCAACTCCTTTAATTCTATGACCCCTGTACATATAAACTATAGACAAAAAGAAAAAAAATGAAAATGCAAATATTCCCTTTTTACTGAATTCTCCATTCTCCAGGTAAAAAAGAAAGGTGCTTTATTTTTCTTACAGAACAATAATAAATTCATCTTTTTCTTCAAGAAAAACTAAAAAAGAAAGGCTGCACAGAAGTCAGGAAGACGATTCAGGAAATCTGTTTCAGTTAGGAGGCATGAACAGCTTTACTAAAACATGTTAAGTACTTTAAGAAATTCTCTAAATTTGGGAAAAATTAACCACACAATAAATGATTACCAAAATTATATACAGTGTTAATATTTTAATCTATAAATAGAATAAAATTAAGAAACATGTTGTCTTTAAATCGATTCTCTTATATCTACAGAATCAATCCCTTGAGGCCTTTCCTGTTAAATTTTACCACCAGCACACACACTTGAAGTTTTCATACACAAAGACAGTAGATGAATCCATCTCACTCAATTAATGACCTGAGGAAGCTTCCTTATTAGCTTTGTATAACACTTATTCCTATCAACAATATTCAAATGTTCAAACCATCAGATGTTATAACCATGTTGAGATTCTTGAGGATCTAGTCATTTTCTTAGCCACACAGATTAACCTGCTATCAGACTAATAGAAAACATGCACAATTCAAATACAGAAAGAGAATAGTAGAGATTTTGTGAAAGAAAACACGATCACATTATTCATTGTTCCCATCTGAACTGACATTGGTAGAAAAATAAATTCACTTGCTAAAGTAAAAACGGAATAAGGGATGGCAAAAGAGAGAAGAGATTTAACAATTTGTTAAAATATAAGACACATTATCTCAATTAAAAAAAAATCACTTAGCCTCCAAAGAGGTAGTAGAAATAAACTTGGGACAAGACAGTCTATAGTGCCTCCTGACTCAATTCTATAACTGAGACCTATGGCAGCTCTTTATTATGATTTGGAAATTTGAAAAATTGTTTTATGTGTGTGTGTGTTTGTGTGTGTGTGTATTTATGTTATTGGATACAAGCTATTTGGTTTTCTGCTCCAAAAGTAACAGCTTAAACTTGAAGGCAAAAAGGGTCCCCATACCAGAGCAGTCTCTTCTGTGAATCTGACCATGGCCTCCAACTGTCTGCTAGGTGATCTTTACATCTATTATAAAAATACCTCACCACAGATAATTCCAGAATCTGTTTAAGCCTCCAAGGTTAAGAGATTCAAAAAAGATTTTACAGTAGAAAGATCTTCCTGAAGAGAAAACTACATATTTGTGCCTCCATGTGGACATATTGTGTGTGTATGTGTCTCTATCTATACACACACATACAAACAAAATACATACATGTAGATTATTTATAAACAAATATAAATAAATTATGCTGCAGAAAAACACCTGAGGTATTTTTCTAGTTAACAGATACTACATGATCCGCTGTGTCCTTCTGCTAAGAGCAGAAATTCTGCAACCAAACCATCTGGGTCCAAATCCTAGCCCTTGCCATTTATTAGCTGTGAGACCAAGGCAAATCACTTACTCTCTCTGCCTCAGTTTTCTCATATGTAAAACAGGAAGGAAAATCTCATGAGGATTAAATAAATTAGTACATGTAAATTACAAAGTACAGCATCTGGCACATAGGAAGTATTATATAAGGTAAAATATTAATTACTACTGATACTTATATAATAGCCATCTAGATAGGATTACAGGAAAAATACATGATGACAGCCATGAGAATAAATGACCTATATGGATTCAAGTGACCTGTATGAATTCATGAGCTATAATTCCAAACCAAAGTAACCTTAGAAATGTATTATCCTTGGAGCAAAATCTACATAAAATATTCCACAAATGCAGAATAACCCAAAAGCTGGAATCTAGTTCAAAATCTGTTCCCATAAAACGTCTTAAAGACAATTCATTCAAAAACAGAGAGGTATTTAATTTAGCTAAACACACAACTTTTAAACATTCTGTTCTACACAATGTCTTTTACTAGACATAATCAGAGAAAAAATACTTTGCATAAATGAATTTTCCAGACACTTGAGTTTACTCCCTAGTAAAGCTCTTAATCAAACATTTTCATTTCATTTTCTACAAGTTTTTCAGTCTTTTTAAAATGTTACAATAATGTAATAAAAGATTAATAGCAATCATCAGTGAATGTTCAATTAAGATCATTAGATGAAAAGTGGACAGGCCTGGAAACATGCAGGTTGCCAAAATGTCACCCCATACATTTTGCTGGTCAAATGGGGAAACAAAAACTTGACAACAAAAAGGACAGGCCAACAGAAACCCACCAATCAACCTCAGCATACACAGTAGGACAATCAAACATTATGGTCTTCTAACATGAAGAGGAAGAACAATGTATAACCTATGAATAAAAAATGTAAGATACTAAGCCTCCAAATCTAACTACCTGTTTATAGGTAATATGGAAAAAGAGTAACAAGTTATATGTATGACACAAGGACACAATCCATAATGTGAGAAAGAGGAAGAACTCAGTTTCTTCAACAAACGGCACAAGCAAAACAAACCAAAGAAAAAAAGAGGGTGAATTATTATAGATTAAAAGAAGTTAAAGAGATGTATCAATCAAATGCACTAGGTGGATCTTATTTGGACCTGATTCTAAGAGTTAATGTAAAAAGCCACTTTTGAGAAAATCAATGCAAGAGATTCAGTATTAAGTAATATTAAGGAATTAGGTTATATGGAATTTGTTGGGTATGATAATGTGCTTTTCTATAAAGTCCATATCCAACAGATACACATAATAATATAGTTAAAGGTAAAATGATAGGCTGTCTGGATTTTCTTTAAAACACTCTAGGTCAAAAAGAAAGTGAGGAGACACATAAAATAAGAATGGCCTGAGGATGGATTCATTGTATTATTCTCCCCACCTTTATGTATGTTTGAAATTTTCCACACTACAAAGCTCTTTTCTAAGGTTAAGGGAAAGAAAAGACAGGAATTTATAACCAAATCAAAGTCTGGCCACCATCCACGAGGCATGAAAAACTGCAGAAAGCCTGTATGTAAAACAAACACAAAAAATGCTGACAGTAGTGGCCTCTAAAGACTGTATGTGAGATACTCTGAGTAGATTTCTTTTGTCAGCAGGAATTGTCTACAATATTCACATGGGGGTATGCTCTCCATCAGGCAATGTTCTCTTACCAAGGTGCCAACAAGATGCCCTGATACCAAACTGAACTCTTGCAGCCTCTGCTGTGACAACGCTTACTCATGGAAAGTGACTAATAAAACATGTATTTTTGATGGGGTGCATATAAGCCTGAGTCTTTAGCAATTTGTCTCTTCACACTTTCCAGTTTCTCCAACATTCATATAAATATCAATCTATAAGTTCAAGAAATAATCTTTAGTACAATTTAAAGAATCATTGTGGTTAAAAAAATTTATTCAATTTCCTCCAATCCCTTCTCCATTCCCACTGCTGCTAACATAGTTCATACTATGCTATTATCACCTCATACTTGCTATAAGACTAGTTAAAACATTAACTAATTGTACTACAGATATGCAGGTCAAATATATCACCTATTTCCTTCCAAAACTTCAAAAATATATGTATAATTATCCTGTCCCTGTACAATGGTAATGAATTACATTTCCAGAAGTGGGTACTGTTCAAATGTCATAACCACTAACCTAAACGGGGTTCAGTAATACAGTCACCAAGACCATGCAAAGAATAATTCTACATCTATAACTGTTTTGTACCTCTTCTTATTAGGCAAGGAAAATAATGAATCCAGAATGTTGCACTTTATCAACCTTAACAATATTTTCCCAATAGCTATCTGCCAAATACTCTGAGTAGCCCTCACCAGGCTAGTGTCACCTTTCTATGATTCCTTCTGGACTTTATATATCTATTGACATGATTTAATCAATAATGGTGGTTAAGAAAACAAACAACAATAAATGGTGCCTCAACTGAAAATAACACATAACTGAAAATGACTTTTAAGATAAAGTATCTTTGGTCCTAGGAAAAACTGATCTGGGAAATCTATTTCTGTATTGATCTTATTCCCCTGGGAATAGGGCACACTGTTCCTACGGTAAGAGAGAAGGTACACTACATTGCTAGCAAGGTAGAAATTAATTAGCTCTGCTCCCTTTCTACTGTAAATATTTTGAGCAAAGGTTAGTTCCTTAATAGAGAAGTAGTTATGTTTATCCACATTGAGATAGATAGTTTTCCGACACTAGAAGTCCTTCCACTGAAAGAACTTAGCTTCTAAGAACTTGAAACCGGATATGCCTTTCTAATATGCACTGTTAATTATGAAGCTGGAATGCAGCAACTAATAGTTATTTAATCATTTTTCTTAATCATCAGAATAATCTCATGAGATAGGTACTGTTATTATTTCCATTGTACAGATGAAGAAATCAAAGACATGGATATTAAGCAACTTACCAAAGAAAAGAAAGCTAGTAAGTAACAGAATGATAGCAACATCATCCCTCTTCTCAGTTTTTTAGGAATAAACAGAAAAGGTAAAGCTCTTAGTAACTTACTCCAAAATCCGTAAGCATTATTAAATCTCATGAAGAAATTTTTGCTGAGCATCTACTGGGTGCTCAACATTGTGCTACTTACTAAAGGACGTTGGAGGTGAAGCAGGACACTATTACCTCTCACAACCTTACTGTCAAAGTAGGGACACAAAACATACATATAAAACTGGTAGTGAAAAATGTGTTTTCCCTGTGTAAGAGCTACCTTTTCATAAATTCATCGATGGCCAGCCCTCACTTTTCACCCCCATGCATTTTTTAGATACATCACAGCTGATGGTGGAAAAAAAGAGACAATCCTCCCACTAACTGGTGTGAATTTCTGGCTAAGGAATAAAAATCATTCAATAATCTCAATTCAGTTCTATCCAAAAAAGGACATATCTAAAATGTAATTAAAAGAGAGATGCAAATATGAATAAAACACTGCACCTAATTTTAAGAAATCACAGTCTAGTGAGAAAAGGCAAACCTGCTAACAAATGTCACTTGGTGTGAAAGACAACAGAACTTAAGGACAGTTTCAGATGCAGCGGGAACAGAAATCAAGGAGGAAACAACTACAAGGCCAAGTCCTGATAAGGCAACCCCATGCATACTATATATAAAAAGAAAAATATAGAAATGTGGAATTCTGTGATAACTGAAAACAGAAAAATTATGCTACTAGTCCCAAACAGGTCCTGAATTCATTCTACATGCACAAATGTGACAATTTCTCTCAACAAACTTACCTCTAATGAAATAGTAGTCTCAGCATCAATATTTAATGTCCACCTCAGTCTCTGCACTTCTACAATGATCAGCAGTCAATCAAAATTAAAGATATACAAAAAAGAAAAGCAGAGTGGGGAGACAAAGCAATCAAGAGAGCCAGACTGAGAGAAGGCACAGATGTTCTAAGTATAAGATACAGAATTTAAAATAAAAACGATTAGTATGTTAGAGAATTTAATAGACAATATGCACGAGCAGATGGTAAATTTCAACAGAAAGATAGGTCATGTAAGAGTCAAATAGGAATACTATCTTTTTTAAGGTATCACAGATGAAAAATTACTTTGATGGGCTCACCAGAACACTCAACATAATCAAGGAAGGAATCTATGAACTTCAAGAAAGATCACTAGAAATCACCCAAATTAAAAGATAAAAGAGAAAGAAAAAGGGAGGAGGACAACAGAAAAACACTGAGAAGCTGGGGGATATGCAAATAGTATCTTACACATGTAACTGGAGTACCAAACAGAGAGGAAGGGAACAAGGCAGAAATAAAACAGGCTCTGTCTGAAGTAGAACACTCCTGTGAAAACTTCCACCAGCCAAAAGGCCACAAACAGAAGCAACTACCATTAAATTATATGGAAAAATGTTTTAGTGCTCCCAGAACCAAAAGATAACTTCTCTTAGGTTTCTGATACCTTAGGATACACCTTGCTAAGAGACACAAAAAAATGAATGGAAATAAAGCAGAAATCCTCACACACACAGCTCAAAGCTATGTGCTTGATGCTGAGATGCTGCATATAGTTCCCAGGGAAGATGCTTGGTGGGGCCGCTTTCATTGCTCAGGATGCACGCTGCCTCTTTAATGGCTTGCTACAAAACACACACTGAACACTATTTTTGCTTTTTTGCCCCTGTTAATAAAAGTGAAAATCCTCTTCAGATTTCTTTTGGTTAATGAAAACAGGTACAGGTATCCTCTGCTTTCCAAAAGTTCACTTTACACCACTTCATTTTATTAAAGGCCAGCATTAGTCCTTGCTTTCACTAGCCAAAAGAAATTCTAAGAGGGTATTGCTTTTACAGAAAAAGCTGTTACCACACTAATGTAGGTCTTTCATAAAAATGAAGTAGCATAACACAAACTTTTGGAAAGTGAGGGATATTCTTTGTTTTATACCATTTTGGCTTATGAAAGGTTTCACAGGAATGCTCTACTTTTGGTAGCAGGGGAAACCATTAAAAGCAAGTGGTATAATGTGAACTTTCAAAAAGCAAGGGATACCTGTAATTGAAGAAAAAATAGCTGAGAGCTTTCCAAAAAATAAAGTCATCAAACCACAGATCCAAAAACCTCAGAGAAAACTCCAGAATAAATATAAACAAGAAAGCAAACAAATAAATCCAATAAAGATCACACATCTAGACACTTCACAGTTAAACAAGTAAAAATCAAAGTTAAAGAAAAAATCTTAAAGTCAGAGGAAAAGGACATTACCTTCTGAGGAAAAAAAAAGTAAAGTTTCAGCAGACAAGCCAGAAGATAATGGAGTGACATCTTTTAAATATTGAAAAGGGGAAAAAAAGAAACTTCACAACCCAGAATTCTACAGACAGCAAAAATATCTTTCAAGAATGAGGCAAAATGATGTCTTTTCAGACAAACAAAGGTTGAGGTAATTCAATGTCAGCATATGAGCCCTTCAGGAAATGGTAAAGGAAGTTCTTCAAGTAGAAGGCATATGATACCAGACAAAAATGAGGATCTACACAAAGAAGTATGCTCCAGAAATAATTTAAAAAAAAGAAGAAAGTAAATGTAAAAGACCTTCTTTTCATATTTTTAATCATTCTAAAAGACAACTGTCTAAAGAAAAATAGTAACAATGTATCGTGGAGCTTCTAAAATATGGAAAAGTAAAATGTGTAACAACTATATCATACAAGATTGGAAGGGAAAAACTAGAAGCACATTGTGTCATTAGAATCTTATACTTCATGTGAAATGTGAAGTAGTATAATTTTATGTGAATGTAGACTGTAGTGTATACTATAAATCCTAGGGGCTACCACTAAATTTTTTTCCAAGAGTTATAATATACCAATAGTGGAGATAAAAGGAATTTTTAAAACCCTCAATCTAAAAGGAGAAATAAAACGAGGACAGGGAGAACAGATCAGATGGGACAAATAAAAATCAAGTAGCAAGATGACAGAGTTAAATCCAACCATGTCAACAATCACATTAAATGTAAATGGTCTAGATATCTTAATTAAATGGCAGAGATTATCACAAGACCTGGTTATATGCTTTCTATAATAAATTCACTTTAAAGTCAGTTAAAAGTAAAATGATGGAGAGATATACCATGCAAAATTAATCAAAAGCAAGCCAGAGAGCCTACATAATATTAGACAAAGTAGACTTCAGTAAGAATATTAAGAGAGATAAAGACAACGATTCACAGAATCAAGATGATATAACAATCCTTAATATACATGTGTCTGATAACAAAGCTTCAAAGCACATGAAGTAAAAACTGATAGAACTCAAAGGAGAAATATATATCTATAATACAGATAAATAAATATATGATATAGAAGATATGGACAACACTATCAACTAATCTGACCTAAGTAACATTTATAGAACACGCCTCCCCACAAGAGCAGAATATATATTCTTTTCAAGTGCACATGGGATATTCACCCATAAATCCTATATTCTTGGCCATAAAACAAATCTCAACACATTTAAAAGAATTTCAGTCTATACCAAAGTATATCTCTGATTATAATTAGATAGGAAACCATTACCAAAAAGAATCTGGAAAATCCACAATATTTGTAAATAGAAATACTTAAACATAATAACCTTGGGTCAAAAAGGAAGTAACAAGGGAAATTAGAAAGCATTTTTAACTGAACATCAAAACACAACATATGAAAATTTATGGAATGCAGCTTAAGTAGCACTTAGAGGAAAGTTTACAGCATTAAAAGCTTATTATTAGAAAAGAACAAAGAGGCCTCAGGTGAATTAAGATTTCACCTTAAGAAACTATAAAAAGTGAGACCAAATTAAACCCAAAGCAATTAGAAGAAAGAAATCATAAAAGATAAAGATCAATGAAATTGAGAACAGAAAAATGAGAGAAATTACTGAAATCAAAAGCCAGTTCTTCAAAAAGACCAGTAAAATTGGTAAAACTCTAGCCAGAATGATCAAGAAAAAAAGAGAAAATATACAAATTACCAATATCAGGACTTAAAAAAGAGCCATCTCTAGGGATTCTACACTTATATTATAAGGATAATATTAACTTTATGCCTAACTAGATTTGGACAACTTAGATGAACTGGGCAATTTCTTCAGAAAACACAAACTAGCAAATGCCTAACTAAATTTGGACAATTTAGATGAACGGGGTAATTTCCTCAGAAACAGAGAACCCCAATAGCTCTTCATCTACTAAAGATAGTGAATTTACAGTTACAAACCTTCCAACAAAGAAAATTCCAGGCCCAGACCAATGGTGAATTTTACCAATTATTTAAGGAATAAATTATACCAATTTTACATACACTATTCCAGAAAACAGAAGAGGAGGGAACACTTCCCAACTCATTTTATGAGGCCAGAATTACCCTGACATTAAATCCAGCAATGGCAACACAAGAAACCAAAGGTCAAAGACAAAAATCAAATCAAAGACACTAAAATCCTTAACTACTAGCAAACTGAATCCAGCAACATATAAAAAGGGTAACACATTGAGACCAAGTGGGATTTATCCTGGGTATGCAACCTCCAAAAATCAATTAATGTAATTCACTGTATCAATAGACTAACCAGTAAAACCCACACCTTCATCTCAATAGACTAAAAGCATCTGACAAAAACCTAATTATCACATTTATGATAAAAACTCTCAGTATACTAGGAATAAAAGGCAATTTCCTCAATTTGATGAAAGGCATTGATAAAAAACCTACAGTTAATGGGACTGTATTATTTTCCCCTAAACTCATGAACAAGGTAAGAATGTCTAATTTTACCACATCTATTCAACATCATACCAGCATCCTAGGCAGTACAATGACAGAAGAAAAAGAAATAGGAAGCACATAGATTAAACAGGAAGAAATAAAATTGTTCTTTATTACGAATGCAGACAACCTCAAAGAATCTACAAAAGAGCTTCTAGAACAAGTAAATTAGTATATTAACATCACAGCATATAAGATCCATATACAATAGTCAATTATACTTCTATATCCTAGCAAGGAACAATTATAAATTAACATTTTTTAAAGTACCATTTACATTAGTACCCCCAAAACATGAAATACTTAAAGACAAATCTAAATTAAGCACAATTTTGTAATTATTATAAACCAGCTTTAACTTGACCAGCCTCTCCCCTATACAGAAAAGCCATTGGGAAAGCCTAAGTAGCCTAAAACATCAGAATGAGCTGACTTATTTTCTTCATGACTTTTTGAGAGGTTTTTCATGTGTCAGCTTTCCTTCCAATAGCTGATTTCTTCTGTCACATTTTTCCCTTGAAAGAGGTTCATCCTGAGAATTCATGCTGTAAGGTTGTTATCTTAGAACTATGAAACAGAAAAATAGAATGTAGCTCAAAAAAATTAAAGGCTTGCAAAAGACAGGTCAAAAGTTTTCCCTTCTGGTAAACTGATGAGCCCAGAAACTGACATGCTTTAATACTCACTAAAATCCCTAGATGACATACAACACTACATAAAAGACTTATCTTATCACTAGGCCTTCCACACATTCACAAACTCTATTCATAAGGCAGTCCTAGGCACCCATGTATTTCAAGACATGTCCCTACTCCCAACACACCCCCAGACACACCTGAGTGGACCAGAGGTGGGCCCCTAACCCAAGGGCAGCCAATGCATAAACAGGCCAACAACTAAGGACCATGACATTTCTAGGGTGAAAAAAACCCCTGCTGGGCACAACTGATTTTCTCTCAGAAATGTGAAATGCAGCATATTGAAAGAATAAGGCATTAAGCAACAGGAGTAGAAGCTGACAACTCATTAGCTTGAGTCTGGAGATGCCACAATGGGCCATGGACATGGAAAAAGTTAAGAGGGAATACAACATATTAAGTAAGCAGAAGCTATAAAGTAGAGGAGAGCAATGATGTAGGATGAGGAAGCTAGTGAATGGGCAATGGGTGGGGCAAACCCACTAGGAGTCATGTAAATGGCAAAGAACTAAGAGAAAACCATCTAAGAAAGCCTGCCACTAAAGGCCCTGGAACTGTCCTAGATCCAGCAAAATGACTGTAGTAGTCTTCTAGTGCTATAATAATGCCACACAACAGGTCACAAAATCTCAGGGGTATACAACAATAAGTATCCAATTTTCTCTCATGCATCCAACATGGGTTGGCTGTGGTTTTAACCAACAGGTCTGCTGGAATGGCTCTGTTCTATAGTCTCACTCAGCCCATGCGGACAGGCTCTGGCTACTCAGGGTTCTTCTCATGGTGGTGGCAAAGACACAAGACAACAAGCCCATGAGCACAAACACATCACAAACCTCTGCTTTCATCATGTCCACTAACATCCTGCTGGGCCAAAGGAAGTCATATGGCCAAGTCCAAAATTAAGGGGTAGGGACATACTTCTATCCACCATGAGGCCATGAGGCTATGGCAAGGGTATGAATGTAAAATACTACTAAAGGAAAGTTGGGAATTGAAGCCAATGACTCAATCTACTATACCACTCCACATCACTTTTTTAAACTAACTTGGCTTAAATACCTGTTCTGTGCAACTAAAAGAATCTAATTAAAACACAAGGATTAAGAAAATTCTCTAGGAGCAAAGACTTACACTGGAGCATGCTACACCCAAGAATGCCATCTCTCACTTCTCCCCTTAAGAGGCAGCATACCATATAAATGACTCTGTTGAAATAGTTCTGATTAAAAAGGAGGGGGAAAAAGAAACTCTTAATAGAGTCAGGAGACATATCTAGGAAATATGGCAACTGCTCAAGGATGTCCACAGATGGAAGATAACAATAAAACATGGATGCCACAGAAATACAAAGAATTATGAGAGAATACTATGAAAATTTATATACTAACAAACTGGATAACCTAGAAGAAATGGACAACTTCCTAGGAAGACACAACCTTCCAAGGCTGACCCAGGAAGAAACAGAAAATCTGAATAGACCAATTACCAGCAAGGAAATTGAACTGGTAATAAAAAAAACTACCTAAAAACAAAACTCCTGGACCAGATGGTTTCACCACTGAATTTTATCAAACATTTAGTAAAGACCTAATACCCATTCTCCTTAAAGTTTTCCAAAAAGTGTAAGAGGAGGGAATACTCCCAAACTCATTCTACAAGGACAGCATCACTCTAATATCAAAACCAGGCAAAGACACCACAAAAAAAGAAAATTACAGACCAATATCCCTGATGAAAATAGATGCAAAAATACTCAACAAAATATTAGCAAACCGAATTCAAAAATATATCAAAAAGATCATCCATCATGATCAAGTAGGATATATTCCAGGGATGCAAGAATGATACAACATTCGAAAATCCATCAACATCATCCACCACATCAACAAAAAGAAGGACAAAAACCACATGATCATTTCCATAGATGCTGAAAAAGCATGTGACAAAATTCAACATCCATTCATGATAAAAACTCTCAACAAAATGGGTATAGAGGGCAAGTACCTCAACATAATAAAGGCCATATATGACAAACCCACAGCCAACATTATACTTAACAGTGAGAAGCTGAAAGTGTTTCCTTTAAGATTGGGAACAAGACAAGGATGCCCACTCTCCCCACTTTTATTCAACATAGTACTGGAGGTCCTAGCCATGGCAATCAGACAACACAAAGAAATAAAAGGCATCCAGATTGGCAAGGAAGAAGTTAAACTGTCCCTCTTTGCAGATGACATGATATTGAACATAAAAAACCCTAAAGAATCCACTCCAAAACTACTAGATCTGATATCTGAATTCAGCAAAGTTGCAGGATACAAAATTAATAAACAGAAATCTGTTGCTTTCCTATACACTAACAATGAACTAGCAGAAAGAGAACTCAGGAAACAATTCAATTCACAATTGCGTCAAAAAGAATAAAATACCTAGGAATAAACCTAATCAAGGAGTGAAAGACCTATACCCTGAAAACTACAAGACACTCTTAAGAGAAATTAAAGAGGACACTAACAAATGGAAACTCATCCCATGCTCTTGGCTAGGAAGAATTAATATTGTCAAAATGGCCACCCTGCCTAAAGCAATCTACAGATTCAATGCAATCCCAATTAAAATACCAAGAGCATTCTTCGACAAACTGGAACAAATAGTTCTAAAACCCATATAGAACCACAAAAGACCCCAAATAGCCAAAGCAATCCTGAGAAGGAAGAATAAAGCTAGGGGGATCTCGCTTTCTAACTTGAAGCTCTATTTTGGTACTGGCACAAGAACAGACCCACAGACCAGTGGAACAGAATAGAGAGTCCACATATTAACCCAAACATATATGGTCAATTAATATACGATAAAGGAGCCATGGATATACAATGGGGAAATGACAGCCTCTTTAACAGCTGGTATTGGCAAAACTGGACATCAACATGTAAGAGAATGAAACTGGATCATTGTCTAACCCCATACACAAAAGTAAATTTGAAATGGATCAAAGACCTGAATGTAAGTCATGAAACCATAAAACTCCTAGAAAAAACATAGGCAAAAATCTCTTGGACATAAACATGAGCAACTTATTCATGAATATATCTCACCGGGCAAGGGAAACAAAAGCAAAAATGAACACATGGGACTATATCAAGCTGTAAAGCTTCTGTACAGCAAAGGATACCATCAATAGA
Organism: Manis javanica; assembly: GCF_040802235.1. Taxonomy (NCBI): domain Eukaryota; kingdom Metazoa; phylum Chordata; class Mammalia; order Pholidota; family Manidae; genus Manis; species Manis javanica. Next base: position 16,579,147 of record NC_133160.1, on the reverse strand, counting down.
ATAAAAAGACATCCTACAGTATGGAAGAATATATTCATAAATGACATTATCTGATAAAGGGTTGACATCCAAAATATATAAAGAGCTCACGCACCTCAACAAACAAAAAGCAAATAATCCAATTAAAAAATGGGCAGAGGATCTGAACAGACACTTCTCCAAAGAAGAAATTCAGATGGCCAACACTCACATGAAAAGATGCTCCACATCGCTAGTTATCAGGGAAATGCAAATTAAAACCACAATGAGATATCACCTCATGCCAGTTAGGATGGCCAATATAGAAAAGACTAGGAACAACAAATGCTGGCGAAGATGCAGACAAAGGGGAACCGTCCTACACTGCTAGTGGGAATGTAAACTAGTTCAACCATTGTGGAAAGCAGTGTGGAGGTTCCTCAAAAAACTAAAAGTAGAAACACCATTTGACCCAGGAATTCCACTTTTAGGAATTTACCCTAAGAATGCAGTTTCCCAGTTTCAAAAAGACATATGCACCCTATGTTTATCACAGCACTATTTAAAATAGCCAAGAAATGGAAGCAACCTAAGTGTCCATCAGTAGATTAATGGATAAAGAAGATGTGGTACATATACACAATGGACTATTATTCAGCCATAAGAAGAAAACAAATCCTACCATTTGCAACAACATGTATGGAAATAAAGGGTATTACACTCAGTGAAATAAGACAGGTGGAGAAAGACAAGTACCAAATAATTTCACTCATCTGTGGAGCATAAGAACAAAGCAAAAACTGAAGGAACAAAACAGCAGCAGACTCACAGAACCCAAGAATGGACTAATAGTTGCCGAAGGGAAAGGAACTGGGGTGGGGGGGTGGGAAAGGAGGGAGAAGGGGAATAAGGGGCATTACAACTAGCACGTATAATGTAGAGGGGGGCATGGGGAAGGCAGCACAGCACAGAGAAAACAGAAGTGACTCTATAGCATCTTACTATGCTGGACAGTGACTGTAATGGGGTATGTGGCGGGGACTTGATAATGGGGGGAATCTAGTAACCAGACTGTTGCTCATGTAATTGTATATTAATGATACCAAAGTAAAAAAAAAAAAAAAAAAAAAACCGTGGAGACCATTCTACCAAGGAACACAGAATTTCAAATCATTCTCCTGTTGGTCCAAGAGTCACAGGTTCCCCAGTTCCAAAACAGAAAAAACTGGGAAGTTACAACATATAATCCATTGGGAGTGTAGGAAATACTTTGAACAGTTTTGAGAAAGATGGTTTTATTTTTCCAAAATATATGTAAACTTCTGGGTACACTTTTGAACTACAACCAATCTCAAACAATGAGTATTAGCTGTTAAAAGAACACAATTCCTCAGTAAACAGCCAAGCCAAAGACAACACAACAATGACATAAACAGAAATTAGAGCCACAATGCACACTACCTTTGTCTGCTGTTCAGAGATTTTTAAATGCATATTCCTGAGCCAGATAGATCATCCTGGCAAAATCTAATTCATGGTCACCCAGCCCACAACTCAGGCAAGGAACAAAATGGCGATGGAACTGCACTGGCATTAACAGGGAAGCAACATGAAGACACCTGGGCATGCAGAGGCTTCCCAAGATCCTTTGCTTCTCACTCAACTCTACATAGAGTTCTCTTAGTAGCCTAGAAGCTTTAAAGTTCTAATTCTGGAAAAGGGTCTTATAACAGCAACTCTGGGACATACACTATTCTAATAAACACTTTTACACTGAAAACCAAAGATTTTCAATTTCCAGGACCTGTGACAGCCTCATCTGCTACCACAGAATTCCAATGCAGATTTTTAAAAAGCAGTCCCTCCAAATTTCATCCTAACAAGACTTCTGCCTCCAATGAAACAAGTTTAAGAGGATACTATTCCAAAGCACTTCCCTAAGAAACTTCCTTAAAGGACAGAAAAATTCCCACCCTCCACTCTCTCTGTAGCCATCACAACAGAAAATTTAAAATAAAATTCTTCTACAGAAAATAACTTCCAGCCCCCAGGAAAAGGAAGGTTGAGGTGATCTGATTTAGGAACTGCTTTCTGGTATTCAAACGTTTTGAAAAGGAGAAAGCAAAGCTGCTTAACAATGGCTAAAAAAAAAAAGGGTTAAATGGCATAAGACAGGAACATATGGTTTGTTCAGCACAGGAACTGATTATTAAGAGTTAGGAAAGTTAAGAAATTATCTTTGTTGCAATGTCCACCTGGCCTTTACAGTTTAGGTTTTCTTCTTAGTCCCTATTTTCAATCTTGATTCATTGATGAAATACCACAGTCTTAACAGCATTAAACATTTCTCAAGGCTCACTGTTCTGCATGTACACAGACAAGCCACTATAAACTCAGAGCTGGTACTTGAACAAGCCCAGCTCCCACAAGGGTCACACCACACTGGTCTACCACGCTGCTACTTGCTTGTTTTGGCAATGTTCTGGTCCCTGCTTTTCTTGGCTGACAACCTCACAAAGCCCAATGTTATGGGCAGTTTCTGCAACATCCGAGTTATAAATTCAATTGTGGCCACCCCTCCCCCAAATTCATATGTTGAAGCCCTATAACTCCGAGCACCTCAGACTGTGACTGCATTTTGCTGGGGCCCTTAAAGAGGTAATTAAGTTAAAATGGGGTCAAAGGGGTGGGCCCTAACCAGTACGGCTGGTGTCCTTTTTAGAGATTAGGACACACACAACAGAAGAAGAGACCCTCATATACAACACAAAGAGAGGCTTCAGAAGAAAACACACCCGCACCTTGATATTGGACTCCTAGCCTCCAGAATTCTGAGAAAATGAAGTTCTGTGTAAGCCACCCAGCCTGTGGCACTTTGTCATGGTGGCCTCAGCAAACTAATACAGCAGGGAACACATTTTGCTACAAAATCCAGGGACTGAGGACAGAAGCTGCCTCTTAAATCCCATGCTTAGGGAATTTTTGATGGCTTGATGAGACATCTCAAGTCATCTCAATTATTACATTTGTAACAAGCATCTCTATTGTTTTATCTAACTTCACAAAAGTCTCCCACAGCACCAATGGTAAACCACGGCGGGGAACATCTTCCTCAGCTAAAGCAATCACCTTCCATGCCTGCCTTCTCCACAGTGACACATTCAGGACCATTCCTTAGGCAGGCACTCCCAGGCTCCAGCTTAAGAGGAAAGTCAAGCTTATACACCGTTTTTCTCAAAATTTCTTCCCAAAGCAGTATTTCTGGCATTCTTACATTCCTCAATCAAACTAAAATCAAAGCATCCCTACTGCAGGTCTCTGAAGACACCATGGGTTTTCATACGTCCACACCTGTGTACAAGTACCACCTTTCGATCACCTGGAAATAATCCCTGGCAATCAGAAGAAATTCCACCTCCTCCATAAAATCTTTCAAAAACTACTTTCACCCCTAAAAGCAGACCAAGCCTTCAATGTAATTATGTGTGTGTCTGTCTCCTTCATTAGACTGAAAGCTCCTTGACAGCAAGAACTTACTCATCTTTGAGCCTCAGCTCTTGCAAAGCGTCTGGCATATAGTACTTGTAAACATGTACTGAATAAATGAATGCCACTAATAAATTCATACCTACTCTCAATGGCACAACTCACATGTGCTGATTCTGGGTCTCTTCCCTAGCAGTGTGACTGATAAATAATCAATGCTTCCCAACAATCTGGATGACTCACAATCATAAGGCTGAGTGAAAGAAGCCAGATAAAAAACAGTATATTTCATATAATTTCATTTAAATGAAGTGCAAGAAGAGGCTAACTAACCTTTAATAACTCCAGTCAGAAGAGCCCTGTGGGTTGGGGGAACAGTGTGCAGTATTATCAAAAAAGGGGCACAAGGGAATCTTTTGGGGTGCTGGAAATATTCTCTATCTTGATCTAAAGATGGTGACTATACAGGTATACACATGTATATATTAGATATTAATTCTTCTGGGAAGTTCTCCTTAACCTCCCACACTACTCTATGCTCCTTTTACTTTCTACTTTGTTTCACTGAAATTTAAGTATCAGTCCTGTCTATTCCCCGCACTACATTGTGACTACACTTGTCGCCCTAGCACTGAGTGCATGGCAGGGCACTTAGGAAGCAAGCAAACACTCGCTGAACTGACCTGAAATACGACTACCACTGGACGAGCCATACCATTTAAATGTACAACTCTACAGTCCTAAAATAAGTGGTATTTCCCAGATAAGGCACAGTCTGTACTCAAGAAGAGGGAGTGAAAAAACTATAAATATTCTCTAGGACGATGTTATTTTTAGTATTGTGGTCACCACCCTCTAAGAGTGAACTTCAGAGTGGCAACCTAGAGACCAAATGACTTACATAAAGATCATGGGATCTGCCAGGTAGGCTACGCTCCTAAGAGGGACAGCACCGCAGACACGCTGCCAGAAGCAGCAGGTCCGCTCTCTTCAAGGAAGCATCTTCACATCCTGCACTCCTACTACACGCAAGAGCGAGTAACTGTGACCCTGAACTGGTTCCTTTATCTCCATATGCCTCAGTTAACCTCACACAGTTTTAAAGAATTAAATGAGAGAATATAAAATGCTTACTACTTAGCATATAGTAAACACTCAATAAATATTTGCTCTAATTATTCTGCTGCTTTGAGATGGGATGCCTTAGTTTTATTTGGTCCATCATATTCCTGCCCTGCCTGGCACTGGGGCCAAAACTAAGCAGGGGCAAAATCTACCCTCTGGGCCTTCCCACCACTGGCTTCTGTGTTTGCTCAGCCAATGCCCTCTAGCTACCTGCAGGGTCTCCCACTGACCATAAATACACCCCAGCAAAGCAAAGCTACACAGCATTCTTTAGACTCTCTCCTCTCTGGTCTAATGAAACCGTGGTACTTTCCTGTTTCTTTTCCTCTTTTAACAGATTAATGACAGCAAATTAATCAAATCCACAGATCCCCGTAGTACTCTCTCAAATATTCTTATGGATAAACCCCATTAAATAACTAAGATTTCAAGAATACCCGGCTCTACTCTCTAATGTTAGATCACTCTGTCCTCCCTTCAAACTCCCATCTCTCTCTCTCTTTCACAGGAGGGCAGGTGTGCAGGCACCACAAATCTCAGAATTTGACCATTTTGTCTTCCCGGGAGGCAAGACCTCTGGCTGTTGCCACCAGAGCAGTTTTACCTGTGGGCTTAAAAAGCTCGCTGCAGCCACCTCCTGCCATGACTTGCCCAGACTTCACCCCATACCAGCGTAAAACTGCCTGTCTGCTCAAGTTCAAGGGCATTAATTGAAAAAAGGTCCAATGACTAAAGTGAGCACAGTGGTTCAAGGTTAGGACTCTGCCTACCTCTCTCCTCGCCTCTGGTGGATCGCAGGTAGTCTCCAAAGCAGTTTTACCCCAGCATGGCTCTTATTGCTGGCTGTCCTGCCTCTCTAAGTCAGTGGGCCCATGACCAGCACTTCTTTTAAATTTAACAAATATTTAGAATAAAAACAAGTGAATTTTATGGAATATATATTGTCGCAATAAAACATTTTTAAAGAATACAGAATAAAAATGCAGTGCATCAAAAATAGTAAGAACATTCCACTCCTAGGAATTTACCCTAAGAACGCAGTTTCCCAGTTTCAAAAAGACATATGCACCCCTATGTTTATCGCAGCACTATTTACAATAGCCAAGAAATGGAAGCAACCTAAATGTCCATCAGTAGATGAATGGATAAAGAAGATGTGGTTCATATACACAATGGAGTATTATTCAGCCATAAGAAGAAAACAAATCCTACCATTTGCAACAACATGGATGGAGCTAGAGGGTATTATGCTCAGTGAAATAAGCCAGGAAGAGAAACACAAGTATCAAATGATTTCACTCATCTGTGGAGTATAAGAACAAAGCAAAACTGAAGGAACAAAACAGCAGCAAACTCACAGAACCCAAGAAAGGACTAACAGTTGCCAAAGGGAAAGGGACTGGGGAGGATGGGTGGGAACAGAGGGATAAGGGGGAAAAAGGGGCATTATGATTAGCACACATACTGTGGGGGCGGGGCATGGGGTAGGCAGTATAGCACAGAGAAGACAAGTAGTGGCTCTATAGCATCTTACTATGTTGATGGACAGTGACTGTAATGGGGCATGTAGTGGGCACTCGATAATGGGGGGAATATAGTAACCACAATGTTGTTCATGTGACTGTATATAAATTACACCAAAATAAAAAAAAAGGAAATGCAAAAAAAATTGTAAGAATAACAACTGAGCATTAAAACCTTTGAATTACATATATTGTGTAATGGGCACAAAATAGTGTTATTACTATGAGTCATGGTCACAACAGGATTATGAAACTCTAGTTTCAGTCAGATGCAAGTTTAAGAAAGGAAATTCTTTGCAGGTAGGAGAAAGCACAGCAGGTATTCTGCCTGCTTTGTCTCTAGGCATTAGACTGCCTCCAACTTAGGATAAAACCTGCACTCTCCATGAAGCTATAATGCCCCAAGGGGACAAAAATTGGTTCTGGGGGGTTAAAACACCTTACTAGCTTATTAAGCAGACATACACAGATACACAATATATTTGTGGTATTAAAATTTCATGGGTAGGAGGGCAATAATGCTAAAAAAAATTAATAAATCATCTAAAAAGGCTTCTTAGGGGAGTGATAATGAAAAAAGGTCAAGAAACACTGGGTAAAAATAATTCATTTCATGAAGCCTAACTTCCAAGACTCCTTGGGCAGCTGGAAATGGTATTGTCAGCAAGAGCCGCCTTTGCTTCACCTATTTCCCTTTAAGTATTGATGGGGGTTAGGGAGGGCAGGTACTGATAAGGGACATGCACCTTAAGTACCTAGTCATCTGGCCAAATACCATCTCATTCTCACCCCCATTCAATATTCAAACCAATGCTCAGATTTACATGAAAAGATATTAAGCTCAGATTTGCATGTGGATTGCACAGGTGAAGTGCTGACTATGTGGTTTGAAATGAGGGTCTGGAGCACAGAAAAGGGTAGGGATGAAAATAGAGATTTTAGAGTCATCAAGAGTTTAATAAACAGGGAATAAGTCTGCCCGGGACACTGTAAAGCAAGAAGGGCAAAGAATCAAAAGGACATGATCACTGGAATATTAAAGGGGTGTAGAGGGAGGGAGGTCCTTATTAGTTAAAAGAAGAGAATTTTAAACCCCACAAACTATATAAAGCCAAGGTCATGATAATAAGTGGCCCTCAAGAAATAGCAGAAGATGACTAACTCAATGTTTCAGATGATTTACAGTCAACCATAAAAATCCTCTCTCAAAAATCTCATTAACATTATCACATTTTCTTAATCAAGAACCTGAATGGCTGTAATCCTAAAACGGAAAACAACTCTGTTGAGAACACAGCCTCTCCTACCCCCAAAGATGTGCACAAGCAGGCGCGCACTGGGCGCTAGGCTCTACCACTCCCACGCCAATTCCCAGGCAGGGGACGGGAGGGTGGGAGGGCGGGGGGCATGGAGGGAGGTAAGCAGTGGAGGAAAGAAGGCCAGGCCACACCATCCTTCACAGGGGGCTTTCATTGCCACTCCTGAAATCCACACTCATCAATACTGAAAGGTAATACAGACTCAAGACAGCTTAACATAATGCATAATCCTTGATTGGATTCTAGATCAGGGAAAGTAAAAAAGCTAGAGGATATGTGAATAGGAAGATTTAAATATGGATGACATACTGGTTTTATGTCATTTCCTGAGTGATAGAACTATATTATAGTCATGTACCCTTTTTCTCAGGATAAAGATGCAAGAGTATTTAGGAGTTAAGTATGATAATGTCTGCAAGAAATTCTCAAAGGATATGGCTCCAAATGAGTGTGCACGTGCACACACGTGTATATATACACACACAGAAAGAGAGAGAAAGCAAATTCGGCAAAACTAATTGGTGAATCTAGGAGAGGGGTGATACGGTGCTCTTCTAAGTTTCTACAGCACTGATGTTTTTCAAGATACAAATTGTAGGGGGAGAGGTATAAATGCCTTCAAGCATTCCAAAAGTTTTAAATTTATATATGTTCCAACTCCCCACCATTAGAATAGAGAATGAAGAGTCGACATAAAAATGTTTCACAGTATTTTTAAATACTATCCCCATTCACAAATAAATTTATCTGGCAAAGAGAGATTATTTCAAGTGCACAAAGTCACACTCTATATACCACATCGATAAATTCCTAAATTACTACATAGAATAACAGAATCTAGGTGCTATTTGTAAGGTTTACCTTTCACATGTTTTTGTGGACATGTTCTTAAAAATACTGCAAGATACTTTATCTGGATTCTATATTTAAAAGGATGTACTGGCACTAATGGGTTTTACACAAATGCCAAAAGTTAAAGGCAAACTTACTTTTTGTGCTAATTAGGAGAGACAGTATGGAAAAATCACATCCATACACTGACTTACTGTTTCAAATATTGAATTTTAACTTCCTAAATCTGTAGTCAGATTATAATTATAAGGAAGTAAAAACCAAAAAGTTTCATCTCCATCCACTGTAATCCCTAAAGTAATTTCTACTTAATAACAAAAAGGAAAGAAGCAAATGAAAAATGTCCTACGTACTCATTGAGAACCTACTAAGCATAAATCTCTTTGAGGAATTTGAAGTTCAAAGACTGGTCCTTGCACTAATGGGGGCCATAGTTTTGTTGGAGAAGACAAACATACAGAAAATTAAAGAAAAGTATTAATGGCTGGCTCTGCCTTCCCTTGTCCCAGCTCCCATGCCTCAATTTAAAGACTTATCTCCTAGGTAGGCCACTGCAACAGCCTCCTAATTCATTAACCTGTCAGTCAGGCCTCTCTAAATTACTGGTTCTCATACTTGGGTGCCCACCAGCATCACCTAGGAAGCCACCAAAAATCCAATACCTGGGTCCTTCTCCTCCAGATTTTATTGTGTACAGCCTGTGCAGTAGTATTTTTGAAAGCTCTCTAGGTGATTCTAATTGGCAGCAAAATTTGAGCACCACTATTTCAAACCAACCCCTGCTACCAAATGAAAATACAATCTACTCTCCTGAATTAAAACCTCTGATGACTCCTCACTGACTACACAAATCTAAACTCCCTACCATCATCTTCAAAGCCTTTCCGTGTCTCCAAACAACTCCTCCAGCCCCAACACCCACCAAAACTCCATGGCTCTCCACTATACACCAGCCACAATGAACATGTCATTTGCCTCATCCCCTCACAGGATACTTTCTACACATAAAAGGCTCTCCAAACTCAAAAACACCAATATCAGACTTTTGTTATTAAATTGCAAATCAACTTTCAAGAATCAATTTAAAAGTTTCTTCGTTTCAAATCTTAACCAACTCCCCTGGGTAAATGGTTGCTCCCCCCTCTTGCATTCTAACACAACTTCAGACACAGCTCTGATCTGACATTTACCATGATGTCTGTAGTGCCAGTTTACATTTCTATCTCCTCTAATAGTCTGTGCATTCCTCAAAGGCAAAGAGCATGTGCATTTATGTTCAAGTTTCCAGTGCCCAGAATGGCTGAAACAAAATGGAAATTCAGTAACTGTTTACTAAATAAATGGGCATCACATACTTGTGGAATAAATAAGTAATAATATGAGAAAAAACAAAGGCAGTTCAACTGAAAAGCCAAGTCAATTATACAGGCAAAATCTGGCTCCAGAAGTGCAGAGGGAAAGAGAGTGCTTCTGGCAGATACAGGGGGGGAAGGGCCTACCTACAACGGGACCAAGTTTCAAAGGACAGAAAATATCTAGATAGGCCAAGAGTGAGGAGTAAAGAACTGTGAGCATGAAAAACAGCAGATATGGCCCTTTCCACAGGGAAAAGCCATTTAGCTCTGTCTTGGGTGTCCTCAAAAGACACCCCAAAAAACTTCAGAAATTAATGTTTTTCTTTGTAATATATATATATATATTCTCTCTCATTAGCCTGCTTTATTTTTCTTCTTAGTCCTTATCACCACTTGATACATTATGGTTTTGCATATTCAAAAACTCACTGGTACATAAACTCCAGGGGGGGCAGGAACTTCGTTTTGTTCAAAGCTGCACTCCCCGGGCCTATTTCAGTGCCTAGCACATCGTAAATGTTCACTATATGTTTGCTGAATGGATAAATGGACATTATTTATTTGGGGTCTCTAATCCAATGCTTCCTTTTACCTAGAGATTTCCCCAGGAACTCACCCAGTCTCCACACATCCTAATTCTGCTATCCTTCCAACTCTAATAAATGCCCAGTCTAATTCAAAGCCTTCTCTGACTTTCGTGAAGTCCCAAAGAAGGCCCTTTATCCTTCTTGTCTTATGACATTTTATGGGCTACCTTGTAATAGCACAATCATCTGTGCACAGATATTTATGTATATCTTATCTCCACTTTACATCGCAAATTCTTTGAGGGCAATCTCTGGGTCATTCTCCCCAATAGCATAGTCCTTGTAGAGTTACTCAGTAATCCCTGTTGAAGAAAAGGAAAAATTCAATTAAATGTGGTACTAAGCCTTTAATATCTTAATATTATCAGAAAGAAAGATTAAGATCGGTAATGATTTACCTCTATTCACCTTGGCCCTGAGACACTTGATTCTTTAAAATTAAAACATCCAACACTTATATGATGCTTACAGTGTGCCAGGTACTGTTCCAAGGCTTTACGTAGGTTAACTCTAACCCTCAAAACAACCACATGAGACAGGTATTGTTATTACCTCCATTTTAAAGATGAGGAAACTGAGGCACAGGGAGGTTCACATAGTCGTTAAGTGGCAGAGCTAGGATTCAAACCCAGGAGGTCCGGCTGCAGAATCCATGCACTTAACCACTATGCTATAACGTCCCTACAATTGCTGGGCAGCCTCCTATCTATAAAGCTAATGTGGCCCTCTGAGAAATTTAGTTTGAAGAGATGCGAGGATATTTACAGCAAGGAACTATCCTGGTCACATGAAAGATGGAATTCCAGAAGGCAGCAAAGTAGGTAACAGATGACAGGAAAGGAATAGAGGATTTTGCAATACAACATTGAGAAGGATAAATAGTAAGAGACAGTCACACTTGGACCTTGCACTTTGGGAGCACCTACTCGTAAGAAGGAATGAAAGAGAGGCAAAGTTAAGCTTTGGCATGAACTTGTCACAGGCACAGCCCATGCTCCCTATATAATAGTAGGTTCTGAGGTAGCACAACCTAGAGAACGGCAGCTAACTCCAGTGCTGAAGAATGTGGGGCTCAAACTACTCGGGTTACTAGTTCTGCAACTATAGACAACTTAATTCCTTTGTCTCCATCTCAACTGTGAAATGGGCTAACATCAGAACTCAGTCAGAAGGATCAATGATAATAATCCACATATATTCTTCAGGGTGGTTATGCTGCAGTTAAAACTCCATTTTAAAAACTCAGTGGTTTGAAGCACAGGCTTACTTAATCACCCTCGGTAACCACTGCAGACTTCTTGAAAAAAGAAAAGGGATCTGCCTAGAAGTGTCTCACATCACTTCCACTCAAATTTCAGTATCCAAAGCAGTCACACAGCCATGCTTAACTTCAAGGTGGTGGAAAAGTGCAATCCAGAAACTGAGAAAGAACCAGAATACCAGTGAACAACTCTCCCATGACCGACACGCCATGAAAGAGCCTAGCACCATACCTGGCATATAGTAAGCACTCAATGTCTGGGAGCTGCTATTATTATTATCAGATTATTGAGGGGTGTGGGAAAAACTATTCTAATAATCCAAATCATAAAACTGAATGAATGTGTAGATATGAGAAAAATTCATTGTATATGTTATCTGCAATAAAGCAAAGGTGAATTTTTGCCCTGATACAAAGGAGGGACATGCCAGAAAGTTTCTAGTAAGCATAAAATAGTAAACAAGAGTTACCAAAATAGTACCTCAAGCTTTTTACCAAGGCATAAGGACATGCCAAAATGCTTCCAGTAAATAAGACATAGTAAACAAGAGTTACCAAAATAGTACCACTCATTCTTACTCATTTAAGATGTTAAATCTCATTGATAAACGTTTTATTTTAGGGAACATAAAAAAATTATTCAACCTTTCACAAATTCAATTCTCATCTCGGTGCACTCCTTCCCCTTATTTCCCCCAGTAAATTCTTAAGGGCAATTCTCCTACATGGGTTTTCAGGACCCTAACCATCAGAGTTGGGGAAAGAGTCCTATTTAGTAAAATGAGAACTGAATTCTAATCCTGACGTAGCCACAGACCAGCTCTGTGGTCTCACAAAGTATTTACATGACTAGGCCTCCATTCCATCATCCGTAAGATAATGAAACTGGCCTGTGGAGTCTCTTCCAACTGAGACTCTATTCCTCTACAAACTGGAGAAACCAGACAGAGGCTTTGGTTTAGAAGAATGTAGTTAAAATGTTGAATTGCGTAAGACCTGATAATGCTTGAATCTTAAACTAGTAATAACTACCACAAACAACCACGGCTGTAATGGTCGCAACAAGGAAAGCTTAATTCAAGACTGACCAAGGAAGAAAGTCAGGAGTACCCAAGGCAGGGAGAGCCCTGTGGGTATGGAAGGCTGCAGTTAGAGCAGACATGGGTAGACAGAGCATGACCATTATGTCAGTAAGGGGACTGGTAGTTGGGAATGGTTTATGAAATCAGACTTTTATTAACAACTCATGCAACATTCCAGTTGTAGCTCTGGGAACCAGTCACAGTGATGGGAGCAAACCTGAAGTAGGGAACCGCCAACCCTTTAAAGCTTGGGATCTGTCAGCTATCAGATCTCAAATTCCAACAGACCCGTAAGCAGTAATTCAAATATATGCCTAGAGATTAAGGACTTGAAACTCTCTGCAGAGTCAAACAAAAGAGCTCAAAGCAGCACGTTACAAAATATTAACCCTGCAAGCCCGTTAGTAATATTTGTGTCATTTTCAGCTAAACAGAGCTCCTGCCCAGATAACCTACAGTCCCTGCAATAGGACTGATGGGAGAACAGTGCTGCTTTTGAGTGAACACCAATGGAAGACGACACAGCATTAAATCATGCCACAAACAAGGCAACAGACTGCTGCATCAGTAACTTTGCTCCTTCTGCAGCCCTATCCATGATCTTCAAGGAGCCTTCTGATTCTAACATTCCAGGAGTGTACAAAGCACATGGGACATCCTTTACTGCCTCTTGTGCTTCAGAAGTAACTGCCTAACAATCTCTTGCTTGAAACCTAAAGCCTGAAAAATATATTTAATAACACTACAGTATAATTAGAAAGACTCATTTAATAATGTCAGGACAGTATTTTTAAAAGCTATAATTCTACTTGTGGATCTTCACATACTTCTATAGCCATATTTCCTTCTACTTGTCACTCACAAAATAATTTCCAGTTCTGTGATGGCTATTATATTGCTCAGTGTATCAGAATCCATGCTATCCTTGATGTTTAGGAGTTTAAAATTCAAAGTACAAGTAGATGGGACTGGAGGCAGGGAACTATATACAATCCTGAATGAGTAAAAGAAACCTTTTCTTTTAACAAATCAACCTTTAAATATATTGGAAGGGGACAGAGGATAAGGCTCTATCTTTCAAGAGAGCCTTGGTGAACACTATTAAAAACAAAGATTACCTTTAGAAACTGAAAAAACATCCTCTAAGCTAATAACCTGGAAATACTTTACTCCACTAATATCTTCACTAATTAGTTTAAAGCAATAAGAGCCCTCAATAACCAGAATTTTATACTGAGAACTAGAAAACTACAGTATTGAACTTAAATGCTAACTCTCTTAAATCTTCTTACAAAAGAAAAAAAGCTTCAGAAGTCATGTTGAAAGACATCATGCATGTTAGTCACAGCCATGAAGGGTCATAGGCCTCACTGGAACAGCTATCGTGCTGTTTGCAAAACCTTTCAAAATAGAGATCTAAATTTATTTTCTGATCCTATTTTCTTAACATCAAACCAACTTTTAGATAAAAATAAATAGGTAAATATAAATGGGCAAACAATGCCAAGTTTTATTATGTGATTTGCTTAGTCTCATTTTAGGCTCAAGTAGTCTTGTCCTATATTGCATTTTCTTTCCTAAATAAAGGGAAAAAAATTTCACTTTGTCCCCTCAAAGGGGAGGGGCCAAAGGGTCTACAGCTGTGCTGTCAAATGCCAGTGCCATTAACCACACGTGACTATTTACATTCAAACTAACTAATGTTAAATAAAATTTCAAACTGTTTCTCAGTCACACTAGTCACCTTTTAAGGGCTCAAAAGTCACATGTGACTAGTAGGTCCCACACAGATATTGGGCATTTTTTATCTCAGCACAAAGTTCTACTGGCCAGTCTGATTTAGAACAATGATTTAGAATCATAAGGAGAGCTATTACAGATTACTGGGTCCCCACCCCACATAGTTTATTTCAGTCTCTAAACAAGGATGATGGGTTGACTTTTTCATGCTAATCAATGGTTGAATTTATACTAACACTGCAAGAGTTGTTAAGCAAAAATACACAATGAACATTAACAAACTTTATGTTAAATTATATAAATATTCAGTAAACAAAATACATGATATGGATCTAGCTCATCAGACAAAATCCTTCAGAGGATTTCATAGAATACTGATGGTTTCCTTGAACCAGAAGTAAACAGTCCTGATACACTTCTTTACTAATGTACACAAAGCGAAGGTGCACATCAAACAGAATCCCCTTACAGGAGCCCAGCCCTTCACCAAACTCCCAAGGCTTGGGTGTCTTCCCCAATCTACATATCAAACCAAACAAACAGACTTTTCTCCTGGTCAGCTTCTGAGCTGGCCCAACAAATGGAACTTTTACAAGAAAATCTCCAGGATTTCTCAAGTTCGGCCACTTCCTAGAAGTAAATTGCTTAAGTAAATTATAAAACAAGGATCTGAGAACTTTAATATGTGACCCTTTTTCCTATAATAATATCTGGTTCAACAGAACTTGATATATATGAATGTTCTCTCTAAAATAAGCTTACAAAGAAAACATATGCAAAAATCTCTTGAATATAAATATGAGCAACTTTTTCCTGAACACATCTCCTCGGGCAAGGGAAACAAAATAAAAAAATGAACAAATGGGACTACATCAAGCTAAAAAGCTTCTGTACAGCAAAGGACACCAGCAGCAGAACAAAAAGGCATCCTACAGCATGGGAGAATATATTTGTAAATGACATATCCAACAAGGGGTCAACATCCAAAATATATAAAGAACTCACGTGCCTCAAAACCCAAAAAGCAAATAATCCTATTAAAAAATGGGCAGAAGATATGAACAGATACCTCTCTAAAGAAGAAATTCAGATGGTCAACAGGCACATGAAAAGATGCTCCACAACACTAGTTATCAGGGAAATGCAAATTAAAACCACAATTAGATATCACCTCACGCCAGTTAGGATGGCCAACATAGAAAAGACTAGGAACAACAAATGCTGGTGAAGATGCAGAGAAAGGGGAAGCCTCCTACACTGCTGGTGGGAATGTAAACTAGTTCAACCATTGTGGAAAGCCATATGGAGCTTCCTGAAAAAACTAAAAATAGGAATACCATTTGACCCAGGAATTCCACTCCTAGGAATTTACCCAAAGAAAACAACTTCTCAGATTCAAAAAGACATATGCACCCTTATGTTTATCCCAGCACTATTTACAATAGCCAAGATGTGGAAGCAACCTAAGTGTCCAACAGAAGAAGAATGGATAAAGACGACGTGGTACATATACACAATGGAATACTATTCAGCCATAAGAAAGAAACAAATCCTACCATTTGCAACAACATGGATGGAGCTAGAGGGTTTACACTCAGTGAAGTAAGTCAGGCAGAGAGAGACAAATACCAAATGATTTCCCTCATTTGGGGAGTCTAACAATGAAGCAAAACTGAAAGAACAAAATAGCAGCAGACTCACAGACTCCAAGAAGGGGCTAGTGGCTACCAAAGGGGAGTGGTGTGGGAGGGCGGCTAGGGAGGGAGGGAGAAGGGGATTGTGGGATATCATCATTGGTGCACATGGTGTGTGTGGGGGGTCACAGGGAAGACAGTGTAGCTCAGAGAAGACAAATAGGGACTCTGTGGCATCTTACTGCACTGACGGACAGTGACTGCAATGGGGTATGGGGGGGACTTATAAGGGTGAATGTAATAACCACATTTTCTTGTGAAACCTTCATTAAGAGTATATATCAATGATACTTTAATAAAAAAAATAAAAATAAAAAATAAAGTAAAATAAGCTTACATGCTCAACAAGACATTTTTTTTTAATTCCACTTAACATTAACAAAAAGTTGCAATGTATCACATACAAAGTATGGACAATATTATACTGGAGGGATTCTTTTTAATTGTTCCCCTTTACAATATAAGTAAGAAAATCCTTTTCCTCCTAACATAGTGAATTAAGCAGTAACAGAATGAGTAAGTTGTGTTCAAAACAAGGGAATGTCAGAAGCATTTGCCCTGGCCAACCCTCCAGTCCCATCTGCAGAGGTACATGGCTGAGACAGAGAGTCCCAACACCCTGTAAGACTGTTTAGCAATTGCCCTCAAGCCTCCCACCTCATCCCTTTCCCCTTATCAGGTTGTGTGGGCAAGGGTGTGGAACAGCTTCCAGGGTATAACAAGGCAGACAAGAATTCTTGGGATGACCTTGCCTGGATGCCTGGATGCTGCAGGCAGGGATGCAGAAATACTTCCCCAAGCCCAAGCCAACTGATCCAGACCTACTAAAGGACAAAAGAAAATCAAAAAAGTCAGCTTGGAGGCAAATGATTTTGCTCAGACAAAACAACTGGTTTGGAATGACCTAAATCAATGGCCCTTAATATTGTTTTTGCATACTAGCAGGAAGAGATGGGGAGTGGGGAAGGCTGGGTGGGAGTCACAAGGTCACTTTGAGAATTATAAAAAGCAATGGATTCACTTCCCATAAAAATGCACACACAAACAAAATTTGGCATCCTATTTTGGGGAGTTCACAGATCACAGACCAGCCAAAGATTCCCTATGGATCCATGAATCTCAGGATAAAAAGCCTTATCATGAATAGGTAGGAGCTAAAAGTCAACGTTATCACAGTACTTGGACCTTCTTTTAACCTGAAGCCTGACCTTTCACATAAAGACAATCTTAGAATTAAAAAAATAGAGATTCCAAAAATTTGTACACTTGTCACACAGTGAGCAAGAGATCCAAAATGTATCAAAATTTACTGATAAAATATTTGATCTATAAAATTGTATCAGTGAATTCTCCCTTCAAGAATCTTTAATAAAAGAGTAGAAAAACAGAACTCTCCTTTCAGTAATTTAGAAAACTCAAATATGTATCCACCACCTTGTACTTATGTTTGGGTTTGTGTCCTCAAGTTATCATAAAATTCTACTTTTCAGATACTGTCTTAGTATGTTAAGTTCTTCTGAAGCAGCTAGTGGATGAAAGCATCATGCAAGTCTATTGAAAATTCAGGTTTTTTTCCTTGCTGAAGTTTTAAGCCTTTCATATTACTATAAAGAAAAAAGTTCACCAACTAAAAATAAATTATCTTAAAACAGGAACTATTTATGTCACATACATTATCAGAGATTCTGAAGGTCTCGATGGCAAATGACATAAAGAGTAAATGTTAAACATAGAGAATCACTAATACAAACTATAAGAACCAACTAATACAAGCGCTACAAGCAAAAATAAACATTTGTCTCTGGATTTTATGCAAATTAATTTAGTTCAGAAACGGGAACAGGGATGGATATTTTAAAGTAACTCCAAGTAACTCCATTTTACTACCTTCAAGACTTCAAGACTTTTAAGGATGTAACGATTTCTCATGAGGGTATCAACACCTCCACAAAATGAACTAAAGACTTGGACAAAGTGACAGCATTCTCCTTCGGCACTTTATGGTTATTACTGTACCAGACTACGCCTGAACTCCCAGGTGCCCAGGGAAGATCTCACCTACACTTAGGGAGACAAGGGGGGAAGGGAGCCCTCCATGTATTCCAATTTGCCCCTTAAGTGACAAATTCTTGAAATGGAGAAGTACAAGTGGACCCATGGGTAGAACTTCAGCAAAGTGTGCTAACCCTGCACGATACCACAAAAACCAGATGGTACGCCCCAGCTGTTAAAGAAATCTTTTGAAGAGGGCTCTTGGTGAAAAGTATACGAGCTTTGGAGCCAGATGATCTGGGTTTGAATTCTGCCTCTCATTTATCAGCTTTATGGTCTTAAAGAAATCACTTCAATTCTGAGCTGCAGTCCAGCCCCACTGAATAGCTATGAAAATGGGATTTTTTTCATATCGGTGGCCTCAGTGCCTGGCTAAGTATTGGACACACACCAGATATTCGCTCACTGCTAGTTCTTTTTGCTTCCCTCACAAATATGTCACATGCTACTGCAAACAAAAATGTTCTTTAGAGAACAGATACCTAAGCCCTAGCTATTATTTTATATATTTCAAAGCATTTTCAAGATAATAACCTGGTGCAGGAGAATGCAAGCAGTCCCATGGAATTTACTGCAGCTTTTCACCTGAATTAAACTAAAGCTGTGTATGAGGAATAGAAGTATAAAGAGAGCCACTGAATATTTATTAAAAATTAAACTATTTCAAACTTTGCTGTATACTATGGATAAGGGGAAGAGAAGGGAGTGAGAAAACAATCTCCTCAGTTGACTTAGACAGTGTCATTGTCCCAGGGACCGTCACTGACAATGTACCAAAAATATGCTTGCAGGTAGTCCTTGAATCCTTAAGCCTGTTCAAGAGGGCTGAGAATGTACTGTGGCCCGTGCTAGACTCCATTTGTTCATTACAAAGTCTTCCACACAAGTTGTAAAACACAGGCACAGACAGTGAGAATCAAGCTTGAGGTTACAGAACCCTTTTTTCCTCAGGGTTTAACACAGGGAGACATAACCACAAAGTGCCTGGGGCAAAGCCATACTTCCAAGAAAACCAAAAATATGTCTTGGAAACTTGTATAAATTAGAGATCTCCAAGACACAGTAGCCCAAAGATCTGTTGTTTCTGATAGGTTTTCTGTAATATAACGGCAAAAATAAAAAATGAGATCTAGTTTCTAAACAGAGATTATGCTTTGCCTTTTCTTCGGCATTTGTATAAGAAAAGTAAATCAAAAAAACTAACTGCCAAAGGATCTTCCAGATATGCAGCAGTAATAGTTGTGGCTCTCCTGTGTCAATTCCAACTCATCTTTCAACTTCTTGTGTGGTCTGCATGAAGTAACACACTGATGAGTTCAGAGAACTTCCAACTGCTATTAATCATCCATAAAAATAATTATAAGGACATAATCAAGGCCACATATGACAAACCCACAGCCAACATCATACCTAACAGTGAAAAGCTGAAAGATTTTTCTTTAAGATCGGGAACAAGACAAGGATGCCCACTCTCCCCACTTCTATTCAACATAGTTCTGGAGGTCCTAGCCACATCAATCAGACAACACAAAGAAATAAAAGGCATCCAGATTGGCAAGGAAGAAGTTAAACTGTCCCTCTTTGCAGATGACATGATATTGTACATAAAAAACCTTAAAGAATCCACTCCAAAACTACTAGAGTGTCAGAATTCAGCAAAGTTGCAGGATACAAAATTAATACACAGAAATCTGCTGCATTCCTTACACTAACAATGAACTAGCAAAAAGAGAAATCAGGAAAACAATTCCATTCACAATTGCATCAAAAAGAATAAAATACCTAGGAATAAACCTAACCAAGGAAGTGAAAGACCTATACTCTGAAAACTACAAGACACTCAAGAGAGAAAGAAGATACCAATAAATGGAAACACATCCCGTGCTCATGGATAGGAAGAATATTGTCAAAATGGCCATCCTGTCTAAAGCAATCTACAGATTTGATGCAATCACTATCAAAATACCAACAGCATTCTTCAAGAAACCAGAGCACATAGTTCTAAAATTCATATGGAACCACAAAAGACCCCAAATAGCCAAAGAAATCATGAGAAGGAAGAATAAAGCTGGGAGGATTATGCTCCCTGATTTCAAGCTCTACTACAAAGCCACAGTAACCAAGACAATTTGGTACTGGCACAAGAACAGACCCATAGACCAGTGGAACAGACTAGAGAGGCCTGATATAAACCCAAGCATATATGGTCAATTAATATACGATAAAGGAGCCATGGATATACAACAGGGAAATGACAGGCTCTTCAACAACTGGTGTTGGCAAAACTGGACAGCTACATGCAAGAGAATGAAACTGGATTATTGTCTAACCACACACACAAAAGTAAACTCAAAATGGATCAAAGACCTGAATGTAAGTCATGAAACCATAAAACTCTCAGAAGAAAACATAGACAAAAATCTCTTGAATATAAACATGAACAACTTTTTCCTGAATGCATCTCCTTGGGCAAGGGAAACAAAAGCAAAAATGAATAAATGGGACTACATCATGCTAAAAAGCTTCTGTACAGCAAAGGACACCAGCAGCAGAACAAAAAGGCATCCTACAGCATGAGAGAATATATTTGTAAATGACATATCCAACAAGGGGTTAACATACAAAATATATAAAGAACTCACATGCCCCAAAACCCAAAAAGCAAATAACCCTATTAAAAAATGGGCAGAAGATATGAACACACACTTCTCCAAAGAAGAAATTCAGATGGCCAACACTCGCATGAAAAGATGCTCTACATTGCTAATTATCAGGGAAATGCAAAATAAAACCACAATTAGATATCACCTCACGCCAGTTAGGATGGCCAACATAGAAAAGACTAGGAACAACAAATGCTGGTGAAGATGCAGAGAAAGGGGAACCCTCCTACACTGCTGGTGGGAATGTAAACTAGTTCGACCATGTGGAAAGCCATATGGAGCTTCCTGAAAAAACTAAAAATAGGAATACCATTTGACCCAGGAATTCCACTCCTAGGAATTTACCCAAAGAAAACAACTTCTCAGATTCAAAAAGACATATGCACCCTTATGTTTATCCCAGCACTATTTACAATAGCCAAGATGTGGAAGCAACCTAAGTGTCCAACAGAAGAAGAATGGATAAAGACGACGTGGTACATATACACAATGGAATACTATTCAGCCATAAGAAAGAAACAAATCCTACCATTTGCAACAACATGGATGGAGCTAGAGGGTATTATGAGCAGTGAAATAAGCCAGGCGGAGAAAGACAAGTACCAAATGATTTCCCTCATTTGGGGAGTATAACAATGAAGCAAAACTGAAGGAACAAAATAGCAGCAGACTCACAGACTCCAAGAAGGGACTAGTGGCTACCAAAGGGGAGGGGTGTGGGAGAGCGGCTAGGGAGGGAGGGAGAAGGGGATTGTGGGGTATCATGATTGGTGCACATTGTGTGTGTGGGGTCACAGGGAAGACAGTGTAGCTCAGAGAAGACAAATAGGGACTCTGTGGCATCTTACTGCACTGACGGACAGTGACTGCAGTGGGGTATGGGGGAGTGACTCAATAAGGGTTAATGTAGTAATCACATTGTTTTTCTTGTGAAACCTTCATAAGAGTGTACATCAATGATACCTTAATAAAAAATAATAATTATAAGATCATAAGGGTAGAGAATACTAAGAAGTTGTGGTAAATTGATCACACTGGAAGAGCTTGCAGTGCTATAACAAGAGAAGAGCTAAATATAAAAAGCAAAAAGCAACTGTAGTATAAAAGAAGTGACTCCAAGCAGACTGTGATACCACAATGAGACAACTAAGTTCACAACAAATCTAGAGTCAGTGTGTCCATGGCCAGGCTACAGCAAGAACAGCACATAGTCTGGCTCTGGGGTACTCCGAAGTTAGCAAAATTGGGGGAGTGGGAGGGGTGACTGCACAGGTAAACTTTTAATAGTCCATTAATCAAGAAAAAAGCTTAAACTCATCATAATTCATCTAGGAAATGTGTCCTGGGACAGAAGTCCAAAATGAATAATTTTACCGCTCCACATTTTCCCAGGCCTTCCTTCAGTTACAGTCATGCATTGCTTATATGAAACCACCTGTTCTGGTTGGCATAAACCATGTTACTTGACGATTCATGCCTAATCATTTTATCATACACAGATCTCAAATCTTCTATTGCCAGAGAGCCAAAGTTCACAAAAACTATCGCCCTGACATTGCCAACCTGATCTTCCAATTCAGCTTACCAACAAACTCTACTGTGCCACACAGTCAATGGGTACAGATCCACAGTAAGAAAGACAGCTCACAAACAGCCTTGGGAGCAGAGAGTGGTCCTTGTCCGGACGTAAAGGGCCACAAGTGTATCTCCATAACGTATCTTAAAATTTGGGGCCTATTGGCGTAGTATTCCTATATACCCTTAGGGAAGCAATTAATTGAATCTCAGGCAATATTGAACACACTCTGAAAATTGTAAACATTTTAGAACGTGTATTTTTTGTCTGTGCGTAGATCTGTTACACGAGAAACCAGCAGTTTCGAGGAGATGAAGAATTAAGGCACACACACAGCCCCAAAGATGCCTGGAGATGCCAAGGATTCACTACAAACCTTGGCCAGATTACTAATGATCCATAAACCCTAATTAGAAGAACATGGGCCTACAAGTTCAAAACTGAATTATACTGTCTTATTAGATCCCACACTACGGAAACCACAGTCACATCCGTCATAACTGGAACTAGGAATACTTTATGTACACAAATATAAGTGCCTGCTTATGTATTTTTAATTGGATCAAATAAAAATGAAGCTGCAAACAAACTCAAATTTCAATTATCTCACTAGTGAGGGGATTTCCTAATAGCGTCCTTTTAAAAACCAAGTAGCTGCCAAACCCCTGCACATCTGACAGGCATGTCCCTGGAAATTTGGGAGCAGCAGACTCCGTTACTTCTCAACAGAGAAAGAAATAAATACCCTGAAGGGGTCAGATTTTTTATTTTTTCAAGCTCCAACATGCAATCTAACAATGCACAAAACTTGGCCGCGGGGTTGCTGGACACCTCCAGGGTTCCAATTTGCTAGGCGAGTGCGCGCTAGTGCGTAAGAAGGGGGCGGAGGGGGCGCGCGCTCCGAGGACGCGCCGGGGCCCCCGCCCCCTCCCGGAGCAGCAGCCTGGCACCAGCCCACCCTCCTCCACCCCTGCAAACAGACGCAGGACGCCAATAGAGCAACTTCTCCGCGGGGGCGGCAGCGAAACAGCGGTCACCCCCGCCCGTGCGCAGCGCTGCCCGGCCGGGGGTCGCTCCACGGCCCGCCCCCGGGGGGACCCCGCACGCCCCGCCCCCGCACGCTGGGACACGGCGGGGGGCTGCCCGGACCCCAGCCCCTCCGCGCGGCCCGCAGCGGCGCACTCCCAAGGACGGCCGCGACCGAGCGCGGCCTGAGCGCGAGCGGGACGCGACGGAGGCCGGCCCCTCTCAGGCCTCAGTCCGCCGCCTGCCCTCCGCCAGGCCGCCAGACGCCGGCCCCGCTCGGACCCCGGCCCGGCCGGGCCTCGGCGCCACCGCAGCCCCTTATCCCGGGTCCATTCATAGGGGCACCCCAGCCCGGCCGGCGGGGCGGGGCCGGGGGCCCGCGGACAAGGCCGGCCCGCTGAGGCCGGGCAGGAAAATAAAAAGTTAAGAGAAGAACTTACCTAAAATGGCTCCTGCAGCAGCCAAAATACAAACAGCTATTATTTGGTGAAGTTTAGCTCAGACACCCTGCAAGGACACCCTAACCCAGCTCGGGCCCGCCCTCCCAGCCACGCCATTGGGCTTCGCCGGCCCAAAACACAGAGTCATTGGTCAGTCAGGCCGCCGCTCAGGCAGAAGCCCATTTCAAGCTTGCTTGCAGGGGCGAGTGATGGGCTCGCTCCATTGTGCTCGTATTTGCATGGATGTGATCGCGGCGCTGATTGGCGGGCGCTGGTGCCGCCCCGCCCCTGCCTCGCGCCCCCCGCCTTGTAGACGCCGCTGCGCGCGGCCCCGCCCCCTGGGACACCGCGGCGGGGCCACGGGGGCGGGGCGGGGCCAGGGGTCCTGCGAGCCGAGGGGGCGGGGCGGCCCTGCGCGCCGCAGAGCGCGGGCAGGGGGCTGGAACCTGGAGAGCGCACGGGCGGGGCGGCTCCCCAGCCCGCAGGTGGAGGTCTGGCAGGTAGCAGACTAGCCAACTGCAAGACCCCGCTGGCGTTTCCAGCGGCGGGCGCGGGGGAGAAGAAGTGCCTGGGGTCCCGCGGCAGAGATTCAGTTTGGGTTAAGGTCCCGCAAACAGAAGCGAGGCGAGGCGAGGGTCTCACAGGTCAAGAAAAGATACCTAGAAACCAAGCGAAGAGCCAAGGAACCTCATCCTCTGTCTCCAGCGTCATCTCCTGCCTCTCCGCCTGGCTTCCTAGCTCTCCTGGCATACGACGGGCTTCTTCCCACGGCCCCCACACACCCCAGGAGTTTTCAGCCCCGGGGACCCTGCAGCGCCTCAGATATATCAACTTAAAAGCAGATGTCGAGCTAGGGTGTGTTTATGTTCAGGCCTATATCCCCCACCATCCTTGTGGCGTCCTCAAGGACAGGGCCCAGCATACGGCAGAGATTCAACTAATCGTTTCATATGCTTTAATTCGTTCGTTAGCAGCTAATTTTTGAATGCCCACTAAATGCCAGGCATTGGTCTAAGACAGGATATAGCAGTCAATAGGAAAAAGACCTTTCTCTCATGGAATAGACATGCTAAGGGGAAAGAAAGATAATAAATACAAAGCGTGGGGAGTGATAAATGCTATTAAAAAAAATAAATGGAGGCAGGGAGGGCTGGGGAGTTTAATACTTGTCTGGCTGATACTCTATATGGCATCCCATTATTGACCCCCCCTCCCCAGATGATGTCAGTCACCTGCCCCTCTCACCCCTGCCTGGGTTTTTTCTTGGCACCCACCTTAGAATCTAAACGGTAGAGCTTCATTTTACCTCAATTAAAGAAAGAATGATCTGAGCCCCTATGATTCCAAGAGTAGTTTGTTGGGTACTTTCTAAATGAACGTGGTTTGACTTTGTAATGATTTAGCAGAGCCTTACTGCACCCCAGAGAGAGGATATTTTTAGTTTCTTTGAAACCCCAGTGTTCCTATGGTTTTCAGCCTGTGGCTCTAACTTTTCTGAGGACCACTTCACTTCTTGGCAGACACCAGAGATTTCTTGTTTGAAAATACAGAGATAGCAGCCTCCTGCCACCTGTCTATGTATCTGTACACATTTCTCTCTTTTGACACAAAGCTGTCAGGATGTCTCATGGTCCTTACTTCCTTCTTTAAAGAAATAATTATTAAGCACCAACTATGTTCAAGGTGCTGTTCTAGACACAAGAGACAGCATTAAACAAGGCAGACAACATCCTTGTCCTCAGGGAGGATCTAGTCTTGTTGAAAACACGATGGAGATTCACACATGGATCCTGTAGCTCTCCAGTCCTGTCAAGCTGTTGGTGAGTGAGAATGCAGAGAACTGCTTGTGCCGCCTGCCCCACAGGGACAGTGTACTTGCCCTTCTGAACCAGCTGCTGCAGGGGCTGAAGCAAGATTAGGCAACTGGTAGGCACAGCTTCTCCAGTCTGCCAGTAGGTTCAAGGGGTCTGAAACTCTCCAGAGGGGGCTCATGGGGCTCAGATCTGTGCACTTTAGTTTCTGGAAATGGGCTGGAAGCAGAGTTATATCAGAGGCAAACTTGAATCCTACATGGGAGTCAAGTAGCTCTCCCTTTGCAGTCAAGTCCCTTGCCCCCAAAAGCTGAAATAACATAAATGAGGTGGGGGAGGAATGGAACTCTAGATACAGGGAGCAATATGTTTATACCAAGGCACAGAAGCAAGACACAGCAACGGGAGACGGAGTGGGAGGGAGCAGAGAGGGAGACTTGTCAGTAAGTCCTGTTCTTAAACTTGAGAAAAGTTAGTAACACATAAGAAGTCAAACATACAGACGCAAATGTTGTGTTGCCAAACAAGTAATCCCAAATGGAGTGTACAATTGATCCATAAATGAGTGTTACAGGCACAAGAAAGGACAGGTCTAGAAGCTACGCTCAGGAGAAGCAGCAGGCTTGACCTGCAGAGCAGGATTCATGGAATTTGACCCTTGAAACACTTCCACAGAATCTAGGGACCAGGGACCTGGGTAGGCACTGGAGAGGAAACAGACAGCTAAGTGGCTCTTGGCTGTACCCATTCATGGGGATGTCTTAGCTTGCCTTCTTCAGAATGCAGAGCCTGGTTCTATAGAGCAGAAGTGAGAGGCAAAAGGAGTTAAGCAAGGAAGAGGGAAGAGCCAATACCAGGATGGGTATTCATCTGGTCTTGGACTAAGTGTGACTGATGGCTCCTACTCAAGGGATTATCCTCCAAGAAGCTACATATAATGAGCCTCAGTATGGCCTATGGGAGGGAGAAGGGAAGGAAATCTACCAACTCATCTCCAGTTGGATAAAGGTACACTTGTTCACGCACAGGTGCCAAGTGGGCTTCTGTGTGGTGTCCCAAAACTCAGTGTCAGGAGGCAAGCAGCAGGGCCATGAGGCAAAACATTATCAGGGCCTGGTGCATGAAATCAGATGGAAGGAAGCATGCAGAGCCAGATATCACAGCAGTGCTGGAACGAGATGGTTGAAACTGAGGCCCTGAAGGCCTGCTATGGGGGTGCTATCAGTGATGCATGACTTTCTGTACCAGATAGCATGTCAGTGTTTACAAAGGTTCCCAGAAAAGCAATCCTTAGGAACTCTGAAGTGGGGCCCCAGAAGGGCTTCTTCCAGCAGTTCTAGAACTTTTTCATAGTAACTCTATAAGGACAGGCTGCAATTTGCCCAGCCATGTTCTCTCTTGCTCTCCTGCCTCTGTTCACTTGTCTGTTTCCCCCATTAGACCTTAAGCTTGTTTATTGTTCTTGTTTATATGCCTGTGGCAGAGAAAAGACTATTTTACCAACCTGTTTCATTTTCCTCCTAGGCTCATACCAAAACTACATTTCTCAGTAATCAGCTAGGCCCGAGACTGAGCTCTGGATAATGGAATCTGGACAGTAATGATAGATATATCCCATTTCTAGGCATCCCCTAAAACCTCCTGTGTCCCCCTCCAAACTCTTATCCCTTCTTCACCTGCTGGCCAGCTGCAAAAATACCCAGTGAAGGCCTTAGGGGCCCCATAAAAATGGCAATAGAATGAGCCTGAGTCCCTGACTGCCTGCAGAGCCCAGACCCCTGTGCTGACCTGCATTGGTCTGTGCTGTGAGGTAGAAATAAACTGTCATGGTGTCAAGTCACTGAAATGTGAAAGTTGATAAAGCCATTGGCACACTCTGACTAATACAGTACTTGTCTAACTTCATTTGATTCTGTGTCCCTCCAGGGAAGGGATTGTGTTTATTTGGCTTTGTAACCAAAGTACTAGTGCAATGTCTGACACATAGTAGGAATTTTCAAAGCATGAATGGGTGTGAATGAGCTGGTAACTGAGCCTGGTTGTAAAGGATCAGAAGTAGAATGCCAACAAGGTGGCATGTAGAAAGCATTCCTCTCAGGGTACATAACATATGCAGAGGCAAAGAGACCCTGGAGAACATGAATAGTTCTCAGTAGTGCAAATGGTTCATGAAGTGAGAGGGAAATGGCTAAAGTGAGGCTACAGAAAAGGCAAGGGCCAGATCCCAAAAGGTCCTACTCATTACATGAAGGAGTCTGAACTTTATCTTACAGGAATCATTCAAGGATTTTAAACAGGACTGTGACATAAAGTTTATGCATAAGGAAGATCTCTCTAGTAGCCTAGAAGAAGGATGAATTAGAAAGGAAGAGGCAAAAAGTGTAGGTTTTTTTAACACGTCACTTTACTTTGACCCAAAGCATTCATCCCATGAAAGAATAATCCAATAAAAAGAAGCTTGGGGATCAAGCTGGTTTGGGAAGTTATGCATACTCTAGGCTCTCTTGGAGATTCCCATTTCTCACTAGCACATTAAAAACTCTTGAGAGGTCTTGCATTAATGAAATCTGTTAAACTTCACTGTAATAGTTCTCAAAATTATTTTACCATAGGACCCTCTGTTGAATTAATACCTATTAGGACAGGTATTAGCATTAGATTTGTCTCCATCTAACAGGAAAAAAACAAGGGCATAATAAGGTCAAAATTTATTTTTGTTTTGCATAAAAGAAATCTGGGAAGCAGGCAGCCCAAGAGTGGCACGGCAGCTCTAAGATATTGTCAGGAATCCACACTCCAGTATTTATGCTCCACCATTCTTAGCTTTCATTCCCAAGTTCATGGTCCATGATGGCTGCTGGAGCACCAGTGCACATATCCTTGGAAGGGGAAAAGGAAAGGCAAAATGGGAAAAGTGGAGCTGAGTCATGTCCCTAAGCCTTCCTGGAAATACTGCACATCGCTTCTGCTTACATCTCATTGGCCAGAACTTGTCCCATGGCCACATGAAGCTGGAAAGAGGCTGGGAAATAGCAGTATTTTATTTTATTGACTATGTGCCAACCTAAAAATTGAGATTCTGTCACTAAAAGAGTTGAAAGACTCAACTAACAGTCTCTGGCACAATGTCCCATAGAAATCATGTCCCACAGAATGTAAGCTGGGATAAAATTACTAAGTAAGGAGATTGATTTTTTGAAGTTTGAATAGCTTTATTGAAGTCCGACTACATCCCATGCAATTCACCTACTGAATGTGTGCAGTGGTTGATTTTTTAATACATGTATAAGTTGTGCCACCATCACACAATTCAGTTTTAGAACATTTCCATTACCCCCAAAAGTTTCCCTTCTTCCCATTTGCAGTCAATCCCCGTGCCCACCTCCAGGCCCAGGCAACCATTGATCTACTTTCTTCTCTCTAGTTTTGCCTTTTCTAGAAATTTCATATATACGGAACAGTGTAATATGTAGTCTTTTGTATGTGACTTATTTCATTTATCATGGTATCTTTGTGGTTCATCCATGTTGTAGAGTGAGTGCATTATTAATTCATTCTTTTATATCAAGAATGGTATTCCATTGTATGACTATGCCACCTTTTGTTTATCCACTCACCAATTGAGGGACATTTGGATTGTTTCCACTTCGGGGCTATGATGAATAACACTTCTATGATTATTTACATATAATTATTTTGTGTGGACGTATCTTTTTATTTCTCTTGGGTAGCTACCTAAGGAGACTGATGTTTAAAACTGAATGCATTCGCTAAAAGGACATTTATTGAACACCTATGACTGACAAGCACTGTACTAGGTGCCAGGGATACAGCAGTGAATAAAATTCAGCAAAAACTTAGCCCTCATGGAGCTTGCAGTCTATGGAGGGCAGCATTAGTCAAGCAATCATGCAAACACATGTAACATTGCAGCAGTGGCACATGGTGCCATGAGACCTCTGCTGGAAGGATCTGCCTTGGTCAAACAAGTCAGGAAAGCTGCCCATGAGCTGAGATCTGAAGTATGCCACGACTGAACCAATCCAGTGGATTTTGTTCTTCAAAGTAATATCTCATGAGGTCATACATTTATTTCCAAAAGACTGCCCTTAAAACAATTCTGAGCCAGTTTACATATGTGCCGGTTTCGCACCTATCCGTCCTCAAACAAAGTCTGTGGTTTGACCTCTCAGAGTTTTTTTGTTTCTGGATTAGACCATGAGCAGTGTAACAAGCCACACGAGAAAATCAACTGCATCTCTTCAGAATTACATCTCACTTATCATCATAAGTGGAATTACCCTGCTGTATCATGGTCTGTATCCCCCAGAGCAGGTGGAGAGGTGCTCATGACAGTTCACAGAGAGAGTGGACAACATCAGCTCTGTGCTTCCTTATGGCCCAAAACTCATGTGTCTGTGATTTGTCACTGAGAAGATTTCAAACAGTGACCCATGGCGTGAGGAAGTAATTTCCAAAGAAGAAATAAAAGAAAGCGTGTAGCCAGTGGCAGTGCCCTGACCTGCCAGAAGCATCTTTGAACAGGACAAAAATGGATATGAATAGTTAAACCCACAGGCTTTGGAGTCCAAAAAATCTGGTTCAAACTCTAGACTTACTACGAATAACCTTAGAAAAGTCACTTGACTTACCGTTTCTTGATTCTGATAATAGGGTTATTATGTGGATTAAATGAGTCAGTCAAACTACTTAACACACGGTAGCTGCTCAGCAAATAGTTAAATGCTATCTTATTACTGGCCCCCATTTCCTCATGTCCTGTGCATAACTTCCCCTTCTGTTGACTTGGTCTTTTTAAATACATTAATTCTGTTGATTCAAATGAAGTCAATCTCTGTTCATGCCTTTGGTGTGAGGGACTGTCTTTTAGAGTGCATTCTGGTGATATATGGCTTCCGTCCCTTATGGATTAATCTGACTGATTTAACTCTTAAAATGCTTCAGAGATCTCACCTATGTATAGCACTACCACTATTTTGATTTTTTCAAGATCTGAGTTTGTACATATAAATGACTGTGCTCACTCTCAGTAACTATGGTTTATGGGAAGTCACACTTCAAACATTCTCAGGCAGGATTAAAAAAAAAAAAACCACTGGTCACCCTACCCTGAAACAGTTCCATAAATCCTTCATTCTCACTCAGCAGGGTACTTTCCTGCAGTGGCAGTTAGATAATTTTAGCCATAAAAACTTGCTTAAGCTTGGGCTTTTTTACCAAACCTCAAGTTGCTGTGGAATCCTTTCCCTTATGTACATAATTTTACCATCAGCAGAACTGACCAATTTAGAGAGAATGCCATATGCAAACTGACAATAAAAGAAGCAACGCCGTTTTACACTACACTGTAGGAATAAAACACTACAGTTTTTTAAAGTAATTGATTTGTTTCCATGTTTTTCCTGAAGTAAAGCATGGTAGCCATCCTCCAAGATGGCTCTCAATGATCTCCATGGGCTGGAATTCAGACCCTTATACTGTCCCCTCCCATGCCGAACAGGGCCAACTTGAAATGGCTTAGTGTGAAAACTGTCTCTGGACATTGACTTTCTAGATGTAGTCACTTCCTCTGTAAAATGAGGATATGCCCTGTCTAGGCAATTTCTCAGGAGTGTTTGTAAGTGTCAAATGAGACATACCATGTGAAAGAGCTTTGGTATCAACCTAAGAATGTTTGCTGAGGATTTCAAGTGTAGCATTTTATACGTGGAGCAGCAAAGTAGAAGCCCCTTGTGTATAACCTGCACATGCCTTAGTGATGGGCAAAGTGTATATTCATAAACCAGTGACCTCACATGGTTGAAATGTCAGCGCCTTCAAAAACCTTTTGACTCAGGGCCCTAAAATCTTCCAGTTCCTAAGGGCACGACTGACAACAGCACAGTGTGTAAACTCTTCCTGGAATGGTTTTGAAGATGCGTACACTATTCTCTCAAAGGGCCAGTTTTGCTCTCCGCGATGTACTAGCACTTCTGCCCACCTAACAAAGGCATGGAATCTGCAAGAGAGGAGCTGAGCTACCAAGACTTGCTCAAACAATTTCATTCCAGTTTAAACTTGTGCCCACCATAGATCCTCTGCTTTAAAAGTATACAGGAATCTAGCTGTCGTTTAATCATGGTTCTCAGTGGTCATGTCTTGACATGGCTAATCATGAGGTATATGGTCAGGAATTTGTCACTGATCATACATCAAGTACCATGGTCTAAATTATCTTGGAAAGTAAGTAAGTGGGGGCAGATATTCTAATCATGTCACTCCTGTGCATTTGTATTCTGAGGAACAGAGCAGGGGGTGGCATTTTAGCTGAGTGCTGGGACTGTCACACAGTCC
Organism: Manis javanica; assembly: GCF_040802235.1. Lineage (NCBI taxonomy): Eukaryota > Metazoa > Chordata > Mammalia > Pholidota > Manidae > Manis > Manis javanica. The sequence continues at coordinate 16,547,243 of NC_133160.1, read as the reverse complement.
ACAGTCTACCTTATCTATTCTTAGCCTGTGGCGAGAGACCATTACCAGTTCTGACAACCATAAATTACAGTGGTGTTAGGGAGTGAGTGGTGATTTTACAGCCATGGCCACTACTAAAGCTTTTGCTTCAGTAGAATATGTTTTCTCGCCTTATGAATAGTATCTGTGGGGGGAAAGTCTGGGTGAAAACAAACTTGTTTTTAAAAATAAAGTTAGCCATATCTGTTAAGTTTTTCCAAATACAATGGCAACTTTTGATATTTTTAAATGACTTTTTCAAAATTATTTTTTGGCCATCACATTGCAAATATTTTCAGTGCTATTTGTCTTCTTTCCCTGGGGAAAAAAAATCAATCTAGATTGTGAGGACTATGTGTTTCACCCAGATCTTCTCATCAAGGACAGGAGTGTAGCAGAACAAACATTGAGACACAGGCCTCAATCCAGAGCCTCCCCCGACCCGCACACACACACATGAACACACTGTAGGGTTGCTTATTCTCCTCATTCTTTCCAGGCATAACCACGAGGAGGGCAGATTAGGACCAACAGAGTCAACACAGGCAGGATTCCATAAACTATGTAAGATTCCAGGAAGACCCACTGGCATTCAGCCAGTACAAATTACCACGGGCAAAACTGAGAGAGGCTTAGGAGCTGGGAGCTAGGACCAGAAAAAGAGGTGATTGAGAAAAGCAAATGACAAAGATTTAGGTAAGATGACCTATTTTGGTAATTAGTTCTGAATTGTGATGTTGCATAAGTGTGTGTGTGGTTAATGGAAATAAAGAAATTAGGATGGAAGGTTGATATGACAGATGAATGGGTGAAGACCAAGTGAATGGTTAGTTAGATGAATGGGTAAATATAAATGGACAATTGGATGGATGGTTGGATGGGTGGAGAGAGAGATACATACATGATGCATACACACATGGATACATACATAGATAGATAATTGAACGAGTAACCAAATAGCTGAACGCAAAGATGGCTTAATGAATGAATGGATGGATGAATTATATATAAATGGATAGATGGTGTGGTAAACAGAATAATGGTCCCTAAAGATGTTTCTGTCTTAATCCCTGAGATTTGTGAATATGTTAGATTATATGGCAAAGGGGAATTAAGGTTGTTAATTAGTTGACCTTGAGATAGGGAGATTATCCTGGATTATCTGGATGGGTCCAATGTAATCACAAGTATCCTTATAGGAGGAAGGCAGAAGGGACAAAATCAGAGAGAGATCTGAAGATGATATGCTGGATGGTTTTAAAGTTGGAGGAAAGAGACTGGAGACCAGGAACGCAGGTGGGTCCTAGAAGCTGGAAAAAGCAAGGAAACTGATTCTCTTTCAGGGCCTCCAGAAGGACTACAGGGTTACCAACATTTTAATTTTAATTCCATAAGACCCATTTTGAACCTCTGAACTCTAGAACCACAGATCTTCCTCGATTTACAATGGGGTTGTGTCCCAACAAACCCATAATAAATTGAAAACATTGTACGTTGAAAATGCATTTAATATACCTACCCTACCAAACATCATAGCTTATTAGGCTTATTAATGTAAGTGGCAACACTTACATTAGCCTACAGTTGGGCAAAATCATCTAACAAAAAGCCAATTTTTTGATAAAGTGTTGAGTATCTCACGTAATTTATTGAATCCTGTACTGAAAGTGAAAAACAGAAAGGTTGTCTGGGTGCAGAATGGTCACAAGTGTATTGGTTGTTTACCCTTGTGATTGTGTGGTCGACTGGGAGCTGCGGCTCACTGCCACTGCACAGCATCACAAGAGATGCATACTATCTACTGCTAGCCCAGAAAAAAGATCAAAATTCAAATTTCAACTGAATGCATATGGCTTTTGCACCATCGTAAAGTCAAGAAAATCAAAGTTGAACCACTCTAAGTTGAGGACTACCTGTACAAGATAATAACTGCATTGTTTTAAGTTACTAGGTTTGTGGTAATTGGTCATAGCCAACAATAAAAATGGATAAGTACATCAATGGGTAAATAAATGTATGGAAAATGGATGAATAATTGGATGATTAAATGGATGGATACACAGATAGATTAATGGATGGATGGAAGGATGGGTGAGTGGATACATGAGTAAATGGTTGGTTGGTTGGAAGGAAGACAAAAGAGAACTTGTTTCTCCATTTATAACACTTTAAACACTAAATATGTATGTTTTTCCCTCATATTAAAGAATTCTGATACTAACTACTTAGAGTCAGTGCAGATACCACAAGTTAAGGGCTCATTCCCCCAAGGCTGTCCCCCCACCCCACCTTGGATGCCAATCACAGGTAGTGGGTTCCCAAGTTACCCACACTTCTGTCCAACTTGGCTACAAAGCAGAGCTTCCCACAGCTCTCTCCTTATGTTTGATAATTGCTATAGTGGCTTACAGACATCAAGGAGATGCTTTACTTACCAGTTTACCAGTTTATTATGAAGAATATTACAAAAGATACAAAATAACAGCTAGGTGAAAAGATATGTAGGCAAGGTCTGGAAGGGTCCCAAGCACAGAAGCTTCTGTAACTGTGGAGTATAGGGAAAGATTCACCAACCTGAAACCTCTCTGAATCCCCCAGTTTAGGGATTTTTAGGGAAGTTTCAAAATGTAGGCATGATTAATTATTAACTCAATCTCTGGTCCTTCTCTTCTGCCCAGAAGATGGGGGGAGGTGGGGCTGAAAGTTCCAAGCTTCTCATTATGGCTTGATTTGTCTGGTGCCCAGCCCCCATCATGAATGGGGAACCATCCAAGAGTCGCCTCATTAGAACAAAAGAGACTCCTATCACCCAGGAAATTCCAAGGGATTTAGGAGCTCTGGGTCAGGAACCAAGGGTAGAGACCAAACATATATCTTTTATGTCACAGAGGGAAAATGAATAAATGGATACATGAATGGATAAATGACTAGATGGATGTGGGTAAATGACTGGATGGATAGATTAGTGGTTGGATAAATTAGTATATAAAGAGATGGAGAGAAAGAATGTGGGTAGATGTATAAATACATGGATGATGGGTGGTTGTTGGGTAGGGGGGCAGAGAGATATATGGATTGATAAGTGGTATTATGAATGATGAAATAGGTGTAAGAATGGGTAATGAATGAATAGCTAACTGAATAGGTACTTGGCTGGAGATCTGATTGGATAGCTAGCTACTTACATGTATGCATGCATAAATATACAAAAAGTACCTTATGCTTAAAGACAGAAGCACTATCTTTGACCTGAAATGTGGACTTGCTGGCCATTAGGGAAGTTTCCAGTCAGGAAAGGAGACATCCAGATAGACTATAAAATGTGTCCAATGCCCTGATTCTGCTCTAAACCTCCATCTTCTAGAATGAACCATTTAAAACTGGGGACCATTGCATTTGATCGTTTCTTTTTCTGGAATGTAATATTCTTCCTTTGAGTAATTGACTTCTACTTGTTCCCTGAATCACTGCACACGCATTACTCAGAGAAGCCGAGCTTCCTGTGCTTGTGCAGTGCTGTGTACCTTTCCTTTGGAGTGCTTGTTAAAATTCAACTTGACATTTATTTGTAGATCATGTGATTAGTATCTGTCTCCACTAGATTAGAGCTCCAAAGGACAGGGATTAAAGTAGTGTGGCATTCCATTTTGTCCCCATTGTTTAAGTCGTGTCTGGCACATAGAAAGTATGCTTTTTTGTAAAGCACGTCTTTGGATTGAAACCTTCCTGTGGCATTCCCATTCAAATCATTAGGAAAGATCTTGATGGCTTGCTGTGGCATTACTGATACCATGGTGAGTAAGTCTGGCTTTACCTGTGGAAGAGTGACAAGGAGAATGCTCCTCCAACAGGGAGGAGACATCCACTGAGTTAAAGTCTCTCACTGTCATGCAGAGGTCCCCTTTCTCCAAGCCAGCCCAACCATCTCCTTGCCTTAACTCAGATTCTCCTCACTCAGCTGTCCCAGGACCAGCAGCCTCTGACTTGAGGCCTTTAGCCGCCTCCCACCCTGACCTCCTTCGGTGCCAGCTCTAGCCACCTGCCCCAGGCAGGCATATGTAGAGGCCACACCACTTACTAAAAGCTAGCAAACCTTTTCTGTCACTCTGATCATCCTTTTCTCTCATCTCCAGTTAGTTTCACTTTGATCTCTTTAGTTCTCTGCTAGGCTTCAGTTGAGTTTGGGGGAATCTGTTCTTCCTTTCGGTACCCAGTGCCCTGAGGGTCTGAGAGAACTGCCCTCCAATCCCAGCTCTGCATTAACTAGCTGTGTACCCTTGAACAAGTTACTTAACCTTTCTGAGCCAGCTTCCTAATCCATGAAATGGATGCACTAAATCTATGTCTCACGGTGGCTGTGGAGATTAAACAAGATGATATAAATGAAACATCTAGTGCAGTGACTGGCAACAGTAAGTGAGAATCAATTATTAATTTCCCTTCTTTCTTCCCAGGTTTCTGTCTCTTGTTTCTTCCTGAGGCATAATACAATCTCTCTTCCTATTTTCCACTTTTCTGTCTACAGAACATTTTATAGCCCTCATAAAAATAGCACTACATAAAACAAAATTTTATATTCTCCAAATAACTTAATTCAATCATAGGCTGGTCAATTTAGTTAGTTGAGCATTACTAAACCATCTGAAATGGGTAAAGGTCTAAATTCACATTCAGAAAATAAAGAGCTAAATCAATACTGTGGAAAATGTTAAGGGAAAGACATTTGCCTTGAGGCCTGAGACCTGCTGTGGAATGTGTCAGCCTATGGCTGCTGCTTCTGGCTGAAAGACAATGCACAAGAAGCCCTTTATCTTTTAAATTCAACGCAGCAGTCATGAAGCTAGTGGAAGAACGGAGGCCCATAGTCTTGGAAAGAGGGATGTGTATTGCCCACAGGGTGCTCGTGTGCATGATGTAGGGCTGGACATTTGAGAATTTAGAAAGAAATGAAGAAAACAGTGGGAAAATATTAGCAACTTACTTTTGGTACAGTTAGTGGAAGAAGTAGGTAACAGAGAAGAACTCTAAGCTCAAGGGAGATTTCAAGACACGATGGTAATCAACTATATAGTCACAAGCACAGAGGAAAGCAGACAGTTGAGGATTCACATACTGGCAGCCCCACTTTCTGACTCTGTAACTTTGGCCAAGTTACTCCATCTCTCTGGACCCCTTTTTAGTCATCTTTAAATCAGAAACTAATATTGTTTATGTCATGTAAGTGTTGTGGCTATTAAATAGTCAATTAAATATGCCAAGAACAGTACCAGATATTTTTAAAAGTGCTTAGTTAGGAGGTAGGTGTAATTATAAATTATTATTAGTTGTAGGGTGCCTGGCATATTCACTTCACCACTTACTATTGAGAAAGGCAGTTGCATAGCCATGGAAATGTTAGGGATTATCTCCAAGAAAAGGTGGCAAGCCTGACATTTCTCAAAAAGGTCTGGATGAGTTAACACAAGCCAGAGTGTGATTCTCAGGTGTGTAGCTCAGGAACCTGATTTTGTCTGCACTGAGAACAAAATCACTTTTAGGGCAGACTCACGCTAACAAAACTCACTACATCAATGTATTAACCAGAGCAGAGTCAATTACTTTTCAATGAGAATTACCACTTTTGAGAGGATTAGGATACTCAGGTCTGTGTGATCAGTTCATTTTCTCCCTGGGCTCACACCTATATGGGAAGCCAGGTCCTCATAGGAAGACTATGTAATAAGAAACTTAGAGTCAGAGCAGTGGGACTTAGAAGATCTAAATGTAAAACAGTTCACTTGAGGCTACCCCGAGCCAGCAGTCTCATATTAGGGATAGCCTTTCCCATGCCATGTATTGTGAAATGTTATCCTCTTTGCTGAGCTAAAAAGAAGGCATTCATTGATGATTTTGACCACTTAAAAAATGTTAAGCTTCTATGCTACCAAAAATACCATAACCAAGTCAAAAGACAAATGACGCACTAGAAGAGTATTTGTAACACTTATGGCAACCAAAAGGTTAAAATCTAATATATAAAGAACTCTTATGAACCAATAAGAAAAAGGGAAACACTCCCTCTGAAAAACTGGCAGAAGGTATGAATAGGTAGTTCACAGAAATAGAATATAAGTGGTTATAAATTGTGAAAGGAAGCACACTGTGCTTATGAGTAAATCGCTTTATAAATTTTGTCAAGCTAAGTGGAAATGATATTTTATTGTTATAATTTGCTTTTGTTAATGAAGCATGTATATACAGCTGTGTAGTTCTATATATTGGTATTACATTTGTATACAATTAATAGCTATTAAAATGTTTTCCTTTATTAATTGCTTCTTCTGTATTTTGCCTTCTATTGTATTCTTTGTCTTATTGATTTAAAAGAGCTCTTTACATATTCAGATATTAACCCTTTATGCATACTGAATTAAGTTGATGTCCCCCTTCCCTGAGCTTCAGGGTCATAGGGGAGAGACAGAAAAGAATTCTCTTTAAACATCCACTGTGGGCCAGATTCTTTCACATAAATGATCTCATTTACCTTCACAACAATCCTAGGAAACAGGAGCTATAATCCCTATTCCACAGCTGAGAAAACCCAGTGGCTCAGAAAGACTTGGTAACTTGCTCAAGGACACATAGCTAATAAGGACTATTTGAACTCTGAACCTAAAGCTGGGCTTTTTCCTCATTCATCTAAGTGTCTTCCCAGAAGGCTCCCAGCTCATCTGACCATCACCTCATCTCTACCTTGTTTCAACACGTGGGGACCCAGCTGCAGGGTTAGCCCCAACTCATTCATGAACCAACACCTGGACAGAAGTCATGAGTAGGCTAACATTAGTCATATTTCTTTGTTCCATCACCGTGTGTGTTTGGGGTTCAGTTCTGGCCACCTGAATGCCCACTGAGTTGCAATTCCCTTACCTTCTTGCCTTATTCCTGTGAAGCCAGGCCAAGTCAGACTCCTATACTTAAAAGAAGGAAAGAACCTCTACTAAACATGAGCAAGCTATCACTCATCTCCTCTCCTTAAGAGGTAGATTTGTAATTTGATTGGGTCAGATGCTAGAGCTGTGGGGTGAGAATTCATATTTGCTAGTAGGTAGGATCACCAAAATCATAACCAGGAGGACAGCCCTTTCTTCTCCCTCCTGTCAACATCCCCAACATTTGCTGCCATATTCTCATATGGGCCAGTATAATGGTCCTATTCAATCACAGGTAATGCCCCACAGGCTTCGCTGTGACATTCCTCTGCGCCAGTACACAGGCTTCTCTTTTCTGCCTAGTATTTGCTTGTACATCCATCAAGTACCAGTTCACCTGTACTGTGAAGGACCTCCAGACCCTCCCCTCCACTGTGAAGGACCCCCAGATCCTCTGTCCACTGTGAAGGACCTCTAGATCCACTTTCCAAAAAAGGCAGTTTAGGTCCTCATTCTCTGCACTCCACAGTTCCTGTGCTGACCTGTGCCAGAAACATGACTGAGTTTTACTGATTTATTGGTCTGGGTTCCCCACCAAACTCAAACAGGGACTCCCTCCAGTGCAAGAACCTTTTCAGACATTTCTGCTGTTCCAGCACACAGCAGGGGGATGAATGGGTGATGGTGCTGCAGAGCCTGAGTTCTCTCCTTGCCGCCAAGCCTGCACCACACTCACAGGGCTGCCTTGTACTTTAGATCTCACTCTGGATTTGTTCCTTTGAGTAACGTGCTTGCTTCTCCAACTTTCTATGAAGACTGGTTTCTGTCTCAATATTGCTATGCAGGTCTGAGGTGCCTCTTGCTTTGTATCACCTGCTAGCTGGCCTCCCACTACTAATTCTGGCTGCCTGGTGGGAGAGCCTTAGAGCCTGGGCTCTAGTGAGAACCTGCAGCCTCTTAAATTCTTCCTGAGCTGGCAGAGTTCCCAGCCTGGGCAATATTCCTGGGGTAAGTTCAGGATCAGGCCCTACCCCTCTGGCCCTTGCCATGACCTTATGGGCATAAGGCCAGGTCTCCTCGTGACCATAAAACTCAAACTTTGGTTCCAACTTGACCCCCTCCCATTCTTCCCCCTGCTAAACCACTTCAAGCATGTCAGAAGGCACATCAGCTGAGTCACTCCTGGGCCAGGCGTCCTGCAGCATCACAAGTAAAAGCATCAGAGCAAGAAGAAACGAGCTCATTCCACAGAGAGACACTTAGAGCAGCTAGGCAGCCTCAAGCCCCAGGCAGGCCAAGCAAAGGACCACCTAGATTACAGCTGTGTCCTCTCCACTGCCACCCCTTGGAGAAAAGTGCTCTCAGGCCCAAGCCTGAAGACCCTGTCACATTCAAGCAGTCTCCCACACAGGCGAAGGACCATGGGACCCCACCAGCCTGTCTCCAGGACCCTTATTTTTGCACACCTAGTCAGGATGAGCTGCTAGACCAGGGGGACTGTGTGTCCCTGCTCTAGGGGAAGAATGTTTGAATTGGTCTTCAGACACTCACTGACTTCCACTCTGGGTCAGCCCCAAATATCACTAAGTCATCATTCCTGCCCTGGAGGGTTCATGGTCCAGAGGATGAAGATGTTAAAGCATTCCAAATTGGGCTCTCATAGAGAAAAGAAAATACAAGGAGAGACAGAGAAGTCCAAACAAAGCCCCCTTGTGTGGCATGTGGTTGAAGGGAGAACTCATTGGCCAGAGAGCTCGGGGAGCAGATTTCATTTTAAGCATTACATATGGAGAAGTTCCGGTGGCTGTGGCACAGAGATAAAGCTGGGGAGGTAGGATACAAGGGAGGACTGCATTCTGAAGACCAGATCACCAGAGCAGAACAGCAGAACTTCCACCAAGTTCAGGAACACAGGCGAGGGAACAGACCCAAGAGTGACGACGACATGCTCAGGTTTGTACAAGCTGAGTCTGAAATGTTGGATTAGAGTGGAAGCCATTTAGCTCTCTGTGTTTGCTACATTGTTAGCCTTTCTGAGCAAAGTGGCCATAGACTCTTGGCCTTGTGCAGGACTCTGTCTGAGTAGTGACCTACAGATCTGATCACACCATCTTTTGGGAAGTTGGGTCTGAGAGAAACTGAAACAGCAGAGTGGCCGGCAAGTTGAGAGAAACGTAGAGAAAAGGCAGTTGGCAGAAGCAGGGAGGCAGCAAAGTCACCAGGCAGAAGAGGCCACAGGGCACACAGAAGGAGCATGGCAAGAAGCTGGATCCTGAGAGGGTTAAAGTGGGAGAAATAAGATAAATCCATACACTCACCAGAGGGAGAAGCCAAGAGGTAGACAGTATAGAGAGAAAGGATTTAATCATGAGCATGATGAAGTGACAGAAGTGGCGAGCAATGGTGCCCATTTCTCAGGGTACCACGGGATGCCAGGAAAGACAACAAACATTTTCTGTTCTTCCACAGCTGCTGGACTCCAGTGAGAGGAGCAGATTCTCTTTCCCTGGCTCTGCCTCCAAGCCGGAGGCATGCCAGTGTGGTTGGGCCAAGAGCCAGGATACTAACTGGGCCACAGGGCCAAGGGTGAATCTCCCTCCTTTATGATTAGTTCTTTTTGGAAATTCCCCCTCTTCCCCTTCCATGTGGCTGAGAAGGCAAACGGTCCGAGTCTGTTCCCACATAGGACCTATGTTTCCAGTGCCTCCAGGAAAGCCTGGGGTGGGTGGATTGAGTCACGATCTGCCGTGAAATTTAGGACCTCTTTATTTGCTGTGTATGTTTGTACTAGGGCTTTGCCATTTTGCACCAGTGGAGTGGGGAGTAAGGTTGGGCCCCATGGTGGGGACAGGATAAAAATGATATTTAAACATTCAGGGTTTCCGACAATTGAGACTGTATCCAGTGATCTGAAAGAGAAAGAGATTTATTGGAAGAATATAAAAAAACTCATAGAATTGATAGGAAGGCTTTCTGAAAACTGGCCTCAGAAAAGCCAGCTAAGATCCAACCACAGGGACACTTAACTTAGGTCATTTCATTTCTGCCAATCTGGCTGCCACTGAACAAACCCCTCCAATGTTCTAGGCTCTCATTTCCTCCAAATAGTATGGATGCTCAGATGCTGAGCCAGAAATGGTAAATGTCCTCTTTTGTCTCACTCCAACCCAGGTCAAAGAAATCCTCCACATTTTTCAGTCCAGCACAATGACAGGCCAGACCCTCAGATAAAGAAAGTGTGTATTTGTCTGGCCTTGTTTTCTGGGCATATATTTCTCTCAAAGACTTGGGGAGAAGGAAGGGACAGTAGTAGTTGGGACAGGATAGGTTTCAGGTCTTGGAGAAGAATCCTGGGCCTCCTCCAAATTCTATTTTCCCCAACATGGCTTAACTCATTTCAGTTGGCAGTCCCAGTCAAGAGAACTTGAAGCTGAGACCTGAAGGGTGAGTAGGTAGGTGTTAACCAGGTAAAGAGATGGGAGGGAGGGATGTTCCAGGCTATGCAAAGGCCTGGTACATTTGAGGAACTGAAGTTGATTCCACATGGCTAGGAAGACAGACAAAAAGGGATTGTTGAGTGGGATGAGCTAGAGAGAAGAGCATATCAGAGAGTTGGCATTTTATACTGAGGGCAGTGGGATGCCATTGATATATTTTAAGTTGGGGACCGATATGATGATATTTGTCCTTTAGAAAAGACAATGGACTTCTGTAAGAATGTAGTTCTGTGTGGACAAGGACTTTGTTTTGCTTATCACTGTATCACCAGAACCTAACACACAGATGCTCAGTCAACAACTGTGATAGGATTGACTGACCACACTGTGGAAAACCATCATTAGGGGGCGACTATGTAGTCCAAATGTTACATAACAGGTGGCCTGAACTGCCATGGTGGGGATGGAGAGGCGTGGCCAGGTTCATGGGATGCTTAGGATACTAAATTAGATGCTGGTAAGGGTGTAACGATGCTTAACGATGCAAGTAGGGGGAGCAAGGTACAGGGATGACATCCTGGTTCTTTACGTGGACACACGAATGGCTGGCAGTACCCTCACCTGAGATATGAAAGACTGGATGAATAGGTCTGAGGTATAGATTAATAAATTCATGCATTGACACATTGTTTTGGTTGTCTATGGAAGATTCAGGTGGAGTACTTCCTCTGGGAAGTTCATTATAAGAGAGGCCCCTGGGCAAGCACATCTACACCCAGATAGACTACAAGAGGAGATTTAGCAATCTCTCTGGAAAGCGGGGCTAGGTGCTGTGTCAGCTAGGACGCTGGATCCCAGAATCCTGAGACCCTGGGAAGATGATTCATAAATTTGTAGAGTGAAAGGATATAGTAATCCCTCAATAAGGGCAGTTTGACTGGCAGATGCAGTGCCCGGTGTCCCCATACCTCCAGGCCCTGGAGAAGCCAGAGAAGAGGGCAGTTTTCATCTGGGAGCTTAGTAACACAAACCACTCAACCTCTGGAAAGCAGGTTTTTCCTTTACCATTTACGTAACAAACTCCAAGGATTTTCTCTGTGCCCAGTCCCAATGTTTTCCCTTCCCTCTCCCATTCCCAGGCTCACCATGTCCTTATGACTGCAGAGAGACAGCCTGCATTGCTTTTAGGGAGACTGAGCCTAAACACTGTGCCAGAACCTCTTTCTCAGAATTATGTAACCCCATCCAGAATGCTGCAGCCTCGCTTTAGTGCAGCACAGACTGATACAATTTGAGTGCTCAGATCACATACTTGTACTGCTTTTATAGTTAAAATTGTATAACTAAATTAAAACAAATCGCCTAACAAAATGTTCATACACGTTCTAACAACTCCTTGTATAAGCAAAAGAATCCTGTTGTGTCATGATGCTGTCGTCACGGTCATTGGGCCACTCCCATTTCTCCTGGCTCTGATGTGAGGCCAGCCTGTCTTAGACTCACTGGCAGCCAGGAAATAAGCTTGGGAAGGCAGGTGGGGGTGGGAAGAAAGGGGTTGAATGCTTTGTGTTACTAAGCTCCCAGATGGAAGCTGCCCTCTTCTCTGGCTTCTCCAGGGCCTGGAGGTATGGGCCACGGGGTGCTCCATCTGCCCCTCAAACTGCCCTTGTTGGCGGGGGTTACTATATTCTTTCTCTACAAATTTATGAGTCAGAGAAAGTGTCCCCAACATGAATAGCAAAGAAAGCAATAGGCTTATGGATCGTGTCAAGAACTTGGTTGAGATATAGAGCTTTTTCTAGAAAAGAAGACTTCACTATTTTGTTTTGTGTGATATCTGTACTCAATAAGGAATCAAAATAGTGCATACATTTTAAACACTGATATACACTTAATAAGTGCTATTTAAATGCTAAATTCATTTAGTCCAAAAAATTAAATAATACTCAAACAAATGTAATTTAAATAATGAAGCATGTGCTGCCCAAGGTCTGTTTGCTGTCAGATTCATTCCTGGCCCCTCCCCTGCTTTGCTTTAGGTCACAGTGGGCCTGACCCCAACACTCCCTTCTCAGATTCCTCTATCATCTGGGTTACCCCTGGGTTGAGCATGGGGGGTACCAGCAGAAGATTAGAGAACAGGAGGAGAGGAGAATCCAGGTGCTTCTCCCTGTCTCTGCCACGGGCAGCATCTTCTGTGTCTTCTCTGTGACTCCAGCTCTCATCAGACATGCCTGCCATGGTTGCAGCTTCCCCCAGAGGCTCTAAACCCTGGGTGCCAGTCTCACCAGCTGCTTTTTTGTCCCTCCAGCCTAGAAGGGGGAGTAGCTTCAACCACCAACTAAGGATGAAGTCCTGGGTTGCTTTGCTGTCCTTTTAGGCTTACCAGTTCCTCCATTACTTGTGAAACCATATTCTCTGCATTAAATTCCCTCTCTTTTAAATACTTAGAATACCTCTGTTTGCCTGGTTGAGCCCTGCTCAACGTAATATTAATGGAGAAGGATCATGGATGGAACATTTTTGTTTTTTAAACTGGGGATGGCCACTTTCTGAAAGAAGGTAACAAAGAATTGGAAGCTGAAGTTTGCCTGGGAGTTGTGGGCATGTCAGGTGGGGGAGGGGTGCAGAGTGTCTAAGCCTGAGCTTTCCTGGCCCTGAAATGAACAGGTTCAGGGAAAGGACATTCAAGGGGGTGATGGAGACAGGGCCATCCCTGTGCAATCAGGTAAGGTTCTGTGGTTGCAGGCAATAGATACAGACTTGGGCTAAGTTAAATATCAAAGGGATTTACTGGAATACTACAGAAAAATTCAGAGAATTGTAAAGACAGCAGAACAGTCAGCTTTTGGAACCACTGGGAACAAAGGCAACTCCAGGCAAATCTAGGGAGAAGAAATTGGGAGTGTCTTTAGGAGGCTTTCTTAGAGGAACTATACTACGTAGTAATCACTTCTTTTTCACTTTTTAAAAGATCAATGCTTTAATATAATCATTTAAATATTATGTTATAGTCTATATGAAACTTTATAAAAGCCCTAAAACTACTTAATCTAAAGTAGATACCAGGATCTAACATAGACAAATTAGTACCTATACATCATATTATACATTGCCCAAATGTTTTCTACCTTATTGTTAAGCCAAGGGGCTTCTTTTTTTTATTAATGTATTATTGGTAAACAATCTTATGTTGGTTTCAAATATACAACACAGTGGTTGAACAGTCCTCACCTCCTATAGTGCAGTTACTATCAACATAGTAAGATGTTACAGATGTTACAGTCAATGGTTATTGACTATATTCTCTACGCTCTACTACTATCCCCTTGACCAACTTATATTGTAATTGCAAATTATTGTGCCCCTTTATCCTCTTCCCCTCCCCCAACCCACCTCCAGCCCTCCCCCTTGGTAACCACTTCTCAATGTTACATAGTAATCACTTTTGTCCTTGAATCATTCTGTTCAAGATGCAAAATCCAGGAAGTTAGGCAAAGAGCTCAATTGGCTCAGCACCAGTTAAGGGCTCATCATTGCCCCCAAAAAGCAGGACCCCAGGGCCAAATGCAATGCAGGTGGAGAAGTCCCCCCCCACACACAGAGAGAGCAGGTAGAGAGCTGTATTATTTGCACCCTAGGCCTCAGTGAAAAGAAGGAGTAGGTGGCCACAATAGGAAGCAGGAGAATCTCCCTCTCCAGCCAACAAATTCACCAAGAACCAAAATGGAGGCCAATCTGAGGATGAGTCGCTGTAGCTGGAGACACCTGCAGAGAACCAGGTGATCCATATGGATTTGTTTCTACCTTTGAGCCAAAGACAGTTGCCTGCGTCCGTGTAACTTAGGGCCTGACAGGGGATTCCTCAAAACCAATTAGTTCTGGGAGTTGATGGGAGTTGGGGGCAGATCCCCAGACAGGAGGCTAAAGCACAAGGCAGGGATAGATCCTCCTTAGTTCCCGGGGTGTGTTAGAATAGCTTTTGTTTGTACTCCGAGCTCATTAGCACAGAGATATGTAGCATGTTTTATCATTGTCCCTGGAAGCCAAGCTCTGAAGAAGCACCCAAGGACCTTGATCAATACAAGAATTGTATCTTCACTTTGTAGGGTGGAATCAGTAAGTGAAGGCAGATGTTCATGAAAGGGATTGCAAAAGATTTACTGCATAAAGACTGTAAAAAGATTCAGAAGGATAGCAGGGATGCCAGTCTGGTTTAAGCTGTATCCATTTGTGGGGTGTAGACACATCCTGCTATGTCACTACAGAACTGTTAAGTTTGCCAACCAGGCATCTATTGGTGTGAGGCTGCGAGGGACTTTCTGGGAAAAACTCACTCTAAACAAAGAGGGAGCCTAGTGAAGTTGACCTAGTGAGTGAGGCCCTCATTCTAGGCACTAAGGAGTTCAGAGAGGTTCCTTCCCCTTAGATTTGTGTCCAATGGCACATATCTGAATCTTAAGGCAAGGTGGGGAAGAGAGAAAGAAAGAGGAGGCGGATGGAAGGACAGTAGGAGGTGGAGCAGAGAGAGAAAGAAATTCTGACCTCTGAAAACATACTGTAAATGGGTAAACTAGAAGAGCTACTATCCTGGAGTCTTTGTAAAGCCTCTCCTCATGCACAGTACAACTGCTGGTCTTCTGTCGGTTCCGATGGCACAATACCTTGCTGCTCGAGTGCATCTTGGCATCAGTGGCAGTGTCTGGAGGAAGTGATGTAGCACCCACTGGAGGGGGCTGGAGCCAAGGAAGAATCTCCTGCAGATTCCCTCAGAATAACCTCCTCATAATCCGGCTTATAAACATATGTGAGCCACCTCTGGGCCCCTGAATGGCCTGCTGCAAAATTCTTACCTGGAAGTAGAGTTTTGTGTTTGAAGCTGAGGACAAGAGCCATACAAATACAGGTTATAGATGTGGAACATTCCAGGCAGAGGGAGTGGTAGGGCATGGAGACACTAATACCCATCTGAATAACTGCATCTTCGGGGGCTAGCTCAGTTGTTACCACTTTTAAAATGTTTAGCATCTTCAGGTCGTGGTGGATCTGCACAGAGCATGTCTTGGCTGGTATACGCACTCCTGTTAAAGAAGCCCCGTTCCTGAAAAGCTGAGGGCCCGGCTTGGCCTGGCTTCCCCCCGACTTTCCTTCCCTTTCTCCGTGCTTCTCCTCTTCCTTCTGTCTGTTTCTCTCTTTCCCTTTTCAGTCTTTTCCTCCACCATTTCAAAACCTTAGAAATAGCTACTTTCACAAAAGCTGACGGCTTATGCCTTCCAGCAGGGAAGTTCACAAACTGCAACAGAGATTTTTTTTTTTTTGCTTTTGTTTTTTGTTTTAAAACTGAGCAGCAGGATCACAGAACCTGGAGGTTTGCTGCCTGCTCAGCAGGACAAAGAGCAGAGGGAGGAAGATGAAAGCCAAGCCGCCAGAAGAAACGAAACTCAAGGAAGCTCACTGAAAGGGGGAGGAGACTTTGCTTCAGCCATTGAGGTGGGTGGGGGACGCTGCCCCAAGCATGTGCGGTGTCCTTTGTCCACATGGTATTATTTGCCCCACAAAGTAAGACAGACAACATGACTTAGAAATAAATGTGCAAGTCATTTCGGAAATGATGCTTGCTGCCATTATACTTAAACAGAAGAGATTCAACCATACTGGAAAATAACTGCCTTGCAAAGAAAGGGCTGGCCTCCAGTTCATTCGGATACTCTATTTACATTGGTGCCAGGTATATTTGCACAACTAGAACTTGCACCTGCTTGTAGTTTACTTAGGGCACATATTTAATTTACATGGTATAGACCAGAGTGAGAAAACTGGTCATACCAGTTTTGTGGGCTGGAAAAGAATGGAAGCACACATGGTAAGTGCAATGGAAGTTCATCTTGGTTTCCCCAGTCCCCCTGCCCTTGCCACAGTGTTGGCACAGAGCAAACACGGTATCTTCATCATCATCATCTTGGATAAAATGGTTTACTATGTATTAGGCACTATTCTAAGGACTCAATATAGTCAAGTGAAGTGTGTACCATAATCATCCCCATTTTACAGATGAGGAAACTGAGACACAGAGTTTCTGTAACTTATCCATGACTAAGCAGCTAGTATGTGCAAGACCCAGAATGCCAAAGCCAGCATTCAAATCCAGGCAGTCTGGATGCAGATGTTTTGGTCCTGGTTGTTAATTAGCATAAAGACCTCTGGGTCAAGATGGCAGATTTAGCAAGTGCAACTGACTACTAATCTTCTTTCCCCAAACCCTACTAAAATAATAGTGCAGGAATTTTTTAATGGTTCAAATCTACAAAGATAGGGTGGGAGAGGAGACAATATTCTCAAGCACTAATACAATTTTAGAAGCTGGCAAGCAGATGAATGAATGGTGGCTGATTTAGGAGACTCAGAAAGCTGAATCCTAAACTGGCCATGGGAAAAGTCAAGCAACAGCCACCTGTTTTCAAAGCAGAAACCACTAAAAAGCTCAGGGACTGTTAGCACCGCCGGCTGGGTCTACAACAGGAAGGCTGATAAACAGCTTGCATGTAAGATGCAGATCCCCAGTCTCCTTTACCACCCTGGCAGAATTACAGGTTTATTTCCTGGAGAAGGTAAAAGAAGGCTTCTGGATTTGGAGATGCCAAGTACAAGCGACAGCAAGGGTGCCCCCCTCTGAAAACTGGGGAATTAGGTGTGAGTTTGCATACTGAATGTTGAAGCACCCACCCTTTTCTTCTCCTGTGGCTGCTAGAATGCTGGTAGCCAGGATCAGACACTCTAGGAGGAAAATGGGTAACCGTTCTCTCTGGAGAATCTGACCAGCTTAAGAAGATCTAATGAATGGATCCTAGGGTATCACCTTCCAGCAAAGTGCACAAACCATATGCCTAAGCCAAGTGCAAAGAGCTTCTGATTAGTTTTTTGACACTTTACTCTTAAGTATGATTGGACCAAGCTTCTAAACCTAAACTTAATCTAAACATTCAACTAACCATCAACATCCCCAAACATTTGAGGAAAGCCTCAGGTGTGAAAGATACTCACACTGGCTATGTAACAATGCACTTTGAAGGAAATAGAGACGATAGACAAGATAAGATTAGACAGAGCACCCATGAAAAAAGGACAGGGTGTTCTAAAAGGGGATCAATCAGATCAAAAAAGAGGTCTTGGAAATGAAAACAGCTATACTAGAAAGAGTGAAATAATTTTCCTTGGCTATTTAGAGGACATTGTTGCATGGTCTTCTACCCTGTACTTGAGAAGTCTGATGCCATTGTGATTTTTTACATTGTCTCTGCGAACTGTTTTTAGTCTTTGGAAGCTTTTAAGATCTTTTCTTGGTCACCAGTCATTTGATACTTTCCAAAGATGTGATTGGGGTTAGAAATATTTTCAGTGTTTGTTTTGGTCTCTCTTTGGAATCTTTGAATCTAGAAATTCATGCCTATCTTTTCTGGGATATTTCAATTATTTTCAATATATTTCTATTATTTCTTTGATAATTTCCCTTCACCTGTTCTCTCTGTTCCTTATTTTTGGAATTCCTATTGTTCAACTGTTACGTCTTCCCACTGCTGCTCAGATTTGTTCACATTTTCTCTCCTATTGTCCATCTCTTTCTCTTTTTGTCCTTCAGAGAGACATTTCCTCATTTCCATCTCATTTCTGGGCCAGTCCTGGGTAGGAAGGACCAAGAATTCTGTTTAAAGAACCCAGGGAAGCAAGGCCTCTAGGGAGATTTTGACACCCCCGATAGAGCATCCACCCTCCTAAGTGTTTGAGCTGCAGGTGTAGGGTGTTGGTACTGGGGACAAAGCCCAATACCTGGTTCTCTTGCTGCTATACTACTGGACCAGCTGTGAAAGTTCTCTTGTCCACAACCCCTCCTAGCTTTCCCATCCTCCACTTCAAGTCTTTTGCATTCTGCCTCTACAACAGAATCTGTGGATACAAGTCGGGGAATTGGGGGTATGAGATTGTCTTCTGAACCCTGGTGTATTAATACATCCCTCTAAAGCCACCCTCAATATCACCATTCCAAAGAACTGGATTCCATGGGTGCCCGGTGAGTGACCAAGACTTCAGTTTAGGCACTGCCTTCTAAGAGCTAGGACCTGGGTAAAAGGCAAGCATCAAGCTGGTAGTTTCCTACAGCCGTCTAGGGACTCACTTGTCAGGAACATGGGATAGAGAGTTTTTCGTTGGGCCTCAGGTAACACAGGGCTGCCTAGGCCTTGCTGTGTCCTGGGATGCCAGAGGACTTGTCTCCTTAGCAACAATAATCATGTGACAGGAACACACAGCGATCTGGATATGTTGCCTAGCAACTATGCTGCACCTGCTGGGGCTCTGGGCCTGCAGCTTGGGCCAGGGAACCTGGCTTTGAACATGGAAACTCCCATTAGAGCTGGCAAAATGAGAGGGATCTAATTTGAGGAGGTCCAGTTTTGCCCTGGGCTTTTGCAGGGATGGCAGAGGTACCAATGGGGAAGCTAAGGCAGAGGGGACTGGCTCTCCCATACTAGTGGGATATGGGAAGTAATGACAGATGTAGGAAGAACACGGCTGGACAGGAGAAATGACTCTTGGGCTGATGTGGGGAGCAGTTCTCTGGCCCACCCTGGAGAATACTCTTATATCTTAGAGGATGGGTCTCCAGAACCCTAAGGAGGGATGTTCCCGGCTCAGCACCCAACTCCACAGGGCTTGTCAGGGACTCAAATCAAGCCAGAGCCTCTGACTCCTAAGAGTCAGTCCAAAGAGAGTTCTCCTATGCAAGAAAGCAGAGCTCTTCACAGTGGGTGGACACTGGTGATCGTCAGGAGGTATATAGCCTCAGGATCCTGGCTATCCAAACACAGGACTATGGGGAGCTGTCCATGGTTTGGGGGGCTTCCTCAGCAGTTTACTCTCGGGCCCTCTGCCTGAGACTTGTTGACTGGGAGGGAAACCGAAGAGAAAAACTGCTTACATGTCAAAGCATGTGAATTCAGCTTCCTCACCCAAAAGCAAGGGACTAAACTTTGTGTTTCAGTTTCTCTATCTGTACAATGGGAATGATATGAATGACCAACTCAGGGATCACTGTGAAGATTAAATGAGTGAAGGCATGTAAAAGTGATGATTACACTTCTTGGCATGTAGTAAGTGCTCAGTAAAACTATCACCATCCTCACCCGACCGCAACCTTCACCCCCAGCAACTAGCCCAGGAGATGACTCTAGGGCTAGGTCTTCTCCAATCTCTGATGCTCGTGGAGCGCATGGGAATACACAGCAGCAAGAACTCTAAATCTGCTTTAGAGAATGACCTCTTCCTCCAAGGAGCTTGCTAAGGGTTTGGTATACTTGCCCAGTTGACTTTGTATAGTGAACTAAATGCTCCTCCAACCTTTGCTGCCCCAAATACCCCAAAATCTTCCCATTTGTGCTGCTCAGAAAATGGCAGGTGTAGCATGTCGTTGTAAGAGGCAATGAGAGCATGGATTCAGGAGCTGAGCTCAAATCCCAGCTTCTGCCATATCCTAACCACGAGAGCCTGAACAAGTGACATCACTTCTCTGAGTCCCTGTTTTCTCTCCTGTAGCACAGGAAGTGATAGTACCTAATCTCTTTGGTATGAGATATGCCTGGCTCTTAATGTTTGAGGTGTTAACACGTGTCGATTGCCAGAGATGGGACCTAATGTTCCTCTCACTATGGCTTACCACCTTTAAGCACTTGCTCCAAAAGAGAATGTGAAGACCGAGGGAACGAGAGACTCCACTGGTCCCGCAAAGGGAGAGAGGAGGCAGTTACAGCACCTGGTGGTTGCAAGCCCTGTCTCTACCCCGAGGGGTGCTGGCAGCCACCGTGGCAGCCTTGCCCCGTGGGCCCAGGACGCTGACTGCCTCTCCTTAATGCCAGCCTGCTTGCCTTAGGCACGCTTCCCTTCTTGCCCGCCACCGCAGCCAGCCTGGAGCCCCTCTCAACCCCTCTCCCTCCCAGCCACAGAAGAGGCTCTTGCCTGTGCTTCCTCTTTTCTCAGCTGAGCTTGTTTCCCAGATGACCCTACAGCTGTGTCTTTCTAAAATTAGCTGGATCCTGCACTTGACTCTGATAATTAATTACCCAAATGGAGAAAATTGAATAGTTAACTGGTTCACAGGAAGATAATGAGCTTTTCTGAGCCCCTGTTACAGGCAAATAATGAGGAGGATTGTTTCTCAATTGCCTTCATTAAAGGGAGTTCCTCTCACCCAGGGGCCCTGCCCCAGAGGCCCTCGGGGCCCTGGATGGTTCCTTAGGGCTCTTGGTACTTCATCCCAAAATAGAGAGGCAGCTGGTACAGTGTAGCCAGCTAAGGCTTCTGACAGGCTGGGGCTCAGGTCCCCATTCCACCACTTACTACCTAAGTGACCTTCAATATGTGATTCAACCTCTCTGAGCCTCACTTTCCTCACCTGCAAATGGGAAGAGCGGTGTGTACCTCACGGAGGTATTATAAGCATTGAATGGTATAATGCAAGGAAAATGCTCGGTTCTTTGCTTGTTGATGGATTTTTCGCTGATAAAGTTCTTCATAAAGTTCATTGTTCATTGACGAAGTGTTCATTGATTAGGAGCTGTTTTACCATGATATCGTTATTACGACTATAACAGCATCACACCCCCGCTCATGGAAACAGAACAGATTCTGTCAGCCAGTGAAACACACACGGAAACCCAGGACTGTGAAACCAAGATTAAATCAAGCATTAGATGTTGATTGGTGTAGTCTACACAGGATGGTGAGCGTGTGTGTCTCCTCCAGCCTCTTCAGTTAGTCCCTGTCCTCCTTATATTGACTCTGCCTTGGTCCTAAGCTCTCTGGGTCGTCACCACACGGCCACACCTCTTTCAGCAAAGTCCCCGCCGACTGTCTCCTGAGCACAGCATCTCATCCCCACCTACTGGCCACAGCCCCATGACCTTTAAAATTTTAATCCTTCCTCCCAAGCCCAGACCCCGCTAGTGTTTATCACTCTCAAACACTTCTTGTGTGTATAGATATAAGCACAGAACTCAAGAGCAAAGTCCTGGAGCTGACTGCCTGAGTTTGAATTCAGCTCAGGCGTCTATGACATGATTTACTGGTGTGTCTCAGTTTCCTCATTATGAAATTAGGTTGATGTCTGTACTTTTAATAGAGTTCATAGTGTTATTATGACTGTATGTGAAGGGTTTAGAGCAGTACTTGGACCTTGTAAATGCTCAAAAAATGATGTCTATTATTATTAGCCAGTTCTGATGCTGGACCAGGGCAAGGATAGATTTATAGATAGAGTGAAGAAAGAAAAACTTTTACCTGGAAAGTGGACTCAGACTGGATTTTCTCAGCATTGGGTCACCTCCCCTGGGAAGATTCACTTCTCGGTATTATTTCTCACATTCTTTTAGGTAACCGTGCAATACACTCCCATTTCCGCTCAAACCCCCATCAATTCCTCCTCCAGACCCACTCTTAGCTGATAATTCTGCTTCTTGTTTTACTGGGAAAATACACGTGATTGGAAAAGAACTTCAACAGACTCCCCCATGTTTACTCCTTACTAGGACTGTGTCTGTACTTTCAGCTTTGCTCACTGTTGCTGTAGGTGAATTGCTGCGGACTTCTCCAGGGCAAACCTTTCGCTCATCACTATATCCCATCTTTTCTTGCTTACTCAAAGACATCGCTCATGCATTTTTCTCTCTTTCCTGCATCATCAGTATTTTCTCTCAAGTGGAACGTTCATTTGCATAAAACACGTTCTTATTTCTTCATTGTAAAAAACAAGCCAAACCCTCTTGAACGCACATTCCCAGCTACTTACTACCTTACTGCTTTGCTTCTCTTTCAGCAGAATTTCCTGAAAGAAGTTGCTGTTGTTAACGCTGTCTCCAAACCTTCTCCTCCCCTCCTCTCCTGCATCCACTCCAGTCAGGCTTTCACACCCTACAGTCTGTATTATCATGCCTCAATATTGCTAAGTGTGATGGCTAATTCTCTGTTATCTGGCTTGACCATGAGGTAGAGAGGGCTATCTGTTCACTACATCTCTCCCTTCTTCCTCCTGGGCATTAGGTAGACCCTGCTTCTCAAAATTATTTGTAGTTAGATGTGGCCACCTGACTGGGTTCTAGCCAGTGGACTGTGGGTGGAAGGGATGTACGCAGTCTCGAAGCCTGACTCACAGAAACGTCCTGTGCTGCGTATCTGCTCCTCCCCATCCACTCTTCACCTTTCTCCACCCTGCTCTGTACCTCGGCAGCCTCCCCACGAGGAACTTTGCAATGAAGCGTCTGATTTCTGGTTGGGTTGAGTGAGTGGGAGGTGCCTGCAGGAGACTGGAGGGGAAGGAGGAGAGGGAGGTCAGGGTATTTGTTTCCCTGGCTCCGTCCCTGCATGTGGCTGCTTTGAGTTGGCTGTTTTCCTCTACCGAAGCTTCAGGCAGACATCTGTCCCACATAGTTCTTTCTCCCCACCAATTCCACAAACCATTACTTTCTCTTGCCCCTTCAGATCTGGGGTGGTAACAATTCCCACTGTCAGCTGTCTCAGGGTTATGAAAATCCTTCAAATGCTTTCCTGCCCCTGCTCACACCTAGGTACACAGTCCATATATTAAAGCTTTCTCAAGTTACCCACCTCGAGTGTGCCCTCTATTTCTTTCCAGACTCTTCCCAGTACACTTCCTGTGCACCATCCTCATCTCTCACCTGGATGGTGACATACTGAGTGCCCTTACAAGCCACAATCGAAGATGACTTAGCCTGTCAGTGTGTGACCCTAATTATCATCATGGAACGGAGAACCACTTCTCCTCCCAGCCCCCCACCTTTCATTCTTCCCCTCTGCTGCTAAATATACTTTACATGAGTGAGAAATAAACTTAGATTGTCCATGCCACTGAGATATGGGTTGTTTCTATTAAGTAGCTAGTTCTGCTGGGATTAATACAGCCTAGCTGCAGCATTTGGCACAGTGGATGATTCTCTGCTTCTGAAAACACTTTCTGTGCTTAGTTTCCATGATTCTGCATTCTTCTATTTTTCCTTCTACTTCAAAGACTGCTCTTTCTAGTCTTTGTTGGTTCTTCTTATTTCTACATCTAAACATTGGACTTCCCCAGGCTCATTCCTGATCCTCTTCCTTATCTCCACTTACTTCCTGGTGACCTCATCCAGCCTGAGGGCCTTAAACACTCACAAATTTGTATTTCTAACCCAGGCTTCTGCCAAGAACTCTTGGCTCATACATCCAACCACCTGCTGGATATCCTCCTTTAGTTATCTAGTAGCATCTCAAATATAACATGTCCAAAACTAAAGTCTGGCCCTCTTCAAAATTTGCTCATTTTAGAGCTATAGGAGTTAGCCTTATGTCAGTGACTAGCAGTTCCCCAATTGCTCAGGCTTAAAACCTTGGAGTCATCATTGATCAATGTCTCTTTCTCTCACTCTACGTGCAATTTGTCAGCAAATCCCATCAGTTCTATCTCCAAAATTTCTTCAGAATGTGACCAAGTCTCGCCACCTTTACTATTTTAGCCTCAGGAGGCTCTAGGATTTGAGGAAAAGCATGGAAGATAAGAAAAACCATCCTGCCACATCATTGTCACCATTATGATTGAATCTCAGCCTTGGACTGGTGTGACTATGAAGTCTTCCAAGAACTCTTCTCTGAAACCCATCCAAGTCTTCCTGGGTCCCTCCTCAGATACAGATCTATAAGCCAGACTGTTGCCAGAGAACTCATCCTCCCATCCTAGCAAACAAGGATATCAGGACCTTCTGTTGGGAACATTCAGCAGAGGAATGGGATAAGCACCATCACCAGCTTTTAACACCATTTGCACTGGCTCCAGGGTAGAAGAATAAACAGTTCTGAGGAAATCTGCATGCCAAAACCTCAAAGGATGGTCACTGGATCCTCACTGAGTTTTGTTTTCAGAAGGCAGAAACGGGCTTTCTCTTTACAAACTCCAGAATGTCCAGGTCATTCCCCAGAAAAAGATTCTACCAACCAAGGGGTGGATATTGATGCTCTTGGGAGCTCACCTGGGAAGGCTGGAGCCCACAGAACCCAGCATAGTGCTTCACTGACTCCCAATAAGGTATTTTTAAGCAGAAGAATGGCATGATTAGATTTGTAATCAAGAAATGATGATTCTGAAAAACAAAACAGAACAAAAATAACACAAAGGGATTACCTTGGAAAGTGGTGTGAAGACTTGATTGAAGAAGGACCAGAATGGATGATGGAAAAAGACCAGGAAGTTGGTGCAGGATCCATAGGTTGGAAGGTGGGTAGGGTGGTCCAAAGAAAGGCAATGCGAATAGGGATGGAGAGAAATGCATGCATTCAAGAAATAGCACTCTATTTTCTTTAGAAAGAGTGATCTTTCTAAAAAGCAGCTTTAATGCTATGACTCTTCAAAGTTCGTCCACAGCTATCCATGACCTCCAACTGAAGCGCAAAGTCTTTAGCATAGCTCTTGCTCAGGTCTCAGCTTTCCACAGGCAGCCTTAAGCTCTAGCATCCTGAAATGTTTTCAGTGTCCCATAAGAACTAGCTATGCTCAGACTCCCAAAAGTTTGCACAAAAAGTACCCTCAGGCTTCGTAAGCCTTACTTACAAAATTTCTGTCCTATAGCTTCTGCTTCTACCACTAAAATACTATTGCTACGTTCAATGACCTTCCTGTTGTTAAATCTAAAATTCATTTTTGAGTTCTCATTTGATATTAGCGGAACTCAACACTTAGCCACTTCCTCCTTCTTGAAATATATGTATATTTTCATTTTTATAGCGTTATTCCCTCTCCTCTGATAACCAAATGCAATGGTGTCTTTTTTCCCTACATACATGTATAACAATAACAATATTATACACAGCAGTTATAGTAGTATAACTCCATTTGGGTTCCCAAACCTGATTCCAATGTGTGTATATATGTGGGAGGTGGTCTTCCCACACATTCTTACACCAAGCAATTCTTGAACATCAGCAGGGTGTCTGAGAACTCAAGTCAATTCTGATGCTATCTGCCCAAAGACAGCACCAGATTCCCCAGGTTAAGGGCTCCACCCTGCAAGACTCGGGACCCCCATTGCAAGCCCGAGGAAGTTCCCTGTGCTTCTTACTTACTGGCTACAGATTGGAGGTTCCCACAACCTCCGCCTTAGGCTCGATTAATCTGCTAGAGCACGTCACAGAACTCAGAAAACCCTTACATTTGCCAGTTTAATAAAGGATACCGTAAAGAATACGAGTGAACAGCCGATGAAGAGAGACCGAGGGCAAAGTCCCAAGTAAAGGGGCTTCTATCTTCTTGGAGCTTGAGGCCTGGCTCGGTGGCATGTGGAAGCGTTCTGCCCAGGCATAGAAGCTCTCTCCCACCAATGAGCAGTGTCCAACTGAGCAAAGCAGAAAGGGTAGAGCAGGGCAGAGAGAGCCGAGAGCAAAGCGTGATAAGCTCTTCTCAGGGGTTTTGGTGAGGGCTTCATTTCATAGTCATAATTAAGTGAAATATTGGCCATTGGCTGATTCCACCGCCAGCCCCTGCCCTTGGGTGGGGGTCCAATAGTCTCATTAACATGACAAAAGACGCTCATTTCACCTTTAAGACTGCAGTGTTTTCAGGAACTGTAGATGAAGACTAAATATACCTGGGAAATACATATTTGATCATATGAATGACCAAATATGTATTTCTTATGACTCATTATAAAGCATACAGTATATATATATTCAGCCCTAAATTGGGAGCTAGAGATGGAGTGTCAGGCAAGTGAGACATAATTCTTACCCTGAAGTAAATGTGAAGAGGTCCAACCAAAAAGAAGTTCAGGAGCACCAGCAGTTGAAGGAGGGGAATAAAAATCCACAAAATTGGCCTGTTATTATTTATCCTGGTCTTAGATGTTCTAGAAACTGCAAAAAAAAAAAATGAAGTAACTTACATAAGCATTGGAAATAAGGAGCTAAAACTATCTTTTTCTTTCTGGTGCTATTGTTTAACAAGAAAATTTAAGCGGTTCCAGTAAAAAAAAAATTATGTGAATATGATAATTTGATAAGGTGTCTTGTTATAAGATAAAGGTACCAAAAAATTCCATAGAATTTCTCTATTTTTACCAATAAGTACCTAGAAATGGAAATGGGAAAATATTCCACTTATAACTACAAAAACTTCAGAATATTTAAGAATAAATTTAATAAGATAGGCATAGGAAAACCTAAATAAAAAGTTATAAAATTTATTGGAAGACATAAAAGAACTAAACTGATGAAAACTTCCCATGTTCTTGGGCAGGAAGGCTTCATAGGAAAATTTTAATTTTCTCAAGATTTATGTATCAATTCATTGTAATTTCGTTTTGAATTCTGTAGAGTTGTGTTTGAATTGGATAAAATGATCATCCATAAAAGAACATGTGACTGTAAACAGTGAAAAGAAGAGAGAGGATTTTTCTATTACCAGATATTGATTGGTAGTCTGGGAAAAACAAATTGAAGTAACAACATTTTTTCATCCCCTTCACTGCGAAAAAATGAAAAGGTGCTATTGGTGGTGGGGATGTGGAGAAATGGTGCTCTCATATATTGCTGATGGGCATGTAAGTGTTGCAGACTTTCTGGAAAGCAATCCAGTAACATCTATTAAAATTTAAAATGCATACACCTAGCTTACTCTTAGGATTCTATCCTTTAGAAACACCAGTATGCAAGAATGTATGTTCACTACTTTATTGTTAATAGTGAATGAAAAATCAGAAACAAAGCAAAATAAAAAAACTTTATTGTTAATAGTGGATGAAATATAAGAAACAAAGCAAATGCCCGGTAATAGGAGGATAGGGGAATAAATATTGTTTTTGAAGCCATCAAAAAACATTAATGAGAGCTCTACTAATTGGCATATATAATATTTCCCAGGGCTGTCTTGTTTGAGGAACACATGATGAAGGAGGTTTTTTCCTTCCCTCAAAACAATGACAGAAATCTATATAAAACCTGTGTGTATGATAAGTAGGTCTGAATGTAATTATATAAGCATATGGAAAATAGGAAAGGTTATTATAATAGGATTAGATTTACCAAAATAGCTGTGGCTTAAATAAGATAGTTCCATTCTCTTTTCACGTTAAGGTCCTGATGTGGGCAATCTGGAGCTGATGGGGTTTCTGTCTTTCCTGAAAGCCACTGGAATCAAGGCTCCTTTCAACTTTCTGCTTTGCTGTTACTAGAATGTGACCTTCATCCTCAAGGTCCAGCCTATACATACTCATGTTCATACTTAATAATTCAAGCAGCAGGATGCACAAAGGGGTTAGAGCAGCAGAAAGGATGCATGTATGCAGTCAATCTTAAGAAAAGTTTCTGACACAGCAACAAAACACTTTGATTGGTCAAAACTTAGTGACATGAACACATCCAGCTGCAAGGGAGAATGGGAAACGTAGTCTTTATTCTGGGTGGCATATGATCCCATCCAAAATTTCTTGGCTTTTTTTCGTGCACACCTTCTTCCAGACAGCTTTAAAATCAATCTTTCAGTTCCAAAGATAACCCTCTAGGGATTTTGATTGAATATGTGATAAATCATAAAATAATTCAGGGAAAACTGACATCTTTATACCATGAAATGTGGGCCCTCTCTCCAATTTTTTTAGTTTTATTTTTCTTTAGAAGTATTTTATAGTTTTTTTCATATAAGTAATATTTTTTGCCATAGTCATATACAGGTATTCGACAATTATTATTGCAATTATAAATGGAATCTTTTTCCATTACACTTACCAACTGAAAATTTCATTACTACATTACTAACTACATAATTGCCAGTATATAAGGAAGTCGTAGATTTGTCTATGTATTTCTTATATCGAACTAGTTCATTGACCTCTTTTACTAGTTTCAATAATATTTTCAGTTGGTTTTGATGGATTTTCTAGGAAGAAAAGGATATAGCCTGTAAATAAAGGTAATTTGCTGTTTCTTTTGGTATGTATCCTTTTATTTCTTTTTCTCAACTAATGGGACTGTTCTGAAACTTCAGAAACATTTTGATTAACAGCAATAACTGTAATCATCTCATTTAATGGAAACACTTCCAAAGTTTAATATTTTACCATTGAGTTTGCTGCTTGGGGCTTCTGAATTAAAAAAAAAAGCATCCTTGGCCCTTCTGTTCTTTGCTTAATAAGGTATTTATTATCACTATTGAATCATTGTCACTGTCAAAATTATCTAAAATAGATATTACACTTTAATTGATGCATTTTTATTACATACTGAAATGATCATTTGCTTTTTCCCTTTACCATCTGATGTATTATATTACAAATGCTTGATTCAACACAGATTTATGAATGCTGAACAAATCATTTTTCCTGGAATAAACACTACCCGATCATGGTGCACAGTTTTTTTTAATCCACTTCAGGGTTTAATTTATGAATATTTTATTTAAGGCTTTCATATCTGCAAGTGACTATTCTTCTGTGTTATAAAATATATTGCATTTTTGCATTATAAATTTTATCTTTTCCTAGGTTAGTTCAAACACATAGTTTAATACAGAAATGGTATTTTTAAATAAGATTTCTTAGAACTCACTTCTAAAACCATCTGGGGCACTATCACTTGAGGACATAGATTATTTACAACCTTTTTCATTTTATCAATGGATTTTGTATACTCTGGTATATAAGTTCTTAAAATTCAATTTTAGGACCTTATATTTTCAAAGAAAGCCATTCATTTCAGTTAAATTTTCAGGCATATCAACATAAACTTTCACATGGAATTTTTCAAATAATTTTTAATTCTTTAGATGTGGAGGTAAAGACCCTATTTCCTATACCTGCCATGGTGTTTTTTTTTATTTTGGTATTGTTAATGTACAATTACTTGAACAACATTAATGGTTACTAGATTCCCTCTATTATCAAGTTCCCATCACATATCCCATTACAGTCACTGTCCATCAGTGTAGTAAGGTGCTATAGAATCATTACTTGTCTTCTCTGTGTACACTGCCTTTCCTGTGTCCCCCCCACTACATTATGTCTGCTATTCGTAATGCCCCTTTTTCCCCCTTATCCCTCCCTTCCCACCCATCCTCCCCAGTCCCTTTCCCTTTGGTAACGGTTAGTTCATTCTTGGGTTCTGTGAGTCTGCTGCTGCTTTGTTCCTTCAGTTTATTCTTTGTTCTTATACTCCACAGATGAGTGAAATCATTTGATACTTGTCTTTCTCCGCCTGGCTTATTTCACTGAGCATAATACCCTCTAGCTCTATACATGTTATTGCAAATGGTAGGATTTGTTTTCTTCTTATGGCTGAATAATATTCTATTGTGTATATGTACCACATCTTCTTTAACCATTTATCTACTGATGGACACTTAGGTTGCTTCCATTTCTTGGCTATTGTAAATAGTGCTGCGATAAACATAGGGGTGCATATGTCTCTTTCAAACTGCCTGCCATCGTGTTTTTATGTCTTATCTCTTATTTTTTGTTTGTGCTTGGTAGTTTTTCCTTTTCTTCCTTTTATCCCCCTTCTATTTTTAAAGAACCAGCTTAGGTTTATTTATCAAGTCTATTTATTTTTTGCTTTCTAATTATTAATTTTTGCTTCTATCATTAATAATTCCTCTCTCCTAAAATATCTGCATTCTATCCTCACATTTTTTTGATAACTGCTGAGAGAATTCGAGTTCAAAAAATATTTTTTCACAAAGAAATAAAATTCATTGCTCCATTATAACAATGAGATAAAGTCATTCATATTAGCAATGTGTAAAATACCCAGTGATATCAAGTGTGTGAGGAAAAGCCACTTTCAAACACCATGCAGGAACGCACTGATATAATCATTCTGGCAAGATATTTGACAGTATGAATGAAAAGTTTAGATCTGTATGCAGTTGAACAAACTATTCTACTTCCAGCAATTTATGCTTAGACAAATAACTAGACCAGTAGGCAAATGTGTATTTAAAAGGATACCCTTCAGAGTATTATTTCTAGTGGTAAAAATGAAGAGGTTGAATAAATGCTGACATAGCCACACAATAAAATACAATACAGCCATTAAAAGGATGTGATAATTTTATGTTTTGAGTTGATGTAAAAATACTGATTAAATAGAATAGAATATATGATTCTAGTTATGTAAGTAAATTGCATATAATCTGGAAGGCTGTTGATCAAAGTGTGAAGGGTGGTTATTTCTGCTGAAAGGTGGTACATCTTTCATATTCAACATTTTGTGTTATTCTTTCAATAAGTATGCCTTACCAGAAAAAAAATTTTTTTTGAGAAAAGAATTCCTCATTCACACGTCCTAGGATATATACAATAAACACTTTCTGGATGCTATGCTGAGCATGGAAGGTGATGAGAAAAGGAAAATTAATACAATTCCTCACTTGGGTGGTGAGGAGAAGGTAATATTGGTTACCTAGAGAACACAAAGGACTGATGGAAGGATTTCCCCCCAGGAAGTAGAGACTTCAAGAGACAGGGCAGGAGTCCTTTGAAAATCCAACAGGTGGTTAGGCCTCTTACCTTGCCTGAATCTGTCCAATCTTTGGGTTTCCTACAACCCTGAGATATTGGCTCTTGTCTCCCTCTCCTGACTCAGCTTCCTATATACTCAATATCTCTTGCAAATGTGCTGAGGCTTCTGTCCTTTAAACTGCCCACGATTCCCTAAATGTGCCACAGATTCTTGTCTACCTGTCCTTCTGATGTGGTTCCTCTCTAGAGAATACTCATCCCTCCCACTTCTCCCTAGAACAACATCCCTTTGTTCTCCAAAATCCAACTTGTGGTAGATTAGATGATTCTTCAGCAAATAGTCACTGCTTCTCACTACTTGTACTTCCTTGACCTTGATTTTGGGGTTTTCCATAAGCCCTACTTTGGCCAACAGGGTATTAGTACAGATGATGTGAACAGAGGCTTAAAATGTGCTTGCTTGTTGGGCTTGGTAGCTAGCTTGCCGGTCTTTTGCCATGATAAACAGGTAGGCATTAGTGCAAGGAGGTCCAATATGCATGAAATAGATTTAAACCAAGTTCATATGCTGGAGTCAAGCCTGTCTAAGCCCAGACAAGATCAAGGTCAGCACCCAGCAAACCTCCAGTCCCCAGAGTAAGAAATTTATAAATATGTATTGTTTGACACTGAGAGTATTGCAGTGTTTATTATGCAGCAGTAGCTGACTGATACACAGTTAATAAGCTCTCTTGTCCTTGCTTGCTGTGTTATGGACTTTTCCTATGGTTCCCCTTCAAATCCTACCTCCCCTATAGTACAACTGTGGAAAAGCTTTTTATCGTACTGTAAGGTGATTATCTGAATAACATACACTGTGAACTTCCACGTACACCTAGGTGTTCTGAGAGACCTTTAATTGAATTCCTCTTTGGAGATCTAAAAACACCCCTTGATGCTTACCTAATAGCTAAAGATTGTGATTAGTAAGCAAGTTATACCAAGATCTGTGAGCATATATCACAAAAAATGGAAAATATAATTCTTGGACTTTTCATGTACCTGTTGGATTGACCCCATCTCAGATGAGGGAAAAGAATATGGGCAGGCACCAAGGCCCATTAATTCTGCCCTAGGGGAGAAAATGAAAGGGGTCAAAACACTTCCCGCTTTTGAAGCCATGTTTTAGTCTGTTTGGGCTGCCATAAAAAATTGCCACAGACTAGGTGACTCATAAACAACATACATTTATTTTTTACAGTTCTGGAGGCTGGAAAGTCCAAGATCAAGCTGCTGGAAGATTTGGTGTCCAGTGGGGTCCTGCTTCATGGTTCCTAGGTGACCGTCTTTTCACTGTATCCTCACATAGCAGAAGGGGTGAGGGAACTCTCAGGGATCTCTTTATAAGGGCATTATAATGGCACTAATCCCATCCCAGAGGCCTCCAAAGATTCCACCTCCAAATACCAGTGCATTGGGGATCAGGTTTCAACATATGAATTTTGGGGGCACATACATATTTCAGTGCTTAGCAAGCCATGATTAAAAATTATAGGATATCCAAAGCTATGTAGATGTTTGAAAAAAGGAGATGTCTCAACCAAAGGAGACTGAAGGCAGCACGGGCCACAGCTGAA
This sequence comes from Manis javanica, assembly GCF_040802235.1. Taxonomy (NCBI): domain Eukaryota; kingdom Metazoa; phylum Chordata; class Mammalia; order Pholidota; family Manidae; genus Manis; species Manis javanica. Next base: position 16,514,727 of record NC_133160.1, on the reverse strand, counting down.
TGTTGTTTGCCACTGTCTGGGTGGGAAAAATAGGTGAGAGAATGATCTTTGATCACACTCTGTCTCATGTTGTGAGAAAATTTTCATCTTATTGTTGATTTTTTAAATGTCAAGGGCCAAAATTGAGTCTAGCCTGAAGTCAGGAATCTCCTGTGATTTTTGGCAAGGCTATATGTCTCCAGTATCTAGTCCAGGGTGGTTATTAGCACTTGACACATGCTTGATATAGGTATGTGTTGAACAAATCAACAAACAAATGAATATTTTAAGTGTGCAAAAGGGGATAAGGCATGTCCTCTATAAATCTGCCACGAGTGTCTTCAGGGACCCTGGAAAAATACATGTGACTCCATCTCAAATCTGAGATTGGTATGAGCTTAAAGAAGTCCAGTCGTGTGTGCAATATTGCTGAGAAAACAATTTTGCAAACATATCACATGCCTTAAGAATGTCTGTCCCCTTTGACCTAAAAATACTATACCTAGGGAGCTCTCTTGAAGGAATTCGTCAGGGACATAGATGAAGTTTCTCAAATCATATTCCTTACAAGGTTATTCCTAACAGCAAAAGAAATGGGCTTGTTAGCTTCCACTGCTTTGTGACATATCAGTTGCTGTGAGCACTGTCAAGTTTGCTGTGTCATCTGTCTTCAGAGATACAGGCCAATTTAATTAAAAGAGACTAGGATTGCAAGATGGGTCAAGAGAGAAAGAGGGGAAAGGAGAAGGAAAGAGGCAGGAATGGAGTCAGGGAGAGAGAGAAAGAAACAGGAAGGCGGATGGAGACAGAAGGAGGACACCAGTTCCTGTGAGTGGCATGTGGTGAATAAATATTTGTGGAATAAAGGCTTGAAAGGAGGAAGAGGCAGTAACTGGAGGAGATTTTCCGGCCCCCAATGGCATGAGGCCTCACTGGCACTGGAGCACCCACTGTGAAGACCCAGGCCACACAGGGAGGAGGCTGGCAGCAGAGCCAAGGAGAGGGAGGGCAGGGAAAGGGCAGGGCTGCCAGCACACGCTGCTGTGCTCCTGGGTGAGCAGGGCAGAGGGAGAAAGTCCTCTGGGTCTGCCACAGACTGGGGGGAGCAGGGCAAGGGCTCAGGTCACTCGGAGTGAGGAGTGTGCCATGTTCTAAGACCCCCATTGCCTCAGCCTGTCCTTTGTAATTGTACCCCCTACCTTCCCGAGCTCCTGTTGGCTGTTGGAGCCAGTTTGCAGACTGTAATTGGGAAATGCTGTTCTGACGTTGGATATACTTGGGATGATTTTAGAACCTTTCTTTCAAGTATTCCAAGTTCGTCATTTCACACATTACTCAGATCTCTGAGAAGGAGGTGTTTTATCCATTTTCTCTCCTTGATGGATTGGGGTGTGTGTGTGTGTGCGCATGCACATGTGTGTGGTGCTTTAATGGTGGATTATGTTTTCCTTCGTCTTCTCTGGCTCAGAGCTCGTTGTTCCACTGAATGAATTCAGCTCCAGGATCGCTCGCCTTCTCACCCTGCTTTTTGGGTCTGCACTCAGCTCCGCATCCCAAGCAGCCTTTTCACCGAATTCTCCTTACCCCAAACTTCACACCCACTCAGTGTTGGTGTGACTAGCAGTCTTTACTGAAGGTTTGCGCCATAGAGAGGATTCCTGCTGCTGAGCTCCTCAGCCCCTTCTTCACCTCAAACTCCCAGCTTCCTCCCCATCCTACCACTCCAAGTTCCCCACAGCAGCCCAATTCTCCCCCTTTAATTTGAAGAAACAATTAAAGTCCCTGCCCTTTGCTTATGTCAAGGTCTACCTTTTCACACCTGCAGCATCCTTCCTGTGCTTTATAAACAAAGGCTTACCCAGTCTGTCCATTCTTTAGACCCAGTGAGGACTCTGAAATAGGAGGCTGTTTTAGGTTGAACTCCCAGCAGATTCGGAGAGGATTCATGGGAAAATTATTTATTTAAGAAGTGTCCCCAGAAAAAACTGGTTGAGGGATGGGGTGAGTAGTGAAGTGGGACCCACTCCTGGAAAGAAAGGACGCCAGGCCTCCTGAGGCAGCAAGAGGGTCGCCAAGAGGGCAGGCCTGGAGCAGCAGCCCCTCATGGGAACCCCGGAGATAACTCGCAATCGGCCCAGCAGGGTCAAGGGAGCTGGAGGACTCTGGCCCCATGTCTGCGAGTCCTTTGCATAGGGCAGGCCCCTAGGGGGACACAAGTTCCCAGGCTCTCCTCCAAGAGGTGAGGTGTGGGCTGTTGGGAGTGAAAGCTGGCATGCAGAACAGCCTGGACCGCTGAGGGGCTGTGGGCATGGCTCCAGCAGCGTCCCCCACCTCCCCATGTGAGCAACGCCGCCCTGTCCAAAGCAGAAGCAGCTATACCGAGGATGTGGTGTTTGCCTGTGTGGTGTCAGAGGAAATGTATTTGGTCTCTAACCAGGGTCCCAGGCATGGAGCTCCGATAACACTTGTAATTTACTGAGTGTTAAGAACATCCTTTGTTATTTTTAACAAGTCCTTTCAGTCACCTCTGAGTTCAGACTCCTAAGGGTGGGTCCTGACATAGTCTTAGGGTGAGCTGGTCAGCAGACCACCCAAGTGATCACAGAGTCAGACCTTTCAGCCCCACCCACTCATCTAAGGAAAGGGGGGTGCTACAGAGTAAGTTCTACAACGAGGAGTTTTCATGAGCCCCTGGGTTGAACATGTCCATGTGCCAGAAGGGTGTGTCACCCTAGACCCACAGAGACAGAAGCTCCGATCTCAGAACCCATCCTGGCTTCGCCCTGTGTACCTCTTTGTTGGGCTGTGCATTTGTATCCTTGTAACATCCTTTATAATAAACTGGTAAATGTAAGCAAATCTTTCCCTGGGTTCTGCGAGCTGCTTCAACAAATTCATATGAACCTCCCATTTCTAGCTAGTTACTCAGAAGCACAGGTGACAACCTGGGTTCAGTATTTGCCTGTGAAGTGGGGCAGTCTTGTGGGACTGAGCCATTAATCCAGTGGGATCTGCTGCTATCTTTAGGTAGATAGGGTTAGAACTTAAGTCAGTCGTAGGACACCCAGTCAGTGTCTGCTGTGAGCTGGAGGTTTGCTCGGTGGTACTGGGAAACATTCCAGAGCACGCTTATTCACCAGGGCAGGAGCTATTCTTCCAAGGCTTTCTCCCATTTTCTGGTCCTTATCGGGCATGTCTTTGCTTCTCAGGATGAATGCAGGGAGCTCGCCATCAGAAGAAAAGGGTGAGCCCTCACACCGAGTCCTGGGATCTGCCCTCAGAAGTCGTACATGGCACTGCTCAGCGCCCCTTCTAGATGGGGATGTCTTGGGCCATCTCTGAGACCATGCCCCCACCCAGGTCACAGAGCCCTGGCTGTACAGGTGGGGACTGCGCTGTCTTCTTTCAGAACCTGCCCCATCCGACTTTGGTTTGCTAGATGTAAGGGGCAACTGAGCATAGTGTTTCAGACACAGCTCTCCTGCTTGTGGCTACCTGGCCCAGCCTGGAAGTGAGGTAGGCTTCGTTGTTGTTAATCAAACCCTGGCCTTTTGAGGGGCCCTCTCACTGGGGAGGAGAAATCTGCTGTCTTCCCCCCTTCAGGAACTCAGCCTCAGGTCTTGGAGTCTCACCCACATGGACACCTGGAATCTGACCAGGGACTCTTTGTGAACTCTGCTACCCTGGGCTGTTCCTCAAGAGCACCCAACATTGTCTCCTCTTGGAATGAACTCTCTTAAGAAAGGGGGTGGGATTCATCTGGATCTTGGCCACCAATGCTTCTCCAGAGATTTCTGCTCCAGCTGGGCCTGCTTCCTTTTCCTCAGTTCAATGGCACTTCCCTTTGGTGTTCTTTGCAAAAGCACCACTGGTCTGAACACATATGCAGAGAATTCCTCTCTACTCACCACATAACTTAATGCTGGAGTGGGCAGTTGGCTAGCCAGAGGGGGACCTCTGAAAACCAGAGGTTGCCATACACATCCAAGGGGTCCCTGCAGAATTCTTGATGCTCCTCCCCTCAGGTACTCGTCCACATCTCTGCATTTGAATGTAGTGACATTGAAAGTAGGTGCATTTATTTCCACCTCCTCTCCAAAGCCTCAAAATGATAGTAGAGAAGTTACAACCAAGAAAGCATATATCCACAGAGACAAGAGAATTGGAGAAGACACAGGAACAGATGAGGACAAGAAAATTACGGAAGCTGGGAAGTCAGCAGTAGCTGATTTAAAAGAGCAGAGAAAGCTGCAATTTAAATTGGAAATGGGAGGTGGGGTACAATAAGAAGAAACAACTGGACTTCTTGCTACAGGACTCCAATTGGAACACTCTGGAAGATGGGGAAAGAGGTGGGGCTGAAGACATTAGGTAAATCTTGGCTGTCTTTTGGAGGAGCAGTGAGACATCCAGAATTCCACTCCAGCCTGCACAGCTAGATGACCACTTTCTCCTGCAGTGGAAGAAGATGGTAAGGTAAAACTAAAAGGTTCTGGATTTGGAAGGACCAGGTACAGGTGAGAACAAGATTGGACATTAGATGAAAGACTGCCATGAACAGCAATCCTCACCCCCCACAAATTCCCGCACTTCACTCTCACTGCTCAGCAGCCAGAGTGACGGTAGACAAACTTACACCCTCTGGGAAGAATGGAAGATTCCTCTCTGGGGAAACTGATTAGGCCAAGAGACTGGCATTTGGTGTTTCCCCAATGAAACAGCTGGGACCCCATTTGATCACGTTATTGTGAAGCCCACTGGCAGATGAGTATGCACCCAGGACTTGAAATCAGCATTTTGGTGCCTTTTCTCTAACATCTGAGCAGACAGTTAAGCACCACTTGACATGAGAGGGGAGCTTCTAACATGACAGCAGAGACATAAATCAACCACCCACCCAACCAACCATAGTAGGGGGAAACCGAGAATGCAGAAAGCACAAGAAAATCACAAGAAAATGCTAAACCTTTTAAGTTGTATATCTAAGAGAACAGAAGAGTAAGCTATAAAAAGGAACACCCAGAGAATGAAAGATCTTAAAAATTCAAAATATGATAGCAGAAATTAAAAAAAACTTCTAGATAAATTAAAGTATAATTTGAGGAATTCTCTGAGATAGAAGAAAACTACAAAGAAACAGAAAACAGGAGTGAAGAACATACATAAGACTTATTATGAAGTAAGACAATTAAGACAGTGTGCCATTGGAACTGGATTAGATATGTAGACCTCTAGAACAGAACATAGAGCCAGAAACACAGACATAGATGGATATCAAAGATGTATGAACAGAGTGGCATTGCAGATCGGTGGAGAAAAGACAGATTAAAAAATATGGTGATGAGTAACTGGCTATTCATATAGGAAATAATAACAAAGTTGAAACTCTTTCTTGGAACAAATAAGAAAATCCAATGGAATTCCAGAACCTAGTAAGAAAATAAAACTTTTAGAAGAAAATATGAAAGCATGTTCTAAGATCTTTGGTTGGAGCAAAAATTTAACAAGTAAGGTGCAACCTGTGAAGAAAAAAGCAGATAAAGTCAAAACCATTAAAATTAAAAGTGTCTGAATATCAAAAGACATCATTAAAAGGCAAAAAGACATACGATAGACTGGGAAACAATGTTGGCAAAAATGCAAAATTGACAAAGGATTCAAATCCAGAATATAGAAATAACATAAATCAGTAATTAAATAAAAAAGCTCAGTAGAGAAAAGTAAAAGATAAAATAGGTAAATCACAGAATAAGAAACCAGAATATCCAGTGAGTATATGAAAAGATGTTCAATTTCATTATTAATCAGGGAAATGCAAACTAAGCCACAATGAGGTACCGTTTCAAATCCACTAGACTTGGAAAATCAAAGTCTGAGAATTTCAAATGTTAGTGGTCACAAGGAGAAACCAGAACTCTACACTGCTAAAGTAAGTGTGATTCGGTACAAGCACTTGGGAGACCAAGTAGGTGAAGCTAAAGGTAAAGATGCATGAAGATGCGTACGCCCTTTAACCCATTTCACTCCTGGGCATATGAATCACATAGAATGACATAGGTATATGTGATAAGGCCTTGCATTTGGGTATGAAGAGACATTTACAAGAATGTTCACTGCAACATTGTTGGTAATAATAAAAAATAGGAAACAATTCAAATAATGGGATACTGTGCTAGGAAATTAAGGAATCATAGCTATATGTATTATTGTGGATAATTCTCAAAATATAATGTTAAGGAAAATGTTTTTCAGAAAGTATGTACCATTTCTATAAGACTTAAAAGCAGGAAGAAACAATATATATTTGGGAATATAGACCTATCTTATGAAAGTATAAAAAGACGTGTATGGTATAATAAACACTAATAAAACCCAAATACAGTTTTGGTTTGGCAGAGGGGATGAAATCAGGGACGGTGACACAGAGCTTCCACTATAAATGCTTTATTTCTTAAGGTTGGTGGTGGAAATTCATCATTATCCGTAGCTTAGAATGAAGTATGTCACTTAAGTAGCATTATGTGCTTATTGTTCAGAAACATGGAAGGAAAGGAAAGAGGAATTGGGAGTCGGGAGGTCAAGGAAGGTGCAGAAGACTCCTATTTTTTAAAACCTTGTACTCCCGGCTGACCTTTTAAGCCAGACACAATTATGGCTTCAATAAAAGTTAATAATATAAAAATAATAAAAGCTTGAGCCAGGGAGTAAAATGTGATATGCTTCTGTAAGATCTCCATTTTTAGATGCTTTATCTCAGTGCTATTCAAAATATGGTCCCAAGACAAGTGTGGGCTTGTGATCTGGTCTGCCACGAACTAAATAAAGAATGAGTCTAAGTGTTTGGGAACTTTTACAGCAATTTTATAGTGATTTTATGTATGTTGAATCTCGTAATTAAAATATACTTTATAACTCATTATAATTTCATTTTTTTCTAGAAATAAACTCTTATTTCAAGAAGTATTGGTGGGCAATGAATTAAAAACAAACAAATGAACAACTGGTCCTGCACTAATAGTTTGAGATCCACTGCTCTCCCTTAATGAGAATTAATACCTAATGATTTCTTTTTCTATGATGTGTAGGTTTTCTTGCTCTTTGGGGATCTTGTGCTCTACTCCTAAAATATTAATATCCAGTCTGGGATTCCAGAATTGTTTTGTTTCCAGTTATTTGCCTTGCATATAAGGATGTGCCTATACCCCAGAGACACATGTAACTGTAGTTGTAATTTCCGGTTGGTAAACAGCATCTCTTTAAATTTAGAATCAGGTGGTAAGGTTGATATGTAAAAGTAATCAACTGGATTGATTTCAAAGCAATATCTTTTCCAGATAACTGTTAACACACTGGTTTGCTGTTTTTCTTAATTATATCAAATATCACACAGTACATCAAACACTACAGATATGGTTTAAGGTATTTCATGGACTTTTTGCATGACAAATGGATCCTATGCTATAGAGGAATGAAGGACGTAAGTTAACGAAATGTTATCATTTTAAGAGAACAAAACCAAACCAAATCACTTCAGTTCTTGGCAGCACACTTTCTGAGAAGTGTCAGGATGTGTGTGGCCTCCACCAGGGATCCAAAGCTTGCTTAATGGCCTCTGTGACAGCAGGAGCCCCGTCTGCATGAGATTCTGCCTTTAAGATGCAGCACAGATGAGGCCTCTAAAATGTTCTAATGTATCTTTTGTGGATCTCCTTTTCCGCTCAAGACAAGAACCCCCTTTTTTTTTGAGAGGGCATCTCTCATATTTATTGATCAAATGATTGTTAACAACAATAAAATTCTGTATAGGGGACTCAATGCACAGTCATTAAACAACCCCAAGCCTATATCTTAACAGTCTCCAATCTTCTGAAGCATAACAAACAAGTTCTTACATGGTGAACAAGGTCTTACATAGTGAATAAGTTCTTACATGGTGAACAGTGCAAGGGCAGTCATATCACAGAAACTTTCAGTTTTGATCACGCATAATGAACTATAAACAATCAAGTCAGATATGACTATTCGTTTGATTTTTATACATGATTTATATGTGAATCCCACATTTCTTCCTTATTATTATTATTTTTAATAAAATGCTGAAGTGGTAGGTAGGTGCAAGATAAAGGTAGAAAACATAATTTAGTGCTGTAAGAGGGCAAATGTAGATTATCAGGTGTGTGCCTATAGACTAAGTATTAATCCAAGCTAGACAAGGGCAACAAAACATTCACGGATGCAGAAGATTTCTCTCAAAACAGGGGGGGTGAGGTTCTAAGCCTCACCTCTGTTGGTCCCCAATTTCTCACCTGATGGCCCCCCTGCGACTGTGCCTGTCTTAGGCTGTTCCTCCCTTGAGGAATCTTACCCGTCTCTGGCTAACCAGTCATCTTCCGGGGCCATACAGGGAAATGTAAAGTTGGTAAGTGAGAGAGAAGCAATATTCTTTGAAAAGGTTGCTTTTTACTTCTTTGCAGATTTATGCCCTGTGGCTTCTATGCCCAGCATTTGTCTTGAGGTATCTTTACCAACAAGACCCTTTTTTAAAGATTTTTTTTTTGAAGGCAGGTAACTTACTGATTTCCAGGGTTCTTTTACACCTACCACTTCTCAAGGGAGTTTTCTGGGCATTCTTTTAATCTTTCTGGAAGGCTATCAAACTATGCCTGGCTTTCCATCAGAAACATCCCATCTCTTTCCATTATAATGCTTTTTAAAGGACTTTCCCAGGTGGTCTCTGGGTTCATTTAACTCTTCCAGTTTACACCAATTTAGCATCTTTGCTGTTTTCTTCTTCTCATTTCAATCTGTATATGTTACTTAACATTTCTGTTAAAGAGTCTTTGGAGTATCTTCTGCTTTCTTACCAACCTGCCACTCTAGCATTCTCACAACCAATACTCGGCTTTACATTTCATTTTCATACTCTTACAGGCCAAACATGAGGCGGAGGGTGAGTTGGAAGACAGCAAAGACAGCCCTTCGAAAGCCTTGTATTCCCTCTAGAGGTCTAAATACCAGATTCCCCGTCTCTAGTTTATTAGTTTTTTCCCCACCTCCTTACTTATACTGTCCCTATCCACTGAGTGGATTTAAAAAAGGCTTAGGGAAGCCTGAGACCTTGATTACAGTGTCACCAAACTGTGAGGTTAGGTGATGTTATGTTCCCCCTCCGGGAACGCCTAGCAAACCCAGAGCAGGCATTTGTATTAACCCACGGCTTGGGGGTGTTACACAGGACTTGAGGCAGCAGAGGACTCTAGGATCTAGGCTGGGTAGGGAAAGAAATGCAACTAGGAGAGGGCGACGGCGAGAAAGCCGAAGGGTCCTGGACTTTTTGAGGCGACACAGTCACGGCTGAGGACAAGCTGGCGGAGTGAGAACTGGTAGCGGAGAAAATCCCCAAACATGAGGCGATCCAATAAATGATTAATGGTTGATTCACTAAAGCTTTGATCCAACTCTAGTGGTTCAGTTTGCGGCAGAGGCTAAGGCAGAAGAGCAGGGTGAGGTCCCACAGAGCCTGCAAGTTAGAGGTCACGGGAAGTCATGCAACGTTCAAGTATCTGCAAATATGTGGTCAGCGCTTCGCCTGGCTAAGAGGGCCCGTTGAGGGGCTGAGGAGGCCAGTTCACAACCGAGCTCAGGCGGCCGCAGCTCCAGCCCACGGATCGGAAGCCCTCGGTGCCGCGAATCCCGCAATAAGGTCTGGAACAGCTGACCGCGGAGGTCACGTGGCAGGCCCGAGCCGGCTCTGATAGGCTGCAAAAGCTCGGGCCTTCTGACTCTGTTTCCCAGAAGTCTTCTGGTAATGACATTTCCCGGAGAGCCTAGCGGCGCTTAGGTCTTCCTGGCGGGTTGGAGCGGCGGAGTCGGCGTTTGCCCAGTGTCCCGGAGGCCGAGAGAGCCTGGGGAAGGAGGCGCCCCGAGGACGGAACCTTCTGGACCAAAGCGTCCTGCATTCTAGAGGCGCGGGAAGCGGGCGGGGGCTCGGGCCCTTACTCTGCTCAGAGACCCCTGGGCAATGAAGTACGAGGAGGTCTCGGGTCCGGCGGCGCTCACGTCTCCCTGGGGTCCTGGAAGTCGCGGGGGGAGCGGGGGGAGCGGGAAGAGGAGGGGCTGGAGGGCCTTCCGCGCTGGCTCCTCCCTCCTCACCGGGTGGCGCTGCGCACCGGCATCTACTCGTCTACCTCCCGGTTATTCCATGCTGGGATTTCCCTTCCACCCTCACGTCTTGAGAATTCACCAAGCTTAGATTAAGCAATTTTTAGAGGGATCCTCTGAGAAATGGGGAAACTTAAGAAAAAAGTAACAAATGCTAGCGGCCCTCAATCATCCTCCCACCTTCTGCTGCTCACCGGACGCTTTATCAGGATACAAGGAACCGTGGCTCTTCGCCTACGGGGGTCAGTTTTGTGTCAGGACTTGGATCTCGGGCAGTGACTTCCGCCCTCAGGGACCATCAGATGTTTTGCAGTTGGTCCTAACGAAAAGCTGTCCTTATTTGGACCACCTCGATTTCGGCCTTAGCTCACGCCTTGTTTCTGCCTTGGAGGATATTCGTTCTGCCCAGCCGCAGAGGTGTTGTGTTTTTTGTTTTTTGCCTTTTAATGGAGGGGAAAACAGGATGTGGTGGATGAAACGGGCGGTCCACCTGCTTACTCTATACATCTAGTTGTATAGTCAAAACTCGATACAGTTGGAACTAATTTGGATTCTTGTCTCAACCCTGTGGTGTCTCCTTTTCTCAGTTTTGCTGCTTTTCTGGGTTAAGCCATGATCATCCCAACTATTCAGTCTCATCTGTCCAGTACTTAAATGAGAACGTGCCAAGTGCTGGGCACTGTGCTGGGTGCTGGGGACATAGTGTTGAATGGGGTAGATGTGATCCCATCCTCACAGAGTTTACACTCTAATGGGGAAGAAAGACATTGATTTCAGAACACAAGTAATAAAATACCAAGTTGAGGTAAATAGAGAAAGGAACCAGGATACTACAAGAGAAAAATAAGGGAATCCATAATAAATTAGATTGGGAGATTAGGGAAAGGAAGAAATGCTTGATCTGACACCTGAAAGCTGAGAAAAAGGAAGCGCTGTAACAGCCAAGAGAATAGTGATCCACACAGAGGGAGCAGCAAGTGCAAAGGCCCCCAGGCAGGAAAGAACTTAGTATTTAGTTACTCAACTGAGAAAAGGCCTTTGCAACTGGAGCACTGGGTAGGGAGAGAGTAGAGCCTGTTGAAGTTGGCCTCCCTCCAGTCTTGCCTCTTCTAACCCCACACTAGCATTATAGAAATCTTTTCAAAACTCAAATATGATTTTATTCCCTTTCAGAGGTGTTGTGTCACCTACAAATCAAACTCCTTGGGCTAGTGTTCAAGGACCTTCATAATTGTATTTACCTTTGTTTCCCAGCCTCCCATTTTTGCATGTGCTGTTGCCTCTGATTAGCACGCCATCTCCCATGTGCTTGCTGAGCAGGTAAACTTCCATTCACCCTTCCTGTCTTGTTTGTAATATCACCTACTCAGTGCTTTTCCTCCTGTGTGCTCTCATTTTCTGGTCACCTGGCTATGTAAATACTGCTTGCCTACTAATCTCTCCCATGGCACAGGGAGCTCCTCTTAGGGGCTTGTTTTCTATCTCTATGATGCAGGACATGAGGCCAGGCAATTGGTACTTTCATAATAAATATCCATTGAGAGAATGAGTGGAACGGCCATGATTAGCCTCCCCCTGGTACCTGAGAAGAAGGTGGCCTGTAGCTTCTGTCCATCGTAGAGTGGAGATTAGCATCCAAAAGGGCAAGAATAGATGAGTGAGAAATCTGTACTTACGGCCAGGCACTGTCTCATCCACTGTGCCATGTAGTCCTCATCATAATCGTGGGTCTTAGCTTCTTTGTGCTGGCAAGAAAGCAATGCCCAAAGGCTTGCCCAAAAATCAGCCAACTAGTAATGGGGAACCTGAGAAAGGAGTCAGAAGTTGAGGCCCCTAATACTCCATTCCCCTGAGCCCTATTTTGGTATCTTTTATTGGTACTGAAGCCTGAAAAGCTTAAGGAACTGAACTCCAAGGACCTCTGTGTTAGTGGGTGGTCATTTGTACCTCTGAGGATCTCAGATCTGGAGCAGCCATTGTACTGAGACTCTGCCCCTTCCGGAAACTGGTGACTCACATCAGTCTGTGCGTATAAGCATTTAAAGGACCTGGAAGAACTGGTAAGACTCAGAGAAGCAGAAAGAACTGTCCTGCAGAGCTCTTGGAGGATTAAAATGTTCTATATTTATGCTGTCCAATATGGTAATGTCTAGTTTCTGCTTAGATAGTAGCTCTAGTCTGCTAGCCCCTAGTGGTCCCTGAATCCAGGCAGTTTCCAAGACAGCTCAGTCTGAGACTAGAGACGCCTGGGATAGGTCTTCAAGGGCCCTCTAGAACTCACATCAGAGAACAGACAGATGGAATGTATGTCGCTCCCAGATACGGCCAGTGCATTCATTGCTGATCTTGTCACCCCAGCATCCTGCCCTGAGTCTGCCTAGAGCAGGGGTAAGGTTACAGTGTAGACGAATGAACTCTCCTTTTCCCCAGGCTGGGGCTCCCTCAGCTGCTGGGATTGGCTTCTAGAATCTCTTCCTGTCATTATGGACTATTGGCTTTTGCCATCCATTGAAGGTTGATGAAACCAGCACTTCATAACCATCCCCTCCATCCTGACTTTTTCTGGGGTGTGCAGAGGGGCAGCTGCAAAACCAGTGAGTGCATATTCCTTGGAAACATGTTGGATCCAGCAGTTTTACATTACAATCTGATTTTCATCTTGAAACCCTGTGTGCAAAATGAAAACCCAAGTGAGCATCTGCTATGTATGATTAGAGACAGTATATTTCTGGGGAAAGAGGCTTTAACTTGGACTCATTCTGGACCTGTGACTAACAGGCTGTATGACCTTGGACAAGGCGCTCAGTGCCTCTGGACCCCAGTTTTCTCAGGAGTAAAATGAAAACATTAGATTCTAAGCTTCTTCCTCTGGTTAATGTGAATGCTTAAAAAAAATGACTGGTCACAGCTGCAATCAGCCCACATTAAGTACCTTTCAAGTGATTATTTGCTTGCATCAGGTCTATTTTCATTGTTTAGTTTTTTCTAACACTGCTTACTTAACCCTACCACCACCAGTGCTTTCCTCATTTGCAAGGTCTTCACGATTTTTTTGATGTCTTCAGATTTCAGTAAATCATGTTGGATTACAGCCATTAAATCACCTGCTCCTTTGCCCTGCCTGGAGTCCGTTTAATCCCCAGCAGTCTCAATTCCTTGACAAAGCACAGAAAAAGGTCCTGGTCTCCCTTCTCTTCCATCCCCCACCCCCACTCCCCACTTCCCTGAAAAAACAAATCTGAAAATCAGGGAGGTTTCTATTCTGGCATTTATCACTCTCACCACTAGATGGCACATATGTGCAAGCCATCAGCCTCTGGACAAAAACTTCAATTTTCTTATGAATTCATATTCCACTTCAATCCACAACAGCTTTGAGAGGAATTACAAAAACACAAAATACACAAAAGGTTGAAATGAAAAGTAGGAGGAACTGGAGAAACTAGAGAACAAGTGGAATAGATAACTCCAGGAAGACAGGAGCTCAAAGAGGTGCCAGCAGGGGCTCACAAGGTTCTGAGCTTCTGAATAGCCAAGGTGAAGAGGAAAATGGGGATGGTAACAAAAGCCCACGTTTTACATGAGAAAAACAAAGAAGTTATTCAGGAGAAGCCCAGCTTTCCCTGACCGTGAGACCAGAGGGAAATTTTTCCTGTGGGTCCTCAGAGGGAGGATGCTGATAGAACAGTGAAATAAACACGGACGACTTACTTGCAGCCTGTGGTGTCCTTCCAGGCCGGCCTATGGCAGGATGCTGAAGTACAGTTGAGGAAAGGCAGTTTTGTGAGGCTCTGGCTTTCGGGCACAGAGGGACTTTGCAGGCGTGTGCCTTTGTATTTCCAAACTGCAATTTCATGCACCCCTTTCTCCCCTGCGGTGTGGGTGGGGTTTGGGGAGACAGAGTTCTCCTTGGAGGCTGAGGTAACCAGCCTCCACGACAGCCCCCAAAGACCCCTGCCTTCTGGTGGAGTCCCCTTCACATTGTGCCACAGGGTGGTTTGTGTGACCACCAGAATACAGGAGAAGTGACACGATGTCACTTCTGAGATTAGATTATAAGACATTGCAGCTTCTCTCTTGGTCTCTCAGTCTCTGCCTACCTTTCTATCAGATAATTTTCTCTGGGTGCCATGTCATGAGGAGCAGAGAACAGGCCTCCTGGCACCAGCAGCAGCTTGCTAGTCATACGTGTAAACCACCTTGGAAGTAGATCCTCCAGCCCCAGCCAAACCTTCAATGATGGTGGTTCCAACTGATATCTTGACTGAATGCTTATGAGGGACTCTGAGCTCGACTCTCCAGCCAGGTCAGTCCTTAGCTCTGAGAGGTAACAAATCATATTTTTCAGATGCTAAGTTTTGGGGGTTATTTGTTATGCAGCAATAGGTAACTAATATAGAGGCCAATGGAAACCCAAGGGATAATTTTGCATGGGTGGATCAACTTGATTTCAGAGATACAGAAGCACTGTATGGGCTTTAAATCTCAAAGACATAGCTGCCAATTCAAGCTGTGTCTGTGGAAAGACAGCAGTAGAGGGGCCCATGTAAAAAGTCTGCAAGGGAGATTTCTCTGCAGCAGGATGTTAAAGGCAAGGAACTCCACTGTTTTGTTCACTGTGATGCCCTCAGTGCCTAGCACAGGGCCTGGCACATAGTAGGCTTTCTACAAATCTTTTTTTTTTTTTACTTCTTTTTTTTTAAATTTTATTTTGGTATCATTAATCTACAATTACATGAAGAACGTTATGCTTACTAGGCTCCCCCCTTCACCAAGTACCCCCCACATCCCCGTTCACAGTCACTGTCCATCAACATAGTAAGATGCTGTAAAATCACTATTTGTCTTCTCTGTGTTGCACAGCCCTCCCCGTGCCCACCCCACACTATACATGCTAATCATAATGCCCCCTTTCTTTTTTTCCTGCCCTTATCCCGCCCTCCAAGTCCCTTTCCCTTTGGTAACTATTAGTCCATTCTTAGGTTCTGTGCTTCTGCTCATGTTTTGCTCCTTCAGTTTTCTTTTGTTCTTATACTCCACATATGAGTGAAATCATTTGGTACTTGTTTTTCTCTGCCTGGCTTATTTCACTGAGCATAATACCCTCTAGCTCCATCCATGTTGTTGCGAATGGTAGGATTTGTTTTTTTCTTATGGCTGAATAATATTCCATTGTGTATATGTACCACATCTTCTTTATCCATTCATCTACTGATGGACATTTAGGTTGCTTCCATCTCTTGGCTATTGTAAATAGTGCAGCAATAAACATAGGGGTACATCTGTCTTTTTCAAACTGGAGTGCTGCATTCTTGGGGTAAATTCCTAGAAGTGGAATTCCTGGGTCAAATGGTATTTCTATTTTGAGCATTTTGAGGAACCTCCATACTGCTTTCCACAATGGTTGAACTAATTTACATTCCCACCAGCAGTGTAGGAGGGTTCCCCTTTCTCCACAACCTCGCGAACATTTGTTGTTGTTTGTATTTTGGATGGTAGCCATCCTTACTGGTGTGAGGTGATATCTCATTGTGGTTTTAATTTGCATTTCTCTGATGACAAGCGATGTGGAGCATCTTTTCATGTGTCTGTTGGCCATCTGAATTTCTTCTTTAGACAACTGTCTATTCAGCTCCTCTGCCCATTTTTTAATTGGATTATTTGCTTTTAGTTTGTTGAGGTGTGTGAGCTCTTTATATATTTTGGATGTCAACCCTTTATCGGATCTGTCATTTACGAATATATTCTCCCATACTGTAGGATACCTTTTTGTTCTATTGATGGTGTCCTTTGCTGTACAGAAGCTTTTCAGCTTGATATAGTCCCATTTGTTCATTTTTGCATTTGTTTCCCTTGCCCGGGTAGATATCTTCAAGAAGAGGTCACTCATGTTTATGTCTAAGAGATTTTTGCCTATGTTTTTTTCTAAGAGTTTTATGGTTTCATGACTTACATTCAAATCTTTGATCCATTTCGAATTTACTTTTGTGTATGGGGTTAGACAGTGATCCAGTTTCATTGTCTTACATGTAGCTGTCCAGTTTTGCCAGCACCATCTGTTGAAGAGACTGTCATTTCCCCATTGTATGTCCATGGCTCCTTTATTGAATATTAGTTGACCATATATGTTTGGGTTAATGTTTGGAGTCTCTATTCTGTTCCATTGGTCTGTGGCTCTGTTCTTGCGCCAGTACCAAATTGTCTTGATTACTGTGGCTTTGTAGCAGAGCTTTAAGTTGGGGAGCGAGATCCCCCCTACTTTATTCTTCCTTCTCAGGATTGCTTTAGCTATTCGGGATCTTTGGTGTTTCCATATGAATTTTTGAACTATTTGTTCCCGTTCATTGAAGAATGCTTTTGGTAGTTTGATAAGGATTGCATAGAATCTGTATATTGCTTTGGGCAGGATGGCCATTTTGACGATATTAATTCTTCCTAATCAGGAGCATGGGATGAGTTTCCATTTGTTAGTGACCTCTTTAATTTCTCTTAAGAGTGTCTTATAGTTTTCAGGGTATAGGTCTTTCACTTCTTTGGTTAGGTTTATTCCTAGGCATTTTATTTTTTTTGATGCTATTGTGAATGGAATTCTCTTCCTGATTTCTCTATTAGTTTATTGTTAGTGTATAGGAAAGCCACAGATTTCTGTGTGTTAATTTTGTATCCTGCAACTTTGCTGAATTCCGATATTAGCTCTAGTAGTTTTAGAGTGGAGTCTTTAGGGTTTTTATGTACAATATCATGTCATCTGCAAATAGTGACAGTTTAACTTCTTCTTTACTATTCTGGATTCCTTGTATTTCTTTGTTTTGTCTGATTGCTGTGGCTAGGACCTCCAGTACTATGTTGAATAACAGTGGGGATAGTTGGCATCCCTGTCTTGTTCCCGATCACAGAGGAAAAGCTTTCAGCTTCTCTCTGTTCAGTATGATGTTGCCTGTGGGTTTATCATATATGGCCTTTATTATGTTGAGGTACTTTCCCTCTATGCCCATTTTGTTGAGAGTTTTTATCATGAATGGATGTTGAATTTTATCGAATGCTTTTTCAGCATCTATGGAGATGATCTTGTGGTTTTTGTCTTTCTTTTTGTTGATGTGGTGGATGATGTTGATGGATTTTCGAATGTTGTACCATCCTTGCGTCCCTGGGATGAATCCCACTTGGTCATGGTCTATGATCCTTTTGATGTATTTTTGAATTCGGTTTGAATTCGGTTTTGAATTGTAGAAAAACTAATATTTTGTTGAGTATTTTTGCATCTATGTTCATCAGGGATATTGGTCTGTAATTTTCTTTTTGGTGGGGTCTTTGCCTGGTTTTGGTATTAGGGTGATGTTGGCTTCATAGAATGAGTTTGGGAGTATTCCCTCCTATTTTTGGAAAACTTTAAGGAGAATGGGTGTTATGTCTTCTCTGTATGTCTGATAAAATTCAGAGGTAAATCCATCTGGCCTGGGGGTTTTGTTCTTTGGTAGTTTTTTGATTACCACTTCAATTTTGTTGCTAGTAATCGGTCTGTTTAGATTTTCTGTTTCTTTCTGGGTCAGTCATGGAAAGTTGTATTTTTCTAGGAAGTTGTCCATTTCTCCTAGGTTTCCCAGCTTGTTAGCATATAGGTTTTCATAGTACTCTCTAATAATTATTTGTATTTCTGTGGGGTCCATCGTGATTTTTCCTTTCTCGTTTCTGATTCTGTTGATTTGTGTTGACTCTCTTTTCCTCTTAATAAGTCTGGCTAGAGGCTTATCTATTTTGTTTATTTTCTCGAAGAACCAGCTCTTGGTTTCATTGATTTTTCCTATTGTTTTATTCTTCTCAATTTTATTTATTTCTTCTGTGATCTTTATTATGTCCCTCCTTTTGCTGACCTTAGGCCTCATTTGTTCTTCTTTTTCCAATTTCGATAATTGTGACATTAGACCATTCATTTGGGATTGTTCTTCCTTCTTTAAATATGCCTGGATTGCTATATACTTTCCTCTTAAGACTGCTTTTGCTGTATCCCAGCTTTGTGTTGTTGTTGTCGTTTGTTTCCATATATTGCTGGATCTCCATTTTGATTTGGTTATTGATCCATTGATTATGTAGGAGCATGTTGTTAAGCCTCCATGTGTTTGTGAGCCTTATTGCTTTCTTTGTACAATTTATTTCTAGTTTTATGCCTTTGTGGTCTGAACAGTTGGTTGGTAGGATTTCAATCTTTTGGAATTTACTGAGGCTCTTTTTGTGGCCTAGTATGTGGTCTATTCTGGAGAATGTTCCATGTGCAGTTGAGAGGAATGTGTATCTTGTTGCTTTTGGATGTAGAGTTCTGTAGATGTCTATTAGGTCCATCTGTTCTAGTGTGTTGTTCAGTGCCTCTGTGTCCTTACTTATTTTCTGTCTGGTAGATCTGTCCTTTGGAGTGAGTGGTGTGTTGAAGTCTCCCAGAATGAATGCATTGCATTCTATTTCCTCCTTTAATTCTGTCAGTATTTGTTTCACACATGTTGGTGCTCCTGTATTGGGTGCATATATATTATAATGGTTATATCCTCTTGTTGGACTGACCCCTTTATCATTATGTAATGTCCTTCTTTATCTTTTGTTACTTTCTTTATTTTGAAGTCTATTTTGTCTGATACTAGTATTGCAACACCTGCTTTTTTCTCTCTGTTGTTTGCATGAAATATCTTTTTCCATCCCTTGACTTTAAGTCTGTGCATGTCTTTGGGTTTGAGGTGAGTCTCTTGTAAGCAGCATATGGATGGGTCTTGCTTTTTTATCCATTCTATTATTCTGTGTCTTTTGATTGGTGCATTCAGTCCATTTACATTTAGGGTGATTATTGAAAGGTATGTACTTATTGCCATTGCAGGCTTTAAGTTTGTGGTCACCAAAGGTTCAAGGTTAGCTTCTTTACTATCTTACTGTCTAACTTAACTCGCTTATTGAGCTATTATAAACATGGTCTGATGATTCTTTATTTCTCACCCTTCTTATTCCTCCTCCTCCCTTCTTCATATGTTGGGTATTTTGTTCTGTGCTCTTTTTAGGAGTGCTCCCATCTAGAGCAGTCCCTGTAAGATGCCCTGTAGAGGTGGTTTGTGGGAGGCAAATTCCCTCAACTTTTGCTTGTCTGGGAATTGTTTAATCCCTCCTTCATATTTAAATGATAATCGTGCTGGATACAGTATTCTTGGTTCGAGGCCCTTCTGTTTCATTGCATTAAGTATATCATGCCATTCTCTTCTGGCCTGTAGGGTTTCTGTTGAGAAGTCTGATGATAGCCTGATGGGTTTTCCTTTGTAGGTGACCTTTTATTTCTCTCTGGCTGCCTTTAATACTTTGTCCTTGTCTTTGATCTTTGCCATTTTAATTATTATGTGTCTTGGTATTGCCCTCCTTGGATCCCTTGTCATGGGAATTCTGTGTACCTCTGTGGTCTGAGAGGCCATTTCCTCCCCTAGTTTGGGGAAGTTTTCAGCAATTATTTCTTCAAAGACACTTTCTCTCCCTTTTTCTCTCTCTCCTTCTTCTGTTACCCCTATAATGTGGATATTGTTCCGTTTTGATTGGTCACACAGTTCTCTTAAAATTCTTTCATTCCTGGAGATCCTTTTATCTCTCTCTGCATTAGCTTCTCTGCGTTCCTGTTCTCTGTTTTCTAGTCCATTAATGGTCTCTTGCATCTCGTCCATTCTGTTTTGAAGTCCTTCCAGAGATTGTTTTATTTCTGTATTCTCCCTTTTTAGTTCTTACATATTTCTCTGCAAGTCCATCAGCATGGTTATGACTTTTGTTTTGAATTCTTTTTCAGGAAGACTGGTTAAATCTATCTCCCCAGATTCCTTCTCAGGGGAAGATGTAGAAGATGTCGAAGGTGTCTGGGTTAGCCTGGTCTGGATCAAATTTTTTTGCCTTTCATGTTGATAGGTGCAATGGTGAGCTATTGACTCATCTGTCAGCTGGGGGAGCCAAGACTTTTCACTTGCTCCTGGCCTTTCTTTACTGGGACAACTGCGACCCCTAGTGGCTTGTGTTGGGCTATTGCGTGTAGACTGGGTCTCTGTATCTTGCCCTGCCGGTAATGAGGAAGCTCCCTTGCTGTGGGTGTGGCTAGCCTCAGGCTGCTGCTATGCTACGGCGGGGCCCAGGAGGGGTAATGGATGGGGGGCTGTTTGGCTGTTTACCTCCATGAGGGGTCTGAGAGCTGTTGCCCAGGGGGTTAGTGTGCCTGGAGTTCTCTGGAATTTCCAGCTGCTGGACTGTGACCCGGATGCTTCCGTCCAGCTGTGGGGTCCCTGTCGCTTTAAGACTTTCAAAAAGCAATTGCTTTTCTTTGTCCCAGAGGCGCTGGCTGTGAGACCTGCTCACAGGTCTTACTGTCCTGCTTCTCTAGTTTCCAGCACCCCACGCATGCACTGTGTCTGTGCTCTGGTGCATATGGCTGGGGCTGGGTGTTTAGCAGTCCTGGGCTCCCTCTCCCTCCCTGCTCTGACTCCTCTCCTCCCGCTGGGAGCTGGGGTGAGGGGCCTTGGGTCCCGCCGGGCTGCGGCTTGTATCTTACCCCTTTCACTAGGCGCTGGGTTCTCGCAGGTGTGGATGTAGTCTGGCTATTGTCCTGTGTCTTCTGGTCTCTCTTTTAGGATTAGTTGTATTTTTTGTATTTTCAAAAATATATATGTTTTTGGGAGGAGATTCCCACTGTCCTACTCCCACTGCCATCTTGGCTCCCGCTCTACAAATCTTTAATGAATGTGTGGTGAGCTATAATCTTGAGTGCCAGTCAGTTATCTGGGTGACCATTATTTATGAAACTATCATGTGCTAAGAACAAGTATATAATGTTGGTTAAGTTCCATGGACCTTTTATGTCACATACAAATTACATCCATCTTTCCCCCCACAGTGTGCCTTTCCTCACTCTGTTTTCTCCTTGGAATTCTTTATTGTTTTTGTAGAGACTTGCATGTACCTTAACTTTCACACTGTAAACTTTCTCATGGGAATAGTATTCATCAGTCACCATGACAAAATTTCTGGTTGCTGTTTTTCCAGTGTGAGAAGCAGAATTGCTCAGGACATTGGGTTTATCTTGTACAGTTTTGTTTTGGGACCTACCCTATTTCTTCCTTTTCTTTTTGTTGAAAATTGCTCGAAATGGCTGACACAGCTAATAATGTTTCAGTTTTCCTTGTATGACAACTCTCTAGAGTCTCCTTTCATAATTACTTTGGTGCTGATTTTAATCAGATTTTACTGCACAAGAAATATTCTGGGGCTGAAGGAGAATCAAATGGAGTGGCTCACCTCAGGCCTTGTCCCGCAGTTGGTACCCACTCTGTTCTCTGTAGCTAGCTATAGCTCTGCTCTGCTTTCTCCTCCCACCCTTCCTCTTTTTCCCTTTCCTTCTCCACCATCACTACCACCACTGTTATCACCATGCAGCTGTTATTTATTGAGTGCCTACTACATGCCTGTCCCTGTTTTATGCAGGTGTTACCTGCACTATTGAATGTGTGCTAAAGATTGTGAATTGCTTTGCTGATTGTGTTAGTCTAGGTCCTTTGAAAAGCAGACACCACTGTGGGATTAACTGTACAAGGATTTTGCTAGCGGCAATGCCTGTATGAAATGAAATAGGGAGGGAGGTGGAGAAGACCAGGAGGGATATCAGATCCTAAGAGAAGGACAGAAGGTTGGGCCTAAGCATCCCAGACTATCTTGCAGGTTAACCAAGATCCAGTCTAACAAGGGCTCAGCAAAGCCTTTAGGGAGTCCTGGGGCCAAAGTTAGCCAAGTAAGGAGTCCCTTGTCTCTTAGGACTGGGTCTGACTCTTTCTGCCAAACTCAGTCATTCGTGGGGTGTAGCACATGGGAGGCATGGCCAGTAGATTTCAAAGCACAGCAGCTGATGTCCCCAACTCCTTGCAGTAGGAAGTCTGTGGAAGCACATTTTGTGTGCTCTTTTCTTTTTAAGTAATAGAAGCCTGACTTATTTGGGATGGCAAAGACCTGATGCTGAACTAAAAGATTTTAGTTCTCAGCCTGCCTTGCAACTAGGTGTGGCTCTGTGACTATACAGCATGACTTCTGATTATGCAATATAGCAAAAATGTTATGAGGACCTACTGGAAATGCTCCTTAAGGGGATCTGACTTGGCTGAGAGGTGCATCCCTTCTTCCCTTCCCTCTGCCAGGACTATAGACAAAATGGCTGTAACCTTAGCGGTCATTTTGTGTCAAGAGGCAATATGTTAATAATGAAAGAGCAGTCAGGTAGACAGCAAGACTCTGTGTCCCTAATGATTAGAGACCTCATACCAGCTCTAGATTGCCTAGCTACATACTTTAACCTGAGAGAAAAATAAACCCTTTTGTTTAAACCATTGTTCCTTAGTTTATATTGTATGCAGGTAAATCTAATCCTAATTGGCATAATATCTAATCCTTACAACAGCTCTGTCAGATGGCCATATTTTGCTGAAGAGGAAAATGAAGCTTAGAATGATTAAATGCTTGAACCTGCATAGGGCCCAAGGTAGTGCTTAGGATACGTGCAGCCAGGAAGAGCAGAACAGTGCTTGTCCATCTTCTCTGAAGATAAGACTTGCTT
This sequence comes from Manis javanica, assembly GCF_040802235.1. Lineage (NCBI taxonomy): Eukaryota > Metazoa > Chordata > Mammalia > Pholidota > Manidae > Manis > Manis javanica. The sequence continues at coordinate 16,491,986 of NC_133160.1, read as the reverse complement.
GGGGACCTTGCTAGATAAACAGATAGCCAGTCCTCTTCCCTGGAAATCTTTCAATAGGTCCAGGTTAAGGCCCAAGAGGCTACTTTATTTCAGACAAGCAGTTCAGGCTGTCTTTATCCTCAGGGAAGAGTGTGAATCCCAATGTGAATGAAGACAAATGACAGGCAGTTCAAACAGCAGGTAAATGCTTCACAGAAGGAGACTTCTGTGAGTGTACGAATCACTTGGGGAGCTTGGTAGAAGTACAGATTCTGGGCTCCACTTGTAAATATTTGGAGTCAATAGGTCTTTTGTGGAGCCTGGGGATTTGCACGTTTCAAACACTCCCCAGGTAATCCTGACGCCTGTCATTCATGGAGTCCAGCTTGAGGGACCCTGGCTTAATAGTTAGGAGGGCTGGCTTTGAATCCTGATTCTTCTGCTTATTGGCTGGATAACCTGCAGTAGGCTAATTAAGCTCTCTGTGTCACAGGTTTTATCATTTTCAAATTGAAGAAAATAGTAAGGCCTACCTCACGGCACCTTCATTGTGAGGATTAAGTGAAATAATTTATGTAAAGCTCTTAGCTATGCATAAAGAAGCTCTCAATACTTGGTGGCTATTGTCGTTATCATACCCCATGTTTACAGACATAGTTGGTTTACGTGTTCATTCAAGTTTATCTGTTCTCAGACCAGAGCACTCAGTTTCTGGGTGAGCACAGGTGCACAGACCACACTTTGAGTAGCATTGCCCAAGCTTCACAAAATTGAAGCTGCAGAAGTAGAAAGATGTGTAAGATACACGATTGAAAGGAAAAAGTAAGCTACTGACCATTGTGTGTTTTCAAAACCAGGGATATATAAAACAAGGGCTGTATAAGCACACAGATAGGCTGATAGATGCATAAAACATTTCCGGAACAAGTCCTAAGGATTAACAGTGGTTACCTCTGGGGAGTGGAGCTGAGAGTCTGGGGTAAGAAACCTCTTTTTTGTTGTATATTAAGACTGCTAGTCAGTCGGTGGGTCCTCCCCAATACCATGTCTGGAATCTGTTCTGATTCATCATCCATCATGATCAAGTGGGATTTATTCCAGGGATACAAGGATGGTACAATATTAGAAAATCCATCAACATCATACACTACATCACCAAAAAGAAGGACAAAAATCACACAGTCATCTCCATAGATGCTGAAAAAGCATCTGACCAAATTCAACATCCACTCATGATAAAAAAAAAACTCCCAACAAAATGGGTATACAGGGCAAGTACCTCAACATGATAAAGGCCATATACAAGAAACCCACAACCAACATCATACTTAACAGCAAAAAACTAAAAGCTTTTCCTCTAAGATTGGGAACAAGACAAGGATGCCCATGATGGATGCATAAAACATTTCTGGAAAAAGTCCTAAGGATGTATTTTTGAATTCAGTTTGCTAATATTTTGTTGAGTATTTTTGCATCTATGTTCTTCAGGGATATTGGTCTGTAATTCTCTTTTTTTGTGGTGTCTTTGCCTGGTTTTGGTATTAAAGTGATGATGGCCTCATAGAATGAGTTTGGAAGTATTCCCTACTCTTCTACTTTTTAGAAAACTTTAAGGATGGGTATTAGGTCTTCTCTAAATGTTTGATAAAATTCAGGGGTGAAGCCATCTGGTACAGGGGTTTTGTTCTTAGGTAGTTTTTTGATTACCAATACAATTTCATTGATGGTAATTAGTCTGTTAAGATTTTCTGTTTCTTTCTGGGTCAGCCTTGGAAGGTTGTATTTTTCTGGAAAGTTGTCCATTTATTCTAGGTTATCCAATATGTTAGCATATAATTTTTCATAATATTGTTAATATTATTTGTATTTCTGTGGTATCCATAGTGATTTTTCCTTTCTTATTTCTGTTTCTTTTTTTTTTTGAGAGGGCATCTCTCCTATTTATTGATCAAATGGTTTTACTAAAATATCATTAATATACAATCTTATGTAGGTCTCAGATGTATATCATAGTGGTTCAACAGTCCCCGTGATCAACTTACATTGTGATTGTGAATTATTGTGCCCTTTTATCCCCTTCCTACAACTGCCTTGACCGTCCCCTTCCCCTTGGTAACCACTAATCACTTCTCATAGACACCACTTGTGTCTATGAGTCTAATGCTATTCTGTTCCTTCTGTTTTGCTTTGTTTTTATATTCTACAAATAACTGAAATCATATGATAGTTGTCTTTTTCCACCTGGCTTATTTCACTGAGCATAATATCCTCCAGCTCCATCCATGTTGTTGCAAATGGTAGGATTTGTTTCTTTCTTATGGCTGAATAGTATTCCACTGTGTATATGTACCACATCTTCTTTATCCATTCCTGGATTTATTCCTGTAGATAAATATCCACATCTATTTATACCTGTTGATGGACACTTAGGTTGCTTCCTATCTTGGCTATTGCAAATAGTATGGCAATTAACAGAGGGGTGCATATATCTTTTCAAATCAGGGATTTTGCAAAACATCTGATTTTTTTTTTGAGAGGGCATCTCTCCTATTTATTGATCAAATGGTTGTTAACAACAATAAAATTCTGTATAGGGGAGTCAATGCTCAATGCACAATCATTAATCCACCCTAAGCCTAATTCTCGTCAGTCTCCAATCTTCTGAAGCATAACGAACAAGTTCTTGCATGGAGAACAAATTCTTACATAGTGAATAAGTTACATGGTGAACAGTATAAGGGCATTCATCACAGAAACTTTCGGTTTTGATCATGCATTATGAACTATAAACAGTCAGTTCAAATATGAATATTCGTTTGATTTTTATAATTGATTTATATGTGGATACCACATTTCTCTCTTTATCATTATTATTTTTAATAAAATGCTGAAGTGGTAGGTAGATGCAAGATAAAGGTAGAAAACATAGTTTAGTGTTGTAAGAGAGCAAATGTAGATGATCAGGTGTGTGCCTGTAGACTAAGTGTTAATCCAAGCTAGACAAGGGCAATAAAACATCCACGGATGCAGAAGATTTCTCTCAAAACAGAGGGGGGTGTGAGGTTCTAAGCCTCACCTCTGTTGACCCCCAATTTCTCACCTGATGGCCCCCCTGCGACTGTGCCTGTCTTAGGTTGTTCCTCCCTTGAGGAATCTTACCCATCTCTGGCTAACCAGTCATCTTCCGGGGCCATACAGGGAAATGTAAAGTTGGTAAGTGAGAGAGAAGCCTTATTGTTTGAAAAGGTTAATTTTTTACTTCTTTGCATATTTATGCCCTGTGGCTTCTATGTCCAGCATTTGTCTTGAGGTATCTTTACCATGTGAAAGAATTGTGATACATGGTAAATTCGATATGAGGCATGAATTCTATTTAAGGGTTGTAATTAGGAAGGAAGAAGAAAAGCTATAGATGTAGCAGGTAGAAGAAAACATGGGAAGATTGATTATTTCTTTGACATATCTTCTTGTAGAGTAACTTAAGCATGTATAGGTTTAAAACTACTAACTAAATTGCGCACACACATTAACATAATAGTAGTACAGTTACATAACCAAAGCATACCTATAATTACCAGCCATCTCCAGTGAAGCCAAGAAAACCAGTTAGGCACCCCAGGCATTTGTGAAAATTTGTCTATGATATGATGGATATTGTCCAACTGAACTTGAACAGTCTGAGAGAAATCAGACAAATTAAAACAACCCATTCCTGGGGACTGTTCACATCCCACATGTTCTTTTAACAGTAGATAGTCTGTAGTTGTAAGATTTTGGAGCACTACAATTTGCACTTCTCCTAATTCTTGGTTGAGTTCCAACAGTATAGATCCAGTCAAATTTGTTGTTTTACTGAAAGCACAGGCCAGCTTAGATATCTCCTTCTTCATTCCCATGGCAAGTCCAGGAACCAGTGGGATGAGTGCATCTACACCTGTAGCAGCGCGTGGATCTTTGTTGGGGTTTTTTGATGATCATCTTCTGGTATGAGTCTTCTAGAGAGTGCTGATGTTGGAAGCTCTTTTTCATATCGTATCTTAGTTCATTTTCTGGGCAGCCAAATTAGGCTTTGATCCTCTGTATAAACACAAACAGACCCTTTGCCTACACTTTTATATGCCCTTTATACCATCGTGTAGAACTCATCGGAGGTCACCACACAGGAACTGCTTTTGTTTTGTTTTGTTTTTTAAGAGAAAGGAATATTATCAGAAAAATGTACCTCCATAGCCGATCATCTGACACCCTTTAAGTGGTCAAAATTGTTTCTGATTCTTTTTATGTGTGTAGACTCTCTTTTTTTCTTGATAAGTCTGGCTAGGGGTTTATCTATTTTGTTTATTTTCTCAAAGAATGAGCTCCTGTTTTCATTAATTCTTCCTGTTGTTTTATTCTTCTCAAATTTTTAAAATTTATGCTCTGATCTTTATTATATCCCTCCTTCTACTGACTTTCAGCCTCATTTGTTCTTCTTTTTCTAGTTTCATTAATTGTGAGTTTAGACTGTTCACTTGGGATTGTTCTTCTTTCTTGAGGTAAGCCTGTATTGCAGTATACTTCCCTCTTAAGATGGCCTTCACTGTGTCCCACAGATTTTGGGGTGTTGAGTTGTTGTTTTCATTTGTCTCCATATATTGCTTGATTGCTGTTTTTATTTGGTCATTGATCTATTGATTGTTTAGGAGCATGTTGTTAAACCTCCATGTGTTTGTGGGTTTTTAAAATTTTCTTTGCATAATTTATTTTTAGTTTTATACCATTGTTGTCTGAGAGCTGGTTGGTGCAATTTCAATCCTTCTGAATTTATTGAGACTCTATTTGTGCCTGGTATGTGATCTAGTCTGGAAAATGTTCCATGTGCACTGGAGAAGAATGTGTATCCTGCTACTTTTGGGTGGAATGTTCTGTAGATGTCTGTTAAGTCCATCTGTTCTAAATGTGTTGTTCAGTACCTCTGTCTCCTTACTTATTTTCTGTCTGGTTGATCTGTCTTTTAGAATGAGTGGTATGTTAAAGTCTCCTAAAATGAATTCATTGCATTCTATTTCCCCCTTAATTCTGTTAGTATTTGTTTCATATGTTTCAGTGCTCCTAAGTTGGGCACATAGATATTTATAATGGTTATATCCTCTTGTTGGACTGACCCCTTTATCATTATGTAATGTCCTTCTTTTCTCTTGTTACTTTCTTTGTCTTGAAGTCTATTTCATCTGATACAAGTGCTGCAACTCCTGCTTTTTTTCTCCCTATTATTTGCATGAAGTATCTTTTTCCATCCCTTCTCTTTTAGTCTGTGTATGTCTTTGGGTTTGAAGTGAGTTTCTTGTAGGCAACATATAGATGGGTCTTGCTTCTTTATTCATTCTGTAACTCTATGTCTTTTGATTGGTGCATTCAGTCCATTTGCATTTAGGGTGATTAGTGATAGATATGTACTTATTGTCACTGCAGGCTTTAGATTTGTGATTACCAATGGTTCAAGGGAAGCTTCTTTAGTATTTAGCAGTCTACCTTAACTCACTTATTATGCTATTGTAAACACAATCTGAAGATTCTTTTTTTCCACCCTTCTTTTTCTTCCTCCTCCTCTCTTTATATGTTAGGTGTCATATTCTATACTCTTTGTGTATCCCTTGACTGACTTTGTGGGTAGTTGTTCAAATTTTGCATTTGCTTAGTAATTAATTGGTCTACTTTCTTTACTGTGTTTTTATTTTCTCTGGTGACAGCTGTTTAGCCTTAGGAGCACTTACAAATATAGCAGTCCCTTTCATATACACTTTAGAGATGGTTTGTGGGAGGTAAAGTCCCTCAACTTTTGTTTATCTGGAAATTGTTTAATCCCTGCTTCAAATTTAAATAATAATCTTGCCAGGTCAAGCATTTTTGGTGCCAGGCCCTTCTGTTTCATTGCATTAAATATATCATGCCACTCCCTTCTGGTCTGCAAGGTTTCTGTTGAGAAGTCTGATGATAGCCTGATGGGTTTTCCTTTGTATGGATCTTTTTTTCTCTCTCTAGCTGCTTTTAATACTCTGTCCTTGTCCTGAATCTTTGCCATTTTAATTATTATGTGTTTTGGTGTTGTCTTCCTTGGGTCCTTTGTGTTGGGAGATCTGTGGTCTTCCATGGCCTGACAGACTATTTCCTTCCCCAGCTTGGGGAAGTTTTCAGCAATTATTTCATCAAAGACACTTTCTATCCATTTTTCTCTCTTATTCTTCTTCTGGTACCCCTTTAATGTGAATATTCTTCCATTTGGATTGGTCGCACAGGTCTCTTAGTATTCTTTCATTCCTAGAGATCCTTTTTTCTCTTTGTGCCTCAGCTTCTTTGTATTCCTGTTCTCTAATTTCTATTTCCTTTACCATCTCCTCTACCTCATCTAATCTGCTTTTGAATCCCTCCAATGTATGTTTCATTTCAGATACTGTATTTTTCAAAGTTTCTGTCTCTTTCTTGAAGTCCTCCCTGAGATATGGAGTATTTTTTTGTAGCTCTGTGAGTATGTTTATGATATTTATTTTGAAATCTTTATCAAGAAGATTGGTGATTTTAGTTTCACTTATCCCTCTTTCTGGTGTTTGAGGGATTTTGGGTTGCACAATTTCTTTTGCTATTTCATATTTCTAATGATTACTATGGAATAGTAACTTTATGTAGGCAGCACCCTCTAGTGCACAGGAACTCTACTCTGTGGAGTTGCTCAGCACCTTGAGCAATGGTCAGGGTTGTTGGCACATGGCACTGGTGCCTGCTGGGAGGAAAAAGCTCTTTTCTGATTCCTGGCTGCAGTGTCTGTCTCCACTGCCATGGCCAGTGGGCCAATGTGCAGGGAGGAGCCTCTGCATTATGCCCTTGTAGTTGCCATAGGTGGGGCCATCCTCTGGCTGGCATGGTGCAATGGTAGGGGCATCAAGTTTGCGAACCAGTGCTGTCCAGGAGGAAGGAGTGGCAGGCTGCATACTGCAGTGCAGGCCTCAGCACACATTGCCAGCCTCATGGGGATGGAGAGCCTGAAGCTCCTGAAAGTTCCCAACCTGCTGGGCTGAGTGGTCTGGGACAATTTTGTCCACCTGTCCTTTCACCTGATCAGCAGGCTCTGTGTAATCCTTGCCCCTTTAGTGCTCCTCTCAGTATTGGGAAGTCTTTCAAAGTGCCTGCCTTTCTTTTGTCCTAGAGCAGCTGGTTGGGAGTAACTATTCTCTACAAGTGGCTGGAATCTCAGTCTCTCCAAATATTCTTCCTGTCTTTGCTTTCCAACCCAAATAATTTCCAGTACACCATGTAATGTGGATTGGTGCTCCTGGAGCAGATCTCCAGGGGTGGGTGTTTAGCAGTCCTGGGCTTCTACTCCCTCCCAGCTCTGTTTCTCTTCCTCCCACCAGTGGTCTGGGGTGGGGGGAGGGTTTGTGTCCTTCTGGATCGTGGTCTTGCTACTTTACCCTTTTCTATGAGGTCTTCTCTTTTCCCCAGATGTAGGCCATCTGCTACAGCCTTCTTTCTGGTTGCTTTTTCAGCATTAGTTGTATTTGCTGTATTTTTATGTTATATGTATTTTTGGGAGGAGGTTTCTCTCTCACTTCTCACGCTGCTATCTTTTTCTGCCAGGTACTATATATATCACTTTCATATTTAAAAACAAACTAGTTACAGAAAGAATACTGATGTTTCTAGAGCCTCCATTTTGCTGGATAAAAAGATTCCTCTTGTCATTTCTCATGAGCATTTGTTCCTTCTGTTCTCCATGAGGCCTGAATAAGGCAGTTCTCTCTGTCCTGTGCCTTGGGGCTCTTCTACTGCAGTGACATTCACAATATGATGTTTTGGTTCAGAGCCTGGTGAGGAAGAAGGCCCAGGGGCCAGAGGGCTGATTATAGTTCTAATTTACAATTATACAGTGATTTTTCACACTGCTCATGGAATCTTCCCTGTTTGAGTTGGTGAGTTAGAAGGATATGATTTAATCAGTATAGCACAGGCTGTGATTACCATAAGAATTTGGCATATTAAATTGAATTGGGAAGTATTGGGTGAGAAACGTAAATTGTTTTCTTCCATTCCTCACTCCTGTACAACTATATTATTATTGTTTGCAGCTGACCCTGTGTAGAAACATGAAATGACTTATCCTAATGCCTTTGAAATGGGGACTGTTGAGCCATCTAAGTGGTCTCTTTACACTCAGGATGCAAACAGATGGTGCTGCTGTTGGAAGATGCCCGTGGTGGAGACAATGTCCCTGTTGTCTGGTTGTTTTTGATTCAAATGCTCTAGGCCTACTTACTGTGGTTCTTGATGGGATTAAAAAAATGATTTTTGTTTTAAAATATATTTTTAATTGTTGTGTAACAAAGAATATGGTTGGCCTTTGTTCTTATTTTCTGAAAGATAACATCTACACCCTTGGAATTTCCCAACTAGTAGGAGTGTCTGTTATTCATGGGGGGCCCTGAGAGTTTGTGCTAATAAGGTGACTTAGACTGTGGACTGGCCATGTGAGAAAGACCAATAGTGTGGATAGAGGGATGGGCTGTGAGTCATGTGATATTCAGCCTGACCTCTATTGAGGAGAGGAGGGTGTGGCCAAGGATTTAATCAATCCTGGCTGATGAAACTGCAATAAAACTCTGGACACCAAAGCTTGAGTGAACTTCCCTGGTTGGCAATACTCTGTGTATTGTCACACATCAGTGCTGAGAGGGTAACTTGTGCTGACATCATGGGGTGAGAACATTGGAAGTTTTGTGTTTGGGACTCTCCCAGACTTCACCCTGTGTGTTTCTCCCTCTGGCTGGTTCTGACTTGCATCCTTTGGCTATGTGAATCTCTAATTGTAAGTACAGCACTTTTCTGAGTTCTGTGAGACATTCTGGTGAATTACTGAATTGGAGGGGGAAGATTAGGGGGAACTCCTGAGTTTGTAGCCAGCTGGTTGGGTGTGAGAGTGGCCTGAGGACCCCCAAACTTGTGGCCAGTGTCTGAGGAGAAGGCAGTCTCATGGAATGTGGCACCTTTAACTTGTGAAGCTTGGCCTGACTGAATAGTTGGTATCAGAAGTCATTGCAATTTCCCTAACTATATATCTTATGAAATTTAAAACTTAAAGAAAATTTGCAAGAGTAGTATAATTAATACTCATACAACCTTCACTTAGAGCCTCCAATTTGCTAACATTTACCAGTATTTTATTTCTTTCTCTATGTGTATTAAATATCTTTTCCCTAACCAGTTGAAAGTTGCAGACTTTCAGCATCCCTGAACACTTCAGCATGGACTTCCCCAGAACCAGGATATTCTCCCACATAATCCTAATATCATGATCACTCCTAAAAAAATTAGCATAGATACAATAAATATTCTCTAATATACCATATTTGTTTCCTCTATTGTCCACCAAATACCCTTTATAATGTTTCCTTTAGAGTTAATGATCTATTCAAGGATCACATATGGCATTTGCTTTAAACTAGTTTCTAGAACTGTCCCCACGATTTATTTTACTTTATTATTTTGTCTTTTATGGCATTGATACATCTGAGGGGGGCCAGGCTACTTGTCTTGTATGTTGTCCCATGATCTGGAGTTGTCTGATTGTTTCTTAGTGCTTCGATTCAGATTATATATCCTTGGTAAGAATACAAACTACATGGCTGATGTGTTGGTGAAAAGTTTGGACTGAAAAAGGGACAGAGTGTATTAGCAGGAAGGTACAAATTTGCAACACCTGGCATGTGGAAGAAACGCTTGGGGCAAGGGCCAAAGTGTGTGCTGGGGACGGTTCACAGAGCAGGAGTTGGAGTTGCTTGAAGCTCCTCTTGTCTCCTCACTCTTCTGACGCCATCTCATCCAAGGCCAACCCAAGGCTCAGGGGGCTCTCACATTCCATCTCCAGCCCAGATTACTTCCCCAAACCCAGTTCTGGTTTTAATGTCAAAGCTGTCTCAAAGGTCCTTCACACTCAACCTGTTCAGCCCTGAACTCCCGAGTCCTCACACCAGCTGGCTCCCCAGATACCCTCCTCTGCTGTCCCATGTCCAAGAATGGCATCACCCACCGCTCAGTTCTTTGGGCTAGAAACCTGGGTGTGATCCAGGATTCTTGCTTCTCTTCCCCCTCCTATAGCCAGTCCACCACCAGCACCTGCCATTGTGACCACCTGCGCAGCTGTCAAATCCACCCACCTGCTCCATCATCTCTGCCACTAGCTTAGTCTAAACCACTATCTGCTGCAGCCTCCTAACTGGTCTTCAGGCTTCCACACAGGTTCCCTTCTGAATCTGCTCTCCATAGAGCGGCCATCATGTCTTCTGACTGTACCATTGTCCCTCCTAGAATCCTTCAGTGGATTCTCAGTATTCTTTCAAAAGTACTAAGGCCACTGGCCTTTACCTAAATCATCCTTGGACACCATTCTTCCCCCTGATCTCTGCTTGCAGTCACACTGTCTCCCTTTCAGTCTTTCAAGCCCCAAACTCCTCTCCTGCTCCCCAGGACATACGCACATGTTCTCCTCATGTGTGTTTTTCCTTCACACCTACCCTTTCCTAAGGGTGGGTCCCTGCAATACAACCTTAGAACACTCTATTTTTTTCCTCTTAGCCCTTACTACAGATTATATTTCTGTAGTTTGTTCAGTGTTTCCTTACGATCCATCTCCCCTGCTGCCAAGCTCCCCAGAACAATGACCTCATCTGTCTTCCTCTCCTTGGTAGCCCAGCATATAGTACACAGGGCCTGGCACTCAGGAAGTGCTCAATAAATATCTGGGGATGCATGATTGGCTTCTAGGAGGCCTGATGAGAATTCCAAAGGGCATGTATGTCCATGCAACTCTAAAAAAATTCATTCCACACTCTCTTACAGTCTTGCTAAGTTTGATAAAATATTATCTATTTTATCTGCTCAGTCTGACTTCAAAAGCCCATGGGGCAATTTTTATTTCAAAGCTGTTTCTATATTTAAACTTTTTTGAAAAGGAAGAAGGACCAGCACTTCGCCCATCTTTCCATTATGTCTTGAGCCATCTAAGCTCGGAGGGTGGCCAAGGCAACAAATGAAGTGAGAGGCCATTGATATGCAAATGTGTCATTAAGCTTGGAGGCCCCACCCCAGAACTCTGATTTAGTTCTTTCCCAGTAAAAGCCAATTTGCATTAAAAATAATGAATCTTCCAAACTTGAAATTATTCTCCAATGTTAAAATGCATAGAAATTAAACTATTGAAAAAATTGAGCTTTCAAGACAGCACATTGCTGTTTTTTGGGGAGCTAGCTGGCTGGCTGTAGAGAAAATGGACATTCTCCATGGCCAGGATTCTCACCTGATCATGGTCTGCTTGCCCACTGCGCACATGTGATGTGTGAAGGCACAGGCTTGTACATGTGTGGGCAATAAATTATTAGTGATTCTGTGATTCTGTATAAAGAGCTCTGCCCAGGGCTGCAGGGCTGTGAGGCCACGGAGTGGCCTGGGGGCCGAGACGAGCTTGCTGTATGCAGACTTGCCCTGAGGTGGACAAGATTCTAGCACTTGACCTGCCACCACGAGAATAAAGCTGGATGTGAACTCTTTTACCCCAAGAACGTTCCGTTGTCATTTTTTGGTCTCATGGAATCCAGAGTGAACCTGGCTGGGGCTGAAACCCTCAGGCGAGACACTGTCCTTCAACAATTATGTTCTGTTTGGCTTGTGAAAGGACTGCTGGGTTAAGAAGGACACTCTTAACCTTGGACTGACCACTATCATTTCCATGGAGCATGGACACACCAACAGTTAAGGTAGATGCTGCTGGAGACAGTACTACCATTTTTAAGGTATAGAAATAGACCCAGAAGGATCATGTGATATATCCAAGACTCACACCTGAGCCTTCAGATTCCAAGTACTGTACAGGGCTTCTCTCTCAACTGTTTTTAGACAGTCAAATCTGCCACAGGGCTGTGATTCTCTTTAGAGCAGAGACCCACTCTTTGCCCGGTGGATTTCACAGGAGCTTGGGAATGTATTTCTAATCTTACAGGAAAAAAGCAAAGCCAATTCCTTCCAGGTAATAGCAAGAGGGTGGGGAGCCTTTCATCTGTCCTGCTGCCTAAACCTGGTTTCACACAAAAGTCCCAAGTGCCGTAAAATCACTTCCATGGCTGGGTGCCAGGGTCACAATTGATGACTTGAGAGGCAGAGGAGATTTGGCAGTGATTTCAGGGAAATGGGATTTGGCTACTGAAGCCCAGAGCTTGGCTCACTGCAAACCTCATGCCAGCATCGTCTCCTCCTGCTAATGGATAATGTGCCGGTGGCTCCTACACCTGTGGACAGCTCCGATCTCTGCTTTGAACCTGCAGCCATATAGCCTTTAGGATTAGAATGTTGTTCTCTGATTCAAATGATTCCTTTCTTTTCTGCAACACGGCCACGGTAGGAAGTATGTGGTGGACAGGAATGAAGGCTCCTCTGCACACAAGCGCTGTGATCTTTAGCACGTGATTGCTCTGATCCTCTGTTTCCCAATCTGTAATAATTGACCCCATCTCATAGGGGTTCTGGTGAGGATCAAATGAGATACTGTAATGGAAACGCTTAGCTTGGTGCCTGACATCAAATCTAAACAAATCTGGACACTAGTTAAAGTGGTAAGGATGGATTTTAATCAGTAATAACTTGCAATAGGGAGAAGAGTCCAGTGTGAACTGAACTCCACTTTGATTTGTGACTGGGCCTTTTAAGGGGAGAATGAGGGACTAGGGGGGTGGGGGGAGCAGGGCTCAGTAGAGTCAGGGAAGTGAAGCTTACAAAAAAGCAGAAAGGGAGATGGTCCATGTGAAACCCATTGCAGTTTGCCCTTCCTCTCCCACAGAGGCTGGGGGACAGGTCTCAGATGGGCCTGGCTAGAGCTTAGCCAAGGAGAGAATCTTTGTCATGACCGTGTAGCAATAAAAAGAGAAAGTAGTTATTATTCATTTTTAAGTAAGTTAGAAAAGGGACTCTGGGAACAACATTGAGTGGGGGCACTGCATAGGGACAACGTGGGGATGCTGTGTGAGTCACTGCATGTCACTGGGGGGGACACTGCATAAGGACACTGCGTGGGGATGGTTTGTGACAAATAGCTGCATGAGAGATGGCAGCTCAACAAGGTGGGTCAGACTTGTGTTTTCGTAACCTTGGGACTAACGTTCAAGCAAAAATATGAAAGGGTAAACTTTAGAGGAGAGCTTTTGATGTTTCATCGACATACTGGCTGAGCTGGCTCTCAGATCCAGGTCTAGCCGACTCCATGGCTGGTAAGCCACCGTTATCTTGCACAAGGTTGCTTTGGGAAAACTACACCATAGTCCTGCGGGCCATCCAGTCATGGTGGGAAGTGCTGGCAGGCCAGAGGTGCTGTTCCTAATGGAGAAGAGGAGCGGAGAGGGGAGAGTTTAGATGAAGGAGTTTCGGCCCAGGCTCTGACCAAGAGCCAGTCTTCCTTTCACTGGGGTGGGGGGTGTTGGGCAGGGAAAGTGGGGGGAACCATCCTTTGTGCTTTGCCCAGACACCTGAAAGCGCACGCAGGTTCCTGGGAGTGGCTCCAGGCAACCCCAGTGGGGTCTACATTGTTGTTTTGAACTCGGCTCTCTAACATAAACTGCCTTATATAGAGGAAATGTAATATCCTTATATAGAGGAAATGAAGTAGCTTGTTCGTTCGTTCATTCATTCATTCATTCATTCATTTCACAAGCATTTATTGAACACTGTAGTATCAGGTTTTGCCAGAGAAACAGAACCAATATGGGAGATGAGTTAATTAGCTAATTAATTAATTATAAGGAATTGGCTCACATGATTATAGAGGTTGAGAGTCCTAAGATTTGTGGGGTGAGTGGGCAAGCTGGAGACACAGAAGAGCTGATGGGGTAGTCCCAGTCCATGCTGGAAGGCCTCAGAACCAGGAGAGCCAGTGGTATGGTGCCAGCCTGAAGGGTGCTGGCTGGAGACTTAGGAACAGTTGGTGTTTCAGTTTGAGTCTGAAGGCAGAAAAAACATCAGTGTCTCAGTTCAAAGAGTAACGCAGTAAAATATTCTCTCTTGGCAGAGGGTGAACATTTTGCTGTATTCAGGCCTTCAACTGATTGGGTGAGGCCCACCCACACTGGGGAGGGCAATCTGCTTTACTCAGCCTACTGATTCAACTGTTAATCTCATCCAGAAACTCCCTCACAGACACACCCAGAATAGTATTTGACCAAAGGTCCGGGTACCCCCTGGCCCAGCCAAGTTGACCCATAAAATTAACCATCATAGTTACCAACCATGGGCTAGGCACATTTCAAGGTACTGGGGAGACTGTGGTGAACCAATATGCAAAGAGCTTAAATTTTAGAGGAAGGGATGGATCAAAAGTCAGGTCAACACACAAATAAGACTTGAGCAAGAAGTGAGTATTATGACGGAGGGATGCTGTTTCATTGGGCAATCAGGGAAGGCTTTTCTGGGAAGGCGACTCCAGAATGGAGATCTAAATGTGGCAGGGTGGCCACATTAGGGAGGGAATGTTCTTACTCAGCTTCCCCTCCTTGTGCCAGTCCCAGGTGGCAGTACACACGGCAGTGGTGATGGCAGTCACCATCACCTACAAACTCTGGAGTTGGGGCTACTATTCAAGAACTAGCATTTCTCTAAGAGGCCCTGGAGTGTGGCAACAGGTTCCACCTGCTCGAGTAATCCTGCAATATTCCCAGTACCTCTGACTGAGCCTGACACCCTTCCTGAGAGGTAGCCAAGGGCTGTGTTGGTGTGCAGACATGTCCAGGTAGAATTGCTCCTTCTAGGGAAGACCCCAAATAGGAATTTGGTCTCTATAGTTTCCTGTTTCTTATTCCCCTGAGAGAAAAGGGGAGAAGGTAAGAAGGTAGGAGACAGGCCTTTCAAGGAAGCCAGTGGCAGAAACCCCTGACCTGTCATGTTAGCCAAAGGAAATCAGTATTAATCCATTACAATAACATCATCATCAACAATAATATTTAACACTCACTGGCTAAGCACTTTATTTACTGTATCACTTATTTTATTAAAAATGATAAATGTAAAATTAAAATAGTACAGAAGATATGCAGTAAAATATAATTCCCTTCCTACCCCAATCTCTGTTTCCCTCCTTAGAAGCAAACGTTGTTTCTTGTATATCCATTTACATGGATATATACATGGGCATGTCCTTCAAATAACAACAGAGGGTTACATTTCATACAGTTGGTTCTGCTCCTTGTTTTTTTACTTGTAATAATGTGTGTCATATATATAATTAAACTGCTTTCTTTTTGAGGGGAATTTAGGTTGTTCCCAGTTCTTTGCTCCTGCAGAAAACAGGGCAGCAAAACTCCTTCTATGTATTTCTTTGTAAAAATACAGGTGTGAGTTAATCTGTAGAATAAATTCCTAAAAGTAAAATTGCTAGGCCTTATCTCTTTAGTCCTTACAGCATCCCTAGAAAGCAGGGACTGTTATTATTCCCATTGAATATATGGGGCAACAGAGATACAGAGAGGCAGAGGAGACTGGATTAAAACTAACTGCTGAGCACTGTGGAGTCTGCAAAGGGTCATGAGAAGCTAAGTCTTCTGGGACTCTAGACTTCTTGATATTAGAAAGAGTTCTAGTTTCTTTACCCAGGATCTGTGAGAATCTGCATCCATAGCTGGATTATTCACGATAAGATAAATTATGCTGCTGTAACCAATCAATTCTCAAATCTGAGTGTTTTAACAGGACAGAAGTTTATTTTTTGTTCTTGCAAATTCTGATGGAGGCTGTGGGTGCTCTCCTCCCTGTTTCAGGGATCCACACTCTCTGAGGTAGTACCATCTCAGCATGTGACAGCCAAGGTTCCTGCAGCAGGAAAAGAAACTAAGAGGCAAGCCAGCTCTTACTTACATGGGGTTGGAAGTGACACAGTTCACATTTGTTCACATTCCATTCACTAAAACCAAGGGAGCCTGAGAAATAGTTTTCTTTTGTCCAGGAACAGAAAATGGTGTGGTGAGCATTAATTCTGTCACATATGCAAATACTCCATCCACCTTGAACAGGAAAATAGGGAATTTTAAGAAGCTTTGCTGAGCAATGTGGATAGAATGCCCACCTCCCTCTCTCCAAGAAAACTTCAGGAATGATTCATTGGCCTTCCAATGCCTTGAGAATTGGAACCATATTTTTTTCTGATGTGACACTGTCCTGAGACTGGAAAAGTGGCCCAGCAACATTTGAGTTTGATTAATAATAATACATCTGTGGCCTGTCTAGCCAGAGATTAGCCTATGAGTAACTCTTCATTTACTATGAAGCAAAATAAGTTGGAAGAGAATTATACACAAAGTAAAGCAGAATTCCTGTAGGAACTCCACCTACTTCCCCTCCCCTTCATAAAAACATAGTGGAATCAATGAGTGAGAGACACAGGATAGAAATAATCCTGAGTCTGCTCTAGTTTAAGTAAATTATTTAAGTGTTGTAGTTCTCCAAAAATTGTTTGTGTTATCATTTCAGGGCCCAACCTTGGGAGGGTGTTGGGAACGAACGTGCGTGTCCCCAATCTTACACGTCCTGTCAGCTAGGGCAATGCCAGTGGCCCCAGTGACGTTGGGGGCACCAAGCTGAGGGATGTATTGTTTCCTTCAGTTTCACTCGGCTGTCTGGCCAGATGAGTGGAGAAAGACGATAACTGAGTTGACTGAAGTTTGGCAACCTGTTGGGTAGAAGAACAGAGGGGTGGATGTTGAAGCATTAGCAAGAGTGGGGGAAGGGATGTTCCAAGGGTCCAGCTGAAGAGGGAAGAAGATGAAGTAATAATGATGGTAATAATGATTCGGGGAAAGGTAGGAGGGGCCCAGGAACCAAGGAGTGTCAGTCATGTAAAGAAGAGTTATCATGGGAATGAGGAATGGAGTGAGAAAGGAACAAGAGCAAATGTTAAAATCAGGAAGGACCTGGAGGGTTGGAAGCATCTTCTGCAAGAAAGTTGCACTGTCCTAAGATCCTGGCATGAGGGCTAAAGACAACCCAACCTTAGAGGTGTGAGCCTCAAAGCAGAGAGGGTATTTCACATATGTGAAAGCGTAATGGTCTGCCAAACTGTCCACACTGGTTATTTTGATGGGGAGAGGGATGTTGGCTATTCATTTATACACCTCTGTATTAATCGGCATGTTGCAGTGACCAGAATTGCTTTGGCAGTCTGAAAGGAAACCTATGAAAGTCTAGAAAAATTTAAGACAATTAAAAAAACTTAAAAAGAAAACTGATAGTTTAGAAGAAGTGCTTGCCATATAGTAAGTGCTTTAAAAACATTATTTTTCTACAGTATCACTATTACCATGGTAATGGCAACACTCTTCGTGCCAAAACAAACTCTCAGTTTTCTGATTTAATTCCTGCTGCTGCCTCTCCCCTGTTCTCTGACTCCCATGCTGCTGGTTAGTAAGTAATGGAACTCATTCCTACATGCTTTCCTTCCTTCTTACTGAGTTGAATTCCTGTGTCATGTAGTGATAAGGTCCCAGTATTTGGATTGGGGCTTAGCAGGAGAGAAGACCCCACTTAGGTTTCATGAGCAGCTGCTCCATCTCTTCATTAACAGACATTTATTGTCCTTGGTAGATATTGTTATTTTTCTACCCAAAACCCTTTCTCCGATTTTCCCCTGCCAACAGAATCTTGATTTTTGTTCAGGCGGCAATGTGCCTGGCTCCAGTCCTCTTCCCTTTTGATAACGATCAGTCTAGAAGTGGGGCAGCTCTGGCAAATGAGGTCAAAGTGATGTCAGCTGGGAATTCTGGGAAACTCTTCCTCCCTGGTAAGATCGAGCAGCCCTTTAGCTGCGAGCCCTCTTGCCTTGTGCATTGCCTTAGGAGGGTGAGGAGGATGTGATGGCTTGTTGCTGGGACAGCCACCCGAATACGAGAGCCATCTTGAGGCTGGGAGCATGGACGGATTCCAGGAGCAGATGTTCTCGATGATACTGCTGGGTCACCCTCCTCCAATCTGCTGCTGGATTTGTTACGGAAACAGTAAATATTCTTATGGTTTAAGTCATTGTTAGTTGGGATTTCTCTTACCTGCAGCTGAAAACATTCCTTACTGGAACAGTGCCTTACCCTGTGCTGGATGCTGGGGTGTAGAGCTGAATTGGATAAATCTCCTGCCTCCAGGGAGCTCACAGCCTGGTGGAGAAGCACCTCTTGGGAGCTGCCTCTGGGCATGAACAAAGTGCCTGGACAGTACTGAGCTGGGAGGGTGTGGTGGTGTGTAAGTGTCTGTGGGACACCAATGGTCCCACTCATCCTTGGGTCCCATCATTTGTAGTCTCACCAGACTCTCAGGACATGAGCTGTTGATTGCCAGGAACTGGGTTGCTCTCTCTTTGAAGGTAGACAATCGCTTTTCAGAGAAGCATTCAGATTACACAGGGGTTACAAATTAGCACATTATTTTAGGCCATTTCTGGGCCACAATTTTATCCTCCTCTTAGCTATTTACTGCATGCAAATTTTCCACTCCATGCAAATCAGTCACTTTATGCAAATCACCTGCCGTATGTTCCCAAGCCCCAGCACCTGTGCCAGGCAGAATCGGATGATTCAGGCCTTTGAGCATTAAAGTGCAAACACTTAACTCAAGTAATCTCTCAGGGGGGTGGAGGAGAGTGGAACATTGGATGACGGTGAGAGCAGCCTCTGCAAACAGCCTGCCTGCCTTACAGGGCGTGCTGAACTCTGCTGCCTCCCCCACCTCCTCTTCCCTAGCTACCTGCAAGCCCCTTCCAGGTGGTAATGACTATTTGAAGTAAATATTTTGATGTGAGTGGAATGATTAAGTCCCGGCTGGCTCTGCACAGAACCTTAAGGCAATTAGGTTTCCCAGTCAGTGTGGAGCAGCACATCATTGTGCCTGGCTGGGCTCAGCTAGGTGCTGGAAGGAGCCTGCTTTCCTAAGGCAGGCCTCCTGGGGGATGGTGTGAAGCCGTGGCTGCTTAACCTTAGATGAACACTGCAGTCACCTGGGAGCTTTAAAAACTACTCATGCCCGAGTCCCACCCTCAAGTATTCCGAGTTAATTGATGAAAGGTGTTATTATTTCTTAAGTTTGGGTATCTGCGGCCACACAACTGAGCTGTAATGCAAGGACACATCTTCAGGGAGGACCCAGAACACTGCACCCAGAATCCTGTTGTGTTCCTCTTCTGTTCTTCCGTGTCAGCCAGTGTCCCCACGATAGAGTATTACAACGTTGGCCCCTTCTGTGGACACCAAGTGGGAAAAACTCCAGACACTTTTCTGTTTAACCTGTAATTTAGGCACTCTAACCCCAGTGGAAGATAGTATTAGTTTTATTTTATTGAAAACTCTGCCGTAGAAAGGAAAAGAGCCTCATCTAAAGTCTCCCAGCTAGAGAGGAGCCAAGGTGTATCTGACAGCCTCCAGTTGTACAGCTGGTCAGTCAGTCCTAAGACACCACTTAGTTTTTCTAAGATTTAAGCCTTGTCATAGCCACCCCACTCCTGGTTCCAAACCGGGGACCCTGCACATTAAAATCCTGCTTCTCAGGCTGTTGTCCTGACGCTCTGTAGATAGGAGATCTGGGGTTTCTCCTCCTATTGCTGGGGCCATTAGGGAGGCCCAGCACCAACCACTTGAGGGGCCCAGCCAGGTGGTCAGGAAGAGCCTTCCCACGGACGTCACGAACTGTGCCTGAAAACAGGGGAGCTGCCTGCCGGAGGAAGGTCCTCGGTGCCAAGTGAGCCTGTCACTGGGCTGGGGGCCTGTCTGAGTGGAGGAAATCAACCAAGAAAGCAATGGAGGAGGATGCGCTTGGGCTCCAAAAGGCCAGAGTTCCAGTGCAGGCTCTGCTCTGCTGTTTGACCCTGGAGAAGTCTCCTTACCTCTCTGAGCTTCAGATTCCTAATTCATGAGATGCAGATTATAGCCACATCTTCCTTCTTCCTTTTGGGGTCCTGGTGGGGATGACCTAAGACAATGGCTGTAACGTGCCTAGAGCAGGGCCTGGTGCAGAACAGGTGCTCATCTTCTGTTAATTCCTTTCCTTTCCCCTTTCCCTTGGTTTCCTTTGGTACAGATACATAGGTTGTGATTTTTTACAGAGTTTGTTGCTAAATAGCAGAGAGGACACAAAGGACATAATCACAGAGAAGCTGAAATGGCGACTATTGATTTAATTCTCTAATGTTAAAAAAATCAAGCTCCTAAAGGAGCCTTTCAATCGAGCATATTGTGTGGTTCTGGAAACTCCAGTAGGGCAAGTATGGTGGCCTGTTGTTTTACATCACAAATCTGCATCTCTCTGGGTTGTTTCAAGGACCATAGGGAAGGGGCACCCAGGGAATCCCCAGCTGGGCACCCCCCCCTAGGAGCCCCACAGCTCTTCCCTCCTTGCCTTTCTTGGGGGTGTGGCCTCTCAGTTCTCCACCACTGTTCTGATGCTGCAGCGTCCAACAGAGAGGGCCTCTGCATGGCTGACCTAGGAGACACTGGATCAAGGACTGAAGGAAGGAAGGTGTGGTTAAAGTGGAGGTTCCTACGGCCAGGATTCTCACCTGGCCCTGGTCGGTTGCCTCACTACACACGTGTGGGCAATACATTGTTATTGACTCTATATGAAGAGCTCCACCCAGTGCTCTGGATGACACAGTGGCATGGCTGCAAGGCTGCAGGAGAGCAGAGGCTGGAGTGGTGGCAGCGCCGAGGACAGAGGCCCAGAGGACAGCTATGTGGGACGACTGTGTGGGCAGAGAGGCCCAGAGGCAGAGACCAGCTTGCTGTGTGCAGACTCACTCTGAGTGGATGGGGTTCTAGTGATTGACCTGCCACCATGGAAATAAGGTTGGGTATAACCCTTTCACCCCAAGAATGTTCTGTTGTCATTCCTCGGTCACATTGAATCCATACTGAACTTGCCCGGGGCTGAAACCAATTGTCAAGACAGACGGAATGAATGTTTCCCAGGTCTTGGAAGCAGAGCAGAGTTTCTTCACCTTCCAGAATGACTGGGGTCCTATGGCTTTCTGTGCATGGGGACCAGGAGGGTTTGCTAAGCCTTGACATGTTCTCTGTGGGGTGGAAAGGGTGGTGCTAGGGTTGCTGGTCAATTTGGAATTCGGTCCTGATTCTAGCATTTACGACTTAGGTGCTCTTAGGCAGGCATGCTCCTGGCCTCCCTGAGCTTCAGTGGAAGAAGCTGGGGATCAGAAGGGGAAGGCCATCGCCAAGGGTCACACACTGGATAGTTTGGGTGAGAGCCAGCATCCCAGACCCCAGTCCCTAAAGCCACCACAGGGTCCAGTTTCCCAGACGAGAATGCTTCTTTCCATCTTAAATTGGAATGTTTTTCACCTCCTACACCCTTCCCGCACCCCACCTGTCCCTTCCTCCTCCTTCAGATAAGGATGGGCCATGTCCAGGGCTGGCTCTCATTCTCTGTATCTCAGTGTCATCTTGTATAAAGTGAGGAATGCAGTGAAACCTGCCTCATGCCCTAAAAGGTAACATTCATGGGTCCTGGGACTAGGACTGGGACAGCTTCGTGCCTGCCCTCAGGTGTTCCTGCCCAGTGTAATTAGGGGTCTGGGAACCAACCCGATAATTATAACGCTGTCACAAGTGCCAGAAAGGTGTGTGCCATGTGTCATGGAGTTCAGAAGGCTTCACATAGGACATATTCTTAAAAATAGAATGAGGATTTTTGCAGGCGGACAGGATGGAGAACTTGCAGGCAGAGGGAATGGTGTGAATGGCTGCTCAGAGGTGTGAAAGATCACTGCATGTTTGGAGAAAGGTAGATGGTATAGCCAGGCAGGTATGGCTATTTAGTGAGTGGTTGTGTATGGATTGTCAGTGCTGACTACCTGGGTTCAAATCTCATTTCTGCTACTTCTTTTCTGTGTGACCTTTGGCACATCTTTTGATCTCTCTATTGTTCAACTTTCCCATATGCAAAGTTGTGAGGATAATAGCAGTACCTACCTTAAAGGATGGCTTTTAGGGTTAATTGGATATTCATCCTAGAATAGAGTAAGTGCTATATAAATGTTACCTGTTGTTATTACCCCCACCTATTTGGAATATGGCAATTTCTTCTGTCCCCACTGCTGAGCTGCGAGCTCCTTGAGGATAGAGACCCCGTCTCCCACAGGGACGTTGGTGCTCAGTAAAGGTACATTGAATTGACTTAGTTTCTGCAAGGGTGATACATACAATCAAGCATTTTTTTTCTTGGTTCTGCAGAAGGGAATTTAAAGTTCCTTTCTCCCTGATTATGTTTTTTCTGTGTTGCTTGACATCAGATAGGGTAAAGGCAGTGCAGCAGAGGTGGGCTCTTTCCTGGAACGTGGCTTCTTGCTAGGTGCATTCACATACTCGACTTTGCTTACTCCCTGTAGTCTATGGAGCAGAGGTCTGCACACCCATTCACTAGAGGAGGAAACTAGAGCTCAGAGAAGTGAAGTGACTCACCCAAGGTCACCGAGATAAGTGACAGAATCAG
This sequence comes from Manis javanica, assembly GCF_040802235.1. Taxonomy (NCBI): domain Eukaryota; kingdom Metazoa; phylum Chordata; class Mammalia; order Pholidota; family Manidae; genus Manis; species Manis javanica. The sequence goes on along the minus strand of NC_133160.1, from coordinate 16,469,471 downwards.
AGTTCAAACACTAGGCTTATGTATTCCGAAGCCTGCCATGGCCTCTGTGGTAGGAACCAGTATTTAGAGGTGATTAGGGAGCACTCCTTTTTCCAGTCATTTCCTCTTCCTACTCTGTCTTTTCTCCAAAGCCACCATCCTGTGGAGATGGTCTCAGAGCTCATCAGCCCTGAAGCTATCGTCCATTCTCAACCTAAGGAGCACCCATTAGAGTTCACATGTCTTCCTGTTGTGTTTGTTGGACGGCCCTCTTCTCTCCACCGTGGCCTGACTTAATTACTGCAGATTTCAAGTTTGAGGGGGGGCCCACTGTTTGTGGTTGTTGTTATATGCAGATAAAATGAGGTTTCCTGGGCCATCTTGATGCCTATCTGGAGAATTTCAGCCAAGAGTGTCCTGGGTGTGGGTGGAAAGACTGTTGGTATTAATGGCTGTGGACATAGTTATTGAGAACGGAACAGAGGCAGGGACAGAGGTCACTTACCCTTCCAGGAAAAGTGACCTTGGGGTGTAGGGAGCTTGGCTGGAGGCAGGACAAAGTCCGCAATCTGGGCTCGGGTTGGCAGTCAGGCTGAAGCTGAAATAATTTTGAATAAGACTCAGAATGGTGTCTATTTAAAACGTTCTGACTCCTTTCCTGGAAATCCACCCAAGTTCTTTGGCTTGGAGGACTGAACAGAAAGAACCTGGTCGCTCCTTCAGGCTGGGAAAAACAGTTGCAAACACAGGTAGTGGAGGGAGGCATCTCCATCCCACGGGAGGTGGCTGTCTTGTGGGAAAGTGGAAGCTGCTGATTCCAGTCACCAGGTGGCAGAGTGGAGAGCAGCGCTAGTTATAGTCTGGGTGGAACTTGACCTGTGGGAGGGAAGCCGGAGGGGCTGGGGCTGCCAGGGATGCTCCAGTGATGCTCAAGAGGAGAGGAGCAGTCAGTCGTCCTATGTCCCTGACTCAGGGGCTGGTCTCAGAATTCAGGGGCCTTGGATGCTGGGAGGCCAGTATCCCCTGGAGATCATGGCTCCTGCTTCCCCCTGCCCACTACCCCCACCACTGGGCTCAGTCCGTCCACCAGGAGCCCCCAGCAGATGGGAAAGGAGGAGGAGTTTATCTTTTGGATGTGTGTGTATACATTGCCGGATACAAGGATGTGGCTTCCAGTCCTGGCGCTTACACTAGGGCAGGCGTGCTCTTTGCAGCCCCCCGCACTAGCTCATGCCTGGCCACAGTCCTAGGCAGCCACTCCCTGATCACTCAGAGGGGTTTGGCAGCTCTGAGGGCCAGAGCAACTAGTCTGTTTGCTTCTGTAATTTCACCAAATAAAAGGGCAGGCAATACATTGCAACAAAGTTCACTCCTGCTTCATCCTCAGAATAATGTGTCTGGAGATGAATTAGAAGCTGATTTGACATACATTTTAAATAAAAGGTCAAAGGTATTGCAACTCAAGACATGCCTCTCTGTTTCATGAGGTCTGGTAACCTGTGCACAAGGGCCTCCCAATGAGAGAAGGGGACACACACTCGTGCTTAGAGGCCAGGTGGAGGAAGCAGGGGTGGGGGTGGGTGGTGTTTTTGTCTCCTTTCTCTCTGAAGTGGGCACTGTTATTATGATCATTCCTGCCTAACAGATGTGGAAAGTGAGGCTCAGAGGGTGAATTAGTAATTTATTGCTGCATAACAAATCACCCCAGAATTTAGTAGCTTAAAATAACAAACATTTATTATCCTATGCAGTTTCTGTGCATCAGGAATGGAGGGTGGCTTGGTGGGGTGGTTCTAATATAAGGTTTCATGAGGTTGTGATTGAGATGTTTGGCCTGGACTGCAATCATCTGAATGGTACACTGGGGCTGGATAATCTGCTTTCAGGGTGGCTCACTCACATGGCTATCAGCAGGAGGCCACAGTTCATCGTGCAATACTAGTGGGGCCTCCAGAGGGGGCCTGAGGGTCAGTCTAATGTGTTTGTTTCCCAAGGCCAATGAGCCAAGGGACAACAAGGGGAAGCCACGTGCGTTTTTATGAACTAGCCTCAAAACTACATAGCATCACTTCTGCCATTTTCCATTTGTCACACAGACCAACCATGATATAATGGAGGGGGCTCTACAAGGACATGAATACCAGTAGACATGAGACCTCCTTGAGACTGGCTACCACAGAGAGCTCAAGTGACCTGGTCATCAAGTGGAGAGACAGCACTTCACTCAAGGTACCAAGGAGAGGCCTTGGAGTGACATTCAGATAGGCTCAAGATTTGATAATTCATGTTTTGTCCACTTACTGAAAAAATTAAAAAATGCTGATTATTATTAGGATATGGGGAAATAATTTTCCTTCACTCTTGGTGGAAATATCAAAATTTGAACTTTTCTTATTCTCTGACTCAACCACCCTTCTAAGATTCTATTATACACATAGATAATATGTTATGTATTATAAGTGTATGTCTCACACTCACATATACAAGTTTTTATAGCAGTATCATTTATAATAGAGAAAAACTGGAGACAAATCTGAGACTGGTTAAATAAATAATTGTTTATCTTTTTAATGGAATATTATACAGCTACAAAAAGATAGTTATATAGTCCAAGATATATTGAGCGAATATAGCAATATATATTTTAGGATTCCATTTATGTACATGTACATAAAACATGTAAATACATGTATTTATTTTTGTTTTATATAAAGATTAAAAAAACACCAAACCATTAACAGTGATTGTAAGAGGTAGGACTTTGGGAGAGGCATTTCTACCTTATACTCTTCTGTATTGTTTAAATTGCCTCCATGAGTTCCTTTCATAGCTAAAAGATTCAGTAAAGGTAATGTGGATACAACATTGATTAGCTACTCCACAGACCTTATTTGAATTTCACCAGTTTTTCCACTAATGCCCTTATTTTAGTCTAGGATCCAGTTTAGGGCTCTGCATTGTGTTCAGTTGGTATGTTTTCTTAACCTTCTCTAATCTCTGAGGGTTTCTCAGTGTTTTGTCTTTGCTTTCATTTTTTTTTTTGGTCCTTCATGCCTTGATACTCTTGAAGATGACTGGTCATTTGTTTTGTAGAAAGACCCTTACTTTGTCTGGTGTTTTCTCATGATTCAATTGAAGTTATGCTTTTTTGGCAGGAATACCATGGAAACGATGTACCATCCTTCTCAGGGCATCATATCACTGACATTGATATGTCTTATTACTTGTGGTTTAACATATGTCTGCCAGGTTTATTCACTGTAAAGTTATATTTTCCTGTGTGTGCTTACTTAATAAGTACCTTGTAGGGGAGACACTTTGAAGTTATGCAAATATCTTATTTCTCATTGTCCTTTCAATGGTACTTGCTTGTGACACTTAGTACCATTAAGTTTGCCTACTGGTGATTTTCTATTTCCATCATTCCTTTTACATTTATGAGCTGGTATTCTGTAAGGTGGAGCTGTCTCATCCCCCTAATTTATTTATTTGATGATTTATTTATACCAGCATGGAAAATAAATGTTTTTAAAAATCTGTTTTTTATGAGATTAGCACAAATTAAACATTTTGAATTTTGAAGGTTTTTTTTTTCTAGCAAGAGAGAACCAATAATTTTTGGCAAAACAATCCTCTATCATGCAGGGCAGGAGAGAGCAGTGGCTTACGGGGGTAGGAGTCCAGCCTTGGGGGCCGGAACAAAGCATGAGCTTCCTTGCAGCCTAGGGATTCTTAATTTCATTTTACAGATGATGAAACAGCTCAGAGAAGTTAATTTGGCAAATCATGCTGGAGCTGGGGTTAGAACACACATTGGTCTGATTCTAGGACTCACATGCATTCCATCAGCCTCCTTCAAACATCAGCAGGAAGTGAACCCAAAGGCATCTGAATTTCTGCGTCTATGAAGTCTCCTAACTGTGTTGAGCTGTGACCCCATCTTCTCGTCCCTTGACAGGGGGACTCAGTCTAGATACTCTTCCCTGGGCAACCTCAGCTGCTATTCTCCAGACTTACCTCATCTAAATCTCAAAGATAAGGTTTTCTTTTAAAGAGACTTTAAGCTCTTCCCCACCTGAGCATGACTCCATCCCACTACAGTTCTCATCTGCATGTGTCTTAATTCTTTTCCAACACAGAGATTAGAAATCAATTATGCGTGGGTATGTGTGTGAATGTGCACACACATATGTGCATGTGTGTCTTGCATGGTGGTGGGAGGTTCATGAAAGGGAACCAGTTAAAACACCCCCAATACTTGGGGCCAATTCCAAGCCCATAGTTCCCAGCAGGCATCTCCCATCAGGCTTGTCCATGTAATGCACTGAAAGCTCATGTCCTGTCCTCTTTGAGTGTCTTGTCTTGTTCCGACTTAACTTCTCTTTGACATCATAGGGGCAGCCTTATTTGCCCCCTGGGGCTATGCCACACACCCTGCTCCATCACACTGACTTACAGCACCTGTGCCCTCCTTCATAGCAGTGTCCCCAGGGCACTGGTATTTCAGCAGTTATTTGACTTATGACTGACAACCTTACTAGCCAACAAGCACCATAGTAGATAGTCACCCTATTTCCTCTTAGGAGAAAGAAAGGTGAGTCCCCATATGTGAGAATGTGGCTTGAGAAGTGTCATCTTTCTCTAATTTGCATATGGGTGTTTCATACCAGTTAGCTCAGCAAAAGTGGATTTATTATAGCTCTGGGTTTTCTGAAAACACAAAGGTTACAAGTCTTTGAATCTACACGGAATTTGAGGATTGATTTTATATGTTTGATCATTATAAAGGGTGAGCAGCGGATCATATTGTTAAATAGCAGGGCAGATGTCCTTATTAAGGTACCCAAAGTTGTGAGTTCTCAGAAACCGTGGGCTGAGCACACCCCAGCAGGTGAAGGGGCTGAAACAGCCCTGTGGTGTTCTCAAAAGAGCCACGAGGTGGCGCCGCTACCTCCCAGGCCTGACCGTAGAGACCCTGCGGGCCGCGCTGCGATAATGTAGAAAGCGCCCTGCAAGTGAGAAGTGATACCCCCTGCTTGACTGGCCTTGAATTTTGGCTAATGATAGAGACTTCCTCACAGTGAATATTTTGGGAGTAGGCCTCAGTGAAAGATTTGTCGTCTTGGTTGTGCTTGCTGAAGGCTGGGTCTCCCCTAAGAGAGGAAGGAAAATGACTGTGTCCTGACCAGGTGCCCCCGTCCCCCAGGGCCGTCAGCACGGTGAGCCCTCCAGCAGCAAGGCCCCCGTCGGCTGTTCTCTCTGTCCCTGTCTCAGATGGGTTTGTCCCTGTCCTGGCTCCTTGCATCTGCCTGCCCCTACGCATCCAACCTGGGAGTTAGCTGTGGTGCCACCCAGCTGGTTGCATCGGGGTCTTGAGGATCCCCTCTGGTTGTTTGGAGCCTGCATGCCCACTTGCCTGCATCTGGCTCTTGCTGTGTGCTGGAAACTGGCGACACAGCTGCAAGTAAGACAGCTGGGGCTCTGGACTGGCGTTTCTTCTCTGGCCCCTGTCCTGGTCCAGCCTGGTCCCGGCCAGCCCTTGCCCACGACGGGGGCTCGTTTCCCCTCTGCCTCAGTTTCTGGCTGGAAACCATCTATTCTGGCTGGGGTCTCACTGTGCCTGTGTGCGTATCTTGCACATTTTGATATCTGAATTGGAGCTTTAATCTTGGCTTTGAGCTTGCCTATCCTTAGGCACTTCATCTGATGGTCAAGGAATCTGACCTGATTTAGGGTGACTAAGGGACCCCGCTTGCTGGGGACTGAGGGTAGGTATTCCCAGGATGTAGAACTTTCAGTTTTAAAACAAGGATTGATGGTTTCCTGGGATGTGGGACATTCAGTGCTAAAACTTGGAAAATCCTGGGCAAATCATGTTGAGCTGGTCACTCCAGGCCAGTTTCCCCAGGCATGTGTCTGACAGGCCTGTCCTCCTTTCCTTCCCACCACCCTGTGTTTCTGGGTCCCAGCTACTGGGCTGTGGGATGCCAGTGATAGCCCTGCTTGCCTGTGCTTACTGTCATCTTCACAGCTAGTTGGGAGCATGGCTTAGCATGAACAACCACCTGGACAAGTCACTTAACCTTTCATCCTCAGTTTCTTTTGTTGTAAAATGGGTGTAGTTACCCCATCTCACAGATTTGTTAAGAGGATTAAGTGGGATCATGCATAGAAAGTGTTGGGTATGAATGCAGACCTGTGGGCCTAGCAAGAGGTTGATGATGCATTGAGTGAAAAAAGCAAATGGCAGAACAGTCTGTGTCTAATGTCCAATCACCTGGAATGCAGAAGGCAGGGCCAGCAGGGGTGGGGTGGAGGTGTGTGGTTGGGTCTGGCAAGAGACTGGAAGTAGGCAGGGGCCGGATCACATATGACCCTGGAAGCTTCCTTAAGGCGTTCAGATTTTACTTTGATTGCAAAAAAGAGTCATTGAAAGATTTTAAGCAGGGGAATTACCCAGTCAGGGGTGGGTTTCAGGAAGACCGTCCACCTCTGACTCACCCCCAGTTGCTAAGTGGATATAATGTCAGTTATACAGCAACCACACAAAAATATTCCCCTTCTCCTTATGATCATTGCATTCTTTTTTCCTCTACAGCCTCTCCTGTCTCTTTACCTCATTTATTTACTCAGCAAATGTATGAGTGCATACTCATTAGGATGGGGGGTTTAAGCCCCTGGGAGGGGGGCCAGGATGCCCAGGGCCTCTACCTCTGATGGAGCCAATCCAAGGCTGATCTGTAAGATCCTGGCTGAGCTCTGGTCCTCAAGGCTTCCTCTAGATCAGACCACAGTGAAAGGGCCAGTGGAGGCTGAGTGACTGGCTCAGCACGTGCAGGCCCCATGGTCTCCCTGAAGTGCAGGCTCTCTACATCAGGTGAGCTCTGAGCATGCGCCTTACTGAGCATGGCTACTGAGACTCTAGAACCCCCTTCCTTTTGAGTCCTGCTCTTCCAGGTTCTTGATGCTGATCCCTGCTCCAGGGGTGAGGGGCTGGGAACTGAGGCAGGAGGAGGGCAGCCCCAGGTTTGGGGAGGGGCATGGATACATTCAGACACCATCACCCTCCAGATAGAGTCAGGGCTTGTACCCTGTCCCTGGTGCCCCCTGATGAGTGGTACCAAACCCTGGCTCTGCCCTTTCAGCTGGCAGGACCCTCCCACTCATCCTGCACCTGCTGGCACACAAGGCATCAGTGAGGTTCGAGGCCTGTGCTCAGCCTCCCCTGCCTTCTTCCCTCCTCTGAACTGTCTCTGTTTCCCTACTTCCTCTTTGTTTCCATGACCCTGACTTCAGGGCAGACCAGCGGTTTACACTCGCCACCCTCATGTCTGAACCCACAGAACTGCCTTTTTTCATTCCTCTTGCTGTCTTGGGTAGAACTTGCTGTCTGAGATCTGTCCCTAAAGATGCCTGTTCCTGGTGGCTGGTAGTCACCCAGGACAGCCAGTCTCATGTAAGGTGTGTGTATGGGGGGGACTTGGGGGACCACTGTACTTGGTACAGGACTTGGTGGAAGCAGAATCAAGGTTGGGTTAGGTCAGGATGAAGAGTCCCTGGGATCAGGCCAGGGGTGGGCCATGGGGGTCCTCACAGGGTTTTCCCAGTGGGACCATTCCTGGGGCAGCCAGAAACCCCATGTTTAGGATTTGCCAAGATGGGAACTGGAGAGGTGGCTGACTGCCCAAGGCAAGAGTAGGTGACTAGTTAAAAGTGATGCTGGGGAATTTTGTCAAGTGTTTTATTGGTTCAACAGCATTTTTTCCCCTTGGACATGATGTTGGAGGGACAACGGATGGTGCCAACTCCACAGTCCTACCTCAACCCCCTGCAAGGAATTCACAGTGCCATACCCTGGTTTTGTGAGCCTAAGGAGAGAGGTTCCATGGCAGCCACAAGACTGAGCTGTGACCTGCAGCCAGGCCAGGCCCCAGAGCACCGCCAGGTCACATCACTGTGAGATGAGACCAGGGATGAGAGAGCTGGAGAGCTGCCAGTGGCGGCCTGCCAGGGGAAGGGGGGCACCCAGGGGCTGCTTGTTGCCGAAGGACAGAGAGAAGGGGTAACTGTAGAGGGAGGGCACAGGGCTTGCTCTTCCCCCTGAAGCACCACCTGCTAGCCAGGCACCCCCTCCCCTCACCCGCCCTCAGCAGCCTTCAACTCCTGCCTGGGCTGCAGACAGGCTGTTGCTGAGGACACATTTCTATGGAACCACAGCTCTGCCCTTTCAGACACAGAAGTGTTATGCATCACTGGGAAAGAACAGAAAAGTCAGCGTGGATTCCCATGGAGGAGGCTAATTAACCTTTGAGAGCCTCAAATTTTCTCATCTGTAAAGTCTTTTTTTTTAAATTTAAATAATGATTTCCTTGCAGATTTGCTCTGAGGATTCAATGAGATAAACAGTTTCAATAGGTCTGGCACAGTGTCTGGCTCACAGTGTGCCCCTGATTCCAGGCCCACTGAGCTCACAACTCCCGGACGTGCTTCATAAACCTTGGGCTTTCTTCCAGGCCCCAAGGCCATACCTGGAATGATCTGCTTGGCCAGTCAACTGAGCTTCCCCTCTGCCCTGCCCTGTGCAGCATCACAAACTCACAGTCTCTAAACTCAACCGATGTTCATGATGGTGTCAGTGCTAATGGTCAGGGGCGATCTTTCATATTCGTGGGGGTCTTTCACAGTATTTTCACATCTATTATTTTAGTTTAAGGGGCATTAAATCTTTTCTGGAACGAAGATGGGCTATAAATTAACTTTAAAGCAAACCCACTTATATAATCTTGACAATAATTTGATTTGATATTGTCTTCATTTTATAAATGAGAAAACATTTACCCAACAATAAAACTGGATATTGTCTTGTATTCCCCCCGATACTAGGAGCCAGATTTTTCCCCACCCCTATTGCCACTGCCGGGTCATTCCTTCTTGCCTCTCATTCGAGTGTTACTAGAGTTCTCTCTGCCGCAAATGCTCTCCCTCATCCTCCTGCCCACAGCAATTGCTCTAAGAATAAGAAGTAATCATGCTACTTCTCCATTTAAAAAGACATAAACCAGCCCCAAATGCCCTTGGGTAGAGTCCACATTCTTCAGCGTGCTGCCCAGGATGCTCTATGATCAGGCACCTGGCTGTCTTTCCCACATCATCTCTCATCCCATCTTGCCTTGCACCCCTCTAAGCATCTCTCCTTATACACTGGGGTGGACCCTGCTCAGCCTGATAGTATATATCCTGGTTTAGCTCTTGTATTATTAATATTTTTGGAAATATGAGCTCTTAGAGTTTTTGAAAAATAACTAGCTCAGCTCTTTTTCTGTTTTCAAATGAATTCATTCCTGTTATCTTTAATTATTCCTCCTGCCCCCTCTAGTTAGGATTTCTTGGCCGTGGCGGTTTCCTCTTCTGCTCCCCAGTCCAGGTGGGCTCAGTCTCCCTTGGCAACAGTGGGAGTGGGAAGAACATCCCAGTAGAAGTCTTCTTGACTTGTTTGGGTCTTAGACTTTACCTCCCCGGTTCATGACCACCTCGTGCAGCCCCAGGGACTGGTAGAACTGTGTGTGCCTATGAATTTTAACCTGCATTGGCTGACCACAGCCAGTAGGAGGCGGTCTGTAGTGTCCCCCAGGTTTTGAAAACTGAATTTAGTTTCCCACATTTACAAGACCTGAAGTCCTTCTAATTTTTTTCTCCATTCGGATTCCTATTTGGATCTCTCTTGGGGGCCTACTGTTGCCATCCATTCTGAAACTGCAACAGGCAGGCACTTCTTGTTACTTTTATCATGCTATTTCAAAGTGGGATTTTGGTCCTAGACAACATTGTGTGTGGTCCCAGGAATCTTGCTTGGTATCTGTGGAGTAATAACAAGAAAACCACAAATCCTATTAGTATAGGAGTAACAACTTGTACATGTGCAAAGATGCATCAGTAACAATGCTCATTGCAGCAGTGATCGTAAAATCCAAAAGTGAAGACAACTGAAAGGGCAGTCAGTGGTGGACTTATTAAATACACATGGTTATACCCATGTAACTGAATATTATGTCACCATCTAATATAGAAAGTTGAGATTTATATGGCTAAGTGAAAAGAATTAATTTTCTGTCAACTATGAAAGCATGATTTGATTTCAGTTAAAAAGATGATTATAGAAATACATGCTCTTGTTAATAGCCTAGAAACATTTTGAAAGAATATTCAAACTGTAACTTAAAAAGTTAAGGGAGCAGGGAGTGGTAGTGGGTGGAATTAAAGAAAATAGAGGCCTTTTTCATTTAAGTCATATATTACTGTATTCCACTTTCTTACTTATAAAAATGTTACTTTTATAATCAGGAAAAAAGCTTTAAATGTTTTTTCTTCTGGGAGGCAATCAAAGCTATTATCATTGGAAAATTCATTGCCTTTATACTAGAATTACTAAGCAGAAAGAAGGAAATAAACTTCTAGGTAAGTATATAAAATATAAAAGTAGGATTCCTAGCAATTTAAATGGACATAAGTAAAAAGTAAGAAAAATGTACAATTAAAAGTACAGGAACAAAAAAGAGGACACAGGTTACTGTTAACACCAACTAGAGCCAACAGCATATTACGGGAGGGAAATACAGCATTTATCCTGTTATGCTTCTGTGGAAAATATGGTTTGCAAAATACTTGAAAGGAGTAACCAGGTTTTAGAATTTGTGGAGCACGTAGTTTAGTGCAATTTCAGTTTTGATTTCTGTTTGAAACAAAAATTAAATTTTGTTTCTTAGTGATTTGGCTTTTTTTTTATGTGTGTGTCAACTTTTCTGTTAGTTTTTTATTACTATATTGTATTGTGTATTGTGTTTGAAAAACGTGCTATATGCTATTTTTACTTTGGTGATTTTACTAAGGTTTTCTTTAATAATTAACTTCTGTAAATACTCCATTGATACTTCATACTCTTTTAAAACACTATGGTTTTTTTGAGGTTGTAGAGGTGAAACTTATCTATTGGACCTATCTTACCAATTTTACTAATCAGGTCCTGTGTAGTCCTGCTTATTTTTAGTACCCTTGATATTTCATGGGATAAGAACTGCAAGTCCCTTTTTCATCTTTCAGGTTCCTGTATTTACAGCACTGTTTTTATTACATATTTTGATGACACCTACTTAGTACTTAAAGGTCCAAGATATCTACATTTTCATTGTGGAATAAAACTTTCATTATAATTGGTTGTCTTCGTCCAGTTTCCTATCTTTTTACTTTGAATTAGACTCTGCTCTTACTATCAAGAACATTGATTTTTTTAAAATATCACAATTTTATTGAGATGTAATTCATATACCATACCATGCACCTACTTAAAGTTACAATTTGATGGGTTTTAGTGTATTCAGAGAGTGGTATAACTATCAACACAATTTTAGAATATTTTTGTCACCTCAGAACAAGCCCCTGTGCTCTAATTAGTAGTCAGTCTCCATTTTTCCCAATCCTGTGAGCCTTACACAGTCACTAATCTACTTTCCGTCTTTATAGATTTGCCTATTCTGGACATTTCATAGAAAGGGAATGATGTAAGATGGGGTCTTTGGTGACTGGTTTCTTTTCCTTAGTATGTTTTCAAGGTTCATCCATGTTGGATCTTCCTTCTATTTTATTGCTGAGCAATATTCCATTACATGCATCTATCCTATTTCATTTATAGATATTTGGGTTATTTCTACTTTTTGGATATTATAAATAATTCTGCTATGTGCATTCACGTACGAGTTTTTGTGCAGTCATGTTTTCATTTCTCTTGGGTAGATACCAGGAACGGAATTGCTAGCTCATACGGTAACTCCTTCTCCTTTTGGTGGTGGCAATTTCCCCCCTTATTTTTTAGGTAAGAGTTTTCTGTCTTTATGAATAATGGTAACCTTTTGTCTGTAACATATGTTGAAAATACTTTTCCAAGTTTATTTACTGGTCAAACAGAAGGTTCGTATTTTTTATGTAGTATCATCTGCCAGTTTTTCCTGTTTGGTTTCTATTCTTGCCTTGATGTTTGAAACAAATGTCCTCGCCATCCTGCAGTTATAAAACTATTTACCTAAATGTCCTATGGTATTCTTTTGCATAGCCTTTTCAGGTTTACATCTCTGATCTGTCTTGCTTCTATTTTGGTGTAAAGAGTGAGGTAAGCAGGCAGCTTAATTTTGCCCCCGAAGGACCAGTCACTGGGGAGAGATCTGGTAAGGCCCTTTTTCCTCTATCTTTTCCTACATCTTGGTCCTAGGATGATAGCAGCTTCAGCTCGTTTTTGGGTGCCCCTTTGTGTATTATGGGACCCAAGGACTCACCCCAAGTGCAGATTGGTGTGCACCAGACGTCTACACAACCGCAGCTCTCTGCTCGGGTTACCAGCATCATTTTTCAAGGAAGGGGCACCAAGGTCTGGTGAACCCTGCAGGGCTCTTGGGTTTCAGTGGGCAAGTGGCAGTGGGGCTCTCAGCACCCTGCTTCCTCTCCACTTGCACCAAGGTGAGGCAAGGCTAGGGGGGCACTCTTCTTTCATGGGTAAGTTTCGGAGAGGTTTGTCAGCATCCTACTTTTGAAAAATCTCTTTTTATATCAATATAAGTTTTTCTGCCTCCCACAGTGCCACAGATCTCAGCATTCCCTCCTTCTTCTCACATCCTTCCCGACTGTCAGGAGGCTCTCAGGGGATCTCAGGGGATCGCAGCACTTGAGCCCTGCCTTGGGCTATACAAGGAGGGCTGTACTCATCAATATAGTGAGGCTGGGTGACCCCCAGAGACAGGGAGTGACTTATCCACGGTCACCCAGCAGGTATGTAGCAGAGTCAGGATACAGCTCAGATGCTTAAAACTCCTGGCAGAGCTAGGGCTAAACCTTGGGTGCTTAATCTGCTAAGTCAAGGGTTTCTCTTACTATGTTATACATACATGGTTACGAGCACAGAACTGAGCTCATGCCTGAGTTCCCGCCCCAGCTCTGCTGCTTATTAGCTGTGAGAACTTAAGTAAATTACTTCCCTTCCTCGAGCCTCATTTCTTTGTCAAATGAGGATAAAATATCACTTATCTCCTAATGTTGTGAGGATTATAGGCACTTAGAACATTGTCTGTACACGATGTAACTTAGCTATTTTTATTGTGATTCTGGATACAATGCACACACAGCGTGAGGTCTTGACTTCCGCCTCCTCATTGCCATGAAGTTTTGATGGTTTGAAGAGTGCCCTAATGAAAAATCAACAATTTTTTGTACAGCTCTGAATGCCCAAACCACATCCCATATTCAAAACAAATAATAGCCACAACAATAGACTCTGGCTATTTTTCACACCCATCTGTAAACATAGGGAGCAAGAGATGTGGATCTACACTGTTTCCTTGACTGTAAATTGCAAAAGCCAAGCGAACTCATGAATCAATCCGATCAACACCACTCCTTGCTCAATCCTAAAGGCAAGTTGCAAAAGCTGGACTGGAAACCCTCAGCCATATGTTTAGATAATTTCCATGGTTCATTTTCAGTCTGCCTTCCTGAGGACAGAGCTTTGGCAAGAGAATGAGTACCTTTTTACAGGTGTGGGAGGCAGGGGAAGGTGAGGCTTCAGGGATTACAGGTGACTTTGTTTCCTTTTTTACACATACTTGGCCTACTGATTGTTTAACGAACAGTTCTCCAGCACAGTTCTCCTCGTTTCTCTTCATTCTGAAGTGTGCCTCTGTCAGTGTGTGGACACATACTTCCTAGCTCAGAGGGCTGAATATGTCACCATCCTATATCAACATCGCATTGATGTTAAGACAGTCCGTACTTCTTCCTACTGTGGGGCAGGGTCTGCTCAGGGAGAAGGGGCTGATCTTTGTGGCATGCAACAGGGTAATTCCAAGCAGTAACTGGTTTTCTCTGAGTTGAGGCAGGGATGGATATTGTGCAGTGGAGGCTTCCCAGCCTGGCATTGGAGGTGCCAGTTTTAAATGAGAGGAGAGGGTGGCATTCCCTTGGCATTGTGATTGTCTGAAGTGTCATGTGTATTGTGAGCCCCCCCTTAGGAAGATGGTGTAAAGAAGTGTGATAAGAGCTGAAGGCTGGAAAGGAAAATAGGGGGTGTAGTTTGGGCACATAAGAGAAAAGTTGGTAACAAGAGAAACGATGAAAGAGTGAAACCAATGGCAAGTAGGAAGCCAAGATTCTAGAAAATAGCCTAGGGTGGACAAGTGGGGGCAGCGTGCTGGGGTGATGAAGCTCCAGGACCCTCTGTGGGTGTAGGTACAGGGGCAGACTGGGGCAAGGATGCTGATTTAGAAAGCTCTTCTTTCCTTCCTTCTCCAAGCGCAGAGTGGGGTGGGTACTGGTTCAGCCTGGGGTTAGAGCAGAGCTTCTGGACTTCAGGTCCACTGTCTAGGGTATTGGACAGAATTCTGTGAGTCTGTAAACTTAGATGAGAAAATACTATGTTTTTGTTTTCACTAACACCTTATTGAAATTTAACATTTCCTTCAATTTTTGAACGTAGGCAACAAACTATAGTAGCAGTATCTTGACTTTGATACCAAGAAAAATCACTGATATTTTTATTTTATTTCACATCATAATTACTGCAGACACTTCAAATGTCATTCATGCTCATTGCTAATTTGAAATTATGGAAGTGATACCTCTCATTGTTTAATGCATTGATAAAGGAGCACATATACTCCCATACCACATTTTGCAAACACTTGATAACTGTGTTTGATAAATAGTAATTGATGAACTGTAAATGATAAACACTTCATAACTATATTTCATCATCTTTGGTTTCCTTTCTGATTCATTGTTTTATTTTATGCATATAAAAACTGTTATTCTGAGAAATGATCTACAGGCTTCAACAGATTGCCAAAGCAGTCTTTGGATAAAAAAAGGTCAAAAAACTCTTTGGGTAGATGGAGTGGAAAGGGATGGATAGCTGGAGAGACTCTTACCCTCTGAGTCTAGAGGAAGGGGTTTTGGTCAGAGAGAAAACTGGGAGGATGCTCTGGGAGGTGCTGAGACCCGAGTGTCTAAACTTTGGACACCTGGGCTGCTGCAGTCTGTTCTGTGTGGTCCCCAGGCTGCCCTGGTCTCTAGGGCAGAAGCTGGAGCTGGGAGGGCCTGGGTTCCAGCCTCTGTTGTTCAAGGCTGGTAGCCTTAGATCTGGGAAAATGAGCTGGGGTGGAGATGCTGGCTGCCTTATTGGTCCCAGACTCTCTATCCAATGATTGACTTGGCACATCTGAGATCACAGCCAGGCCTTGCCCTGGACTGACTGCATCAGCTTGGACCAGTTGTGGGACCTACGATCCTCAGTTTCTTCATCTATGAATTGCCACTCATTCAACTGATATTGATTAAGGTCCCGGCACTGTGCAGGAGGACAGCACCTCTACAGTCCTTGGGTGGATCAAATGAGATGCCGAGTCTGAAGATGGATGTTCTCACTGAGGTTTTTTTTTTTTTTTAATCCATCTCTTTTTGCTTTTAGTCGAATTGCCCTCTGAAGAGAAGAGTCTGGAGTCTTGGCACAAAAGGTCCGGCCTTGGGGGTTGGCAGCCCCACTGGGCTGACCCCTCCCGTCATCCTCACAATGTACTGTGAAGTGTCAGGACCAAATTTCAGTGGTTTCCAGCAGGTGAGACCAGACTACTGGATTCAATTAGGCCCGTCACTCTGGCTAACAGGGGGCACGTTGTTATTTATGCACTGAAGTACCTTGATAATTAAGCTCATTCAGAGTCACGATGATTGGTGACTTAAGTGGCCCGAACAGTCATCGGTGAGGACTGATTTGAATGTGCGTCACACTGTTTGGCTTAGAAGGACAGCACAGCTTGCTGCAAGAAGGGCAAAGGAAAAAATGTTTATGTGTCAGAGGCAGAGCAGGAACGTTAGGGCAAGTGGGGCAAACCATGCCATGGTCCAGATGTCACCGCCAGGCTTAAAGATACTCATTCTCTCTGTAGAACAGAGAGGACACCCCAACTCCTAAGAGCCCGCAGAGTCCCACCTCCCCCGGTGAAGGCCTTCTGGAGGTAAGACGCTAGGCCATCGCTGAAGATGACGACCTTTGCTGCAGTACAGCTCTTACATGGCCCACCTTCCAGGCTTAGCCACCCTTCCACCGGTTGTGGAGACTGCTGAACGTGATACCGAGAAGTGCAGGCTCTGGCACCAGACTCTTCAATCCCACTGCTTCCATTGACTGGCTCGGTCACCCTTGGCTGGTTGCTTAGCCTGTCTGAGCCTTAGTCTCTTTCTGCAGACGTGAGGATAACAGCAGCTATCATATCAGGTTTTCTAAAGATTAGATGAGAAAATGATTATAAAGTGCTTGATTCAGTGCCTGGCCTACAGTAAATGCTGAATCAATGTTAGTTATTGTCAGTGTTCCTGGAGGGTTGCTGTGGAGGGGGGCAAACTCGCTAGGCGC
The DNA here is from genome assembly GCF_040802235.1 of Manis javanica. Taxonomy (NCBI): domain Eukaryota; kingdom Metazoa; phylum Chordata; class Mammalia; order Pholidota; family Manidae; genus Manis; species Manis javanica. The sequence goes on along the minus strand of NC_133160.1, from coordinate 16,453,045 downwards.
CCCCTGGCTGTGTCGCTTCCCTTTCAGCCTTCTCCTTTGGCACCCTGTCCTTTGCACCTGATAGCTCCCTCTCTACTCATGGTAAAAATTTTAGCAGATTCCTCTCTTGGACCTTCAGTTAAAAAACTTGGTTTGCATTCTCCCAGGAATGGAACAAATGAACTTCTGCTTAGAGGGGCTACAGATTCTGGTAGGAGAGTTCTTTAGGTTCTTGGAGCAAGATCAGGAAATGTCACCATCTTATCTCAGTTCTTGGAAAATTAGCATAAGTGAAAGCAGAGGAAGGAGGGACTTGTCCAGGTCTTAAATTGAAGGGGCCTTGGCACCACTTGTGGGTGACATGTCTTGGGTAAATGGCTCAACCTTTCTGAGCCCAGGGCTATTGTGGGTGAGACAGCTGTGTGTCCACCAGACACTCATTCTCCTCCTTCCAGTGTGTTGTCACCAAGGGGGACATGTCTAGCCACACATTAGGAGTCCCTGCAGCACCTGTGTTGAAATGCAGCCATTGACCTGTTCTCTCCCAGGGGGTGTGAGTGGCACTTCTGAGCCAAGACTCTTTTTGCTTGTACTGGCTGGAAACAAAGGACACCGAGGCCCTGGGGAATGGGGAGGGGGCCACAAAATGGAAGGCACCTGGGTCCCTAAATAACATGTAAAGGAAAGCCACCTGCCAACCAGGAACAGGTGCGATGGTCTTTCCTTGGAGTAAGAAATACATTTCTATTAAGTAAAGAATTTGAAAATGCTGGGTTTGTTGTAACAGCTAGTGGTGTTCTAGGTAATAAAGCTGTCATGTGGGAAATGGGTGCACCAGTTTGAAGTGCTCCACAAACGCAGGTTGCAAATCCCTCCTTCATGAATTTACTTACCTGTTCATTTTTAAAAACCAAATATTGATCGAGTAACTACCAGGCCCTGTTCTAAGAGCTGGAGATACACTGATGAATAACAAAGACAATGATGAACAGGACAGACAAGGGCCCTGCTCTTGCAAGGAATTTATATCCAAATAAACTGCTAATTAAGAAACGTTAGAGAAAGTTCAGTGCTGTGAAGGAAGCTGAACAGGGTGAGGTGAGAGGAAATGAGAATATTTTGGTGGAATGGTCAGGAAAGGCCTCCGGGTGGCAGTGACATTCAAGCTGGGTCCTGGCTGATGGTAATCATCTTCCCCTCTTCCCACATTGGTGATGCTTCAGCCACATCAAATTGCTTGCACTTGCAGACCATGTACTTTCCTGCCTTCTTGCTATTAGAGCATCTCTGTGAACTGTTGTAGACCCAGCTCTCCACTAACAGTCGCCAGGAGATGGGCTCCTCAGGCAGAAACAACAGCTCCCTTCTCCCAGGGTGCCTGCCTCTGTAGCAGCCAGCTGTGTTGTATTCTATTTGCTTTTTTATGCATTGATTTCCGCCAACAGCCTGCGACCTCTTATTCATCTTTGTATTCTAGACTATTGCACAGTGCTAGGCACACAGCGGAGGCCTGCTGAATATTTGTGGAGTTGATTTGAATATAAAACCACCAGAAAGGGTTATTTGGCTCTGTCAGGAGCCTGCATAATGCATCATGTTTTGAAAGCAACTTTGTTTAGTCTTGGGGTCTAGAACACCAGCCCCCTTAACTGTGTGCATATGGTGACTGAGCCAATCTCCATTAGTATGTGCATAAATACTCATATTTCTCAGACTCCATGCAGAATCTCTGTTTTTCTTCTTTCTTTCCCTTTTTCCCCCTGGTTGCAAAACCTATCCTGCCTAGCTCCTGGTGAGCCTGGAAACACTTCCTCAGTTGGAGAAGTGGGCCACCAGATCCTCTCTAAGGGGAACGTGAGGGTTTGGGGTAAGATTAGTATGAGTCAAGTTTCCTTGGTCTACAAAGGCCACGACTTTGATCCTTCTTCAAACTCTCGTCAGACTGGCAACCAGTGATACATGGGTGAAGATAAAATTTGAGAAATCTTCTCTGTTAAGGATAAAGGTCATTGTGCTGTCATTCCCTGGGGCACCTGTTGCAGGAAGGTGGTAAGGAAGAAAAGAAAGCTCTCATTTGGTAAGAACCCTTGTCTGTAAAAGGCCGCAGGTGTATAAAATGTCAGCTCTTTGCCCCAAGGCAGGTCAACACAACAGTATAATTTATGCATCAGAGCGTCTGTGGATCAGGCCAAGGCTAGACTTTCCCCAAAGCTCATCCTTACTGGGCTTTTCTCTTGGCTCCCTCCCTACCAGGTTTCTCCTGAGAGCATTCCCCCAGTGCATTCAAATGTTCAGGCTCTGTTTTCAGAGGCCTCGCCCCCCCAGACCCTACTCCATGCCAGGTTCCATGGTAGGCCCTCACAACCAGGCCCTGAGGAGGGATGCCCCACACTGCCCCCTGGCTGCAGAGAAGAATTCCAGACTCCTCTGAACCCCTTCACTGGTTGGCAACCCAGCTGGCCAGAGCTTAATATTCTTTGGGCCACATTTATTAGTGAGTGAGGTCCCTGCCTGTCAGCCAGGTATCTGCTCTGCCTGCCTCAGGAAAGCAGGGCCTGACCATCCCAGTTCACATGGCTGGGGGTCCCATAGACTCTGGCTCTGCTCTGAAGATCTGGTTACATAGCTTTCTTCCCATAGGTGAGCATGTTCACCCCAAGATTTAGATTTGTGGGTAGAAGGTAGGAGGCCTCACTCAGACCTCGGGACTTGCCTGTGTTCTCCAACCACCCTTTTCCTAGAGGCCCTAGCATGTGGACATTGTGTGTGTGGCCAGCCATTAGTAAAGTTGGACCTCGGTTTCTCATCTGTGAATCTTCAAGTGACTGGGTTCCTGGGAAGAACCCCAGACGGGGAAGAGGAATGAGTGGTAGGTTTAAGCACCAAGATGCTATCCTGACAAGCCCGATAAAGTAAATATGACTCCCATTTGACAAGGGGCTAATATGCCTGACCAACGGGAGCTTAGGAAGTTTAGCTGGCCTGAGTGCAGAGTTAGTATTGTCTGAGCTGGGGTTTGAACCTTGGATTGTCTGGCTGAGAAGCTTAGGCTTTTCACACCAGAGGCTGGCAGACTACAAGTGAAATCCTGCCCATTGCCTGTTTTGTAAATCAAGTTTTGTTAGAACACAGCGACGCTCACCCTTGTACATTATGTTATGGCTGCTTGTATGCTGCAGCCACACAGCTGAGTGGGTGCAACAAGGACTGTATGGCTCACAACACCCACAGCGTTTGCTATCTGGACCTTACTGAAAATAGCCGCCAACCCCCAGTTTACGCTCCACTCCTTTAGGGAGTGTTCTTTTTATGGTCCAGGGACCCCAAGATCCCAAGGGGTGGAGGAAGCCTGGTCTCAAAATCAGAAGATCTGGGTACACATTGTGGCTGTGCAACCTCAGGTGAGTCATCAGTCCTCTTAGGTTGGGTTTATTCATTTATACAGTGGAGACAAGAACAGCCGCAGTATAGTTTTGTTTTGAGGACCAAATAAGGTAACAATGATAATGATGTTAATTGAAGGTTATTGAGTGCTTACTATGTGCCAAGTATATGTGTACAGACATCTATTTTGAGCCTTATAAGTGTCCAGCATATGGTAGACATAAATAGGAAATTGTTGAATGGATGAAGTAGGTTATTCCCATTTCTCAGATGAGGAAACTGAGGCCCAGAGAAGTAAAGTAACTTATTCAGGGCTTGGCTGCTTGTGATGTAGAAGCTATTCGGTTCAGGAAACAGGCATGAGGTGGGAGGAGTCATGAAGGGCAGTGTTTTCCTGCTGGTAATAGGACTTTTCTCCTGTTGGGACCTGTGGTCTTTGGGGATTCCACTGAAGTTAGAAAACGTTTCTTCCTCTCAGCTACTCCTCCTTGGGATAAATTCCTTCAGTTTCCCCTTGCATTTTGTAGTGACTGGGGTTGTCAGCAGACCCGTTACCTGGTTGATGTATGTCAGCAAAACAAAGATGAGCCGCCTCAGAAAAGTGAACACTTGGGAATCATAATTACAGGAATCACTTGTAGTTTGGGTCCATTTGAGTGAGTTTGAACCACATGTGAGCCAGACAGCATCTTTGAAAACTTTTCTAGTGGTGGCGCTGGTTATTCTGGTCCTACAAGAAGATGTGGAATGGCCACTCTGTGTGCACAGGACAGATGAGCCTCTTTGCTTACCTGCTGCCCTCTGTGTGGACAGTGATAGATGGGATGAACAGAATTCCTGCAAATTGCTGAGGAATTTTGTAGCTTCAGTGAGGAATGCATTTTGGTTCTAGCAAAAGGGAAATGAGTTGATTTGGGGGAAAGATCACTGTGTTAGTTTGGGTTTCCCCAGTTATGCAGATTCTGAGAGACACCCTAGAAAGCAAGTGCCCTATTTGGGATTGGATTCCAGGAAACACTGGCAGGAAACACTGGGAAGTGAGACAGGGAAGGGAAGGAAGCCTGTAGGGGGTGAGTTCTCAAGCATATCACCTGTGGGCAAATGGAGATGAATTCTGCTGGGGAATTCTGGGAGCCAAAACAGAAACAGAGCTGTCCTCTTCAAAGGCTGAAGGAGTTGGGGTATAAATCAGTCACTAGTTGAGGCCTGGCATTTGTAGTTTGTAGAAGTAGGTTGGCATGCCCTGAGCTGGCGAGGCTCAAAGAGCTCTGGGTGGGGAGCCTATAGAATCTCCTGAAAGTTCTGGCTCTGAAGTCACACTGCCTGAATTCACACTTCAGATTCTTCTTCCTGCTTGCTGTGTGACTGTGGGCAAGTTAGTTAACCTCTCTGGTCTTATTGGATAAGAAATATGAACTTACTAGGTGATCATGAAGCTTAAGAGAGAAGGCATACAAGACACAGGATACCTGGCACAAGGCAAACACTCAACTGATTTTAGCTATTATTATTAATAACTAGCTTATTTATTCTGCTGAAATTGAATGGGGAACATTCAGAATAGAAGACATTATGGAGGAAAAGGGACAAGAATCAGTGACTCAAAATTGTGTCCAAGAGCTATGTGAGGTAGAATGAGATAATTAATAAATAAAGCCCCAGGGGGTCCGTTCTTGCAGAAAGTGGGATGTTTTGAGAATGGCAGACAGAAGTAGCCACGGAAGAAAGGGCATCAGAGTCCCACTGCATTCAGTTCAAGTATGTTCTTCCTGCCTGAAATGTGGAGCTCTGGAACCCCTCTTGCTCTGACAGGGAGTGTGGAGCCCCGTGGCAGAGCCCCACCTCCAGAACTCCTTTGTTGCATGGGGCCACCATGGTAGTTAGGGACAGAATTTGCAGTAGCAATTGGAACACAGAAGTTGTTCTCAAGAACTTCAAAGATAAGCCGCTGAACTTCAAATATAACAGTTTGTGAGCAGTAGACAGCATTGTGTATACGGTGTCGCTTTGGGCTGGTATGAACTTGTGGATTCTTGCGCTGTCTTTCAGATCTTAGCTTGTTTGTAGGAGCATCTTCTGTTCAATTGATGATGCCCATGTAGCTCAAATCAAAAGCTTCTGTCCCATGGGCTGGACTTGCAGTGGCATCAAACTGAGCGTGATGCATGAGGTGATGCAAACCAGCTGGGATGAAGGTCTGAGCCGTGATAGCAGCAGGTAACATTTACTGAGAGTTTTCTATGTGCAAAACCACATGCAAAGTGACAAAATTATGTCATCTTTCTGTCCCAATAATCAAAGTGGGTCTCTGCCATGACAGCCTGTACACCTTCTCCTATCGTACATTGTAAAACAACCTTCGTTTGCAACCAGCAGCTTTCCCAGCAGCCTTTTCTAGAGGCTGGACTTTCATCACAAGCCCCCAGCAGCATTTTGAGTTGCTGGGCTGGAGATGGAGGCAGAGTTCTCTTCACCTGTCTTTGGGCCCTTCCCTCTTTCCTAAAGAGCAACTGTGCTGCACTAGGGTGGGCAGGGGGTGATGGGGCGAAGGAACCACTGGCTCCTTGTTACTGGCAAAGGGAGGTAGGGGAGGGCCATTTTGTCTCTGGGTTCAGCAACCCTCCTAGTCGTTAGCAGACAGCAGCATAATGGCCAGCCAGTGTGAAACTGTGCAAATTGCCTCATAAATAACTTGTAATGCACAGGCAACAGGGAGAGGCCATAGCTCATGGATAAATGACTCCCTGCCATTTCGAGGTATTAAGCCAGGGCTAATCTGGACCTCTCCGTGGGGATTCATTAACTGCTATGGGTTTCCCACATGCAGGCCTGCTGGGGCATGGGCACCTCGCCTGGCACTCCTCTCGGCCCATGGGGGGGGGGGCAACATGCTCTGAGCAGGGCCGTTAGGAGGGGAAAGTAAGTACCTTCAACAAACAAGCTGGGGGTGAGCTCTTCAGGAGCAGTATATTTTCTCTGGAGAACTCACTTTCTGAGGAAGTCTCTTTGTGAGATAGAGAAGAACATAATAATAATAACAGTTAACATTTATTGGGTGCCAACTCTGTGCCAGACATGGTGCTAAGTCTTCTCATGCAGTATCTCTTGTAATTCTCACAAAAATCCCATTAAGTGGATACCATTATTACTATTAGTCCCTTTTTATAGAGAAATAAAGTAAGGCTCACAGAGGCCCAGTTACCTGCTTTAGGTAGAAAGCCAGTATGTGGTGAGTGTATTAGTCAGCTTTCATTATGTTGTGGTAACAAATGGGCCTGAAATCTCAGTGGCTTAAAATAATTAAGGCTTTTTCATTTTCACTTGAAAATAATTAAGGTTTTTATTTTATGCCACTCATGGGTTAATTGCCCTGCTCTACCTGTCTTTATTCTAGGATGCCATCTGAAAGGGGTAGCCCCTATTTGGAATGTGCTGTTATGATAGCAGAAGAAAACAAAACCGAGAAATCTGGTGGAGCCAGCCATGGCTGTTCAAGCTTCTGTTCACAATTGGCATATGTCGCTTCTCACATTGATAGCCACAAGCCACATGACCAAGCCTCCTTTCAGTGGGGTGAAGTTTACTTCTCCCTTAGGGAAGTACTGAGGTTAATGACAAGGGGGAGAGAGATTTAATTCTCTTGCAGGAAGGCAGAGAATGGGGAATCTTGTAACCTACACAGGTGACTGAGCCCAGATCTTTGTGACAATTTATTTTGTGCTTTTACTCTCTGACTTCATGGATTCAGGGTTGGGAGACCCGAGTGTGGGTTGTGGCTCTGCGCTAAAAAGCTGTGTGATTAAAGGCAAATCTCTCTTCCTCTCTGGGCCCCAGTGTCCCTGTCTGAGTTAGATACCCCAGAAGCAGATCTGGAGACAAAGGTTTGAAGGCAGGTGGTTTATTTGGGAGGGGATCCCAGGATGTCCAGCAGGAATGAGGAAGTAAGATAGAAACAGAAGGAAGTCAGGGAAGTGTGTCATCAAGAGGGTCACCTTTAGACCAGTGGGGTAGCATTCTGCTGTGAGACTTCAGGGACACACACCTCAGAGCTACTTTTTTTTGAGGGGTGAGGAAGATGGGGTGTTTATTTCCCAACTTCCAGGCCATCATTGGTTGAGGGCTGTTTCTGGGGGGGGCATTGACTGTCCTGTAGCCAGAAAAAACTTTTGGGCAGAGTTATGGGTTTGCATAAGCATCCCTCGGTATGCAGAGGTGAGCTAAAGTCCCTGTGTATACAATGACTAGTGCTGACTAGAAAAGCTTTAAGGGTCCCTCTGCTTTTTGTCACCTATGCCCACAGCCCTGCTGGGCACTGTGCCAGCACATCAGTAACCTGGTTGCATGTAGGACAATAGGCCTTTGCATTTCCCCTGCACCTTCCTATGAGCGTCCTGACCCACTACTGGCTCTCTTTCCCTTTCCACTACAAACCCCTCTTTGCTTTGCAGGACACTGTCCCCTGCCCTTTATGACCCTGGCTCTTCCCCAGGGTGCCCAGCGGGGGGTGCTCTTCTTCGCACACTCCATGCTTTCCATGGCCACAGGGAGGCAGCAGCAGTGACATCCTCATGTTCCACTGCCACTTGCAAATCAGACTCTCCCACTCTGTGCAAAATACCTTTTGGCTTTGAAGCTCTTGCCACCCACTTTGCTCTCATCCTCTGTTAACCATCCCCCCAGCTCCTGCCAAGCTCCCCCTACCTAAGGTTGCCTCCCAGCCTCCCTTCCAGCTCTAAGCTATCACCCTGGGCCTCTCCCTTGTGTACAAGGTTGATGCATTCCACACCGAGTTCTTGGACCAATGTCCCTACCTAGTTCAGGCCACCTACATCTCGCTCTGTGACAGCTAAAACAGCCTCCTCACCAGTCTCCTGCATTTCTTCCCTGGTCTCAATTTCTGCCTTCTTGCTCATCCGTATTTTGTAAGGTGCATGAATATGTGCATGGAATTGTTTTTTTTTTTTTTGAGAGGGCATCTCTCATATTTATTGATCAAATGGTTGTTAACAACAATAAAATTCAGTATAGGGGGGTCAATGCTCAATGTACAATTATTAATCCATCTCAAGCCTAATTCTCGTCAGTCTCCAATCTTCTGAAGCATAACGAACAAGTTCTTACATGGTGAATGAATTCTTACATAGTGAATAAATTCTTACATGGTGAAGAGTACAAGGGCATTCATCACAGAAACTTTCAGTTTTGATCACGCATTATGAACTATAAACAATCAGGTCAACTATGAATATTCGTTTGATTTTTATACTTGATTTATATGTTGATCCCACATTTCTCCCTTTATTATTATTATTTTTATTTTTAATAAAATGCTGAAGTGGTAGGTAGATGCAAGATAAAGGTAGAAAACATAGTTTAGTGCTGTAAGAGGGCAAATGTAGATGATCAGATGATCAGGTGTGTGCCTCTGGACTAAGTATTAATCCAGGCTAGACAAGGGCAGCAAAACATCCACGGATGCAGAAGATTTCTCTCAAAGCAGGGGGGGTGAGGTTCTGAGCCTCACCTCTGTTGATCCCCAAATTCTCACCTGATGGCCCCCCTGCGACTGTGCCTGTCTTAGGTTGTTCCTCCCTTGAGGAATCTTACCCGTCTCTGGCTAACCAGTCATCTTCCGGGGCCATACAGGGAAATGTAAAGTTGGTAAGTGAGAGAGAAGCCATATTGTTTGAAAAGGTTAGCTTTTTACTTCTTTGCAGATTTATGCCCTGTGGCTTCTATGCCCAGCACTTGTCTCGAGGTATCTTTACCACCTGGAGGAATTATGATACTCGGTAAATTCGATATGAGGCACGAATTCTATTTAAGGGTTGTAATTAGGAAGGAAGAATAAAAGCTACAGATGTAGCATATGGAAGAAAACATGGGAGGATTGATTATTTCTTTGACATATCTTCTTGTAGAGTACCTTAAGTATGTATAGGTTTTAAACTACTAACTAATTTGCACACACATATTAACATAATAGGAATACGGTGACATAAACAAAGCAAATCTATAATTACCATCCATCTCCAGTGAAGCCAAGAAAACCATTTAGGCACCCTAGGCATCTGTGAAAATTTGTCTGTGATATGATGGATATTGTCCAACTGTACTTGAACAGTCTGAGAAAAATCAGACAAAGCAGCCCATTTCTGGGATCTGTTCACATCCCATATGTTCTTTTAACCGTAGATAGTCTATAGTCATAGGATTTTGGAGTGCTACAACTTGCACCCCTCCCAAATCCTGGTTGAGTTCCAACAGTACAGATCCGGTCAAATTCGTTGTCTCAGTGTATGCACATGCCAGCCTAGACATCTCCCTCCTCATTCCAATGGCAAGTCCAGGAAACGGTGGGGTGGATGCAGCCACAACCGCAGCATCGCCGGGATCCCTGTGGAGGCTTTTTGATGATCATCCCCCGGCACAAGTCCTCCAGAGAGTGCTGATGCCGGAAGCTCCTCCTCATATGGTATCTTAGTTCATTTTCTGGGTATCCAAGCTAGGCCTTCATCTTCTGCCTAGAAACAAACAGACCCTTTGCCCACACTTTGACATGCCCTCTATACCACTGTGTAGAACTCATTGGAGGTCAGCACACAGGGACTGCTTTTTTTTTTTTTATTAAGAGAAAGGAATATTATCAGAAAAGAGTACCTCCATAGCTGATAATCTGACACCCTTTAAGTGATCAACATTAAGGATATTTAAAGCATGCGTTGATCTTTGATTTACCAATAGTTTTATCCTATCAAGGAGTAATCCCCCTTTTCTTTCTTTCTTTCTTTCTTTCTTTTTCTTTCTTTCTTTCTTTCTTTCTTTCTTTCTTTCTTTCTTTCTTTCTTTCTTTCTTTCTTTCTTTCTTTCTTCTTTCTTTCTCTCTTTCTTTCTCTCTTTCTTTCTCTCTTTCTTTCTTTCTCTCTTTCTTTCTTTCTTTTTCTTTCTTTCTTTTTCTTTCTTTCTTTCCTTCTTTCTTTCCTTCTTTCTTTCCTTCTTTTTTTCCTTCTTTCTTTCCTTCTTTCTTTCCTTCTTTCTTTCCTTCTTTTTTTTCTTTTTTCTTTTCTTCTTTCTTTCCTTCTTTCTTTCCTTCTTTCTTTCCTTCTTTCTTTCCTTCTTTCTTTCCTTCTTTCTTTCCTTCTTTCTTTCCTTCTTTCCTTCTTTCCTTCTTTCCTTCTTTCCTTCTTTCCTTCTTTCCTTCTTTCCTTCTTTCTTTCTTTCTTTTTCTATCTTTCTTTCCTTCTTTCTTTCCTTCTTTCTTTCCTTC